>NC_073311.1:27743391-29170891 GCF_027595985.1 Sorex araneus
ACACCAGGCGATGCACAGGGCACTGGTGAAGGGATGGGTTCCCAAACTTTGTATGAGGGAAGTATAAGCACAAAAGTGTATAAATCTGTAACTGTACCCTCACGGTGATTCTCTAATTAAAAATAAATAAATTAAAAAAAATAAATATATAAAAAGAAAAAAAAGAATTACCCCTGGCGGTGCTCAGGGGACTATATGGGATGCTGGGAATCGAACCTGGATCGGGTGCATACAAGGCCGATTCAAGGTAAGGCAAACACCCTACCTGTAGGATGACATTACTTTGTCCTTTCCCTCCTTGCCACAAGTAGCTTGTCCCGGTTTTACCCAGAGTTTAGGCTTACCCCAGTCACACCCATCAAGGTGTTCCCGAATCTCTCCCATCCCTTTGTTTAGCTATAATCACTTCTCCATGCTCTCTTCCCCAAAAGAGTTAATCCTCGGCTTTCCCTTAATCTGACTCTGCTAATTTGCAAGGTCAGACCTTCCTAGGATACTGAATTTATATTATATAAGTTAATATTGCCTTTCTCCTCTTCTTGTGCCTTTTGAATTATTTACTTTAAAGCTATGACTGTTTTGTATAGACACAAGAAGACAATATTATGTTTTTATAACTTGGGAATTAATTGGCCTCGAATATTCCCTTCCGGGCATCTGCTTTCTCCACTTAAGCCTCAGTTGCCCTCAGTTCCTAGCACCCCAAAGCAGGGTCCCCGACGTGGGACAGGAAGGATCCAGGGCAAGCGGTGAGTTATGTGCTACCCTGGCATCGAGATGGGCCTGGCCAAAGTGCCTAATTCTTAACTATTAGTTAAGAGCTTGATCATAGACAAATGCTGTCATGATCCAATAGCAATTATGAGACTGGGACCCTTCCAGGGATAGGAAAGACTGATCTGGCCTGAGCACTGCAGTCTGAGATTGAGATGGCCCCAGGAGAGCAATTCTATAAGCTTTAATGCATCTCTTATTGTGTCCATACAAAATAATTAATATTATGAATTCTTATATGTTTGCTGGCTGAGGAGAAGAGAAACACATTCATGGGACTCCGCCCTTGGGTGGATCCTCCTGCTGAAAGAGAATTAAGTCCTAGGAGAAGCATCCCCTAAGGGAAAGGAACCTTACCCTATTGATGGTGACCACACCTACGTGTAGGCCCCAACCCCCTGATGCTGTGGAGATTTAACTAGGCTGTAAGAGTGGGTTGGGGGGCCAGATCCACGGGGCAGATCCACGAGCCAGATCCACGGGGACGAGATCCAGGAGAGCGGGAGAGAAGCTGAGAGAGAGAACGAAATAAACGGATCGAGCAACCAGTTTGGCCTTCTTCCTTCTTCCTTCCGTCTCCTGCCCTTGACCGACGGCACACACAGCGGTTCCAGGGCACTGAACTCGGGCGGTGAGACAGAGCCACCTAGAGAGCCGGGAGTGCACTCGCCCCTCGGCGAGCTTTAGTTTTTTACACCTACCCACTGTGCCACTGTGCTATTGCTCCAGCCCCAGCT
Source organism: Sorex araneus (assembly GCF_027595985.1). Classification (NCBI taxonomy): domain Eukaryota; kingdom Metazoa; phylum Chordata; class Mammalia; order Eulipotyphla; family Soricidae; genus Sorex; species Sorex araneus. The sequence continues at coordinate 27,744,903 of NC_073311.1, forward strand.
CTTCTTTTCTTATGCCCTAAAATAGACGCCCAGTAACACACGATAATTTTCAATCTTCAAACAAGAGTCAAATTTAATCCAATATTGTACAGGTATCCAATATTGTACAGGTATATTCACTTCAAAAGCTTCTCTCATCAATGCACTGTGACCTTACTAAAAATGTTGTAAACTGTTTATCTGTTTACTGAAAGACTAATTTAATTAATTATATTTACTAATTTGATTAGCACAATAGAGGATCAATTTTTAATATGATAGACTACCTTTCAATAAAAAGCAAATGTAATGCTATTTTAGAACATAGCATTCCTAAAATAATGTAGTCATGCATTCTATAAATTAATGTTATAGAAAAATATAGCAATATTAAATATGATTTATTTCTGTAGCTAGATATACAAGCATACATATATGATAACAGCTCTAGTCCAGCGGTCGTCTCTGAATCGCATTACATAACTGGACTAGAGCTGTTACCGACTGGATTCCACAGGACGTCAGAAGACCTCGTGGTCGCCCACCAACTAGATGGTCAGATTTCTTCGTCAAATCTCTGAATGAATGATTTGAGGCTTTTCCTGTTCCTGGAGCGAGCAGATATCATTGGGCTGCACTAGCTCAAGACAGGGACAAATGGAGACGTTACTGGCGCCCGCTTGAGCAAATCGAAGATCAACGGGTCTACAAGTGATACAAGTGATACATATATGATAAACTCATAGCATTTATTTTGTGAGTTATAAGAAGAAAACCGTGGTTGTTTTCTTATACCTCCTTCCAATGTTACTCAATGTCGTGGGTGACCCAGATCACTTATGATTTCCTGTGTTATGATGTGGGTTTGAAGTGTCAAGGATCAGACCCAGTGGTGCTGCCAAGCATGCAAAGTTAGTTATCAAATTCAGGGCCACACACACACACATGCTATTGAAGTGCTTCACCCCTTTGAACTATCTCCCTGGCTCTAAGAACAATTTTATTTTAAATTTTGTAGTTCCGTTGAGTCAACTTCATCAAGAAACATTTTTTCCTTGCCATTCGTAAAGTAATAGAACTGACGATAGAGGAGATAGAGGGTTTACTTTGCATGTGGCCAACTGGGTTCCATTCATAGCACTTCATATGGTTCCCTAAGCTCATTGGGCATCATCTCTTTATGATTGATGGAGATGTAGGTAGCTATATGTGTAAAATGTTAATCTTCATTTAATAGTTGTACTGAATGAAACTTTCAGCTTTTATTTCAGGAATAACATCCTCCATAAATGATTTTTAGCTTTCTTCTAAGAGTATATCTTAGGATGAAGAATGCATAAACAAACTCCTCTTTATTTTCTCCCATGTGTTTGTGGAGTTTTTATACTGACCTTGCTTAAAATCATACATAAAATCACCTATCTCTCTGCTGCACGCAGCTGGGCTGAGAGCTGACATTGTTACTGGTACTCTGAACTTAAGGAAAAACATTAGTTACCTTTTTTTAAAATCTGTTTAAAGAAAAGACAAAATCATTCTTTGAACTGAATAATTTGCAACTGCTTTCAATCCTAAATGATTTTTAACCATTAAAAGTAGAAATGGGCTGGAGCCATAGCACAGTGGTTGGGTGTACGCCTTTCACGCGGCCAACCCAAATTCGATTCCTCCGCTCCCCTCAGAGAGCCCGGCAAGCTACCGAGAGCATCGAGCCCGCGCAGCAGAGCCTGGCAAGCTACCCATGCATATTGGATATGCCAAAAACAGTAACAATTAGTCTCTCAATGAGAGACGTTACTGGTGCCCGCTCCAACAAATCGATGAGCAACGGGATGACAATGACAGTGACAGAGACCAATAGAAATGTTTCACAGCCACATGAAAAGAATGAACTTTCACCTTTCCTTAAATAAATTAGAATTTTAAGTTAATTTCACGTAAGTATTTATTACCTCCTAACCAATAAGAATAAGTTTAAAACCATGTAATATTAATGTAATATTCTGCAATGCATTCTCAGGGATAGAACAATCTGCACTTTAGGAATTAAAAGAATAAGATTTTAAAAAAATTAAAAGTAAGATTTATATCACTAATTACACTTGCAAATAAAGATAACTAATTTATTATCAGTTATCAAATACTACAGTATAGAAAACATTTTTTTTAAATAAAATCTTAGATAGACTTGGAAATGAGTAGAATGGGTAAGGAACTTGTCTTGCGTTAATATGATTTTTGTTTCATCGCAAGCACCACATATGTTACTGATGCACTGCCAGGAGTCATCCCTGAGAACAGAACCAAGAGTGATCCCAGAGCACAGAGCAAAAGCCCTGAGCAGATCTGTGTCTGTCTCTGTCTCTCTGTCTCTGTCTGTCTCTATCTCGCTTGCTCTGTCTCTCTTTCTCTCTCTCTCACTCTCTCCCTCTCTCTCTCTCTCTCTCTCTCTCTCTCTCTCTCACACACACACACACACACACACACAAGGAAAACATACAGGAAAATTTCTAAGCATTTGATAACCCTTACATGTTGGGCTTATTTATATAGATATTTCAAGGGAGAAAAATGACTTACAGAGTTTGAACATCCATTACTAATGGAACCATAATTTCCTAAATCTGTTACAAAATGGTCTACTTTTTGGACTCTGTGTTTTTGTGAAGTGATGTTTATGGAATCCCAGGTGGTTTGCCCCATCTCTTTATGTGCAGTGCACAGATTCTGCGGTGATGCTGATTACGTGTTAATGCAATGGTCATTAACTCCTGTAGCTACCTACAATCTTGCCGGGATGGGAATGACTGTACTTTCACAGACGTTGAAAATGAATCCTGAGAGTTAAAGTAGTTCACTTAATCACACTATTAGTGATGCAAGAAACTGGATATGTTCCTGGAGCACTCAGTAAATATCAGAGTTGGGCACTACGGTGAATAACAGAAGAAAGGAGGCAGAGAAGTACACGGAATCATAAAAGTTTGTTTACTAACAAAAAGCACTTTCTTTGCAGAGTAGAATATGAAAACCATAAATGTGTGCTTGGAGAAAGAGAGAAAAATCCTATTAAGTTTGAAGAGAAGAAAAATAAATTTTAAAAAGGAAACCTGGTGAAGAGAAATATGTTTGTTGAAAAAGGAAAACACCACAACACAGAAAAGAAATCCACTGAAAGACAATGGGAGATAGTAGCATATAACTCATTCATTATCCAGCTCACATTATTTTTTCTGCCTTTTATATATATACCTTTTTCCAAATATTCTTGTCAAAATGATACTTTTTGTATATTTATAAATTTGATTCTCCTGAGTGTTTGTGCCTGTTCTAATTTTTTCTCTTACCATCCAACTATCGAAAAGTATTCTGGCCTCTAAAATTATATCACATGCTATCTTATAAAATAAAGGTGCATTGTCCTAGAAAGAAAAAAAAAACAACATCTGTCATGCAGGATAAAAGGAAATACCAAAAAACCAACATATTGTAAAATGTTGTAGAAGTTCTAAAACCACAAAGTAAATTTCAAACTGTAGGTGGATGGGGAACTGAGGACACTGTTGGTGGCATTGGTATTGGAACACTGAAAGCCTGCAATAACTGTATTATGAATAACTTTGTGAGTCCTTGTATTTAGATAAAGTTTAATAAAAGAAAATAAAAGGGCCAGAGCGATGTACAGTGAGTAGAGCATTTGCCTTGCATGCGGCTGACCTAGCCTTGAATATTGCCAGGTATGCCCAAGAGTAAAACGTAAATATTAAAATTAAAATAAACTGTCACATTGTCATAGCATTGTTGTCCCATTGTTCATCGCTTTGCTTGAGTGTGCACCAGTAATGTCTCCATTGTGAGACTTGTTACTGTTTTTGGTATATCAAATACAACATGGGTAGCTTGCCAGGCTCCGACATGTGGGTGAGATACTCTTGGTAGCTTGCTTGACTTTCCGAGAGGGACGGAGGAATTAAACCCGGGTTGGCTGCCTGCAACGCAAATGCCCTACTCACTATGCTATCACTCCAGCTCATTAAAATAAAAAATCACTAAATAATTTTAAGAGTGCAAAGATGTGTTACTTGGGGCCCATGAGATAGTACATCAGGTAGGGTGTTTGCCTTGCATACAGCCAGCCCAGGTCATTCTGGCACCCACATAAGGTTCCCAGAGTGTTCCAGGAGTAATCCCTGAGTGCAAAGCAAGGAGTAAACCCTGAGCACTGTCAGGCATGGCCCCTAAAACAAACAAACAAAAAAAAAGAGACAAAATCAAACAAAAACCCAAAGATGTGTGAATAATATTGATATTATATATTCTGGTATGCTAGAAATTACTAAAATGATGCCTTCAAAATTCTAAAAATGAATTGCAATATAAAATTATTTGCTCAGCTATTAATTTTATTTTGACACTAACAAAAATTTTTGAATTAGAATTTCTTTTAAAAGATAAATTTATAATTCTGTAAGTTAAATTTTTATTTTATTTATTATTTAAAAAATTAAATCAAGGGAAATTTGAAATGTATGCACAACTGGAAAAATTTTAACACATAGAACAAGATTGGGTGTTGTTTGTATTTACCTTTATCTCAAGGAAAAAACAACTATTTATCTATTTGCTGCACATGCCTCAATAGCACTGTGGTAGGGAGTTCGCCTTTCACGCGGCCAACACATGTTTGAATCCTCCACCCCTCTCGGAGAGCCCGGCAAGCTACCCATGGCATATTGGATATGCCAAAAACAGTAGCAATAAGTCTCACAATGAGAGACATTACTGGTGCCTGCTCGAACAAATCGATGAGCAACGGGATGACAGTGACAATAACAGTGACTTGTTTGTGTTGCTATGTTAAAGATAATTTTAATTAGTTTTCAATTTATAATTTAAAAAAATTATAAAATAGTTTTGTCAATAGGAAGATCATTAGAGAAGCACATTTATATATCTGGCAAACCCTGAAAGATTTTGCAGGACAATGTCCAGAAGGTGGCATTTTTATCTGCCTTGATCTAGAAATGTCAACTTAAAAACTCCTAAACAGATAGGAATATATTAAATGCAATCAGGAAAAAACCAAGAAGAATCCTTAGAAAATATAATTTGAAGTTTTTGGAAGATGCTTTTATTTATATCTACTTCTTCATGGTTGCAGAGTAGAATACACTTTCCAAGATGATAAGTAAGTCTCAGTCATAACTGGTAACTGTTCATAAAGAGCAATATGGAAAAAAATGTAAATCAATATAATATATGCCATATGTAGGAATTGTACAATATGGCAATTCTGGCAATTCTTCAATGTTTGCCTATTATTGATGTATTTAGAAAACTACTCAAGGGATATATAAAACCAAAACAAAACATTCAATTATTAATTCTACAAAATCTCTGTGTGAACACTAGGAGAAAGTCATACCAAATGGAGAAGGGATCACCAAGTAAATTGTTTGTGGAGATCCCACGTGGTAAGGGAAATGCGTGCTGAAAGTGGACTAGTGTCCGAACATGATGGCCACTCAATACCCCTATTGCAGACCACAACACCCAAAAGGACAGAGAGAGAACAAATTGGAATGCCCTGCCACAGAGGCGGGGTGGGGTGGGGGGATGGGATTGGGGGTGGGAGGGATACTGGGTTCATTGGTGGTGGAGAATGGACACTGGTGGAGGGGTGGGCTCCCGAACACTGCATGAGGGAAAAACAAGCACAAAATGTTTGAATCTGTAACTGTACCCTCACTGTGACTCACTAATTCAAATATTAAAAAAAAAATCTCTGTGTGAATATAATTATTGAATGATAATGTGATATTTATATTTTATGAGGAAATAAGGGCACCTTGCATTAAAGCATAAAATAATCATAAGTACTTATGACAAACTACTCTGTTTTAGCAGAAAGTTGGGAAAGGTTCTAAAGTCAGAGGCATCACCAACTACATTAAAAAGACTGCATGATGTTTACTAACAATGAAATAACAGACAATTTATGTCTATGTTTTTTGGATTCAGAAATAAAACATGGTGATATAATTTATAAATATTATATTGTAAAACCTAGAAAATGGGTTAAATGTATAAAAGTGACTGTCTCATGAAAGTTAGTCTCAGATGAACAAGATTTGAAGATGGCGTTCCTGGTTTTCTTTCAAATTACTTAGTTTCGGAGGCCAGCGATCTATCAGAGTGGTAAGGCACTTGCCTAACATGTTGAGTGAGGCTCTGGCCAAAATAAATACACTAAAGAAAATTTGATTTTAGCTGAGAGGTGACTCAGTGGTAGAGATCAGGCCTCACATGAGTTTTGTCCTGTATTTGATTTCCAGCATTTCAAAAAAATAATCAATATTAAATTTAAGATTTCATTTTGATTTCTCAATAGATTCATCTGTCACTGTCACTGTCACTATCATTCCGTTGCTCATCGATTTGTTCGAGAGGGCACCAGTAACATCTGTCATTGAGAGACTTATTGTTACTGTTTTTGGCATATCTAATACACACTAGTAGCTTTCCAGGCTCTCCGAGAGGGGTGGAGGAATCAAACTCAGGTTGGCCGCTTGAAAGGCAACCGCCCAACCGCTGTGCTATCGCTCCAGCCCAGATTTATCAAAAATAACAAAAGCACTTTTAAAAGGAATTTCAAATAAGGTGAAAATATAATTATACAGTGTTCGATATATTAATAAATTAAGTTAGGAATTTTTCTTAATTGTGGTGTTATTTGATCTGTTATCTATTGAGATTGAACATTTCCCTTAAAGTAAAAAGAAAAAAAAAGGTTTTACAGTTGGAAAAATACTATGTGAGTTTTTTCTACCATTCAGCAAGAAATCTTATCAAGCTATAACATAAATAAGCCATGAATATAATTTTATATTCAATTATCTCTGGCATTTCCTACTTCTTTAAAATGTAAATTTATGTACACTGAAATGCATAAAGATTGCATGCATTTACTTTCTTATATTATTGATTTATATATGCTATGTGGGTTTGTCGGTATCTGCATATTTGATACTCTATTTTTTAACTAATTTATTTTTTAATTAGTGCTCCAACTTTTATTGTTAGATGGAGAACAAAAAAGCATGAAGAATAAATGCATATCATTGACATAAAGATCTTTCACAACTTGCTTTGTATGGAAAGCAAGTCTTAAATAAATGCAAGTATATATTTTCTTATAAGCAGATGTTGACATTACAAAATAACAAGCAAATGAGCACAGATGGTGTGCCTGAAATACTAAAAAGGTTTAAGAAAGAGTAGTAAGTACTTGCAGAAAGAGCAGATATTCTTTTTTTTAGTTAGAATTCTTTGGATTTAAGTAGTGCAAATATCTTTTTGCAAAGGAAGTGTCTTGAGACAGTGCAACCATTAATTCATTAAATAATACATATATGTTATTTTTATTTCAAGTCAACCAACCTTTATGAAAGAATGCTGTAAGTTTAAGTTTAAATTATAATTAAAATTCATAGTATCTATGCATTTTATTTATATATTCCAAATTCACTGTATCACTGTCATCCCATTGCTCATCTATTTGCTCAAGCAGACTTCAGTAACGTCTCCATTCATCCCTGTAGTCTGCTAGTGTAGCCTGATGGTGTATTGGAAGTTCTTTCAGGGTCAGGAGAATGAGGACCATCATTGTTACTGTTTTTGGCATATTGAATACACCATGGGTAGCTTGCCAGGCTCTGTTAGGAGAAAGCCAGTATACCGTGTGGGCAGGATACTCTCAGTAGCTTGCCGGGCTTTCCGAGACAAATGGAGGTGTTAATCACCATTTAATCGCCTTTACAGGTGTTTCCAGTCAAGCATATATATATATATATATATATATATATATATATATATACACACACACACACACACATATATAAAACACAAAATGTATATATGTGTGTGTATTTCCCTCTATGATTTGTTGCCTACTCTCTTAACCCCATCAAATATGGTGTGGTAATTATGGAAAATGAGTAGAAAGTGCCTTTTGATGTGGAGCGCCCCAGAGCGTGGCAGCGGTTGGGTTTTGGAGGTTGGCTGCCGGGGCTGGGTCCCATGGGGTGGGAAGGGCTTTTGCCCACCCCCCTTTGGGGTGCCCTGAGTAAAAACAGCCTGATGCAGAGTCCGGTGGCATGGTTATGGGGGCCTCATTTAGTAGTAGTAGTAGAAATGCTACTACTATGTTTATATTCACCTTTAACAGACAATGCCAGCAAGCTTTTCAAACTACCAATTTATTTCCCATTTTAGAGCTCTGATTTGTCCATGTATTCACTATATGATACTGGCATGACATCAGTTTACCAGGTATATATTTATATAAAATTGTATATAATGGTATATATATAATATATAATATATATAATATATAAAGTGTATCATTGACTTTATTTTTTAATTTCTCAAAATTTGTAAATGAGGTTAAGAATTTTAATATATGTGATTTATTGGGAATTTCTCTCATAAAAGGCCTATAAAGCCATGTTTCTCCAGTGATTAAAGAAGAGTCCTTTTATAGTGCCTGCCTGCCTCTTTACCCATATATTTTGATGACTACAAGTTTTAAGATGTAAATGTAAATCCCTCTGATGGATAATTGTATTTTTATATTAAGAAATATTTCTCTACCTCACAGTCAATTTTAAGTTTTTAAGTGTATAGTTTCTTATTCAACTCCTTTACAAACAGTATGGTTTTAAATTGTAAAGTGAACACCGAAGTTTGTTTCTACAACCCTCTTTTCTTCTGCATACAAGCTCTCTTTTATGTTCCTAATAGTAATTTTTTGTGAACATTTTAAAATAGGATAGCCACCATTTGGATTTTCAAATACTTAACAGTACCTTTTATCAAAACATTTACCCAAAGTTTAAATTTTGGGGCTGGAGCGATAGCACGGTGGGTAGGAGGGTGTTTAGTTTTCAATATTAATTTGCATTTTTTAAATAAATTGATGCAATAATTTTGTTGAATGATATAATTAGTACATTTATTTCTGTTAGTAATCCAGCAAATTAAGCCTAACCTTACTGCTGTGATGGTTTAGTATTACCTATAATTGCAGTCGATTATTCTCAGTGTAGAGTAAAATAGTATCTACTTTCTTCTATAAATTTTTCCTGTTGAAAGGTTGTTAAACCAAAATATTAATAATAATATTGGAAGGAAATGTAGAAAAATGTAAAAAAATTAATTCTACTGTGGAGGTAGATAATGGTCCAATTTTAACAAAATACAGCAAAACTAATGCCAATTTTTTGTTTTGTTTTTGGGCCACACCCTGCAATGCTCAGAAGTTACTTCTGGCTCTGCATTCAGGGGTCACTCCTGGTAGTTCTTGGGGGACCAGATGTTGTGTCTGTCATCAAACCCAGGCTGTCCTTGTGCAAAGCAAGCATCTTACCAGCTGTACTATCTCTCAGGAACCTCAATTTTTATTTAAAAATGAAAAACCAAGCAATTTATTCCATATTCACAGCATTAACTACAAATGTTCAAAAATTATAGTTGAAGAATTTTTTCTCTTTATAAAATAGGAGACAGAAAAGACTATATTTTAAACTTTTGAACTGTGCCCAATTTTGTGTGTTCAACTGAAAAAGATCTGCAATTATTTTATCCCTAGGGACGTCTCTTCCTGACAAAGCTCTTTACATTGACATAAAAATAGGAAACACAAAAGTACTCAATAACATTGAAATGAAAGAAAAGCAAGTTCAAATTCTTGAATAGGGGAAGCACATTGAAAGAAGGAAGCAGAAATAACCAGTAGGTTAGACCGACAGATCACTGATTCGCTATTGTATAAAAATCACATAAAAACTGTACAGAATTGTTGTGCTGAACATTGAAAATTTTAAGTAGTAGAGATGCACATTTACAAGACATGAAAAGATGAAAGTATTTCACTCCCCCGATACAATGTAAGATTACTGTGACTAAATGAAGCAAGTTAGATATTTCACTTTTCACATTTCATGTTATAGCAAAGTAGTCAGAGATTTTGGCAACCTAAAAAAAAACCATTTTTAACTATGAATTTTTTATTTTTATTTTTTAATTAATTTATTTTTTAATTAGTGAATCACAGTGAGGGTACAGTTACAGATTAACACATTTTCGTGCTTGTTTTTCCCTCATGCAGTGTTTGAGAGCCCATCCCTCCACCAATGTCCATTCCCTACCACCAATGAACCCCCAATCCCTTCCCCCCCAACCAACCCCTCCTCTGTGGCAGGGCATTCCAATTTGATCTCTCTCTTTCCTTTTGGGTGTTGTGGTTTTCAATAGGGGTATTGAGTAGTCATCCTGTTCAGTCTAGTCTACTTTCAGCACACATCTTGCTTCTCATGCGGGATCTCCAATCACATTTTACTTGGTGTTCCCATCTCTATCTGGGATGACTTTCCCCCAGCGTGTGAGGCCAGCTTCCAAGCTATGGAGACAACCTCCTGGTATTATATACTACTATTCTTGGGTATTAGTCTCCTACTCTGTTATTTTATATTCCACAGATGAGTGCAGTCTTTCTATGTCTGTCCTTCTCTTTCTGGCTCATTTCACTTAACATGATACTTTCCATGTTGATCTGATCCACTTATGTGCAAAGTTCATTACTTCACCTTTAATAACAGTATTCCATTGTATAGATGTACCAAAGTTTCTTTAACCAGTCATCTGTTCTTGGGTACTCAGGTTTTTTCCAGATTCTGGCTACTATAAACAGTGCTTTGATGAACATAAGTGCAGATGTCATTTCGACTATACTTTTTAATTTCTCCAGGATATATTCCCAGAAGTGGTATTGCTGGATCAAATGGAAGCTCAATTTCTAATTTTTTGAGAAGCGCCCATATTGTTTTCCAAAGGGGCTGGACCAGTTGGCATTCCCACCAGCAGTGTAGAAGGGTCCCTTTCTCCCCACATCCTCTCAAACAGCGGTTGTTTTTGTTCTTTTGGATGTGTGCCATTCTCTGTGGTGTGAGGTGGTATCTCATGGTTGTTTTGATTTGCTTCTCCCTGATGATTAGTGATGTAGAGCATTTTTTATGTGCCTTTTGGCCATTCGTATCTCTTCCTTGGAAAAGTTTCTGTTCATTTCTTCGGCCCATTTTCTGATGGGGTTGGATGTTTTCTTCTTGTAGAGTTCAACCAGTGCTTTATATACCCTTGATATCAACTCTTTATCTTATGGTTATTGGGTGAATATCCTTTCCCATTCTGTAGATTTCCTTTGTATTCTGGTCACTGTGTCTTTTGCAGTGCAGAAGCTTTTTAGTTTAATATAGTCCCATTTGTTTATCTCTGTTTCTACTTGATTGCTTAGTTTTGTGTCATCTTTGAAGATACCTTTAGCTTCAATATCGTGAAGGGTTTTGCCGACCTTGTTTTTGATGTACCTTTTGGTTTGTGGTCTGATGTTGAGGTCTTTAATCCATTTTGATCTAATTTTTGTGCATGGTGTCAGGTCAAGGTCTAAGCCCATTCATTTGCATGTGGTTGTCCAGTTATGCCAGCACCATTTGTTGAAGAGGCTTTCCTTGCTCCACTTCACATTTCTTGCCCCCTTATCAAAGATTAGATGATCATACATTTGGGGTTGTGTGTAAAACCTAGAACTTCTTTTTTTTTATTAGTTTATTTTTAATTAGAGAGTCATCGTGAGGGTACAGTTACAGATCCATACATCTTTGTGCTCATGTTTCCCCCATACAAAGTTCAATAACCCATCCCTTCACCAGTGCCCATTCTCCACCACCAGTAAACCCAACATCCCTCCCCCCCTCCCAGTCCCGTCTCCTCCCACCCCACCCTGCCACTATGGCAGGGAATTCCCTTTTGTTCTCTCTCTCTGATTAGGTGTTGTGGTTTGCAATAAATGTGTTGAGTGGCCATTGTGTTCAGTCTCTAGTCTGTATTCGGCCCACATCACCCTTCCCCCACATGACCTCCAACCACATTTTACTTGGTGGTCCCTTCCCTGAGTTACCCAGAATGAGAGACCAGCCTCCAAGCCATGGAGACAACCTCCTGATACTTATTTCTACTATTCTTAGGCGTTAGTCTTATAGTCTATTATTCTATATTCCACAGATGAGTGCAATCTTTCTATGTCTGTCTCTCTCTTTCTGACTCATTTCACTTAGCATGATACTTTCCATGTTGATCCACTTATATGCAAACATCATGACCTCATTTTTTCTAACAGCTGCATAGTATTCCATTGTATAGATGTACCAGAGTTTCTTCAACCAGTCATCTGTTCTAGGGCACTCGGGTTTTTTCCAGATTCTGGCTATTGTAAACAGTGCTGCGGTGAACATATAAGTGCATATGTCACTTCGACTATACTTTTTGGCTTTTCTGGGATATATTCCCAGCAGTGGTATTGCTGGGTCAAATAGGAGCTCAACCTCTAGTTTTTTGAGAATCGTCCATACTGTTTTCCAAAAGCGCTGAACTAGCCGGCATTCCCACCAGCAGTGTAGAAGGGTCCCTTTCTCCCCACATCCTCTCCAACAGCGGTTGCTTTTGTTCTTTTGGATGTGCGCTAGACTCTGTGGTGTGAGGTGGTATCTCATGGTTGTTTTGATCTGCATCTCTCTGACGATTAGTGATGTAGAGCATTTTTTCATGTGCCTTTTGACCACTCGTATTTCTTCCTTGGTAAAGTTTCTGTTCATTTCTTCGCCCCATTTTTTGATGGGGTTGGATGTTTTCTTCTTGTAGAGTTCAACCAGTGCTTTATATACCGTTGATATTAACCCCTTATTTGATGGGTATTGTGTAAATATCCTTTCCCATTCTGTAGATAGTCTATGTATTCTGGTCACTGTATCTTTTGCGGTGCAGAAGCTTTTTAGTTTAATGTAGTCCCATTTGTTGATCTCTGTTTTTACTAGATTGTTTAGTTCCATGTCATCTTTGAAGATACCTTTATCTTCAATATCGTAGAGGGTTTTGCCGACCTTGTCTTCAATGTACCTTATGGTTTGTGGTCTGATGTTGAGGTCTTTAATCCATTTTGATCTGACTTTTGTGCATGGTGTCAGGTCGAGTTCTAAGCCCATTTTTTTGCATGTGGTTGTCCAGTTGTGCCAGCACCATTTGTTAAAGAGGCTTTCCTTGCTCCACTTCACATCTCTTGCTCCTTTATCAAAGATTAGGTGATCATACATTTGAGGTTGTGTGTGGGGATATTCCACCCTGTTCCATTGGTCTGCAGCTCTGCCTTTGTTCCAGTACCATACTGTTTTAATTGTTACCGCTTTGTAGTAGAGTTTAAGCTTGGGGAGGGTGATGCCTCCCATCATCTTTTTTCCCAAGAATTATTTTAGCTATCCGTGGGTGTTTATTGTTCCATATAAGTTTCAAGATTGCTTGCTCCGCTTCTTTTAAGAATGCCATGGGTATCCCTATAGGGATCGCGTTAAATCTGTATAATGCTTTTGGGAGTATTGCCATTTTGACAATGTTTATTCTCCCTATCCATGAGCAGGGGATATGTTTCCATTTCCTCATGTCCTCTTTTATTTCATGGAGTAGAGTTTTATAGTTTTCTTTGTAGAGGTCCTTTACTTCTTTAGTTAAGCTGATTCCAAGGTATTTGATTTTCTGGGGCACAATTGTGAATGGGATTGCTTTTTTCATGTCCCTTTCCTCTGTCTCATTGTTTGCATATAGGAAGGCCATGGATTTTTGGGTATTGATTTTATAGCCTGCGACTTTACTGTATAAAACCTAGAACTTCTTAAACATCCTAATATTGATTATATACTTTATGAAACTTTGGAATAAATGACATATTATTCCTGAGTATTATTTCTGAGAATGGTAAAACTAATGAGCTATGAAAAGTTTATATGGAATATTTATTTTGAAAGGTTTCTAATTACTGAAAGGTATCAGAGTAAAATCTTCTTTTCTATATTTCAAAATAGCGCATGTATGTTGTAGCTTGCACATGCCTCGTTGCAGTCATACACTTTAGATGTATTGTTTATGCACCTTTTAGATGCTTGCTGGGAATGGCAGACTTAATTGTGATGCTTCAGAGATTATGATTTTGTTTTGGTACCAGAGGTTCCAAACAACAAAGATTCTTGGATTTCACTTGGGTATATGGGCAGTGCGTGAGATCTCACTTGCAGCTTCACACTTACAAGAAACAAAACACCAGATGATGCTTGGATTCTTTCTTCAGAGTATGCCATAGGCATTATCTTGTCGTGTAAAAATAGTAATAGCTTATTCATTTTCTATTTGAATTGTTTTTATTCATTTTTCTTGCCTAATTGTTCTATCACTTTCAATGCTGTATTTGAAAAAATTGTGGTGAAAGTAGAAATCTTGTGTTATACCTATATTAAAGCGAAAGCTTGCTGCCATTTGCCATTGAGTAGGATGTCAACTTCGAATTTGTAGTATAAGGCCTTTATTATTTTGAAGTATGTTACTTTTCACTTAGTTTTACTTAGAGATTTTATTTACAACAAATGAATGTGAAATCTTATAAACTATGTTCTTGTATCTATTGAGATGTTCATAACATTTTTCTTTGTTAATGAGCTACATAATTAATTTACTGATATTGAGCCATTCTTAAATTCCTGCAATAGATTCAATTTTCTCAGGATGAATGGCTTAAACAGAACTTGTTGAATTTGGTTTGCTTAAATTTTGAGCCTTGGTTTGTCAATATTGTCAGGATAGGTGATATTCTGTGTGGACTAGAGAAGAATATGTATGCAATATTTTTGTATAAAGTGACCCAGAGATTTCTATTGTGCCCATCTTGTTTAATTCTTTGTTGAAGACTCCTGTTTTTATTTTGATTTGTCTCTAGTTGTGTTGTTCATTGATAGAAGAAACAAGTTCCTGATGTCCACAACTGCTATTATGATTTTGTCACTGTCTTCCTTTAACTCTCTTAATAGTTAAGTATCATTTTCATAAGGAACACTTCTGGCAGTACTTGGAGGCTACCAAAACCACATTAAGTAGTACTTGGAAGACTCTGATGTACAGGGGCTACTCTCAGCTCTTCACTCAGGAATTACTCCTGGCCGTGCTCGGGGGACCACATGGGATGCTGGGAATCAGTCCTGGGTCGGCTGCGTGCTTGGCAAACACCCTATCCACTGTGCTATTGCTCCAGCCCTGGCTGTTGTTCTTTATGAAAACTATAAGTACATGTGTATTGATGTTTTTGCTCTTCATTTTCTGGGTGTTTCTGTACTTTGTGTTTGTTCCTTTGTTCTCAATTTTTGCATTTCATTCTCATTTATCCACTTCGATAAGTGTATATTTTGGCAAGTATCCAGTGTAATTTTCTCCTTGAGAATGTGTTTTCTATTTGATATAGTACCATCTATGAAGTTCAGTAATTCAAGAAATTATTTAAATCTTAAATTCTGGTATATTTTTCATATATTATTTCTATTGTTTAAATGATTAATTATAATATTTTATAAATTACAAAAGAGTGAACAAATATTCATATTAGTAGATAATTTTTGAAAAACTAATTATTTATATCTTATAATTATGTTTTATAAAAATTACATATTTAAATATAAAAGACACATGTCTAAGTATTTTTTATATATGCCATATATTGTCTATCTGTTATAAAGTAAGAACTCATTTTCCTAAATGTTTAGGAAAATAAATTTTAATAATAAATAAATAATAAAAAAAGTAAATCAACATTTCCAAAATATTATTTCCATTTTAGAGGTGTTTCCGCCTACTTGAAAATACCTTGGAAAGATAAAATATGCATTTCAATAAAATATTTTTATCCTATTCTAACTTACAGACATAAAATCTTCCTTACATGTTCATCAAATATAATATATTCAACTATTGAACTCATTCATTTTTAAAATACATTTCTTTTTTCATAGTATTAAAAATTAGTTGAATGTCTAAAATTGTTCTTTTACAAAGTTATATAGTGTGCAATTAAATTAATCAAGAACCATCAGTGTGGTTCATTGTGTTACTGAGTAAGTGAGTTTTAAAATCTTCTTAGAATTTGATTAATTTTGATTTATCACACATCTTTATCAACTAGAATAGCTAAAGCCCTGTCATGACTAAAATACGAGAAATTATAGTGAATATGGTTGAAAAGTAATTTTAAAACAGTGTGTTCTCATTTGTATGTGTATATCTCTATTAGAATTTGTCTTTGCAGAATTTGTACTCTATGTATGAAAGAAACTTCACTCAGAATACAGTCTCCCTATTTGTAAACTCTAAATGAACAAGTAGTCTGGTGTTAGAAAAATAGTATCAGTTTGGAAATAATCTTATCTGCATTCAGAAGTTCTAATTATGCAAAATGATTTTTGCTTCCAAAATGGGTTCTTTAAAAATACGAGATAAATATAGTAAAAAAGTAACTAAAATTATAAATTACTTTAGATCAAACTAATAATACATATAAATTATCAGAGCAAGTTTATTTATGGCATATAATTATACTTCAGTGACAGTAGCTCACAAATCTAGGAAAGCTATGTGTTTATCAGGCATAACTTTTAATGCATTTTTCTTAGGAAAATTGTAAAGTGCTCACAAATTATCTCTTTAATTTACTATCCATTTAGTGTAAAATCAGAATATGCTACATTCGTCAGTCCTGTTTTTAAATATATTATTATACTTTGTTGTATTCATATTTGCATAATTTTATAGGGTTGAAACCTCCATCACTAATTATTTGTATTGTTGTAGCTCTTTTTACCTTAAGAATGTCTTTTTAATTTTCTTATCAACCAAATATCAGGGGACGGTTTCATAAAGCAGTGCTCAGAGGACATGTGATGTCAAGGATCTAACCTAGAGTCTCCCTTTATCAGCCTTATGCTCCAATATAACTTGACATATTTTATTTATCATAATTTCCTAAGGTGAGCTGATATTTTTAAGTCTGCTTTTGAAATTTTGTTTCTCATCAATGACTCTATATTTTGGGGTTACTTTTGTAACTTATCTGAAACATTTTATATATGTATGTATGTATATGGGCTGGAGCACAGCACAGCGGTTGGGCATTCTCCTTTCATGAGGCCGACCCGAGTTTGATTCCTCTGCTCCTCTCAGAGAGCCTGGCAAGCTACCCGTGAGTATTGGATATGCCAAAAACAGTAACAATAAGTCTCTCAATGTGAGACGTTACTGGTGCCTGCTCGAACAAATCGATGAGCAACGGGATGACAGTGATGACAGTGATGTATGTGTGTGTGTGTATATATATATATATATATATATATATATGCATATGAGACTGCCCAATCTGCAGAAGGTCAAAAGATCCCACCACCACCTGAGAATTAAGCACAAACGTTCTCTTAATGGTGTTTCCTGGTTTCCTCCCCATAAATGCATCTGCCAACAAAACTGAAAGAAAGATAAACTTTTGATTACAGCAGCGCAGTAAAACCTTTGGTCTCTTAGCAGTGTAGATAGGCTGTATTTACATGACTAGTATGGTTTAGAAAATATAGCTAGTTATTCTTAGTATTTCATTTTTTTTCACTTTCAAAAGCTGTACCAATGCCTGGATATAGTTTCTTTTTACTATTTATTCACATGTCAGTCAACCTTTGGATTGTAACCAATTTGATTATGTTGCAGATTTGGTTAAGCTGCTACACACATTCCTATGTACATATTTGTGTAGGTGTAGGTTGTCACTTCTCTTTATAGACAGGAAGTATAGATTATAGTATAGGAAAATATTTAACTTTTCAAGAAATTGCCAAACTATTTTTCATAAGTTTCCATGTTATTGGAAAGTGCATAAGTTTTCAGTTATTTGTATCCTTGAAATACTAAGGATTGTACTCTTTATAAATAAATTTCACTATCATCATAAGTATGTAATAATATCTCATGATTTTAATCTGCATTTGAGGTGGGGGTGAGGTTTCAGGTTACAAATAGCAATTCTCAGTAATTCCTTTTGGCTTGTTGCTGAGCTTTGTAGCATTGGGTTGTACTGTGCTCAGGAGATGTGTGATACTAGGGATGGACCCTTGCCTCCTACATGAAAAATATCAACTCCAGGCCATACAAGGATTATCTCACTGGCCCTTACTCTTGATCAATTTCCTTCCTTCCTCCCTCCCTCCCTCCCTCCCTCTCTTCCTTCCTTCCTTCCTTCCTTCCTTCCTTCCTTCCTTCCTTCCTTCCTTCCTTCCTTCCTTCCTTCCTTCCTTCCTTCCTTCCTTCCTTCCTTCCTTCCTTCCTTCCTTCCTTCCTTCCTTCCTTTTCTTCTCTTTCTCATTTTTTATTTCTTCCCAGTGATTCAGGGCTTCCCCTGGTTCTGTTTTTAGGGATGCCTCCTGGTAATACTCAGGGGGCTTTGCTTAAATGGTACCCAGGTCCTCTGCATACAAGGCTCTACAGGCTATATTTTCTCTGGCCCCTCATCTTCACTTTCTTAATGATGAATGTTCTTGACCATTTTACATATGTATGATTTTTATCCCAATATCTTTGGTGTCTTGTCTGCTTAAATGTTTTTGGTTTTTATGTCTTTATTGGGTCTAAAATAGGATCTTAAAAATTCCTCTCAAATTTTTGAACTTCTTGAGGATGTTTAAATTTTATGTTTGAATTTTTATGGCAGTTTAAAAATTGATGTATTTTATTAATTTTCATCAGAAGGAAGATGTCTAGCAGTTTTGCAAATCAATATTATTTACTACTTTTTCATGTCTTAAAAATAACTATTCAGAGCTACTGAAAAGCAAATCATTGTTTATTTAACAAACATTAATGTAAAAAAATCATTTACACTTCAATGACACTTTTTATTTATTTAACCCATTATAATCTTAAAATAGTTTCAGTCACTTTTTTTCCCTAAATAACACTTCAGAATTTCAAAGTTAGTACTTTGATGCAAATGATTTTCTAGATTTATCCTTTCTTATGTCTTAGTGTGCTTTTTGTTTATCTGAAAAATAATCCAAATTTCTCACCTAGATAGAGTGATGACAGCTATAGATAGAGATTATGAGGACTATACTTAGCTGTGCTCCTCTGATTCTAGAGATATCACATGATTGGGAGTGTTTTGTTTATAGTGAGACAGACTATTATTGTGTTGCAACTTCTTTTTCTTCACTGCAGCAAAGGAATAATGTTAATTTGAATAACTATGTATCACCTCTTAGTTTTATGGTGTTAAGTGAAAGAAGAAGAAGTGCATACACAGCAACTATTGGCAATTTCCTCTCTTTACCTTAGAGCAAATGCAAACTTTTTCATTATTATCAGTGCAATTTATGTTGCAAAAGGTAAAATACTAATATGGAAAATTGTATTACAATGTATTTAATTTGAGCTTTTGAATTTGTCTCATTAATATAGAACATTTATCTTGTGAATGAAAATTAATTTTATCCTATTTATTTTCAAGAGTACTTAAAATTATAAATTGCTGAATTACTTTCTTAATAAAAATGAATCACTACTGATTACCACAATGTAAAAGACCTATTCAGGATTGTTACACATATTATGATAATGGTGCTGTCTGTAATGAGTAACTGATTTAAAGTGGTGCTTTTATTTTTGTAAAATTAAAATAAAGAAAAATAAATTTCTTACACCATCCCAGACAGTTATCTCTCTTACTAACAGCTTTTATTATGTTAGGATATTTTTTAAATGTTTGCTTATTTTGTTAAATTTACAATAAGTCTCATAACAGGTTATACCTAGAATAACAGTGAGATAATCATAATTGCACATTATAAAACTATTTTTGTCCTGTTCACATATAGAATTGAGATGGGTTTTCTAGTTTTATACTAAAATTATATAGTTTATGCTTTTAATAACACAGTGCTATAACAAATTTCACTTGTAGCATATAAGAAAAAATCCTTTATTCTTCTGCTCTGTCACTAAGCGACATATACTGCCTCAAATTCTTAAAATATATTTAAAAATAAAACAAATCATTTTTGGAGTTATATTTATGTCACTGGGATTTCTATTGCATAAAAATAATTGGTAAGACACTTATCAATATTTAACACTTTTGAATATTATGTGGTTACTAAGATATATTCTATTTGTGATTCTTTTATTACTCTAAACTAAGATGGTTAATATTTGTCATTTTAATAAAAAAGGAATGGGGTTTAGAAGTTAAATTTATGGAAACACTTATTGTAGTCAAGGCAAAGAAAAGAGAAATCATATACATCATTTTAACCTATTTATTCATTCTGCTATTAAATATATAATGCCACATGTTCTGCAGATAATAATGACTAACTATGAGTCCGGTTTTATAGAGTGGTTTTCCAGCGTGCATTCTGTATATGTTTAATAAATATTTTCTAGGATATAATGTGTGTATATTTATTAACTATCATAATAATTCTTCTATTTTATTCAATAAAGGACAAAAATAGCAAAGTCAACTTTTTTCCTGTGCTAAATATTGGAATTTTGATTAATTATAGACTTAGAGTTCACTAGTAATTTTTGTCAATATTTAAGATGTATTAAATTATTTGGTTAAGATAACTCATTTAATTACAAGTTACCCATGATGGATTTTTTCAAATTTATAAAACTATAATGTAAATAATTCTAAACGATGTGTTTTATAATTTCATTATTTGATGTTTTTCTTAATTGAAAATTTTAATTATCATACTATAATTTTTAATAATTTCATTATCTCTGTTATATATAAATTTATGATTTTTTCAAACATAATGAAGCACTATTCTGTGGACTCTGTTAAATTCATACTATTGGCATAATATAATTTTATTTTATTATGACCTACATGCCTGTCTTTTTTTATGCACTTAAGGATGCTTTATTCCTTTTTACTTTACCCTACCCTATAGTTCTTTCATCACTAATACCCATTCCTAATTTTATCATTTCTTTCTTTTAGTGTGTTGCATAACCCTCTCTAGTTTCTTTTCTTATGTGTTCTAAAACATTTACTCAATTCCCAGAACATTACCCATTTTTATTAATGATTTTATTACTTTCCAAACAAATACTATTTATTTAAAATGTTTCTTCAGTATCATTTGCAGGTATAAGATATAAGAGAAATTAAACTTATTTTATGCCTATTCAAAGCAGGTCATTTTCGGGACTACAGATTTATAGAAAGCAATAATAAAGTACATGAGACTGTCACACAGTTTTTTTTTATTTTATTGAATCACCTTGTGGAAAGTTACAAAGTTCTCAGGCTTATGTCTCAGTCATACAATATTCAAATACCCATCCCTTCACTAATGCCCATATTCCACCACCAAAAACCCCAGTATACCTCCCGCCCCCGTCCCCCACCCCCTACTGCGTAATTGATGAATTTCACTTCATTTTCTCTTTACCTTGATTACATTCCATATTTCAACACAAAACTCACTATTGCTGTTGGAGTTTCCTCCCCATGAAAGACAGCCCTACTACCAAGGAAGCATTTGATGATTAGTTTCCCATTGCTTAGAATGAAGAGATATGTAGTCCCACTGCTCCAAGTACATAACTCTTCTTTTTTCTTTTTTTCTCATCCCCCTTTTTCTTCTCATCCCCCTTCCCGAGCCTCATAATATGGTGGATGCCATGCCGAGTTTCTCCCCAAAAATGGGAAACAACTGGGAAAGAGGGATATTTCCTTTTCTCAGCCAGCTTGAGGCTATGGCTTGGTTCACAGTCTAGAGAGATGGCTGCTACTTTGATTACCTTCAATATTTCAGCAAAAAGCACGCTATTATTGTTTGGAGTTTCCTCCCAAAGTCAGACCTGCTAAAAAGGAACCGTTTCACATTGCTGACAATTAAGAGATGTTAGTCGTGGCCACGTGGTTTTGGAATTCTGTATAAAGTCCAGGGAAAATTCTGCCAGAAATTGCATAGCCCAGCTCACAGTCCCAGTGCATTGCTGTAAGAAGTTGCTCTGGGTGCCAAAATGGGTTAGGAGACCTCTGGAATCAGTCTTTAGGAGCTGAGGGCTGTCACATAATTATTGATCTTTAATAAAAAATGTTTTGTAAGAACAAAACTCTATAAGCACTTAGGAGAAATGCATTTAAAGTTAATAAAAAGCTTGAGAATTTTACTATGTACTTTTATTATTTAATGATTATTATTATTTATACACTTCTTAATTTCATGTACCATTTCTTAAACAGAATAAAACAATTTGACATATCCTTATATAACTTTTTCATACAATCTAGATCAAATATTGATAATTTGGATTGAAATATACTTTGGCATCTTTAGTAAATAGAACTTATGGACTACTATTAATAAATGCATAAATACATTTGATTTTATATTCGATACAATTCTGAGCAAAGGTCATGGAATTATGGACCAGGAGCAGGATGTTGAGTCAAGAATGACTATTGATAACTAATATCCTTGTATTTAAAGTCTGGGGAGGGGCAAAAACATGAGTAGGATTACACAAACAGGAGGAACAATAGATTTATGGGTAAAAATAATGAGAGTGGATTGAATAGTTAAACTTCACATGCCAGCGTTTCTTTCAGGTGTCAATGAGTAATCGACAGTAGAGAACACAGGTGTAGCAAGGAGAGGATGATGCAATAGATGATGTTTGTTTACTTTTGATCAAACTTAAGCCATTGCTACAGTCACCTGTATTGTTTTAGTATTGATTAGATTTGTGCCTTTATTCAGTAAGATTTTGTTTACACACCAGTGCTATCTAAAATGGAATTTTCGTCACAATGGATAACTAAAATAAAATTTCTTTCTCAAGTATAAAGATTAACTATATGCTACTTATTTGAGGTATATGGGACCTCTTAGATCCACTAAAAGACATCATCTTGGGGGAATCATCAAGGATTAAAAATGCTGACTTTCTGATCATCCTTGGCATGTGATTTTGATCAATTCCAGGAAGCTCAAACATACTTCAAGAAGAAATGAACAAATGACAGAGAAGATCTACCCAGGGATCTTTCCTTATATCTTTTACCCAATAAAGCAGAGGACCATAGTAAAATGTAATAGCAGGGGTTCCTTGATAAGACATTAATGTATCTATAAAAAACTTGTCTTTTATTAAAAATAGGCTATATTGGCAGCATTCTAACAATCACAGAGGCTTTAGATTAAGTATGCTAAATCTAAAGAACAGCTTGGAATTTAGAGTGCCTAGAATTTAGATTGATTAGGACCAGAAAGCCTAGGGCCAGAAATTTTATGTTTTAAACTATCATCTCAGTTAATTTTCATATAAATTCCCATGGGCAAGACTTCAAGAGATACAGGTAAAGTCTAGTCCATGAAAGATTCTTTAAATTATGATTTATAGAGCCTAAAGATCATTTGTGCATTGTATTATTTGAACATCATTCTGTTTATTCATTTAAATGTATTCGTTTTATTCCTCATAATAGTTTGCATGTGCTTTCTTTATTGTCATATGTGACTGACATTTTTTTCTAAGCCTTGCTATTTCTAGAAATAATGCTATTTCATGAACTTAAGTACTTAATAGTTATCCTCATTGGCTTAAATCACAATCACTTTTGAAACTGTTATACATTTTTGAAATAAATTCTGGATCCAATACTAAGATAAACTTAAAGAATCATATTTGATAGCTAAATGTAACATATTAAAAAAATTCAAGTTTGAGAGTTCACCAAGACATCAGACATTAGTGGAGGAGTACCCCTTTATTGTCTTTCTTCTCTCCATATTTATAGAAAATACCCATCTTGATCTCCCAATCAATAGGATGCAGTTTACCTTAAAGGAAGCAAATAATATTAGTTCTACTAAAAAATTTAAATCTCTACCTGCTCACATTCTGCAACTTGCTAGAATAGAATCATATCAACTCAGTGTAGCAAATTACCAATATTTATTCCAATTTCATGTTTGGCATTGTCACTAGTTTGAAACTTTCCTCTCTGGGTATATGCTACCCCCATATAAATGGACAAATTGATTATTGTTTGTAATCAATGGACAACTTTCATTATTGTTCAGCTTTGGTTTTACTGACTTTGCTTTTACTAACTGGCTTTTTATTAACTAACTTTGCCTTTACTGGCTATAAAACTACCTGTCTATCTTCGTCTTTACTCTTTAGGGATTTGGGCCTTGCTTTTCATAAAATAGAGATAAAAATTCAAGAGTGGATCCTTACTTCAAGTAAGAAATGTGTGTGTGTGTGTGTGTGTGTGTGTGTGTGTGAATTAAGTAATGCTCCAAATCTATTGCTATAAATTAGGAAGCTAATTAAGAATAGTGATATAGTGGGACTGAAGAGAGTGTAGAAGACAGGGCATTTTACTTGCAACTGGCTGACCTGGATTTGATTCCCAATATCTCATATAGTTTCCATGCCCTGCCAGTAGTAATCCCTGAGCACAGAGCCAGGAGTAAGCACTAAGCATTTCCAAGCAAGACCTAAAAACAAAACTTTAAAAAGAATAGTGATACAGGGACAGAATCACTAAATAATTTGCGACAAAAAAATTTGTTTATCAATGTTCATTGAAATGAGTATACTGGGACCCATATTTGCTTTGCAGTGTAGTAGTCCTTAAGGGTAGATTGAAAGAGATAAAGAAGATAAAGGCAGAAAGGGGAGCAGAATGGGAAGGAGAGGACAAAAGTAACTTTAAAAGTAATTCAAATCAGAACTTACCTAATTTTGTCTCAAATATTGGACTTTGAATAAAATGAAAATTACAGAATTGGATAACTCAAATAGCTATTTTCTACTAAAAAGTTCTCAGTAACTTTTATTTTTTTTTATACACTCATCCTACTAGAAATAAAGAATCCAGGCATTTTTGAAGAGCACAAAGGGTCAAAAGAAAGAAAGGCGTGGAAAAACTCTAGAACAAAGTGAGTCATATAAAATATTTATTATGTTCTGTAGGAAAGAAATCATAGGTTGCTGAGATCATCGCAATGGAAAATATTGATCTGCTTATATGAAAGTATAAAGTTAGGACTGAGTCATCCCTCAAAGAACACTGAAGGATGATGCCCTATAAAACCCTACAAAGACAAGCTGCATTGTTCGCCTCCACACAGTCTGGTTTTGCAAGATCCCCTTGATGCAGAGTCAGCTACCCTTAAATCAGCATAGTGTATTAGTAATAAAAAAATATCACTTTGTGATTTGTGGCACTTGTATGGAATTATCAAGACATATTGTACATTGTGATATGAACCACTAAATTAGCATTCAAAAAAAGCCCATTTCATTTAAAAATAGCACATCATATATATGTATTGTTGATAAGTATGTACCTTGTGGCATTATAATTCTGAGGCTAAAATGCTTGCCTTGATGTGGCAGACCCCCATGCTTTGATTTCTTACACTACATATGGCCCCCACAACTACCAGGTGTGAATCCTGATCGCAGAGCAAGAAGTAAGTTCTGAGTACTGCTAGATATGATCCAATCCCCATTCCCCTACCCTCCACCCACACACATAAAATGACAAGGAAAAGTATTTTGTAAGTCCACCAAAATGAATATGTTATATTTTGCAATAGACTATTGTTATCGGTCATTTAAGTTTGTTTTTCCTAGATTGCCCAAAGACATTAGTTATAACATTAGTTAATTATTTTAAAAAAATAGGAACCAAATGCTTATTAGCAGGTGACACTCATAATAATGTATTAGCTGTGTGTAAATACAAGATTGCATGATCTTAACATTATTCTAATTTTTGTATAAATTATCTTGTGCATGTCTGGTTACATCTATTTTGAACCAAACACACCGTGCACAATTTTGTTCATTGTTAGTATTAATAATATTGTTAAATATTCTTCAAAAAATGTATACTAAACTACTAAACTAATGATAGGTAAGTCCACCTAATTTCACGTGACAGAAATTTGCTGTGAAATATTTAATTACTTTTAAAAAGCCAATACAAAGCAACTGAGAATAAGAGATATAGCAGTAACAGAGGTCAGAGAGTAGATTTTGAATTCACACAATGTACTTAGAATTCTTTCTATATATTCATCTTGTGTCAGAGAAACAGTACAACAGGTAGAGTGCATGTCTTGCATGCAACAGATCCAGGTTTGATGCCTCACATTATATATGGAGCACCACAAGCTCTAGCAGGAGTGCTCCCTGAGCATTGACCCAGGAGCAGCCCTGAGCATTACTGGGTGTGGCCCCCAAATCCCCAAAACTAAAGAAACAAAAACATGTTCATCCTGCTTCCATATTTTGCTCACATTCTGTGTTGACATAGACATGGCTTCTTTATGGTTTTGAGAAAAAGAGCAATGATAGCTCATAATTCACATATCCTATGCTAGAAATACAGAAGGAAAAGAGTGACTTTTAAACCACCTGGAAAAAGAAGACTATTCCAGTCTGACATAAGTTATGTGGCTATCTTTAACAACCAGTCACTGTGGATGGGCACATGTCAGGCTGAAAGCCTAAATTATCTTCTAAATCTGGGAGTGGTTGTGCTATTATGGATAGTCTCATCATTACCATGAAAATGTTTTAAAAATCGCCAAGAAAGAAGATTTAGGGGGTAGACCAAGTCAAGAAATGTTCACCATATCATTTATACAAGATATGGTAAACAGCACAATTTCATATAATGTTTACATTTTCATAAGGCATGTAGAATTTTATTTTGGCGATATGTGTAAAGTTTTAATTAAATCTTTGGACTATATAAGAATATTGTATCAATGTTTATTTCCTGACTTTAAATACTCAATATTTCTGTATAAAAAGTTTCTGATGTGTTGTCAGATGGAGGAAATAACTGAAGCATTTTTAAAGTGAGATAATAATAGTTGACAAGTGTATAAATGTTTATGCATTTTAGGGATGCAATGTCTCACCACACCACATCCACTACCAAACTGTCAACTTCCCTCCATGCTTTCATAGAACTTTTACCATTCATTCCCATCAATCCAGCCTTGGTAAACTTAATCCTGTCATCAGACTATGGATTTGTTTTATTAGACATTGTTATTCCCTTGCTCACTTTTTTTTAAAGTCCTCTTACCCCAAATGTGTATGAGTAAAATAACCTTGTTTACAATAGGAAAAATTTGTAAAGTTTTCTTCAATTTATACATAAATAGCAGATGTGTATACAAAGTACATTAACATTTTATAAAGGTGTATCTTTACAGACTCATCATACCTGCTTCAAGTACGTGGAAAAGTTTTTGTTACTTTTTGCTGACATG
Organism: Sorex araneus; assembly: GCF_027595985.1. Classification (NCBI taxonomy): domain Eukaryota; kingdom Metazoa; phylum Chordata; class Mammalia; order Eulipotyphla; family Soricidae; genus Sorex; species Sorex araneus. The sequence continues at coordinate 27,772,166 of NC_073311.1, forward strand.
CCTAATGCCCATGTACATAGTTAATTTGTACATGGCAAGTTGTTCCTACCCTCGAGTATGTTTCATGTCTTTAGGTTTGTCTTAGCAGACATAAACCACTTCATCGGACACTTGCCCTAAACAGCTCCCAATGCCAGGAACTGGCAAAATATTATTTTGGTTTCAATGCATGGTCTAAAAGGATTGTCAGGGTAGGAAGTGGAGAGAGAGTTCAAGTGCAGAGCCTGTGCCCACCATGTTCAAGGCCCTGGGTTTTGTCCTGAGTACTTCACGACTCCACAGCACTGTGGGGTGTGACCCCAGCGGGCCCTGAGGACCAACAGACCTGGCAGATGAGAGTTGTCAAAGTGAGTGTCTGAGAACCGAAAAATTTACTGATTCGGTCACACCACAGAATTAGTAAAGATCTCAGTGAATTGACGGTGTTGTCCATATTCTACAACACTTCTGTGCTCTATATATGCATGGTTGGTGTGGTTCATGGAAAATTTTGCTTAATGTTGAAGTCACAGGTTACTTCAATTGTTGGCAAGAATTGCTGGAGTTTAGTTATTATTTCTAATTAAACATTTTTAAATCTACATTGATGGGATTATACAGCAGCCGGGGGCAGTTTCTGGGGGTGACTGCCTAGCTACTGGAAAATGGGGAATCTGGGTGGAAGAGGCCCAGTCTCGAACATCCAGAGACTATAAAACCAATCTCCCAGAAGCATGTGGCCATGATGCTGCCACGTGACATCTGATAGGCTAGTTCTCCCTCTTGGAGAACCTGGAAAGCTATGAGAGTTTACTGCCTGCATGGGGGAGAGCCTGGCAAGCTCCCTGTGGAGTATTCATATGCCAAATACAGTAACAATGATGGTTCTCATTCCCCTGACCCTGAAGACCTCTAATGCGGCACCATTGGGAAGGACTAGTAAAGAGAAGCTGCAAAAATCTCAGGGCTAGGGTGAATGGACGTTACTGGGCCCACTCGAGTTAATTTAATATTTTTAATTAAATATGTTTAAATTATAATTATTGTGGACAGAGATTTACTGCAGTGGTCAGGGCATATGCTTGTGTGCTAGGGCACATGCATCATAGGTGATACATACTTTCCTGAGCATCACCAGGTATAGCACTGGAAGCTTCTAGCAATGCAGTGATGACTCTGGTGGAACTCTGTTATTCATGGCCTAAGCCTAACCCCTTTTTCAGGATTTAGCACTAAACAATTGGCCAAATTGTCCAGGTATCACTGTATCACCGGGAGGAACCTCCTCACTTTACTTGAGAGCAATCACAAATAAATAACTTTTAAGTATATGAAAATTACAACCATTCTGAATTAAAATATTAAATTTTAAATGTATTTATCAAGTACTCAAAATTGATAGATTTATGTTTTAGAACACCAAAGTTCAATTTATTTTTTTTCTTCTCTTTGAAAATTTGGAATGAAATTGAAAATATACATCTAGGTTTTGATTTATTTTTTTGAGAATTAGTATCTTGGTTTCCTATTATTTTATTGGTAAAATATGTTCTGTCATGAGTCTGATTTTGAGTCAGTTATTAACCAATATTAGACCTCAAGTACTGTATTCATTTAATTGAAGATATATTTTTGACGAACAAGAGGAAATTCTTCTTACACTATAAGACATCCTTGAGGGGTTGATATCAATGGTATATAAAGCACTGGTTGAACTCTACAAGAAGAAAACATCCAACCCCATCAAAAAATGGGGCGAAGAAATGAACAGAAACTTTACCAAGGAAGAAATACGAATGGCCAAAAGGCACATGAAAAAGTGCTCTGCATCACTAATCATCAGAGAGATGCAGATCAAAACAACTTTGAGATACCACCTCACACCACAGAGACTAGCACACATCCAAAAGAACAAAAGCAACCGCTGTTGGAGAGGATGTGGGGAGAAAGGGACCCTTCTTCACTGCTGGTGGGAATGCCGACTGGTTCAGCCCTTCTGGAAAACAATTTGGACGACTCTCAAAAAATTAGATATTGAATTCCCATTTGACCCAGCAATACCACTGCTGGGAATATATCCCAGAGAGGCAAAAAAGTACAATCGAAACAACATCTGCACATGTATGTTCATCGCAGCACTGTTTACAATAGCCAGAATCTGGAAAAAACCCGAATGCCCCAGAACGGATGACTGGTTGAGGAAACTTTGGTACATCTATACAATGGAATACTATGCAGCTGTTAGAAAAAAGGAGGTCAAGAATTTTGTAGTCAAGTGGATGGGCATGAAAAGTTTCATGCTGAGTGAAATGAGTCAGAAAGAGAGAGACAGACATAGAAAGATTGCACTCATCTATGGTATATAGAATAACAGAGTGGGAGACTAACACCCAAGAACTGTAGAAATAAGTACCAGGAGGTTGACTCCATGGCTTCGAGGCTGGCCTCACGTTCCGGGGAAAGGTCAACTCAGAGAAGCGATCACCAACTACATTGTAGTCGAAGGCCATGTGGGGGAAGGGAGTTGCGGGCTGAATGAGGGCTAGAGACTGAGCACAGCGGCCACTCAACACCTTTATTGCAAACCACAACAGCTAATTAGAGAGAGAAAACAGAAGGGAATGCCTTGCCACAGTGGCAGGGTGGGGTGGGGGGGAGATGGGATTGGGGAGGGTGGGAGGGACACTGGGTTTACGGGTGGTGGAGAATGGGCACTGGTGAAGGGATGGGTTCCAAACTTTGTATGAGGGAAGTATAAGCACAAAAGTGTATAAATCTGTAACTGTACCCTCACGGTGATTCTCTAATTAAAAATAAATAAATTAAAAAAAAAAAAGAAGAAGAATATTTATAACATCATATAAATTAGTACTTAAAGCATTCAAATGTGAGAATTTTTATTTCATGCTTAAAAGAGAACACATTATAAGGAATAAAAAACTAAATTTTAGGCAACAAAATTTATGCAAATTATGAAGGACAGGATAATATTAAAATATAGATTACTATTAATCAAAATTGCCAATACCTTTGAGTTCTTGCCATTTGAATATATTTCTACTAATTCTTTTCCTTGTGTTTGACTGTCTTCTGTTTGTTCACTTTCTTTTTGGTCCATTCCATCTTCTACAGGATTCATTTTCTGGGATGTTTCTACAATAATTGTTCCCAAATTTTGAGAAGTCTGTGTTTCAGGATCACTGCTTTAAAGGAAAAGTTGAGGAAATAAAACCCAAGAGTAAAAAAAAAAAAAAAAAAAAAAAAAAGACATCCTTGTTCCTTATTAAACTCATTATTTCGGTCAACGCAACCAAAACTTTACTTTGGTTCTGACAACAACAACGTTAAATATGCATTTTGCTCAACTTTTGTCCATTTTGTTGAAGGGTTGAGCACACATACTAGCTAGCAATATGATTCAATATTGCTGGATGAAGCCATGGATTTGGTCTTTAAAAAATACCAAAAATATCTGAAAACAAAAATTCTCACAAGGTGTTATGTCTTACAGGAAAGAGGAATTCTAAAGAATTTCAGTAAGAAAGAATACACCAAATCAAACTAATTTAAGGGGTAATAAAGTAAAATCATTTCTGGGAAAATGGAAAATTAGTCCCTCTCTCTTTTTATTTTCATTTAATCACATGGTTTAATTGGTTATTTTGAGCCCCCCAAAAAGTTGAAAATAAGACACACAAAAAAATTCCAAAGTCTTTTTTTTTTCCTTTTGGGTCACACCCGGCAACGCTCAGGGGTTACTCCTGGCTTTGCACTCAGGAATTACTCCTGGCGATGCTCAGGGGATCATATCAGATGTTGGGGATCGAACCCGGGTCAGCCACATGCAAGGCAAACACCAAATGCCCTACCTGCTGTGCTATAGCTCCAGCCCCAAAATTTCAAAGTCTTTTGTCTCTAGTTTACTGCGCTTTCCCCCGGAGATCTCTCCGGCCCGTGGAGAGACAACAGTGGAAAGGCTCCTAATTGGGTGGGTTCTGTGAGCGGTTCCGACCTGAAATAAAACTAGTGAGGATAATAAATAGGGGGCCCAAGACGACACATGCCGATCAAGGGCAACTTTATTAACTGCCACGCTGGCTTTATACTTTTCTTAGCAGGGGGTTGGTACATAAGTTGTCAATCATCAGGGAAGTGTCTTCTCAGACCAAATAAGGAAAGGTTCGGGGTGTATTAGGTGGGCTTACAACATTCTCCAAGAGTAGGTTGAGAAATAGTGGGGAGGGGAAGGCAAGGGTCTATCTGGCAGGAGCATCTGGCAGGAGGAATGCACAAGGTAGAGGAAGGTATTCTACTTAATGGGGGGCTTAATGGCGTCTCTTAGTTAACTGCCCTGGGCTACTTTTACCTCTTGAGTTTGGCTATTTCCTTTGTCACAAGGGCACCTGTGCCTCAGGTCAAGCAAAGCTGGTAATGGAATTTTCCGGTTTGTCCAGGGTAAAGGTTTCGGGGTCCTCTTTTGTTCAGGGTCCTAAGCAGTCCCCAACAGTTTACTGGTTAAGAATTTTATTTGGGGACTGGACTATAACCATGAATTTTCTTTTCTATGAAATTCTTTCTTTCTTTCTTTCTTTCTTTCTTTCTTTCTTTCTTTCTTTCTTTCTTTCTTTCTTTCTTTCTTTCTTTCTTTCTTTCTTTCTTTCTTTCTTTCTTTCTTTCTTTCTTTCTTTCTTTCTTTCTTTCTTTCTTTCTTTCTTTCTTATTTTTTTATTGCATCACCATGAGCTACAGTTACAAAACTTTCATGTTTGTGTTTCAGTCATACAATGATTGACACCCATGCCTCCACCAGTGTATATTTTCCACCACCAATATCCCCAGTATCCCTCCATGCCCCCACTCCACACCTCCACTGCCTCTTTGGCAGACAATTGACTGTATTCATTTGTAATATATAAAATAATATAATATGAGACTAACACCCAAGTACAGTAGAGACAAGGTCCAGGAAGATTAATCCATGGTTAAAAGTTTGCTTTATGAGCTGAAGGAGAAGGCAGCTGGGATAGAGAAGGGATCATTAAGTCAAAGAGGGTTGCAGGGATTTCTCAGGATGGGAGATGTGTACTAAAAATTATTCTTTTGATGAGTAGTTACTTGTTGGTCAATTGAAACATACTAAGAAGGGTGAGGTGGAAGAGGCAGATTCAAACATCAAATTTAAGAAAGAAAGGAAACAGTAGACAAGAAGACAAACATATCCAAGGCCACAGTGAAAAGCAAATGTACATTTTTTTTTTGTCTTTTTGGGTCACACATGGCGATGTACAGGGGTTACTCCTGGCTCTGCACTCAGGAATTACTCCTGGCAGTGCTCAGGGGACCATATGGGATACTGGGAATTGAACCCGGGTCAGCCGCATTCAAGGCAAACCACCATATCCGCTGGGCTATAGCTCCAGCCTAAGCAAATGTATTTTATGCTGTCTTGTAATTCTAACATACTTTATGGAGTATATAGACAGTGTGCTCCACATCCAGTTAATCCTAATAGTTAATACCATGTTAGAATCAATTGTTTATTGATTTCATATTCACTTCAAAGATTTTTAAATAACTTTTTACTCATCCTATGCGTATTGTATAATAAAACTCAGAGATTAAACATTTCCATTTTAAGTACTATGTCAAACAGGGATAAATCCATAAGAAACAGTGAAATATGAAAATTGTAGGAAAATCAAAAGGCATTAGCATGAGAACTAACCATGCTGTTTACTCATAGTTAAAATCACAAAGCAAGACTTAAAAGCAAAGACATAAAAACCAAATTCCAAAAAGAATTTATTCTCTCAAGTTACCAAAAAGCAGTTTGTTTTTAAGTCAGTTTTGATTTCGATTTCTTTTATTCTGTCACTCAGTATCATTGGTTCATTCTCTCTGTGTGAATGTAAATCTAGAGGCATTCTTAACTTTACTTTCTTGCCTTATTTATTTATTTATTTATTTATTTTCTTGTTCGGTCACACGTGGCGATGCACATGGATTACTCTGGCTCTGCACTCAGGAATTATCCCTGGCAGTGCTTGGGGAACCATATGGGATGCTGGGAATTGAACCCAGTTCAGTCTTGTGCAAGGCAAATGCCCTACCGGCTGTGCTATTGCTCCAGCCCTTATTGTCCCATTTCTTTGCAAATAGAAAACAAAAACAATTGGTACACTTCAAAACTTTACTCCTCTTACATCTTTTCTTTCTACAGTATTGACCTCAATTCAATAGCTCAAGTCTTTGCCTGGATTGTCTCCTGACCTTCAATCTCAGTTGTGTTTCATCACTAATGGCAAAACCTGAGATGAAAAATAAAGGCCTTGCATAATCTTACCTAATCCATATCGCCAGCTGCATTTCTTACTCCCCCGCACCACCTCTCAACATTTTCTTAGTATTTTCTTGAACCAAACTATTCCGTGAACTTGGTGTTTATATAGCTTAATGTTATCATTTTCAGGTAATAGGTAATAATCTCAATTTTAGGATGGCAAGAAGATAAAGTCAATGAAAGGGATATTCAAGAATAAGTAATTCATTGAGTTAAATTTGATAAAATCCCTTAGTCATCTTTGTGTGATTACTTTCATATAAAGTTTTTATTTTATTATTTAATAATTTTCAAGAAATTTAAATTCTAATCACAATACAAAATACTTTTCCTCTTTTTATTTCTATTCGTTCAACAGAGAGTAAACCGATAGTAAAGAAGAAAGTGGGTCTGTTAATATAAAACTCCAAAGAACATAATTGATTTTTACACTTCTGACATTTTTCCTAAATATATATCCGAGCATCATTATCAACATTTAACATTTTTCCTTAGGAATGTTCATTGAGACATCTTGATTTACAAACATTTTCATAAGAAAGTTGTTGCAGGCATACAACATTTCAGCACCAATCTCACCACCAAGTCCCCAAGTTCCCACCCACCCAACAGGCATGTGACAAATTTATTTCAGATTCCTTTGTCCAATAAAACTTGAAGGAATAGTAAATAAAATGATCTGAAAATAAATCAATAAAGTAAACTTGAGATGATGAATTGCTGTGTGTTTTTAACCTTTCTTAATCTAGAGAGAACAACCATCAGTACCACTGATGAGTGCCATACTCAATGTCACATAATGAAAAGTTTCTCCTGTTCTTTAAAGGAGTTCTATTAACACTTTTCACAAAACTGGTTTCAAGGCTATGAATTCCTTAAGTTGTTGTCTATCCATGAAGCTCTCTAAGTTCCTTCAAATCTAAATGAAAATCTAATTGCAGAGTATTCTTAGTGAGGTGTTTATTTAGTTCAGTTTTTGTACTATATCCTTCCATATTCTTGTGGCTTATAAAGTCTCATTTGATAGATTTGCAGTATATTTAATGGGCTTTCCTTTCTATATAAGTTCCTTTTTTTGATATTTTGGCATTCAATGTGTCTCTATCTTAAATTTTGTTATCTTGAGTATGGTGTGTCTTGGAATTATCCTAATTAGTTCTATTTTCACTAGAATCCTTTGGGCTTCTTGGATTTCAGTGCCTATAATCCTCAGCTCTGTGGGAAGCTCTTATTGATTTCTTTGATTATTCTTTATCACATTTGCTGTCCTGTTCTTCTGGAACTCTGATGATTCTTAGATTATTCCTCTTGAACTCATTCCATAGTTCCTAATATGCTGTTAATTTCTTTTTCAGCCAATTTATAAAAGTGTATAACTAAAATTAAAGGAAAAATCAGTGACTTTTTTCAGCTAAATTAATTTACAAGTCACAAAACCTGAACAGGTAACCTAGAATCTGTCCCATGATATACCTATGAGGTGGGGCAGAGGAAGGGGTGAATAGATATTTAAATCCTAAGAAGAGAATCACAACTAAGAATGATTAAATGTGCTTTGACTACTTATCATGCTCAATTCTTTTTCCACATAATTTATTTTTGTCCTGTAAAAAGTTGCCTATCTGTGGAATTTTCCATTTCCTATCTATTAACAAGCCTTTTAAACTACTGGTTATGTCTATTTTTTTTTGGCACTTCCCTGAAAATATTCCTTTTCTTCAATCTCTCACTTAATTTTAGGACTTTTCTTCTTGCTTTGTAACTCACTGTTCTTCTTTAAATTTCAACTACAGTAAAATATAATTTTTTTCAGAAATGACTAAGCCTCTATTTAGAACAAAAGTAGATAAAACAAAATATGAAGAAGAGAGCTATGTCAACAATTTTCATATTTTAATGCTTACAATTATATGTTAATATTTATCATATTAGCACAATGTGATAATACTTATCACATTAGCATTCATGTCAAACAGAATAAGAAAGCATTTATAAAAGCGTATTACTGAAAATAAAAGGAAGAATAAGTGACTATCTTTAAGCTAAATTGATTTACAAGTCACAAAACCTGTATAGATAACCTAAAATCTGTCCCATGATATCCCTATGGGGCCATTGTGTGTGGGTGGGGGGGTGAATAGATGTTTAATGCCTAAGAAGAGATTCACAACTAAGAAAGAATTATGGTATGAGATAAAGCATCCTAAGTTTTCAAGAGAGGGAGGATTGGAAGCAAAAAAAAAAAAAAAAAAGAAGAAGAAAAAAAGGAAAGCCTTAATTTGAAATAGTTTTACCCTAAAACTGTAACTGTGGGGCCAGAGCGATAGCACAGCGGGTAGGGCGTTTGCCTTGCACGCGGCCGACCCGGATTCGATCCCCGGCATCCCATATGGTCCCCTGAGCACCGCCAGGAGTAATTCTTGAGTGCAAAGCCAGGAGTAACCCCTGAGCATCGCCGGGTGTGACCCAAAAAGCAAAAAAAAAAAAAAAAATAAATAAAAAATAAATAAAACTGTAACTGTAACTGTCATCCCTTTGCTCATTGATTTGCTCGAGCGGGCACCAGTAACATCTCTCATCTCTTATTGTTACTGTTTTTGGCATATCCAATATGTCACAGGTAGCTTGCCAGGCTCTGCCATGCGGGCGCGATACTCTCGGTAACTTGCAGGGCTCTCCGAGAGGGGCAGAGAAATCGAACATGGGTCAGCCTTGTGAAAAGCGAACGCCCTACTGCTGTGCTATTTTGCCTTTTTCCTATATCTTTTATTGGTGTGTTACAGTACATCACTATGTAGTTAAAACTTAGTGTTTTCTAGTCAAAGGTCTTCTCTCACTCCAGAAAGAAAAATGACCTCATTAATTTTCTCCATTAACTTAGTTCTTTCTATTTTTTATATCTCTGGGTATATCTATAACCAAGTGTGTAATTATGTGTCTTCAAACTATTATAGCTTAAACACTATTTTTTTTAGAAAATCATTATAATAAGTTATAAGGAAGTAAGAAAGGTGACAATAACTGAACGAAAAAAATCCAAAACAACAAAAACACATTTTTTTCCGCTTTGAGTTCATTTTCTACATAGGAAACTACCTTTAGTTCAATGGATGCGATTTGTTACAAATAATTAACATTCTGATATGATGCATGTCTAAGGGTTAGTGTGAATTAAAGGATACTTCAGATTTTTGACTTGAAAATAGTTTAATAAAGGTAATTTTAGATTGCTCAATTTAGTATGCCTGTTTGACAATTATCCTTTTAAGAAATATGAACCTACATTTGAGCTATTATTTACTTGAAAGGATTATTTATTCCTCACACAGTTTATAAAACTCTTTTAGCCCTTGGCATTTGAAATGATTATGTCACTTCCAAATTTAATTATAATCATACTTTTAAGGATATGTCCAGATGAGGTAACACAATATAGTACATATAGCACCCACTAAATTATTTTTTAACCTTCATGCTAATCTATAACTGGCACTTACTTGACACATATGTGCTTCTGTTATTTGTTCAGAGAACATGAATTAGCATTTTAAAGGCAGGACTGACTTTTTTTAACATCAGTAGAACACGAAACAAGTTGATTTTGGTTTGGAGTTTTTTAGATACAAATATGATCTTCAGCTCACATACAATGAAGTAAATGTAATGAAAATGAGCTAAAATGTACTGAGCTAAAATCAAATAGAAATTATCTAGCTACTCATTTCAATAAAGTAAAGCAGTTAAAAAAAGAATTCAAAATGATTTTGGTTTTTTTACCTCATTGAATGTCAGAACAGGATTTTTAAAATATCCAATGGGATTTAAACGTAGTTATTGTTTCCAAAATGTTTCATAAAAGCACAGCTGATCTTCCTTAGTGTAACAGAAAAAACAGCCATCAGCCTAGTAAATTTGGGCTTCATTTTCATAAGTTAATCAGGTTTGTGTTTTTTCTATTTAGTTTATTGTTATACTTTTTACCTTTCTTAACATATTTTCAGTTTTTGTTGTTGTTGTTTGTTGTGTGGGGGAGGATGAAGACCACACCCAGTGTTCATGCTCTTGATTCTGCACTCAGGTTCCACTTCTAGCGTGCTGGTGGGACCATAGGTGCTGCCAGGGGTCGGACCTTAGAGAACGGGTAAAAGGAAAATGCCAGACCTGCTGTGCTACTGCTCTGACCCCACATTCTGTTATTGTAATATTCCAATATACATTGTATGTATCTAGAATGTATTTAATATAATACATTACATTATATTATGCCCCACACGACACCTAATAGCCTTGTTCTCCCTCTTGGAGAATCTGACAAGCTACCTAGAGTCTATTGCCCACACGGGAGAGCCTTGCAAGCTCCCTATGGCGTATTCATATCCCAAATACAGTTAAAGATATATACATACCTATCAGAGAGCCCCGCAAGCTCCTGAGAGTATCGCGCCCACACAGCAGAGCCTGGCAAGCTCCCCATGGCGTATTCGATATGCCAAAAACAGTAACAATAGATTTCATTCCCCTAACCCTGAAAGAGCATCCAATAGTTTGGAAAGATGAGTAAAGAGAGGCTGCTAAAATCTCAGGGCTGAGTGTAATAGAGAGGTTACTGGTGCCTGCTCCAGTAAATAGATGAAAAATGGGATGACAGTGATACAGTGACACAGTATCTAGAATAGAATGTAAGATATAATATCTTTTAAAAAATGGTCTCAGAAATAATTACACCATTCTTTCTGAAAAGAGAGCTAGTAAGTATTTTAACAGATTGTGATTAAGTATAAAACATCAGAACCTATTTTCCTTAAATTCTTAGACCATGGTTTTTCTGCCATAGCTTCTATGAAAATTTTCTAAACGATGTCTCTAAGCTCTTTAAGTTCAGTGGTCCTTATTTTTCCAACTTTTTATTCCTCACAGCACTTTGGCACTCGTTTCTGCAACTTCATTTTAAACTTTGGAACATTTTTCCTTTTTTCACCTCATTTCTACTTTTTCCATCTCTTTACTTGACAGAATTAGCTCTGAATTGCTGACATTGCAGTCAACATTTCAACTCTCTTCTTACATTTTCATTGGTGTTACTAATTTAACCAATTAAAACTCTAGACTTTCTCATTTAGATAATATACTTACTCCTCCTATAAAATCTCTTAGGATCTTCTGGCTTCTTACTCTTTTCTACTTTTCAATTTCTTCATATTTGTAACTCAGAGGCATAGTAAATTTTCACAAACATCCTATAATCTAACTTATTTAACTATAAAATCTTTACTTGATCTTAGCCAAAAGGCCGAGAATTGATGAAGTGTAAAGTCTTATAGATAGATGCCTCAAAACTGTTAATACGATTTCCCACAGATTCTTGTTTGCTTCCATTGTCTGTGATCACTGAGTGTGTATATGTATGTGTGTGAGTGTATGTGTATGGGTCTGTGTATGTGTGAGTGTGCGTGTGTGTATAACATTACCTATATTATTATGCTTACACATAAGAGTTTTCCCATGCCTTTTTATACTGCTTTCTTGTTTGGGAGCCACAAGTGGCTGTGCTTGAGGGTTTACTCCTTGGTTCTGTTAACCAATCACTCCCAATGGTATTTGGGGATCAATGATGGTACTGGAGATCCAACTGGAGCCCCCTTTTGTGAGACATGCATCCTGTTCTCTGTACGATCTCTCTTGTTCAACTACCTTTTTCACTATCACAGATGTCTAGTTCACTTTGAAACTGAAAGAAAACAAGCTTGTGTCCTAATTTACAGAGAATCTAGTAATTTCCTCATTCATTCATTTTGTACTATCAAAGCTTTTCTACTTGCCATGGACTGCATCAATTTTGCATCTTATTGCTTCTAAAGCAGTGGATGATATTACTGAATTTGGAGGTCATGAAATATTTGACTACAGTAAAAGTTTTCTGAGCATGTAAAAACTTGAAATCAATTCAAAATCAACAGAGTTACGAGTCTAAAGTGTGTCCAACAACATATGCTGGTGTTGCATTTCTTGGGTAAAAGTAATCACAAGTGGAAAAAAATTTATAAAGTTATTCATATATCTGTATTCCAAATTTTTCTCAAAATTATACTTTCTTTACTTCAGTTTAAAATGCTCTTTGGTATACTATAATATAAATTATTATTTTTTCCCATTTTTAGCTCCCAGACTACTTTTTACCAGACTAGGTTTTATTAACTAATTCTTTTTTAACGTCTTAAAAAATTGTAACAAGATATTTACTGCATTCCACAAAAATAATCCTTCAATAAGAAAGTAATTTTTAACCAATAAATCTCAAATCTATTTATCTTTGTTTGAATTGTGTCTGAACAATTGACCAGTTGACTTCTTATATGATATTTAGTGTAGTAAGCTTTTCGAATTTTTTACTATCTGTCCACTTTTTCTAGTTCATTTGCAACTTCTTCTCTCTCAGAATTCTGTGACCTTTCATTCATCCATTCCCACAAGTTGAAATTTAATCTTCTATGTCAGTGCTTCTCAAATTTAGCTGTATATTTGACTTATTTTTAAATATTTACTTTATTTTTATATTTTTAAATGGACTGGAGCAATAGCACAGCGGGTAGAGTGTTTGCCTTGCACACGGCTGACCCAGGTTAGGATTCCTCCATCCCTCCCAGAGAGCCCGGCAAGCTACTAAGAGTATCCCACCTGCAGGGCAGATCCTGGCAAGCTACTCCTGGCGTATTTGATATGCCAAAAACAGTAACAACAAGTTTCACAATGGAGACATTACTGATGCCCGCTCAAGCAAATCGATGAACAACAGGATGACAGTGCTACAGTACTACATTTTTGAATAAGTCTATGCCCAATCATTGTCATTATATCTAATATACAATGTTAATTTTCCTAAGCTCTGAATTTTGCCTTAGTTATGTGAACTAATTATCAATCTTCAATTGGGTGCAAAATCAGGAAATGAAAGTATTTACTATTTAAATTTACTAAAATTTCCTGGATACTTAAATATTTGGTGGTAGGTGGGTGGGGATAGGTGCCCATCGAATTGGACAATGCTTGTCTGTATTCAAGGTTTATTCTTGGCTTTTTGCTCAAGGTTCTTTCCTAGCAGAGCTTAGGAAACCATATTCGGCCAGGATCAGACGATGGTTTGCATCACACAAGGCAGGAGCCTTACTGTACTATCTCTCCAACTCAATATTTAGATATTTTTATCTGTAATTAGATATTTTTACTTAGAGCTGGAGCCATGGTACAGTGGGTAGGGTATCTGCCTTGCATGCGGCTGACCTGAGTTGGATCCCTGGCATCCCGTATGTCCCCTGGGCACCACCAGGAGTAATTCCTGAGTGCAGGGCTGGGAGTAACTCCTGAGCATCGCCGGGTGTGACCCAAAAACAAAACAACAACAAAATATATATGACTCTTTTCATTGCACGAAATACATTCAATTTATGATTTTATTTATCTTGATCTTTCATTTAAGTTTCAAAGTCCTATTATCTATGAAGAATACTACTATTAGATATGTTGTAAATATCCATTGATGTGCATCTTTCTAGATTTGCAAAAATGTTCAACTTACTCATCTATTTACTTATCAGTCACAGGTGTTTATATATCCCTCATTATATTCATATCTTTTTTCTCTTCTGAATTTTGATAAATATGCTACCTCATATTCAGTGATATCACACTCATTTTCCTAATCTACTTATATCATATATCAGATTGTATGCATTACTGTTCATATTAAAGTGCAGGATGCATTTATTTTAATTAGATTACAGTGACGTCAATTAAATACAGTCGTGGTTACTGGGAGAGCCTAACTAAACAAATTGTCACCTTGGGTGAACTTTCCCATGCTGTTTCTGGGGAGTGGCAGAAAAGATAGGCTGTTAGAGACTAGAACACTAACTGTAAAATAGTAACTGAGTTTCTCCAGAATAGGATCACACATAACTACTGGAAAGATTCTGTGCCATTTTTTTTTTCTCAAGAATGGAAAGAACTGACAAAACTGAGAACTTCTGACAATATTAGTTGAGAAAATAATAAGAAAAAACAATGTTATTCTTGTGACTCTAGTAAAATATCTTTTCCTGCTTTCCCAAGTTTGGGGTCTATAAATGCATTCACTGAGGAAATATTAAGGTTTCACCCATTTTCAGCTAAGAATTTATTTCATTTGGGGGGACAAACCCAGTGGTCCTCAAGTCTAACTCCAGAATCTGCATTTTAGGGTTCACTCCTCTGGTGTTCAGCAGACCATCTCGGGTGCCGAGGGTTGAATCTTCCTCAGACACTTACAATGCTTTGGAAACTATAGTGACTTTCCTCTTGTAGATAAACCAAAAAACACTCAAATACATGCAATTGTGAAATATGTACAAATTTCTAATTAGGAAAATACTTTTACTTGACCTCAACCAGCGTTCACAAAATACGTGCTATCTCTAGGCACTATTCTCTGCAATGAAGATGGAAAGATAAACAGATACTGCTCCTAGTTAGCCAATGGTTGCTTTCATAGAGAGGTGATGAGAGTAATGAAAGGATTTTATTCAGAGTGGTACCTCTTTTAGGGCTATATGATAAGTTTTGTAATCACTTCTGTTTGGTTACAGATTCTTAAATTATAACATGATGCTAAGGGAAGTTGAAGCTTATTTAAAATATTAGAATTGGTCTCAAAAATTGGATCTCAAAAATCACTGTAGCACTATAGCATTGTCATCCCATTGTTCATCGATTTGCTCAAGTGGGCACCAGTAATGTCTCCATTGTGAGAGTTGTTATTACTGTTTTTGGCATATCTAATACACCATGGGTAGCTTGCCAGGCTTTGCTGAGAGGGCGGGAAACTCGGTAGCTTGTCAGGCTCTCCGAGAGGGACAGAAGAATCAAACCCGGGCCGGCTGTGTGCAAGGCAAATGCCTTACCTGTTGTGCTATTGCTCCAGTCCATCTCAAAAATCAAATCTGAGAAATAAGAATCAGATCAAGTATCTTTTCAGACTATAATTCCATAAGTATAGAAATTAATCATAAAACAAAAGCGGGAATATGCATGAGATAATATAGTGGGTAGGGCACTTGCCTTGCAAATGATTGTCTTAGGTTCAATCTCCAAGCTCCTTATGGTCCCCTAAGCACCACCAGGAGTAATCCCTGAGCAGAGGGCCAAGAGTACGTCCTGAGCACTGATTCAGTGTATACCTAAAACAAATTTTAAGAAAGAGGGAGGGGGGAACCAAACATTTTAAAATTCTTTGGAAATTGAATAACACGCTAATGATAATTACTTATTAAAAAAGAAATCAAGGTTATAATGAAATGATTCATGAAAATAAACAAGAATGCTAAGAAAACAAACCATCAGAACATACGGGCATAAAAAATGTAGTACTAAGGGGGAAGTTTATAACAATACAGGAACACCTCAAGAAACAATATAATGTTCAACTCATGAACTTATCACAGAGCTGAAGAAAGTAGAAAAAGAATACAAAGGTATCTCAAGTCAGTAAGGAAATGATAAAACAAAATGGTATAAAAATCAAGTAAATAGTTCCAAGGGTCAAAGAAACCAGGACCTGATTCTTTGATACACGAAAGAGAAAAAGATCACTTCATTGGGATTTCATCAAGGCCTAAACCTCAGTCTTAGTTGCACTTTAAATTCTCGATAAAACATTAGCTCTCTGGGCCTCTGACTATTCTTGCAATATGAGTGACTTGAACATTATGAACAGATCCATCACAATACCCACGATAAAAGGGATGATAGGATTTTGAGATAGATATGGTAGTAAAATAATAGGACTTGGAGACAGTGAATATGAAGATACGATAGAATGATTTTCCAAATAGATACTGAACATTAAAATTTAGATAACTTATGTTCAGGAAGAAGTTTTAGAGAATGAGTTAACTGAAACTCCCTTAAAATAAAAGCAAAAGAAGAAAGCAGCAACAAGAATGATTCATGTATTTGACAATTGAGCACTGATTGCCTGGGAATTCTTTGACCACCTTTTTCCTGACTTGTATATTCTTGTTCTCGCCAGTTAGAAAAATTCCCCTTGCATTATGCATAAAAACTCATTACTCATTTAGAAGGGAGAAAGCATACACTCTTCAAGCCTAATTTAATTTGTATCACAGGAATGATAAATACTAAGTATGGGCTCTAATTATGATATTAAGATTGTGGGGTAGAGCATGAGGTAGTGACCACACATGTTCTCAATTAATGGTGGTATTAAGCAAAATAAGGTGGAGACAGAGATCCAGTTTCAGTTGAGCTCCATGGTAATGGATACAATAAATGTCTATTGCATCTTTGAATCAAGAATTTAAATATTTAGCTGGTGTACCATACTCCAATTCCATTATATAAGAAAACTGTAACAAATTTTTTCCTGTTATTTATATTTTTGAAAGAATTTGTCAAAATAAACAAGTAATTTTATATTTCCACAGTGATTTAAGGATTCTTCACTCAATCATTGTAGGTGATGTTTTACACATTTTGTGGCAGGCAATTTGTTTCTATAGTGTTTTATCACATCTTTAATATATTGGTTGCTAATTTTAAAAGAGTAAAATTCGATAAAGTTCAGATCTCTTTCTCCGAATCAATCCATGATAGAATTCTGTACATTTTTTAATAGCAAATTTACTCCTTTTTTGTTCATTTGAAATGAAATACTATTAGATTATGGTGAACATTCCTGTTTCTTTTATGAATTAGTATTTTGGTATTTTTTCAATGTAATAATATATTCATCACAGTACAGAATACACTAGAGTTATAACACTGAATATTTGCTCAGTAGCAGTTCTTAAATAAAAAAAGAAAATTTACATGGTATAACATTGTTAGCCAACAGTTGTGTCATTTTATCTCCATTGTAACAGGAATTTAAGCATTCTAAAAACTACTGGCTGACACATATATAACGTTTTGTCATTTATAACAAATGTTTGTTAATATGATCTTATTTTGAGAAAAAATAGAATATTAAACACTACTCTGACCCAACTGTTATAACTTAATTTCTCAATGTAGTTATATTGAATACTTATGTAAATTAATTTGTATTTTGTTTTGGAACCACACCCAGTAGTTCCCACAACTCACTCCTGGCTTTGTGCTCAAGGATAACTCCTGGCGGTACTCTAAGAACCATAGTCAGTTGGAGATTAAACTGAGATTGGTTTCACACAAGACAAGTACACTAGCTTCTATGCTATCTCTCCAGCCTTTTCTACAGATTAGGCATTTTTTAAGAAATTGTCATTTGTTTCCTGAGAGAAATTCCTGATGATGCATATATTACTAATACCAACATTATTAGTTTTGAAACCGTGTTTCTGTTTTGAAATATTTGAAAAATTCTATAATTTTAATTGCATTTAGTAGGCAACTTAATGTCTTCAATGTCCAAATATATTTGGATTTGTTAGGTTTTATACAGCTTTTGTTTTTCCCTTAAATTAATAGTACAATATAGTTATTTCACAAAGACTAGTCATGCATTATTTATAAAGATTTTATTTTATTTTTCCTGTCTTCTTTTTATCACCTTTTTTTTTTTTAACCAATGTTGTGGTTTTTGGGGATTTCAAACTCTCTGTTACTCAGAGAGTTTTGAAAATCATTCCCCAACAGCACTCAGCCAACCAGACCTGATGACCAAAGCTGGACTGGAAGATGAGGTACTCTCTAGCACTACCAATGTCTGGGACTATCAAAACTGGGGGGACACCAGGATGACATCCAGTGGTGTCGAGGCATGCAAACGTGGCCATATGCAATACCTGTGGCCCCTCCACCCACACTATTTTAGTTTAATAATGGGATTCAGTAAAATCTGTGACTTTTTTTTGGGGGGGGGTCTCACCTGGTAATACTCAGGGGTTACACCAAGCTCTTCACTCAAAAATTACTCCTGGGGAGAGCCCGGCAAGCTACCGAGAGTATGGAGCCCGCATGGCAGAGCCTGGCAAGCTACCCGTGCATATTGGATATGCCAAAAACAGTAACAATAAGTCTCTCAAAGAGAGACGTTACTGGTGCCTGCTCGAACAAATCAATGAGCAATGGGATGACAGTGACGGTGATGCATGGGGGCCACATGGGATGCCAAACATTGAACTGATGAAGGCAGCATGGAAGGTGACTGCGTTACCCACTGTGCTACCGCTCTGGTCCCTACATGAATTTTAACGCTATGTTGCAAATGATATACCCATTTAAAATGTATACCCAGCTGTAGACAAATATTGTATATGTATTCTCCCCAAGATACACCATAATCTACTATTTAAGCTAATAAACATTTAATTTTTGGAAAAAAATTAAAATTAAACAGCTACTTTTATTACCACTAGCATATGAAAAGCATCATATCAAGGAAAATTATAATAATAATAGCTGCTACAATATTAGAACCTACTAACATTGCCAAGTACAATATATGCCAATTGAAATGCTATGTATTTTTCTTGGCACATATACACTTATACCCTTATCTTGAAAGAATTTCCAAAATTGAGACATTTTTAATTATTTCCAGTAGAAAAAAAATAGTCACAGAATTCATAATTTGAATTAAATTTTATAGATAACAAAAACTGGGACCAAATATGAAGTAAAACTACATGTTTTCTTAAATGAGAATGCTTTTAGTTTATCATAGGGGAAAATTATCCTTAATTTATGCTAAGAAAATAAATGACCTTTTGAGCAACTTGTGGGGAGGTTTTGGGTGGGGGAAAGGTGATTTCCTAAAAAGTGCTCAGTTTCTACAACTACCTTGTCATTTTCTCTACCCCTTCTCGTGAGATCTCCTTGTGAAACCTAAGGCCAGGCCCCACTTTCATAGGATCGGGGTGTGTGTGTATGTGTGTGTGTGTGTGTGTGTGTGTGTCTGTGTCTGTGTCTGTGTCTGTGTCTGTGTCTGTGTCTGTTGTGTGTGTGTGTAACAGGTGTTGCTACTAAAGGGAATTGGAACTAATCTTGTCCAGGAGCTTGCCTGGTAAAGCTAGTCTAGTAGACAATGGGCTATGGTAGACCATGAGGAACGCTGTGGACTATGAGGTACCCTGTTAGCACAACCAGTTGCTCACCAGAAATGAGTAAGGCAGGTATGGATCATTTTCTTGCCTGCATCCCAAGGATTTTTAACCAAATGCTTTGACATCTACCATATAAGCATAGTGTGCCTTATCTGTCTCCTTTACCAACGGGCAAGGGTTCATTTGACACCTTTCAGTGTATCCTAGCTTCCTGTGTCCCGACACCCCGACACAGGTATAGTTTCTTTATGAACAATCCTTTCTGTACAATTCAGAAGCAGACTAGTAGACACAGTAATGACAGTGGAACTGAGGCTGGCAGAAAAGCCTGTAGGTCCATAGGAAGCTTTGTATTTTAGAAGAGCTATCCTAATGCAGAGTAACTGACTTTGATAGATTGTGACCACTCTATGTCGAGTATTTCAAGGAGACATTAGATCCTCATCTCTTAGAGATATTGGATGAGCCAAAAGGCACTTATAAAATGACCTATAAAATCTATTTTTAAAATTACACTTCGCTTTAGAAACCAGAACCATTTATGTCTTTTCGATGTCAGTGAAACTTTTGGTCATCTTGAGAATTCTTGTCCTTCACATACTTTCATTTATACTCTGTGTTCAATAATGTCTTTTGTTACTTCATCTTTTTTAGAATTAGTCAACTACACTTAAATGCCATTGATTTAAGGTCATTTGGTTCTTTATTTAAAAACATAAAAGATGTAGCCATAATCTAGACTTTTCAGTCAAATTCTCCAGGGGGAACTTCAGGAATCTGTACTTTTAACACATACTCTTTCTATTCTGTTGTGGCAACAGTCTGGAATTTATCACAAAAAGGCTGAGTTCAGGATGGCTTAAAAATTAAATCTTCAGCACAAAGCATGTTCCTGCCTAACTTGTTATATGCCTAAATTATAATTCCCAGTTAGCATTACTACTCACCCCCCGTTTTCTGTGAAAATGCAGTGCTTCTGTTTTTGACATGCATACTTTATAATCTTTGAGAAAATAATCTCAGAATTAGATGGAATGGATGGATGCTGCAAATGCCCATATAATCTTCCTATTTATCTTTTGGGTTTTTTTTCTGAAAAGTAATTTAGTCTTTGGTCAATGGTTTATGCTTGAAAAGGAGAAAATGCATGAACAGTCTCTATATTAAACACCTACACTTCTAGTGGAAAATGACTCATAAAAATTCCACAAACATGAAAAGTAATGCTTAGAAGTATTTCAAAATCTCAGTTACAGTTCTAGAAGGATAAAATGTTCACTTTTTTCCCTAGAGTATGACAAATGCTACTTTGAGTGAAAACCTTTAGATAATAAGATTAATGGAAAAACTTTATCGTGAAAGCTTGCCTGTATTAGTACCAGTATACTTATACAGGTAAGAAAGCCCCCATCCTAGCTTTTTGTTTTATTTATTTTTGTTTCACAAAAATAATTGTGATAATTGTTGGGCTGGAGCAATCGCACAGCGGGTAGGGTGTTTGCCTTGCACGCAGCTGACCCGGGTTCGATTCCTCTATTCCTCCATCACTCTTGGAGAGCCCGGCAAGCTACCAAGAGTGTCTCGCCTGCATGGCAGAGCCTGGCAAGCTACCCGTGGCATATTTGAAATGCCAAAAACAGTAACAATAAGTCTCACAATGGAGACGTTACTAGTGCCCGATCGAGTAAATCGATGAACAATGGGATGACAGTGCTACAGTGCTTATAGGAGGGGTCAGTGGTATTGTTTAATCTAAAATAAACATATAAGCATATTTTACTCAAGGGAAAAGTATAACTTCTCATTTACTGCCACAATAAGTCAAACTGAATCCTCAATTATTAATCAGCGATTGAATATGTGTTATGTGCCACACTGAACACTGCTCAGGGGCTACTCCCATCTCTATTATCAGGGGTCCTTCTCAATGTTGCTAGCAATCCATGTTTCCTGCATGCAAAATGTATCTTCTGGTCTGTTGATATTTCTCCCTGACCTATAAATTAAATTATCTCTTAATAGAATTATTTATAATATGAGTGAACAAGTTTCCTTATTATTAAAGGAAATAAAATTTAAAGCCAAATTTAAATAATTAATTTACAAAATAAGTGTAGTCACAAACAATGGTATCAAGGATTTACACCTAGTTATTTTTATAATAAAATAAACTCCATTCCAATAAACACTGGAATGGATTTTATTCCAGTAAGTAATATATCATCCCACAAAATGAGCCCTTCTGTATACATGTGCAGATATTTTTTTCACAATAAAATAAAACAAATAGCCATTAGACCTAATAAAAAGTTTTGTTAACTCTTATTCTTTATATATTTAAGAAATTATGAGATATTAGTATATTACATAAAAATATTATCTGATCTTCAAGTGTGTTAGTTTAGCAATTATGTAATTGCAAGTGATATCAAATTTATTTTAAATGTAATTGAGTAACACACCCAGAAAGTCAAACAGTTTTACATGAAAGAATACGGCTCCTCATTTTATTGTAAGTTACATTTGAAGAAATTATATATATTTTATAGTTTTAGCATCAGTTTCTTTCAATAAGGCAGGGAGCATGAAGAGGAATGGTCTAATATGTTTCAAAGATCTATAACTGGATTAAAAAGTTATATCTATTATTAAAGGACAATTTTTCTACTTTGAGAAGTTATATTATGAAGTCACAGAAATATATTTTTCATGTACAGTGGATATTTAATTTTACATAACGATAAATTTTGATGGGATAGACTAGCTTCTACCCAATACCTAGGACTTTTTCTTTTTTGGGGGAGGGGTCACACCCAGCGATGCACATGGGTTACTCCTGGCTCTGTACTCAGGAATCACTCCTGGAGGTGCTCAGGGGACCATATGGGATGCTGGGAATCGAACCCGGGTCGGCCGCATTGCAAGGCAAATGCCCTACCCGCTGTGCTATCGCTCCAGCCCCCAATACTTAGGACTTTTTCATTTAAAAGAGAAAAGTATTTAATTCAGGGAAATACTGTTATTTCTATATAATATGTAATCCAACAATGTGAAATCTTGTTTCCTCAGAAGTACACAATGTAGAGAAAAGCACCATCACTAAACCATGAGGCATAGTAAAATGACAATATTTATATTTTAAGTCAGCATTTTTGTGAATAAAAATTGATACCACATTAAATTTTAGTTCATGGTAGCATGAAAATTTAGTACCTTCCACAATAAATTTATAGACTAAACTATTGGTTATATTTAAATTCTAAAATGCATATTTATGCACAAAATACATTAATATAAGCTGCTATGTATTAAAAACAAGTGAAAAGTATGAGTTTGAAAAATTTTGCAATTTAATAAAACAAACTGAACAACAGTAGAGATTGTTTAGAGGGACTAAGGTGAACAAAGTAGTTGACAAAGTAAAAAATATCAATTAACACACATTTTGGGGAGAAGACAGATATAAATATATAAATAAATATAATCTAAGTCAACTCTTCTTCTATTAGAAGTAGAGGTGCACTATTTGTAGAATCAGAGATAAGTGTTACCATTTGCTGAATGCATCTGTAAATGTTCTATATAGGAGAAAGTCTGTTAAGAAAAACTAAACTTATAAAGGATCTAAGTGTATCACAGAGATAAAAAAGCCTTTCTATGAGAAATAAGGAATAAGGCCATAATAAGGTCATTTGTGAAAATCTAGATCTTCTAAGAAGTGTCAGTTTTGGTCTGCTACTGTTCTTATATGACAATTTCATAGTTAATCTGTGATGTTACTCACAAACTTTGTAAAGACTTTATTTATTTATTCATTTATTTATTTATTTACTTATTCTAGTTTTGGAGCACACCCAGTGATGCCTATGGCTTCACTCCTTGCTCTGAGCTCAGAAATCACTCCAGGCAAGGCTCCACAGAACACATATGGTGCCCAGGATAAAGCCTAAATATCGACCACTTGCAAGGCAAATGACTGTAGACCCACTGTACTACTGCTTGGGCCCAAAACCCTTTATTTTAAAGTCTGTAAAGAACTAAAAGATTAAAGTTTCTATGAACTTCTTTATAATTGTAATTCTCAATTTAATGCAGATTAACTGAGTATCCAGATATGAAGCACTATACTTCAGTTCTCTATTTGTATTTCTATTCTCTAAATTATAGTTTAACCATGGTAATTCACGATTTATTATAACAAGGAATAATAAGTGCAGATAAATCTCTTCCACTAAAGAGCAAAACAGCATTATAAAGTGACTTCAGAGTCAGGAATGTGACCTGGTGATAGAACACATGCCCTGCATGGGTGAGATCCTATGTTCACTGTATACTGTAGCACTGTAGCACTGTCATCCCGTTGTTCTTCGATTTGCTCAAGCGGACACTAGTAAAAACTGCACTGTGAGACTGATTGTATACTATAAACATTATTTACTGTTTGGGCCAGAGAGATAGTATAACAGGTAGCACTGTAGCACTGTCATCCCGTTGTTCATCAATTTGCTCAAGAGGGCACCTGTACCGTCTCCATTGTGAGACTAGTTGTTACTGTTTTGGGCATACTGAATACACGATGGGTAGCTCGCCAGACTCTGCCTTGCGGGCGGGATACTCTCGGTAGCTTGCTGGGATCTCCGAGAGGGACAGAGGAATCAAAGCCGGGTCAGCTGCATGCAAGGTGAACTCCCTACCCGCTGTGCTATCGCTCCTGCCCAGTATAACAGGTAGGATGCTTGTATTGCACAGAGCCAAATAGGTTCAAATCCCGGCATCTCATATGTTCCCTAGAGCATCTCCAGAAATGATTCCTGAGTGCAAAACATGGAGTAACTCTTGAGAATCTCTGGTGTGGTCTGCATTTTTTAAAAGTATATTATTTACTGTAGTTAAATAAGTTTAATTTTAATGTTCTCTGTAAATTTATTAGATTAATCCTAGAGTGCATTACTGTGCCTAACTATTGGAAAATTGAACTTAGTTCCAAAGCTACTAAAATAGAATTTATCTAAGCTAGATTCAGTAACCATCCAAAAGTATCGCTGTTATCACTGTCATCCCATTGTTCATTGATTTACTTGAGCGGGTGTCAGTAACATCTCTATTACACTCAGCCCTGAGATTTTAGCAGCCTCTCCTTACTTGTCTTCCCCAATGATTGGAAACTCTTTTAGGGTCAGGGGAATGAGACCTATCGTTACTGTTTTTGGCATATTGAATTTGCCACTGGTAGCTTGCCAGGCTCTGCTGTGCGTGCAGGATACTCTCAGTAGCTTGCCAGGATCTCCAAGAGGTATGTATATATCTGTTACTGTATTTAAGATATGAATATAGCACGGGGAGCTTGTCAGGGTTCCCGAGTGGTTAATAGACTGTCCGTAGCTTTTCAGGTTCTCCAAGAGGGAGAACTAAGCTATTAGATGTTGTGCAGCTCCTTTACTAAAAAACAAACCAAACAAAAACCCAGGGCCTGAGAGCCGGTAGAGTAAGGCTAAGCATTTGCCTTTTATGAACCCTATAGCATTACTGAGTCCTGCCAGGCGTGATCCCTGACTCAGAGCCAGGAGTAAGACCTAAGCACTGCTGGGCGTGACCCCCAAACCAAAACCAACCCAAAATAAAACAAAACATGCATTATAGTATGTGAGAACAAAAGGACAGAAAGGAAGAAACTCGAACTACTGAGACATTTAAATACTTGCTTGCTAACTAATCTAGTAAAATGTCTTCTTATGTGCAGGGACTTAAAGAATGCTGTCAAGGAAGAAAATGAACAGCAGTAAAATTCAGTTAACAATGTAATAAAGCAGTAACATCACTTTCTAATGATTTGATTAAATATGGGCTGATAGGAAGCAAAAAGTTGAGGGGCAAGATAAAAAAAAATGTTCCCAAAAGCCAAGCAGATAGTGGTAGTCTAGCTGTTAAATCAGACAAAACCTCAACAAGATATTCAGTTTAATTGATATTTGCTAACAAGTTCTGGGAGTAGAGTTAAATGTATTTTTTGGTTTGGAATTTGAAGTGCTACAAAAGATTTCTGAATTATATTAAAGCAAAGTAAAGTGCAGAAGAATAAGAAAAAATGTCCATGTGATTTGTTTAATATTCAGACAGTGGAGGTAATGCCTAGCGAGCATGAGATCTGGGATTCAATCCTCAGCTGTGTAAATGGAATGAGAACTGAAGAATCAGGCCTAGAGACTATCATTTACCTTATCCCAAATTTCTTCCCTTTTGCTTTTAGACGGGGTATAAACAGGATTGTGCCCTCTCATTTGCTGCGTAATGACACCATGCTCACTGAAAGAATGGACCTGCAAGGGCCATTACCTTGCTCTGAAGATTTGCTTTGTCAGTGCTTAGAAAAGTGGTTCAGCAGGAGAGGACAGGCTCCCATATGTAAGGCTTTGGTTTTTATCTCTGGCAAGACACAAATGCACCCACACACAAAAAGAATTCCATTGTCAGAGAAAACCTATGATGCATAACTCATAATAAGTTTAGTTTTTTTCAGAAGAATTTCAATTTTATGTAACGATACCCTATCTTCACTCATACCTACTTATGATTCTGCCCTTATTTATGCATTTTCCAAGAACAGACTTGGCTGCCTCTAATCACTTAGGCCTAAAGAGGTAAAAGGGTTCAGAAAATGACAGAGTTGATGAATTTTATGAATTAAAAGGACCGATATTTGAATTGCTATAGATACAATAGTGTAGCTATCATGTAATTTCAGACTTGGAAAAATTGCAACAATAGACTTGACAAAAGAGATATTACAGCATGTTTTAATTTTACTTTTTTGTGTGTACGTTTCAAGATACTGATTTTATCACATGACAAATTCATTTAAAGTTTGTATAAGTTATTTGCTATACTCCTTCATGCTGTGGGCACTGCGTTCCTAATAAATATTTTCACCACTTAAACTGCTAATATTTAGATCACAGTGAAAGCTCTAATCAAAAACCAACTTATACATGTCTATGTTTTATTAACTACTGAGTCTTTTTTCTTTTCTCCAGCATGGAGTATTTAAAAAAGAAAGCATCCTATTAAATTAAACAAACTAAACATTACAGTAGGTCAGCAAGAAGCCATGCAAGTTATGTTGACAAGAGCACCACATCTCCTGCATTTATCTCTGAGTCCTGACTGTGGTTAGAGCTGATGCCGGTATCTGAGTCTGTGTCATTTGTGTACATGTGAAATACTCTTTGAGTAAAGGGAGCAACTTCTTCACTGCTGTTGGAAGCCTCTGATTCCTTCCTCTGATTTTCTTTTACCTGGCACCCATCTTTGTTGCTAATATGAAAAGAACTGAATTCCTTGGCCAGAAGTTCATATTCTTTTGCTTTCATCTGAAGCAATGAGTCACTGTATTTAATCTCTTTCTGGATGCCACTCAAGTGAGAATGGATTTTTAAGCCAGCTTTCATGCTTTTCTCCAAATCATCCTTAACACTTTCTAGGTTAGAGTCTTCAAGTTCACTTGCAGCTGCCCCTTTTTCATCTTCATTTATTTCCATACAAACACTTTGTACCTCTTTTTCTATTTCAGCGGAGAGCTTGTCAATGAGCATCCTGTAATATGTGAGTCTTTCTTCTAGCTGTGAAATCCCATCACTCTCACTCAGCTCCTCAGGAATCTGGTTTTCCTCAGAAGGCAAGTCTAGCTTTTGCTCAACTTCACTAAAACTGGGCATTAAGTAGGCATCCTGGACATAATTTTCCCCATCATTTTCTACACGATCAAGATGGAACTTCGCTTCACACTTTTCAATTTCCAGATCCAGCTCTCTCATCCTCTTAACTTGCTGATGAATGGTATGGTCTTGGGAGATAATCAGGTGAACTAATGTTTCCATACTATCTCGGTCCTGGGAAGCTGTGTCCTGCTTAATTTTAGCCAGTTTCCGGAAAGTTTTTCTGACTATTCTCTTTTGTTTATCTGGTGGCAATGTCTTCATATAATTTGCTGGGCTGAGTTCCCACGACTTTTCTGTATTTTGCACCAGTTTGGCTTCTGCTGTTCTCCACAAAGGAACTGGAAGAAAAGCATCTGCTTTCACCAAAACAAACTGCATATTACACTGCTCATCACCCCATGCCTTCCAAAGCTTCAGGATTCTAGTTAGTGGAGGAAGAGCACGTTCTGATCCTCTCCACTTTTCTATGATGCAGTAATCACTGGGCTTCCCTAGAAGAAACCGCTTCTCTCCGAATGTAGTCTCATGTTCCTCAAGCAAAGCCTTAATGACATCAGCAGAGGTGGTGCGTTTAGTTAACCCACAGACAATCTTTTCTTCTTGGCAAACCCAAACCACAATTTCCTTCTCTTCTGAATCCATCTCCTTAGTTGGGGATCTGAAAGAAAAACAAAGTACATTATATCTCTGTCATCACCTATGTTAACTTAAGAAAAAGATTTAACTTTAATACCATCACTAGATTTATCTTTAGTGAGAGATGCATTTTGAAGTGGAAATTATGCAATAATCAGTTATATTGCAAGAATAGAAAGAACACTTTAAACTATGGAAATATTTTACTTTTATGTTTGAATATAAATAAAAATATGAATAAAATAGGAATGTAAAATATGAATATAAAATGTGTTTGAATAGCAAAATGAATTTTTACCAGGAGGCAGTGCTGAAGGAAGACCTCTAGAAGGACTGGACAGAAGTGCAGTTCATAAAGTATGTTACAGGAACAGAAATAACATGAATGTTATCGGAAACATGGTCATGAAGATAGGAGTTGTTGTTGGTAAAAAGGAGAGGTAAAGGGGCTGGAGTGATAGCACAGCGGGTATAGCACATGCAACAGACCCAGGTTTGATTGCCAGCATCCCATATGGCTCTTACCCTCCTCTCCCTGCCCCCTCCCCCCCTCGCCAAGAACTGCCAGAAGTAATTCTTGAGTGCAGAGCCAGAAGCAACCCCTCTGCATGGCCGGGTGTCCAGGTATGACCCAAAAATTTAAAAAAAAAATTTAAAAAAGAGAGGTCAAATCATAAACAATTAGATGATGAAGTTTAACAGAGGAACAATGTTAGCAGAATTAGAGGAGATATTTAGCTTTTGTTCCAGTGTAATGATAGTGAACTGAGAAGCTTTAAGCAGAAGAAGGAATATCAGGTAAGAATTTGAATATGAGGCAAGAATGTGATAATAATTCCCTTTGTAAAACGGATGCATTATTATGGAAACACAATTCTCAAGGGAAAAAAATGACAGAAAAAAATGTCAGTAATTAACATGATTTCTGGGCCACACTGAACAGAGAAATTTTTTGTGATCGTATTTTTATGGTTACTATAAATCAAGTTGACTTTTTCCCATAATACCTCTTTAAAAATGCTATGAATCATATGCCATAAATTCAATCTATTATAATTTATGGAGACATAAGTGATTATCTTGTTGGATATATTCAGTTAAAAATCATGAAACACAGAGTTTAACTTTATAAAGACTTCATAAAGCACATTCCAAAGACATTTTCCCTAGCTTCTAGGATCTGAGTACACAGAAGTGAAAGATTCTTATGTTTTAGTAGCAATGGTAGTTAATTTTTAGTATAATTTTTATTGTAAATGACTTCAACCCTGATTGTCCTGAGGTCATAAAGTGCCTTCTAAGGTTAAAAGAACAAATCACTGCTATCAAAGAGCATAAAAGATTAGCCTTAGTTCCTAGTATTCCCAATATTTAAATATTCAACTGTACTAAGTAAAATTTTATCAACTGTTATTCAAAAATTTTGGTTTAGTTCTCACAATTTTATTTAAAACAATTTTACAATGACTCAGTTATGAAAAATGAGAAATGTGAAATTTTGAAATAAATATATTCATAATTCACCAATTTCTCATTCTTAAAATAAAACATGGGTCAGGATTTAGAATAAAACAATTATTTTTCACATTGATCAGTACAGAATTAACATGCAAAACATTTTTAACAAAGTTTTTGCAGGCAACTTCTAACTACTCGTTACTTAGTAACTTTTAAAAAAGTAAATCATACTCAATATGTTTATTATACATTGAATAATAATTAGCTTCAATATTACCTTTTAAAAAATAATAACTAAAAGGGATTTTTTTTTTTTGGTTTTTGGGTCACACCCGGAGATGCACAGGGGTTACTCCTGGCTCTTCACTCAGGAATTACCCCTGGCAGTGCTCAGGGGACCATATGGGATGCTGGGATTAGAACCCGGGTCGGCTGCGTACAAGGCAAACGCCCTACCCGCTGTGCTATCGCTCCAGCCCCGGGATTTAATAGTAATTATATTTATCAAATTCATGAAATGATCTTATATATTATGCTAAATCTAAAGACACTTTTGCTTTGTACTTTTTAAATGTTTCTAATCTACTGCATACAAAAGTATTGATAAAGATAGTAACTAATGTTAGAACAGAAAAATTATTGCTATAAAGCCTTGATTTATATTATTTTTTCATTTATGTACATTTCTATAAGGTAATTCATAACAATATAGGTTTTCTGTTTTGTTTTGTTTGGGGGTCCATACCCAAAGGTGCTCAAGATTTATTCCTGGCTCTGTGCTCAGGCATCACTCTGATGAGGATTGGGGAGCCATAAGGAGGACAGGATTGAACCTGGGTTGAAACAAGCAAGACAAAGACCCTACCTCTTATACTATCCCTCCAACCCTTTTCTTTCTCTCCTTCCATCTCTCACTCCTCTCATCTTTCCTTCCTGCTTATCTGCCTTCCCCTACATATTATCTATCTATGCCTCTGTTATTATCCCTCTATAGTAGCTTCCATGGACTTTTCCCTGTTCTACTGTCTGGCATAGAAACATTGGTTTTAGACCTGTGGCTAAGGAAGGTGCATGAACATTCTTCAGTCCTACATACCAGACAAAAAGAAAATAAAGAAGCAAAGACAATGACTTTGTATAGTTGTGTAATGATGAAGATGATGATGATGCACATGAAATTATGCAGTACTTTTATGATTTTTTTGTCATGAAATCTTTCTTGAAGGATCACATGTTTATATTCAGTGACTTAGAGTCTGCTAGCTTCCATCTGACATAAATATGTAACACTAATGGTCACAATGCACAGTCAGAAAAGAACTTATTTTCACATTACATAAGAGAAAACGATGAAATTTTATTAATAGTCTCAGAGTCTGACTAGTTCCAAGCCTTCTTTTTAAAAAGTCTGCCTAAAATGTTCTAGGTCATTTTAATTGAGACCTATTTTCCTAGGTCAGGTATTTCTAAATATTTGAGTCATTTTTAAAACCATAATCAAAACAAATAATTTAAAAAAATTCAGCCACTTGACTGAACATGTTTAAGAGTAATAAGCATTCATGACTGAACTTTGGTCATAAATCTTCCATATCATGTATAATCTTCATCATACTTAAATTCCACTTTGTGAAAGGCTTAAGTTGTTGAAATCTACTGACATTCTATTCATTCATCTGACAAGCATTTGCTAAAACACCTCATCTGGAGATTTGCACTGTCATGGAAATGTGGATGAAATAAAGAGATACAAGGGAAACAGTGCTGGCATGAGAAGGAAACACTCTTCCCCTTTTTTGAAATGTTTTAATATTCAATTCACAATTTATGTTTCAGGCACATTTTTTTAAATTAATTTATTTTTTAATTAGTGAGTCACAGGGAGGGTACAGTTACAGATTCACACATTTTTGTGCTTGTTTTTCCCTCATGCAATATTTAAGAGCCCATCCTTCCACCAGTGTCCATTCTCCACCACCCATGAACCCAGTATCCCTCCCAACCCCCAGTCCCATCCCTCACACCCCACCCCGCCTCTGTAGTGGGGCATTCCAATTTGATATCTCTCTTTCCTTTTGGGTGTTGTGGTTCCAAATAGGGGTATTGAGTGGTCATCCTGTTCAGTCTCTAGTCTACTTTCAGCACGCATCTCCCTTCCCATGCAGGATCTCCAATCACATATTACTTGGTGTTCCCCTCTCTATTTGGGATGACTTTCCCCCAGTGTGAGAGCTCAGCTTCCAAGCTATGGAGCCAACCTCCTGGCAGGCACATGTTTTTGATGTGCCACACCAATCACCCATGTGCAAATATCCTCCACCTCTATCACTAGGTCCCTTTTCTTCTGCCCCTCCCTTCCTTTTTTTTTCATCTTTCCCCTTAATGCTAAGTTCCCCTTAATGCTAAGTTCCTTTGCTTTTTTTTTTTTGAGGGGTGTGGTGGAAGAGAAAGTTTGGGGCCACATTTAACAGTTCTCAGGAGTGACTTTTGTCTGCTTGATTGAGGGTTGCACCTTGTGGTACTTGGAGAATGACTTGGTAATAGGAACTGAACTGAGGTTAGCCACATACCAGGCAAATGCCTAAAATTTCCCTGGTCCCAGTGCTAAAATTCTTACTACGTCAGTGGTTCTCAATAGCTAATGAGTATAGCCAATGTTTCATAAAATAGTATAGAAAGGGTATCATATACTTATTCTTCAAAATTAAAGCTGCTAAGAATTTTTTTTTAATTTAACTACTTAGAAATAATGTTTTTTTCACTTGGTCACATACCCATGCGAACATATGATTGAATATACAACTTGACAATGAAAATAGGGCTAAAATGTTCCCTTCCCAAGGACTGAAAATTTGCTATTTAGTAAAATGTAGAGCATATTTATCCATGTATACAACAAATACTTAACCGTACAAAGATAAAATTGCTTTGTCATATAATATAACAGATACTTTTTACCTAAATATTGAGATACAGAATTGAGAAATGTAACCTTCAACCTTAATGCAATAAGGTGCCATTTCAAAATAAAAATACATACAATCATTACATGTCTGAGTGTTTGTTTTATTTCACCTTGCTTTTGTATATGTTTATTGAGGGTAGAAGCTAAAGAAATGTAATAACTAACTAGAGACCACACTATTGTCATTAAAAAACTAAAAAAAATCAGTCTAAATTTAAATAAATTCCTATATCTCAATAATTTAATAATTCATCTTTAATTTCTTTCTTCTCCTTACCTTCTTATCTTTAGTTTTGTTTGTTTTGTTTTGTTTTGTTTGGGGGCCACACCCAGTGGTGCTTAGGACTTATTCTTACTGGTACTCTGTGGACTATATTTGGTGCCAAGGTTTTAGCCAGAATTGGTCACATGCAAGACATGTGTTTTATCCACTATACTATCTCTTACTGTATTTTGTAATTTTTTTTTGTTTTTGCTTTTTGGGTCACACCCAGTGATGCTCAGGGGTTATTTCTGGCTTTGCACTCAAAAATCACTTCTGACAGTGCTCAGTGGACCACATGGGATGCTGGGAATCGAACCCAGGTGGGCCACGTGCAAGGCAAATGCCCTACCCGTTGTGCTATTGCTCTAGCCCCTGTATTTTGTATTTTTATCTCAGTGTTTTAGTTTCAATAATAAACAATATCCTCGGAGCCTTCTCCTACCTCTGTGCTCCAGGTTCACTCCTGTAGGTGTTCAAGGGTCATCTGGTGCCAGGAAGTTTACCTGGGTTGACCACATGCAAGGCATGAATTCCAACCCCAGTTTGGCCATATATTTTATTTATATCTTAGTGTTTTAAGTTCAATAATAAACAATTTCATCATCAATGTGATTGACGTTGCTTTGATTGATATATATTTCAGCTCCCAATGCTTTGCCCTTGTTTATGCAATAATCAAGAACAAATTAATTTTTTTCCTGTGCATTGGAAATATGTCCATTGTTACTATATTTGACTAAACTTCTTTTATTTTAGGTGTTTCTTGTCTTGCAACATCTTTGATTTTAAGAACTCTCATTTTACAAATAAGGAAACTGTGATAATGAGAGTGTACCTATTGTCTGAAATTGCACAGCTAGATAATGAAAGTGTTTCTGCTAACTTTGTCTTTAAGGAGCTATTGAGATTATGCTCCAGAATCTAAATTTTTTATTAATTCCTAAAAATAAATTACAATAACCATTGTGGTTGATAACCATTTCCCAATTTATAAACTGGTAACACATCAAAATTAATTTTAAATAGTTACCTGAAACTAAATACATTCTCCTTGTAAAATTTCACATGGAGTAAAGAAAACTTCTGGTTTGAGTGTTTTTATATAAAAGATATATTTTCCTTTTATCAGTTTATTCTTTCATTTGAACATACAGTATAATGAAAAGTATGGAGACTGACTCATGTACTTAAGTCTGCATATGAAGTAGTAGAGGCAAAAAATTTGAGAACAGATAGTAGGATTAATGTGGAATGTGAATGGGATTAATTCAAACATCTAAAATTACAAGAATTGTTCATCCCTTGAAAGAAGCAACCGATAGATGATTTCTAATAAGGTTTATATAGGAACATGTCAGGCTCGTCCTATGTCATAATTTTGAATTTTGATAAATGTATTTTTCTGTTTACATACACCCTTCACTTACTCCTATTTTTCACAGGTTGCTACAAAAATCAAATAACATATACACATATATGGGGGGAGCTACATTGCCTATAATATTACTATACTTGTTTTATTCAGAAACACTCGGGAGCTTTCCACTGCTGCACCAGCATGATCCCAGAGGCCAACTGAACTACTTTGAACACCAGCGGCTCGCAGAAATGCCTCTAGACTGTGAACTGAGCCACTGCCCCACGCGGCGCCAGGGGGGGAGGGTTTATATCTCTCAACCCTTCCTTTCCGGGCACAGCATGGCGATCACCGCATTTTGAGCACAAAATGGAGGTACCAGCCAGCTGCTGCAGGACGTGCAGGAGATTCCAGGGGGTGGGGGAGGACAGGGGTACTGGCCCTGCCCTCTGCTGAGATTTAAGCTCAGCAGCCACACGTGTGTGGCCTTTCCTCTGCTGCCCGAGCATGATCCCAGAGGCCAACTAAACTACTTTGGACACCAGCAGCTCGAAGAAATGCCTCTAGACTGTGAACTGAGCCACTGCCCCATGCAGCTCTGGGGGGCGGGGGTAGGGTTTCTCTTTCCAGGCTTTTCCATCTTATCAGCACCACAAAAGGGAAGTAAAAGCTTGCAGTGATGCAATTTCTGGCAGAATTTCCCCTGGACTTCATACAGAAATCCAAAACCTAATATCTCTTAATTGTCAGCAATGTGAAACGGTTCCTTTTTAGCAGGTCTGACTTTGGAGGGAAACTCCAAACAATGATAATGAGTTTTTTGTTGAAATATTGAAGGTAATCAAAGTAGCAGCCATGTCTCCAGACTGTGAACTAAGCCATAGCCCCATGCCGGCTGAGGAGAGGAAATATCCTTCTTTCTCAGGTTTTTTTCCCTTTTCGAGGAGAAGGTGGCGTCCGCCATATTTTGAGGAAAATTAAGCAGGCACAAACTTGGTGGTGCAGGAAGGAGAAAAAAAAAGAGTTATGTACTTGGAAC
The DNA here is from genome assembly GCF_027595985.1 of Sorex araneus. NCBI lineage: Eukaryota > Metazoa > Chordata > Mammalia > Eulipotyphla > Soricidae > Sorex > Sorex araneus. The sequence continues at coordinate 27,806,996 of NC_073311.1, forward strand.
AGCGGAACTTCATATCTCTTCATTCTCAGCAATGGAAAACTATCAAATGCTTCCTTGGCAGTAGGGCTGTCTGTTTTGGGGGGAAACTCCAACAACAACAGTGAGTTTTGTGTTGAAATACGGAATGTAATCAAGGTAAAGAGAAAATGAAGTCAAATTTATCAGTGATGCAGGCGGGGGTGGGAGGGTGGGGGATGGGAGGTATACTGAGATTTTTGGTGGTGGAATATGGGCACTGGTGGAGGGATGGGTGTTTGAGTATTGTATAACTGAGACATAAGCCTGAGAACTTTGTAACTTTCCACATGGTGATTCAATAAAATAAATAACATAAAAAAGAAACACTCTGGAATTTAAAACTACACCAAAATCAACATTTTTCAAATTGGCATAAAGCAACTCATGAATATGTAGCTTTCATTGCCTGTAGTTATTGAATGGAAATAGGTGCTAATAGTCTATATTTTATGAACTTTGGAGTTAAAATACTGTCACAGTATCTTTTTTTCAATGCAGTTGAATGCAGGCAAAAAGCTTTCTGGGGCCAGAGCTAGTAGAAGGGGCAGGGCATTTGCCTTGCACACTGCAGACCAGTTTAGATCCTCTGCATTCACTGAGTACAGCAAAGAGCCGGGAGTAAAAGTGGAGCATCACATTGCCGAGTGTAACCCAAAAGGCTTAAAAAAAGAAGAAGAAAGAAAAGAAAGGGATGACTGCATGCAAGTAAGTACTGTAATATCTCTCCACCCCTCTCATAATTTCTTTTACATAACACAACTAATTCCCTTCAAAAATTTGGTTAAACCTGAGAACTTTAATACCCCATTTATTTTTTACCACAATACAACTACAAACTTCAAAGTCACAGCAAAGAGCATAACCAAAATTAACACAATATAAATTATTCATTAATTTGTGTCACAAGAAATAAGTACTAGAATATTTATCCCTTGACTGTATAATTTCAGCAGTGCCTGGCAAGCTACCCGTGGCATACTCGATATGCCAAAAACAGTAACAACGACGGTTCTCATTTCCCTGATCCTGAAAGAGCCCCCAATACACCATCAGGCTACACTAGCACGTGATAGGGACAAATGGAGACATTACTGGCACCCGCTTGAACAAATTGATGAAAAATGGGATGGCAGTGACAGTGATATAGTGATTGTACAATTTACTATATATGGTACTAGTATTTTAAAACTGTCAGCAAATTACATTGGACAACGAAAAGTTCTACAGTGCAAGGTTCAAAATTATAGCTTTTAAATACCAGAGGTGATCATAGGAATGGGAGCTACAAAACAAGAAGAAACTTAATTTCAGTTACCTCAAGCAGAATATAATTCATAGTATATAAATAATACAATTTGTGAATGAATAAGAATTGCAAAGAACTAACTTGCAAAATTAAGCTCTACACAAGAAGTACCAAATTGGCATTTATTAACCCAGATCTACAGCAATTATGAACTTAAGGAGTCAAGAATGTCATACACCAATGGAAACAAACCCTGAGGTATTGACAATAAATTAAACAACTGAAACTTGTGGGACAGTGTCATGAATAGTTAGGGAAGCCTTGCAATGATAGAATGATGTTAATTTCCAATAGTTGAAGGCTGTATCAATTGTGAATTGGTATTCTGGTGATAAGTGTGATGCAACAGAACTCTCAGAAGAAAATAATAGTATTACTGCTCTTGTAAACCATTATTCCTCAAAAATATATCATTTCTTTCTGTAAATGCTGTAAAACATCAATTTGATTTCAGATTTAAATTGCATGCACGGCTATTTTCAAACCAAATTTCTTTCAAATTGAAAAGCACCTTTTCCCAACGACCAATATCATCTCAGTACAACCATATTTCTCTAAAGAATTTTTAACTTTCCCTTTACTATATAAGATAAACTTTAATATGTTTTAATTTCATTTGGTTGACTGTTGTTTGAGATTAGGCGAGATATAGCATGAAAAAATTTAGTGACAGGCCAAAATAAAATAAATCCTTAGATGTCTTTAAAAATTATATTTCAACCCAGTCTAAATTAAACTGAAAATTATATATTTTGGATTGAAATATTTGGGGATGATGAAAATAATTTTATACTTTCAATATTCATATGTCAGTGAGAATATAGTTTTAGCAATTATGAATAAATGTTGAAGACAAAAAGATAAAGATGCGATGACTTTGATGTTCAGGAACTTGTTATATACATAGGGAAAAAAAGAATACACTTAGTGAACTAGATTTAGACACATTTAAGACCACCTTGAACATTATTGGAAAATAGGAGATACATTTCTACAAATGTACTACCAAATTAACAGAGTGAAACAAACTTAATATTTAAGAAATAACTAGAAGGCAAAGAAGCTAACCTCAAAGTCTTCATTCTCAACTTTTATAATACCTGTAGAACCCAATATTAAGTAAAAAAAAAGTCTTACCGAAGTTATTTTGGGACTCATGCTACTTTGAGGAGAATTTAAGATTATGTTACAGGAAAAATACGTGAGGGGCAGTCAGCTACTGATAAAATTGTAAGGCAATTAGGGAAACAGTGGGCTGTGTGAAAATCTACAGTGGATAATAATAGAACCCATTTATGAATACTTAGTATATTAGAGGCATTGTTCCAAGTGTTTTATACATATGACCTCACTGAAGTTTCATCATAACCTTATCAGATAGGACCTATTTAAATGCACTTAGTAGATAAGAAAACACAAAAAAGATTAAAAAAAAATGTTCAGCTTTTCAGCTGCCCTACGAGCTCGACCCCGGCGGCAACTGAGCCACTATGGACACGAGCAGCTCCCGGAGAGGTCCCCAAACTGGGATGGGAACCCCTGGCCCATTCGCCACCAGCGGGGTAGGGCTTCCTCTCTCAAATCTTCCTTATTGGGCGCAGCAAGGCAACAGCCGGTTTTAGAACACAGAATTCAGGTACCAACCAGATGTCCAAGTAATCCCAGAGGGCGGGTTTGCTAGTCCTGCCCTTTACCGATATTTAAGAACAGCGCCACGCGGGCCCGGCCTTTTCAGCTGCCCTACGAGCTCGACCCCGGCGGCAACTGAGCCACTATGGACATGAGCAGCTCCCGGAGAGGCCACCAGACTGGGATGGGAGCCCCTGGCCCATTCGCCGCCAGCGGGGCAGGGTTTTTCTCTACAGGCTTCTCCATATGAGCACCACAAAAGGAAAGTAAAAGCTTGCAGGGATGCAAATACTGGCAGAATTTTCCTTGGACTTCATAGAAAAAAAAAAAAAACACAGCGCAGCCGCGTGACCTATTTTATCTTTATTGTCAGCAATGTGAAAGGTTCCTTTTTAGCAGGTCTGACTGTGGGGGTTAACTCCAAACAATGATACTGAGTTTTTTTGTTGAAATATTGAAGGTAATCAAAGTAGCAACCATTTCTCTAGACTGTAAACTAAAACATAGCCCCACGCTGGTTGACGAGAGGAAATATCCTCCTTTTTCGGTTCTTTTCCCTTTTCTGGGAGAAACGTGGTGTGGCGTCCACCATATTATGAGGTCTATGAAGCAGGCACGAACTTAGAGGCGCAGGAATTGGGGGGGGGATTAAAATTTAAAAATATTATGTACTTGGAACAGTGGGACACTTGGGGAGTCTCGGGCCAATACCAGAGCATGCTCTGCCGAGATTCGACCCCGGATGGCCACACTCTTGTGCAGCCACGTTGCTGCAGATCAACCAGAATCCGGAGGAACTACTTTTGGTTCCAGAAACTGCTTGCAGCCATGTCTCTAGACTGTGAACTAAGCTATAGCCCCATGCTGGCCGAGGTCAGGAAATATCTCTTTTTCTCATCGGGTGGTGTGGTGTCAGCCGTAATATGAAGACTGTTTATTAAGCAGGCATGAACTTGGTGGCGCGGGAAGGAGGGGGGAAAAAATTCTATGTACTTGACAGTGGAACTTCATATCTCTCCAGTCTCAGCAATGGAAAACTAATTATCAAATGCTTCATTGGCAGTAGGGCTGACTTTCTTGGGGGTAAACTCCAACAATAGTGAGTTTTGTGTTGAATTATGGAAAGTAATCAAGGTAAAGAGAAAATGAAGTGAAATTTATCAATTACGCAGGCGGGGGTGGGGGTGGGGGGTGGGTGTTGGGAGGTAGACTGGGGTCTTTGGTGGTGGAATATGGGCACGGGTGAAGGGACAGGTGTCTGAGTATTGTATAACCGAGACATAACTCTGAGAACTTAGTAACTTTCCACATGGTGATTCAATAAAATAAATTTAAAAAAATGTTCAGTAGTACCCTAGTCTAATAAGTAGGAAAAAGCAGGTTTCAATAGATGAGCTATAATTGAATCAGATCATTGCTCAACCCTAATATAATGATCAGTGTAGATTGATAGGTTTTCCCTCTTACAACAAGACACTGGTCCTTACATTGTTTATCAGTGTAATACAAAATTATTGAATCAGTTGGGAATCTTGGGGTTGTCATTTCACATACTCCAAATTATTTTAACTGCTTAAGAAGTAATTGTAAAATATTTTGTAGTCCTATGGTACATTCATGGAAAAAATTTGAATTACATATTCAATTTGCATGTTAAACAATTTTAAAAATTGGTTCCAACTTTACCTCTCCAAGAAGTAAAGTCTACACATTCTTTTAGCACTGTGAAACACTAAAAAATGTATAAGGTAGTAAAACATAAGGAATTAGGTATGCACATAGGTTCGATTACTATTTTTTCCTATACTAAGAAAATAATATTTTTCAAATGTTAAAATATACTTAACAATTTTTATTATATGTATCCCAAACTTAGCAAAACAGTTCAGATAAAATTGTAAATTATCCTAATTCCTACAACTACTAATATTTGAATAACTCCACTACCACATTCTTCTAAATTATTAGAAATTATGAATTATTTTACAAGTAATATTAACAATGACAACATTGAATGGGTCTTCAGCATGTGCAAGACCTTATTATAAAGGGTCTTATTAGCTTTAATTAACTTTATATTTTTTAATCCCAGACCAGGTAATTTAGTTATTCCCATTTATGAATAGGTAAAGAATTTTCTTGGAGGCAAACAGATCAATAGTTTGCAAGCAGCAAACCTGAATTTTAACCTGGAACAACATGGTCCTCCTGACTGGCATGGGTACAACTTTAGAGGTCCCCAAGAATGGCTGACATGAGACTAGAGGCTCCTCAATACTGCAAGGGTGGTCCAGGTCATCCCTTCACCTCAGCTCTGGTGCAGCAACACATCCTTGACCCTTGAATTTAACTTCAGGCCTCGTTGACTGAAAATCACGAGCTTAGGCTCTCAGATTCCTGAGTACCTTTTGGGATGCCCCTTTTCTCACCCTCTCCCAACCTTGCCCCTGCCACACTCTGCCAAAAAGAATAAATAAATAAACCCTCTATTTTGTTGTAGCTCCTGTTGTTGCTGCTGCTTGTGTCTGGGGGTCATGTCTTATTAATTGTTAATAATTAAATAATTGAACTTTTCCCTATGGCATTGATATTCTGGTATCCTATTTTGTTGCATAGATGAAGTGTTGCTAAATTTTAAATTCACTAGAGAAGTTTTTAAGTATAATAATCATTTTCCCCTGGATTGGATCAATAGCACAGTGGGTAGGGCATTTGCTTTGCATGCGGTCGACTCAGGTTCAATTCCTCCATCCCTCTCAGAGAGCCAAGCAAGCTACCAAGAGTATCCCGCCCACAAGGCAGAGCCTGGCAAGCTCCCTGTGGCATATCTGGTATGCCAAAAACACTAACAAGAAGTCTCACAATGGAGACATTACTGGTGCCCGCTTGAGCAAATCAATGAACAACGGGATGACAGTGATACAGTGAATAATCACTTCAGTGTTCGGGATCCCAATTACAGAGTTTATAATACATATTAAATAAGACAATTAAGTAAATTTCCTAAGCCAGTAGTGAAAATATATATAGAATTTTGCACTTGTCTAGTCTAGTTCTCTGGTGCGCTACAAAGACAAAAAAAAAAAAAAGGAAGAGAGCAATGTGGTTATAGGAAAATCACTGGAAACAGCTGAGTTTTTCTTTGTAAACATCTGCACATTATGTATATTTTTAAATGAGCAAAACTAAATGCCACAACTTGTTTGGGTAACTAAAACGGAAAAAGAAAAGATAGCTGGTTCTGTTATATTTCTATATGTATTTAGACTTGTCAGTTCAGCAGTCAATTGTGACAAGTCAGTATTTTTATGGTCAAATATATTGGGAAAACATCTGGCTAACATAGGACTGGCAAATTATAGGCACTTGTCATGTCCAGCCCTATTTGTTTCAGTATAGCCCAAGAATCAAGAGGGATTTTTACATTTTTCTTTTTAAATCAAAAGCAGGATAATTCTTTCATGACATACAACTTATATGATTCAAATTTAGGTTCCATCAAGTTTTATTGAAACACGGTCATGCTTTCTTGCTTGCACATTCTCTGTGGCTTTTCCCTGCTGGTAATAGCTAAATTCAGTAGTTGAGAAAGATCTTATGCTCACAAGTCCTCTGTTCACTCTCAAAAAAGCATGGTAGTACTTTTGTCCCATTGTTCATCGATTTGTTCTAGTGGACACCAGTAACAACTCCATTGTGAGACTTACTGTTACTGTTTTTGGCATATAGAATTTGCCACGGGTAGCTTTCCAGACACTGCCGTGCGGGCGGGACACTCTCAGTAGTTTACCAGTCTCTCCGAGAGGGACGGAGGAATTGAATCCAGGTCAGCTGTGTGCAAGGCAAATGCCCTTCCCTCTGTACTATTGCTCCAGTCCCCTCTCAAAATAAATAAATAAATAAAAAGTCTAGCTATTGCATGTGTGAAGCCCTAGGGTCAAGCCCCAGTAATGCACGGCCTGTCTGAATAAGCCCTACAGGTACAGTCCTAGTGAACAGCCAATGCTGGTTGAGCATCACTTAAGTAGCCCTGGTACCCCTCGCTGCTGAGAATGGTGGCCATGAACACACTCTAAGAGTGTTAGTAAGTTAATGATAAAGTATGTCATCCTACAAAGAAGGAAAAAAATTTAACATACAGTATAACCTGAAACTTATTTAACCATGCCATGATCAATCACCAAATCTACAAATTTCAGGAAATACATGCAATGCTCAGATTGACTTATTTTCCTTCCTAGAGAAGATAAAACATCATTTTTCTCAAAAGAAGGTGGGAGAATTATAATTCTATAAAACATGCTAATGCCTTCTCATAAAAGACATCGTAAAATTTAAAAGAATACACATCAAATAATAACCTGGGAGAGAAGTGTAATGCACCTTTAAGGCCTAGAGAACTCCCTATGACTTTGTTTGTTTCTGTTAGGGAGTCACAAGAGTAGTATTTAGGGATCATTCCTGGCAGTGGGTAGGAGACTGAAGAAGTATGTGGTGCCAGGTATCAAACCCAGACAGAACTGTGCAAGGCAAACTCCCTTCTTTCTCTGTTATCTTTCTGGCCCAATTTATAGCTCATATAACATAAAGAGAATAGTTAGATGTTTTCCTACTTATTCATTATTCCTCTAAAACTTACACCAAAATTTTAAACCTATTCTGTTTTGGCTATTTTAAAAAAAAATAATAATCCTGGGAAAAGTTGAACACAAATATGCAACTGCTGAGATTCAGCACAGATTATCTTAAACTGGCACCTTTGCATGGTGAATATTTTAGACAATAGTTTAGCAGAAACAGGAAGGTTACTTGGATCTTCCATGATACTTCTCTCCTGAAACAGGACATAAAACACTCAAGTGAGAAGACCATCCCATTCATATTTAAAAAAAAAACAAACTCAGTTCTGAAGACAAAGACTGAGAAGAATCCGAACAGATGACCTTGCTAAATTTGTCCTAGTTTTGACACTTAACTCATATTAAATCTCCTATATTTCTCCATGACAATTCACATTTGATCAAAGTCAGATTTTAAAATACTTGTATGATTCTTTAGTTTCTGTCACATAACACCCACACCTGAACCTTAGTGATGGCATTAATGAGTTCTATATAGAGAGGCTTTTGGCAGGTTCTGCAAATTAATAATGAGTCAATAAAAATGGGCAGAAAAAGGACAACAGCATGAATCAAAATCATTCTGAAAATTAATAATATAGATGCATGCAAATATCTTTACATTTCCATATCGGGGAACGATTAACTTTGTGCTATCTTATGCTGGTTTAATTTTCGTGTGTGTAGTAATTGAAGACAGTCATGTAAGGGAAGAAAATCCTCAGACATTTCATAACCTTAGGGTAGCTATAGTACATAATTCCCTTAAGCAGAGAAAGGGGAAGGGAATGTGTAAAGAATGTGTACTGGAGACTTACTGGGGTTAAGTAAACTAAGCTCATAGTTCAGATTCCGGAAATAGATTATTATCAAAATGTAAATATTTAACAACTAGTATTTACCAGATAAAATGGTGAGAAAATAGCCAATCTCATTAAAAACTCTGGAGCTGATTTCCTAGTGTTACCTGTGCCTGGTAAATATCTCAAATTTCCTTATTGATTTCTACTTTGTAGAGAAACGTTTCATAACAATCAAGTGTAAGTATATTTACTAAAGGAACATTACCGCGCCTGAATATTTTGTTTAATAATAGCTGTAGTTATGTCAATTATTAGCATTACTTACCCATTTGGCAGCTAAGTCCATAATTGGTTTTGCTCTCTTAGTGAAAGATATTTCCTAATAATGGTGATTTTAAGCTTGTGCCTGCCTGTAGCCACCTACTCTGCCCTGCCTAATGCATTCTGAGGTACAATGGCATGTTTGAATGGCACTCAGACTCGCTAAGAATTTTAATATGTAGTAGAATAGTTGACATCTCTGGTTTCCATTTCCTACACATATGCTATAGCTATAATAAGGTGTGACTTCCACTTGGGAGTTTCATATACGGTAATAAGATCTTCACATGCCACAGATACATTACTTAAAAAGCAACAACAAAATGATTTTTAGAACTGAGAACATACCAGAGCTTGTCATGCTAACTTTCTATAGGAGATACTTGTAAATACTCATAACAGGAAAAGAGTAACCAGCCATAACTAAAGTAGGGTATTTCTACTTTCTTTCCCAACATTTTAAACACTTTAGTGTGCTCTGAATTTCACTGGCTTTGCCTCTCCTTGGAATCTGCTTCATACTTTATCCCCTCTTGGCTTTGTTTCATAGTCTAGCCTTACCAGATCCTTCCTACTATCCTATCACACTATAACAACCATGCTCTGACCACATAGTCACCTCCACTATATTTTCTTCACAAAGTCAAACAGGAATCACAGTCATTCTATCTACCCAAGAACTGTCAATGAACTATCAAGGACCATTTGATACCTTCCATCCTCACCTTCATGCACGGGCACCTTTCATAGGTTTACCAGAGTTCTCCGATCTGGAAAGGCCAGTATCTGTGACTGGAACAGATCTTACTTGGCCTCTTAGTAACTTTATATGCTGTGAACTTTCTCTCTTATAGGATACTATCTTTACCTTTCTAGGTACACTTCAGCCCTTTCAGGACTTCCTTCCTCTGCATATTCAATAAATGTAGGGGTCCAGTCAGGGTGGCCGAAATTCTCGAGAGAATGAATTTCTTCCTCTGAGAAGAACTTGCGATGGCCAACTGCGTGTTGAAACCATGCTGTACAGAGGTTGCAGGTTGCAGAATCCAGACTTCAAGAAGTCTGGCACACTCTATTTATTTGTCTTAGCCTGCTGGTCTGAGACTGCGTTTGATGATAGACTAGATGGAAACAGGACACTGCCCTCACAACTGACCATCTGAGCCTAGACTTCAGCCTGCAAGAAAGCCCAATGAAACCACAGTTGAGCCACAATTGGCTCACTGACTCATGACAAATCAAATTATTCTTTTCTACCCCCTTGTTTTAGCATATTTTATTATGCAGTAATGATAACCAATGCAACCGGATACACAGGCTATTACCTGTGTATATATATGTGTATATATATATATATATATTATAGTACTTTATACATTCTTACAGGTAAACAACTTCATCAATCAATGATACAGAATTATTTGACATCATTTCCTTATAAAATAATAACTTTTAGTTCCGTGATTGTTCCAGTTATTTATGTCTTGATGAAGTTATTATTCAAGGAAACTATGTTAAATGTCGTTTCACTTAAAGTGGCAGTTTTCAACAACCTATCAATGACATTAGATGAGGACATATTGTTGTTTATAAATTGAATTATTAGCCTTCGGGTTCTACACTCAGGTTCCTCCCACTCTTATTTTTCCATTTTTAGTTCATTTTTTTATTTGGACAAGACAAAGGTATATCAGACTTGAGCCACCAGCACTATTTCAGGTCCCATATATTTATTGCAGGTTCCATATATTTATTTATCCCATATATTTATTGGCCAAATGTATGTTACCCTTGGAAGTTAATGATGTTGGGGAAACTGGTTGGTCAAATGTAAAAATGAGAACTCAGATGCTATTCTCATACCATACACAAAATTCATTTAAAATAGATGGTATCAGAATTGACTCTATAAAGCACAGTGAGAAAAATGTAGGCCAGTTCTTGCATCAAATCTAGAGGCATCTTCAGTGATTTAACATCATTGATCATGCAAATGAGATTGCAACAAATTAAGAAGATCTGCACTGCAAAAAAAAAAAAAAAAATTGACCAGGATCTAAAGATACCTCACAGACAGGGAAGAACATATTTACACACCACTCTTTTGATAACAGTTCACCTCTCTTCTAATGAAGTTTCAATATTTAATATAAAAGAAATATTTGTAAATATAAACAAATAAAAAATAGAAGAGATGAAGTTAAGGAAAATTTTTTTTAGCTAGCTGGGGTGGCAATAAATCTTGTTTATGAAAAAGATACTTTGTTGGAATATAATCAAGTCAATTTAATTACATATTGCTATGAGTCTTTACATATATTGATAATACTTGTACTTGTAATGTTATGTCTCCCTAAAACTAAAATACTAATTGAGTGACCTATTACACCACAAAAATTTTTTAACTCCTGATGTTAATGATATATCTACACTCCAAATCTAGATTTCATAAACTTTCTTTTCATTTCAATATGCACTCAAATATTTTTTTATAAAATAATAAGCCAAATGAATGTAGTCTTTAAATGAAATAAATTTGAATCCAATGATAACCACTTTTGCAAGTAATTTGAACCAAAGATAATGATTAAAGTATCACTAAAAGGATGGCAGCTGAATTCTTTATAGAGATTGAGTGGGTTTAACACAGGCTTAGTCAGCTCTGATGGGGAACCTGTATACTCTACCTTCAAAGTTTCATTCCAGGTGCAGTGTGTTCCATATTAATCAGTCCCAGAGGTTGTCAAAAAAGGTGAGAGTAGGTTGGATGAAAGGCTTCTTTCACAGTTCTATCTCAGGTGCAATGTATCCAAACACCAGGTGTTGTTTGAAGGTGGAATATTTGGAAACATTTAAATAACATCTTGATTTTTTTCCTTTCCTCTTATCTGGCCCCTTTCAAAAATTATTTCTGTCAATCTTCCTCTTTATTATGATTGATATATAATTACAGTACCAATTATGCAGACCCCAAATGGCCGTTATCAAAAATACCATGGGAACATCCTAATACTTTCAATTTTGAATTTCTATAAATTCTGACTTCATAGAGAATCACAAATGTGTCTTCCTTTATATATGTGATTTCAAATTCTCCCTTAAATGTTCCACTCAGTTTCTTCCTCTACTTACTTCAATGTTTCACATACATTTACTACAGACTAGTCTTCATGGTATATAAAAGTTATGTAATATTCTTGCTCATAGTCCATTAATTCCTCCTACTCTCCCCCAAACAAAGGATAAATAAAATCGGCTTAGCCTTTCACAAACTACATTGTTGCCATCATGACAAATATTTTGCTCATTCTCTTGTTTCTTCTACATCTGCAATGTTTCTTTTTTCTCACAAGTGTTTTTAAGTCATGTTTCTCCTTTTAGGACTGAGTTCAATGACTGTGCTATAAAATTCAGTACCTGCTCTCTCTTCACCTAATGTAACACCCTCCTATATCTTTTGTCCTGAGTTGATTACAACAATATACTACAGAACACTTTTACTTTGTTTAATAAGCATTTGTAACTTAACAAGGCCATGGCAAAAACATAAACTTACCACAAACTTTTAATCTCCAGTTATTCAGTATTTCTTCTACAAATGTCTCCATTTCTACAGTTGGAACCACTATTTGCATTTACTAGGTCCTAAAGCTTTAAAAACTTTCTTTATTTGGTTTCTTCTTCTGCTGAACATTAGAAAACCAATTAAGTTCTAGTTCCAACATGCATTCCTTTTGTCACTTCACATTTTTTATTATGACAAATTTTGGCTTGGCTTTCAAAATGAATGTTCTGCTTCTACTCAGTACTATTTCAACTACTTCTTCGTATCATAGCTAGGTAACATAATATCAAAAATACATAAATAAAATTATGTAATTCCCCTGCTTGATGATCTTATGAGGGGTTCCCTTAGATTTAAAGAACAATGAAGATCTGTGCCTGAAGAGATAGGACAAGAGAAAAAGTCACGTGCCTTGCATACAATCTGCCTGAGTTCAATCGCAAGCACCACATATAGTGTCCTGAGTATAATTAGGAGTGATTCCTGACCATAGTGCCAGAAGTAAGTACTGAGTACAGCTACATGTTGCTCATGACTCAAAAATAAAGCAATAATAATCTTATAATTCACAATATCTGACATTTCTTAACTATTTACTGTATATGCAACTGTTTCATTGAGTGCCCAATGGTACAAAACTCTATTCAGACAAAGCTGAAGTTATTATATAGCCTTCTCAGGGGAACCTCCATCATGTTTTAATAGAATCTCTCAAAGCATATAGGTAAATGCAAGGTCTTACATGCACAACTCAAACTAGCTATCCTCTGCTTCATCTTTAAAGTATTTAGAGAGCTGTGTTCTTCCTCATTAAAAGTTCTGCTAGTAGTTCCTAAATTCCTTAACCATAACTTAAGGGAATTTCAATGAGTTTGAAAGATGTCATAGTAAATGAGTAACATTAAAGTACCAAAATATGTTAATGGTGACTATAACACATATTAATCTTTGGTTGAGAACAATAAGCATACATTGTACAGCATAACAATACGCCTCAGACATTTCAACTGCTATTAATTATCCACTAAGTTAATGAGCATGAAGTTGAAGTACAGCTACTGTCTGTACTAATTAAGTCAAAATTTAAAAGTCACAAATAGAATAATTCACTTCTATGAGCAGAAAAATATGTTGTTACGGTTTCTATAGTAAACTATTGTAGACTTAAAATATCAAGTGTTAATACATAAACACATACTTATTTTTCTACTATAAAATACTGCTTTCAATCAAGCCATTCAAGATTATGGATTCTTGCCATAGTCCTGCATGATTCCTGATTCTTTTATTTGGTTACCCTGAGTCAGTATAAGGTTTTGTGTGATTCAGCCCCTTCCTACATCTTTCTGTATATCTTATTGTATTCTCTGCTCTTGTCCAAGCCTGTCACCTAACTGTGGGAGTTTAATAAACACTATGTCAATACAATGATGCTTCTCTTGTTTTTCTTTAACTCCATTTACTCCACTCATACACTTGTATTTGGAGGCCATCAAAAATATTTTTTAAGAACCTACTCACTGAAAAATTACCTTCTTACATCCCCATAGATTATGCTCTCATATCTGTTTTATTATAGTTTTATTTATCATATACAAGATAGTTCTCATGAAAGAATAATTTTTTAATGTACTTGCATGACATATGTGAATACAGACATTTTTTTCTCAGGGAATTCAATCTCTAGGAGTAAGATCATGTATATGAATATCTAATACAGTAAAAAATACAGAGTTTACAAGTACTGGTGAAATAAGCTTAAAGGATATTCATAACATCCATAGCCTGTATTACTATATGTAGAGATGTGTTTAACGAATTATAAACATTCAGCAATATTTAGACCTTATATCTTAAACAAATAGTAATATTTCATAAATATAAATAAGTACATCTGACATTACTGTTTTTGGCATATCAAATACACCACAGGTAGCTTGCCAGCCTCTCTGCCCTGTGGGTGGGATACTCTCGGTAGCTTGTCAGACTCTCTGAGAGGGGCGGAGGAATTGAACCCAAGTCAGCTGCATGCAAAGCAAACACCCTACCTGCTGTGCTATCGCTTAGATATTACTGGTGCCCGCTCGAGCAAATAGATGAACAATATGATGACAGTGCTACATTTGACATTAATCACACATACAAAGGGTTAATTTTTCTTGGAATCTTTTTGAGAGTGTATCATGATTTATGAAAAACAAAATTATAAAAAACAAAATTATAAAAATTCAAATAGTTTTACATGTTTATCTTGTGAAATTAATCAAGCTGTACAAATGAAAAAAATTATTGACACTTGAGGATAAAGGAATGGTAAGAAATTGAGCATGAATGGGAGATGAACTGGTTCAAAATCTCCTTATAATACTAAGATGACTGTCACTGTCACTGTCATCCTGTTGCTCACTGATTTGCTCGAGCGGGCACCAGTAATGTCTCCATTGTGAGACTTGCTGTTACTGTTTTTGGTATATCAAATATGTCACAGGTAGCTTGCCAGGCTCTACCGTGCGGGCAAGAAACTCTCGGTAGCTTGCCGGGCTCTCCCAGAGGGGCGGAGGAATCGAACCCAGGTTGGTTGTGTGCAAGGCAAACACCCTACCTGCTGCGCTATTGCTCCAGCCCACTAAAATGACTAAAATAATTAAATTAAGTCTTTTTCTTTTCAGTTTTTGGCCACTCCCAGTGATGTGTAAAGCCTACAGCTTGGTGCCAACGTGTCAGTCCTAGAAGTCCTCTGGGAACCATGAAGTTCAGGCAAAACCAGAGATAATCCAAGATTCCCTGCCTGCAAAGCCTTCTTTCTTGTCTATTGTGCTATCTTTCTAGTTCTGCATGCTTTATTTTGTCAAAACTATATGAAAATTATTAGGAGATATGTAAATTATTCTATGTTATACATGAAAAATTACAATTAGTCTCATAATTTGACTCAAACATGGCATAAGATTAAACTAGAAACTGTCAGAATTCAAATATTTTCAAAGATACAAGGATATTTTTTGTTTTTACAACACTGTACTCATATTCTATAATTTGCAATCTACCTCCTTGTATCTAGGTAGGAGGAAAAAATAGTGGTGAAATGAAGTTGACTTCGAAACCCAAATAATAAACCATGTTAAAGTATTAAAAACTTATATACACTTCAGCATTCTGCATCTATTAGATTTGAATAAGTAGAAAGCATTTTTTGAACATTTATAATATCCTAGCATTGTGCTTTTCTATAAAACCACATCTAGTTAAAATAGTTCATAATTTAACATTAACTCTATTTTAGAGATGAGAATATGTATCCCAAAGTACTAGGCCATGAAGAGTAACGGTTTGGAGCATGGCTTTCTGCCACTTATTAACTATTGCAGTGTCCTATGACACAGCTCCTTTATACTAGCATACAAAAATAATGGTATATTCTTCAGATCATGAAGCAAATCACTTACAGCAGTATTTCTACTTAGTATCATAAGACATGTTTTTAAAAGTAATGTAATGCAAAAGGACTGTCTCTTTGGATGACTTCCAAAGTCTCAGAATGTCCTTATAATTTTTAAAAATTAATAATAATTTCGTGTTTTTCATATAAAGATCAGTTCCCATTCTTCTGTTGTTAAAAAAATTGGTTATTGCATACTATTGTCATTGCTGTTGTCATACTGGAAATTATTCATTCGTGTTATACAATTAATAATGTCTAAAAGTTCATATGGTAAAGAATCAAAAATTCTAAATGATATTTTTCTGCATACTTCTGATAGTTTCCCTGTGTTTCATAAACTGTAACAGAATTGCAATTAAGCAAAAAAATATATTTATGTTCAAAAAGCAAGCAAGTATTTGCCAATAACACTTTCCTCTTACCTAAAAAAAAAGGAGGACATGCTCCATATCTAGTTATCTATTTGTGGGGTTTATTGAAGCCATCCAACATTATTTGCCAAATCTCTCATATATATATGTTTCTGGTATATCTAATATGCCACAGGTAGCATCTCTCATATACATATGAAAGATTTGGCAAATATATATGTTTATATTTATATTTGGCAAATATATACATAGTTGTGTTCAAAGGACAAGAAAGGAAGAACATCCTTACTGAAGAAAGAGGTGTCCTGCTTCTTTGTTTTCCCTTTGAAGCCCAATTGAGAAAAAAAAAAGCATGAAGTACATGGTAAACAGACACTATTTGAAAGCAAGAAATGTTTGAGTCCAGGAATAGAGATGATAATAGGTCACTTGGTTTTGTGGATTTGTTCAATAAACTACCTATGCACGTATTTAACACAAAATACTCTACACACTAATGCAAATATTGTATGGGCTTGGATATATTTGAAGAATGTATGTTGCACCAATTTATTTAATAACAAATATTTATTGAGTACCAACTTGCTGATTATCTAGGAACAAAGAAGATCAGTACTGCTTTTATAGTGCTTAAGTCTAGTAAGAATTTTTATAGATATATTACCTTATCTATTAAAACAGAATATTCTAACTTGATGGCATAAACCTTGGAGGATGATTTTGTTGCTTTTCAGCATATTTAATATCCATTGATTATTTGCATTCTTGAAATATGATACTTCTTACTGTTTGAGTTAATAAAGTCTTGGTAATATGTTACTCTAAAAATATAAAATACATTTTTCTTATTTATATTAGTGATTGTTTTAAACTATGATGACCAGATATGAAAATTTAGGACAGGCTCCACATGGGTGGAATCACAATTTAGTAAAAGAAAAGTAAATGATTGACTTTTAAGAACTCAATGTTGTGTGTGTAATGTGTATTGTGCCAAAAAGTTGTCATTAAAAATTCCTTAATACATTAAAATGTATTAGAACACAGAAGTGTGTTGAGCTTTTTACTTCCATATACAAAGTATAAGTAACTTATTGACTAACTTTAGGAAGCAAACACTGTAACACTTATTGACTAACTTTAGGAAGCAGACACTATAGAGATAAGATAGATGCTTTGTCAAGGACTGCTTTGAACAAATACATTATCAGTGGAATGTGTTAGCTCTACCAGGCATATATTCAAAACATGTGTATTTTGTTTTCTTTTTTTTTAATTAAATCACCATGAGATATACAGCTACAAATTTTTCATTACTGGGGTTCAGTCATACAATACCTGTCCATTCAGCAGTGGACATTTTTTACCACCAATGTCCCCAGTTTTCCTCCTTAACCCTCCAACCTCCAGCCTTCCTCTACAGCAGGCACTCTTCCTCCTTCTCTCTCTTTCTTTCTCTCTCTCTCTCCCTCTCTATCTTTCCATCTCTTTCTTTCTCTCTCTTTCTCTCTTTCTTTGGGCATATTGTTTTGCAGTACAGGTACTGAAAGGTTATCATTTATGTCATTTACCTACTTTCAGCATTCAATTATTGTCCAGAGTGATCATTTCCAACTATCATTGTCATAGTGGTCCCTTCTCTATATATTCCATTTCTAAAATAAAAGTAGTTCTATATATTTTTGAATTATTTATAATATTTTTGGGGTTTTTTTTGGGTCACACCCGGCTATGCACAGGGGTTACTCCTGGCTCTTCACTCAGGAATTACCCCTGGCGGTGCTCAGGGGACCATATGGGACGCTGGGATTAGAACCCGGGTCGGCCGCGTGCAAGGCAAATGCCCTACCCGCTGTGCTATCGCTCCAGCCCCTATTTATAATATTTTTATCAGTTTATCACTGTCATTGTATCACTGTCATCTCATTGTTCATTGATTTGCTCAAGCAAGCGCCAGTATTGTTTCCATTCATCCCAGCCCTGATATTTTAGCAGCCTCTCTTTACTCATCTTTCCCAACGATTGGAGGCTCTTTCAGGGTCATGGGAATGAGACCTGTTGTTGTTACTGTATTTGGCATATCGAATATGCCACGGGGAGCTTGCCAGGCTCTTCTGTGACTTTGAATAAATGAAAAAAAAATGAAATTGCAGAATACTATATAACTGACTTACGAAGTTCACATGGGGGTCTGGTGCTGCCAGCAGGTCAACCAGTATTTGCAGGGCAAGCACATCAGCAGCCTGATGGTGCCTCCAGGCTTCCTGATACCCCCAAACTGCCACTGTACCTCTGGCCAGACCCCAGCAACTCAGGACCAAGTTTCCCAAGAAATTAAATGGCAAAAAGTTAGGTGTATGAGAATAACACCCACAAACTACCTCCAGCTTAGCTATGTAAGCTTATTTATCGACCTTGCTTCAGAAACTCATAAATAAATGTCAAAAGAGATCAAAAGCCTCAGTTAACCATACAAGACTGAAAAGACAAGGGTAAATTGAAGAGGGGCAGGTCAATCGGGGGCAGGTCAGACCTGTGCACGTCCAAGCAAAGGCCCTGGCAGCCACTTGCTTCCACAGTCCAAAATCACCACAATGCCCTAGCTGAACTACACCATTTCAGGACGGACCTCACCGAGATATAACTTGTTGAAAACTCAGACATGCAGGTTTTGTGACTGTAGTCTCAAGGCTTTCTTGGGGTTGGGATGGGCTACCTCCCCCCACCTCTCTGCACTTAACGGAAGCCTCAACAGTCACATCCACACCCCAAAGCTGCCACCCAGTTAAAAAAGCCACTCCAGCCTTACCTTCCCAATAAAAATACTGAACACACTGAACAAACATGATGACCTCTAAGTACCTGCATTACAAACTATGATGCGCAAGGGGGAAGGGGGGGAATACCTGCCATAGAGACTGGGTGGGGGGGCGGGGGGTTGGGAGGAAAATGGGAGACATTGGTGGAGGGAAAGGTACACTGGTGGAGGAATGAGTAATTGTTTCACTGACACCCAATCACAAACAGCTTTGCTATGGAATGGTCTAACTCATGAATATTCAATAAAAATTTTTTTTAAAAAAAGTAATGTGGAGTTCATGCCAGTTTCAGTCAGCTTAATCAGTGGCTGAATAAACAGCAATTTCATGAGTGTAATTCTGAGCTTTAAAAGTATGTAGTCCATTTACTATCAGTTTATATGGAACTATATATCTTTGAAATACTACAAAAATTTTCTAAGGTATCAGCCAACTGTTAAAGATGTTGATACACAAGTGAATCAGCTATAAACATAATTTTCTCCAAAATCCATGTAAGAATACTTCTCCTTGTACTATTTCATGAGTTGCTAGAATATATATTATATCTTATATATTATATTTTTAATTAGATTATATTTATTTGAGCAACAATTCAAGATTTTACATAGAGGCCAATTTCACCATTGTCATAGATCATTGCATATGTTTTAGCCAGAGTTAAAACATTCTGGTCCTTATTCTCCATGAGCTATCTGCTACCAACTTATAAATACTTAAGTTATCAAGTATCATCAGAGAAAATCTCTTTAAGGAATTCTTTGCAACTAAGAAGATATACACACTCAAATATCTTACATCTCTCAGGAGAATTTGAATATTTATTGAAATTTTGAACAGAGTACAAGACAAATATTCACTTGATAGAACGCATAAATTATCATGCACCCATTTATAAGGAATACACTTTCATTTAACTAGCAACTTTTACCCTAACATCCATACTTAATTTTTTCCTACTGAAGACCCATTCCTGGCACACAAATGAATAACATAAAGCACATTGCTTTAGTCAAATTGGCCAGGGGCCAGGGAGATATTTCAGGTGTTAGGGTGCTTGCCTTACATGAGGCCAACCTGTTTAGATCACCAACACCGTTTATGGTCCCCTGAGCATCCCTGACTAGGACTCCAAAACCCTTAATAAATATGTGGAAATTAAAATTGAGTAAAGTCATAGATTAAAAATATAAATTGACTA
Source organism: Sorex araneus (assembly GCF_027595985.1). Taxonomy (NCBI): domain Eukaryota; kingdom Metazoa; phylum Chordata; class Mammalia; order Eulipotyphla; family Soricidae; genus Sorex; species Sorex araneus. The sequence continues at coordinate 27,827,090 of NC_073311.1, forward strand.
GACATGTTCTAGTTAATAAAAAATAAACACTAGTAAAATTTTTACGTATTGATTATAAAACATATCTGTATTGCTACTTATAATATTTGAATTATAAATATATTGTCAAAGTATTTCCATTAAATTTTATATTATAAAAATGCCCATTTTCAACAATGATGTATATATATATATCTACTGGTATGGGTAAAACCAAGACTTGACTTAGTAATACTTAATACAAACTATAAAGGCCCAGTTAAATAGGTTTGCTTCTTTCATATTCATTGTTAAGTTTCAAATTTATTGCAACTCACCAAAATGAACAATTCTAATTATACTTTTTTGATATATATATGGAATTCTGTATGACTGTTTGCATCTAGCAGATGTTGGTAAAAGATTCAATCAATACTTTGATTTTAAATTTTATTATTAAAACATCAAGAAGTAATAGTTAATGAGTAAATGCCCCAATATTTATATTATTAGCCCAGAACTTTTAACAAATATATACTGCCATAGAGAAACACTAGCTTTTAAAATAACATTGAATTGAAAATAGAATGTATTAAAATGATAATCACATTCACAAATGGAAACCAATGCTGCAAAATGCTAATAATAGAAATACAGTCAATGAATGCCTAAGAACATCAAAAGAAGCCATGCTCTTTTGTTACTTTGACTCTTTCAATAGTTATTTAGTGACTTTTAGACATATTTTCAGAAACTTTATATTCTATTGGGAAAAAATCTAAGTACTCTATGTTGAAGAAAAATTGCTTAAGAAGGTATTCATCTACCTTTGGAATTCAGGCACAAAGCATTCTAAAATTTGCAACTCAAAATTTTGAGTTTCTTACTCAAAAACAATTTATTTGAGTAAGAAAATCCTCAAGAAACTTTACTCTTCCTATTATATATTTTTATAACCTGAAAATTTTTAAAGTATAAGGGATTCCATAGTCATTTCTTTTATTTACATAGAAGCTAAAAATGAAAAGCACAAAAAGCATTTGTAACCAAATATAATCATTTTATGACCAGGCTCAATTATCAAATGCTCTGAAGATTCCTTCCTAAATGTTTTAATCAAGTGTCTCTCAGAATTTTGAAAAGATTATGTGGTAGCAGAAGATTAATGTGATGCTCAAATCCATATAACCATTTACATATTATTTTGGGTTTAGATGAAATCAAATGTGAGCCAACACTATAAAATATTTACTTTGTGTAATAAAAATGATATAAGATAATGAATAGAGAATAAGCTAACTACTATATTCTTAGAGTACAAACTATAATTTTACTTTACATAATTATATAAAAAATTATATTCTAATTCCATCAAAATGCCAGACACTGACACTCTCATAGAACTAAGGACATAATGTATGTGACTATGAGATAAAGCACTGTGTTTTTCTAAAAGTTTTTTTTATATCATATGTTGAAATTTCATTTGTGAACCATTTATCTGAAAGCTCTCAAATGCCCTTGTATTATGAGAGTATTTTCAGAACTAGCTCATGAAGTTCAATTGTGAGTGGATAAAATAACTAACAGTGAGTAAAAATCTAAATATAGAAAAAAATATGCAGGAAAGTCTGTAAAAAAAAGTAATCTCAAACTTTTATGATATCAGATTTACAATATTCTTTCTAACAACCCATACTTTTTTTGCTAATAAAGATATAATTATCTGAAATCACTGTTATATAAATTATATGGCACCAGATATACACGTACATTACTTAAATTCCTCTTTTCCATTCTATAAATAAGTTTATGCTGTATATTTGAGGAATGTGTTGACTCATCAGATAACTGTTTTATCATCAATCACATTAGGAACCATCCCTGCAAGCAAAAGATAAACTTAATCCTGCAAATACCATCTGCAGTTTCACCTTTGACATGTGAAAAAGAGTTAAATTGGAACAAAAAAACCTGATCTAAAACACATTAAGTGCTGAGAATATGAAATGTTGTTTAATTACATTTCAATACACCATGTGGCTGTTTTACTTCTAGTTAGAATAAACCCACTTTTAAGCACTTAGTCACTACAGTGGTTTACATTTCACTTGAGATGGGAAAACACCAGTCTGAAAGGGAATATTGAATTAGTATAACAATTTCCAAATACACTTATGGTTACCACTTTGCCATTTGTTTTAAAATCCTATTGAAAAATGTCTGTATACTCACCTCCTTGAATGAAAATTGCTTACCTCGGCAGAAGAGTTGTGAAAGTAGCAGAATTTATGTAATGAAAGTTAACCAAGGGCTTTCATATGAGGAAAATTCCCAGGAGTGCAAGGACAGTTTAACTACATTCTTAGGTATACAGATAACAGAATTTTGGAATTAAACACACCAATCCAAGTACACACCCAACGCTACCAAGATGGAGACCAATAACAACATTACAAACATCACCTTGAACTATAAGTGTTAGCATTCAGAATCATCAGCATACCGCGCACTACCCAAATAATTCTTTAATATATTTGGAAGGGGGTGCATTTTAGTACATGTACTTCAAAAAATAAGTTTAATTGAGTAATCATTTAAACAGTACTAAGAATTTGACCTGGCAGGGACATCTGAAACATTTTCCCATACACTGACATCACTCAAATATGAACTATTTTTTATCATCATTGTCATTCTGATGCTCATCGATTTGCTCGAGCAGGCACCGGTAACGTCTCCATTGTGAAACTTGCTGTTACTGTTTTTGGCATATTGAATACCCCACTGGTAGCTTGCCAGGCTCTGCCATGCGCAAAATACTCCTGGTAGCTTGACAGGCTCTCCCAGAGGGGTGGAGGAATCAAACACGGGTTGACCGTGTGCAAGACAAATACCTTATCTGTTGTGCTATCGCTCCAGCCCCATTTCTTTTTTATGATCACCACTAAGAATCTTTTGTAAAGAAAAGAGGCTGTTTTACCATAAACACCCAGAGATTTCACATGTGTGGTGTGATTATCAAATCATTTGACTACCCATCCCCCGTGGCTTGGAATGTCAGAGTATTTGTTACTACTGCCTTAAGTCTTGAAAGTTACTGCAAACCAAATTATGAATACATTTGGAAAGGTTGAAGTAGAATTTTCAAGTAGACACTGACTCAGAAAATACAGTTGAATTTTATACCTAAAATTGAATCACTATAGTATTATGAAAATGATTTTAAATAATTGTATCATTTCCTACCATATAATTGTACGCTTTTAAATTTGTACTAAGTAAATTATGACAAGTCTAAACAGGAATAATTGAGAGAAAAGCTTTTGCAGAAAAGACCTTTTTTCAAAATTAATACAAAAAAGAGTAAAGTCCATGTCTGAAAGTATCCATTTGGGTTACAAAATTAAGCAATGTAACATTGGAGGTGTTAATGAAATATTTAATAGTACTGAAATACACAGGTTGGCTCAAGAAAATTGAGGTGTGTGTGTGTGTGTGTGTGTGTGTGTGTGTGTGTGTGTGTACAAGAACGAGAACAGAGTGAGGGAGAGAAAGAGAAAAATATATTTATTTACATTATAGCATTGGAGACAAACAGTAGAAGAAATCAAAGTTAATCAAGACAATATGGATTAAGGAATAAGGCTCTATCAATACCCCTTTGGTGCCTAAAACCATTTAAAGTTATCAAAGATATTCAAAAGGATTAGTTCGCAAAAGGCTCTAAGGCAATAGTTTCCCTGTGGAAACTTTCCAGGTTTCGGGAATGCCCCGCTGTTAATGGGATCAAAGCCTAGTTTTCGGATTGTATTGGCAGTTGTGTTTTTCGTGGAATTAGTAGCTAAGAAATTCCACCTTTGCCTTCGTCAGTGTCCAACTCTTTCTGTAATATACTTTGATTCTGTCTATCATGAAATGCAACGTGCCATCCCCCTACCCTGAAATAGACAGAAAAAATATAAAGAGAGATTTTAGTGATGTTTTAGAGAGAGGACTTGCCACTGTGGGGTGGGAACGGGGCTCCCTCCTTTAGCGTCCGAGGTCCTTCAACTGACCACAACAATCAATATGACTGGAGCAGTAGCTTCATCAGCTAAGCAGCCATCAAAGACCCTGGGACGTTGTGCCCCAAGAGCAATTTGCATCTGAATCCAGCTGCCAGGAGACACATTCTTTCACCGAGGCGCCCGAGTACGCGCTGAACTTTACCTGCTTTTTTGTCGAGTCTTCAACAAGTTTCTTCCAAAGGGAGCCATGGTCCTCCGGGCTGGCAAAGGGCTGGGACAGGATCTCCAAGCTATCTGGGGTGGGGGGTGGGGGATATTGGGATCACTGGGGGTAAGACTGAGACGGTCTGGAAAGTTCCCCTTCTCCTCCTCTGATGTGCCTGGCTTTCAGCTCTTGAGCAGCCGGCTAGGAGAGTTGCTGGAAGTTGTGCAACTGCTGCTTTAACTTTGAACTGCAGGATTGTTGTGGCTGCTGCACCTTTGGAGACCTGCCCAGCTCCAGCCTCCGAGAAGGCGTTTGGAAGCAGGAAAAGAAAAAAGAGAGAGAGGGGGCGAGAGAGGAAGGGAGGGGGACTCTATTGTGTTCTGTAGCTATTTGCAGAACTTGCTAAACTTTAAGAACTGCCAACCCCAGGGGCAGGGTAATACCCTTGGAATGGGAATTTCACTCCTGTTGGAAACCCCCAACCCCCGCCCTCCCACACCCCACTACGTTTCACACCCAGCCAACACACTAGGTGAACTCAACACACATAAAGAGATTAAGAGAAAATATCCCCACCTCCCAGCCAAGTCCGAAAGGAATCTGCTCGCCGCGGCCGGCGCGGGAGTGAGGGCCAAACTCTGCCTACAGTCTCCACTCCAGCAAAAATCCCCTGCCCGGGGAAGTCGGCACTGCAAAATACCTCCGGGAGGAGGGAAGCCTCAGCCTCCACGGAGATGCAGTTAATCTGCGCTTGAGCAGCTGAGCCCCAGCGCTGCTGGCCCGGAGATTAAGAACCTCCCACCCAAATCACTCTTCTACACTCTGTTCAGGAGTGCAGCTTCCAGAAAAGCTTCCAGAAGTTGAAGGTTCAAAGGGGTGATCACCTGGGCATGGGGATTGTGTCCGACTCCGCGGCGTTTTGCACCCACCGTGGCCGGGGTTCGCTCCCTGGGCCTTTGGGAATTTGGAGCAGAGCAAAAGTTCGCTCCCCACTCGGGACGGTAGGTAACGTGAGATGGGAGTTGCCTGGAGGATTTTTGTGCAATGAGAAGCTTGCTCCCGAGGCCCGCGGGAAAGCGTTGTTCTGGAGCAGGGGACTGGCAGAATTTCCCCCCCACGTTGTCATTTCTAGGATTTCACCCTCCTCCCCTTGCCCCACCCCAGCTTTCTTGGCCTCCGGTCTTCCCCCCTATTTCCACCTCGCCCCACGCTTGTTTCAAGAGTTTGGCTTCCCCAGAAAAACAGTGAAGGAGGCAAAAACCGCAGGGCCAGGCAACACCCTGAATCACGCTTCAGGCTGGTCAATCTCCAGGCCTTGACAGAGAACGTGAGCCACAACACTTTCACCAACCACAGCCAGGAAATAAGTGATTCAGAAAGTTTCTGCCATATCCATAGACACTAATCTACATGGCATCCTACAAGACTGGAAAAATATATATATATATATCATATGCATGGATGTCTAGTATGTGTAGGTATATCTCCTACATCAATAAACTAGAAAACATTACATCAGTCAGTGCTTAGTTTCTTTTTTCTTTCCAGAAAATAGATCATTTTAATAAGATACATCCTTTTAAAATGGATAGATCATTTAAAGGCACCAGAGAAAACATTTAAGCACCCCAAGTACTGAAGCCATATTTTGTTTTATGTTTATATTTAGATAGCTATCTATGTATACATCTCTCTATAATGTACTGATATGCACACTTTACAGAGCACATAAATGACATAATCTTGGCTATACTTCAGTTTCAGTTCTCGATTTTATTTTGAAAGCACATCACTCACACAGAAAAAAAAAATAAAAGCTATTATGGAACATTGCCCAATCATTCTCAATTTTTCAGAATATAATCCCCTAAAGCAATGCTGCTTACTTACTAATGCAGTTACTGCAGTCAATTCAGACACAAAATTTTACATTAACAAATGCCCCTAGGTCTCCTGAAGTTTCGGTTCTCCACCCTTATTGGCATTACTTGTACATGTAGTTTTTATATAAAACATTTTTCAATAAAATGTTTTAATAGAGAAAGAGGAAACAACATTACATCTTTATTAGCATAATCTTATGCTGAGTTTCAAGTTAGCATAAGTGAGTCTCATTTAGGATGTTGTTATTCCTCACATAAAATATTAATACTATTCATGACAAACTCTTTGATGTGTAAGACAAAGGTTTAATGTCCCTAGGATATTAAAAGCTCAAAGGAGTAAGGTAAATGGACGTTCTTATATTAGAAAAACAAATGATTTTTTAAAAAATACAAAACTATTATATATCAACTTCACTGATAACTAGATATTGTGTAAGTAAACGGAACACTTTATTTATGTATTAATCATTTATTTGTTTGGGGAATTTGAGCCATATCCAGCAGTGCTCAGGGCCTATGCTTGGTTCTGCATTCGGGGATCACATCTGGCAGTGCCGGGAGAAACATGTGGTGCTGGAGATCAAACCAAGTGAGTGAAATGCAAGGCAACAGCTTACCAGAGTACAAACCGAAAATTTTATAGTTACCAAAATAGTTTATTTTAATGTCATAACGTCCAGCCTCGTCAGTGTGGTTGTCAGATTGTACTGCATATGAGTAGTGAAGGCTGCCATACCCCTTTTTAGAAATGAATTTAGCTATGTATAGTATAACTTCAAATACTCTATTTCTTTTGTATAAATTGAGACTGATAAGATCTTCTTCCCAAGAAAATGAACAGAAATTTATAATCAGGGACTGGTGCAATAGTACAATAGATAGAGCACTTGCTTTGCCTGCAGCTGACTTCGGTGTGATGTCTGTCACCACGTAGGACCGCTAGGTGCGGTCCCTGAGCCCCACCAAGAGTGATCCCTGAGCATAGAAACAGGGGTAAGCCCTGAGCACCTTCACCATAAATTCATAATCAGCCTATGTCTTGGATAATAACCTGAGAACTAAATAAAATATTTTTGCAAGGTATTGATACAATATTACAAGAAAAAGTACTTTTGTTAACAAAAAGAGTAGTATCAGAAAAAATATTTCATTTCAAAATAAGGCAAATGAATGTGTGTGAGTCATTTCAGTGTTATAATGCAGAATTGTCTAATAGAATCCCAATGATTATGCAGTCTGTAGAAAAATTGATTTTTTATATACTTCTATACTATTGATTAGGCATAAATTGTTTTAAATCAGATGCTGTATTATAAAAAAATAAGGGTAATTAGCACATTATTTTGTCTAGTAGAAAGATAAAGAAAAATTGTTTTATTTATTTCATTATGGGACATAAGTTATATCTAACTCAAGTTAAATTTTATATAAAATTCAATTTTATTTAATTATTTTTTCTTTAAGTCACTATACACAGCGGTGCATTCTATCCTCTTGTTCTATCTTTAAATTCTACCAGATTATTCATTTATGAGTTAAGTAAATATATATTATGGACAGGCTAACCATATTTGTGTATGATCCCATATATCTTAACTTATTGAAAATTAACTATGAAAATCTGTGAGTCTGGGTCAGTTCTTTTCTGAACAAATGGGAAGTTTTCATGGGGAAAGATAGTTATCATTATAATTCCTGGTTATCTTTAATTATATTTTTAAGAAGAATTTTGTGTATAAAATAGTGTATCATTTGCTAAACTGAGAGTATAACATTGTCAATCTTAATAAAAATATATTAACTTATAATCATGGAAAATGTTCTATTTAACTAGTAATTTATTAATAAATGGATTTCTCACCAAATGCACTTATTTAAACTGTAATTGAGTTTATTTAAGTCTTCAGACCTGAGAAATTGTACAGAGGTTTTGGCCTATTCCCTGGATGGTGCCAGCTCAGTAAGATCACCAGCACCAAACATATGGTCTTTGGAGCATGACTCTGGGTAGCTATACCTGAACACTAACAACAACCCAAAATAACATACTTTAATATATATATATATATATATACATAGATATAGGTAAATAATATCTCTTCTTCCCCCACCCTCATTGTTTTTGTGTCATACTGGCAGTGATTAGGACTTACTACTGAACCCATGCCATTACTAATAGTGAATCATTAATAATGATGTTCATGGGACAAGATGTAGTGGCAGAGATTGGACGTTGGTTATGTACAAGGCAAGTGCTTTAAGCCCTGTACTTTCTCCCAACTCAAAAAAGACTTTAAAAGAGGTTAAAGAAAAATATGTTAAGAGGTGGAAGTCATACTAAAGTAGGTAAAGTACTTGCTTTGCCCCACCCAAATGAATTTCAATCTTGTCACCACCTATGGCCCACTGAATACTGCCAAAAGTAATTCCTGAGCACAGGACCAATAGCAAGTCCTGAGCACTCCTGAATGTACTGTCAATAAGCTCAGATAAAAGAATAGGGAAAAAAATGTGTTTCTTGATCTATTACATTTCTAAAGAACACTCAGAATTTTTTTCATATTAAATTCCCTTTTTGTCAACTGAATATCATAGTTGTTTAAGTTTATTTTAATTAAACAGAATAGAAAGCCCCCAAATTTGCGTCGCAGTCTTTTAACCATTTCCATCAAAGTCTCTATCATCTTTTTAATTCAAACAACTATACAACTAATCTTTCTAAAATACCACTGTCAACTCAACTCAAATCCCTTTTAGACTCTGACAATTATGTACAAACCATAGCTTGATGTTTAATGTACTTTACTACTTAAACTTTGTTGACAGCTTTGGGATACATGACCATCAAAAGGTAAAAATATAGTATTGCTTACAAGTTAAGAAAATGACTTTGAATTAACACAGTCATGTCTATAATCCTTTATCATATCATAGAGATACTGGGAAAACTGTTTAACTGTCTGAGGTTCAGTTTTGTGATCAATACATTGAAGAAGAATAATTTTTCCTCATTTTCAATAAATGTAATCTTAATTGTTTTTCTTCTTTTCTAAAAAAGATAATGTCCTGTATGAACATTGTTTTATTGTTTTCAGATATTTACTCTTGATATTTTAATGATCAGTTTTGCTTACTGGAATATCCATCATAGGCATTTGTAATGGTGGGAGAGTGAGATTTTCCTAGGTCCTGAGATTTTAGATATTAGATAGAGAAGATCCGAGATTTTAGATATTAGATTACACACAGATTTTTGACTGAAGTAATTTGTCACCACTTGTATGGAAATCTTTAAGGAAGTAACATACCACACAACTTGTTGTAATCAGTTTATCTGATTGACGTAAAACATGATCCTCAATTAAGGGGAAAAAAGCAACAAAATAGAAAACCTGTTTGGTTGGGACAACAGAGGACCTCAGAAAGTAGTAAAACTGGTCAGAGAGGTAGAATCAGAACTTAAATTAATCTTCTGCTAATCAGAAGATGTGACAAAAGATGATCACTTCAAACTATTTATAGCAGACAGTAGGAAACCCACGGTGGTTAAATGAATTCAAGACCTAGTGGTTACAGGACTGATAAGCATTAGTAGCTTGCCCAGTAGTAGTAGTAGCAGAGTAGCATTAGTACCACTACTAGTAGAAAGTAGTAGTAATAATAGTATAGTAGTGAGGTAGTAGTAGCCACAGTAACAACAGAAGCAGCAATGGCAATAGTAATAGTATGCCATTGAGTATCTATTGTTTGAAGTTCTTCCCTGTTCTATGTTTGTTTATAGTAATTGAAACCACATCTGAAAATTGCATTGGATGGTACATTTCTCACAGAATTTCTTAAGTAGTGAATGTAGGTATCAATGACTATGAACTAATATAGGATGTTTTAAATGTGAATAAAATAACTACTTAAATTTTTAAGTAAAACACAAAATGGAATGTTATATTTCGGCTTTAAGATTCTAGGGTGGCAATATTCTGTTGATACTCCAAAAGAAGTTTAGAATGTCCCTGCTAAGCTTTTGTAGGACCTGTATATAATCATGTGTTCAGTTAGTCATCCAGCTTCAATAGGCGGTTCCAAGCTTTTAATTAATTAAACTCAGTATTTGAATAGCTGACTGGTTGGGTGGTGACCAGAAACCAGTGCCCTAAATAAAAGGCCGAATTTCTTCATTTAGTAACCATGGTTTTTATTAATTCTAATAAGACAAAGTAGAAAATCCCTGAGTGGCTATTACTAGAAATTGCTCAACTTCAAAGAAAGTGTTGTGAAACATAAGTAATTTAACAGAGTTACATTTGTGTATGTAAGTATATAAATCCTCAAATATAAACACCAGCTATGTCAAATAATAGAATCATTTCTGTTTCAGTACTTTATACAATATATTTTAATATTTTTGTATCTAATATCTCATTTGATCCCCATATGAGCAGCAGGAAAGGAAGGCTTTTTAAAAATTTTTATTAGTAAGACAAGTGAGGCTCAGAGCCATATGATAATTTAACTATCACTGATAGCAAAGCATAATCAAACTGGAATCAAAGATGAATTTGAGAGTAAGCAACAAACACAGACATCTCCATTTTAAATCTCTCATTATATAAATTAATAACAGAAGATCTAGGGACAAAACTATTTGCAAAATTATACATATAATCATGGAGTAAAACAAAGAAAAGGATACCAGGATGGAGCTCAATGATAGAATACTTTTCTTGAATGCATGAACCCCTTGGTTTGAAACCTGAAACAGCAAATAAATGAACAGAACGAAAATCATTCTCGTGAGCTGTGTAAATAACCTGATTAAACTATAGCTTTTCTTCTCTTTCATGATTATTTTTTGTTTTCTTTTGTTTTGTTTTAAGGCCACACCCAGCTATATTCAGGGTTTACTCCTAACTCAGTGCTCAAGGATCTCTCCTGCTGGTGCTTGAGGCCCATGTGTTGCTCCAGGAATTGAAACTCTAGATGGATACTTGCATGGCAAGCATCTTAACCCCATACCATACCTCCGGACCCTTAAGTGCATTTGTATTAACATATAAAATCAAAGAAAATAAAATTCTAAGAACTGAAATGGACATTAAAATTCATTTATAAAAATAGTTTGCTAAGATCACTTATTTCAGAAAGAGAACACTTATATCAGAAAAGAGTAAATTATTTAACAAAATTTTCTTAAGTGTTGCTTGTGACTCAGATTTCCTCATTCTTGATTCTTTAAAATTCATCATTTTAAAATATATATATGTATATATATATATATCCTATATATAATGTACCTTTTATACTTGCAAACAGATGAATAGAGTTAAAATGTCACAGGCAAAAATCAATTCTATTTTATAGTTTTTAAAGAAATAATGTTAAGTTGTTGTAGAGGAAGTACAGTGGGAAAGGTGCTTGTCTTGATTGTGGCAGTCAAATTTGATCCCCAGCAACCTATATGGCCTTCTGAACCCACCAGAATTGAAAGCTGAACACAGAGCCAGGAGTATGCCCTGAGCACAAATAAGTGTGGCGCAAAAATAACAAATGATAATTTGGTGAAGTTGGTATCTATTAACTCACAATGCATGATCATAATATTTTCTGTAGATTTCTCTTTGAAATGTGGCATGTTTTATTCTACATTTATTTTCAAGTTTTAATGCATTTGAATGCAATCATTTTAAAGGTGATAGCAAGACTCCAATTAAGATATTAAGTAAAATTTTAAATGGTTAAAACTAAGAACTGGGCTAAAAAAGTATTTTAAGTGGAGAAAATGAAGCAAAATAAAACACGGAAGTTGCTACCATACTGTTCTGAAATTCATGAGACAGCAATGGCTTCATAGCAACTGGAGAAACATCTTTACCCAACCAGTCCTGTAAGAACTGTAGGATTTCTCCCGACGACAGCCTTGAAGTGTGCACTCTAGTCGTTCCGTGCTTATATCTGTGAATCTCAGATCCTCCCACTTTCCAAACTTCTCTTATTTCTCAATGCCAAAAGTTAAGTGAAAGTTGGCACTTGTCACTAGCTTTGCAAGAGAATCAGAAGTACAGTCTGCAGCCTTCTAACCCAGTAAGTACATAGAGAACTATGGATGGGTGTAAGATTTGTTATGGAACATAGTTAAATGATACACGGTTTAACATCAAGCAAATAATTTCCTAATGTGTGGCTACGTTAAATATTATAGAAACAAAAGACATACTTTCTCTATGAGACAAATAATTTCAGGTTTATGTTATGTAACACTCAGGGAACTAGACTGAGGATAGGCAAACCTGTATGTGCTTTAAAATGATGTGAATTAAAAACTAAAATAATAAATCCTTAAATTGTGGTCCACAATGGTAATACAGAACACCAAAATCTTTTTTTTTCTATTTTCTCCCTTAGAAAATGATCAAGTGCTCTCAGACAGCCAAAGATCTGCTATCGCTATCTTATTTTATTCCTACCAACATAAAATGTGCATCTGCAATCAAATACATCTAAATCTGAATTTGGCCTCCACTAGTTTTCCACTGGATAGTGAACTGTTTAGTCTCTTTGAACCACCGTGACTTAAAATTAATAAGATTCTTACCTGAACTGAGTGTTGGAAAATTTTCAATAAGTAAGATACATGATGTGACACATGTGATGTGACATGAAATGACTATTTCATGGTCAGTAACAGTACTTGTATTTTAAGTCACATATATTCAACGTTCAAGTGGTCATGCTTAAAATGGATACTTTCAGACAGAGTTAGGTCTACCCTTTTTCTCCTCACCCCCTCAATACTCCGACAGGAAATGGGAATACTTATTACCAGTAAGGGATAAAGCTATAGCTATTATTAACTATTTAAAAGAAATAGTATTTATATGCCAGAAAATAATTAGAATATTCTAAACTTAGAGCATGTTTAAAATATCACAAGAGATAATCAATTATAGACATAAGATCTAGGAGTGTGGTGAAATGTTATTGTTATTAGACATAAAAACTTTTTCTTCTTTGAAATAATTCATATTCATCTGTGGAAATTATAAGATAATATTATGTAATAGCAAGTGCTTATAATTTTTCAACAAAGGTTAAATTAATGACATTATAAGAATAAGACTTATTCTTAATAAATTTGCTATTTTTATTATTTATTTACATTTGGTTCATGTTCAGAGACTTAATGAATTAAAGTTAGTTTTTTAATAAAATAAGTGATCATGCCACTAATAATATCGAAAGACAATTAAAAGCCTGTTATTTATGCACAGTTCTGATATTCAAAGGGCTTCCTTTCAATGGAAAAACATTATTAAATACCCTTCTTGAGTTGTTCATTCATAAAGTATAGTGGTGATATGAGATGTGGTTAAATCTATTAGAGGGATGAGGAAATTAGTAATAAGTCTGAGAATTAGGTAGTTTTATCATCACTTTATATAGATACCAACAACAATAATTCTTTTAAGAATTATAATATTATAATTTACTTGGTCTTTGAACGTATAAACTGACTTCCATGAACTTCCATGAATTGATACTTAACATATAAGTATATTTAACATGATTTCGAATTTTTTTAATTTATTGAAGACTGTGAACAGTTTTAATTCACCATATTACCAATAATCTTATTACATGGAGACTGAAATGAAAAACAGACTTGCCTCATATATACCAAAGCATAATTTCTATAGACTGAATTATGTCTCTACCAGTTTATTTGTTGAAGCTTTAAACCCCAACTAACTGAGGGCTTATACTTAAGTCCCTTAAATGAGGTGAAATGAGATTATAAGGTTGAAGGTCTAAACCAGTGTTTCTCAACCTAGGTCAGATATCTCTCTATAGGTCAACTGGATATTCCAAGGGGCCACAGATAAAAATTAAGTAAATGGGGGTATGGCATGAGACTAGGTGGGCCAGTTTGTTAGGGGTAAGATAGGGGCCCTACAGAAGGAAGCAAGTTTAAGAAAGTGGCCACACTTGGGAAAAGAGTGAGAAACACTGATCTAAACAATAGGGCTGGTTTCCTGTAGAGAAGCCCTGGAGCTCATAACTCTTTCTCTGAGGACACAGTGACAGAAGAAAGCTCATGAAGATGACACAAGTTAATAAGAGAGTATTATTAGTAACAGACTTTTCTAGCATCTCCAATATCTCCTTGTTTCAGGAGGATGGAAATGTGAGTATCTAGTGCTTATGCTCCCCAGTAGCTCTGTTTTGAGAGTTTGAACAGATTAACAAAATAATAATATAAAACAGATAAACTTGGATTTTTTTTTCCTTTGGGGAAGAAATCATACTGAGGAGGTCATACTGGATTTAGATGCTTTCCATGTCTGCAGCAGAAAGTGGCTCCATCCTCAGCTCTGTGTATGGTTCCCTAATCCCTGTCAGAAGAGACTTCTGAGCACTGCCAGGTATGCTCTCCCCATCCAGCACCTACCCCTCAAAAAAAAAAAAAAATCTGCCTTGCCCCATGTTGCCCTGGGAAGGGAAAGGTTTTTCTCTCTCAGACTTTCCTTTCCCCGGGGCTGTGGCCACGGCCATCTCATAAGGCCCACTAAAAAGAGGTACGAGCTTGCAATGATGCGACTTCTGGCAGAAATTTCTCTGGACTTAATTACTGAAATACCAGAAACCAAAATCGGCCACACGACTCCATATGCTTTTCATTCTCAGCAATGGAAAACAAATTATCAACCAATGCCTTTTTGGCATGTCTGATTGTTGGGGGAAAATTCCAAATAATAATAGTGAGTTTTCTGTTGAAATATTGAATGTAATCAAAGTAAAGAGAAAGTAAAGTGAAAATCATCAGCCACACAGGCGGGGGGGAGATGTGGGATGGGAGGTATACTGGGGTTCTTGGTGGTAGAACATGTGCACCGGTGAAGGGATGGGTGTTTGATCATTGTATGACTGAGACTTAAGCCTGAAAGCTTTGTAACTTTTCACATGGTGATTCAATAAAAAATTTAAAAAAAAAAACTGCCTTGTTTTAATATTTCCTTGTGTCCAGGGAATTAGGTAGGTGAATGTCACCTGGATTTGACTGCATTGCAAGAAGCTCACAGATTTCAAGTACACATCTTCCCTTTGAGTTTATAAAAAAAATCAAATATCACAAAAGAATAAAAGGCTTGCTAAATGGTTTTCAACACAATGATAAGTAAAACCATAGAAGACATCTTTTTCTGTAGGTAAATACAAAAGCATTGAACAGGAGGGCTCTTTCTGGATGAAAGCCTTTTGAGACAGAGCCACTAGAGAAATTTAATATCTAATTAAATTTTTTAATTGAATCACCATGAGATAAAGTTATAAAAATTTCATGATTGAGTTTCAATCATAAAATTATCGAACACCCATCCCTCCACCAGATTACATTATCCACCACCAATGTCCCCAGTTTCTCTCCTGCCATCCCCAACACATGCTACACCCTTGCTTCTATGGCAGAAATTTCCTTCATATTCTCTCTGTCTACTTTTGGACATTATGGTTTGCAATACAGATACTGAGAGATCATCATGTTTGGTTATTGATATATTTTTTGTTGTTATCTTTGGAGGCCACACCGACTAGTGCTCAGTGCTAACTAGAGACACTCTAGAGGTGCTGAGGGATCATGCAATGCTAGAGATATAACCCAGAACTTGGCACATGCAAGGCACATGCTCTAGCACTTGAGTCATATAGCACTGTTGTCCCCATTGTTCATCGATTTGCTCAAGCAGACTCCAGTAACGTCTCCATCGTGAGGCTTGTTGTTACTGTTTTGGCATATTGAATACGCCACAGGTAGCTTGCCAGACTCTGCCGTGTGGGCAGGATACTCTTGGTAGCATGCCTAGCTCTCCAGGAGGGATGAAGAAATGAAACTTGAGTCATATAGTCAGCTAAAAAAATTTGAATTTCTAAAATATGAAATCATGGCATGCTAGATGAATGGAAGCAAGGTAATTTTCTCCTACAGTTTTCTCTGCGTTATTGCATTCATGAAACATCCCGAGGTTACAAACTGGCTTCTGGTACTTGTATGCTGAATTGTGATGCACAGGAATCACCTGGTTTCAGTGTCCATCACTCTCTGTCCCTGTGCACCAAGGGTCACACTGGTTGTGATACTGGAGATCACAGAGCCAGAGCTGATGATCACATTTGGTATTGTGGAAAGGTGCTGGTGAGTTTAATTGTGGTCTCATACCTGCAAGGTTAACTATTCACTGAGACACATACCTGGACCCAGACGTTTTGATGTTACTCAGAGTATCTGGGGTTCCCACTGATAGTTCTCATCTAAGCTGGTCAGCAGTGTAGTACAAAGGTGGAGGATGCAATTCTGATAGGACACTGCAGTGTAAAGGAGACCCAGACTACCGTGACATTTCTGAAGCCCTCCACAGCTGCACCTGGCAATGTTCTGGAGATCATGTGATGCCAGGGTCCTAAGCTTGGTCGGGGTCATGCCTGGCATGTCCCCAAACCATGATATTATCTCTTTTAAGCAAAGGAATTTTTATTGAGGAGCTGGAGTGATAGCACAACAGGTAGGGCGTTTGCTTTGCACGCGGCCGACCCGGGTTCAAATCCCAGCAACCCATATGGTCCCCTGAGCACCGCCAGGGGTGATTCCTGAGTGCATGAGCCAGGAGTGACCCCTGTGCATTGCTGGGTGTGACCCAAAAAGCAAAAAAAAACAACAAAAAAGAGTTTTTTATTGAAAGAACACTTTTTAGAAAATTCATGGGTGAGTTGGAGAAAACATGAGCTTGTACAAAAGCTCCAATAACTTTTATAATACTGAAGATAAATGCAATATTTCTGATTGCTGACCCTACTTACAGTGTCCCAAGTTGAAATACCTCACTAAATGAAGAAAAATGGATTATAGAAAATTATTCA
The DNA here is from genome assembly GCF_027595985.1 of Sorex araneus. Lineage (NCBI taxonomy): Eukaryota > Metazoa > Chordata > Mammalia > Eulipotyphla > Soricidae > Sorex > Sorex araneus. Next base: position 27,844,054 of record NC_073311.1, read on the forward strand.
GCTACCTGACAATTTTCACTCAAATATGATTGAATTATTTGTTATATCAAGAAAAGTAATGTTTCAGTTAAAGAAATTTACTCTTGTTGTTGAAGTATAGAAAACAGAAAGAAGTGACTCTTCTGAAGCATCTCCCTATGAGTGCTGGCCTGGCTGAGAACCTCTATCACATCTTGGCGTAATGAACTCTGCATTGACTTATAACAAAGTGGTAGGGAGGGCAGTGGATTCCGTGTATTTGAATCTTAGCTCTACCACTTACTAGTAACTCAAATTCTTTCTCAGTTTCTCTATTGGTAAAACAGTGATTACAAATATATGCGTCACATTGAAATGTGAGACACTAATGGCTCAATAAGTGTTAGCTATTATTACTGTAGAGATGAAGGGTTAGATTACTAGAATCTGGTGCCAGAAATCACTCTTCATTATCTTTGTTCTGCTTGCCTTTGCACCAAACAATTTCTAATTATAATGGCTTGTTTTCAATGGGGAAAAATGTCTTGGCCTAGAGTGTGAGGGCAGATATGGTGATAGTTAGAGATTACATAAATGAAAGAAAGAAACAAGCAAACAAAAACCCCCAACAAAGTCAGGATCGGAGAAGTTATGACCTTTTTATACCTGCTGGTATTTTCTTTTTATTTTTCACCACAAGATTTTTCTTTATGGCTTTATTCTCTATACTTAATACAACAGCTATACCTCTCTTATTCATTGTCTTAGTCTTGATCTTTATTTTAGTGCTGAAAAAAGTAAGTATTCAATATGTATTCATAAATTAATTAAAAACATGAGCACATAAAAGTCAAGTGATTAATTAGATGATTTCTGCTTTTTGGTGATCCAATTTAATTGAATACCAGTCAGCTAGATATTATAATTGGTAGGGCACTTACCTTGCATGAGGCCTATCTGAGTTTAGAATCAGGAGTACCACTGGGCATGGTCCATAAAACAAACTCCAATTGGAGTAGGAACTAAAGGGTGGAAAATGAGAAATTGGAAAGAATAGGAAAACAAACAGCTATTTGAGAAAGCATGGTTCACTCAGGGAGGGTCATAAGTTGCAATAATTATGTATATGTGCTTATATATGTATATATGTAGATATATACATATATGTGTATATGCATACATATACATATATATATGTATTGTTGATTTTGGTCATAGTAGAATAATGAGTTCAAGCATATTATCCTGCCATAAAAACTAACAAAATATGATAAAAAATATTTATTCCACATCTTTTCAGAATATAATTATTATTCTGAAGAAAGGGTAACTATTGGGTTTCACCGTCACCATGATTTTCTGCCTGAGCACCTCCCCAAAATAGAGAAGTCCAGAGAATGAGTGCAAGCAAAGCAGCTGCCTGGCTTGCAAAGAACCTAATGATCCTACTTGGAAACTGCTGAGGCAGCTGTGATCTCAGGACGTAGTAGCAAAGATAAGGAACTTACTCAGAGCATAACCCTCATAAATCTGTGCTCTTTGCAAGTACTTGGCTAAATACTAAACAGTGCATAGCCAGGTTTGACTACCAGTCCAGCACAGAATAATTGCTGGGAGGGTGTGTGTCAAACAATGGTTCTGGAAGTAGCAAGCAGCTGGAAGAAATCAGGTTTCCAAACTGCTACAGTGAAGAAATCTCGAGAGGCCACGCCCTGTGAATTAGAACCACGGTTGAGAATAGTGGTCCTTCCACTGTTTAGCATCTTGTGGGAACTGTCCAAATGTTAATTTGCTGACCCCAAACTGACCTATAGATTAGAAACCCTAAGAGTGGGGGGCTTACCACTTTTCGGATCATGTTAAAGTTCACAAAACCAGATATAGCAGGTAAGGAGCCTGCCTTGCACATGGCTGACCTGGGTTCAATCTCCAAAATCCCATATGGTCCCCCAAGCCCTGCCAGGAGTGATACCTGTGTGCAGCCAGGAGTAAGCCCAGAGCACTGCTGAGTGTGGCCCCCCAAGTAAAAACAATTAAACTTTTCACAAGGGCACTAGAAGATGTTATATTTTATTTATTATTTATTTACTTATTTATGTATTTATTTATTGAATTTCATTGTTCAAGGTGGCTCTGTGCTGAGGAATCACGGCTGGTGAGGCTTGGGGGACCATACGTGGAGACGTGCTGCAAATCTAACCCTAGGTAGGTATAAGGCAAGCTGGCCTCTGGGCAGCTATATCGGAGGTGTCATACTCCTACTCATACCATACAACGTATGTATGTATGTATGTATGTAATACTCATGTCATTCCATACAATGTCCTTGTCATTCATGATTAACTTCCAAGCAGCTTTAACCACTTGGTTTGAGTCAGCTCAAAGAATGCCCTTCACAGCAGGTGTCTCCTGCTTCACAGGGCAACGTGTCAGTATCGAGAGGAATGCTCAAGGTGCTTGGGCTGCTCACGCACCTGTGGAGCGGCCTTGACTTTGACATCGACCCCACTAACCCCCCAGCAGTTGCCAGCTCGAATGCACAGGTGCCCACTGAAAAGTATCTGTAACCATGCAGTGTGGAACTTCCTCGGCTCCATATCAGATTCTTTTTCTCACATGTATTGGTGGGACCATACTTCTGGATGTGACACAGAGAAATCCTTCTCAGCAGCTGCTGTGACCTTGGGGTCAGATCCATATGAACATGATCGGCCCACTCTCCGGTTAGCAGAAAACCAGAACTGTATTTGCACAGCTGGCTTGTCAGGAGACCTAGGTCCTTTTCTTGGAAGAGCCTACCATAACCTAGACCTTGATTGCGTGGGTGCTTTAGGGGAGGGCGTCAAGGAAAGCAAGGGCACAGGAAGTGTTTCCCCCATGATGTCGACTGAAACCAGCTGCCCACCGGAGGTGGTAGAGGATGAGAGAGTCAAATTGATGATTTGTAACAGTGTGAAAGAAACCTTAAGAACCCTGGGTGGCGCCTTGGTAAACTGACCAGGAGATTGAGCGTTCACTCATACAAATATCTTGAAAGACAAGTTTGAGTAGCTTAGAAGTCTCCTGTTTCTCCCTGGCTCCACTGGGACACAAGCTCTGGTCTGCAGTTGAAGCAGTGACTGCCATGAAACCTGCAGGCTCGTGTGGTCTTGATGTGACCCGGATGCCACTTTGATAGCTTTCTCTGATCAGAAAGACATGGCTCATTTCCTTCACAAAACAGATGACTTTGCCATCTCCTCTCTACAAATAAATGTAATCTTCACTGTGAATAGGGGGCTGGAGCAATAGTACAGCAGGTAGGGCATTCACATTGCACGTGGCCGACCCGGGTTCAATTCTTCCGCCCCTCTCAGAGAGCCCCGCAAGCTGCCGAGAGTATCTCGTCCACGTGGCCGAGCCTGGCAAGCTACTCGTGGTGTATTTGATATGCCAAAAACAGTAAGAAGTCTCACAATGGAGATGTTACTGGTGCCTGCTCGAGCAAATCGATGAGCAATGGGAGGACAATGATACAGTGAATGGGACAACAGAGATAGTGCATTTAGTAAGGGCCTTGCCTTGCATGCATGTGGCCTATGCAGGTTATATGCCTGGCACCACCCCCACCCCCTCTCTATCGACAGCACCTCCAGGATATATCCCTGAGCACAGAGCTAGGAGGAAGTCTGGATCGCCACAGACTGTGGCCCAAATATTTCCCCCAACCCATATCACCACTGCACACAAAATCATCTTTACTGTATGTTTCCACTCAAGCAAATTTATATAACAAATTGTCTTGCCAAGTCCTTAAGGTTGTTTTAGTCCACATGAAAGCTCTAGGTCTCACTCAACTCTGGGCTTTGAGTGGCGCTGTGTTTTTGTGTTGTGTTTAATGCTGGGTTACTGACCCAGATTAGAGCAGAAGGGGATTTCCTACTCAGGCTTCTTGTATGGTTAGGAACATGAGGGCAGAAAAGGAGTGGTGTTCAATTCAAATATCCCCTTATAGGGGAAATAAATAAAGGTAAAAAGTTTTGCTTAACTAAGAAGAGAAAGAAAGAAGGAGAAAGAAAAAGAGAGAGACAGAGAGAGACAGAGACAGAGAGACAGAGAGGAAGGAAGGAAGGAAGGAAGGAAGGAAGGAAGGAAGGAAGGAAGGAAGGAAGGAAGGAAGGAAGGAAGGAAGGAAGGAAGGAAGGAAGGAAGGAAGGAAGGAATAAAAAATTTGGTTTAAACTTAATGTCTTATGTCTACCCTGAGGGTGATATAAAGGTTCATTTTTAAAAGACAAAAATAAATTAAATAGGAACCATATGATAGAAAAATGTAAAATGCCAAAGTTAATTTTTTAAAAGATGAATTTTTAACATATTTAGAAAGTAAAAAATATAAATTATTTTAAACTTCAGAGAAGAAAACAGAAAGTAAAGTTCATATAGAATTCTGAGACATTGTCTAATTTAGAATTTTTAGTAGATCTTACAGAGTTTTACAAATTAATGTAGAAGATTGGAGATATGGGAAAACAGGGTGAGTGTGTAGAGATGACACATCAACATTTACTGAGTTCCTGATACATATATTTGAGATATGTGTATGTAAAAAAAGGTATTTTCGCATTACTCTTTGTATAGGTTAAATATTAATTTTAATTTAGAGATGATTTAAAAGGTCCAGAGAATTGATATCTGAAATGAAAAATTTTAAAGTAATTGATATCAGATTCAAACCAAGAAATAGAAAAATGGTGGATCTCAAAACTCAGTTCAGTCCAGAGACATTTCATTTTTCTGCTCAATATTGTAAGAACAGAATTTGAACTGAATATTTATAATGAAAGAATGTGACTTTTCATACAAATAACCTTATTTTTAAAATCCTGAAAATTTTATTATCTTCCATCTGAGATTTGTATTTCCACATGGAGGAAGATCAGGAGAAATTCAATATCAGGCTGATGGATGCCTGAAATACTAGTTAAATATATATAGCATGCCATTTGTAGTGCAAGCACTCCTATTTTATGTACATGATCATCTGACTTCGTGGTTTTCCCACTCTCGGCATTCCTTGTGCAGTCATGGAGGTGCTGAACAAGTTGATTGTATTCCTCATCAATGTTGTCAATGACGGCATCTTCCCATGTTGCTGCAATAGTGCCAAAGAGCTCCCAGTTGGTGGTCATTCTGGGAGTTGTCTTCTTAGACTTAAATTTTGCAGACTTTTCTCCCCTCTCTGTGAAGTAGAATTTTGCACGAAGGAAACAGTGGTCCGATCCTGTTTGAAATTTTGGGAAAACAGCAACATGGGTCAGGCAACACTGTTGATTGAATATGATATGGTCAGTTTTGTTGTGGAACTATCCACCGGGAGACTTCCATGTCCAATGTTTAGATTCGACCTTCTGGAACTGTGAGTTACAATGGAAGGTCTATGTCGACATGATGAACTCAGACAGCTTCTCACCCTGTTTGTCCCATTCTAGGTTATGGGTCCTGATGTGGAGTTCTTTGGGCAACCTTCTCGTTCCTATCTTGGCATTAAAATCACAGAGAGTGATCTTGTAGAAAGTGTGGTCTTCTTTATAGAACTTCTCCAGCTCCATGTAGAACTTCTCAATTTCTTCTTCATCGTAGTTGGACGTTGGTTCGTAGATGATGAAGATAGAAACTGCAGGCAATGAGCCACATCCTTCAAGCATAATCATCTGATTCAGATTGTTAGGCATTCGAATGAATCAATGCTCATGGCCAAGTTCGTGTTGACAAGGACACCAACACCACTGATGCATTTCATCTGACTTCAGATGCCTGTCTTCGGAAACTCTCGAGCTCATTCACCAACATGGTTTGGCAAGAGCCTCAGGTAATCACAAGCTAATGTCTGAGCTCACAAAGCTGTGCAGAGAAAGGAAAACCTCAAAGAGAGAAGAGCAGCAGTGTTGGCCAACATGGCAGAAGCCGGAAAAAGTATTGACAATGCTCACCTATCCTTTGCCAACTACTAGACCAAGATGACTGCCCTCAGACTTCCTGATGGATCTATCACATCTTCCAGAAGGGCGATGGAGAGGATTATTCACAACTTCTACTCAGATCTCTTTGAGAGTCACGTCAACCTGCCCACATAACAAATTCTGCAGGATGGATATGTCATTCCCAACGTTCTCCCTTCCAAAATCTGATGTGCCATTTCATTGGTAAAGACACGTACAGAGAAGGGATCACTAAGAAAATGATGGCTGGAGGAATCAGTTGGTATGAGAGATGTGTGCCGAAAGTAGATAGTGGACCAAACATGATGGCCTCTTAGTGTCTGTGTTGCAAGCCATGATGCCCAAAAGTAGATAGAGAGTATGAGGAATATTGTCCGCAATGGAGGCAGTGCAAGGGTGGGAAAGGGGACGTATGCCAGGGATATTGTTGTGGGTAATGTGCATTGGTGGAGGGTAGGGTGTTTGATCATTGTGTGGTGGTAACCCAAATATGAAAGCTTGTGACTATCTCACTGTGATTCAATAAAATTTTTTTAAAAAGATGTGTACAGCACCCGGTCCAGTTAAGGTTAGATCCGAACACCTGGAGAATCTGCCGCCAGTACTTGTCAATACACGGGCTCAGCTCTTCACATGCTACCTGTCTGAATGCAAGGTTTCATCCCAATGGAAAATCAGCAGGACCATTCTGTTGTACAAGAAGGGAGACATCCACGACATCAGTAATTATCACCCAATCTGCTTGTTGTCCATTGTCTACAACTTGTTCACTTGAGTCATACTGAACAGAATAGGCAGAACACTGGATGAAGGACAACCATGCAAGGAAGCCGGGTTTCGAAAAGGATTTAGCCCAATCGACAATATCCACATGGTGACCAACCTCATTGAGGTTTTGCAAGAGCTCAAGATGCTGCTCTGTCTAACATTCATCGATTTTAAAAAAGGCCTTTGATTCTGTTGAGACTGAAGTGGTCATCAAAGCCCTATCCAAAAAGGGCATTCAAACTCAGAACATTGGATCCTCTGTGAGCTGTATTACAGATTCACCACCAGGATCTCACCATTCTACAAGGAAGTGATCATTGACAAAAAGAGAGGGATTCAGCATTTCACAGAAACTCTTCGGTGGACCATACAAGTAATGCAATTTAATGCAACCGCTAGACTAGAGGCATTACTGACTGGATCCACGGGATGTGAAAAAACTGTGTGGCTTCCCACCTACGAGATTGTCAGACTTCTTCATCAAAATCCTGAACAAACAGTTTGAAGCACTTCACGTTTCCGGAGCGAGCAGATACCATTAGGCTACACTAGCATGTGACAGGGACAAATGGAGACATTATTGGCACCTGCTCGAGCAAATCGAAGATCAACGGGATGACATGTGACAAGTGACAAGTGATCATCTTACTTCAAGTTCAGACAGAACATAGAAAAATTGGTTATATAAACATATGAACATAAATGCCTATGAAAGATAATAATGGAAATTGATCATATCCCAAAATTCAAGATTATATCATAATAGAAAAAGAGAAAAATGTAGTAGGCTGTCCAAAATGAAAGTTCTTTGTATAGTGACTAAAACCTATTAGTTACATTCATACTTGTGGAGAAGCTGTTTTATAATAAAGGAACTTACAGGAGATAAATTCATTTCACACAATAAATTGAAAGGTTCCTTCCTCTTATGTAGTCAATTAAGTTAAACTAGAAGTGTCAGATCAATGTAATTAAGAGTTGATAGAGAGCTACTGAGAATATATGAATTGGGATTCCTTCTGCATAAATTTAAAGTGTAAGATTACTTGTTCCATAATCTTCATTTCATTTCTAATGTTCTTGGACTTTGTGACTAAGGAAGCTAAGGAAGCTATTTAAACATTGTCTTGAGCCCCAAGAGAGTCTGATATTTTGATTCTACATATACTAGTGTCTCCACCTAGTGTAACAATGAGAAATAACTTCTAGGGGCTAAGGCATCACTTTCTCTCTCTTTTATACTTTCTAATTTTCCACTCTAGTTAAATCAACTAACGCAGAGTACACTTAGCTTCCACACATTCTTTAAAGTAACAGTGAGGATTCAGAGGTTAAAAGTTTATGAATTTGTAAATATATGCAACACACACAAGTCTGGAAAGGGGGCTGGGGGTAATGACAAGATTAAAAGGATGAACCAGAATTAGTCTAAAATTAGAATCTAATCTGATTATTCTTACTAAATAAAATCATAGGTTATATGTATTAACCATATATTTATTTGACACAATATTTTCTACAGGTTAATATAAGACTCTCTTTGAATTGTATCAGATTCAATATTAATATTGCTAAGAATAGCTGTTACTTTAGAAACGAAAGCATTGTTCAGTTTTATTCAAGCTCCACTTAATAAGTTATCTTATTTTTATTCAAGCTCTCTGCAGTTCTTTTTAATTTCTTAAAACATACACAATGGGAATAATACCCTCCTATGAACTCTGTTGCACACACATTGTGTTACACAAAATCAAATTTACCTGGCATGCAGCCTCAAAGAATAATTTTCTAATAAATGAACTGCATGTACCTCTTAGGATTACTCTTTGACTTAGGGTATTGGTTACCAAAGCTGTTCCTATACTTAAATTCTAAAGTCTAGGAACATTTAAATTTGTTATAATGCTATAATCACACAATGCCAAGGTAAGACTTTTCTCATTTCAATCCAATGCTAAGCTTAAATGTTATGCTGTACTGCTATAATGTTCACTCTAGTCCTCAGGTCCTAGCATTTATCCATACCTATTATTTTTATGCATAAAAACTCAACAAATTGAAGGCACTCTTATGTGCCTTTAGGGCCATCACACTCACCTTTTCTTATTACTAACTTATAAGATATAAATTAGATTACCAAAAATTTTATGCAAGTCTCTCTTAAGGGAAATGCATTTTTTTTACCATTTGGCTAGAAATCTGTATCAAACATCTATGCATAAAACTAGGACCATAATTTAAATATTGGCACTTGCCTAGGATGTGTGAGACCCTGAACTTTAATCCTCATAGTCATGTGACTCAAAGAAGTGCTTCAGGTAGACCGTAGTTTTAAGAAAGCTATGGTTCACGGTTTTCATTGTGCACAGATTGCACAGCGTTCTCCAAGTGTGCTTTTCTCCGTGGAGCATTGCCCGCCTCCTCTAACTGCAGGCCTTCGCCCACTGAAGGGGGAGCCCATGTCTGAGGATCCAGAGGAGCACTGGGGGTCAGCGGCTGCAGCAGTACCACTCACGCTGTATTGCTCATGTCACAGAGCTGTGGAGCTGAGGACCCTGCACACCCCCAGAGGGACTGTCCAGCTTGAGTGCCCCACGGACGGCTGGGGACATGGCTTGGCACGGGGCCTGGGCCCCTGAGACCCTTCAGGAGCAGGGGATGGGGCTGGAAGGTGGTTCTGCAGACGCAAGAGCAGGATTCAGTTGGGATCGCTCTGTGCTTGCAAAGTCACCAGGTGGTAAAAGTGAGTCTCTGAAACACTTTAGAAATCACAGCTGAGCTCAGGCCCTGGCTTCACCCAGAGCTGCACCTCCAGCCCTCGGTGGCTCGCTTCCTGATTTTATCCCCCTTTCTCATCCTTATACATTGTCTTTTGTGGGTTTAGGGGCCACACCTGAGATGCTCAGGAATCACTCCTGGTGGGGCTTAGGGGTGGTTCTGGGGACGGATCCGGGGACGGCTGCGTGTTGGGCCACTTCACCTTGCTGTCCTGTGCTCTGGTCTAACTTGTTCAGATTTTGTCCTCCTGGCACTTTACGCTTCAATGGTTGTGACCAGTGAGGCCAAGTGTTTCTACACTTTCTTTTATATATATATATATATATATATATATATTTTTTTTTTTCTTAGACTGGAGTGATAGCACAGCAGGTAGGGTATTTGCCTTGCACACGGCTGACCCTGGTTCGATTCTTCCGTCCCTCTTGGAGAGCCTGGCAAGCTACCGAGAGTATCTCGCCCGCAGGGCAGAGCCTCGAAAGCTACCCATGTATTCGATATGCCAGAAACAGTAACAAGTTTCACAGTGGAGACGTTACAGGTGCCCACTTGAGCAAATCGATGAACAACGGGATGACAGTGCTACAGATTGGAGGATTAATTTTTACTGTATGGGTTATAGGAGAGATAGCTATTCTAAAAACTTGAGTCTTGGCAATTTCATTGGCTTCTTAACTTATCTAATTAATATTTGTTGTGTTGGGCATTCTCCTTTCTTGCCGCAGACCCGTGTTCGATTCCTCCGCCCCTCTCGGAGAGCCCAGCAAGCTACCAAGAGTATGGAGCCCCCAGGGCAGAGCCTGGCAAGCTACCACTGCATATTGGATATGCCAAAAACAATAACAATAAGTCTCTCAATGATTAATGTTACTGGTTCCCGCTCGAACAAATTGATGAGCAGTGGGATGACAGTGTGTATACTATGAACAAATATTATTCCATGTGATTAGAATGTAATACAGACAAACTTACTAGTTTGCTGAGGAAATATAAACACATATGGACAAATAACTATGGCAATTGAATGGGTTGTACAATTTTTATGAGTGCTTATATTAGAAATATAATATGAGCACTCATTAGTGCTTATGCTAGAAGCACTATCTTAGAAATGTATATTTCTATATGTATTAGAAATATATGACTTTATTATTAGAGATATATGTTATATTTTATATAAGAACTGTATGATGATTCTGGATATGTGTGTGCGCATACAAGAGAGAGAGAAAAAGGGAGAGAGAGACAGAGACAGAGATAGAGACAGAGACAGAGAGACAGCGAACTAGCTATTGTGGAGGTTCACTTCAGGAAAATCTGCTTCCTACTGCAGGTCTTTAAGTCAGCTGCCTCAGGGCTCCCCTATACAACTCATCCATTGTGGGAAGATCCAGGAAAATTTCTACTAGCTGTTGCAGAATTATAAGATGACAAGTCTCGAGCTTCAAACACATCACATTTTATTATTGTTTTTCTCATGTATGTTAAAATTTCCTTGAGTAAAATCAACTTCGTGGTAAAAATTAAGGATAGAGAATATTGAAGCATATTCCATTGCTCTTGAAGGAGGCAGGGGAAAAACTATTTGCTCATTAAATTTTTAAAATTTTAAATGGCATTTTCATTACAGTGTTCATTGGATATCTATGAAGAAAGTGGTTGGCACTTGTGAAGAAAATTCGGAAGTGAAAATGTACAGTCAGAAGGGTTGAATGGTCGGAAGTGATGGTGCAGAGGGTGGCAAAAGCCTACACATATAAATGACAGTCTAGAATTTTAGCAGAGTAATTTTGAGATGAGAAAAACACTTGCTTTGATATAGTGTGATGATAGCATTAAAACGGGTCATAAAGTTAGTAGGAATGCCATTCTAGTGACTGGCAAATCAGGGCAGCCTCGGAATGTAAGTTGTGATATGGTACAATGAAAAGTACTTGGGATTATGCTTGGCAGGCAGAAATTTTTCCGAGGAATGTTTTGTAGTTTAGGACTAATGGGGGGTGGGATATGTGTGACTTACAGATTTTTTAGTTTGTGAAACTCAGTGAATTATGACTTTAATACTGAACTGAGAACAGGAGAAGAGACAGATATTTCATGAAGCTCTTTGTGGGAATCAACAGTGCTGATTCTGAAAATAAGTTTGCCAGATAATCTTCCAAGCATCGTTCTCGGCTGTGATCTGAGAAACTGAGATAATAAATAGTAGGAGAAAAGTTTATTAAAGAAAAAATGATTCTCAACATTTTAAAACAACAGGATAACTAGTGAAAGATGCAAATTTTAAAGAGATGGGTTGGGGGAGGAATGTCTACAGAGATAATTCAATGGGCTGAAGTGCAGGGTTTGCCTCGAGGAGGTCCAGGGTGACTCTCAATAATGTTTGACCTCTCAGCACTGTCAGGAATGATTCCTGAGCACTAAACTGGTAGCAGCCCCTCAACAACATTGTCTATGACCCAAAACTAAGAGACACATAGGACTAATGAACTTATAAACACGTTTTCTCCAAATTCAGTATCCAATATCTTCCTAAGCAAAAGAAAAAAAAATTACTAAATCTTCTTGTAAGTGATTAAATGTGGCTTAGGTGCACCTGTTCTATTTTGAGTATTACAATTGTTACAAGAATTTTCTTATAACTAGTAAGTGGTAATAGAGGAGAAATTTTTATTTCATTGAGAACATCTCATTATAAACTATAGAAAATAACATTTATTTGTATTTTTATAACTAAAAAATTAAAAGGAGGAAATTGATGGAATTTTTTTGTTTAGTGGTTTTGTTTTGATTTTATATTAAAATGGAGACTTATCAGGCAAACACCTGAGCATTACGTGTAATAAGACGTATCTTGGGGTAGCACTGTAGCACTGTCTCCTGTTGTTCATCAATTTGCTCGAGCAGGCACCAGTAATGTCTCCATTGTGAGACTTGCTGTTACTATTTTTGGCATATTGAATACTGGGGTATCAGTATTTTATTATATATGAGCAACAAAACTGCATAAGAAATCAGCAGTGACTAAAATGTGGCACATCCTTAGTTAAATATGACAACTCATTAGCATGCAATTCCCAGGCAAAACCTGTGATAATTGAGGTTTAAGTTGCAAAATACCATTTGTCTGCAGAACTCAATCAGAAAGTTTTCCAAGTTTATTACCTATAAAAATAAAAAAGCCGAAACAGGAAGATTCAAAGAAGCAAAAAAAATAGGAAATTATAGAGATTATATTCAAAGAATGTTTCTATAGAGACTGGGAAATTAGACATTGGCTTATTGTTATCTAAATAACCAGAACTGGTTTATACACATTTTATGTGTAAGATAGTCCATGTGGGTGTGGGCGTGTACATATATCTAACTATCTGTATGTCTCTAGTAAATGGACTTTAATTGTACAGAAAAATCAATTGGGTTTACAGAGAGATTGTCATCACTGTTTGTTCAGATGAATCAGACTTACAGTTCTAGACCAGAGATTCATTTAGATAAATGGAGTAATCCCACAATTTACCCTAAATACAAAGCTAACAAATGCATATGATTCTGGTGTACCCTTAAATTATTTCTTAAAGTTGGCTTTTCTAGTTAAGGAAGAAAAATATGACTAGAAGGAAGGCTGAGAAAACTGATTCAGTTGTAGATACTTAAATAGAATATTAAAATTAGTGATAAGAAGGACTTCTAAACACTTGAGAGTAGAGATGTGTCTAAAATAAATGTTACAAATTTAAACTTGGAAAAAATGTAAACATTTAAAGTAAGTAACAATTCAGTTTAATTTAGTAAATACCTATTGGACACTGAATTATAAATCTTTAAAAAGTACGAAATACAATGATGAGTAAAAATCCTTTCCTTCCAGAAGTTTACACTTTGGTACAAGTAGATAAGCACTTAGCAGAAATTGGAAAGTCTAGGAGTAAATGAGACTGCTCTTGGAACTCAATCTTGGAAGGGCTTATATTGATCCATTCGCAAAATGCAATCCTTTAAATTGAGAGACAGTGTCAGAGAGTGAGAAATTGGAAAGTCAAAGGTATGAGGAAAAATAGACTCACAATGGTAAGTACACCACAAGGTGAATTTAAGTGTTGACATGGACAAAATCCAGGGTGCCCAGGAAATTGTTAATAAGGTAGTAAAGTTCCTCAACCAAGTAATTTCAGAGTTTCCAACTGGTCTACATACAGTTCTTTCTAACTGCCACACAGACAGCCTTGTTGATTTAAAATACAATAACAGGGTGGTTTGCTCAGACATTCAAATAAACCTGACATAAATAATTGAACAAATAAAATCTATTTGGAGTTAACTGTATTATGGTGATCTCATATTGCAAGGCCCAATTTATGAAAATAAAGGGTAATTTTCATCATCATCATCATCATCATCATCATCATCCCGTTGATTGTCGAATTTCTCGAGCAGTCTCAGTAATGTCTCCATCCGTCCTAGCCTGGAGATTTTAGCAGCCTCTCTTCACTCGTTCTTCCCAATGGTGCCACATTGGAGGCTCTTTCAGGGTCAGGGGAATGAGATCAATTTTCAAACTATATTATTTACTTTAAGAGCTAAATAAAAGAATTTTAGTATAAAGGCTCTAGAATAAAAGTTGTTTAGTCATATCCATAGGAAAAGCAGCTAAAATTCTGCTTTAAAAGCATCTTCACGTTTCTTAGAATACCATCTAAATGCAGATATTCACATATACATGTATATATATAACTTCTCAAAATAAATGGTTTCAGTGACTTTTCTGTAGCTTGAAGTCAGTAGATCTAAAAAGAAAAAGAGCACTTTTTAAAAATTTTAGTTTGATACCAAATAAAGTTTATGTAGTAATTTTATCATAAAAGTTAACTGTCCCTTCCCCAAGAAAAACATATATGCCATCAATTTTATTTTGAAGAATTTGACATTATTTAACACATTTTACACCAATTCTTTCATATTATCATATACTTGAAGCAGTCCTCACAATGATTACTAATACTACAGTATATTTACAGAAAAGAAGTTTCATTAGAATATGTACTGTATTCTAACTTATTAGAAATGAATTTTGTTAACATTTTCCTGGATTTCACTTGTAACCTCATAGGTCTGCTTCCATTGTCACTAGACAGGTGCAATCAATCAAAGGAGAGTGAGGTGATGGGCTGGAGAGAGCTTTGGGTAGGGAAGAGCCTCTAAGTTGCAAGGTGTCAGACTTAAGTCCTAGAAAATCATTTGTTTGCACACACAAATCTGCTTGAATAGGAAAATGAAAAAAAATAATTTAATTTTAGAAACGGCAGGCTTGCAGACTGGTGGGTACTGGCTTTTGGAATAACCATTTTAACCTTCTGAGTTCACCCTATACATTATTTTCCTTCTATCATTTTTTTGGGGGGCGGAGGAAAGTTAAAGAAACATTTTACATTTTTAACAGTCTAAACCAAGAGCAGTTTTCAGATTTCGATTCTAAATCCAGTTCTTTTATTTCATTAGTCCAAGTTTCACACATTCTGAAGAAATACCTCAGAAAAGTATTCAAGCTTCCTTTTTACTCTTAGGGTATTATCCTGCAATTTAAGTGATTACTCTTGTATTTGCAATGCAAAGGCAGATGGAACAACTAATTTAAATGCCATTCAAAGAATGCATAATTTCTTGGGTTCTTTATCACGGTATAATTAGCGGATTTTATCACTGATATACTCTGATGTTAAGAAGAAAGCATAATCTTCAGAATTCTAACTTTGAAAACATGACAATACCTTTGAAATTTCTCTTACACCCCCTAGTGGCTGAAGAGCAAAAATTAAGATATACAGTAATACTGGACATTAGCAATATCAAGTACGTCTAGAAGTGAGTCATAGTTGAGATTGTAGTGCATATAAATTGGTAAAAATAATTTAAGGTAATAAAAATACTAGACGTCATTAAGTTTTAAACAGTTATTAATTTCTTCCCATTTTTAAATTACTAAATTATCGTACTCTCCTTAAATTTAGGATAAAAAGAGAACTTTATCTCATAGATACATAGTAAATCTCATGTCCTCTCTTTATAAAAATCAATCCACATTTTATATCCCATCACCACTACATAATCAATATAATTAAAAGTAAACAATTCTCAGTCTCCAGCACCTTAAATCTTCACATTTCTTACAGCTTTCTTTTATCGAATCAGACCATGTATCCTAAAATATTTAAAGCAACTGCTACTGTAACTCATGCAACTTAGGAAAACAGACACTGTTTTAGATAAGACTTTGAGGATGATGGTTATTTAGGGTTCCTTTCTGAAAATTTTATTTCAGAATGACTCTAACAGGGGAAAAATCTGGACACAATTATAATAAACAAAGAGAAGAAACTTCTACAAGAATAGAATATGTAAGAGTTTGATAAAATTATGGAAAATAGGGAGAAGAGTTATACAAGAATAAAATATGCTGTTAAGTATTAATACAAAAGAATGAGAGCAAAGACTTTTCAGTCAGCGAGAGAGAAAAGTGTCTGAAAACAAATGTCAATCACATGATAACCACACATCTACCCTGTAACAAAAATTTAAATCCAGTCAGTTTTATAATCAAGCATTGTTTCTCTAGGACTTTGAACCAGAAATTCGCAAACATTATATATTTGCCCATTTGCTTAGGAAGCAAGTAAACAACAACAACAAAACCTTTCAGTGTGTTAGGAAACAGTATTTTATCTTAATAGCTTCTTAAAACCTGTCCATATTAGACCCGAAAGCGGAAAAAAGAAATTCTCAAAAGTGTGGGTAGTCAGAAAGCTAACTTTTTAAATATGAACTTCCAAATCTAAAGGTATGATTGATTCGGCACACTCAGTCTGTGAATTTGGCATTCATTATGTATCACTGATCTCATGCTTCACAAAATCAAAAAGACAAGTTCTTGAAATTGGAAAATGAAAGGATACAAAGAAAGAATCGAAGAATACTGGAAGTTTTCCCAGCATACTTAATATGGAATTGCTTTTGAATCACTCCTGTGTGCGTCAGAAATCCACAGCAGCAGCTGCAATTAAGGAAGATGTCACTATCACTCTAGGCTCAGAAGTGGGGGAGGTGAGTGGGGGACAAGAGAAAAGGGGAGGAGGAAATGGGGAGAGGAGGGCACATCCTGGAGAGATAATCCCTGCAGGCTGACAGCTTTCTCCTATATATATAAGGGAATGACCAGAGCACCTCTCAGAGTTCAGTCACTTTCAAAGTCTGCTGAAGGAAGAGGAGCTTTAGAGAGAAGCTCCTTCAGCTATCTCTGTCATTTCAAAGACTGAGTGGCGAGAAGTCTCAAGAGGATGATGGCAGGGATAAAAATTCAGCTGGTGTGCATGCTTCTCCTGGCGTTCAGCTCCTGGAGTCTGTGCTCAGGTAAGCTCAGCTGCATTTCACTACCTCCTAAAGTGATTCCACCTTTTTTGTTTTACTTCTTTCAGTGTGCTGTTATTAGAGTGTATCCTGGGAGAAGAGCTTTTCTCTTTTCTTAATTTGCTTACTTGTGCCAGCAATCAAATTCTTTCAATCCTTATAATCACAAGGCTCTTTTTTAAAAAATCTTTCAATCTGCAAAACAATAAAAGAAATCTTAATGAAATATCTCTCCTCTGTCTTTGAAATGTAAAGGGGAGAAAAGAACCACAAATCTTTAAATTAGGCTGGTCACTATGAATAGAGAAGTGCTAATGTCTTATTCTGAAAACTCATGCCTTTCAAAATGCATGAGCTCATTTTCAATCTCTTAGAGATAAAACTACAACTTCCTCTGAATAATTCAACTATGCTGAAATAACAAAACAAAATTGGTATTGGGTGGAAAATGAATTTTGAAGGTTTTTTTCCTAGAAACATATAAAATTATTGCAAGTCATTTTGGGGAATATATTTCATCTTTTTGTGTTAGAAATAGGCAGATTCTTAATTGATAGTTCTTTGAATGTCATTTAAATTGACACCATTTGTAATAGCAAAAATGGAAGTTTTATATTAATGGAAAACTGAATTTATATTGTTTTTGCCTACAATAATTAAGAAGCCATGTGTTGATCAATAACTCATCTAGGAAATAGTATTTGAAATTTAAAAAAGTAACATGAAATGTAATTATTGCAATATGCTCCTACTATTTGAAAAATCACTGATCACATAACAATGAGATAAAACTTAACTCAAACTCATACTAGAGTTTTTTACTAAAGTTATAACGTTAAATATTTTAGGACATATAATTTGTTATTTAGCAATGTCATATTTCTGCTTATCATGTGAAAAATCTAACTTTTAATTTTGCAATTTTTGTTAGCAAATCAATAGCAATGCTTTTACAATTTTGATCTCATCTCAGTTATATAATATTAAAGGGATACTTTAATCTTATGCCAGAGTATGTCAGAAAACCATTTTGATGAAGACTTTGTTTATAAACTTCAAATTTCTTGCAATGATAAGCTAACATTGGTGCAAATTTTTATATACATTTTTAACAAGTGATAGATTTTGTCATTCTTTAAAAAAAACACTGATTCTGCTATAATTAGAGAACAGGAGCTCGGGTGTTTTAATTTTATTTGTAGATAAAATTAAACATTTTTTTCCAAATGTGACTTTTTTTCAAATAGTATAAAGTTTGAGGTAGGCAGAACCATTTTAACTTCTGCTTTATGTCATGTAGATCAATGATTGAATACTCAGTTATTGGCTGTTGTCAGACTTTTTTTTTATAGTATAAAAATTTTTCTCTTTGTAAATTATTCACCAATGAAAAATTAAAAGAATATTCTTTGAAAAAACATAAATCAATTTTTAACACTATTGTGCTATTACACTGATGACAATTGCATTTTTCATTATCTTTCCTTAACTCCCTGTGATAATAATTGCTAAGTAACACAATAGTCATTCTTATTTAAAGTAGAAAAACAATTCTCTCAAAGTGTGTTTTATAAAATAACATCTCAAATTAAATAACTATGGTGTTTCTTTCTAAAATAATCAGAAAACATTTTTGTCTTGATAAAGTTCTGAATAGATATTTTATAAAATTTGGATGTTAATGTGAATATTTTCTATGTACATAATTATTAACATTTGACCACAATCTTAGATAAATCTATTTAATTGCATATATTCAGATTTTGCAGTAGAGATTTTAGTTCCAAATCAGTAATCTTGTGGCAAATAATGATGTTTTATATTATTAAAGTTCTTATTAATTTGATGTAAGCTACATATATTTTTTAAATACTGTTTTAAGCACAATATGTACATGAGAAAGATAGTATCTCTATTTTGAAATTAATCTAAAATCTGAGGTTAATGATAGTACTATATGTGATTATGTAGTAACCATGTGGTTTTGATTTTATTCAGATTCAGAAGAGGAAATGAAAGCATTAGAAGCAGATTTATTGACCAATATGCATACATCAAAGGTAACTTTCTTTTCTTCAACTGAGGACTGAAAATCATATGAATTCTCATTATAAACATAGCACCCTTCCGTGTAATAATAACTTCCCATCAAGACTGAAAAGTTCAATGAGAGGCATTTTGTTTTTTGAAAACATTTCCCTAAGTTCAAAGAAGTTTGGGGTGTTGATGTGATATGGAAAGAAATTATAGTGACTATCAATCAGTATAATGTGACCTTAATTAAGTAGCTGTGTATTATTTATGTGGCCATGTGAACATATTTAAAGGAATCTTGTTTCCATTCTTACCCTGTTATATATGGCGAGAGGGATGTTGGCCTCATTTTAAACTCATGAATGAAAACCAACAATTTTGCCTTTTTATTACATTGGTGAAAGTAAAATGGAGTTCCTCAATTAGAAATAAAATAAGATAAAAAAATTTGGCAACTCATGAAACAGTCATTTATGAGCTATCTAAATTTAAACATGTGGGCCCATCACTTTGTTTGTTTTCACTCTTTTATTTTTAAATGCCTGAGTTGGGGTTTATGATCTAGATCTAGATATTTACATTAGATCCGTGCCTGGATAAATAATTAAAGTGTTAATATGTATATGCTCATTGTTTTTCTAAACCAAGTAAGATCCCCATATTTCTCTCTTGGAGTCTTAAAGTCATTTTCTTTTATCCTAACCTGTACCTAGAAATTACCCTCATTGGAAGTCTTTTTTTTTTTTTAATCTTAACCTATACATAGAAATTACCCTCATACATCTTATTGTCAGGTTACCACATAATAATTATTTACCCAGAGAAAATCAATTAGTAAGAATTAAAAACTTGGCTTAGAACATAGCATCTGGAAATAAAAAATGGTTCTCAAAAAAAAATATTGAGGTTAGCCAGTCACCTGGTTCCAAATCTGATAATTCAAGAGTTGTTACGGTAAGAAAATAGCATTCAGAAAGTCCCATCTGATTATTGAAGCTAGTGTTCAATTCAAGTCTTGCCACCCTGGTTTTCTCTTGTCCAGTTTGAGGATTATGTTTCAAGGTACAACAACCCCTACTATGTAGGGAGAATTATATTTGATAGAGGGCATGATCAGAAAAAAATACCCATATTATAATGTACTTGAAGGTATGGGCCTATTATATGAACACTAACAAAACTGTGCACAACTAACCTCATAAGACATTTAAGGCACATATGTTTTATTTATTACTCAGATATATGAAAGTAGAATGGATTAAAATCAAAATCTACCATAGTTTTCAAGGTTTCCTGTTTAATGTCAGCAGTGATCAACTTTAGTCAGGTCATTAAATGGAATAATACTAACTTTTATTAATGACATTTTAAAAATAGCAAAAATATTTTATCATGTAACATGAATTATTACAATAGTTGTTTTGCAAAGGTTGGTTTTCAATCCAAATACAAGGAGTGAAAATGTGGATTTAAAGATAATAGCAGGATTGAGGAGTATTGATGGAAAATTACTAAGTAGAAACATTATGTGTAGGAGTATTCTTGCTAGGCAATTGAATAGAATTCTGATATTTCCATGGCAATTTTTATCAAATTTCTCTTATTTGGTTAGATATGTAGGATGATTGTCTAGAGAAGGTGAGGAATTTTTGCTGTACCACAACATTCTAGCTAACCCTGCACTAATTTATTGACAGAGCTGGAAGTCAGGGTATAATCAATTTGACCAATTTTATTTGGTCCAGCACAGCTTTTGCATTATCCAGATTGAAATATTTTAAGCCATAAAAAGGGTCTTGAACAAATATCTATGTTGAAATCCTCAGTCAAAAGCATTCTCTTTGCCATGCTTCATATGCATAGCAGGGACAAATAATTATTAATAGCTATATTGAGTAATGTAACCACATTAACTTGAATAAAGAAATAAGATGATCAGTTTCCTCATTCAAGAACTCATCAGGTAATATTATCCTTGAAAGATACATTATGAATAAATAATTTTATGGTCCAATTAATTGGACAACATTGAAAATTCTATTTAGTATCATTGAGAAGTTAAAACTGAACATTTGCAAGTAAACATTCTGACTTCATCTGGAATCAAGAAGTTTTTAAATGTCCTTAGAGCTCAGATTTTTCAATTTAATTGACAGTGAAATCTTGTTTCAAAACGTGAATGCAGAACAAAAGCTCCAAGATATACAATTTAGGCATCACAGTGATATCTAAAGAGCTTTCCAAATTAGTTAGAGTGAATAAAGTTTTATTGC
This sequence comes from Sorex araneus, assembly GCF_027595985.1. Lineage (NCBI taxonomy): Eukaryota > Metazoa > Chordata > Mammalia > Eulipotyphla > Soricidae > Sorex > Sorex araneus. Next base: position 27,865,246 of record NC_073311.1, read on the forward strand.
TTCATAGGTGCCATGTTGCATCTAAGGTTACGGCAGCATAAAAATTTAAGTAATGATTACATATTTATTCCAACTCTTGGTATACTTTTAATGGTTTTAAAAGTATTCCTATGTAATGGCAGTAACAGTGAACACAATGATAATGTGATACTTCTGCTCATAATATATATCCAAGACTTATAGTTTTTCTTTTTGTCTTTGATTGGAGTATTCACTATTTTCTAATTTCTGGTCTCACATTGTCAAATATTGGATTTGCAACTGCATTATATTTGGAGATAATTCATAGAAAACTGATAGCTTGCCCTAATTCTACTAAGTGTTCCTTCCCATTAGGACTTTGCATTTAGACAAATATTTTATTCTTTTGAGAAAAAAATATCTTTTCTTTCATCTATAATGTTAATTTCATCTATACTATTAATTTTTCCTTATGACTTCAAACTAAGTTATGTTAATTCTTGTACTTTTGTTATTGGCATATAAAAATTGTTGATTGTGGCAATACTGATTCTAGACAAGATTGTATTACTAAAGTTTTGTAATTCAAGAAAAATTGTAAATTGAAGATAAATTTGTAAGCTGTAATGCTGTCAATAAATATTAATGTGTTGGCTATATTATTATTATCACAGTACAATAATTATCCCAAACATTAATAGCTCCATAATTCTTATTCATAAAACACTAAAATAAATGTAATAGAGAAGGGCATTTAAAAATATTTTATTCTGTTATGTATACATTAATTAAATATACTTACACATTTTACTGCTATTTACATTTCACATATTTTCATTCTTGGTTCATGCATGTATATGTGTAAATATTCTATTAAAATTTATATTATTGAGTTGGAAAGTTAAGTGAGTGAATATATAGTTGCTTGTATGCAGAAGACCAGGGTTCAATCCAGCACCCGATATGGTTTTCCATTTCATGCCTGAAATGATCCCTGAGGACAGATCCAGGAGTAATTCTTGAGTACTGCCAATAAATTAACAAATAAATAAATTACATTTTCAATATATAGTGTATGTAGTATGGGTGCTATTTAGATTTCTGATGTTGAGTTATTAAATCATAACAGGATATTGTTAGTTCGGATTTACAATAAACCTAAAATGCCTAATACAATAGAACTAAAAAGCATAAAAGCACTTTAATTCTTACATAGTGCATTTTAACTATAATATCTGTTTCTTTTTTTCTATATTTCAGACAAGTAAAGCAAGTGGTGTCTCCTGGAAAATGACCCTGCTAAATGTTTGCAGCCTCATAAATAATCTGAACAGCCAAGCTGAGGAAACAGGAGAGTTTCGTGAAGAGGAACTCAGTATAAGAAGGAAATTTCCTGTTGCCATAGATGACTTTAGCTTGGAAGCAATGTTGACAATATATCAGGTCCAAAAAATCTGTCACAGCAGGGCATTTCAACGCTGGGAGGTAACACAATTTTTTTTAAAAAAATGAATATATGCAATTATGGATATACTAGTTAGATTTCATGTGTACTAATTTGTTAAATCTCAATCATTATCATAGTGAGAAAATAATGAGGTTTGTGGATAAATAGTACACGAGACATTCAGAGTGTGCTTTTTTTTTTCTTTTTGGGTCACACCCAGCACTACTCAGGGGTTACTCCTGGCTTTGCACTCAGGAATTACTCCTGGCGGTGCTTGGGGGACCATATAGGATGCCGGGGATCGAACCCGGGTCGGCCGCGTGCAAGGCAAAAGCCCTACCCGCTGTGCTATCGCTCCGGCCCCTCAGAGTGTGCTTTAAAGATTTGGAATTAAACTCTTTTTTTTAGTTCAGAAAGAGGTGTAGAGTTTAAATCAATAGCATACATTACATGGTTTTGGTGATTTGGTGGAAAGCCAAAGGCATTTAGGAAATTCAAAAGTTTTTTTTGAATCAGTAAATTCTATGTGTTTATCTGTAAACAAACAGAAATATAAAAGGTTCATGGTGGGGAGGCAGAAATTAGTACAGGAGGTAAGGCAATTGCCTTGCATGCAGTAGACCTTAATCCCTTGCACTGACACAGATTAGAACAGTCAGGAATAGGATCCAGAACCACTGGCTACACTCCTCTCCCCTCAAATGCAACAAAAAACTTAAAAGGTTCTTTTGAATTTTATATATTAGGCAAAACATAGGTCTATATGTAGGATATACACTGCTTACTATGTGTACTCTGTGTGTACTTTTCCTAATTTTGATCATTATCTTTTTGTTGTTGTTGAAGGGGTGGGTAGAGGGTGCTACAACCTGTGTGTTGCTCAGGAATTACTCCTGGTTCTGCTCTTAGCCATCACTCCTGGTCTCAGGGAATCAGAAGTGGTTCTAGGGATCAAAACCAGCAGATCAAAGATGCACAAGGCAAGTGCCCTAACTGCTGCACTGTCTCTTGGGTTCCACAGATTTCAATCTCATGAACCTCTGTGCACAGAAAATGAACTAGTATTTGTTATTACTAATCTCTCCTGTGTCAATCTATTTTTGATCAGCTAAAGGGGCAAAGTAAGAAGTTGATGCACAAAACAATATTACCTATGATAGCACAGACAAACTCTTTGGAAAAGATGAAATATGAAGCAGGAATCTTAGTCCTTATTCTGACTTCAAAACAAAAAGATGTTTTCGTTATATGAAAAAGCAAAAAAGCTAGTTTTGATTTTGTTTTATGAACATATTTGTCCCTTAATTACAATTTCTGATAACATCTTTGGCTTTGAAATATTGTTTGTCAATAAAATATAAATTTTAGCATGTTTACAATTTAGTGATAGAGTTTAAAACATTAGCATAATGTCAACTTATCTTCAAAAAAACCCCTCAGTACCATTAAATAAACAGATCTGGTAAATATTGAATGTTGAATCTAGAAATCTAGAAATGTTGCTATTTCAATGCTCTTGATTGACTAAATATTAAAGAATAATTTCATTCACAGGGTAGTAGACATAATTACAGACTGTACACTGAGAAACAAATTATTAAGAAGGTAGAATACCTAACACTTGATTTCCATGTTAAGTAACTGTGGGTTGAAATAAAATACTTGGTGATATAACAATGCATTTTTGTTATAATTTAAAACTTAGATGACTTAGGAATACTATAGTTATTCCAAGGTTTAGGAGATAAATTTTCTTGTTGTACTACTCTTATTCAGTGTTATAAATCCAATTCATTTATCCATATATTTGTTTCTGGCTATTTGGCCACACCTAACAGTGCTCAGGGTTTACTCCCAGCTCTGAGCTTGGAGATCAATCAGTTCATTAATATGCTCACCTTATTGAGCTATTTCTTCAGCCCTAGGTTTCTTTCATTTTCCTCCCATGGATCCACAGATTTTAGGACTGTGTTTGATGGCTATATTTGGAGTTAAAACTTGTGGCCTTTAACTTGCCGGGAAAGTATACTAAGTCACAGAACTGTTTTCTGAGCCTAAAAAAAAAAATAAAAGCTGATGTAAATTATGCACAAAACTCCTAAGAATTTTTATTTTTTATGCTAACTGAATTTTTTGTGTATCCTTAGAGCACCATTATTGAAAAAGGGGGAACTAAGTCGAGAATAGGATGTAGTAGTAATTCGCTATTAGCAAGATTCTAATTAGAGATTTACTCCCTTCAGCTGAATCTGAATTAGCTTTAAATTGTTAATCATCACAATCTAAAGTGATATTTACCACTTAAATTGAGTTTATACTTAATGTATGCAACATATATTTTATACAATATATTACAATAACTGTAAGAGTAGGCATTCGGCTAAGAGAAATGAATCTTCGGAATGTTATGCTAATCAATTTCATAATTAACTGAGTATTAAACCTTTTATGTGTTTAAAATCCTTTCTAAAACCACTGAGGTTAAAGTGATTTACTGGATTAAAACTCTGCAATTATCCTAATTTATGATTTCTTCAACACATTTTTGTTTCTCCAGTACAAGCTGAACACTGCTTAAAGGTCCTTTAGCTGTATTCCTTCAATTGGAAGTACGAATATATGGCTTTGATGTATAGGGAGACATTTTAAAATATTAGCTTGATGAAGCAGGAAGAAAACCAAAGATTTAGAAAAATTATGTTTCCATGTTTTCCCAACATCTTGACGATTATAAATCATGGACAAAACACTTGATTGTATCAAACCTTATAGATTAACCCATATGTATACCCAAATAAAAAAATATACAAATATACTTGAAAGGAAGATTTTATGTTTGTAACTTTCACTTTTTCATTTTGTCTATATTTTAGGCCACCCAGGAAGATCTTCTTGATGCTGGAAATGATAAAAATGAAAAGGAGGAAGTTATTAAGAGAAAAATCCCTTACATTTTAAAACGCCAGCTATATGAGAATAAACCCAGAAGGCCCTATATACTTAAAAGAGGTTCTTACTACTACTGAGAAGATATTTGTGATCCAGAATACTTTAATTAAGCTTCAAATTATGTTTGTTTGAAAATGTGACAGAACAATTATTTTGTCTCTTCTACAGCTGTGGTTTATTGCATAATTTCTTTTCTGTGTGAATATAAATTGAGCTAAATGTTTTCAAATAAATAGATTTTGAGCATGATGTGTTGTGTACATTTGAGTAGATATTAAGTCATAGTGAGAATATTTTATAATTTTGAAGAGTTAATGGGCTGTATAGACTATAAAAATTCTGATTTTTTAAACCAAATGAGAAGAAATTATGACCAAAAAAGTCCTATTGCAAAGTGCGTTCTATAATATAGCTAGCTAAAAAAAAAAGTTTCTTAATAGGTTTCTGACAGTCTTAATTATTTGATTGAATGCTTTATTATTTTTTTCCAATACTCACTCATGAAATCTTCTGGAAATGGGGAGGCTCATAGTGGTAAAATAGAATCATTTTAACATAAATGAATTAGCTTGAATTAGCTATTGTTAATTGTGCCTGTCTTAATGAATGATGACTGATTGTCTTTTTCTGTTAAATGAAATTAGTAGCTAATAAAAGTCAATAAGCTCCCAGAAACAAGTTTTGTTGCAGGTTTACTTCCACTAGAAATAATACTATTAACTGACTTTGTTTTTCTCACAGAATCTGTGCTCTGGTTTAAATCCTGGTAGCCTTTGGGGAATATATGGTGTGCCAGGCACTGAACCCAGGGTGAATGCAAATGAGACAAGGACCCTACCTGCTGTACAATCTGTCTGGTCCCCAATACACCTGATGTTTATTAAGAAACTTTATTGTTTGGATACAGAATTTGTGTAACAGATAGGTCATTGCATTGAATATGGCCAACCACATCCCATATGGTACCCCAGGACTGCCAGAAGTAGTTCCTGAGTGCAGAGCCAAGGGTAACCCCTGAGCACTGTCGGATGTGGCTAAAAAACAAAACAAAACAAACAAACAAAATTTCTTAGGCTCAGGGAGTAGGGAGTAGACTCATGTTAGAACATCACCCTTGCATATGTGAGAATCTGAGTTTGATCCATAGCACTGAGTTAAAAACAGACTTTTCATTGGATTTACCTTGAAAATGCACCCCAAATCTATGTTCTTATACTTGCACCTACTACTAATGCCCTAAATCGTAACTCCTCCTCCTGATATTATAATAATTTCTTTCTTCATACAACTGCTACATCCATGTAACAGAATATATTTTATCTTATCTTTTAAATTTTTTGAAGCAATTTTGGTTTATAAGACTATATTTTAAGAATACAATTTGACATCAATTACTGATGTATTTTGCCACATTACAATAACAATAACTGCTTAGAACAGTTCACTTGGGACCCTCTTTCCTTCAGTCATTCATCTATTGTCACTAGATTTATCCTCACTTTTTTAGTTTGAGTCCAAGTGTTTGTTTTCCTGCAATTTGTGTCTGTTCTATCACTTTGGTTTATATCTCACATGAGTGAGAAGATTCCATATTAATATTTATCTTTCTGAGTTATTTCTCTACTCAGGACTCTTATAGTTTAATCTATATTGTTATAAATGGCAAGATTTACTCTTTTCCTATCTCATGGTAGCATTTCATCATGTGTATCTACACCAATATTATCTAAAACTATCTCATATATATCTATACAAAAATGTGTCTCACGTTTTTTTTTATCTACTCTTTGTTTCCATATTCCGACTATTTTAAGGACTGGAGCGATAACACAGAGAGCAGTGCATTTGCCTTGCACCTGGCCGACCCAGGTTCGATTCCACCGTCCCTCTCAGAGAGACTGGCAAGGTACCAAGATTATCCTGCCTGCATGGCAGATCCTGACAAGCTACCTGTGTTGTATTCGATATGCAAAAAAGCAGTAACAACAAGTCTCATAATGGAGACGTTACTGGTGCCCGCTCGAGCAAATAGATGAACAGCGGGATGATAGTGCTACAACAGTGCTACAATGACTATTTAAAATGGATATTAATATACCTGGGTGTGTATATGTCTTTTTGTACTTGTGTTTTTGCCTTATTTTCACTGTTAGAGATATCTAGTTCTGAAAAGCAGATCATACAATAAATCTGCCATTTATAATCTGAGAAAGCTATACAAGTTTTTTAGGAAGATTAAGTCAATTTCTATAACCACCAACAGTGTGCAAGGATTCTTTCTCCTGTATACCTCCACAAACACTTGCTATTTCTGGCCGTTATTGTTCCTTTGTTTTGGGTCACACCAGGATTGGCTCAGAACTCACACCTGGCTGTGGGTTCAGGCATCCATCTTGAGGGTCTTCTGGGAACCATATGCAATGCACGCGGTGATCAGACCCTGGTGAAATGCATGTGAAGCAAATGCCTTAGATATTGAACTATGTGTCTCCAGCTCCCTCTGGCCTTTTTGATAACAGCTTTTATCACAGGTATTAGGTATATGTGATTGTAGTTTTCATTTGCAAATCCTGATTATAAATGATAACAAGGATTTCTCATGTGCTTATTGAGCTTTTTTGGTAAAGTGGGGGTTTGACTTTTCTCCCAGTTTTTGTTCTTGCCAGCTTTGCAGCATCAGATGTTGGCAAGTCACATAGCAAGTCAATGCCTTACGCAGTCTCAGGGTCCTGCCTATAGTGCGGGATCTCAGTCTTGATGGAGATGGGATTGCACTCTACAATATTTTCTGAAGTTGGAGTGAGACTCAAGGCCCCACACATAGATGTAATCGCTTTAGCCCTGAGCCATACTGCTGGGCCCTCCATTTTCTTTATATTCTTAAGGAATTGGCTTTCAATTGTTGTTGTTAGATTGTGTGAATTCCTTATATATCTTAGATATTAGATATTACCCTTAATCAGACTTATGGTGTGCAAGTATTTCTTCAGATTTAGAAAAAAAGGTTATTTGTTTGTTTGTTTGTTTTAGCGATAGTTTAATGATAGTGTCTTTCTCTGACCAGAGACTTTTTGATTTTGATGTAATCCTAACTGATAATATTTGCTTTTGTTTGCCTTGACATTGGAGTAACCCCATCCCCCCCATAACACCAAAGTTAATATTAGTGTCCCACCTACATTTTCTTCATTGTATTTTATGATTTCATGTCTAATGCCAAAGTTTTTCATCCATTCTGAGTTAACATTTGTTCATGGTGTGAGGCAGTCATTCAGTTTTATTCTTTTGCTAGTGGCTATTCAGTCTTTTCAACTTTATCATTTAAGAGAGTCTTCCTTCTACATCATATGCTCATGATATCTTAGTAGCACACTGACAGTTCTAATATAGGATAACTTCACTGAATCACTGTCATCCCGTTGCTCATCGATTTGCTCAAGCAGGCACCAATAACATCTCGATTGTGAGACTTGTTGTTACTGTTTTTGGCATATTGAATACACCATGGGTAGCTTGTCAGGCTCTGTTATGGGGCGAGATACTCTTGGTAGCTTGCCGGGCTCTCTTAAAGGGGTGGAGGAATCGAACCCAGGTTGGCCACATGCAAGGCAAAGGCCCTACCTGCTGTGCTATCGCTCCAGCCCAATCATGCATACACAAACCTAATATATAGTGTAATGTGATATTACTTCAGTAAAATTATTAAAGAAAATAATTTATTTCTTTTGTAATCATTTTTGTGAGTACACTGATGAACCCAAGGCTTACTTTACTCCTGACATTACTCATGACCACAGTGGGTGTTGTGTATCTGTTTTTATTTGATCATCACGTGATTTTGATAGAACTATCCAAAGCCTTGCTAAAAGAGATAAAAAGATATAGGATTTTTCTTGACTTCAGAATACATTAAAATAAATAATTAAACTATGATACATAATCTTCTCAAAGCCTATTATGTCTTAAAATTTACACGTAGGAAAAAAATTCATCTTCTCTCTTGGAAGTTCTCAAAAACAACCTTTTTCTCTCACCCCATACATTTTCCTCTAGCTGAACTCTACTCATTATTTTTGTATTAGATCCAGCTTTCTTCTGATTCACTGAATTTAGAGTCACTGAGAACACTTTTGTGAATAATTTTGGTAGAAAAATCCTTTCCATTAGTTAACAGATGCAATTAGAGACAACCTTTCTTTTTCCTTCTTCTTCTTCTTTTTGGGTCACACCTGGCAATGCACCAGGGTTACTCCTGACTCTGCATTCAGGAATTACTCCTGGTGATGCTAGGGGGACCATATGGGATGCTGGGAATTGAACTCGGGTCAGCTGTATGCAAGGCAAATTCATACCTGCTGTGCTATCACTCCAGCCCCAGAGACAATATTTCTTACATCCTTATCACTAGGATCGGATAAATTGATTCAATCAGATATATATTGGTGTTAAGAATGTGCATAGAACTTGTATCATTAAACACTTTATTCCCTATATTTTATGTTTCTTTTAATAATTTTACTTGTAACATGAATTTAGGTCTATACAAATGAATGTCTTTATTTTGAGGAGCAGTTTAATAGAACTTAGTCCCTTAAAGACACTTTGTTCTCTTGGGGCTGGAGCGATAGCACAGTGGGTAGGGCGTTTGCCTTGCACGCGGCCGGCCCAGGTTCGATTCCCAGCGTCCCATATGGTCCCCCAGCACTGCCAGGAGTAATTCCTGAGTGTAGAGCCAGGAGTAAGCCCTGTGCATCGCTGGGTGTGACCCGAAAAGCAAAAAAAAAAAAAAAAAAAAAAAAAAAAACCCACTGTGTTCTCTTCTCCACATTTTTAAATAGGGTTAGATGTTTTTATCTTGTAAAGTTTTACCATGCCTTATATATCTATGAGAGTGATCTTTGTCAGATGAATGGGTGTAGGATAACATAGCCTCAGGTAGTTTAGGTTTATTGGGTTACTCCTGTCAAGGTGCTCCCATTCCTCTTTGTTTATTTGTAGCTTTTTTCTTAGTGTTCTGTTGACTTGTTAATACTGTTTTTCTCTTCTCCTTGAGTCCTTTGCATAGTTTATTCAGAGACATGTTCTTTTTTTAGGGCGGATCAAGATCTCCCTATAATGACAAAGAGACTCCAGAGACTGCAAACAGCAAGCAGGGTTTATTGTAAGACTGGCTAGCCAGGGTCCAGCAGCCTATGCGGACAGGCAGGTCCAGCAGGTTGGGCAAAAGACCCCAAGCTTCTCCAAAGGAGATTTTATATAGGCCTTCCCAACTGTTACATCAGAGCCCTCGAATTCCCTAGCCAATAAGTTCATAATTCGACATGCCTCTCCCTCCAATCCCGTTAGGCCAATCTGTTTGTCCAGTTTATAGATTTACAGGTCACAACTGAGTAAGCACCTGCACGGGTCCGAGGACTGAGCCCAGGCCCGGGAGGCTATCGGTTTAGATTACACCTTTATATGGTCATAGCTCAGGAGCCCGAACATTCCTCTTGGAGCAAGCAGATACCAGAGGCCTGAGTGGAAAATACATGGTTTTCATTGTCTTTGGCCCTGCCCAGGGCAGTCCTGCCCTAAAACTTTTTGTATGGAAGACTTAGCAAATGCTATGCTTTTATAACCTGGGAGTCATTTGACTCTACATGATATTTTCCTCCTGGGCATCTGTTCTCTCAACGTAAGCCTCAGCTGCCCTTACTTCCTAGCACCCCCAAAAGCAGGATCCTGACAGGGACGAGACGGACCCAGGGCAAGCGGTGAGTTGTGTGCTACCCTGGCATCGAGATGGGCCTGGCCAAAGTGCCTAATGCTTAACTATAAGAGCTTGATCATGGACAAATGTTGTCATGATCCAAACAATGATAACTAGATTTGGACGCTGCTAGGGTGAGGAATGATTAATCTGGCCTGAGTGCTGTGGTCTGAGTCTGTGGCAAGATGTTGCCAGGAGAGCTGCCTTGCAAGCCTCAATGTATCCTTGCTATGTCCATACAAAAATAACTAGTATTAAGATGTTAATAAGTGTTTGGACTAAGGAGAGGAAAAAAAAACCTTAAGAGTCAGGAAGGGCTTTGGAATTCCCTGCCCTCAGGAAGGGCTTTCTTATGTTGATTTTGCTACCTGGCTGGGTGTAGCCTAGAGGGCAAGGTGGGAGAGACAAGTAGGAGGAGAGACTAGAGAAGGAGAGAGGCTGGAGTTGATGCAGAGAGAGGCCTGAGCTGGGAGTGCGGGAGATGAGAAAGATGGAAGATTGAATAAACGATAACTAATCAGCAACCAGCTTGGTCCTCGTTCTTCTTTCGCCTGTCCTTGGCCAACGGCCGTCCCGATTCAGCCCATATACAGCAGTTCCAGAGCACCGAACGCGGGCCGTGAGACAGAGCCACCTGGAGAGCCCTGGAGTGCTCGCGCCCCTTGGCGTGCTTTAGTTTTTTACAAATGGGGAGCAAATATTTTCTCCCAATCTGTCCAATCAACTGGGTGTCTTTTAATTTTGCTACTTAATTATTTTACGGTGCATAAGTTCCTTAATTTTATGTCCTGTTTGTTTATAGTTTCTTCCTTTTGCTTGAACAATGGCATTGAATGACAGAACAGGTCTCTAGATTCAATGTAAATGAGATTTCTACCTATGTCCTATGTTTTTCTTTATATAATTTAAGAATTCAAGTATAATATAAAGGTCTTTAATTAATTTTGATTTGACTTTTGTGCATGGTATTGGAAAGGAGTCTTATTTCTTTTATTTACATTTGATCAACAAATGTTCCCAGTACCATTTTTTGGGAGGCTTTCCTTGCTCCACTCAAACTATTTGCTCCTTTGTTGAAAATAAACATCCATAAACTTACATACCTATCTCTGGACTTGAAATTCTATTCCACTGGTCTGAGAATTTGTCCTAAATCCTTTACCGAACTGCTTTAATTATATTGGTGTCCTAAAGGGATATGTAAAAATGTTCAACATCAACTGCAAATCAAAAAAACAATAAGATATGACTTCATACCAGTGAGACTGGTACACATCAAAAAGTTTAAAAATATTAAGTACTGTTAGGAATATGGGGGAAATGACCATTAATTCACCACTTGTGGGAATATCTACTATGGAAACAATATGGCCACTTCTCAAATCACTGAGAATTGATCTTTACTATACTTAAGCAATTCTACTTCTTAGCATTTATACCAGTGTCCTCAAATCCTCTTCAGAAAAGATATTTGCACTCCCAAGATCATTTCAGCACTATTTACAATAGCCAAAGTGTGGAAAACAGCTCAAATGTTTAAGAACATAAAACTGCATAATGAAACTGGTTTATAAACACAATGAAGTAGTATTTGGCTATAAGAAAAGTTAAAATCATGTAAATTGTGCCTAGAGATGGATCTGGAGATAATCAGGCTTAGTGAAGTTAGTCAGAAGAGGACTAGATATAGTATGGTCTCTTTCATATGTGGTGTAGAAAGTAATATAGTAAGGAAACACTGTCACTGTCACTGTCATCCCATTGCTCATCGATTTGCTCGAGTGGGCACCAGTAATGTCTCCATTGTGACTTGTTGATATTGTTTTTTGCATATTGAATATGCCATAGGTAGCTTGCCAGGCTCTGCTGTGTGGGTGAGATACTCTCGGTAGCTTGTGGGGCTCTCCAAGAGGGGTGGAGGAATCGAACCCGGGTCAGCTGCATGCAAGGGGAATACCTTACCTGTTGTGCTATCGCTCTAGCCAAGGAAACAATCACTGTCACTGTCACTGTCATCCCGTTGCTCATCGATTTGTTCGAGCGGGAACCAGTAACGTCTCTCATTGTGAGAATTATTGTTACTGGTTTTGGCATATCCAATATGCCCGGGTACCTTGCCAGGCTCTGCCGTGCAAGCTCCATACTCTTGGTAGCTTGCTGGGCTCTCTGAGAGGGGCAGACGAATCAAACACAGGTCAGCTGTGTGAAAAGCGAACGCCCTACCGCTGTGCTATCGCTCCAGCCACAATAAATACTAAAATACAGCAGAAATTAGAACTGGTCTTTAGTTCTATTTTAGTTCTATTAGGAACCATATTATTCTAGAGGGTTTGGGAGACAGGAAGGCGGAAGGGGCTGCGACATGGCGAGAGAAGCTGACACCCTGGTAGAGGGTATGACATTAGAATGCTTTTTGCATGAGATCCTTCAGTATTGTAAATCACAGTGCCTAAATAAAATTAAAGAAAAAAAAACACTCTGAAGCAAAGTTGTTTCACCATTCTAAGACCAGCCAAAAGATTTTTTTAAAAGACAAATAATTATTTTTTAATCTTATTTAAGACTGCCCTCCAGAGACCCTGACAAGCTACCGAGAGTCTTCCACCCACATGGCAGAGCCTGGCAAACTACCCATGGCAAATTTGATATGCCCCAAACAGTAACAACAAGTCTCAAAATGGAGACATTACTGGTTCCTGCTCGAGCAAATTGAGGAACAAACAGGTGACAGTACTACAGTGCTATTTAAGACTGAAGTATTCAACCTCATTCATACATGTCAGGCATTACTTTAACTCCAAGTCTTCCCTAAGTTTTTGTTTTTTCCTGAACATTTAGATTTTTACTTATATGACATATCTATAATGAGAACATCTTAAAACACTCTCTTAGAAATAAACTTCACTTCTGAGTCTATATCAACGTGCTTATCTTGCTTTTTTTTCATTACATTTGAATAAAACAAAATAACCAGTGATAGCAATTAGCAAGAAGCTGGCCCAATACATACAGAAAAGCCATGGTGTTTTTTCATTAAAGATAAACAACTTCATAAATTTAAAACTTCAGCTAGGTTTGCTCTAACCACAATGGCAAAATACTGTATAAAATATTCTATAATCTTGTCTAAAAGTAAAAAAATAACAAGAACTCTGAAAAATCAGCAAAATGATGAAACCCTCCTTTCCCATATGACTGTTGCTTTAACTCAGCTTCATTCATCCACTCCTGGATAAAAAAGAACTGCAATAATTATTTGATTATCCTTATATTCCCAGAACATGCAAATGAGAGCAAAACTGTACACTTATTCCACAATAAAATTGAATATTATACAAAACACAATTTCTAAATGTTGTAAAAAAAAAGTATTGAAACACCTATAATTTACCATAGATGAATATCCCTGGTACCAAAAAAAAAAATATGAGTGAACCAGCAACTGCACAACGATCATAATCACTATCACGAAATCCCATTAATCATTGATTTCTCGAGTGGGCTCGGTAACCTCTCCATTCGCCCTTTCCTTGAGATCTTAGAAGTCTCTCTCGACTCAGCCCTCCCAAGGATGTCACACTGGAGGCTCTTTCAGGTTCAGGGGAATGAGATCCAACTTGTTACTGGATTTAGCATATGAATACACCATGGGAAGCTTGCAAGGCTGTCCCAGGTGGGCAGGAAACTCTCAGAAGCTTGCCAGTTTCTCCCAGAGGGAGAAGTAGGCTAGAAGATACTGCTCAGCCGCTTTGCGGCTGCCCACTTCTGGGAGCTTGCTTTTAAGTCTCTGGATCTTGGCTGTTGATGGGATTACACACACCTGGGTTCCTCTGCCGGTACCTTCATGGGTACCTTCATGTGTGAGGCCTGTCCGAAAGTGTGGAGAGGGGCCTCGAGCATGGCTGTAGCTAGGTTCCGGTAGTCTTCGGCCGCTGGGAGCTCCTCTCAGGGTGGGGAGGGAAGCTGGAGCCCATCCCCTCTGAGGGGCCCCAGGGAAGACAGCCAGGCATGCGGGCAAGAGACTCTGCACAACACATATTCTAATATTAAATTATTAGCTCTTTTATTTGTTTACATATTTGTAGCAAATCTCACACATACAGTTTCCCCAAGACTGACCACTAGACCAGGTGTCAGTAAAATAATAGTTTCATAAATGAAATACTATTAATGTAACAACACTTTTAATTACATACATGTCAGGGATTACTTTAATTACATAAGATTGTATAATACTGCTTTAAAATAAGAATCATTGAAAGTTTTTTTTTAAAACCATAATTTAGCTTGGTCAACATGATGAACTCAGACAATCTCTCATCCTGTTAATTTCATTCTAGGCCATGAGTCTCAATGTAGAGTTCTTTGGATGACCTTCTTGTCCTATCTTGACATTAAAATCACTGACAATGACTTTATAGAAGGTGTAGTCTTCTTTATAGAACTTCTACAGCTCCATGTAGAACTTCTCAAGTTCTTCTTTGTTGTAGTTAATGTTGGTGCATAGACAATGAAGATAGAAACTGCTGGCAATGAGTCACAACTATTCAAACATAAGAGTCTAATTCGGGCTGTTAGGCATTCAAACGAGTCAATGCTCATGGCCAAGTTCATGTTGACAAGGACACCAACAACACATATGCCCCTACTGTCACATGTCCTGAGGAACAGTTCTTCTCCAGTGTAAAAAATGGCATTATGTGATTGATGCCTTCTCATCTTGGTCAATCCAATGACATAGTACTTAGTTTTCTGCGTTTGCACCATCAGGACCTCCATGGATGCTTCTGATGCCAGCATACGTGCATTAAAAGTACAGATAGTCATTTTAGTTCTTTGTTTTGGCATACTAGTTTGGCCCTGAGATTTTAGCAGCCTCTCTTTGTTCATCCATCTCAACTCTGCCTTATTGGGGGGTCTTTCAGGGTCAGGAAAATTAGACCCAGTTTTGTTACTGTTTTTGGCATATCAAATATGCCATGGGTAGCTTGCCAGGCTCTGCTGCGCGGATGGCATGTTGTTAATGATCTGTGTTGGTTTGCTCTTCACTGATTGGCACAGTTGCCTCCCTCTTATAATGATGAGGCGGTGAACTGTTGAGGTCGGTGGACATTCTTACCTTGTCTATAATAGCCGACTCCCGCCTGCCATACCTCTCCCTCATCTAAAGTAGCTGCGCCCCCCTCCCCCGACGCCCTACTCTTCCCTTAGCTGGCCCCTGCCCTGCTCCTGGAGTGAGTAGATGCCATTGGGCTACACTAGCCCCTGACAGGGACCAATGGAGTTGTTACTGGTCCCCACTCGAGCAAATCGATGAAAAACGGAATGACAAGTGATACAAGTGATACTTTAGCTGTTGCATTTCATAGACATTGATATGCAATCAATTATCTGTAAGTCTCTATTGTTATACAAAGCAACACAGGTTTTGAGATGAGAACTTTAACCTTCACTAATTAAGGGGAAACCTCGGGAGATTTATTTTTCTTCATTTTTTTGTCTTGTATATCTCTTGTGAGAAGGGATCAAACAAAAAAAATAGTCTAAATAAAATTTTTAGTAGTCAAAATTCAAGAAATGGTTTAAAAAATGAAAAAGGAGCACTGTGACTGGGAAGAGAGCTACCTTCTAGGGATCCCACACAGGCAATGGCATATGACTGTCTCCAACCAGTACCAACAGGAAGTCACTGCAGTGGCCCTCAGCTTTTCATAAGGGTATCCTGGTATCCATCAATCCAGCTCTAGTCCAAGAACCACTAGACATAATGAGCTCAAGCGTAGTCTCAAAAATTTCAGTGTCAACCTCATCTTAATAAATTAGTGGCTTTAGAGATTGATTAATCCAACTGAGTATGTCATAAATAGCAGGAATAACCTAAAAAGTGCTCCCGGCACCATGCAATCTCATCAATAGCCAAGACCCAGAGACTATTATCTAAAGAGAACAACACAGAATTTCCTAGAGCACGCGGCCGCATTTGTGGCCATACAACCTTTTACACTCTATCTCATTTACTTATCAAAAGTAGCACTATTTGTTGCTTTAACATACTTGCTTCTATTCTCTTATCTATGGACTTGAATGTCTCCAAAATGAAATACAACCTTCAAACACTTCTTTTATTTTGGTGGGAAGGTGCTCGGTGTTGAGATTGGTGTTTGAATATTATCTGTAATGAACTATTGTGAACTATTTTTATGAAAATAAAATATATATTAAAAATAGCATGAATAGTAAAATCTTCTCAGTAGAGAGAAGATCTAGCTGTCAGACATATATCCAGCAAGCATCCAAATTTGGCATGGTTGTGCAGAGCCTTGATACTCTAGTCAGCAATTGTTTCCCACTCCAGGTCTTGCTACTCTGATTAAGACCAACAACAACAAAAAAATACTTGTCATTGGTGAACAGCAACAGTTTAAATGTAGTTAAACTTCCTGTACCAAAAAACTTTTAGTGCTTTCTGGTAATTTTTGTAAATTATAGTACTTGATTTTTACTTTGTTCCCATGTAAACTGCCTCAGAGCTTTATACATAACCTCATATAAATTGCCTCAGATTCAATAGATGAACTTTCACTTCAGGAGAATTAGATGAATACTGAAAGAAAGACAAGCAAATGAACATAAATAAAAATGTTTTTTTTTTCCTGTTCTTACAAGGACTGTTTGGGGAAAAAACGATAAAGTGAGAGGATTTAAATTATTTTTTGCAATTTTATTATTGTTAACTTTAAAGGGAAGTCTAAAACAACATTTTATGTGCCTGCATTTACCATGGAGCATATTCATAAAAGAAAAGGAATCTGACATTTGCAAGAAAAGGCTTCATGTTCCTATATTTAATGTCAATGAATGTCAAGATACATTAAGCAACATCTCAATAAAAGTAATTTCTGGTACCTTAAGAACTTACTACTCTAGGAATTCAAAGCCTGCTATGAAACTGTCTTCAATGAAACAATGTAATTAATTTGCTCATTCTAACCTATTTTTCATCAAACATAAACTGCCTACAGAGGTAGAATTTTAATTTATTTTTCCCTGAAATGCTTTTTCATATCTAAACTATGCCATAATGAATCTGACAATTACTGCCAAAATATTTTTATCAGATCTCTAGTAAACAATCACCAACACTACTAGGCTGTGTTTCAGTGCTGTATTTGTTTTCTGAGAACATCATTCTTGGCTTTACATTTGAAAATTTTGCTTCATTTTCATTTAACAAGATAGATGACAGAATACAGTTATTAAAATGTATTTATTGTTTTAACTAATAGATACATCCTAAGTACCTAATCTCAGAGGTCCTTCATTATGTTTTGAATTCCAATTAAAGACATACTTCTTAATTTGTATGCAAATACTATTATGTAACTTCCAATTCACATAACGTATCTACAAGACAGAATTTTGACTCTTGATATATAAAAATAAGCATTGACATGGAAGATTCTTAGAGTTTCCTTGAACAGAGAACTGAAAAAACTACTTTGTCCCTTGTGTTTGATCTGTCCTCCCTTTCTGCAAGCTGAGACCAATAATCTACTGGAAAGTGATGTCAAAAGAAATACACAAAGTGGAAGGAGCCTATGTCTCTGAGATCAAAGTCCATCATGATCCTGATGAAAATGAACCTCCAAAACCTCTTTGCCTTATACACTCTTCAAAAACCAGACTGGGGGCATATTTACCTAGAGAAGATTCTGATCAAGACTATCAAAATCAGCTAAAGTCTAAAGTGTAAACAAATCATTCATTATGCATCATGAACACATAAAATGCATAAAAGAAGTGAAAATGAGTGGATTGAGAAATAAGAAAGCAATACAATATTTGAGGGCATTTCCAAGAGCTTATAGAAATGTTAATGATTTTCAAGAAAAATAAATTCACATAGCTAGAAAATTACTAAGTAGAGAGAACATCTTGAAGATAGAAAATAATCTCTAGCTCGAAAAAGATTCAAATCACATCTAAAAAAGTGACAATGGAAACAATAAAAATAACAAATAACAAATAAAAATAAAAATGTGTGAAATAATCCTTAGTTTAAATGTCTGTACCTAGTAATAGTTTTAAGAATAAATATAAAACAAAACTAATTTGTCCAATTTAGAGTTTAATACTATAGAAAATCATTTGTTATTTTTATATTTTGGTCAGATATATTATTTAATGTGAATTTAAATAAAATATTAATAGTCTATAAAAATGATACTAATGATGTGTGCTTTCAAGTTATATAAATAATCTGCTTCTGTGGACAGTGGTGGAGGGATAATTGCTATTTGTTAGTGAATGTGTTAGAGCAACACTGTACCCTTAAAACACACACAAATTTACATTTATGTAAAATGATGATACATCAATGAATTAGAAAAATAATATCATGGTAATTCATTCAATGAAAATATAGAAAACTTGGTTGTTAAGGGGAAGACTTGATACTGAAATTCAAGAAGCAGTTTCTTATCATTGCTATGTGGTAGAAGAGCCATTCTTCTGAATTTCTGTAGTTATTATTTATTCTTGTTTCTACCAGCTGCCTAATACAAAATTGCTATTTTAGGGTGGACTCAAAGGGTGATATCTGATCTTGCCAGACTGATGCTGGACAGTAGGAGCAGTAATATGATGCCACCAATTTCTACTTTCTTTTCCCCTTTCTGGTACTTAGGGAGGCTCCACATCTCAGATGGTAAAAAGAGACTTGTGATTCTATTTCCAGAGTTGCAGGAGAAATAGAAATGTTTCTAGGGGCTGGAGCAACAGCACAGTGGGAAGGGCGTTTGCCTTGCACGTGGCTGACCCAGGTTCGATTCCCAGCATCCCATATGGTCCCCTGAGCACTGCTAGGGGTAATTCCTGTGTGTCCAGCCAGGAATAACCCCTAAGCATCTCTCAGTGTGACCCCCAAAAAAAAAATAAAAAAGGAAATGTTTCTATACAAAATCTTGCACCCAAGAATTCAAAGCATCAGTATTCATGTGTGTTATGCCTCACAATATTGTAACATTGTACCCTGCATTAAGCAAATCAATTGAAAATAGCTATGTGTGATGTGGACAGAAATCTATTTAAGGAAGCATAACATGACAGTCACCATAACCGTGCCAGGCTGTTTCACTCGAGGGGCGGGTGAGAACCCTCCCTGATTCAAGGGACCCAGCCTCGTCAGTCAAAAACCTCTGGAACCCAGCCCACGGCCACTCTCCACACGCTTGGGCTGAGTATTACCCACAAGTGAATCTATTCCAGGACTGTGCAACTGCATTTGCAGTGATTCTTCAAACCACACAGCCTACTCCAATAGTACTGCACCACATTTGCTAGGGTTCAAAGTAGGAGAAAACCAATATTAAAGGGAAATACACATTTTTTACAGATATGTATATATATATATACACATATATACAGCACTCAAGGCTCAACCTCTAACAACACATTAGTGATCTTGTATAGAAGGGCTTACTTGTCCCTAGGTATAATACATCAACCTCCACATTCTTTCCTCTAAGAATACCTTCTTGCAGCATTTTCAGCATTTTTTCATAGCAAACAATACACAATACATGATATCAGTTCTGCTTTGAGGCAGGGATTGAGATTCCGGATGGTAACATCTGAAATATGATGGTAGGAAGGTGTAATGGTGTTGTGATTGGTGTTTGAATATTAAATGTAATGAAACATTGTGAACTACTTAAAAATAAAAAATAAGAAAATTAATAATGATAATAAAAAAGAAAATCTATTTAATTAGTGGAATAAAATAATAAAATATAATAGATTGCTGGTTGCCTAAGATTTGGGATTATGACTATGGTTTATTTTGGGTTTGAAGACAATGTTCTCAAAATATTTTAGTAGGTTTATTGCTCTTCAAATCTATAAAAATAATAAGCTACATGTTTTAAATAGGTAAAAGTTATGCCACATAAGTAACATATTTATAAAATATTATATAATATTGATATGGATTGATTAAAATGACAAGATTAAAGTAAATTAGCAATAATATAAATCAGGACAGTTGGGTTAACATGGAGGAAAAAATTGTAGAACTATAATGATAAGTGATCAGATCCATCATGAGAATTTTAATAATTTATTGTAGATTTTATCATCTTTTGTTAGCACTTGAATTGTGTTACCTCAAAATTTATATGGCACAAGCTCTACTCTTATATTTTTTTTAGGAATCACTGTGTTGCTTTTCACAGAGACTAAACCAGAAAACATTCCTACAAACTGGAAATAAAAGTTCCTGTTTCACCACATCCCCACCTGGTTGACTAAGAATAGTGGGGAACAGTTCTTAACAGGAACATTTTGGGGACACAAAAGTATGGACTTGGTGGGATACATCCCCCCACCCTCCAAAAAACTGTGAACTGAATTCTGTGAATATTTACAGAAAGTACATCTTCACTCACAAAGTGCTATTAGTAAAGAGTTCATGGGAATAGTGGAATCTAAATTAAATTACAAAGATTAATTTGTTAGTGTAAGACACGGGTTAAGAGTCTGACATTATCCGGAAGGGAGCATAACATGAGGCCCCCATAGCCATGCCACTGGACTCTGCACCAGGCTGCTTCACTGGGCACACCTCAGAGGGGGGCGGGTGAGAGCCCTACCCACCCCAAGGAATCCAGCCCTGACAGCCGACCTCCACAATCCAACTGCCTCCATGCTCAGGCCACTGACCACACACTTGGACTGAGTCATATGAGTGAACATATTCCTGGATCATGTGGTTGCTTTTGTGGCCGAGCGACACATCATAAGACACTCCCTACTCATTTTCCATAATTGCTACACCATATTTGATGGGTTTCAGACAGTAGGCAACAAATCATAGAAGGGAATATATATGCATATATACATAGTTTCATATGAATATATATATATATATGTATATCAAAGCTCACATCACCCAAACTTTAACAACATGTTAGTGATATCCTATAGAATGTCTTAGTGGCTTCTGCCAAAATAGAACAGTCTTCACACTGTTTCCTATATGAACACTTTTTAGTAACCATGTTCAGCAGTTCTTCATAACAGAAAATACAAAAAATATTCTTTTGGTTGTGTTTTGGGACAAGAATTGAGGCTTGGGATGGAAACATCCTGAATTTGATGGTGAGAAGGTGTAATGGTGGTGGAATTGGTTTTTGAACATTAAATGTAATCAAATATTGTGAACTAACTTATAAAATAAAAAAACTAAAATGAAAGAGTATGACTTTAACAAGTGTCAGATAAAAGTTAAGAGTTAAGTCCCTCAAGTGACAAATGAAGTTGAGAGATGGTATTGGGGTTAAGACTTGTGCTTTGGTCAACTCTGATTCAATTCCTGGTTTGCTTGTTCCTCCAAGCATTGCTAAAGATATCCTTGAGTCCTTTGGGGCCTCCTGAGCACCAATTGCGTAGCCTGAGTAATCCTGAAGGTCTCAGGGCCCTAGCGTCACCACATCCTCAGGCTTTTGCTGACTGGATTTGCTAAGAATTGCAGGGAGTGACCTCTTTGTTCCATGAGCAAAATTTCAGAAGCCAAAAACATTAGAAAAAGAAAAGAAGGAAAGAGTTAAAGAAAGAATGAAATAAAGAGCAAAAGAAAGACAGAAAGAAAGAAAGAAAGAAAGAAAGAAAGAAAGAAAGAAAGAAAGAAAGAAAGAAAGAAAGAAAGAAAGAAAGAAAGAAAGAAAGAAAAAAGAAAGAAAGAAAGAAAGAAAGAAAAAGAAAAAGAGAGAGAGAAAGAAAGAAAGAAAGAGAGAAAGAAAGAAAGAAAGAAAGAGAGAAAGAAAGAAAGAAAGAGAGAAAGAAAGAGGGAAAGAGAGAAAGAGAGAAGAAGGGCAGAAAGAAAGACAGAAAGAAAGAAAGACAGACAGAAAGAAAGAAAGAGAGAAAGAAAGAGAGAAAGAGAGAAGGCCTGAAAGACAGAAAGAAAGAGAGAAAGAAAGAAAAAGAAAGAGAGAGAGAAAGAAAGAAAGAGTGAGAGAAAGAAAGAGAAAGAAAGAAAAAGAGAGAGAAAGAAAGAAAGACAGAAAGAAAGAGAGGAAGAAAGAAAAAGAAAGAGAGAGAGAGAAAGAAAGAAAGAAAGAAAGAAAGAAAGAAAGAAAGAAAGAAAGGAAGGAAGGAAGGAAGGAAGGAAGGAAGGAAGAAAGAAAGAAAGAAAGAAAGAAAGAAAGAAAGAAAGAAAGAAAGAAAGAAAGAAAGAAAGAAAGAAGATAAAGGAGAAAGAAAATGAACTATGGCACATTTAGTGGACTTGGAGTTGTCAAGAATATATCCTATTCATGAAATAGCACAATAAAGATAATATAGTTTGATAAAATAATTGTTTTGTTAATATAATTATTAACTTGCTATAATAAACACTAAGAAGTTATATTAACAAATTATCTTAATTACTTTTGTAAATATAATTATAAAAGGCTAAACTCTAATGCGCTAAGAAGTTTTTAAACCTTTTTCCCCTTCAAAGAAATGAGATAACATTAGGAGTTTTGAGCAGAAAAGTGATATGACTTGACTTATAGTTACTATAATTGCAAAAAATGTGAAGAACAAATTGAGTAGAAGTCATGACAGAAAAGGAAAATATTAATTTATTAGTTGCAAATGAAGAATGGATAGCTCAAATGCACTGGTAGAATGTAGAAAAGAAAAATAAAACCAATAGGAGGGAGAGAAAAGTAGGATTTGCTAGTTGTACGGTTATGTGAGATACACTATGTGATTCCTAGATTTTAAACTTGCATAATTGGAACTATAAAGATGTAATTTCATTAGAAATAGGTAGACAATAATGTCTGATATTTTCCTGCAAAGAGCTATAATTTGGGAAATTTTTGTTGCCGATAACACAAATTATGGGTTAAAACTATGAGTCTGGAACCATTTATATAATTGCGCTACAGATGCTCCTGCATAGTTTTTTATGAATCTTTACTACTTTGCAACATTCTCTGACAGCTACCTCCTAGCTTCTGTATGAGTGACAATGCTGAAACATCAATGTACTTCTCTAATTTTCCTTTTGAGAGTTTTCTTGCTCCTTTTCCATTTGAAGTGGGGCTTGGAAGATGCCTTCTCTGAGGAAATCTTATGCAACTGTAGCCAAGCACTATCCAATAAACTTGTGTGTTACTGCCATCTTGTGGTTCTGTTTTTCTCTTATTTATTTATTTATTTATTTATTTATTTATTTATTTATTTATTTATTTATTTATTTAATTGAATCACCATGAGATAGTTACAAGCTTTCATGTTTGGGTTACAATCACACAGTGATCAAACACACATCCCTCCACCAGTGCACATTCCCCACCACCAACATCCCTGGTATAACCCCCCTTTCCCACCCTCCCCCGCCCTCCATGACAGACAATATTCCCCATACTCTCTCTACTTTTGGGCATTATGGCTTGCAACACAGACACTGAGAGTTCATCATGTTTGGACTCTGCTGGGGTTAGGAAACACTAACCTGGCCTGAGGACTGTATTCTAGGATACATAGTGATAGGTCCCCAGGAGCGCCCCCCCCCCCTTAAGCTTAATCTATCTCTTACTGTGTCCATACTAAATGACTAGAAATATTATTAAGAAGTATATTTAAGACAACTGTTAAGCAGATTTGGAATAAGGAAAGGAGAAATGCGTTCTAAGATGAAATTCTGTTCTTGGGCCAATCTCCTTGTGGGATGAGATTTTGTCCTAAAAGCATCCCCTGAGGAAAGGGTTTTTCCTATGTAGATTATGCAACCACACCCAGGTGTATTTGCCATTAGGGCCTCCTGAGCATTTCACTGTAACTAAGGCTGTGAGACTGGGCACTAAGAGACTGGAATGAAGGGCAGTGTGAGACTGAAATGGTAAGTCGGGTGAGTTTTGAATTGACGCAAGGGAGACTGGAATGGGAGGACAGAATAAGATAAAGATTGGAATAAATGGCAACTGATTACCAACCAGCCTGCCCCCTTTTTCTCTGTTTTTTTTTTGCCCATCACCTTCTGCCAGCTGGGCTCGGGAGGCAGCTCTTGACCACTGAATGCATGAAGCGGGCACCCACACTTTTTGAACTCACATATCATCTTATACAACTTTGTTATCACTGTATCACTGTCATCCCCTGCTCATAAATTTACTCGAGCAGACACCAGTAACATCTCTATTGTGAGACTTGTTGTTACTGTTTTTGGCATATCAAATATTCCACGGGTAGCTTGCCACGCTCTGCCGTGCGGACAAGATATTCTCGGTAGCTTGCTGGGGTGTCTGAGACGGATGAAGGAATCGAAACTGGGTCGGCCGAGTGCAAGGCAAATGCCCTACCTGCTGTGCTATCACTCGAGCCCTAACTATAGGGGTTATTAAAAGTTTTATTGAGAACTTACCTATAAATGCTATATATATATACACACATATATACATATATACGTATATATGTATATGTATGTGTGTATATATATACACACATACACACACATATATATGTGTATATATATATATTTTATAGTAACGACAAAACTGATGCCATGGCAGGGGGCAGAAATCAGCAAAATCAGGTAGGCCTGGGATTGAAATAGTCTCTATTTCCCAACAATGAAACAATGTGTAACTAGCCACCCTGAACCCACCTGGGAAAGTTCCTGAGCTCAGCAAGTAGGCTCCATCAATCAATCACAATGCCTGAGAAATTGCCTTTTGTTAACCCTAAAAGAATGAGTAGCATATGTAACCACAAATTGCTAGTGGAAACTGTTGTTTAACTATTGCCTGACCACTATAACCCTAGAAACTTGCCAAAACACCTTTGTTTGGTAACTAAGATTTCTTCTGAAACAATAAGGCATGTACTGCTTATGTAATCATTTCCTATATAAACTGTTTGTAACTTGGAAGTCGGGTCGCTATCAAAAAGCCATTCTGTGGTTGAGATAGTTGACCCCAGTTAACTGGAATAAAACTTCTTCTGCTTTTGCATTATTGTGTTCATATCTCTGTTCATCTTGCCACTTGGGAACCCCTAGTCCCAGACTTAAATACATATATATGTGTATATATATATATATATATATATATATACATACATATATATATGGCATTGTACTGTCCATAGCACTGTTGTCTCCTTTCTCATCGATTTGCTCGATTGGGCACCAGTAACATCTCCATTTTGAAAGTTGTTACTCTTTTTGGCATATCGAATACGCCACAGGTAGCGGGCAGGATATTCTTGGTAGCTTGCCGGGCTCTCCAAGAGGGATGGAGGAATCGAACCCAGGTCTGCCATGTGCAAAGCAAACACCCTACCCACTGTGCTATCACTCCAGTCCATATATATATGTATGTATATATATATATATATATATGGATTTTCATTTGTGATTCCTATGCTATATAGATGAACATGGGAAGAATGATGGGAGAAATATTTCTGCCTAAAGATGTTAGGCAAAAGAAAACAAGGTCCATTCTTGGTACTGGAAATGAAAAAAGACAGAAACACAATATGGGTTAGGGAAGAAGGGGAGCTCATGAAAATCTTGTTGGATAAAATATGTGAAACACAGTAGAAGAAACCTTAAAATATCACTGCCAGTCACTAGATATTAATGTAATTTACCCTATGTTGTTGTTAAGAATTCTTAGATAAAAATCAGTTAAAACAAATGCATATAGCAATGTATTCATATATATACCTTACTGCATAATTATATAGATAAAGGTTAGAGTTATAGAGGAAAATATTTGGAATGAAGCCATTTTCTATACAAACAACAAAAACCTTAGGTTGGAAAATTCTTATTTTAAACAAACTTTTTATAACCCATCACTAATGACCTCACATTTTTAGTTCAGTTTTTCAATCCTGGTTTGGAAAGTAATGTGATAAGTAAACATACTGGAGACAGAGCCAACATTTTTATGAACAAACAACCAACATGCATTTTTAGACAGTTACAGATACTACAAAGCATCTTGAGAAACTTTTTAAAAATCTATGACTTGGTGAAAAAAAACCATGGGTTTTCGGTTATATTCTTCTCAGGGAGCCAAATAGCCTTTGAAATATATATACAGTTCTGTTTGGACTTCAGCAATTCGTGAAGATGAAAAGTATACAGTACTTTGCAATCTACCTCTTTGAAAGGAATCTCTTCATCTTTCTGGAGGTTTATGCTTCCAGCTAGGTCATCCATGTGTTTCTTGGCAATAGGTGGCTTCTGAGAATAACTCTCACTGAGGCTTTTATTGAAGGCATCAGGACGTTGCATCAATCCACAGGAGTAATTGGTGATGATGTGACACCTTCTGTTGTCTCCATTATTTCTGACTAAAAAGCTGGGGAAAACAGCACCTAGTAGCATTCTATATGTCTGCACAAGGTCATGTTCATTAACTGGGAAAAAGACTAGAATTACACATTTTGCTGAATATTCTGCTCTGTGGGTCAGAAATGTTACCATAAACACGTAAAATAAAATGGCCTCTGATTTTATAATGGAGGAACAAAATTTACGGCAATTTGGAATGGAAAAAGTAATCAAAGAATTTAATATCAACATAAAAAAGTAAAATTACTATGATAAGCAAGGTTTAAGTATAAAAATGATATTTTAAAGACCTCTGTTCGATTCCTCTGCCCCTCTCAGAGAGCCCGGCAAGCTACCAAGAGTATCGAGCCCGCACAGCAGAGCCTAGCAAGCAACCCATGGCGTAGTAAATATGCCAAAAACAGTAACAACGAGTCTCACAATGAGAGACGTTACTGGTGCCCACTCAAAAAACTTTAATAATAATTAAGTTGTAAAATATTTCCTCTTATTTGAGCAGCCTAAAAGTAGGAAAATAAGGACTTTGACTATGTTAATATGGCAGCAAAGAAAAATATGTGAAAATTATAAATATTTGTGCTTGTAGTTCCAGGGCTCAAACTCATAAACTTGTACTAGCATTGAGTATTACTAGAGCCTTCACTGCTTTTTTCCATTCAAGTTTTAGAAAAAAATTTATTGATATTTATTGTATTCTTTAGTTGAGCATTTTAAAAGTAAGCATTTATGCAACATGTTTCCTTAGCTTTTTCAGTTACCTTTGTGGACTAGATCATATCAAGTTTTCAGTGGTGACTCCTTTTAAACTATTGGACATGAGGCTAGAGAAAAATAGTACAGCAGGTAGGGCACTTGTGTTGTGTGCATCTGATCTGGGTTGGATCCTTGGCATTCCATATGGGTCCCTGGACACGGCCAGGAGTAATTCCTGAGTACAGAGTCAAACAGTCATGGATATGCCCCCCCCCAACATCAAACAAACAAAAAATAATTGCACACAAACTCTCACACCGTCCTCCTCCAAGCCTGCCTTTATATCACAGTTTTCACTTTTTCTCTCTCCTCCTTTCCCCTTTTCCTCTCCCTCTCCCTCTGTCTCTGTTTCTGTCTCTGTCTCTCCTTCTAGGCTTCTAGGTATTATGGTTTGAAACTGGGGACATTTGTGCTGAAAAATATACAATGGTGAAGAAATAGGAGTTGGATTGTTATATGGTGGAAATCCGGTCATGTAGAACATTTGTGTATCTCAAAGAAATTCAATTAAAACAAGAAAGAGGTCAAAAAAATAAAGTCCTTTGCATAGTTTATTCAGAGCCATGTCCTTTTTGTATAGACACAAGAAGACAATATTACGCTTTTGTACCTTGGAACTTAATTTGCTTCAAATATTATTCATTCCCGGGCATCTGCTTTCTCCACTTAATCCACAGTTGCCCACAGTTCCTAGCACCCCAAAAGCAGGGTTCCGACGAGGGACGGGACGGATCCAGGGCAAGCAGTGAGTTATGTGTTACCCTGGCATAGAGATGGGCCTGGCCAAAGTGCCTAATTCTTAACTATAAGTTAAGAGCTTGATCATAGACAAATGCTGTCATGATCCAAAAGTAATGACAAGACTAGGACCCTGCTAGGGATAGGAAAGACTGATCTGGCCTGAGCACTGTAGTCTGAGATCGAGATGGCTCCAGGAGAGCAATTCTATAAGCTTTAATGCATTTCTTATTGTGTCCATACAAAATAATTAATATTATGAATGCTTATATGTTTGCTGGATGAGGAGAGGAGAAACACACTAATGGGACTCCGCCCTTGGGTGGATCCTCCTGCTGAGAGAGAATCAGTCCTAGGAGAAGCATCCCCTGAGGGAAAGAACTTTACCCCTATTGATTGTGACCACACCTATATGTAAGCCCCAACCCCCTCATGCTGGTGGATTTAACTAGGCTATAAGAGTGGGTTGGGGGGCGAGATCCACAGATCCAGGGAGAGATCCAGAACTGGGAGAGAAGCAGAGAGAGAGAATGAAATAAACTGAATGAGCAACCAGTTTGGCCTTCTTCCTTCCGTCGCCTGCCCTTGACCAACAGCCACACACAGCGGTTCCAGAGCACCAAACATGGGCGGTGAGACAGAGCCGCCCGGGGAGCCCTCGAGTGCACACTGTCTGTGGTTTTCTTCTAAATCTCATTGGAGATAGAAACCCACATATTTTCCTAAAATTAAGGAGGTAGCATTAAAATATTATTAGACTTTTAAAAGAAATTTGATTCTTGTCCAATTTTGCTACTAAGGCTTGCTCTTGTGTTCTCTAGTTTCTTCAGCTCTTGATAACTGGAATCTATTAGTTCTTTGGGTTGGTCAAATTTCTCATGTAGTGATTGCTTAACTTCACTAGCCAGTACTTTCTATTTGGATTGCCAAAGTAGTTGGTGTTTATTTCAGGCTCTCAGGGACCAGGCTGTAGGGTTTTAATGGGCTTCAGGATTTTTCTGTTTGTTTATTTATTTATTTATTTATTTATTTATTTATTTATTTATTGATTTATTCATTCATTCATTCATTCATTCTTTAAAGTCTGTTTGACCCAATAAGGCCAAGGTAGGAGAGGAAATCTAGGAATATTCGTTATCATCATCATCATCATCATCATCATCATCATCATCATCATCATCATCATGTTGATCATCATTTTCTCGAGCAGTCTCAGCAACGTCTCCATTCATCCTAGCCCTGAGATTTTAGAAGCCTCTTTTTACTCATCCTTCCCAACGGTGCTGCATTGGAGGATCTTTCAGGGCCGGGGGAATGAGACCCATCATTTTTACTGGTTCTGAATACGCCACGGGGAGATTTCCAAGTTCTCCCATACATGGGAATATTGGTAGATGGAAATTGACACTGTTGATGGAATTGGTGATGAAACATCAAAAACACCACTATGAATAATTTTGTAACTTACAGTACTTTAATAAAATGATTTTTTAATTATTTCATTAGTTAAGGCACTGTATAGACTATAGAGTGAAGTCTATGAGTTAGCAGGAGCAAGTAATCTGCTACCATTGACTGCATTTCTCACAGTTTGAGTATTGGGAAGATAAGTACTGCGTGTTACAGCTGCTAAAAGTCAGAGACTCTTATAGTCAGCATTTCAAATGAAAATCAGGTTTTCTTATGATATCTACACTTCATTTAAAATTGCATTTTAAACAAAATCTTTAAGAATGGCACTTTAATCTATTGGTATATAATAAAATAAATTAAAAGATGAATTCTATTGGTGCCATATAGTACAAGGGTAGGGCACTTTTCTTGGATGTGACAAGCCAGGTTCGATTCCTGGCATTCCATATGTTCCACTGAGTACTGTCAGGAGTGATCCCTTTGTACACAGCCTACAGAATGTGAGTGCCCAAAGGGGCGAAAAAAGCACAATAAATAAAGATTTACCATCAAAATGGTCATCACTAAACTGTAAGCAATCGTTTTGCTTTTTAAAATGCAAAATGTTAACGTGTACTAGGTTAGTTCAAAACTACAGAAATGATATATTTAGGCTCTGACAGCATCTGTGATTTGCTTTTTGGAGGGAACCATACCCAGAGGTGCTCAGGGCTGACTTCCTCCTCTGTATTTAGGGATTACTCCTTGTGGGGCCCTGGGCATAGTATGGGGTTCAGTAACATGCACCTCAATTACTCTACTCACTGAACTATCTCTCTAGCCCCAATTATGTGTTTATTTATGTTCTAAGTGCTTAACTGTACCAATCATTTTCCATTTCATTTAAACACAAAGAATCATATCACTGAGATCTTAAAGTCTTTGTACATGAAAGCCTATATCATTAGCCAAGTCCCATTATTTTCAATCTCTAATTTTTGTGATCTTACTTAGCATCAAGTCAATAAGACTCGAAGAGTCAATATTCGTTGCATTAAAATTATTACATTGAATCTTGTGCAGTTAAAGAGCAAACACTTTGAATATTATCCCTTCTCCCAACAGTATCCCTACAGTCACTGTCACTGTCACTGTTATCCCGTTGCTCATAGATTTGCTCAGCAGGCACCAGTAATGTCTCCATTTGTCCTAGTCCTGAGATTTTAGCAGCCTCTCTTTACTTGTCCTTCCCAATGGTGCCGCATTGGAGACTCTTCCAGGGTCATTTTCACTGGTTTTAGCATATCGAATTTGCCACGGGGAGCTTACCAGGCTCTGCCATGTGGTCAGGATACTCTTGGAAACTTGCCAAGTTCTCTGAGAGGGAGAACTAGACAATAAAAGGTCTGGAGTTTTGTTTTATAGTCTCTGGATCTTGGTCATTGATGGGATTACACGGCGCCAGGGACAGTTTGTGGGTGTGACCGCCTAGCTACTGGAAAAAGGGGAATCTGGGTGGAGGAGGCCCAGCGCCAATCCGAGCAGGCTTGGAGATCTCAGCCCTGGGTCCTGCACACCTGGGTTCCTCTGCCGGTTCCTTCATGTGTGAGGCTTGTCTGAGCATGTGGAGAGTGGCCTTGAGCATGACTGTGAGTGGGTTCCAGAGGTCTTCAGCTGCCGGGGCTCTGCTCATGGTGGGGAGGGAAACTCAATATCCCCCCACTCCACGGGGCCCCCATGAAGACAGCCAGGCGCAGGGGCAGGAGACATCATATAAACACTCAAGGGCCAGAGCGATGTACAGCGGGTAGGCGTTTGCCTTGCAATCCCCAGCATCCCATATGGTCCCCCAAGCACCGCCAGGAGTAATTCCTGAGTGCAAAGCCAGGAGTAACCCCTGAGCATCTCTGGGTGTGACCCAAAAAGCAAAGAAAAAAAATGAGCACTCAAAATGAGTATGTTTCTATGTGCCACAAAAAACTTAAGTCTTGGAATTGTTGAAGAGAACAGCAAGGTCTCAAAACAAAATCTGTCAGATGTTATTTGTAAATAGCACTTTTGAGATTCTGTTTATATATTTTTTTTGCTTCTTCTTAGAGTTTTGTTGCATTTCAGAAAATGCACACTTTGCTTTTTTAGATAGCCAATATTACTTACCATTCATCACATCATAATTTCTATAAATTTATTTCAATAATATTCTCAAGTATTTTATCTACAAATTAAAATGCTATTTCAGAAAAGAGTTTATATTTTCCTCCAAAATTATGGTAGTCCTTTTGATTATGGGCTGGCAATCTTAAGGCAGCTGTGCTTCAATGTTTTTGTCTGTTTCAATATAAATGATAAAAAGGGCTTAAGAGTCATTAATATTAAGTAAAGGAGAATATGAAACACCCTAAGATACATTGGAAACAACCTGTTATTGGTACATATATTCCTGGAGAGCTTAAATACCTCTAGAATCTACCTTGCATTATTTTATTGAATTTTTTTTGTATATGAACAACACTTTTGATTAAACTTTAAACTTAAAAAGTAATTTTGTAGCACAAAAACTGTTTGATTTCATGACAATAATAATCATTCTACATAAAAAAACAGGATATATTCAGTGTGTCATCTGCTTGATTGATGAAGTTCAGAGGGCTAAAGGAAGGCTGTATTGCCACTTCTTCTACAAAGAACTTGATGATACCCCCTGAAAACAGTTTCACAATGTTTTATTGGAAGTGCATGACTTCAAATGAATGAGAAACATAGTACTTTAGAATAACATAAAAGTGGCCAAAACCCAAACTGCACTACACATGTTCAAATTAAATTTCTCTGTTTTACCAAACTATAAAACATATCTTTATGTGTTTGAGTACTCTTTATTACATTAACTTATGTTCCATGAAAATGCATTGTTTCATACCATTCAAAATTGTTCAGCAGCAGAAGAATTAGATTATGACATATTTACAAAAGTAAAGGACCAATATTTATTTTGTATTTTTACAAATAGAGCATTTTAAAGCAAAATACCGCCAAAACACCTAAACTAAGATCATGCAATAATAGGTGAATCTATATTTCAATAGATATATAAGTTCTATTGGGTTGGTTCTGCCTGCCCGCCCCAAAGATAACCGTGATGGCAAAAAGAATCATGTTTATGAAAAAGAGAAGAAAATCATCATATTATTTTGACAATGAAAACACCATTTTCTGATATGCTGTTTTTAATTAATTTTGCTGTGGTATCCTATATGCCAAACAAAGTAACAACAAATCTCACATTGGAGATATTACTGGTGCTCGCTCGAACAAATCGATGAGCAACGGGATGACAGTGACAGTGACAGTGGGATCATAAGAGTGGTGCTCTTGGCTTAATCCTGGCTCTGTGCTTAGGGACTAATCTTGTCAGGACTAAAGGGACCATTTGGGTGAAAAAGATGGGACTTGCATCAACCATTTGCAAGGCAAAATCCCCAATGGCTGGTCTTTCTCTACAGCTCCTGATAGGCCACTATTGACTATACAAACCACCCTGCAAGAGCAGAACCAGCTATGGAATGTAGTCCTAATCATACACTAAGAAATTTCCAGAAGGAAAACATGGTCTTTCCTAAAATTATAATTTGAACATACATTTCCTAATGATAACCAAGGATCATACTGTCTATAGCATATAAGTGTAGAAACAAAGGATGCCATAATTGCCTTTTTCAAGGATGAATTTCTGATCACATGACAGGCATGGAAGCTGCTGTTTGGTCTGTTGCTGTTGATAGGAACCATATGCTATGGGAAACTAGGTACAATATTACTTCCAAACCAAGTTACCTGGTGGATATATATTGCTGCATAAATTGATTACCTGGCATTCAATTCATATAGCTTGTGTATTCTCGCCATTTGCCTGTAGAAAAGACCACACCTTTATGGGATAAATTACTTAAAATTAAAACTCCATACCTTCAACTTTATCTCATAAAGGTGAGAATTCCCAGGCCCACTGGTCTCCATATAATAAAAACATTCTGTGGTGCCAATATGCCAGATGTGTGTTATATATGCAAAGCTGGAGAATAATCAAAAACATATAGACCTCCAAAAACTGCTCTGATACTTTTTCATAGAATGAGATATTAGCCGGATTCCCTATGAATGTGGGATCATTTGCTCTTTGTTTGAGGATATGTTTATCCAGATGGCAGATATCTGACAATATTTACAATGATGAAAATTCAGATATCACCACAAGAGAAATGTAGTTGCAAAGATCTGAAATCCCAAACATAGAATGGTTCCTGTTGAATATAACAATTCCTGAATGCTTTACTTATCAAGAACATGAAAGCTGGGGCCGGAGCGATAGCACAGTGGGTAGGGCGTTCGCCTTGCACTCAGACAACCCGGGTTTGGTCCCCGGCATCCCATATGGTTTCCCATGCACCACCAGGTGTAATTCCTGAGTGCAAAACCAGGAGTAAGCCCTGGGCATTTCTGGGTGTGACCCAAAAAGCAAAAAAACCCAAAAAACAAAAAACAAAAAAACCAAGAAATTGAAGTCTGTTTTTCAATAGGAAATAAAATTGGGGTGACAAATATTCTTCTTTACCTTTTGATTCTAGCAATTTCAAATGATAATAAATGTCTGTATCATAATTGATGTCTTTTAGAGTAGAATGAAATGTTGCTTAAAAAATTTATCTTAGCGGCTAGAGAGATAGTAAGGCAAGCAAGTAGTGTGCTTGCCTTGCATGTAGCCAAGCCAGATTTGGTACCCAACACCACATACAGTCCTTCAAGTCCCTGCAGAAAAGATCACTGAATACAGAGCCAGAAGGAAGTTTTGAGCATTACCAAGTGTGGCTCTCACACCCCTGAAAAGGCAGAGCTTGACAACTGGGTTATTCTAGAATCTATGTTTTCAGGTACTTTCTTTAGTTCAACTATTTTAAGCCTATGATTTCTCAAACTAAGCACTTGCTGTTCCCCAAAGTGCAAAACTGGTTTTACCACTTTATTTCTAACACTTCTTGAATGACTTTGCAGAAAAAATGTTCCATGGGTGTGGTGTTTTCTATTCATAATCTGTCTTTTCCACATTTTATGTTTGTTTGCATATTGTTTTACCTCGTTCAAGTGGGTTATTTGTCTTTTCTAAGTATTTCTTCAGTACTTCTTAGTCCCTTAAGCCCTTCTTTTTTTTTCTTAAAGGTTTTATTATTGAATCACTGTGAAATAGATCCTTATAAAACTGTTCATAATGTGTTTAGTGATGTTGCATACTTTTATACTTTTACCATATAAATCTGTCATCGGTTAAAGTACACATATAAAATAGGATGGGAAGCTTCTATGTCCTCAACATCTAGATTTAAAATAAACATTTTGCCATTCTTTTTTTTTTGGTTAAAGTATTTTAATCCCTATCAGAGAAACTGGCAAGCTACCAAGAGCTTCCTGCCCACATGGGAGAGCCTGGCAAGCTCCCTGTGGCATATTCATATGCCAAATACAGTAACAATAATGGGTCTCATTCTCCTGACCCTGAAGGAGCCTCTAATGCAACACCATTGGGAAGAACGAGTAAAGAGAGTCTGCTAAAATCTCAGGGCTAGGATAAATGGAGATGTTACTGGGCCCGCTTGAGCAAATCAATGATCAATGGGATGATAGTGATAGTGATCACTGTCACTGTCTGTCATCCCATTGCTCATTGATTTGCCTGAGCGGGCACCAGTAGTGATAGTAATAGAGATTGAAAAGCTCTTTATTCCACTTTCAAAAATCTGAGTGATAATCTAGCTAGAATTCTTGGTTCAAGGGTTACTTTTTTCTATTTAGCACTTTATATACCCTATACCATCTCCTCTGGTTCCAATATTTCTGCTCAGCAGAGTACTGACAGTCTTATCAGGGGATACTCTTATTAGTTTATATGTGATTATTTTTTCTCTTGCTGCTTTTAGGGTTCTTCCCCATATTTTCAATATAATATGTGTCTTATATTCACCTACTATTATTTACTTTGATTGGAAGTCGTTGAGCATTCTGGATCTGAGTGTCTAACTTCTTTTCAGCTTGGGAATTCCTAAGATGTTTATTTCTTCAAGAATTCTGCTCTTTTCTCTCCTCTTCAGCATTCCTAACACAACATGGTTTCTCTTGATGTTGTCCTGTATTACTCTTATGTACTCTTCATTGTTTCTAAATATTTTTTTTTAGTGGTCCTTGAGGTGGTGTACTTTATAGTATTTTATCTTTGATCGGGGCTGGAGCGATAGCGCAGTGGTTGGGCTTTCGCTTTTCACGTGTTCGATTCCTCTGCCCCTCTTGGAGAGTCCGGCAAGCTACTGAGAGTAGCCTGGCAAGCTACCCATGAGTATTGGA
The DNA here is from genome assembly GCF_027595985.1 of Sorex araneus. Taxonomy (NCBI): domain Eukaryota; kingdom Metazoa; phylum Chordata; class Mammalia; order Eulipotyphla; family Soricidae; genus Sorex; species Sorex araneus. The sequence goes on from NC_073311.1 coordinate 27,900,988, forward strand.
TATGCCAAAAACAGTAACAACAAGTCTCTCAATGAGAGACATTACTGGTGCCCGCTTGAGCAAATCAATGAGCAACAGGATGACAGTGACAGTGACCTTTGATTGTACAGGTTGAATTTTCAATTCTGCCTTTCTATTGTTGAACTCTTGTATGTTGTATATGTTTAGTCACTGTATTTTTTAAAATATTTAATGAATCACTGTGAGATACAGTTACAGACTTGCAAACTCTCATGATTGCCTTTCAGTCAAACAATGCTCAAGTACCCATCCCTCCACCAGTGCCCATTCTCCACCAGCAAAGTTACCAGCATCCCTTATCCTCCTCCCATCACCACCCCCAACACACACACACACACACACACACACACACACACACACACACTTCCAAACCCCTGCCTCCACTCTATTTTTTAACTCTGTGATTTTTGTTTGAACTTTTCTCAAACTTCTAATTGCAGATTATCTTCACTAAAATTTAAATTTTGTTGGCGTTCTCTTCCACTGATACCTTCATTTCAGTAATCACAATTAGGATTATTGCTTTTAAGTCATTTCCAAGTAGCATGTATAGTTTTGCAGTGTTAGGAGTTAAATCCATATATTGTCATGATCCATCAAAGTCACTGAGCTTCTCTGTCATGCCATTATATTTGGTGCTGCAGGTCACCCTCGGTAAAACCAGTGAATTATGTTGAGCAGGTCTGGGTGGTGACCAGGGATTAACATAGTGAAAGCCCAGGCACACGTGCACCTCAATTTAAGAGCACTTGGAAGTGACCAAAGGTGCAATGGCCAGCACATGCGTCTATGATCTTATTCTCACAAATACAGCTTGTGGCTGGAGTACCTTGTGCTTACTGGGTTAAGTTTTCCAGGATATTAGTCTCAGCTCAAAAACTAAGGGTAAAGTATATGCACTACAGAACTGGAAAGACGCAGATCCTGAGCAGCCCTTGACTTACGTAGACAATGGGGACCCCTATTGTCTGACCCCGAACTGACTACACTTTTGGAGATTCATAGAGAACTTTTTTTTTTTTCTTGTAGGGGTCTGCTTTTCTTTCTAGCAGTCAGTTATGAACTGGTAGGGTCCTAGCCAGTTACCTAGGTATAAACATTACTAATTATTACTTCTCACTTCCAAGCAACTCAGCTATTGGTTAGAAATATGTGTATCTCCTGTGAGGAATTTTCCCCGGTGGTCTGTAACTCTGTGAAGAGTGAGACACTACGTGGTTTCCTTAAACATTGCTCTCAGCAGGGAATTAGTGTTTGGTAAGATGGTGCCTTTGAATACTCTGATCCCTGTTTATGCCACACAACTTCTCACCTTCTATGCCAACTTTGAATAATAGGCTCAAAGGATTTGGTGTGTATTTTTGATGAAATCTCCCCTGCTCCCCAAGGTTAATGGCCACAACTTAGATGTGCCGTAAGTTGTTGGACAGTTGTTGCCCAGACTTTTTTTCTCCTTGGGAAGGAAATTTCTCTATCCCTAATACAACTGGGCATTGTCCTTTTGTTCCTTGCTGTAAATGTTTTGTAAGTTGGTGTCTTATGTCAGTTTCTGTATAAATTATTCTGATTTTTAGTGTAAATCCGATGTGATTTTGTAAGTGGGTATATAAACACTAGTTCTTTCTTTTTGTCCAATAAAATCAACCATATCCATTCCATATGTCACATTTTCAAGTTATTACTAACTTTGTTTTTGTAACATTAATTATAGAATTTTATTAATTGATTAAAAGTGAATTTCTGAGAACATAGTAATACTTGGCTATGTTCAAGAGTGACTATGAGGAACAGAAAATCTAGAGACAAATTTGAAACAATTTTTATTTTTTTGCATGATATTGCCATCTTGTGGATACAAGTGGTATTAAAAGAAAAGATTTTGTGACAATATCAGAAATTTTTAACTTAGTATTGAAAGAGATTGAAGACAAATATAATATCCATATTTCCATTGTAGATTACTATGATATTAAAAATAATCAAATAGTTATTATACATTATCAACTTATATTATAATTCTATAATTAATGTATTAATATTCAATTTTGTATTAATATTCAATTTCTCGCCATAGTTTAAAAGTATGTGGTATATAACAAAAATCATCCACAATATAGACATTAATATAACATTATTTCTGAGTATATAATTACAAAAACAAAGTTAGTAATAACTTGAAAATGTGACATATGGAATGGATATTTCTAATGAAATCATGTCAAAAATATTTTTGGTGGCATATTTTAATAAAGACTTTTATATAGTGTTTAAGATAGATAGCAGCTAATTTTCAGGTCCTTGCTAGACAGAGTATAAGATTATCTTGCTCAAAACCAAACATCATGTTGTAGAATTCTTTTATATGAGTATTTCATATACCCATAACTCATAGATAGGACTCTGTAGGCTGTAGCAGCTCCTAAAAATAATCCTCCATATTGGAGTCAACCTGATTGCCCTCACTCTCCTACACTCACCACTCTGCCTCTCCTCTGCTCTATTTCCCATGCTGCTTGCACATGCTCTGTCTCTCGCTGCTCGGTCTCGTTTGAGCTCTTAACCGCCTTCTGGTCACTGAGAAGTGTCTGGTCACCAGTTACTGATCTGCATTATTGTCTTCTTCTTTTGGTTTTCTCTGTGCTCTACATTTTAAATTACTTTCTTTTTGCATTGGATCTGTGCAATCTGCTTGCTGTATTGTCTTTTACACGCCATCTGCTTGCTTACATCTTCTCTTCACACTGTCTGCTGAGCCTGGACCTGATCTATGCAGTGGTCGATGTTTATATAAATTGCCTGTCTGTATCCTTTGCCATTTCTGTTATCTGACTGACTACACACCCGGTCAACAATACTTAAAATGACCAAAATAGTTAATCTAGATTGTCTGCCTACCCCTTCTTAGCAAGAGAAATATATAAAGGTGCAATTGACTTTAAGAATTAGGTGAAAATTGTCAATATTTATTCTAATAATTCCCTGTAATAGAGAATTCAAATTTCAAGACAAAAAATTTTGTTTAATTTTTGTGCCACATTCATCTGTGCTCAGGGAATACTCCTGGATTACTTGGGGGACCATATGTAGTATGAGGGGTTGAGTCCAGTTTTTCACATTTACCAGAATATACTCTGGCTCCACCCTCAGCATTGCTTATACTTTTTTACGCACCTGGAGTGACCCGTGGGCAAAGGAGCCAGGAAGAGCCCCTGAATACCACCAGCTATGACCCATGCCACCACCGCCCTTCAATAATTGAGGAATTATAGGACTTAAGTGATAGCAAAGTGGGTAAGGCTTTGCTATTGCCTTGCATGAGGCCAACGTGGGTTCGATTTCTCCGTCCCTCTCGGAGAGCCTGGCAAGCTACCGAGAGTATCCTGCTTGCACGGCAGAGCCTGGCAAGCTATCCGTGGCGTATTCGATATGCCAAAAACAGTAACAGCAAGTCTCACAAATGGAGATATTACTGGTGCCCATTCGAGCAAATTTATGGACAACAGAACGACAGTGCTACAGTGCTACCAGAACATACAATATAGTTTTAACTTCTCTTAGATACCTAGTGTCTTACACATTCAAAACATGTGTTCTAATTGTGTTTCTAGTAACACTGATGATTAAACATGGCAATCAATGTTTAATTGATGTGCTCAGGGTTTACTTCTTGATCTGAACTCAGGGATCACTCCTGAGAATACACAGACTACCTGTTGGTATGCTGGATCATTTCTGCGTAAGGCCCTACCCATCCTTGTATCAGTCAAGCCCCTCAAACAAGTATCTCAAGTAAAGTGTTTCTGTCATTGCTTCATAAGCAGGGATATGACATTGAGAGTTTATAGTACTGCTATAGCAAATTACCACAAATTTTGTGACCTAAAGTGCCATGTGTTTATTCTTCTACTGTTCTGAATATCAGATGCTTCTACTCTGTACTCAGACTCTCTATAGACAAAGGTTCCAGGGTGCTGGAGGATAAATTTTCTTCCTGTATTACAAGAAAATAAAATTTGCTTCCTGAATTATCTAGATTCCTCAGTTGTCACCCATATACTTTTCCTCAGATTTCAAAGCTCTAGATTCTGTGTCTATCATCACATCACCTCTTCCTCTGTCTCCTCCCCCTTCAGTCCTCTAATGAGGGCTGTTGCAATTGTAACAAAACTACTCATATGAAAGGGAGAGTGAATTTACCTCCCAATTATCTGCTTATTTCCATCTGCAATGTCCCTCTTATCAAATAAATTGATATTCATATTCTGGAGACTACATTGAGACATATTTGAGAGGATCCAGTCCACCAAAGACTCCATATAACCAAAATAGCCATGAATGCTACTTTCAGGGAAACTAATAATTTTGAGGTTAGTTCAAACATAAAGTCATGAACATACTGGACAACTTTCATAATTGCATCAATTTCCTATCTTAATGAAATAACAATGTCTAATGTATTGTTTACAACTCTTTTTGCTATATTTTTGTTTTACTGAATTTTATTTTCTTAAATGTTACCAAACTAATTGTTTTATCTCTTTTACACCTTAATTTTAAGCCATAAAAATTTATTGATTTAAACCAGAAATTCAAATTTAGTACACACTCATGAAGCATCTGTATTGAAAAAGTATTAGGATTAGGGAAGTAAATAATTTTGACCACTAGATGGTATTCCTAACCTACAGAACCATAATGTGACAACTTTGAAAGACTTTAGTTCTTTGGAAGTTTAGTTATTCATTATTTTGGTCATATTTATTTATTAAAGTATTAATACCAGAAATTTGACACAGGGTCTCAAACATCCAAGCAAATCCTCTTGCATATCCAAATCAGTGATATCCTCAGCCTCTGGCCTTATTTTCAAGTAAGACTTAAATTAATCTACAGTAGTTTCTGACATAAATACATTATATTGATCTCCATCTCACAAGGTGTATGCAACCCTGCTTATAAAATGTAGGAACAGAAAGTTTTTAGATGGTTATGTTACAGTGAAGTGGAAGAGAAGGAGAGAGGCACCAGGTAATCTGGTTAGTCTAACTGGTTTTCTAAAGGTGACCTGCATGTAGTAAAAATCTCAGGCAGTGGGAAATGCTCAGAGTGGAGATTAGTAAAGCAAAAGGAGAGTAGTGAGGAGACTTTGATCCCATACTTGTACCCTGGACAAATGGCAGTCAGCAGCTGAACTATCAGTTCGAACATGTGCCCACACACAGAAGAAAAAAAAGACCAGCAATGGGTAATAAGAACAAGGAGGGATAGACAACAACTACCAATAATAGACAAGTGGGTTATCAATCAAACTGGACATTGTGGACAAGGCAGACCTGGGCACTGGATTTTTACACAGAAACTGGGAATTACAATAAACAAAAGTGTACCTGCTCGAACTGTAAGCTGAGAATAAAACTATAATAGTCTTGCTTTAATTTTAAACACATTATTTCCCTAAGGACTTTTTCAGGAGTTAGTTAAAGTTTGCTGTATTACTATTTGCTGTTTGGGTTCTTTTTTTAAATCATTTTTTTTTTCATTTTGAATACCAGAAATTTAATTCAAATCACAGGACAATTATCCAGATTCTCATTTTAAATATATATATGAGCATGAGTATAGAAAATTGAACATTTCTCAATGTTTAATACCCACTTATTTAAATTTTAATTTTGTTAAACCTTTATAACACATAACAAAAGTCATTTGGTTTTTCCAAGTAGATAATTTAAAATAATGAAATAAAACATACAAATGTTTCTTCAATATTTTCAGTTTTAAAATAGTAGAAGGTTTTTATTTATAAGGGATCATTGTGAAGCTGGTAGAGCATTAGTTATCCTATTCATATGTATGTGTAAAATTTCAAAGCATACATTTACACAGAACTGCCGGAGGACTGTATTCTTCAGGCCATAGTGAATGTTAACTTCGTCAGAAGTAAATCCTTAGCAAATATAGTTGCAGGTATTTTCCATTTTACTAATTAAATAAAATGTGTTGTCTACTAGCTCACATGTATGAAAAAAAGATAATCAGGTGGAATATCCCTAATGAATAAGGGGTGAGTTCAACATATTCTCAGGAATTTTTTTTTTCTTTTAACTTAGGCAAAATCTTTAAATTTGTGAAAGGAATATCAATGAAAATTGCAGTGATTCCTGAATAAAAGCGTTATTACAGAAGGTAGTTACTTGTCTTGCAAGTGACTGGGGTTTATTTCCTGGCATCTCAGGTGGTCCTCCAAACCCCTTCAGGAGGGGGCCCCGGATGTGCAGGGTTAGGAGTAAAACATGAGCACAGCTGGAGGCGATCTCCAAAACTACAGAAACTACTACAAAAAGCCAAGCATTTTCAGAAATTCCTATTAAAACTGCAATCCTGCTGTGACTGTATTGAGAATAATGCTTTCTGTCAAAATCATGAGATATCCTGTCTGACACTTAAACAGTCTTCAAAAATATTTCCTTTCAAAATGGCTATACTTGTTTGGAAGCATGGATGAATTGCTAAAAGCATCACTAGAGTCAATTATAGAACCTAAAAATAATTGCAATACATTTCCATTTCAGAATAAATTTAAGAAAAGGCTTTGAATATTATATAAGTTAAAAACTGGATCCAAATGGTGAAACATGTGATTTAAAATATTAAATATTTAATTTTTTTTTTTCTGATTCCATTTGGTCTCTGAACAACACAGATATTTCTGGCTTAAGTGGAAAGGAAACTAGATGATTAAGATTGCTTCCACTGAAGAAAAATAGAAACAGTCTATGAGGAAAACCAAAAATATGGATGAGCTAATATTTCAGAGATTACAGAGAAAAAACAAAAGAATAAAGGAAAACTTGGGTGAGTTTTGTTTTGGAATTCTTTTATTCCAGATATTTTTGTCCTCTAGGCTCTACACTAGTAAACCCCTCAAATATTTGTTATTTACCCAAGTATGCTGCATTAATGCTTAGTTTTGAGACAGGGATTAATGCTTAGTTTTGAGACATATTAGTTCTTCTGAACCTAATTGTCACCATACCTTTACTTGCAAGCTAAAAGCTAATATATATCTGCTTTTCTGAAAAAGAAAACAAACCAAAAAAAACCCGATTTTAGGTTTCTCTGATTATTGCTGGAATATAATGTAAATTATAAAAGTATAGAAACATTTATAGTTAAATAATAATAACTAAGACAGAGATAATAGTAACAAATCTACATAGGCCCTAATAATAAAGCCATCATAAAGAGTTAAAATAAATTAGCTGAATATGTTCCAGGAAGCTAGTAAACAGTGAGACATTGAGTAGTTCTGTAGAGCTCTGTTAAAAAAACAAAACAAAAAACAGAAAAACACTAACTATATAAAACTTGAAGTACAATAGATTTAATCAGATGTTTCCAAATTTATTTCACCTACCATATGATTTAGAAAAATATATCAACAACCTCTGAAAATCTTCCTTCTTTAAGTTTGAGGGAATAAGGAGAAAGCTGAACTATGGCAAAGAATCACAGTTATTTTGATACTACTTATTTTGATACTATATCACAGTTACTTTTGATACAAAGGAGTTACTTTAGGGACTGGAGCAATAGCACAGCTGGTAGGGCTTTGGCCTTGCACTCTGCAGACCTGGGTTCAATTCCCAGCCTCCCATATGGTCCTCTGAGCACCGCCAGGTGTGATTCCTGAGTGCAGAGCCAGGAGTAACCCCTGTGCATTGCCAGGTGTGACCCCAAAAGCAAAAACAAAAAACAAATAAACAAAAAAACAAAGGAGTTACTTGATACTAGTGGATGATGCCACTGTCCAGATCCCTGTATGAAAGTCCTCTATTACCCTCTTAAAAACAACTGGTAAAATCAAGAATACAACAGAATTGGATTTATTTTAAAGATTAGAAACAAAGTTAGAGGATATTAACAAAATTGAAAACAAGGCAGAAAAAATCCCAAATGAATTACAGAAAAACAGGTGTTTCAAAATTAAGAGAAAAAAATGCAGTCAATACAGTTGATCTGTCTGAATATAGACAGAGTGGAGGAGAAATTAAAGAGCCTTGAAAAAGTATCACAGTGCTCAAAGTTACTTTCTTGAAATTTAGTTTCTGCATTATGTCTATGTCTTCAATATTGAATGCTTTCAATAATGAGACTGAGAGTAACAAAATACAGTTCCTAGGTGTTACCTCCCAAGTTAGTGTGAAGTTTGAATAAGTCATGAAGTTATATTTGCAGATTTTATTCTGAATTCTAACTTTCAAGTGAGTATGAAATGTTATCAAAAAAATAAAATCTTCAAAAGTGAACTTTCCTTTCAACCACAGAACTATTTTGGCATAGATTAACCCAGATCTGTTGTCAGTAGATAAATTACCAGAATTTACTCCATGATATGGTCATAGAACTTAACACTCACCACAATACAAAGATCCTTAATAACCAGATGATGTTTATCCCTTCATGATGTTTTCTTTAAGTAGTCACCATTACTTCCACCTTATTTTTCAGAGACTGTTCTCTACCTCTTTCCTCATTCCTTTTGATTTCTTACTGTCCATTTGTAATAATTCTATCATTCATTGTCATCTAAATTCACAGGGTAATCTCTGAAATTTGTTTACTTTTTAATTTGCTATGGCCTTCTGACTTTATTTATTTAACCTGCTATAATGAAAGTGAATATTTAAGTTATTTCTATTGAATTGATCAGATTAAATATATGCAAATAAAGTTTATAAGTTTAGGATACTCTTTACAGAAAGTAATGTCACTATTACTTTTAGGTTATTGGATGTAGATTTGTGAATGCATAAGAAGTGAAATAAATTTCTAAATATGTTTAGAAAAATTAAGATGTTACCTTTAAAAATTATAAAATGAATATAACAAAATTCAGATTTTACTTGGAATGATTGCAAAAAAGGTTTATTAGTTGTTTTAACACATTTTGTAAAATTATTGTAATTCTAATTGTGCTTGTAGAACTATTTCTATGTAACTTTCTTTGAGGATGGAATTAATAAAACAAATATGTAATAAACTCTGAGTCTAAGTACTTTTATTACTCAATATTTTCACTCTCTAAAATGTTGAATAACCTGGGACAAATAAAGACTCACTGTCATGCTGCTATATCAAGACCATAATTTACAAATATTTTTTAAACAACTAATATATGGATATGGACAACCTGTAGTGGTACCACAGGTGAAACTTAATTCAAGGCAGGACACATTTGAGATGCAATTTGTGCTCTAACTCTCCCAATGGAATGCATTGAAGCTGGTTTCTTCTTGAAATCACATATTTGCTTAAGGTTCTTTCCATGAATTAGCTCTGCTTCCTTCTCTCTCTCTCTCTCTCTCTCTCTCTCTCTCTCTCTCTCTCTCTCTCTCTCTCTCTCACCATAAGACCACTGACTCTGATATCAGTAATTCTAGAATCTCTGGCTCTGATTGAAGAGAATTGACTGAAATGAATTGAAGAGAATTGAAGAAATGAGTTCCAGGAATGATTCTAAAAACAAACTGGATAGAATTCTGTGATTAATAATTGGCAATGAGAATTCCTTAGTGGTGGTGGTAAGCAGAATTATCTGCAACCCCAGACATACTATGTCAATGAAATATTTTAAAAAAATTTGTCAGAAAATAGAATTGGTTGCAGCTATTAGTGCAACGTCATTGATAATTGAATTGAAACATGTGAAGGAAATGCCAAGAATAAAAAGTGATTATTTTTTGTTGGTTTGCTTTTGGTCCTTGAGCTACACCTGGCTGTATTCAAAGGTTACTTCTGACTCTGAGCTCAGGAAAACCTCCTGGAGGTGTTTAGAGGGCCATAAGCAGTGTAAGGGATTAAATCTGTTCAATTGTATGCAAGGCCAATGTCCCACTGGCTGTACTATCTTTCTGGTCCTAAAACCTATTATTGAGTGGATGAAATCCAAAGAGATAAAACAAATATATTTAGGTGATCAGAATTGTTATATTTAATTTTAATTTGGGAGGGATTTCCGGGGATTAAATTCAATCCTTTTCCATGCAAGAAAAGTGTTCTACACCTGAATTATATTTCTTGTTTTTTTAAAAAAAAATTTTATTAGAGAATCACTGTGATGTACAGTTACAAACTTATGAACTTTTGTGTTTGCATTTTACTCATACAGTGATCATTTACCCATCCTTCCACCAGTGCCCATTCACCTCCACCATCCACGACCAAGTAGGATTCATTCCGGGGATGCAAGGTTGGTTTAACATTTGGAAATCAATCAACATAATGCATCATATCAACAAAAGAAAAGATAAGAACCACATGATCATATCAATAGATGCAGAGAAAGCATTTGACAAGATCCAGCACCCATTTATTATGAAAACTCTGGCCAAAATGGGTATAGAAGGGACTTTTCTCAATATAGTCAAAGCCATCTACTACAAGCCTACGGCAAGCATCATCCTCAATGAGGAAAAACTAAGAGCCTTCCCTCTAAGATCAGGGATGAGAAAAGGATGCCCACTCTCTCCACTTCTGTTCAATATAGTACTGGAAGTACTTGCAATAGCGGTTAGGCAAGAAAAAGATATTAAGGGCTTTCAAGTAGGAAAGGAAGAAATAAAGCTCTCACTATTTGCAGATGATATGATACTATACTTAGAGATATCTCTTGTTTTTTATGCTAAGAAATTAAAGGAAAATTTGAGATCCAAAGAACTTTCTTCAATGCCCTGAAGTTGTCTTCTGAAGAAAAAAGTGAAGATACAATTGTGATAGTAGCAATAAGTAGCAATAAGAAAATGTGTTCTCATGTTTGTCAAGTCTCTTTGTCCAAATCAGAAAACTGATAAGGGAAGGACTTGATCCTGAATCTTTGTGGTTAGATATCACTAAAAGCTTGTCTCAGTCTTTTTCACTGGTGGAACTGTACTATAGTCTCACTGTTCTCTCTTATGTATCACTGTTGTCTCTTGCTTTTAAGAAGCTAGGGCTTACTTTCAGTGCTTGCTACGCTAACCTCTCTCCTGATCAACAAGCCCATCACTAAGTTAACAACTCAGTTAGGCATGACTAGGAAAATGCTGAGCCTGCTAAAGAGGAAGAGGGATATTATGCTAAAGGGAATGTAGGATATGACTACTGTGTTTAACTTGGAAGTAAAGATTATTTCTAGAAATAAATCCTGGAGGGCATAACATAAAGCTGTATGAGAGCTTATTATTAAGAGAAACCTCCAATGCCTCATATTTAATAGCCTGGCTGTTGTCCAAGGGTTGTCTCTAATTTGCTGCTGGGATGGCTCTTGAAAATAAGAGAAAGTAATGGCTCATATTAAACAGACCATAGACGCCAAGATTGGAGTGAACAAAAATGAAAGACTTAGAAGAAAAGTGTGTATTTAGAGTGACTCTAATAAATAAGATTGAAAAAAAACCTCACCAGATGTTATGTTCTTGAAATGGTGCTGCATTGGAAATCCAATTACCATTAGTACTCTTCGAAGTAAATAATATTCTGCAAAGGAGTAAAATTCAGCAGAGTCATTATGAAATTTTAGTATCAATTGTGTTCAATCATTTTGCCCTGGGGGTATAAAACAGCAATGCCATATCTAGGCTCATAAATAGAGATGGGAATGAGTGGGCTTAGGAATAATGGGAGTAAAGTGAAAGCACTTAAAAAGCAAAACAGTGGTGCAATTTAATTTTATTAGAAAATGTATAGTGGTAGAGGTACACACATACAATATCCATGTAAGTGAAAACATGTAATATATAGTACATCCCAGTGACCGAATAAAAAAGCTGCAAGTTAGGTGATATATCATCATCATCATCATCATCATCATCATCATCATCATCCCGTTGATTGTCGAATTTCTCGAGCAGTCTCAGTAATATCTCCATTCATCCTAGCCCTGAGATTTTAGAAGCCTTTCTTTACTCGTCCTTTCCAATGATGTCATGTTGGAGGCTCTTTCAGGGTCAGGGGAATGAGATCCAGCATTGTTACTGGTTTTGGCATATGAATACACCATGGGGAGTTTGCAAGGCTCTCCCATGTGGGTAGGAAATTATTGGTAGCTTGCCAGGTTCTCCCAGAGGGAGAACTAGGCTTTAAAATGTGGCTTCCAGGATCTTTGTTTTAAGTCTCTGGATTTTGGCCATTGTTGGGATTACAAGGCGTGGGGGGGCTGTCTTTAGGTGTGATTGCCTAGCTACTAGAAAATGGAAAATCTGGACGGAAGAGTCTCAGTCCCGATCCAAGCAGGCTTGGAGGTCTCAGCCTTGGGTCCCACACACCTGGGTTCCTCTGCCCATACCTTCATGTGTGAGGCTCGTCTGAACATGTGGAGAGGGGCCTTGAGCATGGCTGTGGCTAGACTCTGGAGGTCTTCGGCTGCGGGAGCTCTGCTCGGGGTGGGGAAGGAAGCAGAGCCCATCCGCTTCGAGTGGCCCCGGGGAAGACAGCCAGGAGCAAGGGCAAGAGACTCTCTGCATCACTCTCTTCTGGGAGCTTTATTTTTAAAGTGATATATGTGTATATATATGTTCATGTTATAGCATTGCATGCATCTGACTCAATTTCAATCCCCAGCACTACCTGTGGTTCTGTGAACACTGGTAGGTTATTTCTGAGTAGAAAGCTAATAGTGATTCCTATGTAAGTCAGGCATGGCCCCAAACCATAAATTAATAAAATTAAAATACATTCCAAAGATACTTACTAATACATAAAAGATATTCAGAAGGATGAGGTAAGTTCCACAGTAACATGCCACAATATTATTATAAGGTTTACTTGTGACCAAATGGCTGCTTGCTAATAAAATAGCAACAGATTCCTGAAATCAAAGATCACCCTGCCTGCTATATGGAAGATAGGATTTATGGACCCATGGGTGTCTGTTAGGCTCCAGGCTGTATTCCATGTTTCCTTACATTACCCCCGGTGGATAACAGGATTCCAGACCAAGTGTATCAATCCTTTGTTTCCTTCCCACCCAAGACACCATAAAAACTCCACAGTCTCATCCAGGGGACACCTACCTCACCTTATTAGAGGGGAGGAAACCCAGGGGTACACCTCAATAAAAGTCAAATGTTTCTCCACTGTACTTGTGTCTGTCCCTTATCCAGCTGTGTGAGGTCTGTGGCCTATCAGTTATATCTGGTTACCAACTATCGATACACGTCAACTATTAAACCCAGAATCTGGCAACTAAACAAGGGTCCTAAAGAATATGGCAGATACTTTCATGTTTTTCCCCTTTCTTCTCCAAAAGGTCCCATTCATTTTCTAAGATAAATATACTGTGGAAGAAGAGACATAACTTATTTTAGGACGATATGGTATTTGTTCAGATATGATTATCACTGTCACTGTAATCCCATTGCTCATCCATTTGCTCAAGTGGGCACCAGTAATGTCTCCATTTTGAGACTTATTGTTACTGTTTTTGGCATATCAAATACGCCAAGGGCAGATTGCCAGGCTTTTCCGTGTGGGCCAGATATTCTCCGTAGCTCGCCGGGCTCTCCAAGAGGGGCGGAGGAATCAAACCCAGTCAGCCACGTGCAAGGCAAATGCCCTATCACTGTGCTATCGCTTCAGCCCAGATATGGTTATATACTGTAGAAATTTAAGGCACAGTTATTCACCCCACCCTCTGGCAGGCAAATACATCTAGACATCAGGAATTATTTAAGTACTGGCCAAATATGTAATATTACAGTGGTTTTACTATTCCACAGAACTACCTGGTAATTTTTTCTAAATAATGGACAAACTTTATAATTGATAGAATTCTCACATTGTTTCCTTGTTCTATGGGATAATACCTATAATGGTAGTAATGGCCAGGTTCAAAGTCTGAAACTGCAACCTTAAGTCAAATTGAAAAATCATAAATAAAATTGCATCTCCAAAAGAATGATACAGATTAATGCCACTTTAAAAATTATGAAAAGTAGAAGGGTGATGGCTCTTAAAAAGATGCAGCATGGTAACAATTGTAGTCATAGCACTGGATGTGGACCTTTGTCAATGGTAAATATTATGCCTATGTGTAGAATACATGGAAGGCAAATTATTTTATTTTATATAAAAAGGGAAAATAAGAAGCATCTCACATTCACTTATTATGAATAACATGTACTTATAATCTGCTATTGGACTATGTCAGTTTATTAAGTATGAGTCACAGTATAATGTAATGGGATATTGGCAATCTATTACCTTTAATACTAGAAATATGAAACCAATGAACATGAAGCAGTCTCAAAAACATGAATACCAGGGCTGGAGCAATAGCACAAAGGGTAGGGCATTTGCCTTGCACATGGCCGACCCAGGTTCGATTCCCAGCAACACATATAGTCCCCTGAGCACTGCCAGGGGTAGTTCCTGAGTGCAGAGACAGGAGGAAGCCCTGTGCATCACCAGGTGTGACCCAAAAAGCAAAAAAAATAAACAAACCCCCCCCCAAAAAACCCCATGAGTACCTTGGTACACACAAATTCAGTGAGAGATAAACCTGTAGAAATACTGAAAAATATACTACTTTGAGAGTCTCTTGCCCACACTCCTGGTGGTCTTCCCCGGGGCCCCTCAGAGGGGATGGGCTCCAGCTTCCCTCCCCACCCCAAGCAGAGCTTCTGGCGGCCGAAGACCACCGGAACTTAGCTACAGCCATGCTGGAGGCCCCTCTCCACAGGTTCGGACAGGCCTCATGCATGAAGGTACTGGCAGAGGAACCCAGGTGTGTGTAATCCCATCAATGGCCAACATACAGAGAGAAACTTAAAAGCTCTCAGAAGCTGAAGATATCTTTAGCCTACTTCTCCCTCTGGGAGAAACTGGCAATCTTCTGAGAGTTTCCTGTCCACATGGGACAGCCTTGCAAGCTTCCCATGGTGTATTCATATGCAAAATCCAGTAACAGGCTGGATCTCATTCCCCTGACCCTGAAGAGCCCCCAGTGTGACATCATTAGGAGGGCCAAGTCCAGATAGACTTCTAAGATCTCAGGGAAAGGACGAAATGAGAGGTTACTGAGCCCACCCGAGAAATCGGTGATTAACGGGATTTCATGATTTCATGATGCTACTTTGACAAAATTTTAAAGGTATGATTGTCTAGGACCCTCTGAAACCTTTGGTCTAAATGATTTAAGTTGAACTATCAGGCTTGGTCTAACTGTAAAAATAAAATTGGCAGTTGGAAACTGGTTTGGTTTTTGGCTAAGCATAGGCAGGCATGCGTGTGTGTGCGCGTGCGTGCATGTGTGCATGTGAGTGTGTGTGTGTGTGTGTGTGTGTGTGTGTGTGTACATGAGGTTTTGTTTTCAGATCACATCTGCTGAACCAGGACCAGCTTAGTCCTGGCTCTGTGCTCAGGAATTGCTTCCGGCGAGGCTGGGGAACCAGATGCATGCTGGTGGCTCAACCGGGTCAGTTACATACAAGGCAAGCAGTTTAACCTCTGCACTACGCACAGCCCCTAAACATACTACTTGTCCCTGCTTATAAGATTATAGGGAAAACTAATAGTTCCAAGTTGGATCTCAAATGATAGGGGAAAAGGGAAGTTCCCTAGGAATGTAGTCTAAGCAACCTTGAACTTCCGTCATACAATTTCACAGACTCTATACTTGAAATACTTGTGAAAGAATAAATGAACAGATGTAAAAGGTTCAAATAAACTTCTAGATACATATAGACCCACTCATCAACAATAGGTTTCCTGGCTTATGTTACACATTTGTACTTCAGGGAATTTATGCTTTCCTTTTTCAGTTTAAGTGTCTTTTGGTCAAGATGTTCAATTTCCTGAGGGAGCAATGCTTCCAAGATGTAACGCAGTAAAAATGTGACTTTATTTAAAGTTCAATGCATAGCATTGGTAACTTTTGTGCCAGTATTGGTACATCAGCAAGTCAAATTATGATACTGGTAGAAATAATCGACACTAGAATTTTAAGAGGCACAGAGTCACAGTTGTAACTTAATGCAGAAAATTTGGTTCTATTTAATGCATATGCCACAGAGATGACTAGGAATATATTTTGATACTTGCTTAATGCAGCATCAGTAATCATAAACTGACAGAAGCAAAGCGATGTTGTCCTCAGACACACGGGATATGAAGGTGTTGGCCATCTCATCGGGCCAACAAGTCTACCAGTTTAGCAGACATAAAGGGTTGGAGAATTTGTAATGAGTGGGAAAGAAAGCAAACAAAATAAGTAGTGATCTATAGCTTGGATAAATAAATTGATATAGATTAACTCAAAATAGTTAACATTACTTTTTACTTAATTTTTGGACCACACCCAGTGTTGCTCAGGGGTTATTCCTGGCTCTGCACTCAGGAATTACTGCTGACTGTGCTTGGAGGACCATATGGGATGCCGAGGATTGAATCTGCCATGTGCAGATTCAATGAATGGGTTTGCCATGTGCAAAGCAAATGCCCTACCTGCTGCACTATTGCTCCGGCCCCCAAATAGTTAATATTTAACGTAATCAACATTAAAGTAGTGAGTGTGGAGAAAATAAAACATGTATTCTAATGCTGGTTGGTTTTACTTTGTAGCATGTGCCAATCTTGCTGGTGAGAGATGATATCTCATTGTTTTGATTTGCATTTCCTTAATGATAAGTGAGGTAGAGAATTTTTTCATATACCCTTTTGCCATTTGTATATCTTCTTTGGGTAGTTTCTGTTCATCTCCTCTCTCATTTTTTTTTTGGTATGATTTTTTTTTTAGCTTGTAAAGTTCTACCAGTGCTTATATATCTTGGATATGAATTTTTGTCAGATGAGTGATGGGAAAATAATTTCTCCCAGTCTGTGGGATGTCATTTTATTGCTTCCATCATTTCTTCTGTGGTGCAGAAGTTTCTTTGTGTAATATAGTCCCATGTGTTTATGTTTGATTCCCTTAACTCGGCGAATGGCATTAAATCATTAAATATACGTCTCGTTATGATGTCATGAAGTATTCTGCCTATATTATCCTTAATATAATTTATGGATTCAGGTCTAATATTGAAGTAGTTAACTTAAACATTTTGCAAAACAGCATGTCATGTCTCAAAAAATTAGGAATTGAGCTTTTATGTGACCTAGCATTTCCATACATATGTATATATATGTAGATATATATAAGCAGTCAAATGTTTTCTCTTTCTCTCTCTCTCTAAAATATATCCAGTCAAATGTTCTCTCTCTATACACACACACACACATGAATATGTATATGCCTCTGCTGTGCCACTGGAAATAAAATGTAGAGCATTTTCATTGTTCTACAAAGTGTCCTTCTCCCATATCTAGCCAGTATCTCTTTCTTGAAACCATTATGTAATGAATCCTAATAGCATTAATTTTGCCTAGCATGCATTGACCCATATTGTTGTTATGTTTGTGATGAAATAAACTGTTTTTTCCCATACTATTTGGTACAGAGACTTACTGTACCAAAGTTAAGTTTATTTTTGTGGCCAGCAAACTTGAGGATTGAAACCGCATCACTATTAGGGATAAAAAATCAAGTCCGCTTACTGCTTTCCATGAGAGCAATAAAGTTCCCAGGTTTTGGAGTTCCCCAAAGTGCATTACAAACCTACCAATTGTGAAGCTTCTTTCTGATACTTTCTTTGACATTTTCACACTCAGGCCAAGGCCAAGGGAAATTGATGTTAACCTGCTGATATTCCTGGTGCAATCTGTGTCTGGTAATAAATCCATCTTTAACCCAAGAATCTTGTACTTCTTGCCAGGATCCATCAGATAGCAATTAATAAATAAAACTGACATATTTAACTTTTAAAAACCCAAAATAAAATAGCAGCCTTGAATAACTCAAAACTATTTTATAAAGTTATTATACAGAAACATCTTTTTTTGCAATATTTGTTTAAATAGACAAGCAATTTATCATTTTTCTGAATATATCTATTGGAATAAGCAGAACTTAACTCAATACTTACCTTTTATAGCAATTACATTTGTATTTATCTCAGAATGTACAAATTATAGTACAAATCATTTCTTTACGGATAACTTATATGTAAAAGAACGACCAAAAGTAGAAATGACTACCATTTTTCTGGACAGAAAGAAAAGTGAATGGATTTTTTTTTTAATTTTCAAAATTTTATTGAATCAGCATGAGATAGTTACAAGCTTTCAAGTTTGGGTTACAATCTCACAATGATCAAACACCCATCCCTCCACCAGTGCACATTCCCCACCACCAATATCCCGGGTATAGCCCAGCTTTCCCACCCTTCCCTCCCTCCATGACAGACAATATTCCCCATATTCTCTCTCTACTTTTGGGCAGTATATCTTGCAACATGGACACTGAAAGGTCTCATGTTTTGTTCATTATCTACTTTTGGCATGCATCCCATCCCAACTGGTTCCTCTAGCCATCATTTTCTTAGTGATCCCTTCTCTATTCCATTTGCATTCTCCCCTCTGCTCATGAAGCAGTCTTTTAGCTATGGGGCAATCCCCCTGACCCTTGTATCTACCGTCCTTGGGTGTCATCCTCATGTGATGCTACCCTACACTCCACAAATGAGTGCAGTACCTCTCTGTCTGTCCCTCTCTTTCTGACTCATTTCACTTAGCATGATACTCTCCATGGTTATCATTTATAAGCAAATTTCATAACTTAATTTCTTCTAACAGCTGCATAGTATTCCATTGTGTAGATGTACCAAAGTTTCTTTAACCAGTCATCTGTTTTAGGACACTCGGGTTGTTTCCATATTCTGACTATTGTGAACAGTGCTACAATGAATGTATAGGTACAGATGTCATTTCTACTGTGCTCTTTTGCATCCTTGGGATATATTCCTAGAAGTGGTATTGCGGGGTCATATGGAAGCTTAATTTCTAGCTTTTGAAGGACTGTCCATATTGTTTTCCAGAAAGGCTGGACCAGTCGGCATTCCCACCAACAGTGAAGGAGCGTCCCTTTTTCCCCACATCCACACCAGCACTGGTTGCTTTTGTTCTTTTGAATGTGTGCCAGTCTCTTTGGTGTGAAATGATATTTCACCGTTGTTTTGAGTTTCATCTCCTTGATGAGTAGTGATGTGGAGCATTTATTCATGTGCCTTTGGGCCATTTGTATTTCTTTTTTGAGGAAACTTCTGTTCATTTCTTCTCCCCATTTTTTGATGGGGTTGGAGGATTTTTTCTTATACTATTCTACAAGTATCTTGTATATCCTGGATATTAATCCCTTATCAGATGGGTATTGGGTAAATATTCTTTCCCATTCTATGGGTTCTTTCTGTATTTTTGTCACTGTTTCTTTTGAAGTGCAGAAGCTTCTTAGTTTGATGTAGTCCCATTTGTTTATGTTTGTTTCCACTTGCATGGTCAGAGCTGTTATATAAATTTTATAAATTTATATAAATACAATTATATAAATTATTATATGAATTGTCATATAAATATATATAATATAATATATATAACTACAGAGAGACTCTTGCGCGCATGCCTGGCTGTCTTCCCCGGGGCCCCTCGGAGTGGATGGACTCCAGCTTCCCTCCGCACCTCGAGCAGAGCTCCTGGCGGCTGAAGACCTCCGGAACCTAGCTACAGCCATGCTGGAGGCCCCTCTCCACATGTTCAGACAGGCCTCATGCACGAAGGTACCAACAGAGAAATCCAGGTGTGTGTAATCCCATCAATGGCCAACATCCAGAGAGAGACTTAAAAGCAAGCTCTCAGAAGCGATATCTTGTAGCCTACTTCTCCTTCTGGGAGAAACTGGCAATCTTCTGAGAGTTTCCTGCCCACATGGGACAGCCTTGCAAGCTTCCCATGGTGTATTCATATGCTAAATCCAGTAGCAATCTGGATCACATTCCCCTGACCCTGAAAGAGCCCCCAGTGCGACATCGTTGGGAGGGCCAAGTCGAGATCGACTTCTAAGATCTCAGGGAAAGGACGAAATGAGAGGTTACTGAGCCCACCTGAGAAATTGGTGATTAACAGTATTTCGTGATTGTGATATATATATGTATATATATACATATATATACACACATACACACATACATACATACATATAATCATGTTTATATAGACATATACATGCATAGTGTTTGTATATATGTATATGCATGCATATATACACAGAGATCACTGAATATGTGAACACTCGGGTAGATAGCCTGGAAAGACAGTGGGAGACACAGTGCATATAACAACAGACAGTGGTGACAGAGAAATAGAACAATGGAATATTAGAGTTTTTGGAGAGGTACAACAAGAGATATCCAAGAAGAGGAAGAAAAACATGATTGGGGCTGCTTTCAAGATGTAGAAGCTCCTGTTTCTCAGTCTGTTGCAGAGTGCAGAGATATGCCTACATTAACCACTAAAATAAAAGTGGTATAACACTGAAGATATCTTAGGATCAGCAGGCTTATCTAACATTCTGCCCTAAAATCTTCTACTATCATGAGACGTCAAGGGAATGGTGTATCCTTTTACACTGGCTTCCTATCCATTAATGCAATGGCTCTAAATTACAAAGTATTCTGGGATTATCTCTCCAAATTGCGTGGGGGTAATGGAACAGGGAGTCACCACCCCAGCTTCCAGCCTGCCCCTGCCGCCGGAAGACATGCCCTCAACCCGCCCTCGTCGCCATCTTGCCGCACCTAACAGTGAAGAATCCTGGCCAGTGGGCAACGCAAGCTGGAGAATGCTCCGGACCCCAGACCGGGCCAACAACACTGGGGGGCCAGATGGAGAAGGTGCAGCCAACTTACCTTCTCCAGATGGAGTCCTGGCGACACTGAGCTTTTACTAACATGGCTCCACTATGTGGGACTGGAACTACCTCTCCTGACATACAAAACAAAAAACAAAAAGCAAAAACCACTCACGAGCAGCTCCACTACCCTTGAGTGGCCATTATCCCAGAGGCACAGAAACCAATCTCGAAATGCACCGGCTGCTGGCAGATATACTCCTGGACTGTGAGCTAAGGTATGGCCACGTGCAGTCCCGGGAGGGGAAGGGTTTTGTCCTTTGGCCTTTTCCCCTTTGCAGCAGGTTGACGACCGCCACTGTGTTGAGCCAGTTGGACAGAGAGGTAGGAGCTTGCAATGATGGGACACATAGGGAATCTCACAATGTGGGGGGTGGGCAGAACCAGCCCTGCTTCCTGCCCAAATGAGACCCTGAGTGGCTGCCCACGAACAGCTCCTCCGATCCTGAACAGCCATGATCCCAAAGGCACACAAACCAATCTTGGAATGCAGCGGCTGCTGGCAGAAATACCTCTGGACTTAATATCAGAATCCCAAAAATGGGGGCAGGTCACCCATTCCCAACTCTTTAAGAGCCTCAAGATTTTGGTCACAAAAGCCACACACCTGAGTTTTTCAGCAGATTCAATCTCATGTTTGAAGGACTCGTCCCAAGCCTGTGGAGATTGGACAGGAACACTGCGTTCTGGAGGTTTCTGGCCACCTGAGCTTTCTGGTGTTGGTGATGGGCTCACCCACCCCAATCTGGATGCCCAGAAGTGATGATCAGCCTGGTGTGACATCTGGAGACATTTTGTTTCAACTGTCAAGTCAACCACCTTAATTTGCTAAATAATGCAATGAGTATCTTGTCAAATATTTTGAATTGGAGGAAAACTCATTTTCTAAGGACTAAACATTGATAAGTTTTCTGAATCCTTCTAATGATCAAGAATCACATCAGCTTCAAAACATTTGTAATGTTTGATGCACATGGGGTATTACGTCTTTTTCTGTTTTTTTTTTTTTTTTGTCTTTTTCAAAGTAAACTCAGTCTTTAAAATGAGTATTCAGCTTTATCTTGGGTATTTCAGCAAGACACAAAATAGAATTATGCCTGGAACAGAGTTATCCAGTCAATTTGAAATAAATCCCTTCATGTTTTCTTGATGCAATATGCATTGAACTAGGTCACTTGAACACTCCCTAAGCAGGGTAATTCTAAGTGTTTTATGAACAGCTCCTAAATTCATTCTAACTCTGCATCTATATCAGATGAACCAACCTAATACACTCAGCAGGATACTGTTTATGTCCTTAAGATCAGAAAGGCAGACTTAAATCTAGAGAGAAATATGCTTCTTTGTAGTTTTACAAGGGGGATTGATGAATAGCTGCAAATTTTGGAGTAGTAATAACAGCTACCTTTAACTCCTCTTCTAACTTCAAATGAAAAAGATTATGTAAGTATAAAAAGTTAACTATCAGAAGGAGAATTGAATTATAAAGATTTGGGGGTATTTTGACATTTTTTTAATAAGGAAGATTATTTAAAAGTTTGACCTCTAGTTTGGCGTGTCCTAGCAAATAGTTGTGATTCACTGACAATAGTTATGGGATGGAGATGATTTTGTAAATAATATAAAATTCTACTAGATTTTGATTTATTTCTTAAAATACCTCAGAACTTTATAAAATTGAGTAAATTTCAAAATCAACAGATGACTTCACATAACATGCTTCGTATAGTCTGTTTTAAAGGGTTCTCTGATATATACCTTGAATTTACTATTCTTGAAATTATGTTTTTCTCCTTTTCTCTCCACTTTCCTCTATGCATCTCTGTATTGGTATCCATCTCTCACTATCTTAATCTCTAACCACACAATCCACACTCGTTTTACTCATATGCTATAGTCCTGCATACATACCTATTTTATATGCACATACATGCAAGCACCTACAAACATGTGCACCCAAATTCCCTGTCCATCTCTAGACAGTTCTACTGTGCTATCCTCTATGAAATTAACATAAACAATGACTTTACTTGTCCAGAGACTTGCAACATTTGCAATTGTTACTGTTTTTTTAATTTAAATTTTATTTTCTCCTTAAACTTTATATAAACACTGCAGTTTAATTATTCACAATGATTTGTTACAGATCTTCAATATTCCAACACCAATCCCACCACCATTGAATTGATGCTGCTTTAATGTGATTTAACCTGTAAAATTAACCGGTCATCACATACTGTGGTATGATCAGTGCCACTGAAGAAGAAATAACTTGAAACTTTAATCTTCTCTTAGATCCAAGTAATGTTGATTGCTATAGCTTTAGAACTTATACGAAGTAATACGAGTTTAATGGTAATATGGTTGGGGTATAGTGGAATGTATAAGGCCCTGCTGAGTTAATTCAGTTTTTCAAGACTTAGCTATGTGACATTAACCAAATAAATGATTGCATTATTTGTTTATTGGAAGAAGTTATTTTTTCCAAAATAAGAACATGTAGACTGTCTTTACCTTATAAAACTGACATATAATTGTAAATTAGCTGTGGACATCTGGTTACTTTAATAAAATAAGCATTAGATGAGACCTGAGAAAATTTCATTAATTTCTTCATCTGTCATATATAACTAGTATATTATTTTAAAAATTATATGCCAGTTATATATATTTTATAAAAATAATGTTACAAAATTAAATCAGTATCTTTGAATGATCCTGTATTAGTATCTTGAACAAAGATAAATTAAGATACAAAAATGACCAATATCTTGAACCAAGAAAAATCAGTATCATTGAATAGACAATATCAAGGAACCAGAGTGACAGTGTAGCATGTAGAGTGCTTGCCTTGCATGTAGCCAAATCCTTAGCACTCCAAATGGTCCTGCTGAAAGTGAAGCCTGAGCAAAGAGCCAGGAGTAAACTCTGAGCATCCCATGTGTTGCTCCCCCCCAACAAAAAACAGGAAATAAATAGACAATGTCAAAAGGTGAA
Organism: Sorex araneus; assembly: GCF_027595985.1. NCBI lineage: Eukaryota > Metazoa > Chordata > Mammalia > Eulipotyphla > Soricidae > Sorex > Sorex araneus. The sequence continues at coordinate 27,924,821 of NC_073311.1, forward strand.
AAACCCTTGGCTTTAACTTACAAAATTCAGATTATCAAACAGTGGGTTTGAGAATAGGGGGAGGATGGAGCAAGTTTTTAGGAGAGACTTTGGAAAAGGTGAACTACAAATGGCAAATGGGAAAAGTGCAATTATTTTGAGCATCAAAATTCTAAAAGTTAACATCAGTTACCATATTGCCTAAACTGGAAAAATAAGTGAATGAATCAAAGAATCAGAGAATCAAATCAGTCCTTTTATTTTTTTACCTAGTTTTATTGAGCTTATATGTCTATATTTATATTAAAGGAAAAGAGATCCATTTTGTCATCTCACAATTTGACGGATTTTACCTCATGTGCTATTTCTATGAAATCATGTCCTCTTGGTGGTGTCAAAAGCATAAATGTCTCTAAAAGGTCCTATTCTTTTCTGATTGCTTTCACTCACTGGACCAGTAAGAAGCCTCTCTAGATATTATTAAATGTGTTGAATTCTGAAAACAATGTTGGAGAAATGGGACTTTGTAACTGTAATGTGAAGCAGAATAAGGTAAAATCCAGTCTAGTGACCAAGACATTTTGTGACTGCACTTTTTCTCCCATCCAAATTGAAATGGGCTCTGTAGGATTAAGTAAATGCTGGTCAAAAGCTTGTTGTTTGGTTTGGTATGATAACTCCATTTGGAGAACAACTATGTTGTACACTCTTTAATTCTTGGAAACGACCCAAGACCCCTGACTGGACAGAACTGTTCAGTGGACATAACCAAAAGAAGACTTCCTGGCATCTTCTCTCATTACCATACTAAAACTACACACATAGGTTAAGGGACTTGCCTTGCATGGACTGGCAGCAGTTAAATCCCTACACTGAATATCCTCTCCCCAGCACTGCTACTAATCACTTTCCAAGCATAGAGTTAGGAGTAGCCCCTGAGCATTGCCAGATGTAGCTCAAACCCTCTTCTCCTTAAAGAAAAACACCCCAAATTGTTTCTGTTTTTTTTCATATTTTTTCTTCATGAAATGTATGCTTATGTACATTTATCATAGGTACCTAAAATACATATACTCTTAATTAGTCCTCCTCATTAATATATGATTTTTTTCATGAAAAGTGCTAAGATACATATATCTTATGTATCTTAGCACTTTTCATGAAAAGTGCACTTGAAAAGAAATGAGCACTTGCCTTGCATATAGCACACCATGGTCTGATCCTCTGATCCCTAGCACCAGATCACTCTATCACTGTCATCCCGTTGCCTATCCATTTGCTCGAGCGGACACCAGTAAAGTCTCCATTGTGAGACTTGTTACTGTTTTTGGCATATCAAATATGCCACGGGTAGCTTACCAGACTCTGCTGTGGGGGCAAAATACTCTCAGTAGCTTGCCGGGCTCTCTGGGAGGGGTGGAGGAATCGAACCTGGGTCGGCCACATGCAAGTCAAACGCCCTACCCGCTGTGCTATCGATCCAGGCACTAGCACCAGATAGAGGTTTAAAAAAAAAAAGCCATGCCTAAAATACTATTTTTATTATCTTTTTATAGATTGGTGTTATTTCACTCGAACTCTGTTTAGCATCCAGTCAGTCAGAGCTCTCCTTCCCTATCTGAATCCTGTGCTACCGCTAGTGCTGAGCAAAAACCCACTTAAAAATTGTGGGAATCCATGTTCATCGCAATCTCTCAGAGGAGATTAACTTTTAGCCCTCACACTCAAGTTATGAACTATCTTTGTGTCATTGATGATTTTGATTTATATTTACCTGTTGCTGTAATTTTTTGATTTTTGTAAAGATCAGAATGGTTGGGGAAATTTCTTTGGAGAAATGCTGGGGCATAATGTGAAAAAACATTTTGGTTTGGTCATGGAGAGTTAAATTAATTATGCTGTCGTCATTTTATTTGAAATTACATAAGATTTATAAATGAAAACCTGGTTAACATCTCTAAGGATATTTAACTTTTATTCTGTAATATTAGTGATGCAATTTAAACTTCGATTTCAAATTTAATATTTCACAAAAATTTACATTCAATTTTGTCTATCCCTTTAACTCAGATCTAATTCCAACAATAGGGGCTGGAACCATAGTACTGGGGGTAGGGTGTTCGCCTTGCATGCCACTGACCTAGGTTCTATTCCCAGCATCTTATATGGTCCCCTGAGCACTGCTAGGAGTAATTCCTGAGTGCCAACCCAGGTAACTCCTGTGCATCGCCAGGTGTGACCCAAAATGCAAAAATAAATAAATAAATAATAAAGTTTAAAAATAACTAAATAAAATAAAATAAATTCCAACAAAGTAATTTACTTTAACAAAAATTTAAAAAATACCATGTCTCCTATTTAATATTATTGATATTACTACTTAGAGAATACAATTTCATTTATTTATTTATTTATTGGTAGTAGTTAGCTTACTGTTAGCACAATTACATTTTATCAACAGCACAATAGACATTCAAGTACATTACTGCCTTCCTTTACAGTAATATTAGGATTAGCCAAAGTTTTCTTTAATTTAAGCATGCTGTTATTTTCAGCTATTCTATATTTTAATTTTTCAATAATTTTTGATTATTAATTCTAAAATTTAAAAAACTTTAACTTACATATTTTAAATTTCCCTTTAGGAAGTATGTTGCTATGGGAATAGGCTATTTGTAAGCTACTTTTTATAAAACCAATTCTGACATGATAAAATTGAAAACTGGGTAATATTGGGATATGTGTATTGGATGAGTGACGTTTGTCCGCCAGATGGTGCTCCTGATCCAATGACTTGTGACTGAATAGTCTTCACTATGCCATAACCATCTGAAAAATTTCATTTTATTAGTTTGAGTCCATTTTACTTTTTATTTCATAAAGTATTTAACTCAGCATATAGGCCACTTCTGAATATATTTTCCAAAACATCTTTCATATAGTAATGTTTTGATCTATAGCCACATGATTTAAATGAAACAGAATATCTCACATTTCAATTCACTATATTCTTTTACTGATCACCTTTAAAGTTAAACTTCAGGCAAATGACTCAATTTTTTTTTTTTTTGGGAAAAATGCAGGATTTGCTTGCAGAAAACAGATATTTATAAAAAATACATTAATCTCATTTTGTTTAGTCTTCACAATTTTGCACAATTCTTCATTTGCTGCTTTGAATGAATAATAAATAGCAAGCACAGTTACAATGACAGCAAGAATACACTTATGTTACAAACTGAAAATTCACTTGACCAACATTTACAAATATTTGTGCTATCTAACAAAAAAAAATCATCACTAGTTTTTTGTTTTTTTTCTTGTTTTGCATATTTTATAAAGTACACATTCTCAATCAGTAAATATTGACTAGGAGATCAGTATAATGACACTTGATACTGCCCAATAAACATACCTTTTAATAAAAATATTATTGGTGAAAATGTAATAGAAAGGAGAGTATTTAGAAGCATATTATATAACCAAATTCAAGAACACAAGTAAATTCTCACATCCAAATGATAAATGACCGATCAAAATGACAAGCAGTTCTAATTTAAAATATAGGCATAAGCTTCTATATTATGTGGATAACAGTAGGAAATGTAAATAATTTTATCTGAAAACTCTGAGTAAATATATAAATGTCAAATTTTCAATCAAACCAATTGGATGTCATCTACAAAACAAGTAGAAAACTGGAATATGACTGCTTTACTACTAGGTTTTATAGAAGAAACTAAATGAGCTCCATAAACTCATCTCAATAGCTTTAGTATTTTGTACTGAGACAAAAATGTGTGTATATATATGTATATATAGCATCTGCATTTAAGATATCTCAAGGTATTTTTAAAAACTGTTCAAGAAATCTGACTTACTGAAGTCTTATTTCGGAATATGAGAAATTCTGAAATAAGACTTCAGTGTGAAATTTCACATCATGTATTACACTAATTTTTTTGGAATGACTAAATTGAGTAAAATGACAATATAGAGACAAAAAAGTATCATAAATTATTTTGTTTTGAGCTTACTCTATAATACTTAATCCAGACAGGGCATAAGTTGTATGAACAGTTATGGTTTGAATCACAGTAAACAAATGATGCAAATATAAACACTGAATTAAAAAATAAAGCAAGCACAAAACTATGAGACTTAAAAATATTCAGAAGGCACAGAAATTTCTTTAGTTCTTTTAGTATTGTTCAAAACATATTTGTTGTAAGCTTTCTTCCAATGTTTTCAGTTTATACTAAAAAAAAATTACCCTAAGCAAACATCAGTCAACTTTTTAAAAATGTTACAAAACTCAGTGGAGATATATCTATCATGAATGTGATTTCATGGTTATAGGTCTTTCAAGTATGCATGGAATCATTGGTCAAGCAGGCAAAATGATGACAGAATATAGGTGAAAGCACATTGCCAGTGTCAAAGCTTAAAAGATGAAAGCTACTATTTTGTTGTCATTTACATACTCTCAAACAAGTCCATTTAAAGATAGTTTTTCAGCTAGCTTTTAAGAAATGATACCATTATACCTAGCTTAAGAGAAGGGCATGGACTATGACCATAATTTTCTTCACAAATTATTTGTGAAGGATCAAGGTTAAGAATATTGAAGGTGGGGCTGGAGCAATAGCACAGCGGGTAGGGCGTTTGCCTTGCACACGGAAGACGGAAGACCGGGGTTTGATTCCCAGCATCCCAGATGGTTGCCCGAGCACTGCCAGTAATGATTCCAGAGTGTAGAGCCAGGAGTATCCCCTGTGCATTGCTGGGTGTGATACACACACACACACACACACACACACACACACACACACACAAGTTGAAGGATTTCCTAAAATCAGGCACTGCCACTTTATTCAGTTATCTTCATGTCTTTTCAAAGAAAATGGGCCAGATAGATTGTCTGCACAGTCTTTCTCTCAACACACACATAGATTCAGCAGTAGGTAGAATTTGCAGGTTGAGTAACAGCTCTTAAGTTTAAAATATCCCATAAATATCAGTTAACCCCAATTGGAAAAAGGAAATGGACCTTTTTCTTATTATGTTTCCTCAAAATACAACTGAAAATAGCTCTGTGGTGTTAAAGATTGTGACTTTCCTTTTTATTGCAGTTGAAGAAAGCAGCTAAATTGAATAATCATGAACAGCTAAATTGAATAATCATGAACAGCCTCTTTTCTTTATCCCCCCCAACAACCTCTTGTTTTTAATATTGAAAAACCCTCATTAGTTTTTGAAGGAGGAGCAATTTAGTAATAAGTATCTTTGAAATTACTAGTCATAAATAATTTTTAATATTAATCCTAGTTTCCAACACTCACAAATAAATAGATATTACTTGTTTAACTATTAAATATGTTGGTGATATATCTCCATATAGATATATCTCCACTGAGTTTTGTAACATTTTTAAAAAGTTGACTGATGTTTGCTTAGGGTAATTTTTTTTTAGTATAAACTGAAAACATTGGAAGAAAGCTTACAACAAATATGTTTTGAACAATACTAAAAGAACAATACTAAAAGAAACCGTAAGTCATGAAGGGAGTTAAGGTCAGCTAGATTACAGACTTAAGGCATACACTCAGGCATTTCAGCTAACGGTCTCATCAGAGAACATGCAGATGATTCAATGTACTTCAAAGTAGATTCTGATTTTAAGTTATGACCTCGCTAATGGGAACCTTCATTGTTTGTGGGGTATTGTTTTTCTTTCATGTAAATTTGAAACTTCCTCATTTGGTACAAATTATTTCAATCAGATTATAAAATTCTAAGTGAGGTACTTAGGCCTAATCAATAGCAAAACCTGAATCTCACTACTTTTCTACATGAGAGGTGAATTTAAAAAATTTTAAGGATACTCGATATCATGTGATGTAAGTAATCAAATCTACTTATGTCCCAAATTAATTTAAACTACTTACATATTAATGTTCTTAGCACCACAGAGATATAAGTGATTATAATCCTTCATATTGAGTGTCTATAATTTTCTATATCCTGTGAATAATAGAATGCATGTTAGAAAGAGCTAATTGCTATTCAAAAGGAATAGGAGAGCACCAACATATTTAATAGTTAAACAAGTAATATCTATTTATTTGTGAGTGTTGGAAACTAGGATTAATATTAAAAATTATTTATGACTAGTAATTTCAAAGATACTTATTACTAAATTGCTCCTCCTTCAAAAACTAATGAGGGTTTTTCAATATTAAAAACAAGAGGTTGTTGGGGGGGATAAAGAAAAGAGGCTGTTCATGATTATTCAATTTAGCTGAACTTAATTATCTTGTATCCAAACTCATTGCATATCATTAAATTGTACGTAATTGAGCAAAATCTATGTCTTGATCTACACTTGTACCTATCCTATTTTAAACAAGGAAAATAAATAAAAATGAATGGGACTGAATAGGATGTGCAGTTCTGCTTCATTTAATTCCTGCTAACCATTGAATACAATATATGGAGACTCAGTATCTAAATACTATTCTTACTCTTAGTGTTATGCCTGGTATGGTAGATCAATAGAAACTTATCTTTTACTTTGGACAATAGCATGATTCATATCCATGTCATGGGAACAATCCTTAAACAGCTTTAAATATCAATGTAGAAGACAGAAAAAATAGCAAATGCTTTGAAAACTAGAAGATTTATACTTTGAAGAAGAATTTATTTTCATTCAATTTGTTATTTAATAAAATGGCTATGGATGCTAATGTATCTGAAACCTTTGCTTACTCAGGCTACAAATTACATATTTTTTTGCCCTTTTCCTCCTTTTCAATTTCCTTCTCTTCCTTCCAACACATGATTGTCATTTTGTCTGAGCTGTTTCTCTAATTTTAAGTCTTGAAGTTAAATGAACTCAAAGCTAAAAAATCTATATGGGCTTTAGTCTAAATTAATTTTTCTTTTTTGTTCAGATAAAACCTTGCTAAAAGTTTTCACTGAAAATATACCTTTAAAACCGACTTTGCTTTTTTGAATATATCTGGCTGCTTTCAGAGTAATTCTGTCTGTCCCTCATTTGCCTTAATTATTTTCTGTGGTTTCATAAAATTATTGAAGGGGTTTGGGCTCCACAAGGCTATTCTCAGGGCTTACTCCTGGCTCTGTGCTCAGGGATAAGTCCTAGAGGGACTCAGAAGAGCATATGGGGAGCAAGGGGTTGAACTGGGTCAGAAATGTGCAAGAGAAACCGATCCTACACTCTGTACCACCTTCTGCCCCCAGCTGAAATTGAGGTGACTTTTTTCTGACTTCATGTCTCTTAAAGTTAACTGAAATCGTTAACTTTGTTTTATGACATTGCTTTTAAGTAAAGTGTGCATGTTGATTTTTGAAAGTTTGTAATTTTGGGGGGAGGGATCGAAATCGGGGGCTACACACCAGGGATATTAGGGATGTACTCCTAGTTTTGTTCTCAAGAATCACACCTGGCCGGGCTAAGGGGACTATATGGGGTGCTAGTGATTGACACTAGGAAAGGCAGCCAAGTGTTACCTGCTGTGCTATCATTCCTGAGTCCCCAAGTTTTTTATTTTTAAATGATTAAGACAGTTCAAAACTTGTTTAAGTTGAGGCCAATATTTCAATATGTAAAATGCTTTAAAAAGTCTTGCTTTATGTTAGTTTTGAGTATCAGTGAAACATTATTACCTAAGTTGCAATTCAATATTAAAGGAAACTCATATTTACTGTGTTGATTGGTATTTAATATAGAAATACAATTTGCTTCAATTATTTCCTTGAGATGTCTCATAGCCACTGCATACAATTCTATTCCTACACAGATTTATACCAACTGGAAAATATTTTTTAGAGATTTCTTTGTCCTATCTCTTCATTACACGCAAAAATAGAGATCAAAGTGAGCTTCTGAAAAAAATGACATCTGGGATATCACTTTGTGTACATGTGATAGAGGAAGAAGAGAGAATCTTAAGGGACTCAACACCACAAGTGCAGTATGCTCATGGATAGCAGAAGAGTAACAGCATTTACTATACAAATTTGTGGTTTGAAAAAGATGAAAGAAAAAAAGGTAGAATAAGATTTATCACAAGAAAATTTTTCAGCACTTACACTCTCTACTCCTTTCTTCAATCAAATCTTTTACCCTCAAACTAATTTAGGTGTTCTTATGCAGTTTCTAAATCACATGGTGAATGAGTTATACTGTCCTATATTTAGAAATTTTTTGTATATTAATAGGAAACTATTTTAAGTTCAACAAATTGAGCATGCAGTGCTCAATAGTTGCTCTCTATCTGCCTATGACATAAATGGGCCCATAATGTGAGCACTCATTAAGTAGAATTTTTCCCGAAAAATGTTTTATTTCATTTTGACTTTTGACTTTTTATTTATTTATTTTTTTATGTTTAGAACCACATCTGGTGGTACTCAGATGGTGGTACTCAGGGATTATTCCTGGTGGTGTTCTTGTGGAGGGGGTCATATGTGATGCCGGAGATCCATCCAGAGGTTGAATACATGTAAGGCAACTGCCCTATCCTCTAGGTTATCACTTGGCTCCTAATAATATTTTATATGAAAATTATGTCATTTCCTGCCACTGTTTTTTAACTGAAGTCTTAAGCATTTATTTCATACGACTTAAAGCTTTATTTTATAAATCTACAGCTTTAATAAGTGATTTATTCACATATGTTTTCTAGGGATAGGTGCACTTTAAAATAAGACTGGAAGATTACTATTTAAAGAACAGAATCATAGTCACCTTGACAGGTTCTGATTACAAATTAGAAAAAAAAATCTTATTGTAATGTATATGCTACCAGGGCAAGAATTGGAGATGGTTTTGATACTCATTGGCAGTCAAGTCCTACTGCAGTCAGTTTAATAAACTATGACCTAGAGTGTGTAACTCCATTATTTTACAGTCTTTTGTGAGATTGCCAACTTTTTGGATATTGTGTAGCAGCCTCAAAGTGCTGAAATTTTGTTTTGTTATGGAGAAGAGCCAATTAAATCTTAAAATAAACTTTTCTGAGCTCAGAAAAAAAAACGACTGACACAAACACTTAAATATCTTTTTGTTGTCCTGGCTATTCCATTCTTAGAGAATACAAATGGTTAAGAAACAAAAGAAAACTCTTAGGGATGGTGCTAATGAATATTGAAATTTTACTCAGTTTCTAATACAGAAAAGTTGTTTTAAATTTAGTTTTACATTTTAGTCTGTTACCTACCACCAAATAATTTTTTATAATCTTTTCAAAATGCTGCCTTACAACCCAAGAGATATTACAAGGAATTGTGTCCATACAAACTTTATCGTGAGAAAATTTCAAAGCCCGATATAATAAAAACATTTGAAAAATGAAAGCTATATACAGCTTATTATATTGAATTTCTTTTTTGCTTAGGCTGGCTTTATTTACATGAGCTATCACTTCAAACTATAGACAGACATAGTTCTACACTTTTTATTGACCCTGTACATATAGTTTAATAGCAGGAAGCTCAAATTTGATAGTTTTAAATACTACTTGAAGCCTTAGGAATCCATTGTTATTCTATGATTGTGGCTTTTCTGAAAGCAACAGCTGTTTGCTCATTTTCTAAGTTAATTTATCATGCTCATAATAAAATATCAAGACTAGGTTGTGTCCAGTTTTACTGAATCTTACATAAAGGATTGAAATGTTGAGAACAAAACAGTCATGTATGTTTTCAGCATAAGTAATCACAACTTACAAAAGCAGTTCAAAGATACTAAATGTATTATTTAGAAGAGAACAATTCCCAGATTAATTTATTTGATATATTTCTTAAGAATGTATTTGATTATTTAGAAGGATTTGTTTTAATTAATATAGTATTTTAATATTTTGTCTCAAGAAAAATGTCAAGTACCTTCTGACCTATTGAATTACACATTTTGATTTAAATAGTCCACCAGATATAACTTGTTTTTTTTTCTTTTGGGGCCACACCCACCAAAACTCAGGGGTTACTCCTGGCTTTTGCACTCAGGAATCACTCCTGGTGGCTTTCAGAGGACCAAATGGGATGCCAGGAATTGAACTTGGGTCGGTCTTGTGCAAGACAACGCCATACCCGCTGTGCTATCATTTCAGCCCCAATAACTTAAGTTTTTTATATCTTCAAAGCCATGACTGTCATAATTTAAATTTGTAATCATTAAAATAACCAAAATAACTTTTTAAGTACCAATAAAAAATATAAAATAAAATAGTAACAATAATTGAATGTTCATAATTTGCTTTGTGATACAAAAATTTAACCTTATATACATTACTATTAAGTTTGATTTTCAAAGCTTTATCAAGTAATGACTGAATTTTATGAGTAAGTGAAAAAAAAGATAAAACTGATAACACTTTTTTCAATTTAAATTAACTGTAAATTATATTCAAAATATTCATGTGTGCTATCAACAAAATTTTGTGTAGGATAAAAATAAAACATCAGTTTGATTAATTTTAAGGTTCTTTATTCATAGATGGGAGTAACCTTTCCACTCTAATGACCTTTATTTTGACCAAATAATTCAATGAGAATATTTAGCTATTTATTGTATTTTTTAAGTATTGTGGAACTTTTTGTTTATTAGGTTTATCATCTTCTTCAGAAACATTGCAAAAAAAGCATGTTTTTCACTTGTTTAAAATATTGGTTCAATAATAAATATTTAATTAGAATGCAAATTCTGTATAGTTCACATTAAAATTCTATCCATATGCTGCTATATGTATACATATATATGTTGATATACATATATATTTATATGCTAAGCCTGGCTGTGTGCCCAGAGATCACTGCTGGTGGTGACCTGGGGAGAGTAGATGGTGATGGTAATAACTGGGGTTGTCCACATGCGTAATAATGATCTCATCCCGCTCTATACTATCTCTCTGGCCTAATTAACTAAACATTTTGCAATTATCATGGGACACAAAGTTATCTCTTCTGGAATATAAATGTGTTTTTATTAATATAATTATTAGATATGCTTCCAGTTATTAGATGTGCTTTTAAACTTTGTTACAAAATCAAATCCTAGGAGTATAAATGAGGATTGACTTTTCTCATAATTGTCTGAAGATTATAAATTTATATTTTACTTTTGCAATAAATATAAATTTGTTTTAGAATAGATTATTGCATCTGATATGCCAAAAACAGTAAGAGCAAGTCTCACAATAGGAGATGTTACTGGTGGCCGCTTGAGTGAATCAAAGAGCAACGGGATGACAGTGATACAGAGATACATGATCAAAGCACACTTAGTGGTTCTTAATCTTTCTTGTGGGTCTGAGACTTTGATAATATTGTAAATATTCAGATGTTTTAGGTAAAAAATCTCTCATGTCTACACATAAACTTATACAAAGTTTGTTCTACATTTCAGACACAGTTTCATTGAAGATAAGATTGAGGTATCTTGAGTCCCAAACATTATGTAACTCTTTGGATTTGATTTTCAACAAATAAAAAAAAACGTTCCGAATGAACATGATGATAAAACTCTTGTTATATCACAAAAAGTTTTCTCAGAAACCTTTTTAGATTGTAAAATTGTCTACAAAATATCTTGCCTACTAAATAATTTGTAATACAAATGTATATTGTCACATGGTCTAAATAAAAAAGATAATAGTCACATTTTACTGGTATTACAAGGTTCAACTGAACAGTTTTACTGATTAAAACTATACCACGATTAATTAAAAACAATATCAGTAATAATTAAAAACTAAAATTATCACTGTAGTTTGGAACCCAAGCAACTCATCAGGGCAAATATATTTATTGATGAAGAGAACACTATATATTAATGGAAGATAATTAACTTTATATTTTATATATATACATATATGTGGGCTGGAGTGATAGCACAGCGGGTAGGGCGTTTGCCTTGCATGTGGCCGACTCAGGTTCGATTCCTCTGTCCCTCTCGAGAGCCCAGCAAGCTGACGAGAGTTTCTCGCCCACAGGGCAGAGCCTGGCAATTTACCTGTGGTGTATTCGATATGCCAAAAACAGTAACAAGTAGTCTCACAAAGGAGATGTTACTGGTGCCTGCTCGAGCAAATCGATGAGCAATGGGATGACTGTGATACTGTGATACATATATATATATATACACACACATAATATATATATACTCATATATACTCTCAAGACTATAAAAATTGCTGCCTCTCTGAAAACCTAGAATGCTTTCCCTATTTTAAAAATAGGTTTTTAAAATTTTCCAACTACTGTACCTCTGTCACTTCTATTGTAAAGAAGAAACCATTAGCATCAATATAGTTTTCTATACTCAGCCATATGGGGAAGTGGAATTATTTGCCACCTAAGTAATATGATTTGTTTAAAGTCCTCCTTCTAGAATAGATTTCCCATCTGTGATTTTATTCCTGAGATTTCTATTTTAAACTCACTTTTCAGGTAATATAGAGAGGCTCCACAAAGCCCTTGGGAGATTCAAATAAGCTATCTCTGATCTTCCTTGGATTATTTTGTAGACCTTGGAGCCCCTTACTTGCTGCAAGTACAGAGATCATAAATCTTTCCTGGTGTAAGCTTATGAAGTGAGCATTAACCTCTGAAGACATTTTATTTCAATTAAAGGGAGTTGTTGAAAGTCGAGAGAGGATTCTTCATAAAATCTACTCCTTTTAGCATTTAATGTTGCTTTTAATATTATGAAAATCTATTGGGAAACATGATGGTCTGAAGCAGCTACAAGGAACCAGGAGGAAAGTCAAGGAAGAAATAATTATCAGTAAATGTAAACTTCATGAAGTAAAAACTTGATTCTGATGCAAAAATTGTCATATATTATTCACATATAGGACTTTAGCAACTTTTATTCTCTTAGAGTTCATAAATTGTATACTGTGTTTGAGTTGTTTCATGTTAAACCTCCACACCAAAGTCCCAATTTATCCAAATAATTTCTGTATTCCAATATAAGCATCACTGCTTCACACTGTATCACTGTCGTCCTGTTGTTCATCGATTTGCTTGCGCGGGCACCAGTAACATCTTCATTGTGAGACTTGTTACTGTTTTTGTCATATCGAATAAACCACGGATAGCTTGCCAGGCTCTGCGGTGAGGGCAAGATACTCTCGGTAGCTTGCCGGGCTCTCTGAGAGGGACAGAGGAATCAAACCCAGGTTAGCCGTGTGCAAGCCAAACGCCCTACCCACAGTGCTATCTCTCCAGCCCATCAGATAAAGATATAACTATATATTTATATATAGTGTAAGATACTAAAGTTATTCCATAATTTCCAAAATAAGTCATAAAGCACTCATTTTTATATATTGAGATATATTACAATCATACCAAGATAGGAAAAATTTATCATCATATTTAATTATTAATTTGAAAGTCATTATAACTTTGGTCATTTATGTGAAACTTTGTCTGATATGTACACTTGTTTTCATTTTATTAAGCCAAAAGATAAGTTGATTTATATCTGTTTAAATAAGTAGCTATTAAAAATCAAAGCAAACTTTTTGTTTTAAATTTTTATCTGAGGTTCACTTCTAGCCTTATTGCATGTCCACTGCAGGAGCCGAGAGCGGTGATGCTGTTTTGGCCCTGTGATGCTCGGGATTACATGGGCCAACAGAATGATGCTCAGGTGACCATGAGGCCTGTGCAATCTTACAATTCCTAAGCAAAGTAATCTTTTCAAAAATATCATTCTCATTAAAAAATAAAATATTTCATTCTATAATGGTGCTGAGGATTAAACTCAGGATACCAAACATGCAAAGTCAGTGTTCTAATCTGAGCTGTGTCCCAGTGCTTGGTAGTGAACATTTTGAAACCAATTGTTTCCTTTTTGCCACTTTGCCCAATCAAGGATAGTTTGGCAAAATAGTGCCTTAGGTATTACGTATTTAATTTACAAGTGATAAATTACAGACAGGGCACCATCTTAGAGAGAAATTTTCATTTTGGTTTTTGATAACATTTAAATAAAATTGTTAAACTTTTTAGCATTTCAGATTAATAATCTGTTAATTCACTGCATTCAATTTTAAATCCTTTTTAAAAATAAATAGAGGGCACATCAGGAGCTACCAGGACAATTCTTAGCATATAAGCAGGAATATGCAGTGCCTACAATCAAAATTCAGGGCTTTCATAGTTACTGGTATAAATTTATTATTTTAAGCCCTCTAGTCAGTCCCTATAAACATTTTGAAGTAAATGTTGCTGTCACTGTCACTGTCATCCCGTTGCTCATCGATTTGTTCGAGCGGGCACCAGTAACGCCTCTCATTGTGAGACTTATTGTTACTGTTTTTGGCACATACAATACACCACAGGTAGCTTGCCAGGCTCTGACGTGTGGGCGTGATACTCTCGTTAGCTTGCTGGGCTCTCCGAGAGGGGACGGAGGAATCGAATATGAGTCAGCCATGTGAAAGACGAATGCCCTACCACTATGCTATTGCTCCAGCCCAAATGTTGCTAAGATATTAAAATTATAAATCAGTTATGAATCTGAGAAGGAAAAGTGACTAGAAATTATTCTGGAAGTATTTGTAATTGGGTAGACATTTTGTCTTTGGTCATATCATGTGAATTTGTCAGAAGATTTAGCCAGCTTGTTAGAATATGTGTAATAATATGCGTGGGCACATAACTTATTTTACTCATTAACTTTTTTTTTTTACTGGGGGGTTGTTGGTCCACACCTGGCAGTGCTCAGGGCCTAATCCTGGTTTTAAGCTCAGGGATCACTCCTCAAGCTGTTCGTGGTGCCATATGGGGTGACAGGCATGCAGTACAGGTTGGCACGTGCTGGAGAAACAGCCTGGCCACTGCACTACCTCTCCAGATTCTGCGCTCTCTTCTTTGTTACCATGCCCACCCCAATAGGCCCAGACTTTGTATAAGAGGATCCTTCTGGTCAGGGCTTACAGGATCATAAGTGGTGCCATGGATCTAACCTGGGTTGGTTGTATGCAAAGCAAGAGCCTGACTCAATCTCTTATCTCTGCCTTGCTTATATACTTTGACTTAAATAGCCATCAAAAGGTATTTGATACTTATTTATGTGAGCTTTTTAATACATTTACTGAATATATATAGTTTTAATGTTTTCAGTATATAGTATGTGTATATATGTGTATATATTTCTATATAGATATATACACATATATACCTCCACTACCCAACCACCGCCATGCTCCAGGCTGCTCTCCAGGCATTCGGGCCACGCTTCACACCTGAGTGAAGTCTCACAAAAGCAGGTAGAGCAGAACTTGTGACCTTGGATTCCAGGCTAAACAGGATGTGGAAACAGAGATCCTCTGCCTGCATCCTCCAATCTCCAGCACCCTAGGGATCACACCCAGATGATCCACCCTACCAGTGCCAGATAAACACCTAATCAGCCAACCTCCAATACCTCCACTACCCAGCCACCACCACACTCCAGGCCGCTTTCCAGACCACGCAACTGTGAAGCATCATAAGACACTTAATACCCATTTTCCATAATTACCGCACCATATTTGATGGGATTCAGATATGTTGTGAACCATGGGAACACCTGTAAAGGTGATTAGAGGCCGCCCTAAAAGCCTCCATCACTCTTGGAGAGTGGCAAGCTACTGAGAGTATCTCGCCCACATGGCAGAGCCTGGCCAGGTACCCATGGCATACTCGATAAGCCAAAAACAGTAACAACAATGGGCCTAATTTTCCTGACCCTGGAAGAGCCCACAGTATGGCATCATTAAGAAGGACAAACAAAAGGAGGTTGAAAAAGTCTCAGGGCCAAACTAGACTGCCAAAACAAAGAAGGACTGAAATGACTGCCTCTACTTTCAAGGCAAGTATGCTGTCATCGAAAGCATCCATCCAGGACCTAATGGTATAAGCACAGAAGATCAAGTATCACATCATTCGTCTGACTGAGATGAGAAGGCATCGATCACATCATGCCATTTTCGACACTAGAAGAACTGTTCCTTGGAACATTTGACAATCAAGGCGTCAGTGGCGTTGGTGTCCTTGTCAACACAAACTTGCCATGAGCAATGATTCATTCGAATGTCTAACAACCCGAATCAGATGATTATGCTTGAATAGTTGTGGCTCAGTGCCGGCAGTTTCTATCTTTTTCGACTACACAGCAACATCCAATTATGGCAAATAAGAAGTTGAGAAGTTTTATATGGAGCTGAAGTGGTTCTATAAAGAAAACCACACCATCTACAAGATCATATTGGTGATTTTAATTCCAAGATAGGACCGAGAAGGTCACACGAAGAACTCCACATCGGGACCCATGTCCTACAATGGAACGAGCAGGGTGAGAAATTATCTGAGTTCATCATGTCGACCAAGACCATCCATGGTAACTCACAGTTCCAGAAGGCTCTGGGCATGGGAGTCTTCCAGTGAACAGTTCCACAATGAAATTAACCACATCATATTCAATTGATGATTTTGCCTGACCAATGTTGCTGTTGTCACAAAATTCCAAATTCCAAACAAATTTTGTACACAAATTCTACTTTGTACAAAATTCTACTTCACAGAGCAGAAACAAGGACCGCAAAGTTTAAGTTTAAGAAGAGAACTCCCAGAATGACCACCAACTTGGAGCTCTTTGGCACTATTACAGAAATGTGGGAAGATGCCATCATTGACAACATCAATGAGGAATACGATGGACTGGTTCAGCACCTCCATGACTGTGCGAGGAATGCTGAGAGTGAGAACGCCACAGACAGATGCCACCTATCTTCGGAAACTCTTGAGCTCATTCGCCAACATGGTTTGGCACAAGCCTCAAGCAACCACAAGCTAACATCCAAGCTTGTAAAAATGTGCAGAGAAGCGATAAAGGAAGACCTCAAAGAGAGAACAGCAGTGTTGGTCAATGCAGCAGAATCCCAGAAAAGTATTTGCAATGCTCACCTGTCCTTTGCCAACTACAAGACCAACATGACTGCCCTCCGACGTCCTGATGGATCTATCATATCCTCCAGAAGGGCAATGGAGAGGATTATTCATGGCTTCTACTTGGATCTCTTCAATAGCCACGTCCACCTGCCCACATACCAAATTCTGCAGGTTGGATATGTTGTTTCCAATGTTCTTCCTTCTGAAATCCGACACACCATTTCATTGGTAAAGATGATAACAGCACCTGGTCCGGACAAGGTCAGACCCGAACACCTGAAGAATCTGCCACCAGTACTCATCAATATACTGGCGCGACTCTTCACACACTACCTGTCTGAATGCAAGGTTCCGTCTCAGTGGAGAACCAGTAGGACCGTTCTGTTGTACAAGAAGGGAGACATCCACGAGGTTGACAACTATCGCCCAATTTGCCTGTTGTCTGTTGTTTACAAGTTATTCACTTGAGTAATCTTGAATAGAATAGGCAGAACACTAGAAGAAGGACAACTGTGCGAGCAAGCTGGGTTCCACAAAGGATTCTGGACGATAGACCATATCCACAAGGTGACCAAGCTCATTGAGGTTTCATGAGAGTTCAAGTTGCTGCTCTGTCTAATGTTCATTGATTTAAAGAAGGCCTTTGATTCTGTTCAGACTGAAGCAGTCATAGAAAACCATGGTGTTCAAACTTATCAGGAACCTCCGTGAGCTGTATTATGGACTCAGCACCAGTATCTCACCATTCTACAAGGAAGTGATCATCGACGTAGAGAGGGGTTTGGCTGGGTGATGCCATTTCACCAAAACTCCTCAGTGCCACTCTTGAGAACGTCATGTGATGACTGGAATTGGAAGAAATGGGAGTGCAGATAGACAGTCACAACTAAACCACCTCCGCTTTGCTGAAGACATTGTTCTAATAACACCAAACATTAGCCAAGCGGCACAAATGCTGCTCAACTTTGACTGAGAATGTGGAAAAGTCAGACTGCAGTTGAATCTCTCCAGGACAATGTTCATGAAAAATGAACTAGTCCTTAATGTTCCATTTGCTCTCAATGGAACAAATATCTTTGAATGGAGCAGCTATTTATACCTGAGTCGAGAACTCAACATGAGGAACAACTTGGTGCCAGAACTGCAAAGGAGGAAGAGAGCATTGTGGAATACCTTGAAGAGTGTTGAAGAAGTTGCTAAGAGGATGACAAGCCTCCAGCTCTGGGCACATCTTTTTGACTCCACTGTTCTTCCTGTACTAACATATGCCTCAGAGACCTGGGCCCTACGAAAATAGGATGAGAATGCTATTCGAGTATTCCAAGAGGAATTGAAAAACTATGCTAGGATTATCACGTTTCACTCAAGTGAGAGAAGGAATCCGGAGTTATGACCTCCATTGATGGTCAAGAATCAGGGATGCTGTCTCGAAAATTAGATGGACCAGACACATAATGTGATTTAGAGACGACCACAGGACTAGACCTGTTACTGACTGGATTCCACGGGATGTCAAAAGACTGCATGGCCACCCACCTACGAGATGGTCAGACTTCTTCATCAAAATCCTGAATGAATGGTTTGAGGATCTTCATGTTCCTAAAGTGAGCAGATATCATTGGGCTACACTAGCATGTAACAGGGAAGAATAGGTATGTTACTGGAGCCCACTTGACCAAATCAAAGATCAATGGGATGACAAGTGATACAAGTGATAGATATATGCCTGTATCTATATACACATAGACACAAAGCATGGAGAATAACCTAACATTTTGAACATCCAAAGCAGGGTAGTGTTCTCTGAAATTTGAAAGCTTTACAGATACATTTTGAGCCTAAATTCCTGTGAAAACAATAATAAATTGCACGCTTGGATTTTTTAGTCTTTAACTACAGAAGGAATGTTATATATCTTGACATTTACAGGTCTTAAAGAAAAAGTATCCACTATGTAAATGTTGAAATAAAGGTAATAGTAGTTTTTTCTTTATTTCAAATAATATTACTGTATAGTGGGAGAAATATAATTCAGTTTACAAATAGTGGGTTGATACGCATGGTTATTTGCATTCTACTTTATCAACTAAATACTGGCAAAAAATTTGACTCTGTGCATTAAAATAAGAACTTCTGCTTTTCATTTCAAAAGTTTTTAAGTACAGACAAAATATTAAACAGATTGCTTATACAGTTTTCCAAAAATCAGGTCCCTCGATTTAATAAGAAGGCAGCAGGATGACCTTTAATATACTTAAGGCATATATGAAGACTTATTAAGAAAATTGGAGGTTTTCAATATTCAAACGAAGTAGTTATATAAAAATAATCCAAAATGACTGAAAACAAAGGAGAAAATTTACATCTTTTTTTCTCAAATCCTAAGACTAAAGTTCAACTTCCACTTCAGATAAATGAGGTAAGTTTAGGAGTTTACTGGTAACACTAAATCTCCAGTTAAGGGTAGATTACAGTTCTTACTGCACATTAGTATTACTTAGGTATTTCTTTTTCAACACTAGATTTTTGGAAACTCTGACGAATTATAGAACAATATCTAATAGCACAGTTCAGAGGAGAAAGATTTTCTTCTCTAACAGCGTAAACAGCAAATGGATTTAGAAACACAGAACTTGGAAAATGAGCTTAGAGAACAATAAAGTACAAAATATATACAATTGGGTTCTTACCAACTTGAGTATCCTGATCTATCTCTACCATGTTTCCTTGAGCAAATGAAAACATTTTAACGTTTAGGTACCATTATGGAGATAGTAGCTGTAATCTATGTGAATAGATTTGTTTTCAGGATGTTTTACAGTGTTTGTGAAAGATCATGTTCCAACAATATTCATGTTAACAGCATCATTGTTAACATAAAAATTGACAATTTCTAGACCTATCATAACTCTATCATAACCAACATGTAGGTGTTTCTTTGTTTAATAAATTATGATAATCATTATTTTAATGGGCCATGTAAGAGACCATTATAAGAATGGTCTTATAAGAACATTATAAGAATTATAAGAATAATTATAAGAATTATAGGCTATTATAAGAATAGTCTATATATACATACACACATATGTGTACATATATATAGATTCAATAAGTGTAGGAGATGAGATAATAAATTCAACTTTAGAGGTTGTTATTGTTTTTCAAACTCCCAACATGTTGTCTGAAAATTAAAACAAGTTAATGTGCTAAAGTATTATGGATTTTTCCAAATAATCAATTTGGCACACTTGTGGCTTCTGCTATCAGATCATTACTATTATCAGGTGCATCAATAAAACCTCTGCAGTTCTTTGAAGTAAACAAATGCATGACACGCTGTTTTTATTTTACCTAACCAAACTTTTGCATAAACCAAAATTAAAGTCCCACATTATCAATAGATGAAATAAATGTAGTAGAACTTTAGAAGTTTGTTGGTATTCATTGAAAATAAGAATTTCATATGAAGCAACTCAATTATGTAAATTTTTCTTTATACATTTAATTTTGGTTTTAACATTCATAATTTCTACATAACCATCTCGTATCTGTGCATTTAACAATAAATTCTACCATTCTAGGAGGTAATATAGCTATGGTTAGGATCATAGATTTTTTAAATTAAGTAGACATGGACAGAAGGCTATCATCAATTTTTAGTTATACTACCTCATGCAAATTATGAAATTACATATTCTTATGTTCTGCTTAGGTTTAATAGTAGCTATGATTCATGTTTTACTTATTAAAGTAGATAATAAAGTAAAGATATAGTATTTGCCCTGTTTCAGGGTTGCTCAGAACATGTTATTTACATTAAAGAACTTTTCCAGATATTGTCTTGTAGAAGTTATCTGTAAACCACAGAAGATTTTGTATGTTTGGCTGTTTTCCTATCAGTTCAAATGCCCTTTCTTTAAAATTCATTCTCACTTTCTGGTTTTCTTCTTATAGTCCTTTAGATTTTAGCTATTAAAATTATTATTAATTTTAAAGAAAATATTGTTAATTCATTAAAATTGTCAGTAGATGTAACAGAATTTCTTTTATACGTCAGTCAAATTGGTTATATGGAAATAAATTATTTTTAAATAGTTCTGTGCAAAAATTTTACTGCTTATTTTTTATGATAAATTTCTTTCATGTAGAGAGTAATGTACTTGTAGCAGTGGGGCTACATATCTCTTCATTTCCAGCAATGAAAAACTAATTATCAAATGTAGTAGGTCTGTCTCTCTTGGTTGGAAACTCCAACAACTATAGTTAGTTTTGTGTTGAATTATGGAATGTAATCAAGGTAAAGAAAAAATGAAGTGAAATTCATTAGTTATACAGTAGGGGGTACGGGGTGGGGGCGGGGGGTATACTGGGGTTTCTGGTGGTGGAATATGGGCACTGGTGAAGGGATGGGTGTTTGAATATTGTATAACTGACATTTAAACCTGAGAACCTTGTAACTTTCCACATGGTGATTTAATAAAAAGTTTTAAAAAATTTCTTTCATGCAGTTATAGGCAATATCAATAAGAAATGAGTCAAGGGGGTATGGTGCTGCCAGCAGGTCAACCTATACCTGTGGGACTAGTGTGTCAGCAAACTGATGTTGACTTCAGGCTTCCTGATACCCCCAAATTGCTACTGTGCCTTTGACTGTACCCCCAAAATTTGGGGTACAGTTAACGAAGAAATTAAATGGTCGAAAGTTAGGTATATGGGAGCCATGCCCACAGACCACCTCCGGCTCAACTATACAAGCTCATTTATTGGCTTTATTTCAGAGACCCATAATGAAATCTCGAAAGAGATCAAAAGGCATAGTTAATCACAGACCCATGCATGACTGAATAGAGCGGGGTAAATGGGAGGGGGACAGATTAGACTGGTGCCCTGTTGAATAATATTGGTTTGTCCTTTCTGCCTTGCCACAAAGAGCTTAGATTTATTGGGTTGCTCCCATCACAGTGTTCCCATTTCTCAGTATGTATTTGTAAACTCTTTCTTTGTGCTCTGCTTCCTCAACCAGTAAATCACCTTTAGCTCCTAATCAGACTGTTAAATGGCAAATATTGCTTTTCTCTTCTCCTTAAGTCCTTTGCATATTTAATTCAGAGCAATGTCCTTTCGTATAGACACAAGAAGTCCGTTAATGCTATGCTTTTGTGGCTTGGGAGTTAAATGACTCTGAATGATATTCACTCGGGAATCTTTTCTCTCAACTTAAGCCTCAATTGCCCGTACTTCCTAGCATCCCAAAAGCAGGGTCCCGACGAGGGACTGAATGGACCCAGGATAAGTGGTGGGCTACCCTGGCATTGAAGTGGGTCTGGCCAAAGTGCCATAATACTTAACTATAAGTTAAGGGCATGGTCATGGATAAATTCTGTCATGATACAAAAAGTAACAGCTGGAATAGGACCCTACTAGCATTAGGAGTGTTTAATCTGGCCTGAGCACTGTAGTTTAGAATGTATAGAGAGATGTCCCCAGAAGAGACACTCTATAGGCTTAATGTATCTCTTACTGTGTCCATATAAAATAACCAACATTGAGAAATAGAATTAAGATGTTAATTAAGATGTTAATTAAGTTATTGGACTAAGGAGAGGAGAAACACCCCTAGATGGTATTTTCACCTTTGAGTCCTTTCGATATGTTGATTATCCAACCAGATGGTGTGTAGTGTCTACCCCCAATACTGAGGAGTTGGAGAGAGACAAGAGAGAGACCAGGGCAGTGAGTCAGAGGGCAGAGAGACTAGCATAGAGCATGGAGAGATGAGTGGGAGAGAGAGAAGATAGGAATAAAGGTCAATGTAAGATTAGAATGAGGGGCTTAGTGTAACTGGAACAGGCGCGTGGAGAGAATGGAATAAATGGCAACTGATCACCAACCAGCTTGGCCCTCGTTTCCTCCTTCATCCGCCCATGGCATTGGCCATCCCTGGTGGGGAAGCAGCTCGAGATCACCAAACACAGTCAGCGAGAGAACCACCAGGGCTCTCTAGCTGTCCAGAGATAACACAGTGCCTGCCCAAGCAGATACCCCAGAAGCTGCTTGCTTTCACAATCCATATTGCTGCCATATCCCAGGCCTGACTCGGTTTCAGGATGGACCTCATCAAAATATCACTGTATCACTGTCATCCCGTTGTTCATTGATTTACTTGAGCGGGCACCAGTAATGTCTCTATTACACTCAGCCCTGAGATTTTAGCAGCCTCTCTTTACTTGTCTTTCCCAATGATTGGAGACTCTTTCAGGGTCAGGGGAATGAGACCTATTGTTGCTGCTTTTGGCATATCGAATATGCCATAGGTAGCTTGCCAGGCTCTGCCGAGTGGGCGGGATACTCTTGGTAGCTTGCTGGGCTCTTCAAGAGGTATGCATATATCTTTTAAGGTATATGGGATATGAATACGCCACGGGGAGCTTGTCAGGCTTCCTGAGCGGGTAATAGACTCTCAGTAGCTTTTCAGGTACTCCAAGAGGGAGAAATAGGCTATTAGATATCACTATATATATATGATATATAAATATATATACATATATATATCATCAAGATATAATCTGTTGAAAATTTTGGAATACAGATTTTGTGACTGAAATCTCCAGGCTTTCTTGGCGGTCTGTGGACTACCTCCCCATACCTCCTTGTACTTTCTTCTTGTACTGCCGAAGGCTCGGCAGTCATATCCACATCCCAATGCGGCTGGCTACCCAATTAAGAAGCTACTCCAGCCTTACTATCTTGATAAAAATACTGAATGCCTTGAACAAGCACCATGACCTCTTAGCACCTGTATTGCAAACCATAATGAACAAAAGGAAAAGGAGAGAGAGAGAGAGAGAGAGAGAGAGAGAGAGAGAGAGAGAGAGAGAGAGAGAGAGAGAGAAGGAATATGTCTGCCATAGAGGGAGATCAGGGGGAAGGGTGGGGGGGATGGGGGTAGGGAAACAGGGGACATTGGTGGTAGGAAATGTACACTGATAGAGGATGATAGAGGAATGGATGCTGGATCATTGTATGACTGAAAACCAATTATGAACAGCTTGGGAATGGTCTATCTCATGGATATTTAATTAAAAAATATTTTAAAAAAGTAATGTGGAGTTCTTGCACAATTCAACCAGCTTAATCAATAGCTGAATAAATAGCAGTACTTCTGCATTTTTTTAAAAAAGAAATGAGTCAATTAGTAAATATTGAGATATTTAGAATGCTCATTTACAACATTAATTTTATCAAAAATAAACCAGAATTTTAAATTCATGATTATTTGAAATATAGTTTAAATTGTTGGGTGAAGTCACTGAAAACTGTAATGAGCTCACAAGTAAAAATACATTTGTTGAAAATCTCCTAATATTCTTCAAAATGCTTAATGTATATACAGATATATTTTCCTCCACAGTGTGTCCTAATTATTATTTTCCCTTAAACACAATTAATAGAATTAGTCATATAAGTAATTTAATTTTCTGTGTTTAGACTATTTCACATTCTTTTTTTTAACAATTGAGAGATAATTTGCAATTTAATAGATATCTAGCAATGCAACTTAAATGATCACTTAAAATATTTTGTGACAAATCTAATTATTTCACTATCCAAGCATAAATATATTTAGAACACATTTTTAACTTACAGAAAATGAGGTTTTGATCTATACAGTATCTATATGTGTGACTAAGTATTAATGAGTAGAAGTAATCACATAAATTGTTCAACTAAAATAAAAGGAAAAAGGGACCAGAGAGTAGTACATCCACTACACGCTTGCCTTGCACTTGGCTGACCTGAATCCTATGTATGCCTAGCAGCATAACAGAAGTGGTTCCTGGAAGCAGAGTGAGGAGTAAGTGCTGAACACAGCTAGATCTGGTGCAAAAAATAGACCAATAAATCAATTATTAAAGTAAACAAAGGCATGGGGACACTGACACTGTTTATTTTGAAGAAAACTCTGCCCTATAGGTTCTTATTATATGGCAATGAATAAATTATATGATTTCGCTTATTTATGAAAATGAAAAGAGGTAGGTAACATGTTTTCAATGGTTTGAGCTAATAATAATTTTACATTAGAAATAAGAAATCTATTTATGATAATATATCAAAATAACCTCGTAAATGTCATCATTTTAGGGAAACAAAACACAAAATGTGAATATGAAACTACAGGAGTGCTATTTATGCTAACTACTTTCAGGAGTGCATCAGATCACCTCTTACATATGTTGCATCTATCTTTTTTACATGCTACATCCTTTATAATTCTATTTTTATATGAGCTTTCAAAATTCCTACATTTTCTCACATGATTCTCACATAATTCAACTTTCTGATAACTACTTGAAGAGATGACCAGAGTGAAATGTGATGATGACAAAATAAGTTTAAATTAAAAACTACTTAAACTCAAATGTGTTCTTTTTCAGACAAGATGATCAAACCCGATAATTTTTAAAAAATATTCTTAAATCTACCTTTAATTTTAGCATGCTAAAAATACCTAAAACATCTCAAAAAGATTTTGTGATTAAGTTTTTTCTTCGCTAGATTTAAATTAAAGTAACCATGAATAGTAGATCTGTGGAGGAAGGGAACAGAATTTTGCAAAGTGTGACCTTCTAATCTTCTAAAAGATTAGAAAGAGAATGGCTTTGTAATTAATATTTTAGCCTTTGAATACTAAGAATTGAAATAAAAAATACAAATCTGAAACTCTAAGCAGCAAGCAAATTTTTGCATGTGTGGTTTGGGATTCAGCAGGCATTGCCCAAGAACTATAATTCGCTCGAAGCTCCAGGAGGAACTTGGAGATCAAATCCAGAGATCAAATCCAGGCCTCCCACATTTAGAGCTTGTTCTACAACCCTTTTAACCAGCAACCACACTAATTCTCTTTTTACACACCAGTGGATTTCTCAGAGAACAATTAAGTTTTTTAGAAGTTAAATAATCTAAATGATTGCACCAAGACATCTAATGATACCTAATGAGTGTTATTAACATTGTGAATTTCAGAGGCTACGGTGTATAAAATATATAAAGACATAACTAAAAAAGTATTCAGAAGGAGAATACAACTGAGGATACTGTTAGAAATGTAAAAATTAGTAAATAAATTAAGTTACAAATAATGGCAATGATATACATCTCTGAATAGATGATAAAGATATGAAATTTATTTGCTTTGAAAACAGAAAATGGATGACTTTAGTTATAATTATTTGGAATGAATTGCATATAAAGTTAGAAAGTATATATTTGGATGACTAATATTTGATATATAGATACATTATCTATTTGAACTATATGTAGAAACATAAATGATGCAATTATTTTAAGCATATAAGAAGACAATAACGGGCATCTCCTTTGAGTAGATAAAAATGTAAAAAGGAATCATTCAAACAAAAAAGAACTAATCAGACCATATTTTTACATCTATTTTTCTCATAAAAATAACTCCAGAAGTAATAAGAGAAGACATTTATAAAGTTATAAAGTTAAGATTCAAATTTCAAGTAGACCAGGAGGTAAATTATAGAAAACACCTTTTCTCACAGCCAAGGTAAATTCTAGCTGAATTCACCAGTAAATTTTGTCAGTAACAGAAAAAGAGTGAACAGGAAGTTACCTAAAAACAAACATTTCTTGGGACTGGCAAACATTTAAAGACCTTATGCTCATGCCATGTAACCATGGGACATCAATTTTGTCTCCAAAATTGTACATCTTCCCCAAGCATAACTTGGTGTGGCCTTGGTAGCCCCAACCACTAATGAGGCCAAGAAACATTTTATACTTAGGCCAAAGCATGGACTGTGCTGTCCTGGTTGGTTATCACACAAGTGGCTCTCAAGCCTCATTACCATTGTTTTAGTTTCTCCCTGCAAATAAAAACAACAAACTTCAAGTTAAATAAAAAATCTGAAAATGCAGCTGAGGGCTTAATATAGATTTTTCTCATATTTTAAAAAATATTCCATGATCCTGATTTTAATTTTCAAAGGAAATAAATTTAGACTTTTTGAGAAATAAATGATCATGAATTTTTGCAATGGAAGAATAGGAAAAATGCTACAAATTATGGATAGATTTATACAGTGATAAATTAGAATGACAGAATTATAGCAGTCTTGCAAGCCATATTTTTTTAGTGATTTTTAATGACAGTTTTGCAATATATATATGCATGTATGCATATAGTCACGAAGCACAGTATATATAGATATATATATATGTATAGAGATACATATATATATGTATATACATGTATATGCATACATATAAATATCCATTGTCATTATTTGTTACCCCTTATATTTATAATGGGCATATACACACATATACGCATATAGGTATATAGGTATATGTGTATATATATATATGATAACAAAGTTATTATCAGGTCTTATAGTGTTTTGAGGAGTTCCACCTATTCATACATACATAACTTGGTAACTTGCTTGGAAAGAGCTTTCTCTTTAATGACTGGCTTATGTCATTTCTTATCTAACAGCCTATAAGTAAAAGTATTCCACATTCACAGATGAGGCATTTGAATTTTCATATCTCCTCATGTCTGAAGACTGGTAACTTCAGATTGGGTTTTAAACTCAAATTTGCATGACTCCCCCATTGTATCTCATCTGAAGTCAAAAGGAATATATATCAAATTTGTTTTACATAAAGCTGGAAGACTATATGAAAACACTGAATGACAGAATCAAGACATAAAAGTTTGGAATCCTATGTCAGAAGAAACACAATGATGTTCCCTTCATCTTGTTTGAAAAGAAATCTTCAGAAATCAATCTAACATGTACAGAATGACAAATCACGTTCTACCAATAAACATATAGGAAACATCATAGTTTCTGTGGTAAGTCTATTAGTCAGTTACAGGTGATAAATTTAAGTGCAACCTTAGCCTTTACTAATAGCTATATTGACAAGGGAAAGGAAGTAATTACACTCTTTTCTACAATTACATTGATCAAGAAACATTGATGCTGGTGTTTTTAAAACTTATCCTGAGTGCCTTATCCCAAGGAAGTTGTTGGCAAATATACTTATAATATGTATAAATATTGGGTGAATTATACCTTGTAGACACAAAAGAACACATTTTAAATATTATATACCTTATATTATAATTGATATGTGTTTGTTTCATTTATGCATCATTGTTTCATAGCATACTTTTACCATCACTCTATAAAAATTTCCTGATGCAACTGCCTTAGCGATATGTTGATTATTCATGTTTCAGAAGTGTGATTACATGAAAGAAATTTCTAAATGATACATTATAACTTCTAAGTATATATTTTATAGATTATCCAAGGTTCTAGTTTTCTGATAAGAAAGCAAAATAGCCATTAACCTCTTTTACAATTTCTTATGATCACACTTGCTGCTATGACATGTAATTTTGAAAAAATTTGCATTTATTCAGATTTTATTGTGCTTCAATGCTTTACTTTCGTGTGGACAAATGTTTAAAAAGCTTTGTAAGAGAAAATATTAATGGAAGCAAGATTATTAGTCAGTTTAAATTATTTAAGTAAAACCATTACTTAATCATAGTGTATTTTGTGCTTGAAACTTATTTTCACCACCCTATCTTCAAAGCAATCAAAACACTCAACTATTCAGGTCATATTATGCTTTGTTTTACAATGCAACTGCATTTTTAATCCTTGTTTTGAACCAGCTACATTTTTTATTATCGTTTTGAAGAATGAGATTACATAATTCTCACTAGCACTGAATAAATAAAACCTATGACTGACTTTTCATTATTTGCTCATAAGATCAATGGAACATTATTCAATACCTAAACATGGTTCAAAGAATATGTGATATTTCCCTACAAAGAAATATGTATAGTATAAAATTTAATTATGCAAAGAAAATTGGACATAAATTTTTGAATGTGAAATATTAATTTTTCTTTCTGAATTCTAATGAATCTTTCTTCATTAAAATATATTTTTAGAAAGTTGACTGATAGTCAAACTATAAAGAAAAGAGTTGACTTTTTTTTTTTTTTTGCTTTTTGGGTCACACCCAGCGATGCTCAGGGGTTACTCCTGGTTTTGCCCTCAGGAATTACTCCTGGCAGTGCTTGGGGGACCATATGGGATGCCGGGGATCGAACCCGGGTTGGCCGCATGCAAGGCAAACGCCCTACCCGCTGTGCTATCGCTCCAGCCCCAAGAGTTGACATTTTTAAGTAACTAATCAGCTCATTCATACCCAGTTTCAGTAACCTAATGATCAAATTTAAGATAAAATGTGATCTCTTTGCATCATATTTGCATTCCTAATTCTTCAATAAAAATGTAATTTCATGGTTAATCTCAGCAATCTTGAAACATTTTATGGAACCTTATGTCAGTTGCTTGTCATTAGACACATAAAATAGAAAAATGTAATAGTTTACAACTTCATTTGTGAAATCTGTCTCAATGACATCATATGATATTTTTCTCTACCTTTAATCATTGAAAGTACAACAAGGTTATAATTAGTAATTTGTGAGATATTTATAGGTTATTACAGAATTATTTTAAGTGATAAGAAATGTGAAGAGATCAGAAAATATTTAAGTAACTATAAAATTGTTTCCAAATCTAGACAAATATAAAAATTTAGTGTTATTGATTGTTTCTTATGACTTCAAGATTTAGATGGGTCACAGAACATTAATATTTATATTTTTTATATAAAATGATAGCAACAGAGCACAAAGGTTATTTGCTTTTGATGTTGTACCAATATAAGAAAACAATTTCCAGTTTAAGTTCGGGTTTCTAGTATAGTTGATTTTTATAAACTTAACAAAATATGTTTAAAAGTTTATTGGACAATATCAGAACTGTAGCACTGTTGTCCTGTTGTTCACTGATTTGCTCCTGTGGGTACCAGTAACGTCTCCATTGCGAGACTTGTTGTTACTGTTTTTGGCATATCGTATATGCCCCAGGTAGCTTTCCAGGCTCTGCTGTACAGGCAGGATATTCTCAGTAGTTTGCTGGGCTCTCTGAAGGGATGGAGGAATCGAACCCCAGTAGGCCGAGTGCAAGGCAAACGCCCTACCTGCTGTGCTCCAGTCCATCAGAACAGTGAGTACTAATTACTTTACTTCATTGTGAAAATGTAGTAGGGATTCCTTCACCATCCTCAGTATCACAAGTCTAGTCTTTAGACAAATTTATGTACACACATATGTGTTCATTTACATAAACATAGTTGAGTCTATTCATAAGAACTCAGAAATAGTCTTCATTTTCATAATTAATCCCTTCTTTGCTGTGCATTAAAAATAGAAAAGATGAAGAAAAGTATAGTATAAAAAAGTCAATGACTTTAGGATGTAATAAGGTGACCTATTTGCTTTAATTGACACAGGAGTCAAGTAACAATAGTCTGGTCATATAAAATTTTAGTCATTGGCATATTATTTTGTTGCATGTTCTTCAAGAGAACTAGTTATGCCACTTTAAGATTATTTCACAGAATAATAGTATAATTGTGGAATAAGTATCTTCACTATTTAAATGTAGCTTAATTGATTAACTGAGACTCCTATTGAGGAAACAGAAAACATCATATATGAGGAATGGTTTCTGAACAATGAAAAGACATATCTAGATATAAACGGTATGGCATGTTATTCTGTCTCTACTCTGAACCAAGTCCAGATGTAGAAAATCAATTAAGTTTCTCTCTTTTTTACCCTTAGATGATGTATATTTAAAATCTAAAAATGTATATGATAAATCACAACAAGTTCAGTCACACAAATTTTAATAAAAACATATAAAATCAATTAAAAATTTGCATATACTGAAAATGTTTCTAAGAATGAACTAATTATAAGAATTCTTCCATTTTTCCCCCATTAAGTATAGGTACCCAATGTAATCTGAAAATATTGAGCATAACTAATCCTTTATTTTTTAAATGAAACCTAGAAAATTAATGCTTCTCACAGAAAACTTGTTAACAATAGGTGTTCAATTAAATGTTTTCATACAAAAAAAACGTTCCTTTATGTATAAATAAACAAGGGAGAGGTACTTTTAATACTTTTTTCGTTCATTGCCCACACCTACATACAAATCTTTAGCAATACATAACTTCATGAGGAAGTATTCATTTTTGATGTACAGAAGTTTATGGAAACCTAAGTTAATAAGAAAAAAACACAGATTATCATTGTATCCAACTGCATATTCACACTGATGCTTAATAAAAGCTTATTATATAATGAATTATCCATTCTTGAGAAAATATATACAAATGCAACTATTTTAAAGACTTATCCAATAAAGTGAATGTTCTCATTTTATGCCTAATGTCACACTTTTGATATTCCATATAAAATTTCGAACTAATAAATTATATGAAAAATATAAATGACATTAGTACAAACTATTGGTTATATTAAACTGATGAATTAAAATAAATACAAATGTGAATTTGATTAAAATTATATTGACAATGAGTAAATCAAGTGTCTAGATGACCGAGTTTCTTAGAAATATCCATCTATTGTTTTATCTCAAAGGCCAAAGGTAGCCAAACAGGAAGTTACCAAGAAAAGGGAACAGGATCTGCTTCAGTTACTGAACAATGTGATGAAGTTGGCTAAGTAGTCCAAATGCTAATACTCCTGATAATCAGCCATTCCTTTTGTGTTTTGGTAACATATATCCTAATACATTGTATATCAAATGGAACTTTCTGATTTACATCTGATAACTCAAAGTTTCCATTTTTGAACTCTCCTAGTCTTATGAAATTAATACATTGTCTACTGTGTTTCAAAGACAAACTATTTTCCCCAACATCTAGGGCTCCATGATGTAAAATGTCATTTTGTCGATCTTCTGTTCCAGTACTTACTTTAAGTTTTTTAATTATAATTGGATTTTCAAATGCTATCACAAAGACATCTCCTGTTAAAGGTGATTTTCCCCAAAAGTATTCATCAACAGTACTATAAGCTTTGCTTGCTTCATAATTTTCAAAGACATTGATGTTAGTATAAAAACTTGCAGGCGGGTTATCAGGGATGTCAAATGACTCATCCTCAAAATCATCATCTTTCAACTTATTCTCAGTCCCTTTATATGAGGAGTAATAACCCATGTGCTGAAAAAGAGATGGTTTAAAGCGAATTACGTTTTTCTGAGCCAACAGTCCTCGGAAATGTGTCAATAGCCAATCACAAGGCATTTCTTGATAAAACATTAATAAAAAGTGTGCCAAGCGTGGGAGATCACGAGAATGATAAAGTTTTCCAATGTAACCAAGTTTAGAGAATTCAAGAGTTACCCAGTAAGTTCCTTCAAGGGATGTAATGACTTTCTTGATAGCAGTTAAGAAATTTTTTGAACAT
Organism: Sorex araneus; assembly: GCF_027595985.1. NCBI lineage: Eukaryota > Metazoa > Chordata > Mammalia > Eulipotyphla > Soricidae > Sorex > Sorex araneus. The sequence goes on from NC_073311.1 coordinate 27,957,198, forward strand.
CGAACATCATCTTCAAGCATTACATAATAATCCGAAGTATTGGCACAAAAATTAAGCAGAAAGGCATAATCTACATTTTGCTTGGAACGAAATCTGACTCTATCTTCAGGATCATTGTAGTTTCTTTTAAGGCCATCCAAGATTGGATAATATTCCTCTGGAGCATGTATAACCATTAATCTTCCTGCAATAATATGGTGGGCAAATTTTTGCGTGATATCCTGCACCATGACCTCCCGCCAGGATGAATTAAAATCTGCTAGATGAACCACCACTGAAATTTCTTTTAGTTCTTCATAGCTGGATTGTTCAAAAATAGATTTAATTGTTTCAAGTAAATAGTTTCCTTTCTTTCGTTTCACTGATGAAAGTCCAATTGTAAGAAACCCTGGTAAAAGAATTCAGAAGAGAAAGAAAAGTGAATACGTTTTGAATAATATGAAATGGGAGAAATTATTTTCCTCATGACCAATCTTTTATAGTGCCAGGTTAAATATTAAAAGGTCATAATACTTTATGCATAATTTCTGTTCTTATAGAATGGGTATGTTTTATCTTAAAAATAACAGGATAAAGTATTGCTCTTAATATTTTATTTACCAAAACTGTACTTTCTGATTTACATCTGATAACTCAGAGTCTCTTGCCCCCACGCCTGGCTGTCTTCAAGGGGGCCCCTTGAAGCAGGCAGGTTGAGTTTCCCTCCCCACTTTGAGCAGAGCCCCGGCAGCCGAAGACCTCCAGAACCCAGCCGAAGCCATGCTCAAGGCCTCTCTCCACACATTCGGTCGAGCCTCACACATGAAGGAACTGGCAGAGGGACCCAGGTGTGCGGGACCCGGGGCTGAGATCTCCAAGCCTGCTGGGATCGGTACTGGGCCTCCTCCTCCTCCTCCACCCAGACCTCCCATTTTCCAGTAGCTTGGCAGCCACACCCACAAACTGCCCCCGGTGTCATGTAATCCCATCAACGGTCAAGATCCAGAGACTGTAAAACCAAACTCATTAGAGTGCAAGACTGCATTCTTGACTGTTCGACCTCTTATAGTCTAGTTCTACCTCTCAGAGAACCTGGCACGCTACCGAGAGTTTCCTACTCGTGAGAGAGCCTGGCAAGCTCTCTGTGATATAATCATATGCAAAACTAATAATAAGGATGGGTCTCATTCCCCTGACCCTGAAAGAGCCTCCAATGCAGCACCGTTGGGATGGACAAATAAAGAGAGGCTTCTAAAATCTCAGGGCTAGGACAAATGGAGACGTTACTGAGTCTGCTCAAGAAAATTGACCATAAATGGGATTATAGTGATAGTGATAGTGATGTACTTCATTTAAAGTATTAGGGATCTTAATATTTTCATATATGACCACTGGAGATTACAGATGTTTAAAACCCAAGTCATTGAAGACAAAAACCCTGATATATACAATGAGATAACCCTATTTCAGTGAATCATTAATGACAAGGGCGAACATCTGAGAGCGCAGAAATGCAAAAGACTATCAGAAATTACTTTGAAAATCTTTATGCCTTGAACTAGATGATGTAGAATATCTGAACTTATCTCCTATGGTCAGTAAAATCAAAATGGTAATTTAGTCTTCCCAAAAACAAAATCCAGGCCCAGATGGATTCAGTAGTGACTTCTTTCAAACTTTTAAAGACCTACTTCCAATCCTTTTCAGCTTTTTTTCAGAAAATTAGAGAACCAGAAATGAAACAAGATAGTTTCTATGAAGTATACATTACCCTGAAACCAAAAGCAGACAAAGACAGCACAAAAAACTTAAATTACAGACCAATATCCGTGATAAATATTGATTCTAATATTCTCAACAAAATACTAGTAAATATATTTGGGATTCAAACCTGGAATGCAGAAATGGTTTAACATATGAAAATTTACCAGCATCAATGCACTATATCAGCACAGGAAAAAATAAAATTCATATGATCAAATCAGTAGATTCAGAGAAAGTATTCAACAAGATCCAACATCCATTCATGATAAAAAAAGATATCAGTGTTCTGGGAATTGAATGAAATTTTCTCAACATAGTAAAAGTCATTTTCTATAAGCACACATTAAATATTATATTCAATTGTGATAAAAGTAAAAGCCCTTCTCCTGAGATCAAGAACAAGACAACGTTACCCACTCTCACCACTTCTGTTTAGTATAGCGTTGGTTGTTGGAATTTTTGCCATAACAATTAGGCAAGGAAAAGATATCAAGTGAAACCAGTAGGAAGGGAAGAAGCATTATTTGTAGATGACATGATACTTTATCTACAACACCATAAAGACTTGCAAAGAAAGCTCCTAGTAACAATAAATTTTTATAGTAAAGTTGGAGGCTACATAAGTAAGATATATAATTTCATGATTTTCCTATATGCAAATAATGAAAAAGCAGAGAGAGATATTTTAAAAAATCCTATTAAAAATTGTGGCTCAGAAAATCATGGACCAATGAGTCGGCTTAACTAAAGAGGTGAAAGATCCATGAAAATAAAGCTACAAAATAGTACTTAAAGAAATAAAAGAGCATATGAGGAATCGGTAACATATCCTCTGTCCATTGATTGGGAGGTAAATATGATCAAAAAGGCAATACTCCCCAAAGCATTAAACAGATTAAATGCAGTTCCTATAAAATTAACCATGACTGTTTTAAAAGAAATTGATCAGACATTACTGAAATTTGAAATTTATCTGAAATTTGCATGAGAGATCTCAATATCAGATCTGAATCTATAAGGTACATAAAGGAAAATACATGCAGAACTGTTCATGAAATTGAAGACAGAAATATCTTAAAGGATGAAATGTCAGTAACCAACCAAGCAGAAATAAATATAAACAAATATAAACAAATATTGGATCATTTAAGAAATCTCTGCACCTCAAAGGAAAGCAAAGACAGTCCACAGATTGGGAGAAACTATTTGTTTACCACTCATCCAAAGTGTTAATACTCACAATATATAAAGCACTGGCAGAATGCCGCAAGAAAAATTCATCGAAGCCCACAAAAATTGGGGAGAAGAGATGAAGAGAAACAAACCCAGACCACACAAATTACTAAAAGACATATGAAGAAATTCATTAGATCACTAAACATCAGGGAAATACAAATCTAAACAAGGATATGTCACCTCACATCAGATAGAATGGCACTCATAATTAAAGAACAACAAGTGTTGACCAGGATGTGGGAAAACAGTGTCCCTCAGTGCTGCTGGGAATACTTACTGCTTCAGTTATTTTAGAAAACAATAGAAATATTCCTCAAAAAACTAGGAATTGAAGTTCCATAGCACTATAGCACTGTTGTTCATCGATTTGCTCGAGCAGGCACCAGTAACGTCTCCATTGTGAGACTTGTTGTTACTGTTTTTGGCATATAGAATATGCCTTGGGTAGCTTTCCAGGCTCTGCCGTGTGGGTGGGATACTCTCAATAGCTTGCCTGGCTCTCTGAGAGGGACAGAGGAATCAAACCCAGGTCGGCCATGCGTGCAAAGCAAACACTCTAACCGCTATGCTATTGCTCCAGTCTGAAGTTCCATATGATCCAATAATTCCATTCCTGGATATATACCCCAAGGGTTCAAAAACACAGTGCAGAAAATACATCAGTACTATATTCTGTTCACGACTACCTAAGTATCCAAGAACAGATGATTGGATAAAGGAAATATGGCACACATACCCTATGGATATACTTGACCTAAAGAGAAGATAGTCAAAAAATTTGCTGCTATGTGGATGGATCTGCAGAGTCCTATGTTGAGTGAAATAAATCAGAAGGAGAACAGACTCAGAATAATCTCTCCTATGTAGAACACAGATTTTCTAGGGCAATATCGAATTCCCAGAGGCAAGAGGAAATAGAAACGAAGAGCAGGAAAATTAGTTTTCACCAGGATGCTTGCCACTGGGGTGGGTAGGTGGGATAAGTTTGGAAAGGGAACACTGGGACAATCATGAAGGAGAAATGTGCCTGCCTGAGGCAAGCTGAGTGGTGGGAGGGAAACTGGGAATATTGGTAGAGGGTAATGAACACTGGTGAAGGAATCAGTGTTGGAACATTTTATGCCTGATGTTCAAACACAATATTTTTGTAACTTTGTATGTCACAGTGATTCAATCAAAAATAAATTTATAAAACCTGCATAGATAATGAAAACTCTTTTTTTTTTTTTTTGCTTTTTGGGTCACACCCGCGATGCACAGGGGTTACTCCTGGCGCTGTACTCAGGAATTGCCCCTGGTGGTGTTCAGGGGACCATATGGGATGCGGGAATCGAACTCGGGTCAGCCAAGTGCAAGGCAAACGCCCTATCTGCTGTACTATCGCTCCAGCCCCTGATGAAAACTCTTATTTAAAGATGACAAACTAGTCTCAAACTTGGAAAATATTAAATACTTAATTTCTTTAACTCTGTAAAATTTCATGATTTTCATCTTGTACTAAAAAAGTCCATAACTATAGATAATTTTATAGTGAAGAAATATATCAGGTATGTGAATTAGAACGCAAACAATATCACAGGTTTTAAAAACTGCATTATTGCTCAAAGACAGGTACTGTATTCTAAGAAATAAATATTCTTGTTTATTTCAAAATGCAATTTATTTCATTTTCTTAGGGAGAAAATTTTATTTAGATGCTTAGATATCTACATTAAAAATTATATATTTAGGGAATAAATTAAATTGAAATGGCAATTCACCTCTAAAAGTGTTAGACATCCTTCTATTGAAATTTTTTCAATATTTAGAACTACACATAAGCATATGATTTTATTGATTGGGGCAATATTGGTTTTAAAGGTGTAAAGGTTTCAATATTTTAAGAGTATAATGTCACCACACCATGCCCATTACCAAAGAGCTTTTCACCCCTGTCCATGTAACTCTCTATTCTATTCATTGTTACTATGATTCACAAATAAATAAAATTTTAGAACCACCATTTGGAAAGCAGAATAATGTATAATACGATCACTGAAATCACTGTAGTAATCGAGACACCAACATGATATGATTTGGTAATAAAGAGATAATAAGATAGCCCATTCTAGGAAAAAGTCTTCTGATTTATCTATCAGACCAGTACAAATTTACACATTTCATTGAAATGTCCATGCTTACAATATAACATTTATTGAATAATACAGGCTCCTGGTACCATTAAACTTAAACCATTTTACTTAAGACTCAATAATAGGGAAGAATTACAGAAACATTTTTTACGTAAAAAGCAGGGTTGTATTCATCCACTTTATCTTTAATATATATCCTGAAAATGTACGGTAGTCTTTTGAGATATTTAATTTATATCATTACTGCTTTAAAAATGAGAAAAATAAGTCACAGCAATCAGGAAATGCATATTTTAGCAAGCAGTAGTGTGGTGCCAAAATACAAACCACTCTTTGTGTTTTACTAGTTTTTGGTTTTGTTTTTCTTTTTTTTTTAGTATTAAACAGATAGCATATATTCTAGTGCAAATCAGTAAATAAAATGGAACAGAAATTGGCTCTGTTCTCAGAAATTAAACCCAACAGTGGTTAGGTGACCTCTGGAGCTTCCAGGGATGAATCAAATCAGAAACAGTCAAAGGCAAGCACTTTACTTAGCCACTCTGCTTTCTCTCTGACTTTGCATTAACATTCTTTTTTTTTTTTAATTTTTGGATCACACCCCTCGATGCGATGCACAGGGATTAAATCCTGATTCTGCACTCAGGAATAATTCGTGGCGGTGCTCGAGGACAATGTGGGATGCTGGGAATCTAACCTGGATCGGCTGCATGCAAGGCAAATGCCCTACCTGCTGTGCTACCTTTCCAGCCCCTGCATTAACATTCTTAATAAACAATTTAATTTGTACATAATTTCTACACACAACTATTTCATGATGTTACCAAAATTGATTCCACATTCATATATCTTACATATGAGCATTCTAATATCAGAATGTGCACTGCAGTCGGTGGCCTCTTACACTTGTCACTGTCACTGTCATCCCATTGCTCATCGATTTGCTTGAGCGGGCACCAGTAACATCTCCATTGTGAGACTCGTTTCACTGTTTGTGGCATATCTAATACACCACAGGTAGCTTACCAGGCTCTGCTGTGCGGGTGAGATACTCTCAGTAGCTTGCCGGGCTCTCCGAGAGGGGCAGAGGAATCAAACCTGGGTCGGCCGTGTGCAAGGCGAATGCCCTACCCATGGTGCTATTAAAATTTATAATATTAATGACTTCTTAATGGCATATTAATTGCAGCATAATATGTTTTATCATCTGTGGTATCAAAATCCATGAAACACAGTATGTGATTTAATGTGCATAAACCATCTGCAGTGTACTGAATACACTGAAGTTTCCTGCAAAACATGTGTATACCTGGAACCTGTCAAAACATGACATTATTTGGAAACAGAATTTTCTGTTTCAATTAAAGATTGAGAGACGAACTCAGACTGAGTGTTGGGTGGACCCTAAATCAATAAAGGTGCCCTTGTACCAGAAGAAGACACAGAAATGTGGAAAAGCAGTGTGAAGGATATGTACGGATGGAGATAGGCCTTGAAGTTCAAGGAACAACTGAAGAAATCAGAGATTGAAAGAGTCAATGAAGAATTCTGTGGAACTATTACAGGAATTGTGATCCTGTCAGTACCTTTTGACTGTATAGCCTCCAGAAATGCAATAGGATAAATTTTAGTTGTTTCTAGACACCTATGCCTTAGTAATTTATACCTAATAGAATCAATACAGTAACTATGATTAGATGAAAACAAGTGGCAAGTTGTAAAACCAAGCCATTTTAGTTTTTCAGTATAAATATTTAAAAATTTTTGTATTTCCTAGCCTTTCTGCATGGTTCTATATAAAATAACTTAATCATTACAACATACATTCTATTTACTTTTTATGTCAATAGATTTGAATAAGTAATAAAGTATAATTTTTGAAAAGGCATCAAAATATTTTCCAAAGAATATGTAAGCAGCATTCTTAAATTTTTTATTGTCATACAAATAAAACTAAGTATTATTTAAAAACAGAATACTTTATGTTTTCTTTCTTTAACAGTGTAAAGTCATTGATGGGGTGCAGTGATTTCTCATATCAACATCATAACTTCAACACTACTCTAACTACCCAAACTAAAATAAACATTTAAAATAATTAATAAAAATATACTTACGCTTTCTTTGTAAAGGCGTGGCAGCTAGGTAGCGATAGGTGACATTTATGGCTCCTGAGAAATTGGACAAATCTTTAAAAGTATGAACATAGCGTTCTGAATTCAGTTGATGGGTGGATGTTTCCCTTATAAGTTGTTTGTCTCCTTCCTGAGTACGATGGAGGAGAAGGTTAACATAAATAAATAGGTGGTTGTGGATTGAATAAAGATCTATTTTCATAATAACATGTGTTTGATATATAATTTGGTCATTTTGTATTTATCACAGTTATTGGCACCATAATCTGTAGATCATAATTTTTTACCTGAATTGTTATATTAATTCTTGCACCAAGGTCAATTTTATTCTCTATTCTACACTTAGATGTGCTTGCCAATAGCATACATTAATAATGACATTGATAATGGTATTCTCTGGAGAAAAAGACCACAAAAACTCCTAAGGCCTCCTGCTGTCATCATATTAAAATTAAGTTCTTTACAATAATTAAACATAGAAATTGACAACAATCTATTTTACTCTTTCTTGTAAAACTAGTGCATGAAAAAAAATTCCACACATCTGAGTCCAATTAAGCCATTGGCTCTTCATCAAGTGCTGTTAAAGTGCAGTGAAATGAAAGACCACACATTCACATTGATGGTCAAGATTAAACGATGATCAGGAAGATTAGAGCGATTACTAGAGATTTTAAGATGTTTACACAGTAATGTAAATTGTCACTATATATGGACTAAAAGTTCCTCATGACCTGTGTTTCTTTCAGGTATAACTGAGGTTCTTCAACAAAGATACATTTGACCAAGTCTAGAAAATATGTCCAGATACTGGACTAGTTTGTCCTGTGATAGGTTTGCTTCAGTTGCGTCTCTCTCTCTCTGTCTCTCTGTCTCTCTGTCTGTCTCTCTCTCTCACTCTCTCTCTCTCTCTCCTCTCAGTGATACTCTATTGAAGGTGAAAATTATTTTATGTTTTAGGTCTTTTTTAAAATCTATTTGTTACTAGGATTCTATCAGTCATTCTTTTGGAAAAATTTTATTTAAGAAATCATTCACAGCCATTTTAAACACATCTTTTCAACTGTTTTCCTCTATATCCTTTTTTTTTTTTCTGATAAGCCTCATTTGTAATCCAGAGACCTGAGATATCTTCCAGTCATTCTATGTGAAGCCACTGGACCTGCGCCAGTGACATTCAGGACTGTGTACATTGTGCATCTCAACTGAATCAATCATAGTGAACTTTCTGCAGAACCCAGCTAATCAGAGCTGTGAGGTTCACCTGCTTAAAAATGGGATAGTAGGGAAGAGTAAGATTGCTGCAGGGAGATTCTAAACAAAGTGTGCAGCCCATAGAACTGCTACAAGGACCAGGGCACTTTCCTTTCCTGCAGTTGATTGGTGGGTGCTCCATCCCTGACATAACATATGGTCCTTCAATTTCTGCCAAAATTGATCCCTGAGTGCAGAGCAAGCAATAATCCCTGAGCACAGCTGACTGATATTCAAGTTCCAAGATAAAATAAATAAAATTACTAACTTAAATAAGAAAAGAAATGGGAAGGACAAGTCTCTGCAGACAAAAGTTGTCTGCTCTTGCCTAATGAACTGCTATGTCAGGATCCCTTGGGGCAGCTTCTTTGCTCTAGATGTTTCCTAGGCTACTAACTTGTCTTTGCTTGGTTCTGACCATCTGGAGTTTAAAAACCAAAAATCTGATTCCTCAGAACACTTATTCACAGGTGAACATTGCATTTGTTTAAGGAAACTGGTTCTGCACGGGGAGGAACTGTTGGTGGAAATATTATCTGCTGTAGTCGTATGGAAAAAAATATGGAGATCTACTCAAAGAGATAGGAATAGAATTATCAGAGAACCCAGTAACACCACTTATTGTTATCTATGTTCAAAGCACAGAAACATTAAATCAAAAGGCTACATGTACTATGTTCATTGCTACACTTAGTACAATAGCCAAGATATGGAAACAACCCAAATGCCCAACTACAGATGAATGTATCAAGGAGTTATAGTATATATACAACAAAGAAATGTTATCAACTCTAGGAAAGAACAAAATCATGCAATTTGCAACAACATGCATCGAACTAGAAGACATCCATCATGCTGAGTGAAGTCAGAAACAAAGGAATAGATACAGAATGGTCTGTCTCATATGTAAAGCTTAAAGATACACAGAAAGGTGACAAGAAAGGACCAAAAGCAACATTATGAGATAGTTGATCTATCAACTGAATTATCAGTGGTAGGGATGGAGTTTGAGAAGGAGGGACATTGAGGTGTTCGGAAGAGAGATAAGAGGTACACTGGTGATGGGTATGGCCTTTGTATTATGTACATGAGAAATCAATGTTAATGGTATATTAAACAGAACCACAATCAAGTACAAAAAAAAACCCAGATTATAGAGAAAATGAAAGCATTAAATATTTTGGTCTTCAAAAGCTAAAGAGATAATTACACTTGAATGATGCCTCGGTAACACTGAGCCAGATCTCAGAGTAGCCCTTGAGCATTGCTATACTTTCCCCCAAACAATAATAATAATAATAATTTGATCTTTGTATTGTGTAGTAATGGAAAAAGTGAACTTTAATTAAATACCTGTCCTGAAAAATTTAGTGATTCAAATTTAAATATTACCTCGATTCAAACATTAGTACTTTGTATCAATTTCAGAGATCAAGGGGAAAAACGGATAAGATAAATCTATAGTCAGGTTGAAATCATCTTTGAATAAAATTGAGAAAACGAGATATCACCAAGAAGCTTCTTGAATCTGTTTTGTTGGATATCATTGGTTTGTCCTTTCTCCCTTGCCACAGAGTTTGGGTTTATCTGGTAATAATCTCTAAACAATTCTAGACTACATTGGTATGTCCTGCTCCCCTTGCCACTAGGAGCTTAGGTATATCAGTCACGCCCATCAAGGTGCTCCCGAGTCACTCCCATGCCTTTGTTTATCTGTAGCCACTTCTACCAGTTTATCTGCTCTTCCTCTAATCAAAGTCTGTTAATTTGTAAGGTCACACCTTGCTAGGACAGTGTACTTGTATTGTAAGTTAATACTGTCTTTCTCCTCTCTTATGTCTTTTGAATAGTTTTCTTTAAAACAATATTCTTTTTGTATGGACAAAGAAAGACATTTATTAATATGCTTTGGTAACATGGGATTTAATTGGCTTCAAATATTATTTATTCCTGGGCATCTGCTTTCTGGACTTAAGCTTCAACTGCCCTTGCTTCCTAGCACCCCCAAAAGCAGGGTACCGACGAGGGACGGGACGGGACGGACCCAGGACAAGTGGTGAGTTATGTGCTACCCTGGCATTGAGATGGGCCTGGCCAAAGCGCCTATATGTTAAGAGCTTGGTCATGGGCATGTCATGTCATGATCCAAAAGCAACGACGAGACTAGGGCCCTGCTAGGGCTAGGAAAGACTAATCTGGCCTGAGCACTGTAGTCTGAGATCGAGGTGACCCCTGGAGAGCAATTCTATAAGCTTAATGCGTCTATTGCTATGTCCATACAAAATGATTTATAATATGAATACTGATATGTTACTTGGACAAAGAGAGGAAAAACACACCCATGGGATTCTGCTCTTGGGCGGATGTCCTGCTGAGAGAGATTATCCTAGTGAAAGCATCCCCTAAGGGATAGAACTTTACCCCCTATTGATTGTAACCACACCTATGCATAAGCCCCAGCCCACCACATCCAGAGCTGGATGGGGGGTGGATTTAAGGTGGCTGGATGAGGGGGCTGGGGGCGAGTCCCAGGGCAGTTCCAGTGGAAGCAGAGAGAGAATTAAGTAGGATGGGGGAGGAAGAAGCAGGAGGAAAATCAGAGGAGAATGGAGAGAGGACATTGGAATAAACTGCGATTGAGACCAACCATCTTGGCTCCGTTCCTTCCTTCACCTGCCTCTTCATCACCATCAATCTCCCCGGTGCGGTATCGCCTTTGCCCTTTTCTTTTTCTTTTTTGTGTTTTTATACATGTTTGAAAAATCATATGCAGACAAAATATATTTCCTGTATACTCAATTATGCTAATAAAGCTATATTTGGTTTTTAATACTATTTTTTTACGTTTAAAAATATGTTAGTAATTTGGACAAAAGAACGTTAGACATTTACAGGGTTTTTAATGCAATTGACATCCAACTTCTTATTTTCTAAACATATAAAATAAAACGTTGCATAATAAACTCCTGCAAATATACCAATTGAATATCTATTTAGTTCTTATTATTTTAAATTATTTATAATAATCTTTATATTTCTGAAAACTGACAGTCTCATTAAAGTATTAAAATAAACAATTAAAATAAACAATTTAATAAATAAAAATATTGTTTTATTTATTAAATAACTGAAGTACCCTTATAGAATCAGATACTTTCACAATATAATAGTGATAACATCCCGTAACCAACAGGGCCTAGAATAAATATTGAAGAAAAAATATTAAAGAAATATTAGCAATAAACTTGTCATTCCATCCTTATGTGATTTGAATCTAATGGAAGTAGAGGATATTGAATATCATTTTCATTCATTCCGATTAAAGGACATAAACAAATATAAAATAAAGTAGAACTTATATGAAAATAGTTTATCAAATTCCCTAGAACACAGATCTTAACACTTTTCAGCATAAATAAGTAATGCAGCTTTCACATGAGTTAGTTTTGTTGGCTGCTTTCCAGAGTTATCTACCTGAGCAGTCAGACTCTCCCTGGATACCTTCTTCCTGTAGCTACAAGGCTATAGTGTATTTCTCAGTAATAGGACAAGGCTTTATGACAATCGTTTTCTGTATAGGAATGCAATTGAACAGACTAGCTACAGACTAAACGTATACCCTAGTGGCTATTTTGAAGACTTTCACGATGGAGAGGCTAAGTTGATTGGTCATGCAGTAGCTCTTCTATTTAGTTTGTCTTGTAAAAGTACTCCTCTCTTGTTTTAAACTCAGCTTGGTTTCCCACTGAAAGGTGCAGCTGCCCCTAATATTTAAGCAATACATTAAACTGTCATATGCTCAAGATTCTATGTCACAATTTATTTTCTAACAAAAAGAGTGAAATAGAATGTACTAATGCCAGAAATCTTAGTATATCTAATTGTTTGCTTGATTTCTTTGAATTATTACTATTACTTCCCTGAAACAAGAAAGACTAGAGATAAACATTCTAATTTCTGTTCTTAGAAAACTTCATGCATGTGGCATTTCTGAGAAAGAAATTAGAGAAATCCAAAACACTAAATAAATAAGCCACTATAAGACAAAAAAAAGTGGTGTACAGGAGAAAAACAGGAGAGGGAATTGATTTATCTGGAATACGGTGCCAATCGTAGGGTGAAGGATAGAAACTGAACTTTGTAAAGTGAAAGTAAAGTGAAATTTATAATTTACACAGGTGGGGTGGGGGGCTGGGGAGGCAGGGGGGTGGGGGAAAGGTATACTGTGATTCTTGGTGGTAGAATATGTGCACTGGTGAAGGGATGGGTGTTCGAGCATTGTAAAACTGAGACTTAAACCTGAAAGCTTTGTAACTTTCCACGTGGTGATTCAATAAAATAATAAATTAAAAGAAAAAGTAACTGAACTTTGGGTGAACCACTGTGTGTGTGTGTGTGTGGTGTGTGTGTGTGTGTGTGTGTGTGTGTGTGTGTGTGTTTGAGTGGCACATCCAGCAGCACCCAAGGCTTACTCTTGGCTCTCCACTCAGGAACCATACCTGGTGGTGGGGAATGGAGTACCATGTGGGTGCCAGGTATTGAACTTGGATTGAACCTGCATACAGAACAGGTACCCTATCTGCTGTACACTGTTCTGGAATAGAACCTTATGTGAACTTGCTGCAGCATGTACACACACTAATTTCTACCTAAAAATTACATAAATGCAATAACAACAGTGCTAGAAAATTGAAATATGTTGATAAGCATTTTATATAGTTCATGCTAGAAATGCTTAATTTGAGATGGTGAATTTGAATAGCTGAGAGGGAACTGGAGTAATAATTTGTTTCCTGAGAAGGTGAGAAAGAACTGACCCAAAGAGAATTAATAAAAACCTTTAAGAGAGACACACAATTAAGCTCATAAAAGGTAAAATATAAAAGTAGAAAATGAATGAGATAATCTAACGTAAAGTGGAACAAATAGGTGAAACAATCAAAGTGGAAAAGCACTGAAAAAAATGCATTATAACCTAGTAGGGGGCCAGTTTTCTTTGAACAGTAAACATTTCAATTTTTCTGCTGTTGTTTTGTTAAGTTTTTGGCTCCCAGCAGGTTTTACTCAGGGCTTACTCACTGCTCTGCACTCAGGCATCACTGTTGGCAGGCTCAGAGGTCTATATGGAATGTCAAGTTGACCTCATCCAAGGCAAACACTCTGCTCACTGTACTATTGCTCTATCCACATGGATATTAAACATTGCAGAAGAAAAGTTTGAACATAATTTTACATTAGAGGTTTAAATAATGTGTTTAAAATATCTGTATAGATTAAACTTGAGAACAAGATTTATTTAACTAAAATGCAATTTAGATAGGACAAAAGTAGTAGTAAAATCAAACAAAAAATATTGTCATTAACTATACAGTATAAAGGGTATATCATTTTACTTGTATGTTAAATTATTTTAATGCACTTTTCCACATTTATTTTACTTTTTTTTTAAACTACGAAATATCTTCCCAATTGTGGTTGAACATTAATCAAACATATATCTAACATATATCAAACATTTATAGCTGGAGAAAATATCACTTCTGAGAAAGTTCTCTTTAGGAAGAGTTACTTCATTAAATCATACCACTTACATTAGTTAGCAAAGAGGCTTCTCTAATAATGTGTAAAAAATAACAAAATAGGGCAATATGCTATTTGGTCACCTAAAAGGGAGACATATTCTATTCTTTTAAATTTTATAGTAAGGTTCTATTCCCAAAATATAGAAGGGCTGGCGAGCTAGTACAGCAGGTAGGCACTTGCGCAGCATGCATCTAACCTGGGTTTTATCCCAGGAACTCCACTTGGCCCTCCAAGCCCTGCCATGAATTATCTGAGTGCAGAGCCAGGAACACTGAGTGTGACCAAAAATCAGCCAAGCAAGTAAACAAGCAAACAAAAATTATATATAGGAATGCTTATTCTATAAAATGGTCTATTGTTTTTTAAACAAGAGTCAGTGGAATTGTACTCATACATGTCCCATGAATGCAGCGTTTCACTATGTGCAAATTATAAGAAAATTTAGTACAAGGATGTACAAGAGAAAATAAGCAAATAAGAAAATAAACAAAATCAAACACAATTTTTGATGAATGTTTTACTAAATTTATAATTTTGTATTCAATCAGGTTCTGCAGAACATATCACTAATCTGAAAAGCATATTTTTAAAAATCCAAAATTGCATATTATAGGTAAGTTCTTCTGTTTGCCGTGTTTTCTATACCATCACTGTTCAAAGTCCAAGAACTATAGCTAATACTTACTTATTGTGATCTATGGATGGAAAAATGAGGGTGTATGAGATTAAAACCTAATTTAAGATTAAATACCTAAGCAGTGTCAAGATCTAAGAACCTGGCAGAATTTCACAAGGAAACAACAACAAAAAAACAGTACTAAAGAAAGCAAGATGCTTTCGAGAGAAGATTCCATAAGTGGCTCTGTACCAAATAAGATCACAGGATCTAGAGAAGTATCTGAAGTGTAGTAACTAGTTAATAAATTGTGCTCATTTACTAGTCATACATTTCATTGAAAAATGTGAAGCAAAGTTTTAGATTATTTTTCTAAAATAATAATTAAAAATACCTTCCGTAATGTGAACATTATGAAAATTGCAGTCTAATTTCTGTGTTCAAATGTTTAAACTTTTAAAAACAAACAAAAAGTCAGAGTTGCATAAATATTAGACAATTTCCAAATATTTTATTTTCAATTCAAATAGGGAAAAGTGAATAAATGATAGAATCAATTTTATTCTAATCAGGCATGAAATTATGTGATAATTATAAGAACATAAATTGTAGAAATAGATATATTTCTCATAATTAGCCAGACTGAGTCATTTTGTATATATTTTATAATTATTTAAATTTGAGTGTTTACTAGTCTCATTATATTTTAAAATTTACGGAACTTTTCTAATTAATAACTATAATTCTTGAGGTTCTATATTATTTTCTGGTGAATATAAATATATAACATTGTGATCACTTAAGCTATTCAAAATTCCAATAGGGTGTTATCTATTATAATAACATATTGTTTCTGAATAAAATAGCAGTTTGTATCATTACACAAAGAATTTTGAAAATTTTGACAATTAATAAGAAATAGAGATTATAACATTTGATGCAGATTTTATTTATTCTTATAATATGAATTAAATGGTTTTGCATATTCATTCTTCAGAACAATGATATATAAACTAATTTCATACTAATCATATGTACCTATTTTAACCAAAACATATGTTATTAAAGAAGACATTGGAGCATTAATTCTAGTATTTTCAATATGGTAACTTTAAACATACATTAGTTAGAAATCCCAAAGTTATAATTTTGCTCAAACTAAAGATGTTACAATAGATTAAGATTAAATATTTGGCACAGTTAGGCTAAATCTAGTTTTATTTAGGCCTTATTTTGAACAAAAAGTCAGTCAACCTCATTAACTTACCAGCACATAGCTATCTTCAATGTATAAGTTCATAAATAGAAGGAAAATGACAAGAACTCCTAAGAATGACACTGTTGAACGTTTTCGCAGGCATCTCATTTTATCCAGTATTTCAAAAAAATGTTTCACTTGATAAAATTTAAACATTCTCTCCTGTGGAAAAGATGTAAAGAATTACTATATATATATGCATATATTTTTTTCCTGCAGGTATTCCATCATTTTTAAAAGTCAGATGTTTATAGGACCATCAACTAAAACTTGAACTAAAACCTGTTTGAAGTAAAACTTGCTTCCAAATTTACACAAAATATTTGCAACACATTTATGTATTAATATAAAACCAGTAAGTGGTATATTTTTGTGGAGTAAAGTGAAATAAAAAGCAAGTCCTAGGTAATTCTCAAGAAATAAATAGTGGTAACAATACTGTAAGATGAAAGAAATCTTAGGAGAAAGAGTAAAAGTGGATGTAAATGCTTATAAGGCAATTCTCACCTCTCCCTTTTGTATTGTAATGAAAATGGGGGAAACTAGAAGTATGGGCTGCTATTGATCTTGCAGAATAGATGTGCTGGCAGGACATATTCCATGGTTTGAACTCAACTATCACTCCTAACAGGGATCTGGAAAGGATATGGGTGCCAAGGATACAACCCAGGTCAGTGTGGTCAAGGCAATCACCCTGCCATAATAATGTATTATCTCTCTGGTACCAAAACTGGAGTAATATGGAGCTAAGTATGATGTCACTCAGTAATAAAATACTTTGTATGTGATACCAGACATTATGGTTGATTCTTGACACCCTGAACTTTGGGTGGGGGGAAGAAAAAAAAAGAAAACAAAATTACCAAAAGAATAGACGTTATTGGTCGTAGTGAATGGGCACTGATGGAGGGATGGGTACTCGATTATTGTATGACTGAAATATAATCACGAACGTTTTTAAGTCTGTAACTCTACTTCAAGGTGATTCATAAAGAAAGAAAGAAAGAAAGAAAGAAAGAAAGAAAGAAAGAAAGAAAGAAAGAAAGAAAGAAAGAAAGAAAGAAAGAAAGAAAGAAAGAAAGAAAGAAAGAATAGATGTTCTGGAAGTGCTACTGAGGTAAAACCTACATTAAAAAATTCAAAGTTACTGAGGAAGTCAAAATTTTGTTGATAACTCCACATGTGACTTTGATAACTTGAGGTTTTATCACATTATTCATTAATTTTTACAGCAACTATTAAATATTATCTTGGATGCTAATATCTGACATGGGAATATTTACATTATCTTATACTTTGTACTAACTAGAAGTGTTTATTTATGATAACTTATAAATAGTAAAAAGTTAAATCAGAGTCAGAAAGATCAGTGGAGACCTACTTTTACTTTATTACATTCTATCACATTTTGTGACACCCTTAAAACACAGAAAAAGGTTACTGTCTTTTAAAGTAACAAACAAGAATGGAACAATAATCTATAATGAATTTTTAAAGAATTTATTCATTTCCTTTGGCCAAACTTTTCTCTACTTTTAGATTATTGATTTAATGCCACTTTATGAATATGTCTAGATATATATGTAATGTAAACTCAAACTGGATACATGCATATCTAGACACATATTAAATTATAGATATACTAATATGTTTATGCTGAATGTATTTTCACAAGTATTTCTTGTCCTTTATTCTATATTTTCTTTTGTTTTCTGTTCATTCTTTGGTGCCACATTCAGCTGTGCTCAATACTTACTCCTGACTCTGCGTTCCATCACTCTTGGGCAGGCTCAGGGGACCATATTAGGTGCCAGAAATGGAATAAGTGACAATCAAAGTGACAATCCCCTGCATACTCTGGCTCCTTGTCTTTTATTCTTTTTGATATTTTATATAGCATAATTTTAATGATAAATTCTCTATATACATATTTTTCATATTAAAAGTTTGTAGCATTGTCATCCCCTTGTTCATCGATTTGCTGCACTTAAAATATTTTCTTTTCTCTCAAAAAATACTCAAGGTGCCCTGGACCACTTTCAGCCATAATTGACCATCTGAGCCAGGATATTAAATGCCAGGGCCTGAAGTTGTCTAACTGGTAAGACTATTACCATCTGTGGACACTCTGTCTACAGATGACACCTTGCAGGTGTTTTGGGATCTCCAAAACTGGATGACTTTGTGTAGGGCACACTATATGTTTGAAATTTTGATGTTATATCCAAATAATTTTCCTCAAGATCAATGTCAAGGAGTTTCATCTCTTTGTTTCAAGAGTTTAGTGAGTCTGGCCTAATGCTTAAATTCTGTGCTTATTTTAAATTTATTTTGGTATAAGACTTGCCATCAGTATAATTTTATTTTTCTTCACATACTTATTCGGCGCTCTTTACAACAATGTTCCAGAAATTATGCTTCTGGATATAGAACCAAATTATATTAGACAGGGTATTGTAAATATGTGCACAACTGTAGTTATCACAGCATTATTCAAAATAGACAATACATGGAAACAATATTAGTGGCAAAATGAATTTAGAATATTGATAAATATTTTGTCAAAAGAAAGAAGAAAATAGTGATTTTTATAACTACATGAATATATAGTTGTATAACTACATACTACATGAACATGTAACTACATAACTACTTGGGGGCTTTTATGCTAAGTGAGATATGTTAGGCAGATAATAAAAAGACTGAATGGTATTATTCTGATTGGAATATGTAAAAGTTCATATAGAAACAGGTAAAATGGTGTCTGTCCAGTACTTGGAATGAAAAACTAGAAGTGATAGTGTTTAATGCTACAAATTTGCAACTAGGAGACAAATAACTATACTGTCTGGAGTTCTAATGAATTATACAGTGATCTAATGAATTGTACAGTGAAGGTAAACAAGAATATATCACAACCATAAAAGATATTAAGAAAGTAGACCTTATTTATTCGTATCACAAAAAACAGTGATTTGACATCATAGACATATTAACTATTCTAATAATAATATTAAATATGCAAATATAGCAAGTATAAAATATACTGCATATTTTGAATGTGTATATTACATGTCAAACATCGCAGCAAAATAAAGATATAGAAGGAAAAAATGTTACCACTGTCATTTGATAAGTTGTTTTTAATGTTGGTAATGTTTAATTCATCAATTATGTTCTTAAATTTTGGTTGGACATAGAAAAGCATTCTAAGATATATTCTCCTATATTTTACCCTGTAAGTTTTATAGTTTACTTTACAATTTAGGTCTATCAATCACCTGAAATTTATTTTCATGTATCTATGAGGACAAAAATAATATTATTTTTAGCCCTGTATACCCATTTACTTGAGTATCATTTACATGAAACTTATATTTTATGTATTTGTTGAATACCAGTGGACAGTTATCTAACTAAACTTTCTCTATGGTATATAAATTTATTTGTAATAATGTCAAGCATACATTATCTGAGTATTTTTTTTTATGTAGGACTTGAAATAAGATAATCTGAGTATTCTAACTTCACTTTTTTAAAAGATTTGGTTCTTTTAGTTCTTTGTATTTTAGTGTGAGACAATAAATTGGTGCCAGCTCACTAAATCCAGTGTATCATACATGTAAGGTGTGCGCTTTGTTTGATGGATCTGTTAAAAAATTATCTTATAATTCACCCCAATTTTTACAAAGAACCATTTTTAGAATTTGGAAATTTTATCAACATACAAATTTGGGCAATATATCAATCTTTTTTTAATACATTATTTACTTTAGCTTTTATAGATCACTGATTTTCATGACAAATGGCTTTACTTCAGGCGAAATTGATGTTCATATGTTTTAAATTTTTATTCTTAATGATTTTACATTTTTTTATATTGATGAAAGAGGAAGCGTCAGTTTACCCTTGCAAGTTACTGTGAGCAGTCCAGCTTTTGATTGGCCCATTCTTCATTTTTCACTTCTTCCTTGCAAATTCCTGGAGTTTTTCTGATAAATAGGAGTTAATGATTGTTCATCATGAAATTCTGCCTCAGAGCTTCGGCTCACAGGGAGACTAAGATAACGGACAATGCCAGAAAGACAAACCCGCCAGACTACCCTGTAGATTCCCTGCATTCTCTGTCACACAGAGACCTGGTTTTGCTACAAAAATCTCACAAGAAGAGCCATAGTTAACTTAGTCCTATACGAAGTTGCTCCCCACTTGGGGAGCAACTTTTCTCTTCTCCTTTCCCAACTCTGAGTCTGAACATCTTTATTATTATTCTTTACAAGAACCTGGGACTCTCAAACGACACAGAGACCCGCCTCACCTGCATCGTTATTACAAAAGTTTTTTTTATGAACTTTATATTGATTTTCATTCAGCTTTGTAGAAAAATGGTACTTTAATAAAGACATCTTATATTATGTGATATTGTGGAATTAAAACCAGTCCATCCATAAATGACAGTTTTAATACTTCTTTTCAACCTGATAGTTATTAACATTGATTGCTGTTGCTCATCTTACTAGTATGCTAATTTTTATTTTTTTTACTGAATGAGCCTCCTATAAAATATTAAATGAAAGTAGTTGCTAGAGGAGACTTCCAGGTGATTTATGTAAAGTGGGGAGGAGAGAACAGGTGCCCTCAGGAAGGAAATCTGTGGCTTTCTTGCTCCCCACCAGACACCAGACACATAAGATGTAGGAGCTTTAGGACGGATAACGTTTACAGGGATCTCCTGTGCAGCCTAAACTTTAAGTCCTACCAGTCTCAGGGGCCATCAAATTACATTTGAAACCCCGATTTTCTGTGCAGTTTAGGAGTTGATTCCTACCATTTGATTTCTCTTGGAGCCAGGGACTCAGAACGGAACAAGGAATTGCTCTTTTCAAGAAAGGAAAGTTAGTCCTGGCCCCTACTCAAACCTTTTCCCAGGGGGTGACAAACAACGAAGTACAACATGCTTATTGGGAAATAAAGGAGGTAAGGTAAGATGCTCAAGAGAGAACAAGGGCTTTGCCATAGTGGAGGGAGCCCAAAGTACACAGCTCCAGTGGGAGTGGGGAGGGCAGCATTTGCGCCCTCAGCAGCACAGGTCACTGTCACTGTCATCCCGTTGCTCATCATCAATTTGTTTGAGCAGGCACCAGTAACATCTCTCATTGTGAGACTTATTGTTCCTGTTTTGGCATATCCAATACAATACTCATTGTGAGACTTATTGTTACTGTTTTTGGCATATCCAATACACCATGGGTAGGTTGCCAGGCTCTGCCATGCAGGCTCTATACTCTCGGTAACTGGCCGGGCTCTCCGAGAGGGATGGAGGAATTGAAACAGGTGGGCCACATAGAAAGGCGAACGCCCTACCGCTGTGCTATCGCTCCAGCCCAGCAGCACAGGTACTCACAGAAAAACTTACACCTAGGCAGCACCAGGGCTTGCTTCATTGTGTTATCCCTGGTTTTTTATAGTCTTCTGCCAATAGTTCCCAAACCACTCTCCCTCCCCCCTCTCAGCCCCTCCTCAGTGAGGTCTGCCTCTCTCTCAGAAACTCTCAGACACCAGGCTGGGAGTTCTGCATCTCAATGGCTTTCCAGGCTCCAGAGATAGGTCCTTTGTTCAAAAGCGGCTATGCCTGCAGGCTAATTCAGGTTTCAGATTGTGTCCCCCCTCCCCCCCTCCCCCAACACCCAAGCCTGAGACAAAAGGGACAAGTCAAAAACCTATTCTAACATTGAGATACACCTTATTTCACTGAGATATTCCCTTCTGTTTCTAAATTGTTCATTCGGTCAAGAATGAGCATGGAATTTAATTAAATATTTTACCATTTATAGAGTCATAAATAGTTCTCTGCCACTATTCTTTTAATATTATAGATTACATTGGTTGATTTTTGCAATGTAATTTAGATTTAATTATACGGTATATTATCAAATACTTATTTGTATTATTATTAGATTAATTTTGAAATTTGAGTTTTGTATTATTATCTGGGAATGCTGATCTTTATTTATAAATTTTATTACTTTATGATCTTTTAAAGCAGAGTGCTGGCCCCAGAGATGCCATAATTGTGGGGTAATTTTGCCTTAAGGCTAATGCACTATCATTCTGCGCATTTACAGTGATTTTTCAACCACTGGTATGTATACTGGTGCCAGTCCACAGCAATTGCCTGCTACTCTGTGATAATGACTTTGCCAATTAACAACAGTAGTTTTCAACTCTTGGTCTGCAGACATGAGAGTCTGCAAGCTTAAAGATGATTATTCTATCAATTTCTATATATATATACATATATATATAATAGTTTTTTCTTTTACTCTGAATGATAAAAATATGAATCATCCCTGTCTGGTTTTTCTAAAATTGTTGCATCAATTCCTTTACAGTGATCCTTTATTGCCATGAATAGCTTACTCCCCCCATTATTTTCTCATACATATGAATCAGTGAGCAAGATGAAGATATGGGATATTTGGAGGTCTTTAACTCTTGTTGTGCATTGGTCCTTTTCATGTATCTGTCTTTTCACTGATACTCTGAATTCTAGCCACATCAAAATTTTAAAATGTCTATCATGTCCTTCTACATGGAGATCACAAGTTTCATGGTCTTCTTGTCTTGCAGGGTAGACATTCTAGGAAATAAGCTGTGAGAGTCTCTTTATTTGCTTCTCTTTCATCAGCAATCTTTGCCCATTTCTGTTTGTTAATGAGTATTCTAAGTATTTAATTTAAATCTTTAAAGTTGTTTAAAGTGAAAGGGTACATCTGTTCCTTATGCCTCTATCATGATTAAAAAAACTACTTTGCCAGTGAAAGACTTTCTGTCCCTATTTTGTTTGTTTCCTTAAAACTAAGTGTAGATTTTTTCTTCCTTTTAACATTACCATTGAGTCATCTAATACATCCGACCTATTTTTGTTTCCATATAAATTAATTTGCAAACATAAATGAACGATTTGTGCTGCAAAGAGACTTGATGGTTTTTATTTTATCCAGTGTGAAATAAGTCCAGTACATCTTGAAACTATCCAATATGTTTGGACATTTACTGAAACTGACAGAATTCTTGAAGAAGCATTAGCAAAAGACCTTTTTAAATCATATAAATGTATAACTAGCTTTTTGTCTGTATAGTTTTATTATGTTTACAGAACTAGTAGTGCTCAGGGATTACTTCTGAATCTGTTTTGAGGATTACTTATTCCTGGTCTCCCTCTGGGAGAAACTGGCAATCTTCTGAGAGTTTCTTGCCCACCTGGGACAGCCTTGCAAGCTTCCCATGGTGTATTCATATGCAAAATCCAGTAACAAGCTGGATCTCATTCCTCTGACCCTGAAGAGCCCCCAGTGCAACATCATTAGGAGGGCTGAGTCAAGATGGACTTCTAAGATCTCAGGGAAAGGACGAAATGAGATGTTACTGAGCCCGCCCGAGAAATCGGTGATTAACGGGATTTTGTGATTCGTGATTCGTGACTTACTCCTGGTAGTGCTTAGAGGAACAAAAATGGTTTAAGAGGACAAACCCAGGTAAGCCAAGTTCAAGGCAAGCACCTTACCTACTGTACTATCTCTGTGACCCTAATTAGCTCTAACTTTTAATATAGGTAGAGAATATATATGAGCAACAATACATAAACATTACATTTTCTGATAATGAAATATATCACTATAGTACTATCGTCCTGTTGTTCATCGATTTGCTCGATCAGGCACCAGTAATGTCTCCATAGTGAGACTTGTTGTTACTATTTTGGGCATATCAAATATGCCACAGGGAGCTTGCCAGGCTCTGCCGTGTGGGCGGGATACTCTCGGTAGCTGGCCAGGCTCTCGGACAAGGACGGAGAAATTGAACTGGGGTTGGTCACATGCAAGGCAAAAGCCCTACCAGCTGTGCTATTGCTCTAGTCCATTAGCCAACTGAAAATGAAAACTAAAGGAAAGAAGAATAAACTATTCTTTATACAACATAGATAGGTAGCGAGTCACAGTCTAATACCTGATTTAACACAGAGAAAACAGAAAGGTCTTGAGGGATATAATGAAGATGACCAAAAAGGAAAATAATTGAGAGCATTCCTGCTCCAACACAAAGTAATCATAAATCCCAAATCAAAAACAAAATTGAATACACATACAGGCAAATTAGTGTGGAGGTCTCACTGAGAATATCCTCTGAAGAACCCAGCCAACTTCTCGGTGAGGGTGTGATTTCCTGATGTGAGACATAGAGCTATAGCTAATTTCATAGTGAAGATGCAGATCCCCAGAGATGGGTGAGGGTGGATGTAGGGTGGGGGGGGACACCAAAATCTGGAACTCTGAATTGAGAAAGGGGATAAATTAGCATATTCCCCAAAGAGATAGAAATCTGCATGCTAAGAGTATGCCAGGGATTTACAGTTCAGATTTGTATTTTCACTACTGTGTGGAAAAGAGTTTAGGAGCTGACAAGAGGGTTACAAATAATGTTCTTGCTACTACAGGAGGTGGTTGGGAGCTGCTGCTCTTAGAGTAAGCTCCAGGTCATTGCTCAGTCTAGCTCAGACTCTGGTCACCACTCCCAGCCCTTTAATTGTAACTTGTGTTTGGTTCAAATGGGCATTCAGGTGAGCCAATGGATGGGATAAAAAAAATCTAGAAAAGTCTTCAAACACACCAGAATATCTTAGTGTACAAGGAAAATTTAAAAGCAGTAATATTATTTATTTTAATGTTAATTAAGAGAACATACATAAGCTCAGAAAACAATTGAAAGAAAGTATACAAAATCTTACTCAAACAAATGAATGCACTAAAGACCAAAGGAAATACTTGGCAGCAGAATGGAAAACGTTGAAACTCAAATGAACTGCAGGATAATGTAGGGATTAGTATTAATAAAAAAGAAGAAAAAGACAAAAATATTTGGAAAAAGGAACCATTAGAAATATATGGGATTGCATGCAGATGAATAAATTCCATATCTTTGGGATCCCAGAAAAGAAAAGGAGAGATTGCTGGTGGAGTATATAATAGCCAAGGAACACTCTAATAGGTGAACGAAGATGTATAACATTTAAGAAGCCTGTTCACCCTTGCCAGTTGCTGTGAATAATCTCATTTGTTGCTGATACAGTGTACATTTTTGACCTCCTGCAAATTCCTCGATTTTTCTGATAAACAGAAAAGGGGACTAACTATTGTCCATCATAAAATATCCATTATCTTAGGGAGACTAAGATAATGGACAATACCTGAGGCAGATGGCAGAAAGACTCCAACCAATCAGAATCCCTGGAAGACTCCCTGTATTCTCTATACTTGATGATTAATAAGAAATGCATAGGGACTTTAAAAAGTCCTACACAATACTTTTACTTTTATCTTAGTCCTATACTAAGCTCCTCTCCCATGGGGAGTTTTTTTTCCTTTCTCTTCTACATTCCAATAAACTTTATACTTCCCAACTCTGAGTCTGAGCATCTCTTTTGCTCAACATTTTTGATTTTCAAAATATTAAAGAAGCGGGAATAATGAAACAATAGAGACCCACTGTCACTGCTCTATCATCATCTGCAACACCATAATACAGGCCAATCCAATTTTTCCTAACATCTTGTGCAGAACACTAAGACAAACTCTAAACAAAATTGAAAGAACCCAAAAGAGAAATATACTCCTAAAAGCAGCAAGGAAGAGCAATATCTCATGTAAAATAACTCCCATTAGCCTCAAATTGGATTTTTTTTAAAAAATTATATTTTATAGGTCACAGAGAATGACAAGAAACTTCCCAAGTCTTCAGTGAAAAGAACCTTTAATCAATAATCCTCCACTCTTCCAGGATTTTATTAATCATTGAGGAATGATTAAAAGATTGCTAAAAGCGATCCATCTCTGCTAAATAAAAAGTCATGAAATGGTAGGAATGAGTAAAAATTGTAAAAATAGGTGCTAGAATGAACTTTAGATTTATTTTAAATTCAAAAGAGGAAATAAGCGTAAGACTTCATATATAAACTACATAGTTACCTAAAATTAATAATGTTTAGGGAAAATAATTACAGGGAATAGGAAGCATAGAACCAAATAAAAGACCACTTTCAAAATGCATACTGACTTCATAGAAAGAAGAAAAAAAAGTCATATTGCAAAACATCCAAATTTTTCATGAAAAATTATGCACACAATGGCACGAAGGAGAAGGAAATGAAATTCAGACATCAGCTATTACCAGTGATAACTTGAAATTCTCATAATAAGAACAAGTAATAGGTAGGGATAGACAGGGGCAAGAGCAATAGTACAATTTGTAGGCACTTGCCTTGCATGCAGCTGATACAGGTTCAATCCATGACATCTTATAGAACTTAGACAATAGACAATAGCACTGTAGCACAGTAGCACTGTCCTCCCATTGTTCATCAATTTGCTTGAGCAGGCACCAGCAATGTCTCCATTGTGAGACTCGTTACTGTTTTTAGCATATCGGAAAATCCACAGGGAGCTTGCCAGGCTCTGCTGTGCAGGCACAATAGTCTCGGTAACTTGGCTGGGCTCTCTGAGAGGGACAGAGGAATCGAACCCAGGTCTGCCTTGTGCAAGGCAAATGCCCTACCCACTGTGCTAACACTCCAGCCTGTGACAATAGATAATAGGGTTAACAATAATCTAGCCCCCTACTAGGAGTAACCCCTGAACACAAAGGAGTAAACCCTGAGATTCTTTGGGCATGCCTCAAAAATAAAAATGGATATTACATAGGGATGGGTATTTCATAGGGACAGATATCATATATTGAATAGGGATCAATACATCAATTTGACTTAACCTTAAAACATACTTTCACTGAACACACGAGGAACAAAATAAACAACTAAGACAATGAGTAAAATCAATTTTAACATTCTGCTCTCTCCACTGGACAGATCAGTGAAGAAACAACAAATAAAATAGGAAGCAAGAATGCTAAGCATAGAATTGAAAGAACTGTATTTGACAGATACAACATGGCTCTCCAACCTTTCCAATTGAATACATATTATCCACTGTTACACATAAAATATTCTATAGGTATACTATTTTCTTGAAACAAAAGTGTTTAGAAAGTCATAAAAATATAAATTATACTGAGTCTCTTCTCAGACCAGAATGATCTGATGGTAGAAATTCACCATAAAATGAAAGCCAGAAAATGTTCAAACATTTAGAAAATAAGCAAGGTAATTTTTATTCAAAAATGTGTTAAAAGAAAAAATAAAATAATTACTTAAAATTAAGAAAAGTAAATATATATGATAACAGAACCTATGGAGCTATGCAAAATAGTACAAAAATTGGAAATTCATATCAATACAGATTTACCTCAGGAAACAGGAAAAAATTAAATTCATAACCGAAATACATATCTGTAGAAATTAGAAAAGGACTGACCATAAAACCCAAAATAAGCAGAAGGGATGACATAATAAAATTAGAGAAAAAAATCAATGATTTTTATATTAGTTTAGCAGAATAATAAATATAAAAGGTCAATGAAACATAGGGTGTTCTTCAAGAGAAAATACAACTTGAACCATGGAGAGGGCTAAAAAAAGAATAAAGTTTGCTTTATGTATGCAGGATGTTTGACTTCATACCCTACAATCTCATGGTCACCTGAGCACAACCATGAGTTACCAGAAGCACTGAGCTGAAAGCAGACCCTGAGCAGTATTGTGTATGGTCCATAAACCAAAAGCAAAAATAAGAATGAGTATACAAGATTGGAAAACATTTATCTATAATAATGAGAAATAAATGAGAGAAAATCTCTACTAAATTTGATCAGAAATTAAAGGCAAGGTCTTAAAGCAGATGTCTAGGAATTAAAAAAAAGATCATTGAGCTAGAGAACCTAAAACTGAGAAATTTTTAGTCTTAGAATCTCAGAAGATTGACTAAGTGGAAAGTATGAAACTGCAATAGATCAATTGCTAATAAGGAAATGAAAACTGTAATTTAAAAAAAAAAATCCCTGAAAAGAAAGGCCTCAGTTCAAATGGGTTCACTCTCGAGTTCTATTGAACATTTCAAGAATACCTAATACCCATACTTCCCAAATTTCCATAAAATAAAAGATGCTGGAATCATTTCTAGTTTTTGTTTTGTTTGTTTGGGGGTCCACACTTGGCAATACTAAGATTAACTCCTGGCTCTGCTCTGAAAAATTATTCCTGGCAGTGCTCAGGGAACCACACTGGATGCCAGAGATCTAACCCAGGCCAGTCATAAACAAAGCAAGTGCCCTACCTCCTGTAATATCACTCCAGCCCCTATTTCTAACATTCCTATAATGCCAACGTTAACCTTAATTCCGAAGGTAGACTAACATTATTAAAAAACATAACTATGGATCAATATTCCTGGTAAGATGATGACGAATGTTCTTAACAAAAAAATAGCAAATTTTAGGCAATATGCATAAAGGGGAACAGTAAGTGTGATATGATCATGTTAATAGATGCAGAGAAAGCTTTTGATAAGAATTAATATCCATTCATGATAAAAATTAAAAAAATAAGGACAGAAGGAAGTTACCATTTCAAACTAAAAGGTATATGCAATAACTCAATGCTAACATCCTATTCCAATGTCAGAAAACTGAAACTCTTCCCACTAAATTCAGGCATAAAAAAAGGCTGTCCACTCTCAACACTGTTATACAGCATAATACTGGAAATCCTAGTCACAGAAGGGAAGAACATAAGATGAACCAAAGACATTGGAATAGGAAAAGAAACTTTAAACTGAAACTCTTTGAAATGTATATATATGTAAAAATAATTTATATGTGGATTATGTTTACATGTATATAGAAGAACAAACCACATTCTACAAAAATATGTTATACATGCATATGTTTATGTTTGTGTGTTTATATATGTACATGAGTGCCCTAAAGATTCCACCAAAGAAATTTAAGAAAAAATAACCAATACGGCAAATACTAGGTCTTGAAATTAACATAAATATTTGTTGCATTTATAGTGCAAACAAAAAACTAGAAGAGTAAAAAAAGAAATAAAAAATAAATCCATTGAAAAGTTGTGTCCCCTTGGGGGCTGGAGTTATAGCTGGTAGGGTGTTTACCTTGCACACAGTCGACCTGGATTCAATTCCCAGCATCCCATATGGTCCCCCAATCACCGTCAGAAGTAATTCCTGAGTGCAGAGCCAGGAGTAACCCCTGAACATTGCTGGGTATGACCCCCCCAAAAAATTGTGCCCCAAAACATCAAACACATAAAATCAACTTTTAAAAGCATATGAAAGATTTTAGCTAAGACAAATGCTAGAAATAAAAAAAAAATGAACAAAAGGTAACTTAAAAATATTCCATGCTTATGCTGGGAAGAATTATCATTATTATAAAAAAAAAAGTTCTACCCAGAACACTACAGATTCAATGCAAATTCCTGTCAAAATGAACATTATTTAAGAACACAAAACAAATGGCAGTAAAATTTGATGAATCAGACTACTCACCAATTGTCAAAACAATTAAAAAAAAGATGGGAGGCCTTGTAGAGTCTGACTCTGAAGTATGCTACAAAGCTCTGCCAATGAAGAGTATAGAACTGAGAAAACAGGTGAATCACTAGAATTTTAAAGTACAAAACTAAATTCTCTGATACATGGACAGTTAATGATAAACAAGTTAGTTTCATAAGTGGAGGAAAAAACCTCTTGAACTTTCAGTAAACTCTGATAATACAGAACTTTATAGCTTCCTGAAAAAATTAAATCAGGCCTCTATCTCATAACATACCCAAACATTAATTCAAATTGAATTAAAGGTTTCATTATTATACATGGCTGTGGCTGGATTCTGGAGGTCTTCGGCTGCCGGGGCAATGCTCAGGGCAGGGAGGGAAACTCAACCTGCCCCCATCCAAGGGGCCCAGTGAAGACAGCCTGGTGCAGGGGCAGGAGACTCTGCGAGATAGATCTCTGGTACCCAGCCACAGACATGCTCAAGGCTACTCTCCACATGCTCGTGCGAGCCTTAAGCATGAAGGAAACGGCAGAGGAACCCAGGTGTGCGGGACCTGGGGCAGAGATCTCCAACCCTGCTCAGATCGGGACTGAGCCTCATACACCCAGATCACTCACTTTCCAGTAGCTTAGCAGTCACACCCACAAACTGCCCCTGGTGCCGCCGTGTAATTCCATCAATGGCCAAGATCCAGAGACTATAAAACAAAGCTCTTGGAAGTCTAGTTCTCCCTCTCAAAGAACCTAGAAAGCTACAGAGAGTATCCTGCCCACATGGCAGAGCCTGGCAAGCTCCCCAGGGTGTATTCAATATGCCAAAAACAGTAACAATGATGGGTCTCATTCCCTTGAACATGAAAGAGCCTCCTATGCGGCACCGTTTGGAAGGACAGTAAGGAGAGGCTGCTAAAATCTCAGGGCTAGGACGAATGGAGATGTTACTGGTGTCTGCTCGAGTAAATCGATGAACAACGGGATGACAGTGACACAGTGATTTATTATACATAGAACCATCAAGGATATCATAGCTGCACTCTAAGATATGCATATCAGGGGGTAATCCAATGATTTCTTTTCATTGTTAGGTAAAACAAAAGAAAAAATATACAGAAGGAACTTCATCAAATAAAATATTTGTTCATTAGGGAAAAATATATGGGGATTGAGTAGTACTTGAAAGTCCAACTTTTTTTTTTTTCCACGCGATTGGTTATCCAGCCAACCATCTCCCAGGTGAATCTAAAAGACATCATCATCAGGACCTGAGAGTTAGCACAAGAGTTATGGTGCTTGCCATCACTCAGCAAAGCAGTACCCAGAAATACACATGGTCCCCCAAACAACTCTGGGAGTGATCTCTGAGCACAATAGATCTCTGAGCCAGGAGTAAGCCCAGAGCATTTCTGGGTGTGGCCCAACTTGTGCCCCATCATCTCTTAAGCAAAATCTATACTTTAATACTTTTCCACACTCAAGAATTACTTAGGATTTGGGAGATAAAGAGTCAGGAACCCTGGAACAACACAAATGTGTCAAATATATTTGATGATCATAATTGCTAAATATACATTTTTTTTATAATTCAAATGTCATTAAATGTCTCATAGAGGTTAATGATAAAAGGACAACACAATTTTACGTAAATAAAAACAAGGTGATTCTATAATTTATATTTAAATCATCCACATATAACAAGTTGTTGTATGTGGATGATTTAAATATAAATTATAAACATAAATCATAAACATAAACCACATAAGCTAGACATCTACCTAATTATTACCCATTCAATTTTTTTTATCAACATTCTCAGTAAAATATGAACAAGTAGGAAAACTCGTATATTAGAATATTCAGGAACTCAAAACCTTAGTACACACAGTTTAAGACAGGTGAGTAAAACAAAAATTGTCAAATATAATGATAGAAAATTTCTATAAGCTAAAGTTTTAGAAATATAAATATATATTGATAAGTATGGAAACACAGTGAAGAATATTTATTTTCTTCTCTCAAAATGGAATCTTAAATTGTTCAAAAACTAGCAGCAATAAAATCTGAATATCCCAGAGTTATTGATTAATGTTTAAAATTTTTGTGTTTTGCTCAACAGCATAATTGAGATAAAAACTTTAAAGCTCATATTCTATCATCATGAAACAATACATGCTTTATTAATTTATCAAAGGAAGAGTTATATTCTACAAAACTGATGCTGGTGGCCTAAAAATGTAAGGTAGGACAAGATATCTAAAAACACGATAACTCATATATTGCTAGGTAGTTTTAGGGTAGCCATGTAAACTTTAATTCATAGATTTGTGGACACAAAATGTCTTTCAGGTTCACATTCTAAAAGAAAGCATACTAATAAAAGTCACCATTAATTTGATTATCTGCTGAAAACTATTAACTCCAATAAGGCAGATGAAATCTCACCATTATTTTTAAGTAGAAATAATAAATAAAGTTTACGTTTGGTTTCAGATTTTTAAACTGATGGATGAGCACATCCCAGTATTCCAAGTTAGATGAACTAACTTGAAAATATAAATCACGTAAGTGAGAATTAAGTATTTGAACAATACTTGGTTTCAATTTCAAATAGCAGCTTGCTAGGAATTTTGACAGCCCTGAAATAATTTTAGAAAGAGTAAAATATGTTTTCAGTTGATTACCAAAAATGTGAATTTTTGAATAAAATGTTAACTAAAAGTATCATAGTTTGAGTTGCTTTCTGGAGTTGATAAATTGTCTTTATATACTCTAAATGTCACCAAGTGATTCATTTACTATAACATACACTGAAGAATAGTTATTTTAAATTTTGTACTACCAATGGGAAGTATTTGAGCATGCTTTGTTTAACAGTTGTTACTGCAAGAGTTTTTGAAAATCTCTGATTTGTCAAAAGCTTATCAACCAACAAATAATTGTGAATCCACTTATAAAAATAGGAATGCATTATAGCTCCATTCACTCACCCACAAAATATGTAAGTTTAGCATATCTGGTTCAATTAGCTTTCTTTAGTTTCAATAATGAGAGAATCACATTTTCTTTTAAAGACCCAAATACCAAATGTATACACATGCACACACACACACACACACACACTAACAATAACCAAACATATAGATACAGCTATTTAAAATAATTTTGATGTGACATCATACCAAATAAAAGATGATCTTTATCCTCGAGTTCCTTTCTTAAAGACTTAGGAAATAAACATCCCCAACCAGAGCTCCCTATGGACTTAGTTCCAATTACCGTATTTTGTTTTTTGGGGAGAAGGGTAAATACTCAGTTTCTCAGGATTTACTACCACCTCTAAGCTCAGAGAGTACTCCTGGAGAGACTTGGGGGGATAGATATGGTGCAGGGCATTGAGCTTGAGTGTTCTGCATTCAAGCCAACCACCACAACTGCTGTAATATGTCTCTGGTACCATAATAATTATTTGTAATAACGATGATCTCTTTAGATATCTTGGTTACCTCTCAAACACAATGGAGCTAAAATTATGGGATGATTTTTTCACCTTGAATACAGAGAATTTATTCTGGGTCTTATTTTCAGCTGATCTAGATTTCTAATTGTCTGGTTAAATAATTTTCATAAATATTAGCATGCTCTCTAATAGTCAGAAGCATTCTGGGCTCCCCTGTCTTCCTTTATATTTTCCTCAATCTTCCTTTATATTTTCCCACCAGGTCCTTGGTCTTTGTTAGAATGCAGGCTAGTATTTGTTCTAATATTGCAATAGATTAAGAAAATTTACCCACTTTTTAAAGAGGTCATATTTCTAGTCCAGAAGTGTTCATAACATGTCTGATTTGTGAGATTCCTATAGAAAACATCATAGAGTCCAGTGTATTGTTTGCAGAATGGATGAGTAGGTTAAGAGAATTATTTAGGGGCTGAAGTGATAGTACAATGAGTACGCACTTGACTTGCTCCTTTCTGAGCCAGGTTCAATCTCCAGCATTGCACATGGTCCCCGAGCCAACCAGGATTAATTCCTGAGGGCAGAGCCAGGAGTAATCCCTGAGTATGCATGGGTGTGGTCCAAAAATGATTTTTAAAAAAGAGGTTGGAATAAATCTTCAGCACTGCCAGGTCTGACCCCAAGAAACAAACAAATAAAATCTAACATCGCAGCATACATCTAGCATACATCTAGGCTAATATATATTTTTAAGATGATTTAACCAGACAATTAGAAAGACTGACCCTGTTATAAAGAAGAACTGTTTGCCATGCACAGAGTTCAACAAGATGAACCATTCAGACCCTGCCTTCAACTGCAACCCTGGCAAGATTTATGAGCAAAAATTTCGGGGCTGGAGCAATAGCAGAGCTGGTAGAGCGTTTGCCTTGCATGAGGCTAACTTGGGTTCGATTCCCAGCATCCCACATGGTCCCCCAAGCACACCAGGAGTAATTTCTGAGTGCATGAGTCAGGAGTAACCCCTGTACATCGCCGGATGTGACCCCAAAAGCAAAAATAAAAAAATAAAAATTAAATTGTACAGCATCCAAATCTAGTGTTAATGTTTCACTCCTGTATGTTTCAAAAACAATGAACTAAAATTAATGCTTCCTTGTGAATATTTTATTTGTTAAGTTCTAGAATTAGTTGAACTTTTTATTCACACTTTTCATCCTATGAGCAAATGACTAATTTTGAATGGTAGAGGCAGAGGATTTGAGCAAGGCTTGAATCCTAATCACATTTTTTTCATCTTGTGTCCTACTTCTCTCCACTCTAGTCTAATAACCAAAGCTTGTTCAGTTTTGTGATATTACGGGTAGATTGATATTAATTTTTAAAAATTATTACAGGACATAAAATTGTCCTTTAAGAAAACAATTCTTACTAAAAATAGACCTGGGCTCACTGTGTTCAAGCTCCAGAGATTCAGATGTTTTCTCCACTTGCTGCTCTTTCACCAGCTACTTTCTGGGGCACAGTCAAGATATATGTGCTGCTCATAAGCTCTGTGATGACCTTTAGCAAAGGTCTTTCCATTTGAGACCATATGGGGTGCAGGGGATCATTATACTCATTAATGGATGTCTATGAAACAATGTAATGTGTTTTAACTGGTTTTCTATTCCATTGCAAATAATTTTTAATTTCAAGGTCCATCTAAATAATTAATTCCCCTGCCCTTCTCCTTACTTCCTACTGCATGATATTTCCCAGAAGTTATTTTGTTTCAAAAAGTAAAATCTCTCTAATTTGACTTACATATCACATAGCTCTGGCACCACATATGATTCTCCATATGCCAGGAGTGAGCCCTGAACAGAGTCAAGAGTAAGACTTGAGTGCTGCCTCAAAAGAAAAGACAGCAAACAAATAGTGGTGTGTGTGTGTAGATATCTTGGACTTGAAATATAGGAAAGAGTCTTAAACTTCCAGAAAACACTGTCATTTCAGATTTATTTCAACCCTTCTCAATCTTTCCACGAAGCACAAAGCACTCAAGAGGCTAATATCTGGGATCAGGGTCAGGGGTCAGGGATCTTGACCATGTAGGTTGTGTGAGGAGATGTGCATATATATATATATATATATATAGAGAGAGAGAGAGAGAGAGAGAGAGAGAGAGAGTTGATAGAGAAATGGATAGATAGATAGATACATAAATATATATGTATCTGTATACATATATATATATATATATATCACTGTCATTGTCATTCCATAGCTCAGTGATTTGCTCGAACGGGCACCAGTAATGTCTCTATTGTGATACTTGTTGTTACCATTTTTGGCATATTGAATACACCACAGGTAGCTTGCCAGGCTCTGCCGTGCAGGCGAGATAATCTCGGTAGCTTGCTGGGCTCTCTGAGAGGGGAGGAAGAATCAAACCTGGGTCAGCCATGTGCAAGGTAAACGCCCTACCCGCTATGCTATTGCTCCACACACACTTATACACACACATTTATGTGTATATGTATGTCTCAAAATGACAGAGTCAATTATTCTGTAAGCATGAGGCCTAACAAGTTCTAAAATGTGCCTGTAAAACAGGTGGGAAGAAACTCAGGCACATTGCTGGAAGGAAGTCAACGCTGGTGGTGGGATTGTTGTTGGAATTTATGGGACTGAAATACTATGATTAACCTTGTAAATCACAGTGCCTTAATAATAAAATGCAATTCAATAAAAGCAAGCCCAAGAACATCTTTGCTATAACCCAGATCTACAATGTGATATTTTATTTCTTCATAAGCACATCAAAAGCAACTGCAAATTACCAGAGCATCATGGACTCTCTTTATCTCTTTCGTTGTTTATGTGTGGAGAGAAGATAATTCTATTTGTTAGTTTTATTTAGTATATCAAAACTTTTATAACCAGGTAAACCAAAATCTCTTAGGAAATTTAAAATGTGCAGTGGAAAAAATTAATAATGACATTCAGAAAACTAGTAACCAAATCATTAGTTTGTATCTTAGGCAAATAAAATCTGTAGTATATCACAAGATATATATATATATATGTTTCAAAGTTTTAACAACTATATAATTTACCCACAAATCCAGGTAAGCAGAACTTTGTGACCTTGAGCTCTAGGTTCAAGGAGACCTGTAAACAAGATCCTCTGTCTGCCTCCTCCAATCTCCGGCATCTGAGGGAGGGGTCCAATCCAGATGCCTCACCCTACCCAAGCCAGATAAATACCTCACTGGCCGACCCTCATTACATCCACTGCCCAGCCACCGCCATGCTCCAGGCTGCTCTCCAGACCATAAAACACTTAATACCTATTATTCCCGCACTATATTTGATAGGGTTCAAATTTGGTGTGAACCATGGTAACACCTCTAAGGGCTATTGGAGGCTGCCCTAAAAGCCTCCATCCCTCTCAGAGAGCCTGGCAAGCTACTGAAAGTATCCCGCCCACACAGCAGAGCCTAGCAAGCTACCCATCACGTATTCGATATGCCAACAACAGTAACAACAATTGGCCTCATTCACCTGTCACCGAAAGAGCCCCCAATACGGCAGCGTTAAGAAAGACGAGCAAAGAGAGGTTGAAAAAATCTCAGGGACGAACTAGACTGCCAAAACGAAGAAAGACTAAAATGATTGTCTGTACTTTCAATGCATGGACACTGGCATTGGAAGCATCCATCGAGGACCTGATAGTGCAAGCGCAGAAGATCAAGTACCACATCATTGGTCTGACCGAAATGAGGAGATATCAATCACATCACGCCATTTTCGACACTGGAGATGAATTGTTCCTTGGAACATGCGACAACAGAGGCGCTGGTGGCCTTGGTGTCCTTGTCAACAGGAACTTGGCCAAGAGCATCGATTCATTAGAATGCCTAACAATCTGAATTGAAAGATTACACTTGAATAGATGTGGCTTGCTGCCTGCAGTTTCTATCTTAATTGTCTATGCACCAACTTCCAACTACGATGAAGAAGAAATTGAGAGGTTCTACATGGAACTGGAGAAGTTCTATAAAGAAGATTACACCTTCTACAAGATCATTGTTGGTGATTTTAATGCCAAGATAGGTCCGAGAAGGTCGCCCGAAGAACTCCACATTGGGACACATGACCTAGAATGGAACGATCAATGTGAGAGACTGTCTGAATTCATCATGTCTACCAAGACCATCCATGGTAATTCACGGTTCCAGAAGGCTGAATCTAAACGCTGGACATGGGAGTTTCCCAGTGGACAGTTCCACAATGAAATTGACCACATCATATTCAATCGAAGGTTTTGTCTGACTGGTGTCGCTGTTGTCCCAAAATTCCAAATGGGATCAGACCACCATCTCCTTTGTGTGAAATTCTACTTCACAGAGAGGGGAGAAAAGTCTGCAAAATTTAAGTTTAAGAAGGCAACTCCCAGAATGACCACCAACTGGGAGCTCTTTGGCACTATTGCAGCAACGTGGGAAGATGCTCTCCTTGACAACATCAATGAGGAATATGATCGACTGGTTCAGCACCTCCATGTCTGTTCGAAGAATGCTGAGAGTGAGAAAGCCACAAACAGACGTCTGTCTTTGGAAACTCTCGAGCTCATTCATCAATGTGGTTTGGTGGGAGCCTCAGGCAACTACAAGCTAATGTCCAAGCTCACAAAGCTGTGCAGAGATGCAATAAAAGAAGACCTCAAAGAGAGAGGAGCAGCAGTGTTGGCCAGTGCAGCAGAAACCTGAAAAGTATTCGCAATGCTCGCCTGTCCTTTGCCAACTACAAGACCAAAATGACTGCCCTCTGACATCCCAATGGATCTATCACATCCTCCAGAAAGACAATGGAGAGGATTATTCACGACTTCTAATCAGATCCCTTTGACAGCCATGTCCACCTGTGCACATACCAAATTCCGCAGGATGGATATGTTGTTCCCAATGTTCTTCCTTCTGAAATCCGACACACCATTTCATTGGTAAAGACGATAACAGCACCTGGTCCAGACAAGGTCAGACCCGAACACCTGAAGAATCTGCCACCAGTACTCATCAATACACTGGCTCGACTCTTCACACACTACCTGTCTGAATGCAAGGTTCCGTCTCAGCGGAGAACCAGTAGGACCGTTCTGTTGTACAAGAAGGGAGACATCCACAACATTGGCAACTATCACCCAATCTGCCTGCCGTCTGTTGTCTACAAGTTGTTCACTTGTGTCATCCTGAATAGAATAGGCAGAACACTAGATGAAGGACAATCATGCGAGCAAGCCGGGTTCCGAAGAGGATTCATCACGATAGACCATATCCACACAGTGACCAAGCTCATTGAAGTTTCACAAGAGTTCAAGATGCTGCTCTGTCTAACGTTCATTGACGTAAAGAAGACCTTCGATTCTGTTGAGACTGAGGCAGTCATCGAAGCCGTGGCCAAACAGGGCGTTCAAACTCAGTATATCAAAATCCTCTGTGAGCTGTATTGTGGATTCACCACCAGGATCTCACCATTCTACCAGGAAGTGATCATTGATGTAAAGAGAGGGGTGCAGCAGGGTGATAGCATTTCACCGAAACTCTCAAGTGCCACCCTCGAGAACATCATGCGACGACTAGAATGGGAAGGAATGGGAGTGAAGATAGATGGTCGGCAATTACACCAACTCTGCTTTGCTGATGACATCGTTCTCAAAACACCAAACATTGGCCAAGTGGCACAAATGCTGGCCAACTTCGACCATGAGTGTAGAAAGATTGCATTGCAGCTAAATCTCAACAAGACGATGTTCATGAAAAACGAACTGGTCCCTGAAGCTCCATTTGCTCTTAATGGAACTAACATCTCTGAATGCAGCAGCTATGTGTACCTGGGTCGAGAAATCAACATGAGGAAAGACTTGGTGCCAGAACTGCGCAGGAGGAAGAGAGCAGCGTGGAATGCCTTCAAGAGCATCAAAGAATAGTGTAGTGTTTTTGGCATATCGTATACGCCATGGGTACCTTGCCTGGCTCTTCCGTGCTGGAGTGATACTCTCAGTAGCTTACTGGGCTCTCTGAGAAGGGTGAAAGAGTCGAACATGGGTTGGCCGCATGCAAGGTGAACGTCCTATAGCTGTGCTATTGCTCCAGCCCTATCTATATAAAACACATATTTTAATGTTCAGCCTATGAATATGAGCTCTGTATGTCTAAGGAAGCCATGAATATAATTTATTTCAAATAATTTCACACGGTGGCAGATAATTTATTAGTTTAACATATTTTCATTGCATGTTTTCTTAGACAGTTATTGTTGGAAATTTACATACTGGCGTTACTCACAAACGCTAACTTATTAATAAGCTAATACTGATATTAAGTGACAAGTGCATATTAAAGTTGAAATTCTCTTTGAAATGCATATAACTCATAGTTATTACACTATAACATGTGCATCGTTATAGTGTACATTGATTTCCTTCAGTGGGCACCAGTAACGTCTCCATTGTGAGACTTCTTGTTAATATCGAATACGCCATGGGTAGCTTGTCAGGCTCTGCTGTGTAGGTGGGATACTCTCGGCAGTTTGCCAGGCTTTTTGAGAGGGATGGAGAAATCGAACCCGGCCAGCCACATGCAAGGCAAATGCCCTATCCGCTGTGCTATCATACCAGTTATTGCAAATTGTTATTATTCATGGACTTATATTTGGACTCTACGCAAGAAACTACTAAATGTAACTGAGCTCAATTTTCTCTTTGTAACTTTTTTGAGGTAAAATTCACATTTCCCAAGTGAAAATATTTCTGTAACCTTATAATGGTGAGAAAAAACAGCAAGACCCCTCTCTTCCTCATCTAAGCTAATGTGGATATACTAATCTACCATATCGCACTGAATAATATATTTTATTTAATAGTATATTTTGAACACAATGCGTAGGGCGTTTGCCTTGCATGCAGCCGACCTGAGTTCGATTTTTCCGTCCCTCTCGGAGAGCCCAGCAAGCTGCCGAGAGTATCCCGCCTGCACGACAGAGCCTGGCAAGCTACCTGTGGCATATTCGATATGCCAAAAACAGTAACAAGTCTCACATGGAGATGTTACTGGTGCCCGCTCAAGCAAATCGATGAGCAACAGGATTACAGTGATACAGTATATTTTGAAATCAATAAATACAATTCAGAGGTAAACTACCTTCCCCAAATCACATTGGGTTGTATCCAATACTTAACTCACATCGGGAAACATGAAAGAAGTCTTGCAATCAACTCTATCTTTCTGACACGTGCCACTATGTCTATCTGACTTGCTTGGCTTGCCTTTTTTAATGCTTGTCCAATTTGTTTTTCATTTTGCTGTTTGGAAAGCTGCACACATACCCTGAGGGCAGATCCTAGTAATTGTCATGAACATAAAAATTGTTGCTGACACAGCAAAAAATTCAGGACTTCAAAAAAGTAAAAGAAGTGTTTTCTAAAATATGATTGTCTCTACATTTTTATACAAGTCTCAGGTATTGATAAGGATAAATGTGTTCTAACTATATATATATATTTTATTTCCAGTTCCACAATATATTGTATATTTGTAGTTATAGGTGTTAGTGAAGTGGAAAATTATAGGGACTAAACTATTCTATAGGCTTCACAGTGATGACCAGAAAGATTTATTTTCTCGTTTACTTTAAGCTTCAATGCAGATAGAGAATGTGCAACACTGACAATCTGAAGGTTTCCTGCTACTATAAATATAGCACACTGGAGATGAGAAATGGAAAGAAGGAGCATTCTTTTTAAACTTTGATACTAAGACAAGAAATGCACTTTATTTACCAAATCTTCTCTTAGAATGTTATTCTCTTTTAGACTTTTTAGTTTCTTTTCAGTGATGTGGAAAAAAAAATGTCTCACTAATGTGAAGCCAATAACATTGAACTGCCTACTGCAGCAAGAATATAATATTAAATGATAACAAAAGTTGTATCTATAAATTACTTTCAGTTATAGGAGGAAGAAAGAAATAATGATGATGATGGTGATGATGGTGATGATGATGATGATGATATACCCAATTCCTTCATTCTTAGATATAAAAGCATTTTGTTAAGTTTTATATAAATCTGATGTAGTAGATAACAATAAATTTAACATTTTCTTCAGATTACAAGTGACACTGAAGATCAAATGGCCTAAATGACATGTCCAAGTATTTAGTGCAGGTGCTAATATAGCAAGTGTGCTATATAGATACAATAAAAGGCAGAGATTTTTTTTAATCTCTCAATTTTAATACATCTACAATCAACTCAGTTTATTAGAGATAGTAAAGAATAACTGTTTCCAAATCAAGCAAAAAATTATTAAGGCAATAATACTGGATAGCATTATTAATCTCATATCATGCATTAATTTTATGCCACTAATAAGAAGTGCTCATATATAGATAATTATTTTCCTTAAAGGGATTATGTCTGCACTTATGTACAAATGCTGAAATAGTGCAAAAGTGTATAATATACAGTCTCATTCATATTACCTCACATTCTCCTCAGAAACAGTTCAGATAAACACTAGCTAAAAATTAAGTTTATTCAATACCAATCTGAATAGAAAAATGTATGTTTATATATAATTTGCTCATTAATATATTTTTTAAATTCTACCTTAGATGAACATGGTTTTTCTTTTTCTTGTGACTAAGTTCTAAAAAAAAAGAATGTATTACAGATCACTCATTAACATTTAGTTGTCCTTCAACATATATGGACTTCATGATAAGTACATGGCATTAGTTAGGCACAATAATTGCAATTTTATATAAAAATTAGCTAGACTCAAACAAAGTAATTTAAAGAATGTCTCACAAAGAAATAAAATCACATATCATTATTTAAAATAATTTTCTGGTATCTGTCATTAAGAATTTTAAGATCTATCATAATTGAATGCCAATAGCACTAGTTCTGAAATTTCAGATTTTTGCTTATGAAAAACAAAAATATATGTTATAATAAAAAAGAATGTGCTCAAGTACTATACATAAGAATTATATGTATAAAAAAAGAACTTTCCCAAATAGTAGGTATTTGTAATTTATTTATGAGCGTATGTAAATATATATACACACACTATATAACATATAATACACAATATATACTATATAAATATATTAGAGTTATAGAATATCCTGCCCCATCAGTTCCATCCATAGTTTTATCAGTGCACACACACACACACACACACACACACACACACACACACACACTAGAGGGATACACAGGAGTTTGAGATGTGACCATAATGAATATTGTTCTTTAGATTTAGAATGTGCCAGGTTCTGAGTTCTTTTCCTGGCAATGCAAGATCCCTGGAACATAGCTGAGTCAGCCCCGATGGGCCTAGATTAGGGTGTCTCTGGTGATGCCAAGCTCTACAGCACAGGCTGAGCACTGAATTAGAGTAGGCTCATTTTGCTGGGTCAACTATTACTGGAGTTTCCCCAAACTGCCTGCTTTTCACGAAATTGAATATGACTCCTGTGAAAAAATAGAAGTGGGAAGGAATGGGAGTGAAGATAGACGGTCGGCAACTATACCACCTCCACTTCACTGATGACATAGTTCTCATAATGGCAAACATTAGCCAAGCGGCACAAATGCTGGCCGACTTCGACCGAGAGTGTGGAAAGGTCGGACTGCAGCTGAACCTTAACAAGATAATGCTCATGAAAAACGAACTAGTCCCTGATGCTCCATTTGCTCTATTTAGGACGAACATCTCCAAATGCAGCAGCTATTTGTACCTGGGTCAAGAACTCAACATGAGGAACAACTTTGTGCCATATCTGTGCAGGAGGAAGAGAGCAGTGTGGAACGCCTTCAAGAGCATCAAAGAAGTGGTTAAGAGGACGAAGGACCTCTGACTCCGGGCACATCTTTTCGATTCCACTGTTCTTCCTGCACTAACATACGCCTCAGACACCTGGGCCCTAAGCAAACAGGATGAGAACACTATTAGGGTGTCCCAAAGAGGAATTGAAAGAGCTATGCCAGGAGCATCACATCTCACTCAAGTGAGAGAAGGAATCCGGAGTTCCAACCTCCATCGACAGTCAAGAATCAGGGACACTGTCTTGTTTGCCAAGGCAACAAAAATCAGATGGGCCGGACATGTAATTTGATTCAGAGATGACCGCTGGACTAGAGCTGCTACTGACTGGGTTCCATGGGACTTCAGAAGACAGCATGGCCACCCACCAACGAGATGGTCAGACCTCTTCATCAAAACCCTGAATGAACGGTTTGAGGTTCTTCCTGTTCCTGCAGTGAGCAGATATCATTGGGCTACACTAGCACGCGACAGGGGCAAATGGAGACGTTATTGGTGCCTGATCGAGCAAATCGAAGATCAAGGGGAAGAAAGTGATATATGTGAAAAATTAAGTGCCGCTGGAGAGATAGTACAGCTGATAAGGAGCTAGCCTTGCTTCACCCAGCCCAGGTTCCAGTTACAGTCCTGAAGTGACTACCCAGCCAGGAATGATCCTTGAGTACAGATCCAGGAGCAAATCCTAAGAATGGCTGGGTGTGACCCCAAACCAAAACCCATCAAAAAAACAAAATAAATAGGTACAATAAAATTAGACAAACACATTGAACCACTAATCATAATTTTATGCCTTTGGCATATGCTGAAAATCTTTCCATATCTGTATAAACAGAATATATTGCTCTCTTAGATTGCTTAATATTCTAGTTGGATCACTTATTTGAACCTACCCAATTCTTTTGATATGTGGTTTTTAAAGTATAAGTATTTCTTAAACATGCTCCAATGAAATTTCTTGTAACATGTTATAGATTTTAATTTCTTGATATAATACTATCAGTTAGGTTAGGAGGCCAAAGGATAGGTATATTTATGATAGCTGCTGCTGCATCCTTAACCTTATTCCTGAGCATTACATGCAACACTTAGAAATACTCTTGTGTTTACTCTCAGCATCTCAAATAGATATCCCCGCCACCCAGTAAATCTA
The DNA here is from genome assembly GCF_027595985.1 of Sorex araneus. NCBI lineage: Eukaryota > Metazoa > Chordata > Mammalia > Eulipotyphla > Soricidae > Sorex > Sorex araneus. Next base: position 28,001,165 of record NC_073311.1, read on the forward strand.
AGCAGATCTGAGAGATTGTGGTTGACAGCTTAGTTAAATAAGCTTTCTTAGCTCTCCTGATCTGAGTTTATAATTCCTCCAGAGTCAGAAATATTACTTAGAGGAATCCTTTATAATTAAAGCAGCATCAACAATGCTATTGTGTATATAGCCATTTATTAAATAGAAGGCACGTCTTTATATAAAATATGCACATTTCAGTCTGCACTAAATATAATTTCTAAAATAATTATTAACCTACTCGGTATGTTGTAAATTTTTATGTCCATTTTCTACAAAGAAAACAATAACAAAACCAAGCTATAGTGAAGCACTATTACAAAAATTTCAGGAGTTTTTTGTTTTACTCTGACACTACGCCTCACTTTATAAGCAAAATGAATATAAAGGATTATAATAGGTAAAAGGGGTTGTATAAAGAAACTAGATATACAAGCCATTTTCTTCTTTTGGCCTGTTTGATTATGTGCAATAAATGAAGACATTGCCTAGTTTTTTTTTTTTTCTCTTTGGGTCACACCTGGTGACGCACAGGGGTTACTCCTGGCTCTGCACTCAGGAATTACTCCTGGCAGTGCTCAGGGGACCACACGGGATGCTGGGGATCAAACCCGGGTCAGCCACATGCAAGGCAAACGCCCTACCCGCTGTGCTATCGCTCCAGCCCTAGGTTTTGTTTTTATGTATACTAAAAGTAGTACTCAAACAGGCAAGTGAAGAAAATTCTCAGCATAATTTATTATTAGAGGTTTGCAAACAACAATGAGATTTCACTTCACAGCTGTGAGAATGAGCTATATTAAAACAAAAACAAAAGCAAAAAGCAAAAATCCTCTAAGCATTGGTAATGCTTTGGATACAGGAGGCCAGTTTCAATCTCTGGCACTGCATAATTCCCCAAGCTATTACCAAGAGCGACTGTCCAGTGTGGATCAGGGAGTATCCTCTGAGCAGTGCTACCCAGAAATAGAAAAAAAAAAGACTAACACATAAAGTGCAGAACCAAGTGTAGAGAAAAATAACCCTCTTTCAATGTTGTTGAGTATGTACACTGGTTTCAAACCTCTGAGAAATAGTGCAAATATTTTTTTAACATATTAATAATAGATCAACCATATGATCCTATAATCCATTTATTTATTTCTATCTAAATTATCCAAAAATACTAATATGAAAAGATAAATATACACCATGCTCATTGCAGAACCATTATTTAAAAAATAGCCAAAATATAGCTATAAGAAAGGATGAAACTCTGCCTTTTGTGCAAATATGAGTGGAGGGGGTGTTCTGCAAAGTGAAGTAGCTGAGTAGGAAACGTGAAATACCAGAAAACCTTACATTATGTATAACAATGAGAAAGCAAGGGATTATACAAAACTGAATGAATGACAGATGACTACCATATGGTACCATCTGTTGAAGGCAAGTATATCTACACCCAAAATTATTAACACATACTAGTAAGACTATTCTATTAACTGCTATCTATGAAGAATATTTTTCATCTTTTAAATACATCTGCCATATTATATCGGCTTGGTATTTTTTAAAATAAATCTACAGCATGACTCCTGAGCACCAGAAAATCTGAGTTTCCTCTTCAAGCCTTAAACACGAATCTCTCTTGGTTGTCTCCGTGTTTCTCTGCTTGCTTATTTTCATTCCAAAGAAGGCCATTTTGACTCTAAAACATACATTTCTCCCTTTCTTTCCTCTCACACCTTTCTAAATACATTTCAACTGGTAGATGAAGTGGAGTAAAGACAGACTCTTCAACACATGATATTTAGAAAATTGAAAAAATTGAAGCTACATTCATTTTTTGCATCTTAAAAAAAGTCAATTCAATGAGGGTCAAAGACCTTGAGATCGCATCAAACTCTATAAAATACAATGAGAAAAATATAGACAGTGTAATATAGACAGCTCAAAGATTTTCACCTCAAAGATGTATTCAATTATATGATTCCATTGGCAAAATTAACAGAAACAAAAATAAACAAATTGAACATCAACATAAATAGGTCTGCACTGAAAATGAAACACAGGATAAAACTGAAAGAATTTGGTATAACATATTAGGTGAATAAAGTGCTCTCAAAGATCAACAAAAATAATTCAAAAACCCTATGGAGAAATGAAAGAACAGATTCTACACTGACGCAGATGGCCAAATGGCCTGTGTGCACGTGCGTGCACATACACATGTTAAGTTTCAATTTAAAAAGATTATTCTGTAATTTTATCAATTTTAAGCACAAAGTTTGAATTCTTAGGGGGAAAAGAAAGCTTCCCATCTTCTTTCTTCCTATGATACCTTTTGCTTTCTGGGGTCTGGGGCAATTTTCAAAACAACACAGTCCATATCTCTAAAAATTGCCATGAGTATTTTCATAGGGACTGTACTAATTTTTTATATTTTTGAGAAGGATAGTTATTTTGATACTATAATCCTTTCAAATCCCTAAATAGGGAATTCATTTTCATTTAGTTCTGTTTCCTATTTTTTTCAATACTGAATAATAGGGTTTTTTTCTCTTGTTTTTTTTTTTTTGTTTGTTCATTTTTAATTTGGTATGTCTTTCACAGTCTATCAAACTGATTCCAAAGTCCTTGACTTTTTGAGGCACAATTTTAAATTTTATGTTTTCTTCTCTCTTTTCTACTTCAGTGTTTGCATACAGGAATGCTATGGAATTCTGCGTGTTCATTTTGTAGCCTTGGTACTATAATATACAGTTTATCATTTCTAGGAGCTTTTGTAGACTCCTTAGGGTTTTTTTATGTATAGTTTCATGTGTTCTGTAAATAGTGATAAGCTTGACTTCTTTTTTTCTAATCCAGAACTCCCTAATATATTTCTTGTCTAATTGTTGCAGCAAAGACTTCAAATAAACACTGTGTTAAATAACATTAGGGAGATTGGCCAGTCTTTTCTTGTCTTAATTTTTACCACTGAGTATGCTGTGAGATTTGGGATTGTGGCAAATGCTTTATAAAGTATATCTTTAACTACATCACAGCACTATTCACAATAGCCAAGTTCTGGGAACAACACAAGAGCAGGTTAATGTATTAAGAAGGCGTGATATGTACATAAAATGGAATACAACTCCACTATAAAAAAAAAAAGGTGAAATCATGCAACTCGTCACTATGTGGCTATGTGCCACTATGTAGGAACTGAAGAAAATCCTGCTGAGAGAAGTCATTCATAAATAAAGGGGTACATGCACACTGATTTATAGCATATATGAAATATAAGAAACATATCATTGGCAATGATAAATGGTCAAAACAGCAAGACATAAAAATTGATATAGATAATTGAATTTATCAAGAAGAGTAGATGTGGGATGAGAGGTGGGTGGATGGGGACCCTGGGGTCATTGTTAGAGGAGAGCTGTCATTCTGGTGGTAAATACAGTATTATATCACTGTATGCCTGAAACTCTGGAAAAATAATTTTTTGAATAGTGTCAACATTCTGTCACTTTCTCTCTCCATAGAAGATATCAAACTATACCTAAAGCCACAACCTATGCTAACTCAAATACCCCACACTCCTCTTGTCTGGTATTTGCTCCTCATGAAACCTGCCTGATACTTCATTCTTCCTGCTAGAAATGATCAACCACTGAGTATGCTGTGAGCTTTCAGATTGTGGAAAATGACTTTAACTACACTACAAATCTATTCACAATTAGCAGTGTTCTAGAAACAATCCAATGGTACAGGAACAAATTAAAGTATTAAGAAGGTGTCCATGACATTCATCACATCACCTTCAACATTTTACTGCAATTTTCCCTTACACAATATTTGATTGTTTTCTTTTGGACTCCTTAAGGGCCAGTGAATTGTATTCATATTTATTTTATTTTTCAAAGAAAGGTATACATCAGAGTACTACTGAACATTTTTACTAGATATTTAATTAAAAAATTTGCAATTTGAATAAATTTTAAAAACTTATTTCTTTAAAATTTGAGAAACTCTTAGTCAAGGTAAATGTTTCTAATTATAAAGCACTACATTATTTGATAGGATGTATGCGGAAGTCTTGGTGTGACTGTGATCATGCCAAGAATCGAGAGGCAAGAGAAAGATCACAGCCTTTAAAAATTCCTCTGTTGAAAGAAATAGGAGAAAATGACTTTCCAGGACCTCTCATTATATACCCTCATTTATCCATAGATACACTCCACAAGTAATTAGTGGGGACCTTACACTATCATTTATTTTAACTTTGATCATTCAAACTGGAATATCAAACACTGTATTTTCAATTTTCTAATTATTGGCTGCAGTTCTTAACATAGTGATAATCATGACTGGCATGACTATGATGATACTGAGGACTGCATGTTCAGAAGACTACTTAAAAGACTCAGCTTAATTAAATATGAGACATGTAAAATTTCCTTGGAGTTGGATAATGGTATAAGCATTAGAAGCAGATAATGCATAGTCATCACATTACATTTTTAGTACGTGAGAGTAAGTGTTAAGAATTTTATGTGCTATAAAACTTTAGGAAAAACTTGTGAGTTAGGAATCATTACTACACTAATTTTATGCAGTGTAAAAACAAGGTTGGCTATTGATTTATATATTAAGTATATACCTAGTAGGATTTGAAACCCAGAGGTTTCACAGTGCACAAATTTACCACCCAAATTTGTCCTTTAAAGTTACGATTGAAGGAATTTTCTGGTCATTTCTACCTAGATTTTCATGAATTAAAATAGTTTTGTTTACACATATTTTTGATATTTCAGATATTGATTTGGAAAAGGGCTGGAGCGATAGCACAACGGTAGGGCATTTGCCTTGTACAAGGCCGACCTGGGTTCGGTTCCTCTGCCCCTCTCACAGAGCCCAGGCAAGCTACCAAGAGTATCTTGCCCGCATGACAGCCTGGCAAGCTCCCCATAGCGTATTTGATATGTCAAACACAGTAACAACAATTCTCACAATGGACAAGTTACTGGTGCCCGCTCGAGCAAATCGATGAGCAACGGGATGACAGTGACAGAGTTGGAAAAGGAAAAATGAATTAAAATTAGAAACCAAGAGGGGCTGGAGCAATAGCACAGTGGGTAGGGCATTTGCCTTGCATGTGACCAACCCAGGTTCAATTCCCAGCATTCCATATGGTCCCCCAAGCACCGCTAAGAGTGATTCCTGAGTGCATGAGCCAGGAGTAACCCCTATACATTGCCAGGTGTGACCCAAAGAGCAAAAAATAAATAAATAAAAGAACCCAAGAGTTTATCAGGGACACCCAGAGCCACAGTTGAAGGTCCAATGAACCTCCAAGGTTACTCTTGTCAATGTTTAGAGATTACAAAATGCCAGAGATTGGACTGGGAATAGTTGCATTCAAGACACAAACCTTAACTCCTGTACTATATTTCTAGTCCTCGGGACCCCATATGTCCCCTAAGCTCTATCAGATGCAATTTTTGAGCTCAGACACAGAACCCCGAGAACTGCTGAGTATGACCCAAACAAAACATAATATAACAATGGCAAGCAAAAGATTAGTTATCTGTTATGCAAATATTTCTGATTTAGAGTTTTTCTTAAATTCATAGATGAATGTGTACAATAATCATTAACTTTAGAAAGAACAGTGAGAGGGTGATAACTGCAGGTTAGGCTATATATAGGGATTAAATTTAATTGCACATAACATTTGTATAGACAGTCTGGATAACCATTTAATATGAATGACTAAATTTATTAATTATAGGAAGTAATTTGACTTATAAAAATGTTCTGTTTACACTAATGTGTAACACATTGGAAATCAGAGTTTTTTTCCAATTTAAATATCATCTTTCATGACAATAACTTGTAAAGATGAGAAGAAATACGGCAATAGATGTAAGCCATGTGATTTGTAGATTATGCAAAGGGTGATTGGTGATTAAATAATTTGTACACATTTAGACAAGTACAGAGTTAAAGAATAATAACAATAATAATTTGGTTTGTACATTCTAAGATCCCATTCCAGGAGTCAGAGAGACAATCTAGGTGTTAAGATATTTTTTCGTGCATGTAGGTGACTTTTCTTTTTATCTCAGTACCAGGGATGGTCCCCTAGGACTTCCAGGCTAGGCTGTTCCGTAGAGAATTAAGGAGTAAGCCCTGACCAGTGCCACGTAGGACCAAGCCAAAACAAATCAAAGTAAATCTCATTTGTTGAAAAGGAAAATTTGTGGCGAATACATTTTCTGACGTTTATGTGCTGGTGGTCATATTTTTGTGTTATAGTTTCTTCGAACAGAATTATGTTGAAGATGAAAGCCCAGAGACAAAGGATCGAGTCAGCTTTTAATATACTGTCGGGTTATGTGGAGCTTCAGTTACCTGGGTCCTGAGAGCCCAAGGGATTCCATCTTCAAGTTGGGAGGCCTCCCTCTTCCCTCACTTGGAAATTGCAAGCGATTCAAGCCCCAAGAGAAATTGCAAGTGATTCAAACGAGCAAGCGATTCAAGCAATCAAGGCAGCAAAACTACAGGATTCTGGAGCTGTGGCGCCCGGAGAAACATGAGTGTAAAGTTACCGCAGAGTATGGACAGGAAAGTTTGCTCTGGTGTTTTTTTTCCAAACCCTAAGGAAGGCCGGGCTTTGCATGTTTATAAATGGTGGCAAGAGAAAGGTCCGAGTGGGCTGTGGGATTTGGTCTAAGAGCTTGCATGCTGCTGCTAATGCCCTTTTGTGTCCCTGTTCAAAATGTATCTCTTGACGCAGTGGAGATTTTCTGTTGTTGTTGGGCTTCCACCCACCCCACCCCCCTCCCGCAACAGCGCAAACAGCAATAGCTTCCAGCTGCCTTTGACTTTTGCCAGGCTGGAGGCTGAATTTGAGTCCCTAACCGGTCTGCCTAGGGGTTGGGAGGCTGGACCTTAGCCTGGTCATGTGATGCCTACTGGAAGGATTGGGACCAGCTTTAGGTGTAGGAACTGTAGGGTTGTGGACCTTCTTTAGACTGGTGGTTATAGAAGGATGGGGCTGAGTGGATCCCCTTTCCAAAAAGAGGATATTCTTGGCCTGAATAATGGGATAGAAAGACCCTTTGCACCCATGTTGTTTTGGATTTTTATCAGTATCTGAAATGGACTTAAAAATGCTACAGTAGAATTTCTCTCTTTCTCTTTCTTCTTTCTTTTTGTTTTGGGGCCACATCCAGCAGTGCTCAGGGGTTACTCCTGGAGGTGCTCAGGGGACCATATCGTCAGGTGTTGAACCTGATTGGCCATGCAAGGCAAACATCCTACCTGCTGTACTATCACTTCAGCTCCCCATAGTAGAATCTTTTCCTCTCCAGTACATAGTTAACTTGATCCGTGCTAGTCTAGGTTTAGTCGTCTGAGATGGTTTTTAAGAAGTTTGCCTGGGGAATGGTCTTCCCTCTGCAGGTGACCTTTAGGAGTTGCTCAGGGCTCTGAGTTCTGATGGGGAGAGGTAGTGCCCATTAATAGTCAGCTTGCAGGATTGTCCCATCTTCCTAGCAGGCCACCTCTCCTTGGTGACACTAACAGTTTGACTTGGCAAGGTGTTTGCCTTCTTCTGCCTCAGTTTTCTCCTCGAAAATCTTGAGAGAGGGTGATTTCGTGGGTGCCACACAAATCCTGGCTTAACAGCTGTGTGATTTGAAGACCAACCAAGTAGATGAAAAAATTATTGAAGAGCTAGAGAAGAATATTTGCAGGGAAGCAATTGATTTCTCTGTGTCCAGATAACCTTCTACTGTTTGAGATAATAATTTCTTCCTAGCTGTGGAAAGTAGCCTAAATGCAGACGATCTCTCCCAATCACTAATCTCTGTATTGCTTTGCAGTGCTTTTTTAGATTAGTTCAGCATTCCCCACATGGAGATCCAACATGGCTGTGGAGAGCAGAATAAGAACGCAGAGGACAGAAAAGGCAATGGGTAGTTCCAGACTCTGTCCCTTCTCCTTCCTGTTGGTTGCTGTATTTTGCCTCTTGTGCAGGGAGATCGGAGGTGTGTCAAAACAGTGGACATGGTTAGTTACATGGCTTCCTTTTCTGTTTATCCCGATGGAGTGTGGAATTAGCACACTTACCTTTTGGAGTGGAGTGGAAACAGCCTCTGGCATGGAGTCTGGTGTCATGGTTATGGAAGCCTCAATTTCCACTCGGGGCACCTCAAAGGGGGGTGGGTAAGAGCCCTCTCCACCCCAAGGGACCCAGCCCCGGCAGCCGACCTCCACTACCCAACTGCTGCTACTCTCCAGGCCGCTTTCCACATGCTCGGGTCAAGCCTCACACATGAGTGAACATATTCCTGGACCACGCAGCCATTATGCGGCCGTGCAACACATCATCATAGAGGGAAATAAATATATATGCCTCTCAGAGAGCCTGTCAAGTTACTGAGAATATCCCGCCCACACAGCAGAGCCTGGGAAGCTCCCCATGGAGTATTTGATATGCCAAAAACAGTAACAATAACAGGTCTCATTCCCCTGACCCTGAAAGAGCCTCCAATCATTGGGAAAGAGGAGTAAGGAGAGACTGCTGAAATCTCAGGGAAGGGACGAATGGAGATGTTACTGGCTTCTGCTCAAGTAAATCGATGAACAATGTGATAATGGTGATACAATGATGTGTAAAAATAAAAATAAAAAGAAAGGACGCACAGGCGGCGAGGCAGGCGAAGGAAGGAAGAAGGCCAAACTGGTTGCTCGATCAGTTTATTTCATGTCCATCTCCACTCTCCTCTGATTCTCCTCCTGCTTCTTTCTCCCCCATCCTACTTCATTCTCTCTCTCTCTCTGCCTCTCTCCCGGCTCTCGGTCTCTCTCTCGATCTGTGGATCTGGCCCCCGTGGATCTGGCCCCCGTGGATCTGGCCCCCAACCCACTCTTACAGCCTAGTTAAATCTCCACAGCATGAGGGGGTTGGGGCATACACATAGGTGTGGTCAGCAATAGGGTAAGGTTCTTTTCCCTCAGGGGATGCATCTCCTAGGACTTAATTCTCTTTCAGCAGGAGGATCCATCCAAGGGCAGAGTCCCATGAATGTGTTTCTCTTCTCCTCAGCCAGCAAACATATAAGAATTCATAATATTAATTATTTTGTATGGACACAATAAGAGATGCATTAAAGCTTATAGAATTGCTCTCCTGGGGCCATCTCAATCTCAGACTACAGTGCTCAGGCCAGATCAGTCTTTCCTATCTGAAAGACTGGCAGGGTCCCAGTCTCATAATTACTATTGGATCATGACAGCATTTGTCTATGATCAAGCTCTTAACTTATAGTTAAGAATTAGGCACTTTGGCCAGGCCCATCTCGATGCCAGGGTAGCACATAACTCACCGCTTGCCCTGGATCCTTCCCGTCCCACGTCGGGGACCCTACTTTGGGGTGTTAGGAACTGAGGGCAACTGAGGCTTAAGTGGAGAAAGCAGATGCCCAGGAGGGAATAATATTCGAGGCCAATTAAGTCTTAAGTTATAAAAACATAATATTGTCTTCTTGTGTCTATACAAAAAAGACATAGCTTTAAAGTAAATTATTCAAAAGGCATAAAGAGGAGAGAAAGGCAATGTTATAATATTCAGTGTCCTAGGAAGTTCTGACCTTACCAATTAACAGAGTTTGATTAAGGGAAGAGCAGATAAACTGGTAGAAATGGTTACAGATAAACAAAGGAATGGGAGTGACTCGGGAGCACTTTGATGGGTGTGACTGATAAACCTAAGCTCCTAGTGGCAAGGGGGAAAGGACAAACCAATGATATCCAACACAATGATACAGTGATATGTGTTAGGTGATGTGAATAGAGTCTTTCTAAATGCAATTACAAACTGCTGCTCTATTTGCTGCTCCACTTGAGGATATGACCAGAAGTTTATGAAACCAAAAGCACCCTTAACTATCAACACTGGCACTTTGAATCGGAGTTTCAGCTTCCAGATTGTCAGATATAAATATTATTTAAAAATTATGAAATATGTGGTATTTTGCTATAGGTCTGAACATGCTGAGTCATTGTGTCCATAAATTTTAAATGAAGATTAAATTAGTATTATTGTGGAGTGAAAAAAAATGATAGTATATTTGTGCAACACACAGGTGTACTCACTGCTTATTTGTGACTCTGCATTTGGGTATAACTGTGGGGTTTGGAAGAATATATGAGGTACTGGGGATAAAATCCTTGTAGGATGGTAAGCAATTTAACTACCCTACTGGTATATTCTCTCTGGTCTGTTTTAAAATGTTTTAATATTATCAGTGAGTGTTACTACTGCACAGATGTTAAGAGGATACTAATGAAAAACTTCACCAGTGTCAATAATCAATCAATACATGTGGAGAATTCCACTATGTACAAAAACACTGCGTGGTTTCTTCTAAAATAATATCAAAGAAGAAAAAACAAAACTTTGATCAATGGGGCTGGAGCGATAGCAGAGTGGGTAGGGCTTTTGCTTTGCATGCAGCTGATCTGGGTTCTATTTCCAGCATCCCATATGGTCCCCTGAGCACCGCCAGGGGTAATACCTGAGTGCAGAGCCAGGAGTGACCCCTGTGCATCGCCGGGTGTGACCCAAAAAGCAAAAAAAAAAAAAAGCACACACACAAATTGGATCAATGCAATAAATATTCATGCACTGATTTTAATAGGACATTATACCGAATTGAAGGGAGATATTGATTCTTAGTGATTTAAAGCATACCTTTTTCTGTTAAATTATGAAAAATATTTAAAAGTTAAACTGAAAAACACAGAATAGTCAGGCTACAAGTATATGCATCATTAATTTAACTGACACTTTATGTAGAAAAACAGAAGGTCAAATTTTGTAATGCTCTATCTCACGGTGATTCAATAAAAAAAAGGTCAACAAACTTGCTTTTGATAGGCTCAAGACCATCCAAAGTTTTTCTGACTTTCGAAATTAATAAAATTGGAAAGACTGAAACAGTTTCTTAGATTCTCAGATAATGGTGGCTTACTTAGGCATTGAATTCATAATCATCATTGAAAATGTAAAACATGGGTAACAAACTATGAAAATGTGTAACTTTAATCTCATGCTTAAGACTGATATTTTACATAAAATTGGACTCTCAATACTTGCTGTTTTTTTCCTGTAATAATGATTCTTTAGTTTTCCTAGTGTTTTGTTTTTGTATTTTTCTGCAGAGGTTGGGTGGCAGTGCTCAGAGCTTACTTCTGGCTATGTACTTAGGGATCACTCTTGGTGGCGCTTGGTGGACCATATTTGGTGCTAAAACCCCGGGCAGCAGCATGCAAGGTACATCTTCTACTTTCTGTACTATTGCTCTGGCCTGTATATTTTTCGATTGTTTACTAAATGTGTTTTATTTTAACAGGTATCATGTGTGAAATGCAATCATTTTTATTACTTGACTCACATTCTTTTAGATGAGAAAAATGCTTACACATAAGGATTAACAATATTTTTACTATTATTATTGTGAACAACAAATTTATTTTTCCTATTACATTGTCAAGTTTACAGTGAATTTTATCAACTGAAATGATAGGTATGACTGGCTATGTGAAAATTTATATATATCTCCATTTATCTCCTTGTAATTCTGTCTGTGGTTTTTGCAAAAGCTTTAAGTTTGTTGTTTTGTTGATTTTGCTGTTGTCTGGGGAAGAAGGTCTCCAAAGCAGTGGTCAGGAAGTCATAAAGACTTCTAGCGACTCTCAGCAAATCAGATGTTAAATCAAGAACAAAATACTGCTCAGGTCTATTAATGTCAGTGATTCCCCAAGTCATACTGGTGGTGCAAGGGGCATCCAGGGCCATATCTGGCAGCATTGAGACCTCCAGGAATCCTTCTAATGATGGTCTAAAGATCATGTGGTTCCAGGAGATGCAATAGGGGTCAGTTGAATGACAAACATATCCCTTAACCTCTCCTCTCTTCTTTTCATTTTTTTTGGCTTTCAATGCTTTAATTTTACTTACTTGACTTGAGTTTGGTTAAACTTGTAATATACTCCTAAACAAATGCATAAGAAGAAAAGGTTGTACATATATTTGGAGTGATTACATTATAAATATGAATGAACATTGATATTTATGACACAATATCAATATGTCTGAACATCAATTACAAAATAATATATCAGTAAAATAGTATTAGGAAAATGGAAATTTTATTTTCAATGTTTAAACAATGTTGAATTATTGGTGATAGCAACATAAGAAATAATCCTTATTAAGCACAAGTTTTTAAAGTGTTGGCTTGGTCATTGCAATGTGTGAAAGGAAGTATTTCAGACAAATATCTAAATTCTTTTAAAGTTAGAATATGCAGCAGTAGTGTTATTACTCCCAAGTTAAAGCAACTGACCAGCCTAATTAAGTAGTTAATTTCATTTTTTGAACAGAAAATTCATTCAGGTTTCATAAAATCTCCTCTACCCTAAAGTATTAAGCAGTGTGTTTCCACTAAATTCAATCAATAATTTATATGACCTGTATTACTTAACTATAAATATTTGATCCAAAAAAAAAGAGAGCCCAGACTATAAAGCTATTTGTATTTTTGTCTTTGATGGTGCAATTATCATTGTGGCAGACAGAGATACAGTATACACTATTTTCCCTCCAGTTGTAAAAGATAAACGGACAATGAAGATTACTCTTGTTATTAAATCTGACTCTTTTTGTGTGCTATCATTCAGACTGTCTTTTGTATATTTTTATAATCATCAAAAATTTCTATTTTTATTTTCTGCTCATAGAAGCAAATCTGAAACAATTATGATTCTTGCGACTTCTTATTGCTCTGAATGTCATAATGGCTATGTATGGCTATTACAAAATGTATTTCAGATGCCAAAGATACAGCACGTCAGTTAAAGTCATTGCCTTCCAGGCAGTAGACTTGAATTTTATCCCTCGCAACACATATGATACACCAAGTCCCAAAAGGAATGATCTCTGAGCACAGATCCAGGAATAAATTTGAGCACAGTCAAGTGTAGTCCCCAAACAAAACAATCAACATAAAAACATACTGTAGATTACACTTACAGTGGTACAGTACATATATAGTATAGTTACTGTTACTTAAATATAGTATTTAATGATTATTCCCCTATATTTTTATTCACAGCATTAGTCATATTATATGTTCATATCAATTTACATTTACATCATTTATATCAGATATACACAATATCTTATACATGTATTTTACTTTATATTAGTCATCCTTCAGGAATTATTGTATCTGAAACCTTGAATACAACTAGGCATTTCTGGTATAAGGTCAAAACTATTGAATTTTGATTATAATATAATTTATTTTAAATATACCCATAGATTCTTATACATTATATACAACAGAGTAAAGTTTGTTGAAAATAAGGGAAAATAAAGTAAAAATCCTGTGTGTTAGTTGTGGATCTAGAATAATAAGATTGAGTGACAAAGTATCCTAAATTCTTCAACTTTTCTTCTGAAGCACTCTTTTTCCAATATAACTAGTAATTTCTATGAGCAAGAGGTAGAGTTTATTTTCACAGCTATAGCTAGTTGACTACTCAATATATTTTAATTAAAATAAGGCAATTTAGTTTCCAATTCACGCTGAAGTCACGCCCTTGACCCGCCCTCAGCGCCATCTTGCCACAACCAGCAGTGAAGAACTTGGGCCGCTCTGGCAGGCACTGCAAGCCAGAGATTGCTCTGGACCCCAGACCAGGCCCACAACACCTGGGTGCCAGACAGAGAAAGTACAGCCAGCACACCTTCTCCAGATGGAGCCGCGGCGACACTGAACTTCTACTAACATGGCTCCGATATGCAGGACTGGGACAACTCCAAACCATGCAGCTGCATAAGCGGCCGCACAACCTCTCCTAATATACAAAATACATGCTCAGGAATGGCTCCGCCACTCCTGAGTGTCCATTATCCCAGAGGCACAGAAACCAATCTCAGAATGCAGTGGCTGCTGGCAGTTATACTCCTGGACTCTGAACTAAGATATGGCCCTGTGCAGCCCCAGGAGGGGAAGGGTTTCTGTCCATTGGCCTTATCCCCCCTTGACAGCATGGCGAGCATCACTGTTCAGAACCAACTGGACAGAGAGGTAGGTGTTTGCAGTAATGAGATGGGGTGCATGGGGAATCTTGCAATGGGGGAGGCAGAACCAGCCCTGCCTCCTGCTCAAATGAGACTCCCAGCGATCGCCCATGTACAGCTCCATAGCTCCTGAAAGGCATGATCCCAGCGCCACAGAAACCAATCTCGGAATGCAGTGGCTGCTGGCAGAAATACCTCTGGACTTAATACCAGAATTCTATTTCCAGTAGGCCGCTTTTGAGACCGTGCAACATCTTATGCTCTTTGTTACCAACAATAGAAAACATCCAATCTAATGATGCCATTCTGACAGGTCTGACCGTTGGGAGAAAAACTCCAAATAATGATAGTGAGTTTCCTGTCAAAAATTGAATGTAATCAAAGTAACGAAAGAGTAAAGTGAAAATCATCTGCCACACAGGCAACAGGGAGTGGGGAGGGGGATATGCTGGGGTTATTGGTGGTGGAACATGTGCACTGGTGAAGGCATGGGTGTTTGAGCATATTATGACTGAGACTTGATCCTAAAAGCCCTGTAACTGTTCTCATGGTGACTCAATTAAATAAATAAATAAAAAAAAACCTAAAAAATTTAAAAAATAAAATAAAATAAGGTGGTATAAGTTATAGTCTAGTTACATTTAGATCTTGCTTCATCTCTACAGAAGCTCACATGCATGAGAACAGGACCATCATAACTTGATAGAGGTTCAAAGACTGCATGGATAAACGTCACTGTCATTACAGACAACGCTATCCCATAGCATAAAGGTTCCAGATCCCAGGAAGTGATTTCAAACTCCTAAGAAAACAAAGAGGGTACACTCATCCCAAGCCCTGATTTGCAGAATTGCCTAGGAAACTTATAGATTTCTGGGAGAAAAATCTAGTTTGAAGCCTATAGGTCAGCACTTTCAAAGTGGGTCTAAAGTCACTTGGGATTCTGGGGAATTTCAAAATCAATACCACTACCAAGAGATATGAAGTCTCTGTTTTTCTTCTATTTCTCATTCTATCAAGGACAGAGAGTAGAGTTTTCCAGAGAAAGTATGTTTGATATCAAAATAGAGTGAATGCAAAGATAGATTTGAGAATCCAGTAGTTATTTAGTAAAAATTAAAAAAAAAAGAAATATAGAACTACAATACATTTCTTAAATTTTGTTGTTGTTGTTGTTTTCTTTTTGGGTCACACCCAGCGATGCACAGGGGTTACTCCTGGCTCATGCACTCAGGAAATTACTCCTGGTGGTGTTTAGGGACCATATGGGATGCTGGGAATCGAACTTGGGTCGGCTGTGTGCAAGGCAAATGACCTACCCACTGTGCTATCTCTCCAGCCCCAATTCTCTATAAATTTTGGGTTACATAATTAAATGTCTTTCTTTTCTTCCCTTTTCTTTTCTTTTCTTTTCTTTTCTTTTCTTTTCTTTTCTTTTCTTTTCT
Organism: Sorex araneus; assembly: GCF_027595985.1. Taxonomy (NCBI): domain Eukaryota; kingdom Metazoa; phylum Chordata; class Mammalia; order Eulipotyphla; family Soricidae; genus Sorex; species Sorex araneus. Next base: position 28,016,741 of record NC_073311.1, read on the forward strand.
TTTCTTTTCTTTTCTTTTCTTTTTTCTTTTCTTTCCTTTCCTTTTCTTTTCTTTCCTTTTCTTTTCCTTCCCTTTCTCTTCTCTTCTCTTCTCTTCTCTTCTCTTCTCTTCTCTTCTCTTCTCTTCTCTTCTCTTCTCTTCTCTTCTCTTCTCTTTTCTTCTTATTTATTTATTTTTTAGAGGGGCAATGCCTAGAAGTTCTCAGGGGTTACTTCTGTCTCTGCTGTTAGAGCGGGTTGAGGGGAATCTATGGGGTGCAAAGTTCTAACCTGGGTCATCTACATGCAAGGTAAGTGCCTTTCCCTATTATATTGTGGCCCGGCTCCCCGCAATACATTATTTTTTCATAAAATGATATTTATGCTTCAAGAGATTTATTGTTGATCTGAAATGAAGTGACACATAACTTCAAATTCATGTTTTAATTATTAATATGGCAAATAAAAACAAAAAACAAAACATAACTTTTTGATTTACAAATAATTTAAAATAAAGGCTAATGAAAATAAAAGTCTAAAAGTTGTATGCCTTTTTATTTCTATAGAATTTTTCTACTTTAAGACTACAAATTGTTTTAAGTAAAGACATGAACATAAACCAAAAAACAAAACAAAACAGTGCCCTGTCCCTCCTAATTTTCCCAGTACATTTTGGCAATCCAAGAATGTAAAAGCCATAGGCTGTAGAAGTGGTTTAATTTCTTGATGCTTATTTCTTTTCTCAAGCACATGGAGAAATATTGACCAAAAATGATTTATCTAATTTATGCCAAATGTTCACTTGCTGAGTTGCTGAGTTTATAAATAGCAATGATTCCCATGGAATATGGAAGTTGAGAATTTTATCTAAGAGAAAATACATTTAAAGTTTCACCACATGTAGCTTAAGGTTGAAGACTGAAGAATACTAGTGGAGTTGTGATAATGATGCCCTTGGGGAGGATAAGTTTCTCATAAATTTTATCATAGTAAGATAAAAACTAAGGCATTTTGAACTGAAAACATCCTTGTACTCTAATGTTATGTACAGAAATGATATAAGTGAGAGGATGACTGCTCAATTCCTGAGAAGTCATATTTATCAGGAATGTAGATGGGTAATATGGGGACATTTATCTGCAGTGATGAAAGGATTGTGAAGAACTAAAATTCGTTGTGCAGTTAATATTTCATATTACAACTTATAACAACTCACTAAAATATCTCATGTGACTGGCTAGCTCAATTACGTATAAAAAATAGCTTTTCTGTGTCTATCTTCTAAGCCCTTTTTGTTAACAACTTTTTGGCATAGGTAGCTGGAATAATGGATATTCAGGAAGTAGAAAATGTGAACTGGTAAAACTCTACACCTTAATACACTAAAAAAGAAAAATCAGCTACATATAATACAGATGATTTGAAGGCAAAGATTGCTGACTCTTAATTGCTACCAAATAGGAAAAACAATCGCACAAGAGTCCAGGTAGTTAGAGGTCAGTGGTTTAGGGCATATGCCTTATATGATCAGGGGCCCAAGTTTGAATCCTCCCCTTGAACACACCAGATATATCTCCAGAGGTGCATTGAGTATTAGTAGGGGTTCTAGTAATACTGAAAATAAGCTAATATGGATTTATTAAAATTTATGCTTAAATTCTCTTCTTCCCTCCCTAAGAGACAACCTGTTATAAACAGAGTGCTCTTGCTTGGCTTTCATATTGCCTTTGTCAAAATAAAAATTTAAACTGAGAAAAAAACATAAGCAGTTTTTAAAGATAAAATAAATTTATATTAAAATACATAAACATTGTAATGCTATTTTATACAAATAAAATGATCTAATTTAAACCATTGAGAAAGTGCAAGCCTCCAAAGAGTGTATATTAAACTTAGAAGTTTCTGCACCGCAAAAGACACAGTGACCAGAATACAAAGGCAATCTACAGAATGGGAAAGGATATTCACCCAATACCCATCTGATAAGGGGTTGATATCAAGGGCATATAAAGCACTGGTTGAACTCTACAAGAAGAAAACATCCAGCCCCATCAGAAAATGGGGCGAAGAAATGAACAGAAACTTTCTCAAGGGAGAAATACAAATGGCCAGAAGGCATACAAAAAAATGCTCTTCATCAATAACCATCAGGGAGATGCAGATCAAAATAACTATGAGGTACCACCTCACACCACAGAGAATAGCACACATCCAAAAGAACAAAAGCAACCGCTGTTGGCGTGGATGAGGGGAGAAAGGATCCCTTCTACACTGCTGGTGGGAATGCCAACTGGTTCAACCATTCTGGAAAACAATAAGGTCACTCCGCACACAATTATAAATTGAGCTCCTATTTGACCCAGCAATACCACTTCTGGGAATATATCCAGGAGAGGCAAAAAGGTATAGTTGAGGGATGGAGCGATAGCACAGCGGGTAGGGCATTTGCTTACATGCAGCCAACCCAGTTTTGATTCCCAGCATCCCATATGGTCCCCCAAGCACTGCCAGGAGTAATTCCTGAGTGCATAAGCCAGGAGTAACCCCTGTGCATCGCTGCGTGTGAACTCAAAAGAAAAAAGAAAGGTATAGTCAAAATGACATCTGCACTTGTATGTTCATCGCAGCACTGTTTACAATAGCCAAAATCTGGGAAAAAAACCGAGTGCCTGAGAACAGATGACTGACTAAAGAAACTTTGGTACATATACACAATGGAATACTAGGCAGCTATCAGAAAAGACAAAGTCATGAACTTTGCATACAAGTGGATCAACATTGAAAGCATCATGCTAAGCGAAATGAGCCAGAAAGAGAGAGACAGACATAGAAGATTGCACTCATCTGCGGAATATAAAACAACAGAATGGGAGACTAACACGCAAGAATAGCAGAAATAAGTACCATATTTGCTCCATGGCTTGGAAGCTGGCCTCACATCCTGGGGGAAAGAGCAGCTCAGATAGAGAAGGGAACACCAAGTAAAAATGTGCTGGGAGGACTCACTCAGGATGGGAGAGGCGTGCTCAAAGCAGACTATAGACCAAACATGATGGCCACCCAATACCTCCATTACTAATCACAACACCCAAAAGAAGAGAGAACAAAAGGAAATGGCCTGCCACAGAGGCCGGATGGGGGAGATGGGGTGGGGGTGGGAGGGATGATGGAGTCATCAGGGGAGAAAGGGCACTGGTGGAGGGATGGATACTCAAGCTGTGTATGACTGAAACACAATCACATGAATATGTAAATCTGTATCTGTACCCTCGCAGTGATCCATTAATTAAAAAAAAAAGGAGAGAACAAAATGGAGTGCCCTGCCACAGAGACGAGGTGGGGTGGGGGGTTGGGGTTGGGGGGTGGGTGAGATACTGGGTTCATTGGTGGTGGAAAATGGACACTGGTGGAGGGATGGGCTCACAAACACTGTATGAGGGAAACACAAGCACAAAACTATGTAAATCTGTAACTGTACCCTCACGGTGACTCACTAATTGAAAAATAAAAATTAAAAAAAATCATTACAAAATTGGGCTGTTATGAAAGAAAAGATTAATTCATTCTATGTCCCTGTTTAGGCTTTTTGCCCTTAGGAGATTATAAAGGCTCCAGAAGCTTCTTAAACACCTAAATATAAATGTTTTTAAATAAATAAATAAATAAATAAATAAATAAAGGCTTCAACTGCCACAGCTTGGGGTTACTTTGGTGCCACTTGTGTAAAACCACAAGAACCTGAAGTATCTGCATTGCAAACCATAATGCCCGAAAATAGTGAGAGAGTATGGGGACTATTGTCTGCCATGGAGGCAGGGGAAGGGTGGGAAAAAGGGGTATACCGGGGGATATTGGTGGTGGGGAATGTGCACTGATGGAGGGATGGGTGTTTGATCATTGTGTGATTGCAACCCAAACATGAAAGCTTGTAACTATATATCACGGTGAACAAATGAAATAATTAAAAACAAAAACAAAAACAAAAAGTGTAAAAAGCTTAAAATTGTGTGTACAAGTTAAAACCCTGTAAGAAGTGCCTTTACCTTTAGTATATCTTTCCTATGTGTAAAAAGACATATATAGAAAAAAAAAGAATTTCTATATATATTCTGTCCATCTTTAGCCCATTTTACAAGTAAAAGAGAATGTAAATAGAAATTTTATACAACAAACATTGTTTATTACAATAATCCAAAGGCTTTGTTGGGTTGTATGTGTGATGGGTCTAAGAGATTAGAAAAATAAATTATGCTCCTTTATTTTCATCAAAGGCACAGTAAAACAAAGACTATACCTATTTTCTCTGTGACAACGTTTCAAAGTTTAGCAAGATTAAGTGATGAAGTCCTCCCTTTAGGTAAGAGTAATAAGTAATTAGATGAATATAGAAACTATGGCCAAAAAAATGGTTGGTGACTCGGCGATAAGAAATTAATCTGAATTATGGTTTCAGCAGAGGTTAATTATTTAAGTTGAGTCAAAAAGTATGTCAATATTTATATCGCTGGCATTGGTAAGAGCAATTAGCACCTTTATAGACTGAAAACACTTTATTTTTGCTTTAAGCCAGTATATTGGTTATCTAAAGCTGAAGTAAATGCCTTAACGAAAATATGATGGCAAATAAGATAAAATCATATACCCAGATACATACAGGTATTTTTAGATCTATTATGAAAGGAAGAAAAATATAGGGACTACCAGGAAAATAGAAGCCAAACTGGACCACTGAGCAGTGAGTAATCAACAAAGCCAGGTTTCAGTATGAGAACTCATAGATACCCTTGGAAAGTTTGTGATTTCCTTCTAAGTGATTCATGAGGAACAGAGTGGAAAGTCATAATAAAAAACCCTCTCTCGGGGGCTGGAGCAATAGCACAGCGGGTGGGGCATTTGCCTTGCACGTGGCCGACCCGGGTTCGATTCCCAGCGTCCCATATGGTCCCCTGAGCACCACCAGGAGTGATTCCTGAGTGCAGAGCCAGGAGGAACCCCTGTACATTGCCAGGTGTGACCCAAAAAGAAAAAAAAATCCCTCTCTCATCTTAAAATGAGAAAAACCTTATAGAGGGAATGTTCTGAAATAAATGGTATGGACTTAATACTGAACAGTGTGTGTGCATGTGGGGGGAGGGGGATAAGTTCTCATCATTTATTTGTTATCTAAATTCATAATATAATTTTGGTAAAAACATCAAACAAACCATTTCAGCTTAAAAAACACTATGTGATAAGGCCCGTGGGAATAGCTTAGTGGCAAAATGCTTGCTTTGCAAGAGTGAGGTTGCCACACTTGCAATATTTAAGTTCTTTGTGATGCTTACAGATGGTGAGCGCAGTTCCCATGACTCTTCTGTCTACCATTCACTCATCCACAACAGTGTAAACCCATCAGAGTACAACAGGAAGTTGTATGTGCATACTACAGCTAGGTGCATTACGCCTTATGACCACCACAACTACTGATATGCAAGCAACTCTTCCAGAAGCATTGCACTCAACAGGCATATATGCCAGCACGGTATCGAGTCCTGGCAAGCACTAAATTCAGAATGTTACGCAAGCAACCTACCTGACTTTGACAGCCTAGAAAGCATGTGTGAAACCCTTGCATGTCCTGTGTGAACCAGGACAAATATCATGACTGAGTGTGAAAGTTCAGTCAGATGTGCAGCCCCAGTTGGTAATATAAGCAAAGGTGAGACCCAGTTAGTAACATAAGCAAAGGTGAGATCACAAGACTATATATGGTCTCCAGTTAAAGGAAAGCAAGAACTAACCTAAAGGATTGGAGGAAGCAAATACCATCCTGGTTAATCACTGACCAGGATCATTGTAGCCCTGTATTATGAGAAGAATCAAATGTTGTGAGGATAAAACTCATTCTAGCCTGAAAACTTTGCATAAACAACATCTCATACTCAAGTCCCCCAAATATAAGGAAATTACAATTTATATGTGTAAATAGTACTATCGTCACTGTAGCACTGTCATCCCATTGTTCATTAATTTATTCCAGAGGGCACCAGTAACGTCCCAATTGTAAGACTTGTTACTCTTTTTGGCATATCGAATATACCACAGGTAGCTTGCCAGGCTCTTTGAGAGGGATGAGGAATTAAACCTGGGTCGGCCGCGTGCAAGGCAAATGCCCTACCCACTGTACTATGGCTCCAGTCTGCTTGTACGTAAATAAGCAGAATCAAATGGAGTGCAATCAGACATACAATTAATATAAAGGCTTGAATTGAACATAAGAAAAAATAGAAGAGATAATTAAGTTAGTGAAATAATGAGGGGTCAGAGACATAGTCCAGTGTATAGGGGGCTTGCCTTGCATGCAGCAAACCTAGTGTCACCCCCTGCATCCCATATGCATGGTCCCCAGATCACTGCCTGGAGTAATTCCTACATGCAGAGCCAAGGGAAACCCCTGAGCATCGACAGGTGTGTTACTCTTCACCAATTTTTTTGAAAAAAAAATTAGTAAAATAATTAAATGAAAGTTCTTAATACAAATATTATAAACATTCAGAAAAGCAAATTAAAAATAATGTGCAAATGCAGATGAAATTTTTGAACTTGAGTAAAAGAATGAATATGGTGATAAAAAACTATATAATTCCAGAAAATTGTTAAAAATTCTTCAAAAACTATCCAAAATATGTAAAACATAACTGCATATTTACAATTTATCTACTTTAGCATGAAAGATAAGCATAAAAACTTTAATTAAAAAGAACTAGCAAACTAAACACACAGATGTAGCAAGTAGGCATTTTATGAAATTCAATTAATATGAGAAATACAGAAACTAATAAAACACAATCTTGAATGGAATCAGAAAAATTGCTGACAATGTAGATTTATAATCTTGGAGGATTATTTTTCAAGAACAAGAGCAAAATGCAGATGCTTTAACACAAAACCAGCAATATTCACTAAATGACAATATAAAGAGTTTATTTCAAGCAGACAAGGTGGAAGGTTTGATAAGAAACACTGTAAAAAGTGGTAAGTATGAGAATAAGACTAATTTTAATTTAAGCATAGTAATAATTATTTCTAGAAGCTTTTGGGATGAAAGAGAAAATAAATACCTGAAAAATTAATGCTGAGATTTTGTGGCTCATGAAAATTGAACTAATGTAAAAAAAAAAGGTTGTGTTTCAGGAGGAATTTTAAATGTAACAATGCCCTAAGAATGGTTGTAAATATATGTGCATGTATGGATTTCTTCCAGGAAATATATTTACCATATTGGTTGTATAAAATATATTTATTTTTATTTTATAACTTGCTTCTTTTTGCTACGTTAAGTTTTTGTGTCATTGTCACTGTCATCCCATTGCTCATCGATTTGTTCGAGCGGGCACCAGTAACGTCTCTCATTGAGAGACTTATTGTTACTGTTTTTGGCATATCCAACATGCACGGGTAGCTTGCCAGGCTCTGCCAAGTGGGCTCGATACTCTCAGTAGCTTACCAGGATCTCCGAGAGGGGCAGAGGAATCAAACTCGGGTCGGCCGCGTGAAAGGCGAATGCTCAACCGCTCCAGCCGAAGTTTTTGTGTATTAATAAAAACTTCAAGTTGACTTTTTTGTAAATAAACATCCAATAAACATTTTCCATATTTTTGTTTGTTTTGCTGTTTTTGTTTTGGGGTTGCGACGGTCTTTCACCTAACTTAGTGCTCAAGGATCACCCCTGGCAGTCCTCAGGGAACTAGATGAGGTACTGAGGATTGATCCTAGCCTGGCTGTGCGCAAATTGAGGCCACCATACCTCCAGGTATACTATTTCTCCAGCTCCAATAGTCTCCAGATCTTAGAGTTAAAGGAAATACTTCGAAAGAGACAGAACTGATCCACATAAAATTAATGAGACAAAGTTCTCAGTTAAGGCATGCAAAGCCGCTCTTAGATAATTTGACTTGTAGGATATCTATGATATTTTATATTTTCATATATGTCCTGACAATTCTAATGTGAACAAAAAAAGTCTCACCTTAAGAAAGAAGTTGTCATAATCTGTCCTGTACAGAATGTTCATACACTGAAAAAAAGAAAATTCCATGTTACTTATAACTTTTTGGCTTGTCATTAGTAAAAGGAAAATTAAATATAAGTGTGATAATTTTGTATAATTTTGTATTCCCTGCAATTGTAATATGAACATATGTGTACATATGTATATACATTTGTATTCTTAATTGAAATGAAATATAGAACATTTTAATATACTTTATATATGTATACATGCATTAGTTTGCCCATTTATATGAAGTTAAATTATTACTAGTAGTGAAACTAAATCAGATAGCATATATTTTATATTAAATATATACATATATACCTTTTAACATGACTATTGACTGTATTTGGGTAAGTAAAACAATTATGTTTCATACTATTCTACTAAAACACAGAATTACTTGCCCTTAGAAAGCAACTTTAGCACTTATTATCTGACTTCATTCACACAGGCTAGCTTGTTACATGTTTTTCCATGTTATTGATTTTTCCATCATATAAAAAGACTTACAACGTTGACGAGATTGCTCCTGCTACCACATTATAAATTCATTGCCTGGAACACAGTTTACTATTGAACGTTTGCCAGACTATGTTAACAAAGATATTTAGAAGAAAATTGTGCAGCTATAACACAATGAATACAAGAATAAGGGTTTCTAAAGTCAATTTTAAAGGTTTGTGTGAATCTCTGGGTAAAGATAGATTTAAGAAATGCATCTTACTTTGTATTCCTTTTCTCTGTGATACTTAAAAGTATTGTATTTTTAAATATCCAGTTCTACTATGGGTCAGGTAGAGACCTCAAAAGAGCTAATAATGCCATTTTCTTAAGTTTGATGCAGTGTTTCTTAAGTTTGGTGCACATTTTTAAGATAATGGTTGAATGTAAAAATTCACATTATTAAGACACAAGTTGGTCTATCTCTCCTAACATCTCCATCAAGTTTCTTTATGTCTATATGTGCCATGGCCAGCTTATGTGATCAACAACACCCCAAAATTCTACTGTAATTACCATATAATTCTCTATTTGTTCTTATGTAGCCCCCACCTTCAACAAGAACAATTGCAAATATAGATATCTATTTTTATATTTTATAATTAATCTGGTCACTTTCACTGTCATCCTGTTGCTCATCAATTTGTTTGAGCGGGCACCAGTAATGTCTCTCATTGAGAGACTTATTGTTACTGTTTTTGGCATATCCAATACACACGGGTAGCTTGCCAGGCTCTGCCGTGCAGGCTCGATGCTCTCGGTAGCTTGCCAGGCTCTCCGAGAGGGACGGAGGAATCGAACTTGGGTCAGCCGCGTGAAAGGCGAACGCCCAACCGCTGTGCTATTGCTCCAGCCCATAATTAATCTACTTAAAATTAATTTATTTTTATATCAAGGCATCATGATTTGCAATGTTATTTATGATAGTTTCAGGTATGCAATATTCCAGCACTAATCCTTTTACCAGTGTCCACTTCTCTCTATCAATGATCTATCAAGGAACTCAGTTTCCCTCCCACATAAACCTACCACCCTCTCAACCTGTCTCTAATAGGCACGGTATTTATTTATTAGGCACTGTGCTTTACAATACTGCTATTTATAGTATTTCACACATGACATATTCCAACTCTATAGCTTCTGCAGCCTGATTACCTCCTTCCACTATTATCACAGTATATGTGTCCTTTTTCCTGTTCTACCCCCATCCCATTCCATCCCACTTAACTCCCCTGTGGTCTGCATCCTACTGAAGACCTGTTTTTAGTTTCTGTTGCTTTTAGATATTTGTTATTCCCCCACTATTTTTCTTTAGATCCTGCAACAGAGAGATTATTCTGTGTCAGAGGGAGTAAACAGAAATAATTATAAATGTTAAGAGACACAGATTTTCAAGATGATAAAACCTAAGCTAATGAAGAGTGTCTGTGACTTGTTTTTCTGAACATATAATAATAATTTCAATATATTTGAAAACACATTCAAGACAACCTTAATTTTTGGATAACTTTATCCAATAATATAATGTCAGCTATTTCTATAATGTATGTTAAATTAAAAAAATTGTTTTCTTCAATATTCCAAAACAATTCCTTCATGAGCACATTAAACATCTTAAGGAATCAAATCAAATACACTATACCATTCAGTGAAATTTACTGCTTATCACAAACACAAACCATGAGGGAAAATGAAAGACAGGAAATTTATCTTTCTTCAAAAAAATCGATGTTCATCTGAATCTACATGTATTCCTTTTCCTTCAGATCATTGTTGATGGGAATTTTACAGGGGGAAAAATGGGTTAAAATGACTGTACTTCACTGTCAAGAGAAACCTATGGTCAAGGATATGTCTAATTCTCAAGGCTTTCATCATGAATATTTTATGAGCCTCACTGATCTGTCGTATGTAGAAGAAAAATTTATCTTTCATCTGAGCAAACGCCGGCTGCCTAGTAATGGATTATATTTCTGTAAGCTGAGTGGTGAAATGCAAAAGGCAGCAAAGCTAAGAGGAGGCGAAGTGTTCATTTCTTTTACTGGAGTCTTGCTGCACTTTACTAAAGAGGTAGAGTCAGCCAAACAAAGAGAAAGATCTTTGGGGAACTATGAAGATTTTGACTTCTGTGCCAATATGCTTTGGTCTACCCAAGAGAACACCCATGTTTATGCTGACTTCTCCATGAGAAGATAGCTACAGTGACTATTTCTAAAAGTAAAGCATTTGCAAGAAAGTTTGGAACGTTGCAAAATCATTAGCTCAAATATGATTATTTCCTTAAAACTAAAGAACGGATTGATAACCTTATAAATTTCAAACTGAAAGGCTGAAGTTGTGCCCCTTAGCTGAGTGTGGTTCAATTTCTCTGCGCTAAGGATGACATATAGGCCTGCTTGTACACTTGAGATTTTCAAATGGATGAAAAATTAATTACTTGTGAAACGTATTTAATGAATAATCATAAAAAGTGTCTTCCAATAACTTTTAATTAGAAATACAGAATTTAAAAATATCTGTAACAAAAGTGTATTTTTTATTCAATACTTTTTTTAAACAAAAATCTTAAGTTGGTCTTTTTAGTTAACATCTTCCTGATATCTTCGAACATGAAATGGCTCCTATTTGAGGGCTGCACAATTGATTTCTGGCTGCAAAATTGTGTATCCTGCAAAATTTGAATATAGTAGATATTTAATGAGGCTGGAGCGATAGCACAGCAGTAGGGCATTTGCCTTACACAAGGCCAACCCAGGTTCAATTCCTCCGCCACTCTCGGAGAACCCAGCAAGCTACTGAGAGTATCTCACCCTCATGGCAGAAACTGGCAAGCTACCCATGGCATATTCAATATGCCAAAAACAGTAACAAACAAATCTCACAAGGGAGATGTTCCTGGTGCCTGCTCGAGAAAATCGATGAGCAACAAGATGACAGCGACAGTGACAGTGACAGGTATTTAAGTTTTTTTTTTTAATATTTACAATTAAAAAAGTTCTTCAATGCTTGTTGGGATGTCCTAATTAGCCAGATAATGATTAATAATTCTCAATGTTTGTATTAAAAATATTTTACTAAGAAGTAAAAACTTGCAAGAAGTAGGGAATGAAGACTATGGCAGGTAGGACACTTGTATGTAGTCAACCTAGGTTCAATTCCTCACAGCCCTATAGTCCCATGAGCCCACCAGGGTTCATTCTTGAGTACAAAGCCAGAAGTAACCTCATGCACAGTGCTGGGTGTGGCCACCAAACAAAGCAAAACACCATTGCATTACTTTTAGAAAGTGGGTGATACTAAAATGTCTAATATTAATTGGGGGCCTCAAAGAGTTCGCTAACTAATTGAATGGATAAATGCATGTGTAAAAATACTATAAAACATTTATGATGATAGAACTATAAAAACAGATGCATTGCAGGGGGGAGCAGAATAACAGTATAGCAGTTAGGGCACTTGTCTTGCATAGTCTACTCACGTTCAATCCCAGGCATCCCATATGGCCTCCCAGCCTACCAGGATTGATACCAGAGTACATAGCCAGGTGTAACCCTGAGGACTACTTGTGTGACCCCAAAACTAAAGTTAAAAAAAAAAGAAAAAGAAAAGACTATATACGTTGGACAAGTGTAGATGAATATCAGTTCATGAAATATCTGGCTAAGAAGGCTTAGAACAGCTGAGAAGAAAGAAAGCCTGTTTATAAGAAATATGAAATCTAGTTCTCACATCCATCTATTTTTTTCATGGAAATGAAGAAGATTCTCTTTTCATGAATAAAAAGGATTAAAAAATCAACACTCATATTAATATAGAAGTATAAACATTGATATGGGAATGTATATAAAATTGATATGTATCAATATTTCTTTTCTTTCATTTTAGTTATGTCTTGTCTGTCAGCCTTAAGAAGTCAGGGAGTTTATGGTGAAACTGAATAGGGATAGACAGGGTAACATCTAACATCTCTCTTTTTTTGGGGGATCAGTACACCCGGCGATGCTCAGGGGTTACTCCTGGCTCTGCACTCAGGAATTACTCCTGGCGGTACTCGGGGGACCATATGGGATGCTGGGAATCGAACCCGAGTCGGCCTCTTGCAAGGCAAATGCTCTACCCGCTGCGCTATCGCTCCTGCCCCTAACACTACTCTTTCATTTGCATGTTAGTTTATTTTAGAAGGCCGCCCCCAGGGGTGCTAAGGGCTTCCTCTAGGCTCTGTGCTCAGGTATCAATCCAAATAGTGCTTAGGACACCATACTTGGTTACCAGGGATTGAACCCAGGTGAGCTTCACTGCAAGGCAAATGCCTACTGGTTGTTGCTCAGCTGCAAACATTATTCCCTTGTTACACAGTTGCATACATCAAAATCATTGGGAACCCCTTTGAATTACAGCAAATATTTCCTAAAGCACATGTTTTAGAACTGACTTTACTGCATGTAAATTCCAAGAAATGTTCATGCTCTCAACAGCTGCACTTTAAATTTTTCAGTACATCATTATAAAAAATTTGTTGTTTATTCCAGCCAATAAGATAAAAATCTAGATAACACTGATTTTAAAATAATGTCCTAAAATGCATATCTGGCTAGATTCATCTTGCCTCTGATTTGCTTTTAGAGTTTCATGGTCTGTTTGCTAAATAAATTTTATAGCCATATATTTTATTTCCATCAAGAAGCCTTGCATCAGCCACCCTAAACTACCTGCTATTTTTCAAACACATTTCATATGAACTTTCATGCTTGAGTGCTTTGAACATATATTCCATTTTCCTAGGCAAAAACCTTCATCAACTGTAACTTCTCTTAGAAGACCTGTAACCCTCTAAAATAATGATGGCCTCATTTATTGAGGATGCAATTAGAGGAATAGTTACATCTCACTGCAATCATTCTGGGATGCCTTATTTTTCCTATAACTGTAAATTCAAGGGCAGGAATCATACCACTTCATATCTGTGCTTGGAATATAATGATTATCACTGTATCACTGTATCAACTGTCATCCCATTGTTCATTGATTTTCTCGAGTGGGCACCAGTAATGTCTCCATTCTCCCAGCCCTGAGATTTCACCAGCCTCTCCTTATTCATCTTTCCCAATGAATGGAGGCTTCTTTCAGGGTCAGGGGAATGAGACCTATTATTGTTACTGTTTTTTGACATATTGAATATAATTGTTAAATGATGAATACAATGCATTAATATGGCTTTTTTCCAACTAAAATGTGATTTTCAGGGAAAATAGTTTAACAGTAATGGTTGATTAGAGAAAATATTTAATTCTATGCACTATTTGAAGTAATATATTTGATCTGATAGTTCTTCAGGGATTTCTTGATTTTTAAAATATTTTACTTAAAAGTAAGGAATTTAAAATCTACTTTCACTTAATTACCTCATTTTTTTCCTAAGTGATTACTAAAACTTTGCTTAAATACATATTTTGAATTAAAGAGGTTATAAATGAAACATACTTTTAATTAAGAGTAGATATATTTATATATGCAACTTATTATGAACAGTAACCATGGGTCTAAATGATCCAGAAAATTATAGCATTTTTTCATAATAACTTCTACTTTAAAATGCTCTAACAAATACACTAGAGTTCAATCAAACTAAGAAATCTCAATAGAAAGATAACATTCCTTTGAGTGATTTGTGTAAATAATATAAATCTTCATGTAATCTGCACAAGTAATTTTGTCTCAAGACAAATTAAATGTTCAAACTTTTTATAAATTCAGAAAGAAAAATAAATAGCAATTTCTTAATAGGAATATTAACTCCCATAATTCAAATGTATTCTACATAAAGCTTAAAATCAAATTTGCTTTAAATTTAATAGCTTGAAATATAAATTCAATACATAGAAAATTTTACATATATTATTGCCATGGGCACTTCCATTGTATAAATAAAGCATAAGTTGTTTTATGTTTACATTTGTCTGAGAGCTGGAAGTTTTGCTAGCATATATTTGTATATGTACACATATGTGTGCATATATGTATGCATACAAATGCTTATACACATATGCATGCATGGCACATATGTATTTATTTATATTATACACATATGTAAATCTCATACAAGTTTCATGGACTGGAGCGATAGCACAATGGGTAGAGCATTTGCTTTGCATGTAGCCAACCTCGGTTTGATTCCTCTGTCCCTCTTGGAGAGTCTGGCAAGCTACCGAGAGTATCCCGCCCGCAAGGCAGAGCCTGGCAAGCTACCCGTGGTGTATTTGATATGCCATAAACAGTAACAAGTCTCACAATGGAGATGTTACAGTTGCCCGATCGAGCAAATTGATGAACGATGGGATTACAGTGTTACAGTAGTACAGGTTCCATGTGATTGGCCAACTCTGTGTGATAAACAAAACACATATGTAGGCTCATAATAGCAAATTGGCGACCAGTTGATGACTACTGGTTTAAACTTGTTTTAGAAAGTAATTGGGTTGGGGCTGGAGCGATAGTACAGGGGGTAGGACACTTGCCTTGCATTAACGGCTGACCCGGGTTTGATTCCCAGTATCCCTATGGTTCCCTGAGCACCACCAGGAATAATTCCTGAATGAAAAGCCAGGATTAACCCCTGTGCATCACTGGGTGTGACCCAAAAAACCAAAAAGCAAAACCAAAACAAAGAAATTGGATTATCTGTTATCTTTGCTATGATTATGTCTTCAGATGTTATTTTGATTTACATCCCCCTCCTCTCCTTTTAAAGGTTTTGCAACAGCATGGGGGAAATACCTCTAGAAATGTTTTATTTACCACATCTGGCTACCTCTTATATAACTTTTTATTTGAGGCAATTATAAATCCTTTTAAGAAGGAAACTATACTAATTTTATTAAATGTTTTTTTTATGTGAGTATGTGTGTGCATGCTGACACATGTGCACAGACGCAATACTGTGTTTTGAGCTGCACCTGGTAGCAGCATTCAGGGCTGACTCAGCTCAAGAGTAGTACTGGGGATGAAATCAATACTGGTCACAAACAAGGTTAGTGCCTTAACCTATACACTCACTTATGTACTCAGTCCCTTTTATTTATTCTAGTCTTCATTCTCTCCATGCACTTCTCAAGGTAACCATATTTCTTCCTCTATACTATTCCTTCCCTTTGCAATTACTTACACAGGGAAAGTAAATTTTGCTTAGTTTTGCTGTTTACCAATGATTTATTTCTAATTTTAACACTTCATCATATAGTTCTGTCATTAATTTAAATTTCTTATGTTGATTTGAGCTGCACTTAGGTTTCTTTTATTTTTGAAATTACCAATACTATGGGGTATTGGTTTGAAGTTAAATTTTTGTTTTGTGTTGTTTTTCGTACTATATATATAACCTAGGGCCATCACACTTGCAAGGCATGCTCTTTTGCAGTGAGATACAATTATTTTTTTCATTTTATCATTCAAAATTTAAATTTAAATGTAAAAATACAGCTAATTCCTTTATCCTTTCTGATGAAATCTACACCAGGTATGCATGCACACATCATGTACACACACATCCATGACAAGCTTGCTTTTCCCTTTTTCTTCCTGACCATGAAGACCTTTAGTTAATCTAGGATTCTGACTTGTAGGTTAAGGAGACAGTAAATTTTGTTGACTTTTTTTCCCTTTGCCGCCCAAGTGGATGAGCTCCGGTCTTATTTTTGATTCTGTACTCAGGTATAACTCTTGATGGTAATTGGAGAACCATATGGGGAGCCAAGGGTGAAACCTGGGTTGGCTATGAGAAAGGAAGCCCCCTGACCACTCTGCAGTCTCTTAAAAAACTTCATCAAGTGCATTTGGCTCAGAAACTCTCTCCACTCGGCTGTGCTGACTGCAGTCAGCTATAGAAACACAGTAGAAAGCATGAAAGCCCTTTGGGGCATATTGTTTTTTTCTTCCTCTTTTAATTAAAAAAATATTGACTATGTGATAAAGACCATTACAAAGCTGTTCATGACTGCATTTTAGTCATGCAATGACCCAATACCCATCCCTTTACAGTGTACATTTCCCACAGTCAATGTCTCCCATTGCTGACCCAACATCCCCCATTACCCTGACCCCATCCCCCAGCCTGCCTCTATGGAATGCACTTTTTTCTTTATTATTATTATTATTATTATTATTATTATTATTTATTATTATTATTATTATGCGCCACGTGATCTCCCTGCTGCCGACTCAGGACATCCCTCTCTGCTGTCACCTCCCCATGGGATCGGGAGAGTCCCTTGAGCTCTGTGTACTCCTGCCTGGTGGCCAGCAGCATCTTCAGAGAGTCTCTTGCCCAAACACCTGGCTGTCTTCCCCAGGGCCCCTCGGAGGGGATGGGCTCCAGCTTCCCTCCCCACCCCGAGCAGAGCTCCCGGCAGCCGAAGACCACTGGAACCTAGCTACAGCCATGCTGAAGGCACCTCTCCACATGTTTGGACAGGCCTCATGCATGAAGGTACATGCAGAGGAACCCAGATGTGTGTAATACCATCAATGGCCAACATCCAGAGACTTAAAAGCAAGCCCCCAGAGAAGCGGCAAAGTGGCCGCGCGATATCTTATAACCTACTTCTCCCTCTGGGAAAAACTAGCAAGCTACTGAGAGTCTCCTGCCCACATGGGACAGCCTTGCAAGCTTCCCATGGTGTAGTTATATGCTAAATCCAGTAGCAAGCTGGATCCCATTTCCCTGACCCTGAAAGAGCCCCCAGTGCGACATCACTGGGAGGGCTGAGCCGAGAGAGACTTCTAAGATCTCAGGGAAAGGACTAATGGAGAGGTTACTGAGCCCGCTGGAGAAATCGACGATTAACGGGGATTTCGTGATTCGTGATTATTATTATTATTATTATTATTATTATTATTTGCTTTTTTGGGTCAGATCTGGTGATGCACAGGGTTTACTCTTGGCTTTGCACTCAAGCATTACTCCTGGTGGTGCTCAGGGGACCATATGGGATGCTGGTGATCGTCGAGGCACTATATTTTTTTTCTCTCTATCCTTTTCGAATTATGGTTGGCTATACAGGTACTAAGAGGTCAACATATTTGTTCAGGGCATTCATTCTATTCTCTCCATTTTTGTTCCATTTTTACTCAAAACAAAGCTTTGTATCTGGCAAACCCCTGTCAAGAATTTAGTCAATGCTATGCTTTTTTTTTCACAATGAAGATCTTTGGGTTTCTATTTGATCACTCTAAATATATGACAATAAATAGCTTATAAAAATTAGGCTGATTTCTCCTCATTTTCAAGAGAAATAATCATCCCTTGTCCCTTTGTTGTAGTGTGCTTAAAAAATGAAATCAGTTCTGAGATGTTTTTTTACTCTGGGTAAAGTTCATTCAGTTTTGGAATTTAATTATCTGATTCTGCGTCCTTAGTTCTTGGAGTAACTAAGATTGTAATAGTTATAGCTTACCTGGCTAATTATCAAGTATTCTTTAAATAATTTCTTCACTAATCTCTGTAAAACTTTATACTAAATTTTTACATTTTACTTACCCATTTTTCTCCCTGAAATCTAATACCAATACTAGAAACATCTGATTTCAATATTCTTCATTATAACACAGCACTTTAGGCATTAAGAATAGTTTAGTTTCTAGGGTGCTTGCTTTGCACGTGGTAGACTCAGATTCCAACCCAGGAATGATCCCCATATGATCCCCAAGTCCCTTGAGCACTGCAAGGAGGTATCTCTGAGCACAGAGCCAGAAAGAAGCCTAGTATCACTGAGTGTGCCCTCCTCCCATGCCCCCTCCCCTGAAAAAAAAAAAACAAACAAAAAACAACTTTAGTTTGAACTGCAGATTTTGAAGAAACAAATGTATATACAAATGTATATACAATGTTCTTATTTTCAATCTTCTATTTTGTTTTGTTTTTGTTTTAGGGCAGCACCTTGTGGTGCTCAGAGCTTACTCCTGGCTCTGAGGTCAGGGACCATTCCTGGAGATGTTCTGGAACCTTGAGGGAAACGAAGATCGAACCTGGGTCTGCTGCATTCAGAGGCTATATCTGGCCCCGTATTCTCATTATTACTGACTCTTCCTTTCAAGTTATCCAAGGTAAATTCAAATAATTTAAAACTCAGTCTCAAAATCCATATCATTTTCATCAGAAAAAAACCTTCTATTTGTCTTTTAAAAAAAACCAGTTAAAAATATTGGGGGGTGGGGGGCAGGAAATCTATAGAGTGCTGGAGTCTCTTCTCCTAGAGATGCTAACCTAATGGTCCCTGATATATCTATGGATTATTGCCTGGACCAGGCAATTTAGGAAGCTGCTAGGGCCATATATATGATTTTTAGCAAAATGAGCTGATTGAATGTGATGGGTTTCTTATTCAAAGCATGTATTCCAAATTTCTCAGCTATTTCTCTAACCCCTGGCCTCAGTGTTCTTATGATATAACTCATGCAAGGCAGTACTCCAGCCCTCTCACAACTATCTATCTGACCCTGGCCTAAATATTAGAATAATATAATCATGACTCACTAGAAATACTGGTGTTAGCTTGGCACAATTTGTATGCTTTCATGCATGGATATAATTATGATTTTAACTTATATCTATACTTTCACTTTTGCAACCTTGCTTTCATTTCTACTTCTCTAACCTATACTATGGTAATTATAGTAACCTTACTAAAAATTAGAGTCAGATAATCTAATGCCATTACACAAATTTTTATAACACTTTCCAATTTCCTTTGAAATACATGCTCATTAAGTGATTTCACTGGCCTGGCCCTCTCCTTGACCTTAGCTCCTTCCTATTCCTCACCTCCATTTCCTTCACCAGCAGCCTTCCTACTTTCCTCATTGGATTGTGCATATGTTTATAAGGCTCTAACTATAAGAAATTTGCAGTGAATGATTTAATTTTCAAAAGAAATACTGTAATAACTAACATTTAGAGTTAATTTATTGCTTATTTTTCTTTCCTTCAGATGATTCAAAACCTGAAAACAGTATTTTTCTTCTTTGCATGTAACTGATAAATAATAGATACAATATTTGTGAAAGAATAAATATAACAAGATGAAAATTAGCCAATCTATTTTCTGGTTAAAGTTTTTTTTTTTTCTGGTTAAAGATTTAATCAAAATATCCATCAGGTTGGGGTGGAGAGATAGTATGTTGGATAAGAAGCTTGAATACACTGAATCTGTGTTCAGTTCCCAGCATATGGTCCTACCTAGCCCACCAGGAATGATTCCAGAGTGAAGAGCCAGGAATAATCCCTGAGTGCCCCTCCCCCCAAAGAAAGATGACCATCAGGTAATTTTTCCCATTTCAATCTTAGCATAAATTGATTATTTATAGAAAAAAACCCTTACTAAATATTTATATAGATGGCAATGACTTTTAAGGGTTATCACTTGTATCACTTGTCATCCCATTGATCTTCAATTTGCTCAAGTGGGCGCCAGTAATGTCTCCATTTGTCCCTGTCGTGTGCTAATGTAGCCCAATGGTATCTGCTTGCTCCAGGAACATGAAAATCCTGAAAGGGAAAGAGTCTCAAACCGTTTGTTCAGGGTTTTGATAAAGAAGTCTAACGGCCACGCGGTTTTTTAACGTCCTGTGGAATCCAGTCAGTAACAGTTCAAGTCCAGTGGTCATCTCTAAGTCACATTTAACACAGTGAGTTGTTTTTCTCAACATCAGTTTATCTATTAACAATGTCACTATGTATTAGATATTTGTATGCTCACTAAATACAAATAATTTTATCAGTTGTAATCTTCCTTCTTTCCTTCCTTCCTTCCTTCCTTCCTTCCTTCCTTCCTTCCTTCCTTCCTTCCTTCCTTCCTTCCTTCCTTCCTTCCTTCCTTCCTTTTTTTCTTTCTTTCTATTTATTTCTTACAAATGACTTATTCTAGTCTTCTCAGGGATTACTCCAGGAGGTATTTGAAGGACTATATGTAATTTAAGAGATCAAACTCAGGTCAGTTGTGTGCAAGGCAGAAACACAAACATCACTCATTGTTCTCTTACTACTACTATCATTTTTATTGTTATCATTAATATTATTATCATTACCCATCTTTGATTAATTTCTCTACAGAAAGGAGATTTCTGGGGCACACAGCAGGTGTTTCTTACAAAAAGTAAAAACCTATAATTACTGGAAAGAAAAGGTGAAAAATGAGAAAAATAGAGATGAGAAAGAGAGATATTATATCAGGAGTTAAATCATTTTTATAAAAATTGAAAATTCCCTATTTGCAAACTATACACCAAGGGAAAACTCATGAATTTTACTGAGTCCAGAGACCTATGAACAAGAGACTCAACAGCAGAAATCCTGTTCTGAAAGTGTGAGAATGCATATGCCTTGTTCAAGCCATTAGGTGCAGTGGACAGACTCTCCTTGTTCACTATTTTTCTTTTCATGTCATCAGTTGCTTAATGATGCGAACCATATTGGGAAGGGGAATCCATTTTATTTATAAGATTCTTATTTGGAAATATTCTCACAGATACAACTAAAAATAGATGGTTAGAAAAATATCTGAAAATCATCTTTTTCCATCAAAGTGATAAAAATTTAGCCATCATGTACCCCCTCCCCCCAGGCCCCATTTTACTTTTTTTGGGGGGTCACACCTGGTGATGCACAGGGTTTACTCCTGGTTCTGCACTCAGGAATCACCACTGGCAGTGCTAAGGGGACAATATGGGATTCTGGGAATTGAACCTGGGTCAGCTGTGTGCAAGGCAAACACCTTACCCGCTGTGCTACTACTCCAGTCCATTACACATTTGAGAACTAAAAAAAACAGTTAAATATTTTGTACAGTGGAAAATAATTTTGGACTCTTGATTTTAATACATGAATCTGAATTTTCATATAAGAAATATATCTTTGAAATCATTATTTTTTAATTTGGGGTGAGAGAAATTTGGCCGCACCTAGTAGCAGTAGGATTATTCCTGCTTCTGTGCTCAAGGATCACTCCTGGTATTATTCAGAGGACCATATGTGGTGCCCAGAAGAAAAACTTAGTTTGATGGAAGCAAGGGAAGTTGGTAAACCCTGTAATATCTCTCTTGCTCCAGTCTTAGCTAAAACCTATACTTCTTCAAAATAATTTTATTGAATGCCTTCAATGTTTAGGGCAATGATTTTAGTGCTAAAAAATAGCAGAAGGTAATTATCTTATGCTCTGAGGCTTTCATTTATTTTTTAAGGGTAGTCACAAATTAACCCATGAGTTTTTATTGTATACAAAAGACTGTTCAAAACTCTTTATACAAGTATTAATACACTCAGTCTACAGAAATGTTATGAAATAATTATAATTCTTGTTATCTTTTACAGAATATATAACTACAAAAAACAAATCGGGTGATTTATTACAGTTTTAGTTATATTATAGTTTAGCAAAACTCATGCCACTAAACTATTTACAAAACATTTTTAAATGATACTTCAATTTATTCAATAGGGCTACAATAGTGTTAAGGTTGATGACATTGATATACAAACTTACTGCACCCATTCTACCATCAAAATGTCCATGAATCTCTAGCACTTACTCCTTTATCTGATCTATTTATAACTGATATGGTCTTTATTATATCCTGATTCACATCCCCCACTGCTTTTTAATCAGTTTCATAATCCAAGCATAAGAATTTGCCATTACTGGACATTGATCCTCCCTTTTTGTCTCAATTTCATAGATAAACAAAATATTCTGCTATTTATTCTCTCACTGACTTATTTTGCTTATGCATGGTCCCTTCCAGCTCCTATAAAGTTGCAACAAAATATATGGCTTCTTTAACTACAGTGGATTCATTTTCCATTTGTAAGTGCCACACTTCTTTATACATTCATTTGCCTTTAAACATTTGGGCTCTTTCCAAATCCTGACTATGTATACAGAGTAGCACAATGAACATAGATGTGCATATTATCTTTCAAATGAATGTTTATGTGTTTGGGGAGTAAATACCAATAAGTGAAATCACAATGCAAATAAATTCAAAACTTTTCTAAAACCTGCTAGTTATCTGATATTTTTCTAACCATTCTTAAAAATCCAAGATCAAACCCCCACTCTTGCTTTACCTATTGTTCACATTAGATAATCAAAGTATAGGATGAGAAATGAATAAAATTAAAATGCAAATATTTGGCAGTGTATAATATATTTCATTATATATTTATATTTATCTCCACATAGATTCAGTTATAAATGAAGTATTTTCTTTCTCACCTCATACACTTAGAGCAACAAAGCAAAGTATAGATAGAAGGATGTTAGGAGACAGAAATGGAGACCAAAGAATATAGAATAGAAAATTAATAACTACATATATTAATAGATTATATTAAATAATAGTACTATTGAGCATTATTTGAAGTGGTTGGGATTTGTGTTTTATTTATTCAAGGGGGTTGGGGTCACACTCAGCAATGCTCAATGCTTACTTCTCGCTCTATACTCAGGAATAATTCAGGTGGTGCTCAAGGGACCAAATAGGATGACAGGATGGAACTTGGGTCATTCTCTATCTTCTATACTATGTATACTGTACTCATAGTTGGATTTTAAACAGAGAATATTTTTCCAACATATAATTTTCACTTTTGTTTTCATATAAAGTAATAGGAGATCTGCAAATTAAAAAAATCTCTATGAGTTTTATTTTCTGGAAAAGAAACTATATAAGACCTCTTAGCCTGTCTTAAGTCTTCTATTCTTAAGGGTATTATGTTATTGAAAAGTCTAAGAGAACTAGGAGTTATATTTTTATTCCTTTATGTATGTCACATTTCAAAACATGTCCATAGGAAGAGATTTAAAAATACAGTCTTTAAACACTGTGAAAAGTCTTAAAAGACGCACATAGTGTACCCAGATTTTAAAAATGCAATGCTGACTTAAAAGAATACGAATTATTCAACAAAGTATGGATTTCAAGTGCTTATTGATTCCAATATATTACTCAGTAATGAATATGGGAAAAAACAATTATTTCTAATAGATAATTGCACTAATGAAGTTCTTGAAATTTATCTGAATCAAGTTTATCTTTGTCCTACTTAGAAAAAAATTCCTTTAGTTTGTTGAGAAGGTCACATTCTACTTACAGAAGAAAACATTTATTCAGATGAGAAGATAATGGATCTTTGAGACTACGTATTTGTATCATCATTCTGTCTAACATTATAAAGAAATAAATTCTCTTGGGTACTAAAGTTTCTAATTATGAGAATATGTGTCTGTTTAGCTCAAGTGTTCAAATCATATTTCATAACAAATGCCAGTGTGATCTATATTTTCTAACTTAAATTAATAAATGAATCAAGAAAACACATGAAATAAATGTGTCCTATGCCTATCAAGAAGGTGAATGCAGGGACCCTGGCAAGACTGGTAGTGGAATTTGTATTATAACATTGTATGTGAAAAACTACTCTATTATGAACAAGTCTGTAAATCATTGAGTCTAATTAGAAATAAGTAAATAGACATTGAAAATACCACAAAAGAAAGTGAAGACAAGGTCAAATTTCTTGTGAAAAAGAGTTACTTGGACTAGAAGTCTGTCAGTTAATCTTAAAAACATGAATAAACAAACAAACAAGAAAACCCCATAAATCACCCACCCCCAATTGTTGCTATGAGGACTAGGTATAGGGGATTGAATTTGGGGGTCTCATGCCTGTAAGGCAAGAGCTCTACCTTTGAGTCATATTCATGGTAAAGTAAAAAAAAAATTTTACTGATAACTTAATGAGAAAGAACTTTGCAATGACCATAAATGCTGTCTTACATTTTATTTCTGAAGGCTAAAGAGTCCCCAAAGAAACTCAATCAGGCATCAGCAGTTCACTGGTCATCAACTTAATCATCTTATTGTTCTTAGGTTTTTCAATGCTTCCAATGTTGTGTCTGACAAAACAGTAAGGTTGATTGTATCAGCTTTCCAAAACACTTCCTGAAAACTATTTCCCACATAACACTGAATACTTTATATTGTTATATTGAGCTACTAAGGACACTACTTTTCAAACTTTTCCCACCCCAAGATATTTGAAAATTGGTACATAAATCCATAATTCTCTCACTACTACTGGTAATGAGTGAATAATATATATATACATATACATATATATGTTTATAAAGCCCCAAGGTAAATTTCAGATATGTGTTATCCATTGTTTATAAATACTTCTATATGTAGGATCTGGATGAGAGAGATGTACAGGGGTTACGATGCTTGCCTTGCTGCTAACCCTGCTACTACAGCCAGGAGTCATGCCTGAGCATCACTGTGACTGTCATGCTGTTGTTCGTCGATTAATTTGAGCGGGCACAAGAAATGTCTCTATTCCTCCCAGCCCTGATATTTTAGCAGCCTCTCCTTACTCATCTTTCCCAACAATTGGAAGCTCTTTCAGGGTCAGAGGAATGAGACCTATCTTTACTGTTTTTTGGCATATCAAATATGCTATGGGTAGCTTATCAGGCTCAGCCTGTGCGGTCAGGATATTCTCATTAGCTTGCCAGGCTCTCCAAGAGGTACATGTGTGTGTGTATATATATATTATATATATGCATATATATGTATTTATATACATATATACACATATATGTATGTGTGTATATATATGCATATATATATATACACAAATTGCTCTCTATGATTTGTTGCCTACTGTCTGAACTCCATCAAATATGGTGTAGTGATTATGGAAAATGGGTAGGAAGTGTCTTATAAAGTGTTCCGGCCTCACAGTCCAGAAAGCATCCTGGAGCATGGTCACGGTTGGGTAGTGGAGATTGGCTGCCGGGGCTGGATCCCTTGGGGCAGGGAGGGTTCTCACTCACGCACCCCGCTCTGGGGCACCTCAAGTGAAAACAGCCTGGCTCAGAGTCAGGCTGAGCATAGAATCAGGAATAATCTCTGAGCATTTGATGTGGCCCCCAAACTTCAATAAAACAAAAATATAGGCCATGTTTTTAAGGACAAGTAAAATACATCGCATTTTAAATGACTATCTTCCTAAACTAATCCTCAGGTTACAGGGCTCAGGAAAAAAAAAACTTACATGATGGAAGAGTTTTAGTGGGGAAAATGTTAAGATATAAAAGCACTGTTTTCCCTACCAAAGGGATTTATGTTAATTCAGTAGGATGGATCAGAGGAATTCCCTAGCTGACAACTAAAGAATTTGTATATTAGAAATCTAGTCAAGTCATGGCATTGCGATGGTACTTAAGAATTTTCTAAATGAAAGGAATTGGGAAGAGTCAACTCAAGGGAATGAAAGAACACACATAAACTTAAGAACCTGAATATCGGGTATAATTATAAAGCACCCCACAATGTCTATCTCTCCTGCTATTCTATTTAACAATTTTATGTAAGTATAATCACAGTAAGATACTGGTGAATGGTTCATAGCCAATTTTCTCTGAGGTCAAGTAGCAACTTCATATGCTGATCTACGATAGTTAAAAGAGGTCAAACTGTGACTAAAGAATGACCTTGGTCTCTTTTCAAGCAATTTAAGGATGACACCCTGCAGTTGTCATTAAATATCACTATAGGGTATAGTCTTGTCTCATGGAAGGAAAGGGGAAAGATAAAGCAGAAAGGAAGAAAATCAGAATTTTTGTGAAAATTTAATTTGGAACTTTTGTATTTACTACTAAATAAAAAAAACCCAAAATTAAGTAGACAAAGTATGTAATATAAACACAACAATGCAAAAATAAAAATTTTCATGAAAAATCACTTTGAAATATTCCTATTTACTACTATAAAAGCAAATTATAATGGTATAAATACATGCATAATGCATACATACAAAACTAAATAATAACCAGCACTATGTATAAAATGTAATGCATATTCACATTATATAGATATAATTCACATTGTGATTATAATCACATATCTGCAACTTTAAACCCCCAAAACATTTCAAAATTTGATACTAAATTAATATGGAGACTCTTTTGGGGCACTAGATAATCTAGTAAAGAAACTTGGTCTTTATTAATCAATAGTACATTGAGTGGCTAGTCATTTAGGTAAACAACGGAGATAGATAAGTGACAGAGATAGAAACCTAGACCAAGGCATAGATTAGACTACTTCCTTATTGATCCCTCATTGATGTTAGGGGAAGTGGACAGGAAAGCAACAACAGTACAATTTTCCCCCACCACAGAACCCCCTGGCCTGAGAACCAAGGAAAACCAAAGTGACATAGAGTCTCAGGGCATTCCACGCTAAGATATAGGCATCAGAGTCCCAATGACTGACCAGAAGCAATCAAGGACTGAATATATAGCAACCAGATATAAACCCGTAAGCCGCTATGTAGAACTTTAGGGAATCCAAAAGTAGCTTCTTAGACCAGTTAAAGAAAAAAAAAATTAATATCATAAAAAATTAGGAGTTTTATTTAGTTTTGTTTGGGGTTTGAGAGCCATAATCAGGAGCAAGTACAGGGCTTACTCTTGGCTCTGCATTCAGGGATCTCCCCCAGCAATCTTTAGAGGTCCACATGTGGTGCCCTATTAAACTGGGATTGCAAGAGATGTCCTATACCCCACGTTGTCTCGCAGGCTCCACGAATGCTAAAATCTCCACTGTGCTAATTTCACAAACTAAATTCAAAGTACACTCAAGAGTTGGCCAGTTTCATGGTAACAGAGCTACTGTGAGGAAGTTCATAGTTTCTGAACATTCTCACTCTGAGAGTGTGCTCATTAAATTCAATAGCTAAAACATCAGTTGTCTCCTCAGCCCCATTTTCTTTTTGTAGTTGACCCCTTTCTTGTTGATCACTCCCTCCAGATTCTCTGAAGTACTTGTTTTATTCCCCGTTCTGGGTCTAGTCAGAAATAACTAAGACACTCTATGCTGCTATCCTTGGGTAAAAGCTCACCTTCCACCTCCAAAGGTGACTAGAAGGATTGACTCACAGAGCTGATGCCACTATTGATTATTGCTTGATTCCTCTTTGGTGGATTCTTTACTTATTTTAATTTTATATTTATCAGTAATTTTAAAAAAATGTTGAATCACGGTGAATTATAGAGTTTCAAAGTTATTTGTGATTGAGTTTTAGGAATACAATCTTCCAACACCAAGGCCCTTCACCAGTGGGGTGTCCCTGGTTTCCATCCACTCCTGGCCTGCCTCTATGATAGGTAATTGTTTTCTTTCTCTGTTTTTCTTTTTTCCTCTCCCTCTTTGAAGCACTATGATTTACAATATTGTTATAGATAGGCTATTATGCATGACACTTCACCTCCTTTCAACACCTAGTCCTGCTCCAGACTGACCACTTCTTTTTTATTTTATTTTTATTATTTTTTAAATTTTATAAATTAGCACTGTCTGTAGCACTGTAGCACTGTCTTCCCATTGTTGATCTATTTGCTCAATTGGGCACCAGTAACGTCTCCATTTTGAGACTTGTTACTATTGTTGGCATATCGAATATACCACGGGTAGCTTGCCAGTCTCTGCTGTGCTATTGCTCCACTAATTTTATAAATTATTTCACAATATTTGATTAAATTTAACATTCCAACACCAATCCCACCCAATGCCATTACACCTTCCCACCACAAAATTCGAGATGTTTCTATCCCAAGCCTATCCTAAAACACAAACAAAATAATATATTTTGTATGTCTGCTATGAAGAACTGCTGAACAGCTTACAATAAAGTGTTCATATAGGAAAAAGTGTGAAGATTGTTCCATTCTGGCAGGAGTCATTAAGACATTCTATAGGGTATCACTAACAGGTTGTTAAAGTTTTGGTTATGTGAGCTTTGGTATATATATATCTTAAAACGTGTATATATGCATATATATATATTTCCTCTATGATTTGTTGCCTACTATCTGAACCCCATCAAATATGGTGTGGCAATTATGGAGAATGGGTAGGGAGTGTCTTATGATGTGTTGCGGCCTCATGGTCCAGGACTATGTTCGCTCCTATGTGAGGCTCTGCCTGAGCATGTGGGGAGTGGCCTGGAGTTTGGCGGTGGTCAGGTTGTGGATGTTTTTGGCTGCCAGGGCTGGGTCCCTTGGGGTGGGGAGGACTCTCACACACCTCCCTCTGGGGTTCCCCGAGTGAAACAGCTTGCCTCAGAGTCCAGTGGCATAGCTATGGTGGCCTCATGTTATACTCTTGGTGCATTCTATATACAGGTTATACATTCCTTCTTATCAGAGTCTGAGCAGCATTCCTTACCACCCCAATTTTTCTTCGTATATCAAATTTCAGAAAAGCATTTTTTCCTACCTGCTGTATCTAAATACTCTTAGTCATTGTTGTGCTTTACTTTAACTTACCCCCTTTACTTTGACCCGGAAGGATATTATAGAGATCTAAGTGATGCCTGGGGACTAACTTCCCCCAATTTGACTCAGTCTTTTAGTATTTACTTTCATGTTGAAATGGACCAAAGAGGACAGTGAAAAGTTTGATAATATAAACGCTATTACAGCAGTAACAGAAAGGGAATTAAAGGATTGACAACATGTCTAAGCCTCAATACTGTTACAAAAATTATTCATCACACACACACATGTAGACATAACATTGATATATCTTAAATCAAAAGAAATTAAGACATAAGAATCAGATACTCATATCTGCTAAAATATATAATGTCAGGATCTTAGAGTTATATATCTGTGGGCTTCAACTACTCTTCCATAGTTATAGAAAGGTTGAAAACCACTGCTCTATAACTTTGGTAATAACTGTGGCCTGTGTATATATATGCAGATCAAATACTAATTTGCCATTGTAAAACTGTAGTTTATTGAATACTGTGATATTATACATTGAAGTAAAAATAAGTATAAAGAGAAAAATATATTAACAGGAGTTTGGACATTCAAATAAGTATCTTTCCTTATATAGCAAGCTTCCCGGTATGCCTAAAAATGCAATTATATTTTTTATTACTGTGGAAATTTTAGGGTATCACAATTACAGTTTTTTAAAATGTTATTCAATACTTGACTCATTAATGAGAACATAAATGTCTATATGTTTAGGGTTACTATATTATTACAATTTTACCATAGGAATATCACTATTTCTCCAAACTACAGTTTATATTTTCTCCAACTTCCTTTAATAAACTTAGCTTTGCTCTCAGAATGTAAAGGCATGTTTTCACTGGACATTATCTTGTATTTTTTTCTTTATATACCACAAATGTAGTTGTACCACATTCTGCATTTCTTTGTCATTCGTATATTGCTCAGCCTTCCAGTTCCAACCACATTATAGCAAGAATAAATATTTAATATTTTCTTATTTTTGAGCAGTAATCCATTGTGAGTGTGTGTGCGTATGTGCATGCATCTCTTTTAAGTACTCAGGTTGTTTCCACGTGTTAGTGACATAGTAAATAGAAATGAACATAGATCTTCATGTATATTCTCTACTAGTGTTTTTGTGTTTTGTTTCTAGAGTCTTAGTGATGGAGTGGCCAAATTATATGATTATACTTATGCAAAGTATTTTTGAAATGTCCGTCCGCTGTAGAGGTTGATCTAATTTACATTCCCAACAACAACAAAAAAATAGATAATCTACTGTGAGAAAATAATCCTACACCAAGCAATTGACATAGATTATTACCCAGAATAAAAATTTAAAATGTGTAGGATTGTTTTCAACATAGAAATATCTTTTAAAAATAAATATTAAATGAATACTAGGCTAAAAGTGGACCTCATATTTTAGTACTCTACTAAAAAAATTGACTTCTTTTAAAACTATATTATCATTTAGAGCAAACCATGGGCTGGAGCGATAGCACAGCTGGCAGGGCGTTTGCCTTGCCAACCCAGGTTCCATCCTGCCGCTCCTCTCAGAGAGCCCGGCAAGCTACTGAGAGTATCTCGCCCCCACGGCAGAGCCTGGCAACTTACCCGTGGCATATTCGATATGCCAATAACAGTAATAAGTCTCACAATGGAGACATTACTGGTGTCCGCTAGAGCAAATCGATGAGCAACGGGATGACAGTGGCAGTGACAGTGACACAGCAAACCACAGCTTCCCTCAGGTAATATTTACTACCTGATTCCAACTTCATATTTACATATGTCTAATTTTAGTATCTGGTTATTTGATCTTATACCCATCTCTTAGGGCTTCCCCAGTTACGCTTATTTATGCTTAAACCCACTCCTGTTCATACTGTGCCTGGCTATGTGGGCCTGAGGACTTGAGAATGGGCCTGATGATGTGACACCACTAATCTAGCCCAGCACCAGGACTACACCCAGAAGAGCTTGAGAGGTCAAGAGGTCATCTGGTGCTTGGAATTGAATTTTTTTTTTTTTTTTGCTTTTTGGGTCACACCCAGTGATGCTCAGGGGTTACTCCTGGCTTTGCACTCAGGAATTACTCCTGGCGGTGCTTGGGGTACCATATGGGATGCCGGGGGTCGAACCCGGTTCGGCCGCGTGCAAGGCAAATGCCCTACCTGCTGTGCTATCGCTCCGGCCCCAGCTTGGAATTGAATTTGAGGACTCAATATGCCCCAGGTCTTTGGATTGTTCCCTGGTCCCTATTTTAATATATTAATGTGACAGCTGGACGAGAGCAATAGTACAGAAGGTAGGGTGTTTGCCTTGCACATGGCCGACCCGGGTTCGATTCTTTCGTCCCCCTCGGAGAGCCTGGCAAGCTACAGAGAGTATCCCACCTGCATGGCAGAGCCTGGCAAGCTACCCATGGCATATTCATATGCCAAAAACATAAACAAGTATCACAATGGAGACGTTACTGGTGCCCATGCTAGCAAATCGATGAATAATGGGAAGACAGTGCTACTGTGCTACTAAGAAAAATATAACCATTAGTTTGATTAGAAGTCATTATTTTTTCTTTTATGCAATAAAATATGAACAGAGGGTGTATGTGCTGTAATTTAATGTAGCACTCCATGCCAAGAATATATGTATATATACAAACATATACATATACATATATATGTATATATATGGTTATTTTGAGGAAGCAAATAATAATAGTTGAATATTTAAAAAATTAAAAAATTGAAAATGACCTGAATGTTGCATTATGTTCCAAAAAAGATATCCCAATCAGTGAAGATTGATGTTAAAGCACAATAATGAACTTTCTTTCATTGTCACTGATTTGTCGCCATGGTCAATTTTTGGATCATGAGATTGCAACACAGAAAAATGATTAAAAGTTGAGAGAATCTGATTAAGATCAGAGAAAAATGTTTATTATAGATATATTAGTGGAAACATTTTAATATTCCATACATGCTATTTGTCATATTGTAATTTTTATTTTGATGGTTTTGTTTCATAAACATCTTATAAGATCACAGTGTATTCAAAAAACTATATTACTCAAAGTAAACAATAACAATTTAGATTCTTTGCAAAAAAAAGTCCCAGTATTTTTTTGGATTTTTTTTTTTAAATCCATTAACTATATTACACTTAGCCTTACTTTTGATAGAGAAAGTCAAAAAAGTATATAATTAGTATATGATTTAATGTCCATCTTAGATTCTTCATAAGTACCTGTTGCAATTTCTAGTAGCAGCAAGTAATCATTTAATTTTTCATGGGAAGATAAAAATTCAGAATACTTTAACATTTTTACTTTTGGCAATGATTTACTTCAAAAATTTAAGTATGCATCATCCTTTGTCTTTTTTCTCTCTCTCTCTATATATAACATACATATGTTTTCTCTCTATATATGACATATAAATGACACATTATAAATTTACTAAACCAAACAGAAGATTTTAAGTCAATAATAATTTAATTAAGAAATTAAAATGCTGATATTAAATACTACTATGCTTATTGATCTTAAATTTAAAGAATATTTTAGTTTTTAATGTTATCTCAGGATCAAATAGATAGTACAGTTGGTTAAAGAGTAGCCTAGCACATGCTGGACCCAGATTCAATCCCTACTATCAGTCCTGAACCCAGTAAGAAGTGATCCTTGAGTGCAGAGCCATGAGTAAGCCCTAGCCCAGCTAGGAGTGACTCCTTTCAAACAATAACAAAAAAAATCTCTTTTCTTTTTTTTTCTTTTGCCTTTTGGGTCACACCCGGTGATACTCAGTGGTTACTCCTGGCTCATGCACTCAGGAATTACTCCTGGCAGTTCTCAGGGCACCATATGGGATGCTGGGGATCAAACCTGGGTAGGCCGCTTGCAAGGCAAATGCCCTATGCTATCACTCCAGCCCCCTTTATTTCCTTTTTTTTAAAAAAAGAAATTTTGTAGAAAAGAAAGAACAAAAGCATTAACCATGAATAAAAGCTACTTCCAGAAAATTGAGGAAATGAGGCAGAAACAAAAAAAAAACCTTGACATATAATTGTCAATGTTTCTTAATACGAATACAGTGATGGGTTGTTAACCATTTTCCCTTCAGTGGATCTAGATATTAATGTTAGAACAGAATTCCTCAGGATATTTTGTTGTATGTGATGCATTAATGCATTTTGATATCACTATCCAAATGCAAAAGAAAGCAGAGCATAAAATGGCTAATCAAGTTGGGGGAATTTAAGTATAAATGCCAGTATCCAGATACTAGTAGACCTTGACTTTAAATGCATAAAAATCTTAAGTAGATAATAAACAGAATACTCAAAGAAATTATGAAACCTGGAAAAACTGGAACCTCACAGTTTTACAGATCTTCTCTTATTTTATGTGACTCTTATAAAAAATATAACAGATATAGAATTGTGGAAGAAAATAAAGTGTTGTTCCTAGACACAAAGGCATGTTTCCACGTAGTTCTGAACTAGGTGTGGAGAGCCCTTGAAGTATAATATGCTACGACGAATGATTCACATAACCTGTAAGTGCCTGCTTCTGGCATTCACCAGACACTCAAAGACTAGTATGAGAGGGAAGTTAGCTTTCCTTCATCTAATAAAAGGTCTTCCGAGAGCATCCCAAAGGTACTAATGCATGTTCACTTGTATCACAGGAAGAACTGGGCTTTGTTTTGTCTTTTCTTATTGAACTCCATCCTCTGATGTAAGGTGTGTGTGTGTGTGTGTGTGTGTGTGTGTGTGTGTGTGTGTACTTATAATAACTGTTCTCTGGTTTTATCTGATATATGGCACACTGCTATTTGCTTGTTAGACTATGCTGTTTCTATAATTTTCCTTCCTTTGTGACTGATTCCTGAGGTTTCTATCACACAATGCTTCCTTGAAATTAATTTTGTGTTCACTAGTATGGTAGAGCTGAACTAACACAAATATGTTTTTTCCTAAACTTTCTTATTAATCCTAATTGTTTATTTGGAGTAGATTTTGTGAAAATACTTTGCAAAGTCTCACAAATTATATACACTCTTTAATAGAAAGGGAATTGCATTATGTGGTTAATGCAAAGTAAGGAATTGGATATACAGATAATAAATATCTCTTGGTTCTCCAGGATTATTATATTTGGATTCATATTTGGATATAATTTATATATTGAATGTACTAGTCCTACAACTTCTAGATTATCACTTTATTTTGAAATACATTGTTTTATCAGTCCTTTAGAAATGTATTTCTCTAGTTGGAGAGATAATGTGGGGGTTGCCTTGCACGTGGTAGGCACTAGTTCAGTCTTCTGCAACCATATGTAATCTCCAGAACATTGCCAAGAGTGAGTGCTTAGCAGGGAATTTTGAATAAACCAGAAGCACAGACAGGTGTGCCCCCTTACCTCAAATTCACTAACTGCTCTCTGTTCTCTGACACTGCATCTTGGTTACATATAGGAAATATTCCCTTTTATGTTTTCTATAGAGGATTAACCAATTTCTAATTTTACCAACAGACTATGGAGGCTTATTTTTTTCAACACACTTCTGCTAGAACTTGCGGTCTCTGATTTTTCTGAAGTAGACTATTCTAAGGGCATAGGATGATAATTTGTGTTTATTTTGATTTATTAAACCAATTTAAAATGTGATAACATTTCTAACATGCCTAGTGACCGCTGTACATCTTCTGAAGTGTTTGTTCTTTTTTCCATGTCTAAATTGAGTCTTTAGTTATTTTTTAGTTAAGTTTTTCTTTTTAATTTATAAATTTAATTTTTATATTTATTGTCATTTGAGCAAAGTGGTTACAGCTGTATATTTTTTAAGGATTCTATATAAGTAGTTACTGCACTTCACATCATCACATATCCAAAATATTCCATGACTCTTCTTCTGTTTCTCATCTCCCCTTTCTTTCCTCCCTCACCTTTATTTCCTGTCCTTGGTAATCTCAGTTCTATAAAGGGCTGGAAGTTTTCATCATTGAGTATTGTTATTCCTTTGTTTTATTTCTCTTCACATCACTGATGAATTAGGTCATACATATTTGTTTTCCTTCTGATTTATTTCTCTTAATTGTGTCTTCCAAGTTCATCCAAATTGTAGCAAACCATATCATCTTTTCTTATAGCTCTGGAGTATTCCATTGCATAAGTATGCCAAAACTTACCTAGCTATCTGTCACTGAATATTTGTGTTCTCTCCATATCCTAGCTTTTAAAGTTAATGCCTCTATGAACACCGTGTGTGTGCATATACCTTTTCAAATTAAAGTTTGTGTGCTGTTGTGACACAATCAGTAGATGATATGTAATCACTCGTCTTACTTATTTGACGAGTCTTCATAATAATTTCCATAGAGCAGAACCAGAGGACAATTCCACCATTAAAAGAAGGGTTCATTTTCACCACAGTCCCATCACCAATGATTATTTTCAGTGCTTTTGATATATGCCATTTTCCTTGCTAGGAGATTTTGCTGTCATTTTAACTTCTTTTTCCTTGATAATAAGTGACAATACATACATATGCCTAATGGACATCCATATGTTCTATTTGTTGAATTGTCTGTTCTATTCTCATTTTTTTTATGTGTTTTTTTTCTGTTGCTGTTGCTGGGATTTAGCAGTGATTTGTAAATCTTTGATATTAACCATTTATTTGATGTGTAGTGTGCATATACTTTCTCTCACTCAGGGAGGAATTTTTTATTTTAACCAGAATGTCTTTTTTTCTTCCTGTAATGCATAACTTTATATTTTATGCAGTCAAATTTGTTTGTGCTTTTGTGATCTTTGGCAATAGATAACCTTGGACTATTGAAGACTGTTTCTTGCTCCAATTCATGTACCTCGTTCCTTTGACATAAATTAACTTTTCAGGTATCAAAGGATTTATCCCTGGTGTCTCAATTCTGTAAGTTTTGGGAGGTTTTTATCTATCTGATGTTATCTTTGTCAAATGTATGATGCAGGAATATTTTATCTAATTCAGTAATCCTACTGAACAAATATTTTTAACTTGTTTTTTTAAAAGTTAATGCAATTCAACTTTTTAAAAATACTTTCATTTCTTCTCATTGTCAATAGAGCTGATTAAAGACATACTGGCCCAAAATGAGAAAGGGTTTTGCCTACATTTTCATTGTGAGATAATGTACCAATTTCTTTTTTTTATATGTCTATGGACGGGAGCGATAGCACAGTAGGTAGGGCGTTGCCTTGCATGGAGCCAATCCGAGATCGATTCCTCCATCCCTCTCAGAGAGCCTGGCATGCTACTGAGAGTATCTTGCCCGCAGGGCAGAGCCTGGCAAGCTACCTGTGCTGTATTTGATATGCCAAAAACAGTAACAACAAGTCTCACAATGGAGACGTTCCTGGTGCCCACTTGAGCAAATCGTTGAGCAACCAGCTGACAGTTACAGTGATACAGTGATATGTCTATCCAGTTTATTCAACATACTTTGTTGAAGAGATTTTTCCACTCTTCATTTCTTACTCTTTTTCATATAGTGAGGTTTTCTTTCTGTACTCTCAATTGTATTCTGCAATTTTTTCTTTCTGTTTTCATTCCGGACTCCATTTCTATTCCATTTGTTGTTAGTTTTTATTCTAATACCACGTATTTTGATTACTTTTGATTTATTATATAGTTTAAAAGTTCATACTGTGATGCTACACATTTTGTTTTACTTTGCATTCTTGACATTTGAGGGTGTTTTGTGATTTTCTATAAGATTTAGTTATTTATGTTCTATTTATACCATTGGAAATTTGGATTTCACTGAATAAATATACAATATTTTAAAATGCTCTAAATTGTGTAAAATGGAAATTAATATGC
Source organism: Sorex araneus (assembly GCF_027595985.1). Lineage (NCBI taxonomy): Eukaryota > Metazoa > Chordata > Mammalia > Eulipotyphla > Soricidae > Sorex > Sorex araneus. The sequence goes on from NC_073311.1 coordinate 28,053,501, forward strand.
ATAATATGATATTGTTATTCACTATTAAAATATACTTGACAAGGACTACCATTTTTGTAATTATAAAATATATCTGAAGCAAATATTGAATAAACATGTACAGTTGATATTAGTATGTATTTCTATCTGCTGATATGCATTTTAAATACTCTATGTTTCTAGAAATAAAAATATTAAATACATAATAGCTTTGAAATAAACTATTCACTTAATGCACTGGTAGATATTTCAATCTTTTTCATTCATTTATAATAAATAGAATTGCAACAAGCTGCTTGCTCTGCTGAATTTTTACAAAGATTGCATTTTCTTTAGTGTAATTTTTCTTTTTTTGAGTCTAATTTTCATAAAGTAACTGTCATTTTCCTTTTTTTCTCTTCTAGATTGAAATTCACTGTCATTATTTGGAAATATATTAAACTCTTTGCCCCTGTGAAGAATTAAAGGGATTTGTTCTCCATCTCAAGGCTCAATTAGTTACTACTTACAATTTTCTTAAAATTTCCTTGTACATTAAGCTGTAGATTGAAGGATTAAAGAGCCAATCCTTCCTTTATGTAGAGGAAGAGGAGAAATTTAATTCTGTTCCTCTTGGAGAGCACTTAATCAACAACAAAAATGTGGTAGAGTAGAAGAGAATGTTAATTAGAATCAGGATTTATTCTACTATTCTTAATTTTTAAAGCTCCAATTTGAGGTGAGGGTAGTGAATAAATGATCAGCTAAGACTAAAATGAATTATTTAGATTTATGTGCCAATGAATGCTGGCGTTATGGTTAAACATATATATGGAGAGAGACATATATAATGCATTGTATATATTTATCTATAATTTTTTTTTCAGATCAGTTTTGCAAAAAGTGTTTTCAAACTAGGGACTACTCCTAGTTTTGTCCTCAATGTTTTTTCCTAATACTATGTAATACTGGAGATCAAATCAGGCCTCTTGGTTACAAAATCTGTGCTCAGTGCTTCCCCATCTGAATATCTTTGTTTTAAATGTTTGGTTTAATTTTAAAACTCACATTAGAAATTTCACTTGAATTCTCAATGGCAAGTGTCTTTCAGTGATTGGAGAGGTTTTGAAACACAGGAAAGTTCCGATTGGACCTGTGTGGCATTGTCTGCTCAGGAAGTCTTCAAGATTAGGACCCAGTTTACTCACACAGTACTCGTTCAAAGTTTGGACAAGCTTTCAGATGAACCCTGGTGGAAACAGGTGTGAGGACCAGTCATCATATGGGAGGATATTGTGGATAATCTCGGTCTCTACCTTTTCTATGAAGCACGTTTCTGCATATTTGTGTGTCTGTGGCCTTGTTGGAGTGGATACAAGGTGCGTGGCCTTTCAGGTTCCCTTTGGTTTGCCAGTAATTCCTCCCTAGTATTATGGCCCTTGAAGCACACATTGCTGAAACAGGAGCAAAACTGCTTCATAAACCGCCATGAATGAGAGGCAGAAAGGTGGTATTTTTTTGCTGATCCTTCTATTAAGATAAGAGAAATTAAACACAATTTTGACTTATTTCAAGCATAACCCCATAATAAAGACACTCAAACTTGAAATAACTTTGAAGGGGCAAGGAGCAAGCTCAACAGAGTGGGCATACATGCCTTGGATGCATGAGTCTCAGAGTTCAAACTCCAGCATAGCTGTGTCCCTTAGTATCTCCAGGATATAGCCCTGGTGTTTCCCCCATCTTACGCCCCTGCCAGAACTGCTAAGAAGGCCTTATTAAAAAGAGTGAAAAATTAATTAAAATGTCCTTAAAATTGCAAGTAAAAAAATCCTTTAAGGGCTCAGAATTTTATAATATTTGTTTAACAGAAACTGTTATACCATGAATATTTTAATTTTGCAGGAAAATTTCTATACTAAACATCATTGAATGGAAAGTATACGTTTCAGATATATTGCTTGCCATGGATTCATATAGTTGTTATATTTACATATTTAACTTGTCAGAGATATTTATTATTTAACAAGAATAGAAACTGAATAGACAGGGTTAAATAATTTCAGTTCATGTGAAATTTGTCCATTATTTCAGGTATTATTGTATTACATTAGTTTCTGCAACAGTGGAAAATTCCACTACCAGTTATAGAGTAAATATTCTCTACTTCACAATCTACTTGTCCTATATGTCCTTAATACATCTATTCCTCCAGACCCCTTGCTTTTCAACCAAATAATAGTTAATCTAATTCAAATTCATTAAAATAGATAATAGCAACCTATCATCTGACACTTCTACTAATTAAAGAAACATCTGCTTGAGTTATATTTAGTTTATTAATGATAACTAATTAATATTAAAATTTTTAGTATCATGCTAATAGTTTTATTTGGCTATTAATTAATAGGCTATTTTTTATACTTCTCAACTGGTTTCATTTAGATACTCATTTCCTCAACACATACTCCCTGTATTTAAGTCGTTTTTTAGGTAACACATAAACTTTAACTTACAACATATTCTAAGAGATAAAAGTACTTATGAAAAAGTTAATTTCACTTATTTGTCTTCAATCCTCCTTTTCCACATTCTATCTTTACTAAGTTTTCTTTCCTAAATTTACATACTGGACATGAATACAAAAGAGTTGTGTTTTCAAAGTAAATAATTGCTAAAGTTTTAAAATTTTCCCAAATAGTTTAACCACATACTATTTAAAAAGTTGTGATACAGCTTCTTTGAAGTTTACCTGCAGTTGGAACCATTGAGGCACGAGTGACTGAGAGCAGTGGATAAGGTGCTGAAAGTCATATATTGTCTCTATTTCTTGTGTGGTTTCACTTAGGTTTGTTCTGCCCCTACAGTTATGAATAGTCATTGGCTATAGGTATTATTTGTAATCCCACACTTTTTATTACTGCTTGAGTTTACATATAAAATACTTAACCTTCTTTTATTTAATGACTAGCTTATCCATAATCAATCATTCAAGTACATTTCCTGCACAAGATAACACATATATTTTCAAATATAAATATGTATATATGTATATAGATAGATAACAGGCATTTATATCCTTATCTTTCCATAAGTTTTTATGATATTAAACCTGAAAAAGTTGCATTATTTTTCTCAGTAGCAATTTTTACATAATTTTGCATGAATATATGCACTGAAGATTAATATATTTTTTCTATTTAGTAATTATTATGTATTACACTTTCATAGAAAATTTTATTAAAAAATCTATGCAAAAATACTAGAAATAGTATTTCTAGAGTATTTCTATAGTGTTTTTGTAGAGTATTCTAGTAACATTTGTAGAGTGTTTTAGAAAACTAGACTACTGAAATGTTCTTAATAAAAAGAAAATTATCATTAGGACTAGAGCGATAGCACAGTAGGTAGGATGTCTTGCATGCGGCCGACCTGGTTCGATTCCTCTGTCCCTCTTGGAGAGCCTAGCAAGCTACCAAGAGTATCCCACCCACAGGGCAGAGCCTGGAAGCTACCCGTGGCATCTTCGATATGCCAAAAATAGTAACAACTAGTCTCACAATGGAGACTTTACTTGTGCCTCCTTGAGCAAACGGAAAAACAATGGGAAGACAGTGCTATGGTGCAGTGCTTGCCTCATTAAAACCATTTATAGAACAAAATTTATTGGAATTGTGCACCTATTAACCATATTCTATTATATTTTATACTATCTTATATATTGATCCTTATCTTTAATAACTAGTCTCACAAAGGAGACATTACTGGTGCCCGCTTGAGCAAATTGATGAGAAATGGGATGACAGTAATACAGTGACAGTGATCATTAATAAATGCATTTGTCAATAATACATTTACTGTTTCTGTTTCATTTGTAGGTAGATTTTTAAAACAAAAAAAAATACACATAAGGCACCTGCTTCACCTGCTTTATTGTTGAGCTGAATCATTGGTCCCAGTTATAAACAAATATCCTATTCTTAGAGAAAACTTATATAAAGTTCATCATGTCCTTTGTATTAGGTTTTAATGAAAAATGGAATCTCGTTCGTCTATTATCAAAGTATTAGAGAATTTCCATTTGGTTCCAAAGAATAATTTGTTAAATAGGGCCCTTTTGAATTGCTAAAATGAAATTAACATCTTGCATTGCTGTTTAGGTTGGTTGGGACTGTTTATTTTAGAACTTTTAGGTTGCATATTTGACCCTTGTCCTAGGTATAATTTGTTAACTCGGGCCAAAACATAATTGATGCCCAGGGAAAACTGGATTCCTTGTACTAAGGGAAATCTCTGGAAATCACAGCAATGTTTAGAATGTAGGATGGAAAGAGCACAAATGGAGTCACATTCAGCAGCCAGTGAGGTGATAAGAAACTGAGGCTTCTTTCATTCCATTCCCCCTCTCCCGCACCCTGACACACACACACACACACACACACACACACACACACACACACACACACACCATATCAAAGATGAAACTCTGATGATGTCAGGAGATTGTTCATAGGACAAGTCAGGGTACTTCCTGTGGAGTTTGAGGCTAAGGGGAAGTGGTTTTAGTGCACTTAAGGTCTCTTAGAAGGAAAGCTATCCAGGTCTGTAATATCATGCCTCAATTGCCACATCTGCAATTCCAGACTGTCTCCATGTCTGAGGGCCTCAAGCTCAGAATAAACAAATCGGACAAAATGGTTAAAATACACCAGTTCCTATCAATAATAATGGAACACACTGGGATGAATGAAGAAGCCCAGGAGAGTCAAGACAAAGGATTTTTCATGGAAGAGATAAAAACATTTTATCTGAGAAGTTGGTCCCAGGGATTAGGTTAGGTTAAGACTGTCTGCTCTGGATTTGTCTAGATTTATTAGCATAGAAACGGCATTTCTCTTTAGTCATAGCACATTCAAGGAGGGCTGAAAATAACTCATGTCTAGGGAACAGGTTTAATATTTGTAGTTTGAAGGCCAATTTTGTTTCAAGTATGCATCTTGCTATAGATTTTTAAAGTGACATATTATAGCAGTGAAGCATTTTTGCTGCTGCTGTCTTTATTTTTTGGGGGGACCCACTCATGATTCTTGCGGCTTACTCCTGGCTCTATGCTCAAGGATCAATCCTGGTGGTGCTATGGGGATCGAATACAGTATGGGAATTGAAACTGACATTGGCTGCATACAATTTAAGGCCCTTAATCCTTCTACTAACTCCTCAGCCTAAAATAAAGCACTTTTAATCCATGTTTTATTTAAGGCACACACCTTTCCTTGAATTTTTTTTTCTCAACTATTTATGGTTGATTAAATTCTGTGGGACTTCTTGTTTAACAGCTTTTACCTTTAAATTTTGCAGAGCTTGCTATGTTAGTTTCTTCATTATCTTGCTCTGAAAATATAAAAGGAATAATTTATGTACTTCAGGATATGTTTCAGCAATTTTTGAACTCAGTATACAGACCATTTTTATAAATATTTTAAAATACATTTAATACAGGACTGGAGCAATAGCACAGCGGGTAGAGCATTTGCCTTACAAGCAGCCTATCCGGGTTCGATTCCTCTGTCTCTTTCAGAGAGCCCGGCAAGCTAGTGAGAGTATTCTGCCCACAGAGCAGAGCCTGACAAGCTACCCGTGGCATATTTGATATGCCAAAAACAGTAACAACAAGTCTCACAATGAGACATTACTGGTGCCCGCTCAAGCAAATCGATGAACAACTGGACAACAGTGCTACAGTGCTATAGTGCTGTTTCCTGATATCTTTTTCCTTTTTGCCTTCATCTGCTCATTTTGATGGGATTATTTATTGTTTCTATTAGAAGTTTTTAATTTACCTAGTATTTCAAGTTTTTACTTGCATTTGTATTAGTGTTTGCTTTCTACATTTTAAAGCTACATTGAAAGAAGTATTACAGTTTAAGTAATTTGTTTATATACTAACATGTGTTTAAAATCCCTCTACTGCACCACTACCAAATTGTCCCATACCCTTCACTAGTCTTCTTTGCTACCTTTAGTCTTTTTTAGGCAAGGAAACCTCTTGGTAGGTTCTTGAAGTGGTTTTTCTTAAGCCCCCTCAACGATGTCTAACCTAATTCACATATCTAAAATCCCTGACAGGTGGCATCTGCCCTGCTAACATATTCAGCTGTGCTGTGCCTGCTATCATACTCAGTTGTTTTCAGGAGTCTCTAGAAGTCTTTCACTGTGGCCTAGTTCTGCGGCTCAGTTCCAAGAATTGGCATAGCCATTCTCTTCCCAGAAGCTCAAACATTTTACATACATCAAATTCTTTCTTCATGATTGCCTTGGCATATTTTATATGCAACTCAACAGAGTATACACAACTCACTCCATTCCCCAAAGTTGGCTACAAGTCTTTTGCTCACCCACCTCTCCAAGTGAAATGTGAAAGCAGATGCTTTCTGCCTAAACAGTCCGAAGACATATAAGAGGCCCCATCACTGTGCCAACTGGATCTCTCTCTTGGGAGGCCTCCACTGTCTCATTTTGGTCACTGAACTCTCAATAAACTTACTTTGTTCCTAGGTAAGCCATCTCACTTTTATTGTAAGTTATTTTACTTCTCTGCCGTTTGGACACAGCTGGCCTGGGTTTGAGCTCCTCTTCTTCATTTCTGACATTGAACTCTCTTCTGTAATATTCTATTCTTTTTCTTTAATTTTCAATTTTGAGGTCTCATCATTTCATGATTTTCTTTAGGACAAAGAAGAATAAATCATAAAGTTTTAATCATAAAATTTTAAAGACATTTATCTATATGCTACATTATGGTTATAAGCTAAGCAATGACATCTAGTTTTCTAAGGATTTATGTGCTCTTTGCTGTAATTTTCTTTCATATTTACTGGATTGAAAAAAAATTTAAGATATTTCTTCTGACTTAAATAATTCAGAGTTTCTAAACACAATCTTATATTTATAAGAGGTAATACTTCCTTTTACTTAAATAACTTCAAACTTTTAAATACAGCCTTATATTTTTGAGATGCTAATAATAATTAAAGCTACATCACTAATCATCAGGGAGATGCAGATCAAAACAACCATGAGATACCACCTCACACCACAGAGACTGGGACACATCCAAACTAACAAAAGCAATCTCTGTCGGAGAGGATGTGGGGAGAAAGGGACCCTTCTACACTGCTGGTGGGAATGCTGACTGGTTCAGCCCTTTTGGAAAACAGTATGGATGCTTCTCAAAAAATTAGAAATTGAGCTCCCATTTGACCCAGCAATAACACACTACTGGGAATATACCCCGAAGAAGCAAAAAAGTATAGTCAAAATGACATCTGCACTTATATGTTAATCGCAGCACTTTCTACAATAGCCAGAATCTGGAAAAAACCCGAGTGCCTGAGAACAGATGACTGGTTAAAGAAACTCTGATACATCTATACAATGGAATACTATGCAGTGTTAGAAAAAATGAAGTCATGAACTTTGCATATAAGTGGATCAACATGGAAAGTATCATGCTAAGTGAAATGAGTCAGAGAGAGAGAGACAGACATAGAAAGATTGCACTCATCTGTGGAATATAAAATATCCAAAATAGTAGAAATAAGTACTAGGAGGTTGGCTCTGTGTCTTGGAAACTGGTCTTACATGCTAGGGAAAAAGGCAGCTCAGATAGAGAAGGGAACACCAAGTAAAATGTGGTTGGAGATCCCTCCTGGGAAGGGAGATGCATGCTGAAAGTAGACTAGAGACTGAACACAATGGCCACTCAATACCCCTATTGCAAACCACAACACCCAATTGGAGAGAGAGAGAGAGAGATCAAAAGGGAATACCCTACCACAGAGGCATGGGGTGGGGGGGGGAGATGGGATTGGGGGGTGGGAGGAATACGGAGTTTATTGGTGGTGGGGAATGGGCACTGATAGAGGGATGTGTTTGTGAGCATTGTATGAGGGAAAAACAAGCTCGAAAATGTGTAAATCTGTATCTGTGCCCTCATTAAAGAATAAAAAATAAATGAATAAATAAAATATAAAATTTAAGTTCAAGATCAAATATTAGGCCAGAGAGGTAGTATAGAGGTAAGTTTGCTTTTCATATGGCAAATCATTATTTGATTCCCCACACCAGATGGTTCACCAAGAATAAGAAATAGATCCTCTTGAGCACAGAGCCTGGAGTAACCCCTGAGCACTAGTTGGTGTGAAACAAAACAAAATTACTACTTTTTTATTGACCTCTTTCCAATGATGATATATTCCCTACATTTTTCCCTAATGTCTGTCACTCTTTTCCATGTAAAGGAAAACTATACTTTTCAAAATTTTGAATAATGTCACAGTTACTTTGAAATGTATCAACATAAAATGATTGACTATTCTTCACTCATTTTTTTTGGTGATGCAAGATAGTTTTTATTGAAGGGAAATTATTTATAAAACTGTGATGGGTATAAAAGGGTGAAACTGGGGCTGTGGTGATAGCACAGTGGGTAGGGCGTTTGCCTTGCACATGGCCGACCCAGGTTCAATTCCCAGCACCCCATATGGTCCCCTGAACACCGCCAGGAGTAATTCCTGAGTGCAGAGCCAGGAACGACCCCTGTATATCGCCGGGTGTGACCCAAAAAGCAAAATAAATAAATAAATAAATAAATAAATAAATAAATAAATAAATAAATAAATAAATAAAAGAAAGGGAGAAACTTATGTTCAAGTGAGAACAAAGGCTTCTCCAGAGTGGAAATACAAAAGCTAAGAAGAGACAGAGACAAGTTAGATACGTGTTCAAGGGAGAGTGAAGAGTGAACCTCTTCACTCATTCTTGCACTTTTTTTTTAATCAATAGAAACCATTTCTCATGATAGATAGTACAGTGTTTACAGCACTTGCCTCGCATACATGCAGTCTCAGTTCAACCCCACATATCGCCTATGCCCCATGAGTGCTGCCAGTTGTGATTCCTGAACTTAACGCCAAGAGCAGGCCCTGAGCAACATTGGTATGGACTAAACCCCTCCCCAAATAAATAACTGTATCTGTATCACTGTCATCCCATTGCTCATCGATTTGTTCGAGTGGGCACCAGTAAAGTCTCCATCGTGAGACTTGTTGTTACTGTTTTTGGCATATCGAATGTGCCACAGGTAGCTTGCCAGGCTCTGCCGTGGGGGCGAGATACTCTCCATAGCTTGCCAAGCTCTCGAAAGGGGCAGAGGAATTGAACCTGGGTGGGCTGTGTGCAAGGCAAATGCCCTAGCCAATGTGCTATCCTTCTAGCCACAAATAAAGAATTAAAATATTTCTAATGGATAGAATTTTAATCCATACACACTAAACAGTTTACTAAGTGTATTTATATTTGGTGACATAAATTCTAAACATGTGACATAAATTCTAAACAATGTTAGAAATAATGTAATAATTTTGTTAATAACTTGGCCAAATAAAAATTTAAATTGTTTCTACTTCTTTCTTGACTTAAGTATTGCTCCTGTTATTGGCATTACAGTTGAATGTTAGAGTAAAGGAGAAATAAAATAGAGACTACAATTTCAAAATACTTGTGCTATGCAGAATTATAAGATAGTTCTAAATATTTCTGCATTCAAGCTCTAAACTAGTGAATGAATTCTTAATTATTGCTGGACCAGTAGTAACTACTGACGTGGAAATGTGTTGTCTTTTCTATTTATATATCCACAGTGATGCAGAAAATACTTTATATTATTTTCTAATTCTTAATAAGACATCTGTTTATATTTTTCCCTTCAGCAACTCTTTCCTGAGAAATATGCAGTGAGTACCTAAACTACTATAATTCTGGAATACTCTGTTGCTAACATCAAGATACTTAGACTTCATTGATGAAATGAAACTTTTGAAAGTTATTAAGCAGAGGATTGTGCTTATTGGAACATCAATGACAAAAAGCAATGTAGACTTCAATAACTTACTGACCTCTGTTTGTTACATAGATTGTGAGTATTAGTGGAGTTCAAAAGAGGGCAAGTCAATTGTACCCAGGAGAATAAGAGAGTTGGTAGCAAAATTTCAAACTGAACCTTAAAATATAGTACTGGAGGGCAAGACTTCTTTCATTGTGTGTGAGTTGATACAGCAGAAGTAGAGAAATAGAACAGTTCAGAGAAAAAAACTAAATCTCATAGGTTTCCAATGAAAATTTAGATTTTAAAGTTGTAATTTTCACCATTGGGAGATAGAGCTTATTGTTCATAGCTGAGATGAAGAGTCAACGTGACTCTTCCAGTCAGACTAAACCATAGTGGGTACCATAAAACAGTCTATTTAAGTAACCAAAATTGCAGTACCTTAAATATTGCAATTAATTTAGGGTGTTTGTGCATGTCAGATATCTATATGATCTGATTTACTGTAAATCCTCGGAAATAAATAATCTCTGCACAGTCTAATTGCTGACCTTTGTTTGAAGGAGAATGGAGGTGAATTTAGCTCCAATGTTGTATGTATATTATACGTTTTAATATTTTTGAACCAAAAGTAGTGGAAATAGTGTTCTAAACTGCAAAACTGCAAACTTGCAACTAAATTTTATCATTAAACAATACCTTTTGCTATCTTTTCTGTTAGAATTTATTTCTAGAGATAGTTACTAACATATGTGCTCTCAACAGTGTGATTTATTATAAAATGACACAGGAAAACAATTTAATAAATATTTCAATTACTTTAAACTTTATAAAAATTTAATTATTTCTCTAGTCTGCAATAAGAGGAGGAGACAAATTTTGATACAAATATGAGCAATATAGCACAAGAAAGAAAGAAACATGCTTCTTCATGTAGAAATGGATTGGAGTAAACAGTTTTGCTTTATTAAAAATTAAATTTTCTTGTACTATAAAGTTAGTACAAGGATAGGGCACTTATGTTACACTCAGTTGGCCCAGGTTCAATTCCCAGCTCTGCATGTGGTTCTCCAAGCCACACCAGGATTGTTCTCGAAGCACGGAGCCAGGTGTAAGGCTGAGCATTGCAGTTCCAGTCAACTTCTCCCTCCCATAGTCAAACTACCCGCTCCCAAATTAAAATTTCTTTAAAGTTTAAGGAGATGATGTAGGCAACTTATGTAGCAAAATAATATTAACCAGTTTCCTAGTTCTCTCATTCTCCCTCTCCCTCTGTCTGTCTGTCTGTCTGTCTGTCTGTCTCTCTCTCTCTCTCTCTCTCTCTCTCTCTCTCTCTCTCTCTCTCTCTCTCTCTCTCCTGTAGGACCACTGCTTTTATTCAGCCATTGATTAAGCACATTGAATTTGGCATGAACTCCACATTGCTTTTTTCTTTAATTTTTTAAAAATCTTATAAATTAGTTCACAATGTTTGATTACATTCAATAGTCACACACCAATCCCACCACCATTACACCTACCCACCACCAAATTTGGGATGTTTCCATCCCAAACCCCAATTTCCATCCCCAAACACAATCAAAATCATATATTAATTATTGTCTGTGGGGCTGGAGCGATAGCACAGTGGGTAGGGCATTTGCCTTGCATGTAGCCAACCCGGGTTTGATTCCCAGCATTTCATATGGTCCTCTGAGCACCACCAGGGGTGATTCCTGAGTGCGGAACCAGGAGTAATGCCTGCGCATTGCCAAGTATGACCCAAAAAGCAAAAAAAAAAAAAAAAAAAAGAAAAGAAAAGTATTGTCTGTTATGAAGAACTGCTGAACATGCTTACAAAAAAAGTGTTCATATAGAAAATAGTGTGAAGATCGCTCTATTTTATCAGGAGCCATTAAGATATTCTATTAGATATCTCTAACATGTTGTTAACGTTTGGGTGATGTGAGCTTTTGTATATATACCTGAAAATATGTATATATGCATATATATATGTATTTCCCTCTATGATTTGTTGCCTACTATCTGAACGCCATCAAATATGGTGTGGTGATTATGGAGAATTGGTAGGGAGTATTTTATGATGCTTCGCAGTCGCTTTCAGAGTTGCGTGGTCCAGAAATATGTTTACTCTTATGTGAGGCCTGGCCCAAGCCGCGTGGGGAGTGGCCTTGCGTGTGGTGGCAGTTGGATTGTGGAGGTTTTTGGCTGTCAGAACTGGGTCCGTTGGGGTGGGTAGGGTGCTCACTCGTCCCCTTCTGGGGCTCCCTTGTGAAGACAGCCTGGAGCGGGTTCAGAACATTTTGTTTCTAAAACTTTCCAGAGTTTTAGTTTATAGTCCCTGGGTCTTGGCTGTTGATGAGATTACATGGCGCCTGGGGCAGATTGTGGGTGTGACTGCCAAGCTACTGGAAAACTGGGAACCTGCGGGGAGAAGGCCCAGTCCAGATCCAAGTGGGCCTGGAGCTCTTAGTCATGGGTTCTAGCCTACCTCTGTGCTACAGGCCCTAACTGCATCTTTTGATCTCTTTTGAGATTTATGGGTCTCTGAAATAAGGCCAATAAATGAGCTTATATAGCTGAGCCAGAAGTGGTTTGTGGGTGTGTCTCCCACATACCTAACTTTTGGCCGTTTAATATCTTGGTAAACTTGAACCCAAGTTGTTGGGGTTTGGCCAAAGGAACAGGAACAATTTGGGGTATCTGAAAGTTTGAAGGCACCATCAGGCTGCTGATGCTCTCGCCCTGCAGTTACAAGTTGACCTGCTGATGTCACCATACACCCAGCCTAGTTCTCTTTTAAGCTTTTCTATTTTCTATTTACCTAAGAAGCATATTGAACCACTGTAATAGATGTTATATAAAGTAAAATTATGTTATAGAAAGGCATAAAACAGATTCACCTTAACAATAATTTAAGAAAATTTAAACAAAAATCTACTAAAATGGAAAAAATAATTTATGGATTGAGGTATGAAATTGATGTATTTAATTCATTTTAAATTACCTTTTGTGTATGGTATTAGATTGGGGTCTGAGGTTTTTGTTTTCTCCGTATAACTAACTGGTTTTCCCATCGCCATTTGTTAAAGAGGCTTTACTTGCTCTACTTTATAGCCTTAGTTCCTTTATCAAAGATTAGATGAGCATGATGCTTGATAGTCTAAATCTTGCTCTCTATCCTAGTCTACTAGTCTCAAATCCTGTCTTTATTTTAGTGCCACACTCACACTGTCTTGATTGCTATAGTTTTACAGTGTAAATCAGAGCTGGGCAAAGGAAAGCCGCTGGGAGCCATAGAGATAGTACGATGGGTAGGGTCTTTACTTTGCATGTGTCTGACAGGGCCTTAATCCCCAGCACCACATATGGCCCTCCAAACACTGCTAGTATCAATCTTTAAGTGCAGAGCCTGGAAAAAATCATGAGCACTGATAGGTATGACCCCAAAACCAATGGAAAAAAAAGAAATAAGAAGCCTCCCATCTTTTTTTTTTTTTTAAACATGCTTTGGACATTCTGGGTTTGATTCACGATCACGATCACGATCACGAAATCCCAATAATCATCTATTTCTTGAGCAGGCTCAGTAACCTCTCGATTCGTCCTTTCCAGAGATCTTAGAAGTCTCTCTTGACTCTGCCCTCCCAACGATATCACACTGGAGGCTCTTTCAGGGTCAGGGGAATGAGATCCAGCTTGTTACTGGATTTAGCATATGAGTACACCATGGGGAGCCTGCAAGGCTGTCCCATGTGGGCAGGAAACTCTCAGAAGATTGCCAGTTTCTTCCAGAGGGAGAAGTAGGATACAGGATATCTCTTCTGGGAGCTTGCTTTTAAGTCTCTCTCTGGATGTTGGCCGTTGATGGGATTACACACACCCGGGTTCCTCTGCCTTTATGCATGAGGCCTGTCCGAACGTGTGTAGAGGGGCCTCGAGCATGGCTGTGGCTAGATCGGTGGTCTTCGGCTGCTGGGAGCTCTGCTCGGGTAAGGAGGGAAGCTGGAGCCCATACCTTCCGAGGGGCCCTGGGGATGACAGCCAGGCATGCAGGCAAGAGACTCTCTTGGGTTTGATTACTGTACATAAATTTCAGCAAAATTTGGTCTATGCATTTAAAAAAATGTCATGGATGTTTTTATAAGAACTTTAGAGAGTATTTGTATTGCCTAGGCAGAACCCATCTTAATATGACTCTAGAATATCTTCAAAGATTATAACTTCAAAAGACTTGTACACCGTTGGTCAAACAAGTGGAAGCAAGTATATACATACAGAAATAAATCAAATTAAACTCTGAAAAAGAAATTATCAGAATCAAAAGACACCCCACATATTGGGTATTTTCCCTGTATTCTTTTGAAAAAGAGTATGCTAGGTACATAGAGCACTTCTATACTTAGCAAGAAATATAATAATAAATTGAGTCAAAAAAAGGGAGAAGAGATGAGGAGAAGATATACGGATGACCAAAAGACATATGAAACAAAGTTCTGTATTGCTGATCACCAGGAAGTACTAACCAAAACAACAATGAGATATTACCTTATAGCAGTGAGACGGGCACACATCAAAAAGAACAAAAACAACCAATATTAGTATAGATTTTGGGGAAAAGAACCTTCATCTACTGATGGTTATAATATCAATTGGCTTAACCTTCCTTCAAAACAATATGAACACTCCTCAAACACCTAAAAATCAAGTATGGGGATTAAGGCACGTGTCAATGATTGTGATTTGATTTCCCACAAAGTATAGGCACAGAGCATGGCCAGGAGTAATTCCTGAGTGCAGAACCAGAAATAACTCCTGAGATCATCGGGTGTGACCCAAGAAGGAAAAGAAGAAGAAGAAGAATTTTGAGAAGGACTCATGAGAAATAGTACACAGAATAAGGTCTTAAACTGAAACACTTATAACCCAGATATTTTCCGGGCATCACAAAAAAATTTCCTTATGACTGATACCTCAGCACAGTCAGAAAGCAGTAAGACAGATAAGATGCCCCACCCTCCCAAAAATCAAAATGATATAAAAAAATAAAGTAAAAACAATTAAATATTCTGAGACAGAAATCACCCTATATTTTCAAGAGAGCCCTAACAATTAAAAATATACTTATAACCGAAGGTTTTTTGGGAAACAACACACAATACACAGAGATAAAAATAAGTCAAGGGCCATGAAACTCAGATTTTCAAGCAACACCAGTAGCTACTACAAGTTAACAGAGGCAAACAATGATTCCTAAAACCTCTTTAAGGAATCGATTCTACCAAATTCTGGGATTCTCTATTAGATTCTTTAGTATCTAGAACAGTAAAAATTTATCTAGGTTGCTCTAAGGTACTCATTATAAAATAATTTGTTACAGCAGTTGAAGGAAAGTATTTGAGTATCTGCCTTCCAACTCCCTGACCTCTGTCTCTTTTTTGGTTCATTATGCTTTATACTTCTATAGCAAGTTATCAGTTTAATTTTTATTTAGGGGAGTTTAGTGGTGGGGCTATATATATGTGGTTGAGCTTATGCCTGGTTCTCTGTTCAGGGAAGAGTCCTGGAAGGAGACTCAAAATCTTATTGTTGTATTGAATTTCTGTTAGATACAGTTACAAAGCTTCCATGTTTGGATTTTAGTCATGCAGTGATCAAATACCCTTCCCTAGTGCACATTTTCCACCACCAATGTCCCTATCCCACACTTTCCCCTGCATCTATGGCAGACAATCCCCTTATACTCTCTCTCTCTCTCTACTTTTGGATATCATGGTTTGCAATACAGATACTAAGAGGCTATTGCATTTGGTCCTTTCCGCATTCTGCACACAACTCCCATCCTGAACTATCCCTCCAACAATCATTGGCTTAGTAATCCCTTTTCTATTTCAGCTGCCTTCTCCTCCAGGTTATGAGGCAGGCTACCAACCATGGAGCAATATTCCTGGCCCTGTCTCTACTGTCTTTGGGTGTCAGTCTGATATTATGCTATTTTATATTCCACAAATAAAGACTCAAAATCTTATGTGCAGTCAGGGTATAACTGTGGATGGCAAGCACCTTACCTGCTATGCTATCTCTCCAAAACAAGTTGTCATATTTAATAGACTAAAGAGATAAGCAGGAAAAGGGCAAATTATTCTGAAAGTCCCAATAGTAACAGTCTTTCTTCCTCATCCAATTTATGTATAGGTGATTAATCAGCAAGCAAGCTTGCCAAAAGCTGAGACAAGTATAATATTTGTAGCTGATTACTTTCTTACTTTTACCAACTTTCTATTTGCTTACCCCAGAATAAATTTAAACCAGTAATTACAAAATTTCTTCTGTCCATTCTTAGAGAATTCTAAAATTCAAGGGTATATATAAAATCATGGTAATGAGGTATGACATTTTAGCCGTTTAAAATAATTAGCTTCTATTAATAAATGTATTGGAAATTCCCTAGTATGTGATTTGCATTAATGACTTTATTAAGAAAATTTGGTTGGTTTTTGTCAGGAATCAGAAATGATTATCCATTTCATAAGTGTAATTCTAACTAAAATTCAGGTAAGTTAGCAGTGTCCACACCACAATAAATACAAAACCAGGTAAACATAAGATGTCAGATTTTTGTTCTCAAGTGAAAAAATGTCAAATCAGGAC
Organism: Sorex araneus; assembly: GCF_027595985.1. NCBI lineage: Eukaryota > Metazoa > Chordata > Mammalia > Eulipotyphla > Soricidae > Sorex > Sorex araneus. The sequence continues at coordinate 28,069,996 of NC_073311.1, forward strand.
TGGAATGATAGCACAGTGGGTAGGGCGTTTGCCTTGCACTTGGTCTACCAGGTTTGACTCCCAGCATCCCATGTGGTTCCCTGAGCACCGCCAGGAGTAATTCCTTAGTGCAGCGCCAGGAGTAAGCCCTGTGCATCGCTAGGTGTGACCCAAGAAAAGCAGAAAATAAAAAGTAAAATCACATATCAAAGAAAGAAAAAATACATCTTGCTACACTAAACAACATGAATTAAAAAGTTAGTATAAGCTATTATAAAAGATAAAATCTTGCTTTTGATTAAAGCATGGATGGAACAGAAGCAGATCACATTAAATTAGCAGTCAGAAGGGGAAGAAGCAATATCCAGTGATCTGACTCATACATGATACACATACAATGCAAGGCAAAAAAAGACAACTAATGAAAAGAAATCTAAGACCCTAAGCTACACGTCAGCCATTGGTGATAAATAGAGTTAACATTAAATCCTTAAAACATTTATTCATACTCATAAAAATGAATATGCATTTTGTTCTATTCCATGATGTTTACTGTAAATAACATCATTAAATTATGTCTTTTCTATAGATCTAAAACTATGGCAATGATTGTTGAACATGATCACTCTTGTCAAGAACTGACTGCTGAAAATAGGGAAACGGATATACACTATAACTTGTGAGTACCTGTATTGCAAGCTACAATACCCAGAAAAGAGAGTGAGTTAGACATACAGACAGAATCAGAGACTCAGAGAAAAGCAGGGACAGACAGAGAGACTGTCCTTATACATGTACTGCATAACCAGCTCTTGGAAGCAAAAGAAACCAGCAAGTTGGTTAATTACAATAGCACTGGGAGATTAATTGGGTGTTCTGAGTATACTAACAGGATAATTTAACTGAGTTTGAGTCAGAGAGGCTCTTTTAGAAGTGTTAAACTGATTATAGGGGAATAAAGAAAGAAAGAAGAAGTGATTGCATGATTAAAGAACTAAGCAAGAGTTCTACTACTTAAAATTGAAATTTGATGAAGGCCACTATGTATTTTCTTGTTATGGACACATATGGCAAGGCTCTCAGGACTTACTCCTGGTTCTGAGTTCAGGGATGACTCTTGGTGAAGCTCAGGGAAACATACATGGTTCAGAGGACTGAACCTGGATTCAACAGGCTGTAAAGCAAGCACACTCCCCACTATGTCACAATTCTAGTCCGTAAGCAAGTCCTTAGTAAAATATAAGAATGTGATAATGTAAGTGAAAACATAAGTGTGTATGCCACTAGACCCCGCTCCAGGCTGTTTCATCCAGGCTCCCCGAAGGGGGGCGTGTGAGACCCAACCCCACCCGCCTCAAGGGATGCAGCCCCAAGAGCTGAAAATCTCCAGAACTCAACAGATGCCATGCTCACAGCCGCTCGGTGAGCCTCACTCTTGAGTGAACCTATTCCTGGGCCTCATGGCCTCGACACTTCATACCACATACCATACCCATACTCCAAGAGTACCCCACCACATTTCATGGGTTCAAAGTAGGAGGCAACCAATCTTAGAGGGAAATAATTTTTTTACATATATATCAATATATATACAGATATGCATACATATACATATACACACATACATATAAGTGCACAAGGCTCAACTTTTAACAACATGTTAGTGCTCTCTTATAGAAGGGTTTAATGACCCTGGGTGAAATACAACAATCTTCACACTCTTTCCTCTAAGGAAACATTTTTGTAGCATTTTCAGCAGTTTTTCATAACAAACAACACAAAATATACTATTTTGGTTTTGCTTTGGGGCAGGGATTAGGGTCTGGGATGGAAATATCTGAAATATGTTGGTGTAATGGTGGTGAGATTGGTGTTTGAATATTAAATGTAACTAAATATTGTGAACTACTTTATAAAATTAAAAAATATGCAAGTGTGTAACGTAAATGTGATATAAGGATCCAGCTTTATTTTTTTACATGTGGTTATCCAATTTTCCAGCAACATTTGTTGAAAGCTATCTTGACTCCATTTCATGTTCGAAGGTCCTTTGTCAAAAATTAATAGAAAGCGAAGTACTAAAGACAAACAGCATGTACATGATTATTTGGACTTATTATAATTGTAGAATATGTAAATAGGTTAAAATGAATGCAGAAAATCATGTTAAAAAGAATTCTGATGCAGTAATCCTGGAGTATAGGTAGAGAATTTGGTTTGAAGTACATTTGATAGTGTTCAAAATAGGAGGCAACCAATCTTAGAGGGAAATATACATTTTTTACACACACACACACATATATACATGTACATATATGTATATATACACAAAACACACAAGGTTTAACCTTTAACAGCATGTTAATGATGCCTATAGAAGGACTTAATGGCCCCTGGGTGAAATACAACAATACTCACACTTTTTCTTCTAAGGATACTTTATTTTAGCTTTTTCAGCAGATTTTCATAACAAGCAATAAAAAATATATTATTTTGGTCCTGCTTCAGGGCAGGGATTGGGGTTTGGGATGGAAGTACCTGAAATATCGTGATGGGAAGGTGTAATGGTGGTGAGATTGATGTTTTGAATATTAAATGTAATCAAATGTTGTGAACCACTTTAAAAAATAAAAAAAAAGAATTTTGAAAAATGTATTTTTAAAACAGAAAACAATGCATTCTGCTCTATGTGACTACAACTGTTCTATCATATATATATACTTGATTAATAATAATAGCTTGAGAAAATTAAATATTTATTTAAAATTTTGAAATCCTGTCTGTAGGCATTAAGTTTATCCTGAGGATGCAAAAGAGCACAGTAGAAATGACATCTGTACCTATGTATTCATTGCAGCACTGTTCACAGTAGCCAAAATATGGAAAAAACCCAAGTGCCCTAAAACAGATGACTGATTAAAGAAATTTTGGTACATCTACACAATGGAATACTATGCAGCTGTTAGGAGAGATGAAGTCATGAAATTTGCTTATAAATGGATAAACATGGAGAGTATCATGCTAAGTGAAATGAGCCAGAAAGAGAGGGACAGACATAGAGGGACTGCACTTATTTGTGTAGTGTAGGGTAGCATCACATGAAGCTGACACCCAAGGACAGTAGATACAAGGGCCAGGGGGATTGCCCCATAGCCGGAGACTGCTTTATGAGTGGAGGGGAGAAGGCAGATGGAATAGAGAAGGGATCACTAAGAAAATGATGACTGGAGGAACGACTTGGGATCGGAGATGCATGCCAAAAGTAGATAATGGACCAAACATGATGATCTCTCAGTTTCCATGTTGCAAGCCCTAATGCCCAAAAGTAGAGAGAGAGTATGGGGAATGCCGTCTGCCATAGAGGCAGGGGGAGGGTGGGGAAGGGGGAGTATACCCGGGATATTGGTGGTGGGGAATGTGCACTGGTGGAGGGATGGGTGTTTGATCATTGTGAAATTGTAACCCAAACATGAAAGCTTGTCATTATCTCATGGTGATTCAATAAAATTTAAAAATATATTAATATTAAAAAATAAATAAAAATAAACACAGTGCAGATATGGGTTTTATTACGCGTGTCTTTTGGTTAAGCCTGGTGCAAACATGTGCATGACATGCGATTGCATGCTGCATTAAATACCAAGAGTCAGGCTGGGGAGATGGTTTACCCTGACAAAGTTTTACACCTCTGAATTTAAATTTTAAGTACAAGTTCAACCTCTGTGACAGATTTTTTTTTAACTCTTTGATGCAACATGTATGTACATTGTACCAATGTACCAATATAGTCACGACAAGTATAACAATAAAATAAAACATTTTAAGAAAAAAAGAGAGATTCCAATGAATAATACTTTCTATTACAAAATCCCTAAGTCTGACCACCTAATTTTTAGTTTATCTTTTGTTTACTCTGTTAATCTTTTGTTTCTGATTTTGTGCTATAGACAGCTATCTGCAGGGCTTACTCATGGCTCTGCATTCAGGGATTTGCCAAATATTTGACAGGGCATGTAAGACTGTATTTGCAGCTATGAAGATAACATTGAATTTTACTTTACTCATATAGTTTCAATATGATATTCGTTAATATATATTTATGTGCATAATAAGAGTATAGAATAATAATTTATTTCCTTGCATTTTAGCTTATGTTCTAGATTTTCCAGAAATATAGTTCTAGTAATAGTTTTCTAAATTTTTAGACGCAAAGGATTTTAGAAAATCTTTGAAACAAAAGAACATAAGATTAGCATTCCTTGTGTATATGCATTGTATTTTTTTCAAATTAGTGGGAGTTATATGTGCACATTAAAGTCCATAACCTCAGCCTCAATTTTAAACATTTCCTAAAAGCACTTTTTGAAAGCTTAACTAAAGTGGCTACATATTTATCACCCACGCTTATGCACAAACACTTCCAAAGGGACAGCACTTTAAAAATCAAAAATCACAGAACCGTGTTACATTAACCAAGTTCAATAAAAGACAACCACAAATGGAATGCAAAATATCTTTCCAATCTTTCTTTAATCGCTTCTGAATGAATGGAGTGCCACCTGGGGCACAGATCCTACTACCAGCCATTTTATTAATGCTGTTATTTGAAAAATATAACTACTGAAAAATGTCACTGACACAAATTAGTATATATATTAATATACATGCATGTATGATACAAGTATATAAAAGTAGAATATAAAACTCGAACATATTGAGTATTGTCTAAATACATTGTAAGAGAGCTGTGTACAGTACTTCCCTATATCTCACACAAGGAAAATCATATAATCAGTGATAATAGTAAAGTAAGATTCGGGTTTATGGCACTACTTACTTCCCTAACTAAAATCTTTATCACCTTGAAAGGATAGGAGCCATTTCATCATTCCCAAAATGGTACTATGTAATCTTTTCACTGCCTTCTTTCTTCCTAACTTTCAGTATTTCTCGGATATTTTTACTACTATAGATATCCTTGATGGTCCTGTAGTGCCCATCTTTCATTATAGAATATTTCTATAGAAAATGCTGAGAGCATCTTGAGAAAGTTGAAAATAGTTAACCCTTTCTTCTTCACATTTACAGAGGATACTTAAACTGATTAGTTTGCCTAAAGTTTTTATTATACACTTATCATTTTCTTCTACTATGACTGCAAGATTTATTACATAATTTCTGTTGCTTGCTATTTATTTGTAGTAAACTAATTTTCCAATTAAAGAATAACCTGGACATCAACAACTAAAGCAAAATAAGTAAAAAAATATCTTGACAACACTATGGAGATATTTATGGCCTTCATTATACTTGAAATAATTCAATAACTAGACAAGTCTCTTCAAATAGAATTTAGAGTAATATTTTGAGGGGAAAAAGAAACAGTGAATTACAATAGATTTTTTTGTTTTGAAAGAATGTTCTAAGAAATATCATGCTTCAAATACAGAGAAAAGCAAAGATAGTAATGATAGATGAACCTCGAATATAAAAAATATTTGTCATGAAATAGAAATCAATGAAAACACATTGCATTGTGCTTTTTAGCTATCCATTAATGAGTATAATGAAATATATAGCTGAAAAAGGGCATATCTAAAAATAAGAAAAGCAAGACCACTATAATTATCTAGGCAATTAATAACTACCAGAAAAAAAAAAGTCTTTAGTTGAGTGCCAGTTGACTTCTTTAACCACCTTGATGGACATTTTAGACACAAAAAATCACGTGGTCAACCTAGGTTCGACTCCTCCGTCCCTCTCGGAGAGCTTGGCAAGCTACCGAGAGTATCCCACCTGCACGGCAGAGCCTGGCAAGCTACCCGTGGTGTATTCCATATGCCAAAAACAGTAACAACAAGTCTCACAATGGAGATGTTACTGGTGCCCGCTTGAGCAAATCAATGAACGATGATATGACAGTGAGACCGTGCTACATATGGAAGCATGGTAAAATAAATTAATCTATAAGCTTCCACAGTATTCTCAAAACTGAACCCTATATTATCTAAAGCCTTAAGCAGTATATCTGATATCTGCTAGTGTTTTCACAAAGTCTAGGTATTGTTCAAATTTGTGTTATTTTCTGAGATGCTTTATACTCACAATTACTGAAGATAAGTTATTATTTTGATGAGAAAAATTTTGATTTTATTCAAATTAAATTTTCATGGAAGAATAAATTCATTTCAGAAAATATGAAAAAAAAAGTTACACAAAGTGTATTAAAGAAACGTCAGGAGAGATATTATAGTGGATAGGACATTTACCATGAATGTGGCCTCTTTGAAATTGCTTCCTAGCACTCTGAGCAATCATCTCAGCCCAAGATGAGTGATCCCTGAACACAGAGTCAGGAGAAAGCCTTGAGCATGACTACTTGTTCCCTCCTCAAAAATAAAGAATAAAGGTCCAGAATAATAGTACAATGGATAAGTCACTTGCCTTGAACATGGCTTATCTGAGTTCAATTGCTGGCACCCCTTATGGTGCCCTGATTACACCAGAAATGATCTCTGAGCTCAGAGCCAGGAGTAATGCTTGAGAACAGCCTGCCTGGACCCCAAGAGAAAAATAAATAAATAAATATAAGAATAGATTGTTATCACTGTCACTATCATCCCACCGTTCGCCGATTTACTCGAGCAGTTACCAGTAATGTCTCTATTTCTCCCAGCCTTGAGATGCTTCTCCTTACTCATCTTTCCCAATGATTGGAGGCTCTTTCAGGGTCAGGGGAATGAGACCTATCATTACTATTTTTGGCATATCAAATATGCCACAGGTAGCTTGCCAGGCTCTGCCTGGGTGGGCAGGATACTCTGGGAAGCTTGTCAGGCTCTAAGATATATATGATTTGTTGCCTACTGTCTGAACTCTATCAAACATGGTGTGGTAATTATGGAAAATGGGTGGTAAGTGTCATAATATGTTGCGTGGTTGCGTGGCCGCTTTGTGCGCTGTCCGGAAAGCAACCTGGAGCATGGCAGCGGTCGGGTAGCGAAGGTCCACAGGTCCGCTGCCGGGGCTAGGTCCCTGAGGGCTGGGAGGGTTCTCACCCATCCCCCTCTGGGGCACCCTGAGTGAAAACAGCCTGTCACAGAGTCCAGTGGCATGGCTATGGGAGCCTCATTTTATACTCCCCTCTGATGCTCACAGGGTGTGGCAGGGTGTGGCTTATGGGTGTACCCCTGGGTCACAGGAGATTGGAATAGCAGGCAGAGGATCTCTGGTTCAGGGTCCTACTGAGTCCAGAGTCCAAGGTCACAATGTTCTCCATTATGTGGGTTCCATGGGACTTCACTCATGCATGAGGCTCAGCCAAAGCATGTGAAAAGCAGCCTGGAGTGTGGCTGCAGTTGAGTAGAGGAGGTGGGGTGGCAGGGCTGGGTCTCTTGGGACAGGGAGGGTTCTTACCCGCCCCCTCTGGGGCGCCCCAAGTTAAAACAGCCTGGCATGGAGGCCCATAAAAAATAATATTTTTATAAAAATATTAAAATGGTATTTTTATTTTTTACCCTACTGATAAAAATAGACAACTAAATTAAAATAAACAAGTGACTGAATTGGCAACAGTAAGGGCACTGCTCATAAGTATACTAAGAATCTTACTTTGCCAACTTCTAACTGTCCTATTTTTATTAGACCTATCAAATTGCACAAAACAGAAATTCGGGTTAGTCAGATAATGAATTTTTGTTAAATGCTCAGGGAAGTTAGAGAGACATGAAAAATCTCCAACAGATTCAGCTCATCAGCATTCAAGTTTAAATAAATTGTACTAGTCTAAAACATGATGTTGACTCTTAATCAAGGCAGTGTGTTGCTAAGCATGAGTTAGCCTCTGTGTCTAATTCTGTTTACCTATTTTTTTTGCACTGTATGAGCAACTTAATTCCACAGGTCCTTACTTTTTAAGATGGTGAATTCTGCCAAATCATGTCTTCAGTTTTATATATTCATTCAGTCACCTAATGCTACATACATAAATATATTATCTACAACTTATCAATAGCACTGTAGCTCTGTCATTCCATTGTTCATTAGTTTGAGTGGGCACCAGTAACGTCTCTATTGTGAGACTTGTTACTGTTTTTGGCATATCGAATAGGCCATGGGTAGCTTGCCAGGCTCTGCCTGTGGGGGCGAGATACTCTTGGTAGCTTGTCAGGCTCTCCGAGGGGGGGGGGATGAATTGAACCCGGGTCACCTGCGTGCAAGGCAAATGCCCTACCTTCTATGCTATCGCTCCAGCACAACAAATCTATACAAATAAATATAATATCTCTTAATGTGCTTTGCATTTCTTTGAAGTTTAATGTAGATTTCCCGTTCTTTTGTTATTTCTGGGTTTTGAAATACAGAATAGAGTTGCAAAGTTTGGTCAGTCATCATGATTCATTATAAAGTAATCTAAGGAAATCTGCTCTAGCACACAAATTGGTGGGTCAGCTTATGAATCCATTCTATGAATTATTGCAAGAACGGAGAGTCACATACTAAAATAATGCCAAACATGATGTGAAAACTCTCTAATAGAGATTTATGATCATAAACTACAATGTGTATTTTATAAGAAAGGTGCAGCTCTAACAATTGAGTGCACTATATTAGCTATCTACTATCAATTGCTTTAGTTTGATTTAGAATTTTTTAAAAAATCATATCATTTACAATGTATGGGACAATTTTTTCACAAATTATGATAAATGTTTCAGTTATATTTGTGTAATCACAAAAGGAGCAATGGCACTCTATCTTTCCTGTCACCTGCTTTCGGTAGCTTCACGCTGCTTCCCCCACCCCAGGGGGGTTGATGGCACTGGGCAGGCGAAGGAAGGAATGAGGGTCAGGCTGGTTGGTCTTAGTTGCAGTTTATTCTATTCTCATCTCCATTCTCCTCTGATTCTCCTCCTGCTTCTCCCTCCCCTAAGCAACTTCATTCTCCTTCTCGATCTCTCCTCAATCTCCTTCTGCTTCTCTCCTTCTCCTTCTCCTCTGGATCTGGATATCCCCAGCCCACTCTTACAGCCTAGTTAAATCCTAAAACATGAGGGGTTGGGACTTACACATAGGTGTGGTCACAATCAACAGGGGTAAAGTTCTTTCCCTCAGGGGATGCTTCTTCTAGGACAGATACACTCATTCAGCAGGACAACTCTTCCAAGACTGAAATTCCAACTATGGGTGTGTTTCTCCTCTCCTTAGTCCAACAAACATATAAACATTCATAAAATAAATCATTTTGTATGGACACAGTAACAGATACACTAAGCTTATAGAATTGCTCTCCTCGGGTCATCCCAATCTCAGACTACAGTGCTCAGGCCAGATTAGTCTTTCCTATCCCTAGCAAGGTCCTACTCTCGTCGCTACTTTTGGATCATGACAGCATTTGCCCATGACCAAGCTCTTAAGTTAAGAATCGTGGTGCTTTGGCCTGGCCCATTTCAACACCAGAGTAGCTCACAGATTGCCCTGGGTCCACTCAGTCCCTCATGGACCTTGCTTTTGGGGTGCTAGGAACTAAGGGCAACTGAGGCTTAAATCAAGAAAGCAGATGCCCGGGAGGGAATAATTTCGAAGCCAATTAAATCCCAAGTTACAAAAGCATAATATTAACTGCCTTCCTGTGTCTATACAAAAAGGACACTGCTTTAAACTAAACTATTCAAAAGACATAAGAAGAGGAGAAAGACAATATTAACTAACAATACAAGTTCAAGTTCAGTGTCCTAGAAGGTTCTGACCCTACAAATTAAGTCTGATTAGGGGAAAAAGCTGATTAACTGATTGAGGAAGAGAGCATAGAAAGGAGTTTACAGATAAATACAGTAGAATGGAAATGCCTCAGTAGCACTGTGATGGGTGTAACCTGATAAACCTAAACTCCTTGTGGCAAGGGAGAAAGGACAATGCAATGTTATCCTACATATATTATGTATAATATCAATAGTAAGCATATATGTTTATTTTATTTATTTTATGTTTAAAATACAGAAACGGTTTTATAGTGGTTTCTTAGTTACTTAAGATTTAAAAAAATCTTGGTATTAGATATAGTTGAGATTTGAACATCTATTGCTCTGATCCTTAGGATCTACTTTTTCTCTCCTCTGTGATTTCCACTACCCCTTATTTTTCTCTGACTTTATCATGGTTTTAAAGACACCAGTTCAAGTTATAAAGACTGTTATATACACTAAATCAATATTGTGATTTTTGGTGACAAGAAAACTACTGAGATTTATGAAGGTAGTTGAGAATAACCAGACATTATAAATCATCTTTGAGACCTCTCCAGGAGCTAGCAGATAACCTCACAGAATTCATCTATTTTACTATTGCTCACTCTACTGTTTTATGAAAAAATGATACAATCAGAAAATAGGGATATCTATAGTAGAATTAAAAATTTGTACAAAAGGTGGCATTTCAGCAAAACTTTTATAGGAAACAGTGGACAAAGAGTGAAAAACACATTTAGCATAGAGTGTCCATGTTTAGTGCTGAATATAGAGTTAATTGAGTTATCTATTCTAAATATAATTTAAAGGAGATATTATTGAGTATGGCAGCTTGGAAATATGTATACTTAATGTAAAAGAAAGATCCATTATTAAATAAGATAAAAAATAAAATGAGGAGCAGAAGTTAAATAACATTTTGTTAATTGTTATATATCCTTTTCATTTATTTTCATTGAAGTAGCATAGGATTACAAAACTATAAATGTTTTATTTGTACTTCTTGGGGTACAATACCTAGAAAGCTATTAATCAGGTCAAATACTTAACACTTGGGTAAAATTAAATTTGCACACAAATGTCCTATATATATAATATATAGTATGCATATAGAAAACATACAAATATAAATTTTAAATCTAAAAACATTTCAAATTATAATTCCAAAGGCTATATATTTTTAGGTTGTATAAAAAAAAACTATGGCATAAACAGTTACTTAAATAGTTACATAAATGTTAAGTAGTGTTAATAAACCTACTCAATAAATAAAAGGATTAATAGTTTCAGTGATTGTTAAAGAAAATTCAGAACAATGATTTTAATTTATTATTTAAAAAAATGTGAACAAGAAACAGACTGTTGGATGAAGTGTCCTAATGAAGCAGAATATGTTGCACTAGGCAAGGAGGCAAGAGAAATGATAGGACCAAGGGCAGAGCAGTGACTAATGTAGCATTTATTCAAAAAATATTCAGAGTAAGCAACTTTCTCAAAGTTTTTTTTTTTTATTTTTTGAGGCCACTTACTTTACAACAATTTCCACATTGTTATTTTATACATTTCAACAGCCATCCCACTAGCCTGTCAGTATCCCTTCACCTTTGTTCTAAGTTTTCTTCTTAACTTTCCCCCACTTTCTCATCACAGATCACTGCTCTGTTGTTAGCACTAGCTCAGAATGTTTCCACTGGGGCCTTGCCTTGAGATTCTCAGAGTACATATATATATGTACATATACATGCATGCATATATATACATATATGTGTATATATGTATATATGTATGTATACATATATGTATATGTATATGTGTATATATAACATTATCAAAGAAATCTGGATAATGAAAATATTAGTGAATAGAGTGCATGGCTACATTGACAGCTATGTTTTAATATAGGCCTTTGTGAAGAGATATTTGTTATGACATTGAAAACAAGTCTACAGATGCATTCATTTCCTAGTATCATGCAATATCAGAGACTCTTGATCACAAATAACCTAGTTTTATTTCCTTAGGGCTGAAGAGGTGAGTACAAAATGTCAAGACTTGGTTTCTTTTGAGGCCTCCCTTCTTTCAGATGACTGCATTCTCCAAGTGTCTTCACATGAACTTTACTTTATGCATGCTAGTGTTTCATCTCCTCTTATTTGGAGGACACAAACATAAGAATAAGTATATCTTAATTATGATTCCATTTAAACTAAGTAACTTCTTTGGAGATCTATCTCTAAATACACTGCAACATATGCTTTGTAGGGAGGTGAATTTTAATCCTAAATAGCAGTTATACTAAGGGTTGGGTGACAGTATTCCAAGCAACCAAATATTACTGAAAGCGAAATGCTCATTATGTCAAAATGAAAAGTTAGATAGTTGCTATGATCAAACCATAGTAGGCTGATATTGAGTTGGCAGCCAGGACCCAATTTACATTTACATTGGATCCTGGGGATATATAAAAAAAATTGCATTCCACTTTATTTATAATGGGAATCAAAATAGGCATAAAAGCAGGAAATATGAAATTTGCATTAATGGACACTTTGATTTTTGTATGCAATGAAGTATAGATTGACAAAAAATAACAATCACATGATTTAGAAGATGCTACAGTAAGAACTGTAAGAAAATTATCTTGAGTTAAGTTTCAGAAAAATTGGAGAGAAAGAAGTATTTATTATTTAAATTCATCATTTAAAATTTTTGATAGGTTTACCAATTATAAGATATAATGAATTTTGGCAAAAGGAAATGAAAGAATTAAAATTATTATTTTGCCTCAACTTTTAAACTGGAGACAGATAAGATGATCTGGATTTTTCCTTTAAATCGTTAGGACAATTACTTTGCATCATATACAAGCTTAGTAAAATTTTCAACTGGAATTTTTCAACAATACAATGGTTTTTCTTGTATGAAAATAAGTATCTGTCATAAGTTGAGCAAACTGAGTACAGAGGAAGTTTAGATGAAATCTAATTCTTTCACAGTTTAAACTATATGAATAAAAAATCTTTCTTGAAATAATATTATAACATACTATATAATAAAATATTTTATACTAATTTTAAGAAACATTCTACATGTACTTTAGGGAATAATTCCAATGGATAAATATTAACACAATTGAATTTCAGAGATTATGATGTTTAATATCTAAAATGTATAATGAAATATAAGTTTAAATTCTGTAATTATTGATTAAATGAACCTTATATCAATGTAAAAAAAGTGTTCATAAAATTAAACATTAACATTGGATTATTTATTTAGAGCAATGAGGCTGCATGTACTATGTTACATTTATCAGTATAAAAACCATACAGAATGTTACACTTGTGATACAGTTAATTACTGAATTTCTATTTTGTCACCAGAATGAAATTTTACAAGTTTATTAATACTTGAAATTCAAGACTGGATTAAACTATGCAGCCAACATAAAATCAAATATTAATAACACAATGGAGTCTATTTAGTAGACATAATAGAAATAAAGTATGTACTATACACATCATCAAAGAAAATTAGACAATTAGCTTCTCTCTGTAAAAAGAAAATAGTAAAAATCACAAATGTAATTCTGATTTTCTTCCTAGACAGTGTTCTAGTTACCTCTGCAGAATTCTCTCTCCTGAATTAAACTATAGTTGCCTAGTGCAAATACGAAGTTAATTGCATATTGATATTAACTTTCCTGGCTTCATTTTGCTTTAGTTACTTCCAGTCTTATCTTAGGATAAATTCTTAAATAAATTAGCTTCTTAGAAATACGTTTTGTATGAGGGTGGTGTGGTGGTAAAAAGATGACACGTTTAAGCTAAGGAATATGGTATTAGACATGACTATAGAAAACCAATTTTCAAAACAGATCTCTGGAATTGAATTACTCATCCTACAGCAGCAGTATGGAGCTTATAGTAGTGGAAACAGTGTTAACCCCTTCAATATTAGACCCCCGATGTCCAAGGAAAATAGCAAGACACAAGTAGATGAAGTATAACACAATGATTGTGTGGTGGCTGTTTCACTAAAGTATTATGAAGCTGAGGATACAACTATGACGATCAAGTGGGTTATATTGTTAACTGATTATAAGAATTAATTATAATTTAGGAAATATAACAGATAGTCTATCAACATTATGAAAATTAAAAGCATTTTTAAAGAAAACACTCTAATTTCTAAAGGTTTAAGAATATCAGAATTTGAAATATAATTTTCTGTTATATTAGAATAAATATTAAACATGATTATAGAATACATCATGTTTGGCAAGGTGAACAAATTACCTTGGAAGACTATTAACCCCCAAAACAAGAGATATAGAAAAATTTGTTGGGTAGATTTATTATACAAAATAGAAGCACAATTACTTGATTATATCTCCTAAAGGGCCTATTGAAAAATCCTATCAGCAAAACAGTAAGGAATGTACTGGTAATAAAATGAATGGCACCATTGAGAAACTCAAGTATCAGATCACTAAAAATCAAGGTTGAGAGTATAAGAATCTAGTATCAATGAGAATTGGTAAAATATTAAAATGCAGCAGTCATGTTTTTTTTTCTATCAGAGATAAAGTGGACTTAAGGACTTTAGTTAGCATCAATTCAGAATGATAATCAAATCAAAAAAATAAATGAATAAAATAAAAATTAAAAAAATAAAAATCAGATAAAAATAAATCACTCTCTGTATCACTGTCATCACTGTTCATTGATTTGCTCAAGCGGGTGCCAGTAATGTCTCCATTCACTCCTGTCACATGCTAACATAGCCTGATGGCATATTGGGGGCTCTTTCAGGGTCAGGGGAATGAGGACCATTATTGTTACTGTTTTTGACATATCGAGTACGCCAAGGGTAGCTTGCCAGGCTCTGCCATGCGGGCAGGATATTCTCGGTAGCTTGCCAGGCTCTCCAAGAGGGACATAGAAATTTGGGGCAGGGGCAGCCTTTAATTGCCTTTACAGGTGTTCTCAGTGAGGCATATATATATATATATATATATATATATGTGTGTGTGTGTTATTGCATATATATATATACATGTGTGTATATATATATTTCCCTCTATGATTTGTTGCCTACTGTCTGAACCCCATTAAATATTATGTGGTAATTATGGAAAATGAGTAGGGTGTCTTATGATGTGTCATGGCCGCGCAGTTCAGGAATATGTTCACTCATATGTGAGGCTTGACCTGAGTGTGTGGAAAGCAGCCTGGAGCATGGCGGCAGTAGGGTTGTGAAGGTGGGCTGTCTGGGCTGGGTGCCTTGGGGCGGGGAGGGCTCTCACCCTCCCATCTCTGGGGCACCCCTGGTGTTGGTTTAAAGTATCATTAATACACTATTAAATATATATCACTATAGTCACCATATGTCACAAACATGAAATCA
Organism: Sorex araneus; assembly: GCF_027595985.1. Lineage (NCBI taxonomy): Eukaryota > Metazoa > Chordata > Mammalia > Eulipotyphla > Soricidae > Sorex > Sorex araneus. The sequence goes on from NC_073311.1 coordinate 28,085,130, forward strand.
TACCAAATAAGAGTTTTTGTCATGTTTGCAAAATCATTTAAATAGAAGGTAACTTGAACACAATATAATTGAGATATAGGCCTCTGGTAAGAATACAGCTATTTTCCCTAATATTTTTTGCAGGTAATTGATACATTAGTCAAAAGGGTACACAAATTTAATTACTAGATAATTTATATGACATAGTAGATCACTTTCTATCCATTATATTACTTTATTCAATTTATTATTACGGACTTTCAGATATATGCTGAATTAAAGGAAATTCAAAATAAAAGATACAATAATATATAATTTGCATGTCAAAAACATCACTTTTATTACAGTTTTGTTATTGACAAAACTTAGGCTGAAAAGAACTTTTCCCTTTGTTTTTTTGGGTCACACCCAACAATGCTCAGGGGTTACTCTTTTTAGCTCTGCACTCAGGAATTATTCCTGTCAGTTCTTGGGGGACCATATGGAATGCCAGGAATTAAAAGCTGCTTGGCTGCTTGGCTGCGTGCAAGGAAAATGACCTACCCGCTGTACTATCACTCTGGTCCCTAGAGCTTTTCTGTTTTTTACTTTCACTTTTCACATTTTTACTTACATAAAAGTCAAAAAAAGTCATTGAAAAGTTATTAGTGAGGGGCTGGAGGATAGTACAGTGGATAGGGTGTTTTCCTTGCACGTGGCTGACCCGGTTCGATTCCCAGCATCCAAATATGGTCCCCTGAGCACCGCCAGGAGTAATTCCTGAGTGCAGAGACAGGAGTAACCCCTATGCATCGCCAAAAAAAAATACAAAAACAAAAAGAAAACAGATCAAAAAAGCTACTAGTGAAATCATGAATGAGAAAAAAATTCTTCTACATCAGCAAACTATAAAATCTACAAAAGTGAGAACAGGTGCTTGGGTATCCATAATAAAAGTTTACTATCCAGAGAAAAATTATCCATGGCTAATATTTTGGTGATAGTGGACTTTGTTTTAGAACAATTTCCAAAACACTTCATAATATTTGCAAATTTTAGTAGTATTTTGTAACTTTGATTATAAACACTGTGTTTAATAGCAAATAAGGGCTAAAAAGGTAGTATGTAAGATGCTTGCCTTGCAACTTCTGACTCAGTTTCTTTGGTTATGACTCCGTATGATTCCAGAAGCAATTCCTGAGTGTAGAGCCAAGAGTTGGTAGGCCCTGAGAACAGCCAGGTGTGCCCCAAAATTAAAAATGAAAACAAAAAATTATAATAAAATCACATGAATAATAAGCCATGATGCTGAAGAGACTATTACAAATACATTTCTTTTATTTCTTTGCAGGTTAATTTCATTGAAATTGCTCAGAAATAATAAAATGTAGTAAAATAAATTTAGCCTGCAATTATAGTTGCTGTTATAATTCACAAATGATAAGTGAAGTGAAATGAGTCAGAAAGAGAGGGACAGACATAGAAAGATTGCACTCATCTGTGGAATATAAAATAACAGAGTAGGAGACTAACACCTAAGAATAGTAATATATAATACAAGGAGATTGGCTCCATGGCGTGAAGCTGGTCTCACATGCTGGGGGAAAGGCAGCCCAGATAGAGAAGGGCACACCTAGTAAAATGTGGTTGGAGACCCCACGCAAGAAGGGGGATGTGTACTGAAAGTAGATTAGAGACTGAACACGATGGCCACTCAATACCCCTATCACAAACCACAACACCCAAAAGGAGAGAGAGAACAAAATGGAATACCAATACCCTGCCACAGAGGTGAGGTGGGGTGGGGTGGGGTGGGGTGGGGGGACAGGATTGGAGGGTGGGAGGGATACTGAGTTCATTGTTGGTGAAAAATGGACGCTGATAGAGGAATGGGTTCTCAAACATGGTATGAGGGAAACACAAGCATGAAGATGGGTAAATTTGTAACTGTACCCTCACAGTGACTAATTAAAAAATAAATAAAATTTAAAAATAAGGTAGAAGGCAAATAATCTTGATATATGTATATAAATATATATATATGTATATTAGTACACAGGACTTAACCTATAACAACATTTTAGTGATCTCTTAATGGCTCTCCAAAGAGAGATACAACAGTTTTCACAAACTTTCCTCTAAGGAAACCTTTTGATCATTTTTAGTGGATTATTTGTAACAAGCAATATAAATTAAATTATTTAGCATCTGCCTTTGGGGCAGGCTTGGATGGTGGTGGGAAAATCCAAAATAATGGTGGTGGGAAGGTGTAATGGTGGTGGGATTTGTGTTGAAATATTGAATATAATAAATTATTGTGAACAACTTTATAAAAATAAATTTTAAAAAAAGATAAGGTATCATGTCACTACTCATAGCTATTAGAATTTCAGCTCTGTATTTACCAGAAGAAAATATAAAATTTAGAAAATCAAGATTATAAGTTTAGAACACAAATACCTAATTAAATTTATATATATATGTATATATATATATATATATATTTTGGGGGGGTCACACCCGGCAATGCTCAGGGGTTACTCCTGGCTTTGCACTCAGGAATCACTCCTGGTGGTGCTCGGGGCACCATATGGGATGCTGGGAATCAAACCCAGGTCAGCCGCATGCAAGGCAAATGCCCTATCCGCTGTCATATCTCTCCAGCCCTATAAATAAATATATTTTTAAGAAATGATTCATTAGTAAAGGATAGCACTGTAGCAATGTCGTACTATTGTTCATCGGTTTGCTCGAGTGGGCACCAGTAACATCTCTATTGTTAGACTGCTTATTACTGTTTTTGGCATGTTGAATAAGCCAGGGGTAGCTTGCCAGCCTCTGCCGTGCGGGTGGGATACTCTTGGTCGCTTGCCAGGCTCTCTAAGAGGGATGGAGAAATTGAATCCGGGTTGGCCTCATGCAAGGCCGAGTGCATGTGCTATCACTCCAGCCCAAGCAAAGGATATTTCACATAAAATATATTATGCATTTAATATAATTCTACAGAAAAAACTTTGTTCTTATTTTTAGAATACTTACACATAAAGTTGAATAATTTGTTGTCTTTTTCTTTTAGTTTTGGAGTTATATCTATATGTGCCAAGGGCTTACTCTTGGCTTTCTGCTCTGGGGATACTTATGGCTATGCTCAGGAGACTGTATGGGGTGATGTTCATCAAACCTAAGTTAGTCACATGCAAGACAAACACCATAACTGATGCACTACCACTCTGACCACTTTGTCATTACTATTATTGTCTATTATTTATAATATTTCAAAGTTACATCTCCAAATTTCCCAACTACATTTTTATAGCATTAAAAAAGTTGTAACTGAAGTAGTTAAATTATAAGACAGTTTCATTTTATTGAGTTCTAACTAATTAAATAAGGAATTAATCCATAACATCTCTAAAGTAGCATGCAAGCATTTCATCTAAGTTAATTACATAAATTAAGATAGTAAACATTATACTACAGAAATATAAACATTGCAAGATGAGCTAGTCAGATGGAAGTGGCTTCCATTAAGCTTATAATTAATCTGCTAGGAGCTGCTCTAAGTGTGTAAGAGAGAAATAAAAGACTAAATGGAAACACAAAATTTTGAATATTTGTATTGAGTCTATGCATTTATATAAAATATAGCAATTTTATTCAGAAATATCTCTCTTTATTATAATTATACCAGAAGAATTATGAGTTCAAATATAAAAATAGTAATCAGAAAGAAAATCCTCACTGAAACCTATGTCAATACAATGTTAAATTAAAGCCAATCTTTTATATTTCTCACGCTATTATATACACACAATGGTACCAATTGTGATCATCAACCTTCAAAGATTTTTTTGTGTAAACAAATTTTGCTAATGTTCAATAATAAGAAAACATTTACTTCACAGCACTCATACTATATATGGAAAAATTGCAAAATACAGTAGTATGATCTTGAAATATGGGAATAGAAAAATAATGATAATGAGTGTAGAATATTTTGTTATTATTATGTCAGGAGAGAAATATTATGAGTCACTACTAAATGCAAGAGCATCATTAAGAAATAAGTCTCATAAAAGAATTCTAGTTTGTAGGGAGATAGCTAATGGCCAGTAGAACAGATGTGGCTCATAAAACTTAAATGCATATTCCTTGCTTATTGCTTTTTGAAAATAACAGCCTCTATAGTTTTATAAAAGATACAATGCTCAGAAAATTGGAAAACATTGCTTCAAGATAAAGTTTGGAAACCCTTTTTTTTTTATAAAAAGCTGGTGTAAAACAAGGTTATAGAGCAAAATTGCTGTAGACTTCCCTTAGTGCAATGTCTTTACCAAATATGAAGATGATATAATGCTGAAGCATATTTCCCTTTGAAAGTAAATGCATATCACTATAAACATTTAAATTCTCCTTAAGTTTTTGGAAAATGTACTGTTCTAAAATCTAGAAAAAGACAATATTAAATAGCCTGTATACTTTCAGAAACTTCTACAAGAGAATATAGGTGTGATTCAGAGTAACAAATGAATGTATCTCCATCTATATACTTAATTTCATTAGACATGTGGGAAAGATTTGAACCAAATTTCAATAACTACCCAAATTTGAAGGTTGAAGGCCAATAAGGCTTTTTTGGAGTATGATCAGAGGAGTTAGAGGAGCAAAGGTAGTATCAAATAATATATCTGAATGTCATATTAACATCTGAAGCAAAATTAGTTATATATTGTACCCAATATATATAATACATATATATATCACACTTTGTATATTAGACATAGACAAATGCACCTATTAAAAGCACAAATAAAATTTAACCATAGTAATTTTAGGCTGTCATATTTTACCCAGAGAATTTTACAGCAAAATTTGAAAGATTGTTGTGGTGCATGTGGATTTCATTGATTGTCTCATTGCTGAATCTCTGAATTGGAAAAATTCCATCAAATAAAGTAACCATTCCTAAGTTTTTCTTTCCAAGACAACATAGTATGTCAATACTATGTCAAAAGTTTACTTAATATGCAAAGAGAAGAAAAAAACAAATGGTAAAATTATCATGTATTTAAACAAAGGAACTGCACTAAGGAAGGATAATTGATCTATTCTATAGAATAGAAGGAACTCTGAGAAAGCAGCTAATTTGTTTTTGGAAATGTGATTGAAAATGACAAAATGACAAAAAGTAAGAGAAACTAATTCATAAAGAACTAGAATGCTGAAATGAAAAACTGCGTACACAAATAAAAAGTAAGACCAATGTTTTAAGTCCAAAAGGGTTAATGAATAACAGTACATTGATTTACAAAAGCAGTGGACTATAAATCAAAGTCTTGAGATGTCTTGGCAAATCATTGTATCAGTGAGGATAGGAGATGGTTAATTAAATTAAATAAGCATGAGTTCACTAGGAGAACTGAAAATACAGATAATGGCCTGGAAAGGAGTTCTGTAGCATGGAATCAGAGTATTTTTATTATGAGAAAAAAGGCAATGCTCAGGAGATATGAAAACTGGTGATACATGTTATATTTAGGTTAAAGTCACTACTGACATTTGCTGGTTGTGACAAAATTGTATTATTCCCAAGTCACAGAGAACATTTCGTTTTATTCTTTTAGCCCAAGGGATTGCAGATCTCTGAGCTTGGATGTTTCCTAATGACTAATTTCTTATCAAAAGTGACAAACACAAGATATTTGTCTGTCATATGATTAATTTTGTCAGTTTTATTTCTGGTGAGAAAATATAAAATGATTTTGTAAAAAGTAATGAAAACCGAAATACATCTATATTCATTATGAAGAATGAGAAATATGGAAAATTTCATTTTCAGGAAAAGTGCAACAAAATGATTTACAATGAATTGGAGGAAGGGGCAGTTCGGATCACACGCTGTGGTGCTCTGGGCTCACTCCTAACACTGTGCTCAGGGATCACTCCAAGAGGTGCTAAGTGATCAACCTGGTGTGCTATAGGCAAGGCAGCTGTCCCAAGTCCTGTATTATATCTTCAGCCCATTTATAACAAAATTTTAAAACAAAAACCAGCATTTGGGGCTGGAGCAATAGCACAGCGGGTAGGGCGTTTGCCTTGCACGCGGCTGACCCGGGTTCAATTCCCAGCATCCCATATGGTCCCCTGAGCACCACCAGGAGTAATACTTGAGTGCAGAGCCAGGAGTGACCCAAAAACCAAAAAATAAAAAATAAATAAAATTAAAAATACAGCATTTTTTATTTTTATATTTTAATCATTGAATCCCCATGTGGATGACAAAATTGCTCATGATTGAGTTTCAGGCAATAGTCTAACATCAACTCCTTCATTAGTGTCCACTTTTTTTCATCAGTGTCTGCATTTTCTCTCCAACCCTGACCCTGACTCAATGGCAGAAAACTTTTTTTTCCCCTTCAAGCATGGTAGTTTATCTGACTGGAATCTAATCATGAACAACTTTGCAAATGTGTATGTCACTGTGATTCAATTAAAAAGTAAATAAATGGGAAAAAAAGGAAAGAAGAAAACAAACAAGCAAAATACTGTTAGGCTATCTATCACGCCTAACACTTTACCTTCTTTCGGCACCCACTTCTCCAGAGTGACGACTTCCCTCACTTTATAGCTAAATACATTTTTAGAACTCTGCATTTCTTTTTTAAAAATATTTTTATCAAATAACTGTGATTTACAAAGTTACTGATAGTTGTGTTTTAGACAGATATTTCAATACCATCTCACCACCAGTGTCAACTTCCTTCCACAAGTTTACCCATTCTCCCCCTATTCCTATCTAACCATTCCCACCCAATCCCTACCTCCCACCCTACTGCCCCCTTAACAGGCACATTACAAAGTTCTGTGGCTGAAACTTAAATCTCATGTTTTCAGTGTTGCTGAGTTTGTACTCTGTATATATAGCTATCCCACTCTCTCAACTAGCAGGATAACTGAAGCCCTATTCCTATTGCCAAAATGCTTCTCGTTCTAGTAATTCTTCCTTTCTACCTTGATTTCTTTCCTTCTCTTTCCTCCTCTCTAAGCTCTGGTGTCAAGGGTGATCTGCGTGTCACCCCTCACTACATCACATTTGCCTATCCAGTTTTATTATACACCACAGATAAGATCATCCTTTGTCTTTTGCTTGTTTACTTCACTCAATACGATATCTTCCAGTTTCAACCAGATTGCAGCTAAGTGTATGATCTCATTGTTCCTTGCAGCTGGTATATTTCACTGGGTATTATACCACAAATTCATAATCTATTCCTCTGGGACTCCTAGAATTATTCTATATTCTAGCTATTTTACTAAATGGAGCAATGAATAATGGTGTGCATACTTCCTCTTGAATGAATGTTTTTAAAATCTGGTGAGAGAACTTTTACTGAGGACTCTTAAAATTGTTTTTCATAAGGGCTGCACCAAAAAACATTCCAACCAGCAGTGGATGAGTTCCTTTTTTACCACATTCCTGCCAGCACAGATTGTTCTTACTATTTTTGACATGTGCTGTTATCACTGGTGTGAATATCTCATATCACATTGTTGTCCTGATTTGGATTTCCCTAATGACAAGTGACACTGAGCACTTTTTCAAGTGTTGTATTGGCCACCTCCTCTGAGAATTGTCTAGAATTCTTCATTTCTTAGTGTAATCATAGCAAGGAAAAATATATTTATTTTAAAAAATAAAGCTATAAAGCAAGCAATGTTGATCCTCATTTAATACAAATGATTTAAAGATGAATTTAAGGACCCTCTGCGCCTAAAGACTTTGATTCCAGAGACCTAACACTATCGGGCATCCAGCGCAGCTTCTAATAACAATGCACTGGGACTGCAAACTGGGCTTCAACTTTGGGCTGCCCGGGGGTGGATTTTTTTTTCCTCCCCACCCTGTCTTCCTGCACGGAAAACGGCGGCAGTGGTGGCAAAACGGCGGCGGTGGCAACCGCATGGCAGGTGCCATCTTAAGAATCCTAACCCAGAGGTATTCGATTTCTACATTTGGGGCTCCCAGGGACTCATGGGAAGGGGGTATAACCGGCACGCCCTCCGCCTAGATAAATTCGGAGCTACTGAGCAGGAAGCGGATCCTCTGCGCCTAAAGACTTTGATTCCAGAGACCTAACACTTTCGGGCATCCAGCGCAGCTTCTAATAACAATGCACTGGGACTGCAAACTGGTCTATGCAATTTCTGGTAGAATTTTCCGGGACTTTATACAGAAATCCAAAACCGCGCAGACGCGGTTATAAACTTAACATCTATAATTGTCAGCTATGTGAAACAGTTCCTTTTGAACAGGTCTGTCTTGGGGGAAACTCCAAATAATAACAGTAAGTTTTGGTTGAAATATTGAAGGTTATTAATGTAGCAGCCACCTCTCTGGACTGTGAACTAAGCAAAAGCCCCACGCCGGCCATTTCGACATGGCGTACACCATACTATGAGGCACGGGATGGGGGATGAGGGTAAAAAAAAAAAAAAGGGAAAAGGAAAAAGGAAAAAAAAAAGAAGAGTTATGTACTTGTAGCAGTGGGGCTCCATATCTCTTCATTCCCAGCAATGGAAAACTAATTATCAAATGCTTTCTTGGTAGTAGGTCTGTCTCTCTTGGGTAGAAACTCCAACAACTATAGTGAGTTAGGTGTTGAAATATGGAATGCAATCAAGGTAAAGAGAAAATGAAGTGAAATTCATTAGTTATACTGTAGGGGATAGGGGGTGGGGGCGGGGGGTATACTGGGGTTTTTGGTGGTGGAATATGGGCACTGGTGAAGGGATGGGTGTTTGAATATTGTATAACTGAGACATAAACCTGAGAACTGTGTAACTTTCCACATGGTGATTTAATAAAAAGTTTTAAAAAAAGATGAATTTAAATAAGGGATTTCAATGATTATGTTAATCAAGTTGACATTAATTCATACATGAGGAGTATAATAGCACAGTGAGTAGGGCATTTGTCTTGCATGTGACTGACCTGGGTTCAATTCCTCCATCCCTCTAGGAGATCCTGGCAAGCTACGAGAGTATCCCACCTGCACAGCAGAGCCTGGCAAGCTACCCGTGTTGAATTTGATATGCCAAAAACAGCTACCAAGTCTCACAATGGAGATTTTACTGGTGCCTGCTCGAGCACATCGATGAAAAATGGGAGGACAGTGCTATAGTGCTACAGAGAAGTATAATTAAGATAATTCTATTTTAGACCCTAGTTAGTATTATATGCTATTATCATGCTATTATAATGCACTTAATTTTTTGTTCTATACAGTGTTTAGGACCAGAACCAGGGTAAAGGCCATTTCCTTGCAAGCTGACTCCCGTCTATGATTCTCCCAAACACTGCAAGGAGTGATCCTTGAGCACAAAGCCAGTAATCAGCCTGGAGCACATCTCTGTGTAGTCTTCTAAATTATAGCTAGTATATTTAACAATGTATGACCACTCAATATTAAATTTTGAATTAATATCTGCATACATAATTTATTGTAAATTTTCCTCATGACTATGTCAAATTATCTTCAACTGGAATTAAGTTTATCACTGAAAAACTAAATTTGACTTAACCAGATGATAACAAAATCAGTATTTCTAATGACTATTTTACTATCATTATAATACAATCACTTTATTATATGTACTGATAGTACTTCAGCATTTACTAGTTTGCTATTACTATTTTGCAAATATTATTATAATTATAATACTATTATTATAATTAATAGTCTTCAAATATAATCTAACATTAACTATTACATGTTTAATTCAACTGTAAGTAAAAAAGCATCTGATATGTTTCCATAAGAGTAACACTGAAGGCTAAAATTACATTTGGCAAAAATTATTAAAATGAAAAGTCCTGTTATTTCCATGGCTGCAAGACCTTGATCTCTCTCTGGACAGTTTTCAAAGCTGTTATTTCAGGAGCTGCCAATCTATGGAGGCTTATGAATTTTTATTATAATGATGAAATTTTAAAATTCTATTGACTCTGAAACTAGAATTAATGTATTCAATGAATACTCAATAAATACTTGCTGATCTACTGACTGGAACATCTGAAAATACTGCATTATCTGGAAGGAAATATGATGAGTAACTTTTAATGGGCAGGGAAAAGTAGCTTCTTGCTAAGTAGAATATGAACTTTCTTGTTATCAATATAAATTGATTCTAAAATTCAATTATGTTTGGAAATTTTTGCCTAATGTTTTCTATTAAAATGTTGATATATGGTAATTCTTCTTTTCATCAGTTCTGCCACAATCTAATGAAATATTAAATAAACACTGTAGAAAATTACAACTGAAAAAAAGTGAAATTTACAGAACTTTTTACTTTTTATATTTTGAATTTTGAGAAACACAAAAGTGTATTCAGGGCTTATTTCTGGAGATGCTCAGGGGACCATATATGGGATATTTGGATATGGGTCTATTGTAAACTCCTTATAACCTGTAATAGCTCTTTGGCCTGAAAATTTACAATGAAAAATACCACTATTTCTACTTTCTAAAGGACTCCAAATAAAGTTTCAAAATTAGCCAAAATACAGACTGTTTTTTTCTTTAATTGTGGCTCAGCTAATTTGTTATATCATCCTTATCATCAGACTCAGTAAATTTATTATCTACATATTTTCTGAATTTTGAAACAAAATGACCTGTTCTCTAGAACTCTTTGCTGGCAAGAATCATTGTTTGAGTACGTGAGATTGTAATATTTTTACAAGAGCATAAAATAACTGCTTATTTTAGTGATTTTTTTCATAGTTAAGTTAGTATTATTTTGTTTAAAACAGGTTATTAAAACACTATGCCTGTAGATTTCTGTTCAAACAAAGATAAATATAATACTTTTAGTAGTGCATTGGGGGACTATATTTGACACCAAAATTAAGAATATGCTAGTTACTCTTGCAAAATAACAAATTCAATATTATTTAGTAATAGGAAACAATAAAAAAGCTGGAAGAAGAGTAATGTGAAAACACTGAATTTGAAATTTGGATTGCTAATAAACACACAAAGAAACTGTCAATACACAAATAATGAAAAACTGAAAGTTAAAATGTTAAATGCACAATTATTAAACAGTGTACAATTAAAATTTTAAAATAATACTGCATTTTGCTGTTGGTTAGAATAAGTTGATTTTATAAATTATTTGTGGTTATTCAAATTGGTATGATCGTGTTGTATAAAATTTGGTAAATTTCAGTTAAATTATGCATATGTACCTACTATGAAAAAGAAATCTGTTGTTTTTTTTTCAGGAATACTAAAACTTCTGGTATTAAATTTTATTAGGCATTGATTTTGGCACCAGAGCATAGTACTAGAATCAGCTTAAGTATTTATGTACATATAAACACAAAAAAGCATGAAAATGTGTGTACATTGTTTCTTTCAAAAAACAAACATATTATGGTCCATCAAGATAGTACAAGGAATATAGCATATATCTTGCGGGTGGCCTGATCCTCCTTTTGATCCCCAGCACTCATGTGCTTACCTAAGTCTTGTTGGCCCAGCCTAGGGGCTCCTGAGTCACGGGGTGTGCCTCTCTCTGGAGGTTCTCAGATCAACACCAGGATGTTCTCGATATTACCACAACACAGTTCCTGAACAGTACTCTTACTCAGGCCCTCACATTGAACTGCTGGTTATAGTGGCTCAAGAAGCATTAGGAGTCATTCCCAGGATTCTCGAGCACCACATGGAAGTCTTCTAAACCTAAAATCCCTTACTAGGATTTATTGATGTAATACATCCTTCAAGATGTAGAGACAGAAATTTTGCCTATCGCTGGGGGTGGGAATGGAAAGTGACTATAAATAGTATATAATTTCTTTATGATTGCTGAAAATATTCAAAATTTACACAAGGCTGATAGCTGTGCAACTTCAGTAATATACTACAATTTCTTTTTTTTTAATTAATTATTTATTTTTCGCTTTTTGGGTCACACCCAGTGATGCACAGGGGTTACTCCTGACTCATGCACTCAGGAATTACTCCTGGCAGTGCTCAGGGGACCATATGGGATGCTGGGAATCAAACCTGGATTGGCCGTGTGCAAGGCAAACGCCCTACCTGCTGTGCTATTGCTCCAGCCCTTAATTTTACTTTTAAAACTAGAAAAACAAATGTTTTTCTTTAAGAGTCAATAAAATTACCCAATCTTACCAATATCTTAGTTAACTTTACTTGGGGTGGGGCGGGGAGTGATATAGCTCTCTAAACATATCCTTATTTAGCTTACAATGAAAGATTAAATAAGCATTTTCATCTGACATTTTGAACATACTATGCCACTGTATTCTAGATCCATATGGGATGCTGGGAATCGAATGCTGGTCAGCTGCTTGCAAGGCAAATGCCCTACCCGCTATGCTATCGCTCCAGCCCCTATACTACAATTTATTGAATTTCACCATAAAATAATTTAATACATATATTAAAATTTCAAACGCTTCTGACCTATGAAATAAAAATATAATTAAATTATAGAAAATACTATTTTTGCTGAATAAAATATATGTCAGATTCATACAAAGATCATAATTCTACCCACTAATCTTAGTATATTCTTGTGGGGATATGAAAGAGATTTGTGATAAAGTTCAGAGAGTACAGAATGTCCTTGAATAACATTGTTCACTGTCTTTTCATAACAATGTTGATACAAACAAAAGGAATATTATCAAAAGACTTGTTTTTCTTATTTGTAATTTGCCGCTTTTAAGAGCTAGGGAGGACTTATTGTTCAAGCATGACATTGAAGCCTTGCATACATAAAACAGAGCGCCTGAAACTAACAGTGATTAATGGAACTTATGTCCATTGGATAAATAAAATTAATACAAATATAAAAATTTTATTTGCTGAAAACCCAAGGGAAGTTAAATTTTAGTAACATAAGATTATGAGAATTCTAAGTGCTGTACTGGTTATGAAAATTCCCAGAAAGATTTGGAAGAGAAGATAATCGTTGTGTCTACACTGAAAATAAAAATAGAATAATAGGTAAAAAAGACATAAATAAAATTTACTTTTTATTTTATGGAAACTTTTTACAAATTTGGGGATTTTGTTTTGATTTTGGTGACCACACTCACAGTGCTCAAGGCTGATGAATCACTCACAGAGATGCTTGGGGGACCCTATGTCATGCCAGGGATTCAACTGGGGTCTGCCAGGTGCAAGGCAAGCACGTAAACCTCTATCCTATTGCTCTACTCCTGAAAACTTCAGTCTTTATGTTTTGCTATGCAATCATAACGTTTCGTTTTTTTTTATGTTATCTAATTATGTTCTGTTAAAAATTCCATAAAAAACATAACAGGACTTAAATAGTTAACATTTTCATGACATGCCTTTTGTATTACTGTTTGAAAAAAATTATTTATTCATGAAGCTCCTAACAGCTACTGCTTTTAAAAAGTATACTATGATAAGAAATTGGTTTTAATCCTTAAATTCTAGGGTTTGTTTGGTATCAAAATGAAAATCATTTATATTACTTATAAATAAACTCATGGATATTATGGCATCATTTATACTCTGTAAGTGAAACGTACATATTTTAATGATATTAATTACTACTGTATACCCACACCATATATTCTGCTCCTTGTTGATTTTTCTTATGGAAACACAGGAATCTTTACCTTAGTTTCTCCATGTAATGGTTTGTACTAGAATAGATTCTATTCTTTTTTATAGAATAGACAGGTAAAAAATGTCTATTTATTCTATATTTATTATGTATTTCTTCTGTATACATTATATATTTATTACATATTTATTAACTGTTAAAATACTGAGAACATAAAAATACATAACTATTTTATTGGTTCTTTTAAATTTAATTATATGGCTCTCTAATTCTATCTAGCATGTGTAAGCAGGAAGATGTGGAATGAATATTTTAGTCTTACTGCAGTCTATCACAAAATTGAACTGCTTCTTAAACTTCAAATTTTCTTATTTGTAAATGAACATATTACTGCCATATATCTCCTAAATATTTTGGATAATTTATAACAAACCCATTTATGTGATAGAGCATTGCATCTGGAGATTACTTGCAAGATCTTCTACTAATTAGAAAACTGCAAGAGTAACGATGGCCAACTCTTTTAAACCTTATCAGCTCTTACATTCTCTAAGCACAATCATGTGACTCTAAAAGAATAATAGATATAATTAAGTCATTGTTCAGTTAAGTCATTGCAATTCAGGTTATCCATAACTATCTATGTGAATTTTCTTCTTTATAAATGAATTTAGAAACCTTATGCATAGTGATCCAAAAGCGAACCAAAATTTGCAACAAAAAGATGGTCAGGATTTTTATCAATCTTCTTTAATAAACATTCAAGTAAATAAAAAAGATAAATTCTACCAAGGAAGAAAAATACTAAGGAAATTTCTTAACAGCATTGCCCAGACTCTTTCTAAAGACACATTGTTGGAAAAGAAACAAAACCACAGCAAAACACTGTGGACACTTAGTGATTTGCTGTATAGCTTCTAAAGCTAGATTTTATTGAAAACTAGAAAGATATTATTACACATTTTAATTTTGAAGTATTTGAAAATCCAAAGACATTTAATTGCTATGTTGGAATTTTCCAGTTTTCTAAAATTTAAGGACTGAATAGCATGTAATAAAAGAACTTTATGTTTTTAAAATTTCATATATTTCACACAATTCTGACTTTTGTTTTTATATATATGGCAGTCTGACATTTATATTTAAACACTATTTTGTACATATATATTATATTTCATCTGTATGTTTCTGTTGTTGTTAGAGAGACCCATTCAGCAGCAGGACCTGGGGTCACTCCCAGGCATACTAGCTACCACTGAGAGCAAACCTTAACAGTTTCGAGCTCAGGACCAGCAGTCCCTTGGTCGGAGGTTATTAGGGCCCGCTGGGATTCCTTGGCAGTGCTGAAGACCACTAGGGCAATACTCAGAGCTGCAAGTGGCGAACCTGGGAGACCATTTAGGGCTAGGAATCAGCCCAGGGACTCATGTTAGTACTATCCTGAGTGCTATTACTCTGACCCATTTAAAAAAATGTATATTCTTGAAAAAATGACTCCTATATAATTTTTAAACTGCATTTGATCTACTAACCAGTTATTTTTGTTCTTTATCTTTACTTAAATAATAATAGACAGGTATGCTACTAAACTAATTATATGATGAAGTGAACTGGATTTTGAGTGGTGATTTTAATGTAATATATGCAGATGTTGATTTATAACGATGCAGTTCTGAAGCTTACATAAACTTATAATGTAATATGGTTTCAGTGGCAAGTTACTAAAAGGGATATTATTGAAACGCCTGTTTTTGTTATCTATAGGCCCTTCAAAATGTAATGTAAATGTAAGGTTATGTATTATATAATCCCTCAATTTTATAAGAAAAAACAAGTCATTTTTAATATATGTGGTTTTTCTAGTTGTAATTATGTTTATAAATTCAATAACCGCTTCACATTTCTCAATAAATTGCTTCTCTTCTATTTTTTTCTATCAAAGGTTTCCTGTGCCTAATAGTCATATAGCTCATTTTTCTTTTTTTTTTTTACCCTCACTAATGAAACTCGTAATAGTTTTGGACCCCATGCCATTTTGTCTTGTACTTACAGCTTGTCCTTTTATAAAAGAAAATTAGAAAACCGCTGAGTGTTATAGATATTAATGGTTGTTAGAAAAGTATAATAAAAGGCTCTCTTTCCACAGCTTTGCTAAGCTTTCATGTCATTATTCATGAGTGACTAATGCATTCAAAGGAGAAGAGTGCTGATCTCCAAGGCTAGGATGATGGACAATAGGGAGGCAGAGTGGCTAAGAGAAAGCCATTTGTCATACATGAAGATCTAATAACAACCTTGCCTACAATGAGATATTTAAGCTGAAGTTAGAAAAAGAAACTTTTATTACACATGAGGTTATCATTCATGACAACTCATATAACCAAGGACAAATCTGTTGGACACCTACTTTGGATAACTGAATATGTTTAAAGCACATTAACAAACTAAATATCCAGAAGATAATACGTAATTTAAGTATGGTTATTAAAGAGACTTCTATAATGTCCTTACCTCTGCAAAATCACTTAAACTTTTATATAACTTTGTATAGTTTTGTACACAGACACAAACGTATATATACATATATTTTTTAAGCTGGGAAAGCAGCACAATATGAATAAGGTTTATAAATATTTTGTTTTACTCTGTCTATAAGCAATGAGATCAATACTAATTACTGTTTTATTATGCCTTAGTTTATTAGAAAGCTATGGAGTAGCTCCAGAATCTCAAAAAAAGTATACTGAAGATCAGAAAATATAGAATCCAAATTTTCTAGTATCATCCTAGAAGTGATTATATTAATATAATATTAGCAGTAAGAATTAGTCCCATTATTTTTAAGATGTTACTCAAAATCTGTAGTTCAAAATTTAGGCTGTGAGAAGAGATGGCCGCATGCAAAGCAGGATAGTTATGCATGAACTTATTTGTAAAGTCACATAAAAATGCTGATAAGTGTAATTATTCAAGGGAGCATTAAGAAAATATTATTTAAAGAATATGAGGATGGTTCAGTGAAAGAAGTATCTGCCTTGCAAGTATGAGACCATATCTGAACACTGTGGCCAGCTATGTGACACTCAATGAGCACACACTATAACTATGTTAAAAGCACCACAATTACTGAGTATGATCCTAATAAACACACATAAGTATCGTAAACTTTTGTTAAACTTCAATAAAGCACCAAAACCGAAAGTATGTGCAACACCCACTCATTACAACAAATAGTAATAAAGCAAAAAAAGAAAAGATGGGATTAAAGCAATGAATTATTCCAGAAGTCAATATCTGTATATTAATTGTGAGTGTTCAGACTCTTTGCTGCTTAGGCCTTCAGTGGTACTCAGAAACCACATCCAGTGGTATTCATGGACTCAAAGCAGAGTTGGTCATATGCATTCCAAACACCTTATCCCCCCCTGCCCTCTCTATCCATCCCTTATTCAGATTAAGTTCTATTCCTCACTAAAATTGACTATAGTTTGGTACTATTGGAATGTTGATATGGTATTGGATCTAGAATTTAACTAATTTGTAGAAATACACTAATTTACTTGGATATATGAATGCTTTCAAGCTGAGTAATTTATCAATACCTATTTATCACCAAATACCAATTTATCACAGGATAATCTAAACTGAGTGTAAAATTTGGACACAAATTACAAAAGTTTAATCTTTATTCTTACTATTTGTCTTAGTGTTATAGGCCAAGTACAGAAAGATTATTAAAGAAATCAGTGTTACTCCTTGAAACTAAAATTCTGGTATGATTTCCATTGATGAATCAATTTTGACTTACTTTTTTTCCGTAGATTTGTAATGCACAGAGGGAATTTAATTTTAATTTTATTTTAACTGCATGCTGACAATAGGTAAAGTAACAAAGAGAGAGAGAGAGAGAGGAAGAGAAAGATAGTGCCTGCCATAAAGACAAGGTCAGGGGGAGGATGGCTGAAGGGAAACTGGACACATTGGTGATGGAAAATGTACACTGGTGGAGTGATGGATGTTGGAACATTGTATGTCTGAAAACCGACCATGAACAGTTTAAATCTGTACCTCATGATGATTCAATAAAAACCATAAAAATAAAAAAAAATTACAGTAAGTGAATCCAAAAGCTTTTTGACTGCAGCAGCCATCCATGCATTAATTAAGTAATTATTAAGCCATTTTTTGGTTGCTCCTTGTAGTTTTCTAAAAATTGGCTTTCTACTAGAAGTGGGAAAATCTGTCTTCATGAAGCTTCAAATCTAACAGTGAAAATACAAATGATAGGACATGATATCAACTAGATGTAAATACTATGAAGAACAAAAGGCAAAAAGAGAAATATGGACTTGAGGTGGTGATAGGGAATATTAACATTTTAGGTAGCATAATTAAGAAGGACATTTTAGAATGTGTGATTTGGGTAGATATTATAGTAAAAACCTCAGGTCAGTGTTATATCATAGTCATTATCTAACAAGAGATGGTACATATGTTAGCCAATTAATATTTAATAATGACTGTTATTCATGGGGCAGGAATGAAGGACATGCTTCCATATGGTGCTCAGCTATTTCTTGGACCACCCGCAGTGATTCTTAGCTAACCATAGGCAATTCAAATACGGCACCCAAGGATACGGTGGTGCCCCAGTATTGCATTTTTGGCAGCCATTCAGTACACTACTTAGGATCACCACGCAACATCCTGCAGTGCTTAGTGACTCTTCCATCAAATAGCACACAAATATCTTTCCCATATTTCTCTATTCACTCAGTAATCAAATGAAACTTCCATATTTGTCTATTTTATCTTCATGAGACCATACATTTTATATTTGATCTCTTGTATGGGTACTATTTAAATTAAAAAAGCAGTCCTTAACCACCCCTGTTACTTTCTGCTTTTATATGGCACTTAAAATTTTAAAAATGGTTTCAAAACGTTTTCAAAATGGTTTCTTAAGATTCTAGCAAACTCCACTCCTTGAGAAAGCTACCCACATGATTTTGTTTGCTTCTTCTTAAAAGCATTCAATGAATTGATGTGGGATTGGGGGAGAGGGTTGTTTATTACTTTGCTGGGGTTGCTCCTTGCTCTGCAACTCTTGGTGGAGCTTGGCAGACTACATTGGTGCCAGGGATCAAACTCTGATTGGGCAAATTCACAAGTGTCCTACCTACAGTCCTATTGCTCTGGCTCCTCAATGATTTGCTTTTATGTGCACTTTACCTTTACACTAGTCATGAAAAAATAATTTTCAATAAATAAATAATGATTGAGAAAACATGTTTGCTATAATGGTAATTTTTTTTAGTTTTAGGCATTGCAATGTTACTGCATTACACCCATCTCCAAGTTATCCAATCCTTCCACCAACATCACTTCTTTCTCCCTATCTTAGGCAACCTTATCCTATCAAAATGATTCCCCCAACTTTTATAGCCCTAATTCTGTTACTAGAATCTAAGTGCTTGTTTTCATTAGTCATTGTCCAGTCATTGTCTGTCTAACATTCATCAACTTAAAGAAGGCCTTTGATTCTTTTGAGACTGAAGTGGTCATCGAAGTCCTAGCCAAACAGAGCATTCAAACTCAGTACATCAAGATCCTCCTCTGGCTGTATTGCGGATTCACCACCAGGATCTCACCATTCTACAAGGAAGTGATCACTGATATAAAGAGAGGGGTTCAGCAGGGTGATAGCATTTCACAAAACTCCTCAGTGCCACCCTCGAGAACATCATGTGACGACTGGAATGGGAAGGAATGGGAGTGAAGATAGACCGTCGGTAACTACACCACCTCCACTTCACTGATGAGATTGTTCTCATAACAACAAACATTAGCCACGTGGCACAAATGCTGGCTGACTTTGACCTTGAGTGTGGAAAGGTTGGACTGCACCTGAACCTCAACAAGATGATGCTCATGAAAAACGAACTAGACTCTGATGTTCCATTTGCTATCAATGGAATGAACATCTGCGAATGCAGCAGCTATGTGTACCTGGGTCGAGAACTCAACATGAGGAACGACTTGGCGCCAGAACTGCTCAGGGGGAAGAGAGCACTGTGGAAAGCCTTTAAGAGCATCAAAGAAGTTAAGGGGACAATGGATCTCTGGCTCCAGACATATCTTTTTGATTCTACTATTATTCCTGCACTAACATATGCCTCAGAGACCTGGGCCCTACGCAAACAGGATGAGAACGCTATTCGGGTATCCCAAAGAGGAATCGAAGGAGCTATGCTAGGAGTTTCATGTCTCACTCAAGTGAGAGAAGGAATCCGGAGTTCTGACCTCCATCAACAATCAAGAATCAGGGACGCTGTCTCGTTTGCCAAGACATCAAAAATCAGATGGGCCGGACATGTACTGCGATTCAGAGATGATCACTGGACTGGAGCTGTTACCAACTGGATTCCACGGGAAGTCAAAAGACCGCGTGGCTGCCCACCAAGGAGATGGTCAGATTTCTTCGTCAAAACCCTGAATGCACGGTTTGAGGCACATCCTGTACCTAGAGTGAGCAGATATCATTGGGCTACACTAACATGCTACAGGGACAAATTGAGACGTTACTCGCACCTGCTCGAGCAAATCGAAGATCAACAGGAAGACAAATGATACAAGTGATTGTCTAGTCTTTGTATAAGTCAGAATATCCAGTATTTGTCCTCCTCATATTTTTTGTGTTATATTATTTCTCTTAATGCACATCCTCTATGTCTGTTATGCTGTAGCATAAAAAAAGGTGTTATTGCACTCATTTCTGAGTAGCATACCATCTCATATAAGTTCTGTCTTCTTATATTCTCATCTGGTGTATGGCATGAGTTGGTATCTGATCTTGGTTCTAGTATACAGTGCTAGATTATTATTATTATTATTATTATTATTATCTCAAGAAAATAGTCGAAAGAGCTCATTTGACATGATATGTCAATTACATTGACATAAATTTAATTGACAAACATTTAATCATGCTTTTGTGATAAAATATAATAAATGCTTAACACTTTGTGTTTGCATTAAATTTTCCAAAAATTAAAAATCTATATTATGCTTTGAAACTTTAAAAAAATTGATGTCATAATTAGCGGACAACTTTTAGTATTATATCCAATTCCCTCCAATGGCTTCCAGTAAATCTGTGAATCATACATCCTTCTCTTACCCTTGCTTCTAATTTTCTGCATCAGCAATTTTATTTTGAGGCCTGCCCATAGAAAATTGTAGTTCTTTGCAGAGAATAGGGAGTACCTGGAGGTCAATAACGTCATGAAGAAAGCTTTGCAGTTCAGTTCATTGGATCAAGGATAAATTATGAGGAGAAATTCATATCTAGATATTTCCTAAAGACTCATAAGGTTGCATAACACTCATTTGATTTCCTACAAATTCCTTCAGAAATTTCTGTAAGGAGTATTTTTTAATAAATCAGCAAAACATCAATTGTTATCACATGGTCAGTCAAAAATATGACTGCAATATTTCCTTTTATCATTCATACTGCCTAGCTCCTCTCCTTTCCCCCCTTGGTAACCCTTCATTAACACACCAATGATTGAATTTTATCACATTAAATTTCAGAAACTTTTCTCATTGGGTCTACCTATACCTTTTCCTTAGTTAATCTCATATATTCCTGATAGTAATAATACAAACAATTATTTTCTCACTGCCTTGACTTTCTTCAAAGTTTTAGACAAAATTGTGTCACTTAAAATATGGATGGAATATAAAAAAAGCATCAGTACACAGTCCTGTCTTTGTGCAAAGAATCTATGACTTAATGATATGAACTATTCAAAATCAGGGTTAATGGAATAACTTATTAAGGCCATCACTATATATGTATATATATATGACATATTAATCATCATCATCATCATCATCATCATCATCATCATCCAGTTGACCATCGATTTTCTCGAGTGGTCTCAGTAATGTCTCCATTTATCCTAGCCCTGAGATTTTAGCAACCTCTCTTTACTTGTCCTTCCCAATGGTGCCACATTCGAAGCTGTTTCATCATTGTTACTGGTTTTGGCATATGAATACGCCATGGGGAGCTTGCCAGGCTCTCCCATGCTGGCAGGAAACTCTCAGTAGCTTGCCAGGTTCTGCGAGAGGGAGAACTAGGCTACAAGATGTCGGGCGGCTACAAAGAGGCCGCGTGCTTCCAGGAGCTTGGTTTCATATTCTCTAGATGTTGGCCGTTGATGGGATTACACAGTGCTGGGGGCATTTTCTGTGTGTGACTGCCTAGCTACTGGAAAATAGGGGATCTGGGCGGAAGAGGCCCAGTCCAGATCGGGCAAGCTTGGAGATCTCAGCCCCAGGTCCCACACACCTGGGTTCCTCTACCGGTTCCTTCATGCGTGAGGCTCATACAAACATGTGGAGAGGGGCCTTGAGCATGGCTGTGGCTGGATACCGGAGGTCTTCAGCTACTGGGGCTCTGCTTGGATGGGAAGGGAAACTCAACCCACCCCCTCTGAGGGGCCCTGGGTGAAGACAGCAAGGCGTGGGGGCAAGAGACTCTAACAAATTATTAGCCAAACACATTCCAGTTATTCATAAAAGTACATGTTACTGTCACTTCAACAGTACAACTTTGCTATCTCAGGACAACTCAAACTCATTACGTCTAATAATATCATCATAATATCATCATAAGCTACCTCAGCTCCCATTCCACTTACCAGTTGATTACATTTTAGAAGGAATTCAACCAAATAATTGTTAGCTGTCTAAATTTGAGAATTATAATAGATTCCATAGGGATAGGCCCTGGTCCATCCAGTCAGTCATTAGGACCCTGCTTTTGGGGTGCTAGGAACTAAAGGCAACTGAGGCTTAAGTCAAGAGTATAAATGCCCAGGAGTTAATATCATTCAGAGTCAATTAACTTCCCAAGTAACAAAAGCATAGCATTAACTCTCTTCCTGTGTTCACACAAAAAGGACATTGTTCCGAATTAACTATTCAAAGGACATAAAGAGAAGAGAAAAGTGATATTTACAAACTAACAGAGTCTGATTAGGAGATAAAAGGATAGCTTGGGGGAAGCGGAGCACAAAGAAAGAGGTAACAGGTAAACAGAAAAATGGGAGTGCTTCGGCAACGGGAATAACCCAATAAACCTGAGCTCCCTATGGCAAGGCAGAAAGGAAAAACCAATGTTATCCTATAATTAGGGTTTTAGTTAATGTTTAGGGTTTAGGATTAGGGTTAAAGAGATAATATAAATGGTAAAGTAATTTTTTGCAAATGATCTACCATGACTTAATATCTGGCACCATGTATGGTCCATGACAATTAGCCAGAACTAATCTTTGAGTAAAATAGAAGTACAACTTGAACACTATTAGCTGTCATAATCCCTGCCTTGTAAAAAGAAAATAAATTATAGGTATGAGAAGACTCCAAAGAACATTCAAATTTGGGGAATCCACGTAAAAAATTATATTGGCCTGGTATCTGTAATAAACTTTTCATATGGATTATTTCCATTCTAAAACTATATTTATATCAGAAGGGATAGAAAGGAATCTACTTTATTTTTATATTAATCTATTGGTCTTTTAGTCTTTTTTTTGTTCTGCACTCAGGGTTCACTCCTGGTTATCTCAAGCGACCATATGTGGAACTGTGAACCAAACCAGGGTTGGCCATATGCAAGACAAGAACCCATCCCAGTGTTCCATGGCTTTGGCCCCAGAATATGATATATTTTTAAGAGGGTCTTGGGAGACCAGCTGAAAGGTCAACTATATGCAAATGCCTCTAATGCAAGGTTGTCTTTTAGAATCTTTCCTGCCTGCAATTAATTTTACAAGGAACATACTTCTGACTCAAAGCAGGTGAAAATTCTCTCTAAAAAAGAAAGACTAGAATTCCGGATACCTAATTAAAATTGTTGCATTTGACTTATAGTAAAATGATTTAACCAAAGCACTTTAAGTGAGCATAAGACATAAAGTCATGAGCAAAGTAGAAAATCTAGCAGACATGTGGAACCTGAAGATGGTATCCTGTCTGGGTTTTCTGAAGACCTTTATGTGAGTAAGTATATATTTTCTTACATATATATACTTTTATATATAAATAAATATAAAATATATTTTTTCTCATGTAAACGAAAGGAGGGAAGACTCAGATAATGGAGTGTCTATTGCTTGTGAAATATCAAGCAATAGACACTCCATTGTGGAGAGCCGCCACGGAACCATGCTTTGTAGATAACACCTGATAAGGAATCAGGATGTCTTGTCACGCCACGAGCTGTAACTAGTTTATCAGCTTCAGACACTTGGGCGTAAGGAGGCAGCGAGGGGTAGATAAGGAGGGAAGCTGCCTAGCGGGGGGATTCCTCCCCGTTCGTCCCTCATTCCTCTTCTTTCCCGTTTTGCTTAAGAAGATCTCTGAATAAATTGCTGCCAGAAGAATCTCCGGGTTGCGTGTTTTCTTACAGAAGACTCAGATAATGGAGTGTTTATTGCTTGTGAAATATCCCTGTTACCAAAAGAGCTCTTTCTCATCAAAATCTAACATCTGTAATCATAAAAATCAGCTGCTAGATCTTTTCTTTTAGCTGAAGGCTTCCAGTCAACAATCTAATCTTTCTCAATGGTAGATACTGTAGATTGTATAAAAATCAATGGTGATAAATGTAGGTAGAGTAAGACATTGTGATAATTCTATTTTAGGGGTAAAAGATTGAGACTTTTTTTAATTCAAGATATTGTTAAAGATTGAATTATATATATATATATATATATATATGTGTATATATATATTTTTTTCTTTTTGGGTCACACCTGGAGATGCTCAGGTGTTATTCCTGGCTCTTCACTAGGAATTATTTCTGTCAGTGCTCAGGGATCATATGGGATTCTGGGGATTGAACCCAGGTCAGCCATGTGCAAGGCAAATGACCTACTCACTGTGCTATCGCTTCAGCTCCCTTGAATTATATTTTTGAAATTTCAAAATTCATATGTTGAAACTCTTACCAAACCAATGATAATATATTGAGAGATATGACCTTGATATGAAGGCTTAGTGTCCCTATAAAAGTCCTGTTTCTCTGTCTCTCATTCTCTGTATCTTTATCTCTCTCTATCCCTCTCTCCTCTCTCCATTCATTCATAATAAAGGTCATGTAAGGAAAAGAGACAGAGACAGCCTAGAAGTCAGTAAGAAAGCTATTTCTAGAAAACGAATATGCCCTCCTCTCGACTATAGAATTTCCAACATCTAAAGTATAGGAAAATTCATTTATGTACAAAAGACTTAGAAATACCAATTGTATAGCATTTTCTTATGACTGCCTGAATTGATAAATACAAATATTTAATAAATCCCATGGTTTTATTCTTCTTCCTAGAAGGTGTATTTCTACTAGTATTCTCAAAATGCATACATATTAAAGTTTCACAACAAATAAAATTTAGATTGCTATAATTTATAGAATATAGCCACTGGGATTTATAAATTTATTTTATCATACATTAATTCCAAAGTATGTGTGAGAATGCCATATTAAATAAAATTAATATTTATTTAATACATTAATACCCAAAACTCATACTGTGTCCTCTGAAGGACATTTTTGTGAAGGAAATGAAGAAAAGACATAAACAATAGTCTAGCATTATCTAATGAATATTCTATATAGAAGAACATTCTGCTATGGTAGATCAGAATAGCAATTGAAAAATGAAATTTATACAACTAGAGCATTATTTGTTTAGGAAGAGAAATGACCCCTCTCTTACTCTAAAGTAGACCTGATAATATATTTACTTGTACTGATTTATCAGAGAGAAGGACCTAACAACACCTAAAGATAATTCAAGGAAATGGTTTGGAGTATAGTCCATTGGGTAGGGTGTATGCCTTACAATCATCTGACCTGGGTTCAATCCCTGTCATCACATATAATTCCCTGAGTACTGTCAGGAGTTATTCCTGAGAATAAAACTAGGAGTATACACCTGAGCACTGCTGGGTGTAGCCCTATAACAACAACAAAAACCAACAGCAAACAAAAAACATAATCTAAGGACAAAAGACAGCTACAAACCTGTATAGAAAAGAACAAAGTGGGGGGGGGAAAGGTGTTATTTAGTATGGTATTTCAATTAGAATTTTAACTTTAATTACAGGGGTTTGGGTACCACATATGGTCCCCCAGAGCCAAGAATAAGCACTGAACACAGTGGGTATACCCCCAAATCCCTAGAGATATAGTAAAAAAAAAAGAAGAAAAAGGAGTATCTTTATCAGGCATTTAAAACAAAAATAATAATAAAAAATTACTAGAACACATTTCCAGCATTTCAAATCACAGCAAAGGAAGACAGAAAGAGCTAGTTATAAAAAGTCGAAGAATTACAAATGATCATAGACTAAGGATCTTTTGTAACAATGATTTATGAGATTTGTATTGAGAATGACATTTTCCAGAAAGGACAGCACGTTGACTTGTCCTTTAAATCTCAAAACCTAAAACAGTGTCTGTACTTAAGATGTTTTCACTAAATCCCAGTGACAAGAACACAATAATAATAAAGTTCTACTCTGAAATTTGTGGAAGAGGAGCCAGTGAAATGCCCTGGGGTATCCCCGTGTGACAACTAAAGCGAATACAGTAAGAGACATCTTGCAAGTATTCTAGACATTCTATATCAGTCTGGATGTCCTGCCCCACATTAAGCTTTACTCATATTTTTCATATCTGTTTTAATATAAAGTCATTATGGGTCATGCTATTAAATACATTTTTATTTAAGCAAGTGAAATATTTCTCTTTTTCTCCTCCAGAAAGCTTTATGTAGTGAAAATGCTGAAAGCTTCCTCTAATTGAAACTCTAGAGCCAGTTAAACCTTCAAGTACAGCTCTTATATCTACATATTGTATGATGTTAAGAATCATGACACTATTATTGAAATAGAGACAAAATATTCTTCAGGTCAGAAGAAAATTGGTGTGTGTGACCAAGGGGATTATGCATTACATTTCATCACAGACTTGTCACTCTTTGATATACTGTAGGACACTAAAACTATTGTGTCCATGAATTATAACCCCAAATACCTTCTGTCTGAAAATTCATTTTATCAGGGATCTCAGTATTATATATCACCATAGTAATGTGCAGCATATTTTCAGTAACATATCTTGATAGTATGCCATAGGTTGGAATAGGGTAATTATCATTATAAGAAGGTTTTACCATAAATTTTATGTTTTAATTTTGATGTTTAAAGTTATGCAAGTTGTCTTTGTAACAAGAATGTTAAAAGCTACTCATAGGTTATTTTATATTATAAAATCAGTTCCAAGGGATTTTTTAATTATTTTCAATTTTAAGAGGTCTCTTATGAGAAACAAACAGTTCATTAATAATACAGTAAAAACTGAGTGAATATTCTTTATTTTACATAGCTATAGCTAGTGCTAAGTGGCTGTTTGTGGATGAAAACAAAATTAAAGAAGAAAAATACTATGAACTCAATTTCACTGCACTAAAGTAACCATGCACAAATGCAGAAACAGGAAGCTGTTTAAATGCAAAAATCTTGTTAACTTCTCTGCTGGACCATTCAACATTTAAATGGTGTCTAAATATTTTAAACATAATAAGAAATAGATCTCTATAACTTTCATGACCATCCACCTCTAACTTCTGGACTAAATTCTGGCCTGACTAGTCATTAGTGGATAATTAGCAGAGACAGGAGAGATCCAACAGCCAACACAAACTTGCTTTTTTGGACTTGAGAGCCTAGTTAACTTTATGCAAATTGGTAGGAGACCATTATCATGCAGCCTTGGCAATCAGTGTTTAATTTGTTGATAGCCTTGACAGTTGTGGCCAGACTATAATTGGCAGGGGCCTTAGTGCAAAAAATAAATAAATTGGGTTGTGCACAAAACTAAACAACATAATTACCAACAATTAGACATTAATTATGAGGTAGCAGATTCTCAAACCCTTCTGAATTTGGCCAAAGCTAGACCTAATTATATTTTAATGTTGTGAAAGCATTCATGTTCCTGAGATAATCAGGTGTTCAGAAGGTGATTCCTGCAGATTTTTTGCTTCACAATGGATTATCATGTTGGGAAATTAAAAATGTTTATTTTTGGCACACAGCTAATAATCACTAAAATATTAGTGAGGTGGGATTCATGCTAATTTGTTAGTAATTGATCTACTTTACCTATTTTATTTGATCACTTATTAGAATACTGACATACAATGAACTGTACATTATTTTACAATCACGAAAAAAGTCATATTGATGTTTTTGTTAAGAATGGAAGAACAATAAGTAATGCTCAGGGCAAAAATTAATCTCCTCTAAGTGGCTTCCACCATTACACAGAAATCCCTCTCAATATTAGTGCACAGTAGTCTTGCCACAATAAACTCTCAAGCTCAAGTCTGACTACGAGTTTTTATTACTAGGTTGAATATATTCAGATGCAAATACTTTGGTAAGGCGATCAGCTATTGTTATTAATAATAAATTCTACCACATCCCTTTGGGACAGGAACAGCATTATAGTTATTCTCTCTGCTGAGAAATGTGGGTAAATTATATTATCAAATTGAAGCAGCTTAGTAATAGCTGAATAACTATTTTTCTTACTGTTTCCTAGAATCTAAACCAGTCATACATGGTAAAATCTACCTGTTAGGTGTATATTCCAATTTCTTGTGATTGAAACAGTTTGTTCTATACTGCCTACAAATAAACATTTATGCTAGTTTGGAGAAAACCATTAGATTGTACGTTTTTTTTTCCTTTTCAAGTGCATGTGGCTTCTTCAGTTATCTTAGGATAGGTAGTTTCAGAAAAATGAAATAGCATTTTAATTTTTTACATTGCTTCCCCTAATTTACCTTGTATTCATTAATTATTTGAATTTTCTCTATAAAATCTGCATCTATATTTATTGAAGGCATTTTAAAAATTATGAGACTTGTTACCGTTTTTGGCATATCGAATATGCCACAGGTAACTTGCCAGGCTCTGCCATGAGGGGGGATACTGTCGATATCCTGACAAGTCTTGCATTGGAGATGTTACTGGTGCCCACTCGAACAAGTCAATGAACAATGGGATGACAGTACTACAGTGCAGTGCTATTTTAAAAATATTTTAAGGAGAATATTATTTTCTGACTTTTGCTGCGTGTTCTACTCTGTTTCAATCTCTGGAAGAACTTGCAAGTTATTCAACACAAAGACCCTTATTCAACCTTAATCCTGTGTGATGTGGCACTAGCTATTTCTGTGAGTTTCCTATTTTTGAAAACCATGAATTCCACACTATTTTATTCACAGTCCTTTCAGTGGTTGATAGCCTAAGTTAAAGATTATTATCGAGATCAGAAACATTAAATTTGATAGTCAACTGTGCTTGAGTCCTTAGCATATTCTAATTTTCCTGTAATTTTTCAGATTATAGGGTGCACTTCCATATCCATTTGCTTCTATTTGTTTTGTGTGCATATGTATATTTTTATTAAGAAGTTTAACAAAGTTATTGAGAGTTGAGTTTAAGCATGCAATATTTCAACACTAACTCCACCATTAGTGTTTACTTTTACCAGTGTTCCCATATCCCCCCACTCCCGATTTTCTGTTTCTATAAATACCTTAAAATTTATATATTTTCTGAAGCTATTGAGTCTTCCTTACTATACAACACTGAACGTACAGACAATTGGCTCTTCTAAACAAAAGTAAATAGATTATTTCATGTGTGTACAATGTCAAAGTAGAAAATCATAAAGTCAATGTGATTTATACTTAAATAATTGCAATACTATGCATCTTGGAATCAAGAACAGGTGGGCCTAAATTATAAGATGTCTGAGGCTGAGTAAAGTGATATTTGGCAAGTGGTAATTGAACATAATTATAACAATCTAACTGCTAAACCATTTGCTAATTCTTAAGATAATAGTTATTTCCTATTAAAGAATACCTCTGAACCAAGTATAAGCCTTAGCTATTTAAATGTGCTCAAAGAGGCTCACAGATGAAAATTTGGATACTTCAAATTTCAAGAAATCACTAAATCAGTGACTCACTAAAACAGCAGAAAGCACACAGTTCAGAATAAGCAAGTGATTATTTATATTTAAGCACATAAAATTACTTTTTATCCTATACAATTTTTAAAGTTACACTAAAATTATAGGAGGAGCAGTGTAATACTAAGCAGTGTGATTATTTTTTGGACAGCATAGAGCTAGAAAATATAAATGGATTATCTCTCTAAGACAGTATTTTATTTTCTAAATTTTGGACATATTGGCAATACTCAGAAGTTACTTCTGGCTCTGCACACAGGAACTACAACTGGTGTTGCTTGGGGGACCATATGTGGTTTTAGGGATTGCACCATTATCTCACTGTCATGGTAAGCTCAGTTCTATGGACCAGGTTTTAGCTTTTAGTTTCTGTTACTTTTGGCCAATTGTTCTTCCCTTACTATGTTTTTTCTTTTTTTAGTATTATATATATGGGAGAAATCATTCTGTACCAATATATCTACTTCCAGCTGATTTCTCCTGGCATGAGCACCTCCAGATCCATTCATATAGCAGCAAATTGCACAATTTTGTCTCTTCTTCGCATACAGATATATTCCAGTATCTTTATCCAGTCATCTGTTTTTGGATACTTGAATTGTTCCCATATTAGGGCTATATGAGAAACACGCTTCAATGAATGCAAATGTGTTTTCTGTGTTCAGTTTTTGGGATCCTGAGATAGATGACACACAGTGGAATTGCTGTCTCATATGGGAGCTCAATTCTTAGTATTTTGAGAAACGTCACATTGATTTAAAAGACCATTGAACCAGTGAATGCTTCCTCCAGCAGGTTCATTTTTAGGGTGAAGGTTCATGCCCCTCAACCCTCCCCACCACATACACACACATACACATATCTCTGTCAGGAACAGTTCTTTTGTTCTTTTTCAGGACATGTTCTTTTTTGTTCTTTGTAATGTGAGGTGAAATCACATTGTTGCTTAAATTTGCATTTCCTTGATGAGCAATGATGCAGAACATTTTTTTTTCAGATACCTAATTGCCATCTACATTTGAGAAATTTTCATCTCTTCTACCCAAATTTTGATATCGATTGTCTTATTTTGTTAAGATTTCCCATTGCTATATATATCATGCTGACTCACCCTTAATCACATAAATGGTAAATATTATCTCCCAATCTATGGGTTGAAGGCAATATTTTAGAGACAAAATTGAGATTAACCTCTGGATTTCACTCACAGCTTTGTTTCGAGTCTAGTGTTATAGTAAGAACAAAACAAGGAGAAGCTAAATATTTGAAGAACAGAATAAACAACCACAGAAAAATCCATTCTGAAGCACTTCATCTGGAACTACCAGCTTTGACATGATTAACAAAATAAAAACTAATTAATGAAAAAAAAAACATAAAACATTTCTATACACCCATAATTTGGGTATAAATTTATGCATGTGTCTCATCAAGCATTGTGCCTATAAGTTTGAGATGTGTAGCACTGACCACTTGCATTTCTATAGAAAATGTATAGAGCAACTTTAACCTGTAAGATACTAAATGTGGCCATTGTGTTTCATTCGGTGTGCAACTGCATATCTACAAATTTTCACATGTTAATTAGTGAACTTCAAAAATTGCAACTGAAGAAGAAGAGAGTATTCTCCAATAATGCAATTAGAGCTGTATAGGCGGGTGGAGCGATAGGACAGTGGGTAGGGCATTTGCCTTGCACACAGCCGACCTGGGTTCAATTCCTCCGCCCCTCTCGGAGAGCCCAACAAGCCAGCGAGAGTATCTCGCCAACACGGCAGAGCCTGGCAAGCTACCCATGGCGTATTCAATATGCCAAAATCAGTAACAAGTCTCACAACGGAGACGTTACTGGTGCCTGCTCAAGCAACTCGATGAACAATGGGAGGGCAGAGCTGTATAAGCAATAAACTTTTCTATTTAGTATGAAGTTGAGAGCACTAAATACTAAAGCAATAAATATTCACAAACACTTCATCATTATACAGAGTTAAGGAACAACCACACACTTTTAATGCACAATTCAGGCAGTCATATTACTAAATCTAATGGCATCTGAGAAGTGATGAAATGCTCACAGCCTTGAGCTCGTAATAAGATCTTGTATCCTGATCAGCTAGCATAAAGCTAATTTTATCTGAACAAAATTAATATCCAATTTTATATCTTTTCTAAAACATTGCTGAGCCCCCTTTCTGTATTATTAAAATGATAGAAAGGAAAATAAAATGTTAGTCATGACATGTCAGTAAGAGTGTCTATTATATTGTATAACTGTATCAGTCACCCCGTTGCTCATCGATTTGCTTGAGCGGGCACCAGTTAATGTCTCTGTTGTGAGACTTGTTGTTACTGATTTTGGCATATCGATTATGCCACAGGTAGCTTGCCAGGCTCTGCTGTGTGTGCTAGATACTCTCAGTAGCTTGCCGGGCTCTCTGAGAGGGGTGGGAGAATCAAACCCATGTCAGCCATGTGCAAGGCAAATGCCCTACCTGCTGTGCTATTGATAATGACATTATAAATTCTCCTTTCTGGTATTGAATGTAAGAGTTCTTTACATACTAAAGAAATCAAGTAATGCATTTTTAGTACAATGTGAAAAATCTTTAAAGGTTTTTGCTTTTGCTTAAATATGAAAATGTTTACATAATAAAATCTATTAACAGTCCAATATAATAATATATTATGTTAAAATAATAGATATTTATAGACTTAATTATGTTTTCTAAAACTTTTTCTAACCATGAATATTTCTGCAAATAATTTTAAAATTACAATTTTAAAGAAAAATTTGTCATGATAGATCTTTTCAAAATTAAAGTAGAAAAAATATATTTATTTAATTCTTATTTGTACATTTAAATTTTATATTCAGCATTTAAAATTGCAAAAGAAAGTCATTCCATTACATACTTATTTAACTGATTAAGTTGTTATAGCTTTTGCTTAGTACAGATTGCAAAGAAGCTTATAAAGGAAGTATAGAATGTCTAGTAACATTTAGTATTCAGTGCAATTGAAGAGTATCACAAAATGTCCTTTTTACTTATAACTTGCACTGGAAATGAAAATTACAAAGAAATGACCTAAAATGGAGGCTTTCATTAAGATGATATCCTTACCATAATTCTAGAGCAGGGGGTTTGAATTATATTAAATACTTCAATTTATTACTTGTTATTCATAACATCAGTAGCAAATTTTATCTCATAAAAATTTGAAGAGGTAACATAGTCATCGATAAATTACAGACTTAATTTTCCATCAATAAAATACACTATTAATAAAAATTATTTAATAAGCTATATTGAAAACAGTATCAGTTGATTTTTTGAATCAGTTGATTGTGAGATTTTAATTTCATTGCATCCATGTAGACACATTCTAAATAGCAATTAGGGCTAAATGAAGTAAATGTAAATAACATACACTATGGCTTGGTAAACAACACATGTGTAATAAGTACTTATAACCCCAAATTATCCCTGAACATCAATTCTCTCTTGTTTGGTCTGCTTGTGAGAGGTCAGATATGCAAGTTATTTGCATTGTTCTGCAATGTAAACATTTTTTAATCAAAATATCACAAATTTGAGAATGTATTCTTGTATCTCAAGAACTTCTCAGTTCTTATACTTCTTCAAAGGAAGAAAACCAAAAATTCATAGACATTGCCTCATGTCTGTGATTTATATATGAGGAGTTCCCCAATAGAATACTCAGCCTCAATAGTTCATCTGATGGACTTATCAGAAAGACACATGGGTTTCCTAAAAGCTGATGAATTCAGGACTACAATTCATGCAAAATCAACTAAAACAAGGGAATTGGTAACTGGAACAGAGGCCAAAGGAAGTCAGCCAGTAACTCCAGATGGGATCCTGTTGTATTCTGAACACACTAAATTTTCTTTCAATGATGTTTTACAATGCATAAGTAGTGCTCCCAGTAAGGGAGGCTCAGATATGTGGACTTGGAAGTTGGTATCAAGAGTTTTGACTGAAGACCTGTAATAGGCAGGTGTAGTGACTATAGAACTGACCTTGATTGCTCACACTCCAGTCTCCCTCATAGTAAAGTAAGAGCTGACTGGGAACCACATTATTAGCTTGAATTTATTTATCTACAAAATTATACAGCATGCAGTGATATTTTAGGCATGAAAAAAGAGGTAGACCTAAGCAGAGCGGTCCAAGATCTCAGGGCATGTGACTTTCAAAGTACTCTGAATAATCTCTTAAGAATCAGTAAAAAGTCAATATCAAAGATAATTTTTTTTATAAAAGTAGTATATTCAGGACTTGAGCTATACAGACTTTCTCAATTGACCATTTTTTTTTGCTCTCTAGTACAGAATGGAACTTAAATCAGTGCACTAGTGCATGAAGTTAAAATGTGTACATAAATTCTAGCACATAGAAATATCAGAGAATGGTTATGTCTATAAATTGTAATAAAATGTTAATCTATTTAATTCAAAAGTTTTAATAATAACTTGTTTTAAATTCATTTTCTGAAAAGTTGACTGTATTTCATAATTCATGAATGATTACTCACATAATTCACTCAATATAAGCACAATCAATTGTTGTAGATTATATCCTGGTTTTTGCCTTTTTGCCCAGGTTCCCTAAGTGGAAGTTCCATTTTTCTATCATTTCTAAAGCTTTTCTTTTATCTCTTTCTTTTAAAGTTATGCATAAATATGCTAGGCCTTCCCATGTCTACGCACTCACTTATATGACACAGTCTGAATTTTCAGGCACATAATTACTACTGGTTCACATATATCAAATTCAAATGACCTCCTATTTTGATGCCCTGAATTTTCCTGCCCAACTCTCCCTCAAATTTTATTCTCTCACATTCCTAAAATGCTACATGGGACTTAATTTTAATTTCTTGAAAATATTTAATTTACTATGTACTATAAAATGTTAAGTAAACTTATGTTGTATTTACATAGTAATCTTTTTTCTTGGTAAACCTCATAGGCCTACTGTGCTCAGAGAGAAAATCGCCTCTTATTGTAATAAACAAACTTGGAGCCTAGTGAGTAGCTTTAAATACCAGGCAGCTTGGGCCCAGGAAATATGGAATTATCTGGTTATAGCAAGTGAATATTTACTGTG
This sequence comes from Sorex araneus, assembly GCF_027595985.1. Lineage (NCBI taxonomy): Eukaryota > Metazoa > Chordata > Mammalia > Eulipotyphla > Soricidae > Sorex > Sorex araneus. The sequence goes on from NC_073311.1 coordinate 28,119,981, forward strand.
ACATGAATGTTTACATAAATGTGTATTCAAAATTTCAGTTGCTTCATTTATAGATAAAAGGCCAGCATGTAGACTCACTTTGAAACTGGTCTCTTCTCATTATTTTTCTTTCCTTTCACAGTTTTCCATGGGTCTATTACTGCTTTACTAATGTATTTAATCTAATTCAAACCATGTTTTCATCCTGCTAAAGATTTTATACCATGATCCTAAAAGAGGTACATTTTCCACTCCACATATTCTAATCAGTAGTACTTATTGTAAGATTAAAGCTTCTCTCCTCTGCATGGCGCTAATGTGATGGAAATCATAGGATCAGGACAGCTCTCTCATATTGAAAACAAAAATTTAAAACATTTGCCAAATTTAAATAAAACAGTTAGTTGTAAATCTAGCAAGTGCAGAATATCTGGTTCTTATGCTCAAGAATATGGATTAAACTCAATGATGTTTAGACCAATTGTAGGGAAGGGACTAAATTTACATAAATATATTAGCATATATAGACAAATATGACAAACTAAAATGTATAATAAAATGTTGCTGGGCTGGAGAGAAAGTACAGCACGTAAGTTGTCCTTGTTGTGTGTGGCAAAGCAGGTTTTAATTCAAAGCATCACATTTTCATGTGAGTGACCACCAGGAGTGATCCTGAGTACAGAGCCAGACTTAAGTCTTGAGTACTGGGTGGGTGTACCGGTAGAAGATCCACAGCCCTGCTAAATGTCCTACCAGCAATATCCCCGGTATACCCTCCTTTCCCACCCTCTCCCTGCCTCCATGCAGACAATATTCCCCATACTCTCTCTGCTTTTAGGCATTATGGCTAAGCATGCATATGTTTACAAAAGAATGCTTAAACTATAAAAATAAAGTTTGCATCTCATATGTTCATTTATAAATCATAAGATTGTAATATGCAAAATTGTTCCTACAATCAAAACACTTAACATGCAATCTTAATTTTGAGCAATCTTCTTTTCTTTGTAGAGGAACATTAATTAAAGAATACCTTCTAATGTAGTAGAAAAAACATATTAGTAATGTAGAATTAATAATCTACGCACTCTAAAATGAAAAATGCCAATGATAGGAATTCATATTTATACAAAACATGTGCAGTACCATGAAGGAAAACTTTTTGAATGCTTCTTAAATAAATTTTTATTCCTTTATCATAATGGTAATTGAAGAAGTGATCTATTCATTCTGAAAATATTGAATTTAGAGTATACTTTAAACCATAGCTAAAGCTAAATAATTAGTAAATAAATGCAGTGTTTTATGACTTTTCTATGAGAATCTCATTTTCATCTGTGTCACACTTTGTTCTTTCTACAAATATAGATTCTCTGATAACCACATGCCTGGCCTTAATTTGGACACTGAAGATATTGTGTAAGATCACAATAAATAATACACTTGTTCTCACTGATATTCCAGAATAAATAATACAAACTAGTAAGATGTAAGTAGTATGTTGGACTCTAAAGAACAAAAAGTGTTGGGTTCTAAAATTACCATAAGGGGTTTAAGATACAGGCATTTCTCATGATCCAGAGATACACAAACGAATTTCAGAACCTAGCAGCTTGCTGCAGAGATGCCTCTGGATTTTACACAGGCCAATTTCACCCAGGTGCCTCAGACGGGGGGTAGGTGTTGTACCTCTGGGATTCCTGGTGGCCACCATCTTCCAGAAACCAATGGAAAGCTCAGGTACTCCATGATTAGTGACAAAAACTCAAAGTCTCATGGGACAGGGGATAGGCCCGCCCTTCCCATCTCCCTGCTCCCATGGGACCCTGGAGGCCATGACCATGAGCTGCCTCCTGCAACTACTTAAGCACATTAAGGCCATGATCCAGAGACACAAAAAAGAATCTCAGAACTGAGTAGGTTGCTGCAGAAATTTCTCCAGACCTTAATTATCTACAATTTTAGATTTCTAGGAGTGTGTGGCTGAGAGCGGCCATGCAACATCCTATTCTATTCATAATGGGCAATACAAATAAATTATCTAGCATCTGCCTGTTCAGCAGGCTTGAGTGGTGGTGGGGAATTCAAAATAACAGTGGTGGAACGGTATGATGGAGGTGGTATTGGTGTAAAAATATTGAATGTAATCCATTATTGTGAACAACTTCATGAAAATGAAATAAAAATTCAGTCTACATTGATTCAATCCCTGGTGGTTTGTGGTCTCCTAATATCATTAGGGTAGTCCTGAAAGATTCTGCACTCAGCCATGCCTATTAGCACACATCAGGTGCTAAGGAGCACAGAATAATTGAGACCCCTCTATTGAACTGTTATCTTGATTTGTCAAGAATTACTGCACCTCCCCCAACCCACCCAAGCAAGGCAAAGAAGTGGTTGAGCTTTAAGATAAAATGTATGGTCAAAGATCTCTGTAAGGATATGGATTTAAAATAAAGATTTAAAGAAAGACAAATGATCTAGGTATGGCCTTAATATGAGGAGAGCTGAGGCATTATCAAGGTAGAGAAAAGATAGAATAATTCAAGAAATAACCAACTGAAGTCAAAATTGATCAGAAAACCCTTTATATAGGTCTAATCATTTTGTATGTAAGTGTAATGGGTTGCTACTGGTTAAACTAATGTAATATACATGGAAAGTTGATGTATAGAATGTTAGAAGCATTAATGACAAGTTAGACAGCTATTGCACTTACATAGGGTTTGAAAAGATAGCACTGTGAAACAGAATGGAAATGGTACAAAATGTGTACTTTAAGTACCATAAACAGGACATGCAGGTGGAATTTGGTTATAAGTATAGTGAATAAGTAATGAATTTATAACAAAAAATTTATTCATTCAATATACAGAGCCGATAGTATTATTTACAAATATGAAAAAAAAGAAATAGGTTACGGTCATACCTAACTTAGATTATTTCTAGGAACATAATTTGACCCTCAACATCAATGTGAATTAGAGAAAAATGTTTTATATATTTATATGTGCTTATATAAAGATGAACTACATATTGTGATTTGCATAGTTCTATATAGAACATAAAATGCATATTCATATACATATATGTGAAAGTAATATGTATAACTGCTGTGCTATTGATCCAGCCCATAGGGTGTTCGCCTTTCACGTGGCCAATCTGTGTTCGATTCCTCCACCCCTCTCGGAGAGCCTGGCAAGCTACCGACAGTATTGGGACCGCACAGCAAAGCCTGGCAAGCTACCCGTGGCATATTGGATATGACAAAACCAGTAGCATTAAGTCTCACAATGAGAAATGTTACTGGTGCCCGCTCGAGCAAATAGATGAGCAACGGGATGGCTGTGACTGTTACAGTGACAATATGTATAAAATCTGATGAGAAATAGGTAAGGTAATTTTCCCCAAATTGGAAAAGACAAATGAGATCTCTGTATTATTTCAGTGTGGAAATTAGCTTGGAGTCTTTAATGATTAGGCTATTTTCCAACTTTCTATGGCAGAGGGAAACTTACAGATTTGCTGCTGCTGAGTCTATAGGAATGTGATTTCTAATTAGTGAAATTTAAAAAATAACATTGATAGTCTATTTGTAATATTAGGAATTTTCCCTCTAACTCATCGGTCTTATCTTAACACTGTTAAATTTCAAATTATACATAAATACACATAAATGTAATATATAGATATTTTGTGGGTGTTCTTTATACCAACTTTAACATGTTATCATTAACAATTTAAACAGACAATTTGGCATGTATTCTATTTTGTGTGAGGTTGTTGAGTTTTTACTGTATTTTGACTGTTTTGGCTTTGGGGCCACACCTAGCTGTGCTTGGGGCTGACTCTTGGCTCTCTGCTCCAGGGTCACTGTTGGCCGTGCGTCAAGGGACCTTATGTAATATTGGGGATCAACCCTGGGTCAGCCCCTTAGAAATAAAGCACCCTACCTGCTCTATTATATGGTCTGGAGTTTAATAAATATTAATAAACATTGGAAAATTTTGATTTCAGAGTTAAAGAAATACACATACACACATGTATATATATATACACACACATACTGTTTTGTATATGTATAATGCATTTATATATATTATACACTCAGAACTTTACCATAAGTTTTGGAGATCTTTTTTTCTTCTATAAGTAAATTATACATTAGAAAACATGAATATCCAGAGACTCATAGCAAAAAAGTAAGAGACCAAATATAGTCTGGTCATCAGACTAAAAATTTAATAAGTATTTTTAATTTTTACACCAGAGCTAAATAATTTTCAGAAGAAGAAAGTTTAATATTTTTATATAGTCAAAAAAATTAGTAACCTCCCCTTCCCATCTCTTTATTTTCATCCCTTTCCTGTGTAATTGCTTAAATTCATACTCTATATACTGCAAAACTTTGTCTTAAATCATATTATCTTATCTATAGAAGTTACCTCAAAATCATAAAATAGTAAATGCAAATACTATCATAGTATCAGGGATTTTAGCAGAGGCAAAATATGAAAAATAAGCACACCAATTCAACTGACACTTTTATAATATGTGTGAAATGGAATTAGTCGACTCAGTAGAAAATTAACCTTACCTCTAAACTTTACGACTTTTAATTACTTTTAATTATATAACTGAAAGACTATGTGGGAAAAAACAATGTCAGTACAGCAGTCAGGATGTTTTTCTTGCACGTGACCGAACTGGTTGAGCCCTGACACCCCAAATGGTCTCTGAGCCCCACTAGGGGTGATCCCTGAGCACAAAGCCAGAAATAAACCCTGGCCATGGCCAATAATGCCCAGCCCACACCACCCCCAAGTACATATGAGTACTGGTCAATTTTTCTTACTTATTTGTATATTTGCTTACATTTAGTAAACCGGGAACACCTGTAAAGAAGATTAGAGGCTGCCCCATAAAACTCCATCCTTCTCGTAGAGCCCGACAAGCTACTGAGAATATCTCATCCACATGGCAGAGCCTGGCAAGCTACTCATGGTGTATTTGATATGTCAAAAACATTAACAACGATGGTCCTCATTCCCTTGACCCTGAAAGAGCCCCCAATACGCTGTCAGGCTACACTAACATGTGACAGGGACAAATGGAGATATTACTTGCACCGATTGAGCAAATCGATGAACAATGGAATGACAGTGATACAGTGATTTGTATATTTGAATAAATGTATCAATATAATATACTTGGTAGACTGCAGGGACTGTGCAAGTAATAATCCACAAACCATGAGGGGCTCGTACTGGACTCAAGATAGATTTCTGCTTAAAAGGCATACATTGCATTTCTTTGAGCAATCTTTCCAACCCATATTGCTCGTTATTAAATGTAAACTTACAAAAATTATAGTCAATGAATATAATTTTTAAAAATATAATACTTCTTCAAATTGGAACCACAGTGGTATTAAAATTATTTCATGATTTAAAATTATGTAATGCAAATTAAATGAATGTGCCTCATTGCACTTATATTTATCAATATTCATGTTCTTGTTATTCAGATGTATAAAAATAAATTTAAACTCCTTAGGAAACCTCCAGCAAGCAAGAATACTAGAAAACCAATAGGGTAAACAAGTAGAAGCACATCAGTATCATTGAGCAAAAACAATTATCACTGAAGATATAAACAACAGTAAGCCCTCACATAGTGTCCTTATGACACTAGGATTAGAATGTTCAATGAGTTCAAAGAAATGATACCACAGGTAATCAGCAAAGAGTTGAAATGAAAAAAGATATTGCTGACAGAAATGAAAGAAATGAAGAACGTGGTGATATTCTTCAAAGTCAAAGTCTATTCAAAGTCAATAGAAGTTCTGAGCAGCAGAATAACAACAACAGGAAAAAATCAAAGAGCTTCAAGATGAGGAGGAGCATGTAAGAAAACAGCAGAGGGTAGAAAATAGTTTGAAAGGAAATGAATAAACTGCATACCAGAGAAGTATGGGATGAGTTCAAGAGGAACAATATAAGTCATTGGAGTCCCTGAAGAACAGGAAGGCAAATGTGGTGAAGAAAGAATAGTCAAAGAAATAATTAATAAAAAAAAACTCCCCAGAGTTCAGGATTAATGGCACCAAGGTCCAGAAGGCCAAAAGGGTCCCAGTTAATATAGAACTGAGTGAGGAAAATTCCAAGACACATTATACTCGGGACAAAATCCAAGCATAGAAATAGAAAACTAACCACAACAAGAACAAAAAAAGACTTATACACAAAAGAAAACCCATAATGTGTATAGCAGATCTATCAAATGAGACTCTATGAGGCAGAAGAATATGGACGGATATAGTATAAACTTGACAAAATGAACATCTCACCCAGAATATCCTATCCAGCAAGATTATCATTTGGATTTCAAGAAATTATACAGAACTTTGTAAACAAGGAATAGCTTAATCATAGCCTTGGAATCTGATTTTCTTATTGTTTTTTTTTTTTTTGGCTTTTTGAGTCACACCTGGCGATGCACAGGGGTTACTCCTGGCTCTGCACTCAGGAATTACCCCTGGCCGTGCTCAGGGGACCATATGGGATGGTGGGATTTGAACCCGGGTCGGCCGCATGCAAGGCAAATGCCCTACCCGCTGTGCTATCTCTCCAGCCCCAGATTTTCAAGTGTTAAAAGTCCTCCTTTTAAGGACAGAAGAAACTTCCTGTCATGTTGCATTGAGTATGGCACTAATTAATGGTGCATATGATTATCGTCTACTAGATTAAAAAATGTTAAAAACATATAACAATTAGTCATCACAAATTGACTTTAAATATTTTCTGATAACTCTATTTGCTATCCCCTTTACATTTAATTAGACTGAGTAATATGAAATTAATTTCTTATATGCCTGCCAAGGGGGCAGACTGGCATGTAGGAGGAAACCTGGAGATACTGGTGGAGGGTAGGGAACATTGGGTGAGGGTCAGGTGCTGGAATAATGTATGCTTGAAACAGCAAGTTATTATGAATAACTGCAAATCCTGTAGTTTTCTAAAAAAATTCTGAAAATAAAAAGAAAAGAAGCCCCTAGAAAAGTGTAAAATACACTTTCAAACATTTCAATAACTTGGTAGCACTGTGGCACTCTCTTCCTGTTGTTCATTGAATTGCTCCAGCGGGTACCAGTAACAACTCCATTGTGAGACTTGTTATTACTGTTTTTGGCATATCAAACACGCCACAGGTAGCTTGCCAGGCTCTGCTGTGTGGGCGGGATACTCTCGGCAGTTTGCCGGGCTCTACAGGGAGGGAGGAATCGAAACCGGGTCGGCTGCATGTAAGGCAAAGGCCCTATATGCTGTGCTATCACTCCTCCTAATAACTTAGTAATTGTCTAAAAAAGTGGATTTTGAAGAGATAACATGAATTAGAACATAATGAAAATATTAATGCACATAGCAACTGAAAAAGCAAAGTTTCAACTATTTACTAATTTCAGTAACATTGGGATGGAGCGATAGCACAGCCGTTGGGCGTTCGCCTTTCCTGCGGCCGACCCATGTTCGATTTCTCTGCCCCTCTTGGAGAGCCTGGCAAACTACTGAGAGTATCAAGCCCAAGCGGCAGAGCCTGGCAAGCTACCTGTGTGGATTAGATATGCCAAAAACAGTAACAATAAGTCTCTCAATGAGAGATGTTACTGGTGCTCGCTCGAACAAATCGATGAGCAACGGGATGACAGTGACAGTGACAGTAACATTAGCACACTTATAGTAGATACTGGGTCACTAGCTCCTTCTAGTAAACTACAGCTGGCAATGGACAGAGACCATAATGACAGTTTCATTTCCATTTATTTATTTTTACAAGTACAAACTTGCATGATTACATTTCGGCCATACAATTCTCAGCACCCATCCCTCCAACCATTGTTTCCAGTGTCCTTCCCGCCACCCCCACTCCATCCCACTCCCTGCCTCGGTGGCAGGTATAATCCCTCTCTAATTTGGGGCATTATGATTTGCAATACAGATAGTGAGAGGTCATCATGTTTGGTTCTTGGTTTACTTTCAGCACATATCTCCCATTTCGGTTGATCCCTCAATGATCATTTATGTAGTAGTTCCTTTTCCATCCCAGTTGTCTTTTCCCCCAGCATGTGGGACCGGCCTCCAAGCTGTGGTGTGATTCTCCTGGCCCTTATCTCTACTGTCCTTAGGGATTAGTTTCATATTATGCTGCTTTATATTCCACAAATGAGTGCAGTCATTCTATGTCTGTCCCTCTCTTTCTGACTAATGTCACTTATCATGGTACTCTCCATGACCATCCACTTATATGCAAATTTCATGATTTTACCTTTCAGGAGGCTGACCCGTGTTCGATTCCTCTGCCCCTTTCAGAGAGCCTGGCAAGCTACCGAGAGTATCTTGATCACACGGCAGAGCCTGGCAAGCTACCCATGGCATATGGATATGCCAAAAACAGTAACAATAAGTCTCACAATGAGAGACGTTACTGGTGCCTGCTCAAACAAATCGATGACAGTGATAGTTACAGTGACATCTCTTCTAACAGCTGCATAGTATTCCATTGTGTAGGTGTACCAGCATTTTCTTAGCCAGTCATTTGTTCTCGGGTACTCATTTTTTAATTTTTAAATTTTTTTTAATCTGACTACACAATAACAGTTTTAAACTCTACTCTCAGCGCCAGAGTACTGGGGAGCACACATAATACACATCATTTTTTTTGTTTAGTGTCTAAGTCTTAGGTATCATGATACTTTTCTTCCAAATCTGATTAAAACTACAAAAATATCAGATTAATAATAAAAAATTAAAGGTTACCATTTTTAACTGCTTTGAGATGTCTACTAACTTAAATATTTTTTAAACAAGTATTATATATGGGTATTGAAAAGTTTTAAAGACCTTAAAACTTTGTTCCAATATTTCATTTTGAAACAAAAAGCACAGAATTAGACTCTGTTGAGGGCCTAAAGTCATCTATATCTGCTTAAGAGAACTTTAAGAAATTACTTATAGAGACTGGAGTGATAGTACAATGGGTAGGACACTTGCCTTGCACAAGGTTGACCCTGGTTTATCCCAGCATCCCTTATGTTCCCCTGAGCTCTCCAGGAGTGATCCTTGAGCACAGAGCCAAGTGTAAGCACTGAGCAATGCCAGGTGTGGCCTCACTCCCACCCCAAAACATAGAATTATATAAATATAAAATCCCTAAAATTTAATAAAAGGAAAAATATACAAAATATTCAAAAGGTATTAATATTAATATTACAATTTAAATTTTATTACCAACATTGACAAAAATGTAATTGAATATTAAAAAACCCTGAATGAATCTAAGATGCCAGGTCTATGAATATTTATAAGTAGCATATCATATGTTAAATTAATTTGGTGAACTGTCAATTTATAATAATTAAAATTAAATATTTAATTTTATTATTTTAAATAATTTAATTAAAATAATAAAATAAGATAAAATAATTAAATAAAATTAAAATAATTAAAATTAATACTGGTAAAATAAATAAGTTAATTTAAATTAATTTACATTAATAAATAGAAACTCAAATAATAATTTTTTCCTTTTCTTCCCTCCGACAAATAATTTTTAATGGTGTTTCCATACCAATTTACTTGTCATTTTACCTCTCAAATAGCTTGGGAATATTTTACTCCTCTAATACTCTAAAAATGTTCAAAGTCTCTATTAAATCTGTAAATACCAAACGGTAGGTCACTCTAAGTTTTCAGGGTAAGTTTCCTTTGGATCCAACTCGGAACAGAACTTTCAAAAATGAGATCCTTTAATATGTATAGTATTTTATCTTTAGATTGGTGGAGGCCTTACAGGTTCATAAAATACTTTTACTGCTCCCTGAAATATCTATAAATAAAGTAATTGAGATTCTTCCCAGAATTAAGATTGTTACCAGAAATAGTCATTCTGTTAGATAAATGTAACCAGCATGCCAGGACAACCATGTAAAAAACACCCGATCCGTTTTATCACATGAGCCCTTCTTTTTCTCCTTGAAGTTCTATAACCTAATCCTCACTGATCTCATTCCTTGGCTCTTGACATAAACCTTCACTTGGCTTCACTGGCTTGGGAATGCATACGTTTATGTTTATATTTAATTTAAAAAACATAGTTTAATTTGGGGCTAAAGCCATAGCACAGCAGTAGGGCATTTGCCTTGCATGCAGCCAACCCATGTTTGATTCCCCCGCCCCTCTCAGAGAGCCCGGCAAGCTACTGAGAGTATCATGCCCGCACGGAAGAGCCTGGCAAGCTACCCGTGGTGTATTCGATATGCCAAAAACAGTAACAATAAGTCTCACAATGAGAGATGTTACTGGTGCCCACTCAAACATCGATGAGCAATGGGATGACAGTGACAGTGACAATTAAATTTGTACTTTTTTCAAAAAATCTGTATGATATTAATTTTGATTCCTTGACCCTAAAGGAATCTTAAGAGTTGCTGAAAAATTCTTCTCTTTTCTAAATATAAATATATATGGTGTTTTCTAATATACATATATATTTGATGTTTTCTTGCCAATTTTCCACCAGAGAAATTCAGATTTAGATAAATGGAGAGAGGCCATAGAAGTATTATATTTCAATAGGCACCTCATAAAAACATGTTTCTGTTACTATTTGGAATATTGTGAAAGTAGCTATATCCTGCCAATTTTTCTTTGCAATGTGTTTCTCATCTCTAGACACTTTCACAATATAACTATGTTTCAATGAAATAATATCACTCTTATCTGACTTTATGTATATAGCTTTTCTCATAATATTCAAGACTGAAATTAATACCAAGCATTGTTTCTTCTAAAAAATTTGAAGACTCAGATCTTCTGATTTCACAAAAGTTCATTACATAAGCATTGATCCTTTGTCTGTAACATAACAAATGTATTAATTGAATTCAATACTTATTGAATAGTTATAAATTTATGCTATTCTAACAAACTGAAAGATCAGCATTTTATACTCTTTCTATATGAATGCTTAATGAATTACAATAAGTAAAGATAATTTCCTAAAAATCTTTATTTGTTAATCCATGCCTTTGAATAGACTAAGGAACTACATGAAAATATTGAACTTGCAGGGGCTGGAGAGATAGCACAGCGGGTAGGGCGTTTGCCTTGCACGCGGCCGACCCGGGTTCTAATCCCAGCATCCCATATGGTCCCCTGAGCACCGCCAGGGGTAATTCCTGAGTGCAGAGCCAGGAGTAACCCCTGAGCATCGCCAGGTGTGACCCAAAAAGCAAAAAAAAAGAAAAGAAAAAGAAAATATTGAACTTGCATTAATAGCAAGACTACATGTTTTAATTCTTGGCTACAAACCTATTCCTTATTTTCATACCTCAATTTATCAATTCACAAGGTATTCAAAGTCCTTGTTAGGAATGTCATTTAATATAAAATATTTAAAATATATGATTGCATGGACCAGAGAGATTATACCTTGCTTTGCCTGCATCCAACTCCTGTTCCATCCCTGGAAGCACAAGATTTGCTTACATACAATCAGGAGTTGTCTCTGAGCACAGAACCAGGGATCTGTGGGTATGCCCTCCTCAGCCGTCAAACAAATAAAAATAAAATAAAGTATAAATTCTCACACACAAAGATATGAAAGCATGCATGACTGTAAGAGTAAATTCTCACATACACACACACACACACAGTAGAAGACAATTTTCTCCTAAGGTAAGACTTTGTAAGGCTGAAGAGATATGAGTGGGTTTTAAAGAATAGGTATAAATTATATACAGACATGAAAAGGGTTTTACAGATATACTGAAATAGGAGCATGTGGGATGCATTTTGGAGATAAAGAGTAAATCAATTTGGCAATAGTAGAGTTTATAGAGAGTTAAAGTATGAAGTAAATTTTAAAGGGTAGCTTTTAAAGGGTAGCTGTGTTTTAAGAGATTTATTCTGCCAGGTCAAAGGATTTGAAATTTATCCTGTGAGCTCTGTATTAACTTGGTAATTCTGGTAAAGGTAAGAATCTGGTAGAGTGGTATGAAGTGGGTAATATCTTACGTCTTCTACATTGAAAATAAAACATTTTGGAAAGCTAAAATGCATGTTTCATGTTATTTAAGAATACTACAGAGTACATCAGTATTTTTAATCTGTAGGTATTGAAAGCACAATGCACATAGACCAGACAAAACCATACACATAAAGTTTGTTTTTGAATGGAAAATGGCATGAATGAAAAATGACACATTTATACTTACAACAAAAGTAATGACATAATCTTTGAGAGAATGCACATTTTATGAACACATATAAGGATTACTAAAGTGGTTTTGCTGGAGAAGTCATTTGACATTGATTGTTGCCAGAATTTTGTGATGGAAAAATACTATCTGGGAGAAAGGAGGATCAGTGGAGGAAAAATCATATATCCAATACTTCTGATACGTCAGGGAGTAGGGCACTTTTATATATTTGAAAGAAGTCTAGTATAGCAGAGATGAAGTTGGTAAAACAAGTCCGGTAAAAGGAAGGAGGAAAAAGGATTATTTGGGGAATTTGAATGGTTTTGGTTTGGGAAAGATAGAATGCCCTGAGGGCATTCAAAGCAATTTGGCCCCCTTGGGGTCCGCAGAGTTTACTCCAGAGTCAGCAGCTAAGTAGCGTGAAACTTCGCCAGAGATGGAAATTTCCTCATCCATATGTGGAAAACAGAGTTTCTACAGAAGAGAATAAAAGAAACTGGAATAAGATTGTGCTGGGACACAGAACTAACAGAAGAACTTGTAGTTGTTTGAATGCTCACCTCGGAGTGAGAGTGAGGGAAATGATGGTTTCTGTGAACAGGTAAGGGAGAGAAGGAGCCACCTCTAAACTCTTATCTATGTTGTACAGGTGTGTTTCTGTACTGACTTTGAAATGTATGTATATATATATATATATATATATATATGTGTGTGTGTGTGTGTGTGTGTGTGTGTAGTTTATAAAGTAGTTCCTAATATTTCATACATTTAATATTAAAACGCCAATTCCCCCCACCATAACACCTTCCCACCACCATATTTCGCTTGTTTCCATCCTGAACCCCAACCCCCTGGCCCAAAGCAGAACCAAAATAATGTATTTTGTATTGTTTGTTATGAAAAACCTCTGAAAATGCTACAAAACAGTTTCCTTAGAGTAAAAGAAGTGAAGATTGTTGTATTTCATTCAAGGACCATTAAGCTCTTCTATAAGAGTTCACTAACATGTTGATTAAAGGTTGAGCCTTGAGTGCTTTCATATACATCTGAAAAAATTTTTTTTTCTGCGATTGGTTGCCTCCTACTTTGGACTCCATTAAATGTGGCATGGTACTCTTGGAGTATGGGTTGGGTGTGTGGCATGAAATGTTCAGCAATAGGTTCAAGTATAGGTGAGGCTCAGCTTTAGTATGTGGAGAGTGGCCTTGAACATGGTGACAGTTGAATTCTGAAGGTTTTCAGCTGCTGGGGCTGGGTCCCTTGGGGCTGGGAGGGGCCAAACAATCAGAAGTGAACCCTGAAAAACCCAAGTGTGTGGGACTTTGTGACTGAGAACTCTGGGTTCAACAGGACCAGGAAGAGAGATCTTCTGCCATATCACCACCCTATCTCCTGCAACTCAGTGGTCACACCCAAAAGCCACCTCTGACTGGAGGACTGGAGCCAGATAATGTCGTCATCAGCCAGATTGCATGTCCTCTCCTGGAGGGGACCATAACATGACACTCGCCATAGCCATAACCATGTCTCTGGACCCCACCCAAGGCTGTTTTTACTGGGGCACCCTGGAGCAAGGCTGGTAAGACCACATATCAACCTTTTATCATTCACAGTAATTGTTGATGTTTGGGTATCCAGGGGTAACTTTGGTGAGTTCTCTGAGAGCAATTCACCATTGTAACTCTGTCCAGGATTTTTCTGATCAGTCTCTGTCATGACAGAAACACCCACCACTCCACTGTTTTGCTTCCCTAGGCTTTTCTAGGCTCATTTACACATAGCACCTGCCAGAATGCGAATCTGTTGGGGGATGCCTCTATTCATAGAACCTGCTGGAAATAGTCACTGGCCATTGAATTCCACCAAGATTTACTTGCATCTAGTTCCCATGCTATGTCCTATGTTAGCATTCGGAGGCTTCTCAGAAATCTGCCTGCTACAAAGATGGGAAGCACTTATAGGTCCTAGTCTACACTTATAGGTCCTAAACTCCTTCGGCATCTCAATACAGAGATTCCATTTTACAAAATCTGAGATCAGAGTGAGGCACCAGATAAGGGGTCAATTGGACATTGAAGCTTTTGGGAAAACTCCACAAGTGTTATCTCCCTTAAAATTAAAGTGACTGCAGATTCTGCTCTCTGTGACCAAGACTATGTCTTTGCAGTCTCCATGCTCTACATCTACTCAAGATCTACTATTTGGGTGGGTTCTTGGGACGCATCCCAGGCTGTTCTAGAGTTACATTATCCTTGCTGGTGACAAGGCTTCAATATACAGTAGCAAAGGCCAGATGGCTAATTCTCTGTAAGTGTCCATTCTAACACGCAGCTTACATCAGGACTGAGAAAGAAAGCTGTTAGCTTGGGAATTAGATATAAACAAAGAGCAATTAACATAATGAGTAAGCAGAGGGATTCACCTAAATAGAGCCATTCAGACAAAAGTCTTTGAAAGGATTTTGAATATAAGAGAACTGTGGAATCAATGAAGGACATCAGAACAACAATCTTAATGATATTTATTGAAATTGCAAGAACGACAGATAAGTAAAATAAAATCTACTGACAGAAAATATAAAGAATAACAAATCATTGAATGAATATTTATCATAGATGGGCCAAAAGATACAATGGAGAAGCTGAACTGTAGACTTGATGAAGCCAAGGACTTAATTAGTGAGCTGGAAGACAAAGTTGTGTAAATAATCCCCAAAGACTAGCAAACAGATCAAATGAATTTTGAAAATTTATTACATAAATTTCTTATGGAACATTATAAACTTACAAGGAGAGAACTTTTCCAAGGAGAAAAGGAGCCAGACAACTTATTTAAAGAAACATATGGGACCTGAGAAGTAGTGCAAAAGTTAGATTGCCTTGCACACAGATGACTGGGGGGTTATCTCCTGGCACTCACAAATGATCCCCAAGCACCACCAGAGTAATTCTTTAAAAGCACCACCAGCCCAGAGTCAGGAGTAAGACCTGAGCACTAAAACCACAGACAAATAAATAAAATTTATAGCTGAGAATTTGCCCAAAGTGAGGAAAGAAACAATCATATCTATTAAAACTGAAAAGGTCCAAAGTAGACTCAAACACATGCACACTGAGGCACATTACAATTAAAGTAGCAAGAATTAAAGATAAACAAAGAACTCACCTATCTGTGCTATTCTGAGAAACCAACAGAGGAACAGACTATAAAATCTGACAATGCCTTGCCTTTATTTTACAAAACTGATATGAAGCACTGGAGCACAGGGGTAGAAGAGTCAGACTACAAGTAACATCAAAATAGTCAAGGGTGTGCATATGCTGCCCGAGCCCAAGTGCTGCTAGTCCCCACGTGGACAAGCACATGTGTCACACGTGTTGTCTGCATCTCCCCTCTTGAGATATGTACTTTCATGTTTTCATGTCTAATGCTGTGATGTGTGTAGGGGCTCTTTCTGCCCTTGGAGAAACCTGTGTTCTCTCTTGAGTGCATTACTCTCTCTCTCTCTCTCTCTCTCTCTCTCTCTCTCTCTCTCTCTCTCTCTCTCTCTCTCCCCCTCCCTCCTTCCCCACCTTAAAAATACTCCAAATAAAATATATTTATTCACTTTTTTAAAGAAAGATAGTCAAGGGCATCGAGCACCGTCGGGCACTTTGGTTATTGTGAGGTAGAATAACTGTATGCTACAGCACTTAACATGTTGTAATCAAATTGTCTAAATTATAATAGCTATAAAAATGAAATACCACAATAACTCGTGATTTTACAAAAACTGTTAAGTCATAAATGATTTGATATATCAAAATTAGTTCAAAATTAAGAATTATGGGGCAGGAGCTATGGCACAGCAGGTAGAGCATTTGCCTTGCATGCTGTCAACCCTTGTTCGATTCCCGGCATCACATATGGTCCCCTGGGCACTTCCAGGAGTAATTTCTGAGTGCATGAGCCAGGAGTAACCCTATGTATTGTCAGGTGTGACTCAAAAACCAAAAAATGAAACACACACACCAATAAAATTAAATTAAGAATTAAATTATTAATTTAAACATGAAAGAATATTATGCCTATCAGAAAATAAATATGCTTAAGAAACCATAGAATAATTTTCTATCTTCATCTTCCTTATTTTAGCTACTTTTCTTACTATCACTTGTATCACTTGTCATCCCATTGCTCATTGACTTGCTTGAGTGGTGCCAGTAAGATTTCCATTTGTCCCTGTCCTGTGCTAGTGAGCCCAATGGAACATGAAGAACTTCAAACCATTCATTCAGGGTCTTGAAAAAAAAGTCTGACCATCTCATACGTGGGCAGCCAGGTGTTCTTTTGATGTCCTGTGGAATCCAGTCGATAATAGCTCTAGTCCAGCAGTTGTCTCCAAATCACATTACGTGTCCAGCCCATCTGATTTTTGACACCGTGGCAAATGAGGCAGAGTCCCTGATTCTAGGTCGTCAGTGGAAGTCGGAATTCCGGATTCCTTCTCTCAGTTGAGTGAAACATGATACTCCAAGCATAGCTCTTTCAATTCCTCTTTGGGATACCCAAATAGTGTTCTCATCCTGTTTTCGTAGGACCCAGGTCTTTTAGGCGTATGTTAGTGCAGAAGGATGGTGGAGTCTGAAAAATGTGGAGTCTAAAAAATGTGCCTGGAGTCAGAGGTTCTTTAACTTCTTCGACGCTTTTAAAGGAATTCCACACCACTCTCTTTCTCCTGCACAGGTCAGATGCCAGGTTGTTCATCATGTTGAGTTCTTGACCTAGGCACATATAACTGCTGCATTGGGAAATGTTCATTCCGTTGAGAGCAAATGGAAGATTAGGAACTAGTCTGTTTCTCACGAACATTGTCTTTGTGAGATTCAGCTGCAGATTCGACCTGCCTGTTATCCATTGTTTACAAATTGTTCATTTGAGTCATCCTGAATAGGATTGGCAGAACACTAGACGACGGACAACCATGCCTACAAGCTGGGTTCCAAAAAGGATTCACCACGATGGACCATATCCACACAGTGACCAAGCTCATTGAGATTTCTTGAGTGTTCAAGATGCCGCTCTGTCTAATGTTCACTGATTTAAAGAAGGCCTTTGATTCTGTTGAGACTGAAGCGATCATCAAAGCCCTAACCAAACAGGGTGTTCAAACTCAGTACATCAAGTACTTTCGTGAGCTGTATTACAGATTCACCACCAGGATCTCACCATTCTACAAGGAAGTGATTATCTATGTTAAGAGACGGGTTTGGCAGGGCAATGCCATTTCACTGAAACTCTTCAGTGCCACCCTGGAGACCATTATGAGATGACTGGAATGGAAAGGAATGGGAGTGAAGATAGATGGTCAGCAACTACATCACCTCTGCTTCGCTAAAGACATAGTTCTTATAACACCAAACATTAGCCAAGCGGCACGAATGCTGGCCAACTTCAATTGTGAGTGTGGAAAGGTCAAACATTTCCTACTATAGTCAAAATTATCTAAATATATTGGAGGCTGAGAATCAAGTGCTAATAGACCTAGACCTACAGTCAAATATAATGATTTAGGAGCTCAAAAGTGAATAAGTTTATCTTTTGTTAGGCTGCAAACAAATTGCAAAATTTTTAAGTAACAAAATATAATTTAAATGTATGTCTATTATCGATGTGAAATATGGTAAAACACTCATGAATAACTATACTTTTGAAGAAAATTTAGCAGTAAAACTGTATACTTGAGCTAAATTTCACTTCACTTGTATCACTTGTCTTCCCGTTGATTTTCAATTTGCTTGAGCAGGCGTCAGTAACATCTCCATTTGTCCCTGTCCTGTGCTAGTGTAGCCCAATTATATCTGCTTGCTCCCAAAACAGGAAGAGCCTCAAATCATTCATTCAGGGTTTTAGGTTTTAACAAAGAAGTCTGACCCTCTGGTTGGTGGGCGGCCACACAGTCTTTTGACATCCAGTGGAATCCAGTCGGTAACAGCTCTTGTCCAGTGGTCGTCTCTGAATAGCAGTACATGTCCAGCCCATCTGATTTTTGATGTCTTGGCAAAGGAGACAACATGCCTGACTCTTGACTGTCAACAGAGGTCAGAACTCTGGATTCTTTCTCTCACTTGAGTGAGACGTGATACTCCTAGCATAGCTCCTTTGATTCCTCTTTGGGATACCCAAATGGCGTTCTCATCCTGTTTGCGTAGGGCCAAGGTCTCTGAGACGTATGTTAGTGCAGCAAGAACAGTGGAATAGAAAAGATGTGCCCAGAGTCGGAGGTCCTTCATCCTCTTAACCAACCACTTCTTTGATGCTCTTGAAGGCATTCTATGCTGCTCTCTTCCTCCTGCACAGTTCTGTTGCCAAGTTGTTCCTCATGTTGAGTTATGACACACCATAAGAAACTTAATACCCATTTTCCATAATTCCCGCACCATAGTTGATAGGGTTCATATATGGTGTTAACCATAGGAATACCTCTAAGGGTGATTAGAGTTCGCCCCAAAACCCTCTATCCCTCTCAGAGTGCCCAGCAAGCTACCGAGAGTACCCAGCCCACAAGGCAGAGCCTGGCAAGCTACCTGTGGCATATTCGATATGCCAAAAACAGTAACAATGAGCCTCATTCACCTGACACTGAAAGAGCCTCTAATATGGCAGCACTAAGAAAGATGAGCAAGGAGAGGCTGAAAAAATCTCAGGGACGAACTAGACTGCCAAAACGAAGAAAGACTAAAATGACTGTACTTTGAACGCATGTACACTGGCATCAGAAGCATCCATCTAGGACCTGATGGTGCAAGCACAGACGATCAAGTACAATGTCATTGGTCTGACTCAAACGAGAAGACATCGATCACATCATGCCATTTTTGACACTGGAGCTAAATTTAACCATTAAAAAACTTAAAGGTATGTCCAGGGTAATAGTGCAGCTGGTAGTGTGTTGGACTTGCACATGGATGACCCAGGTTTGATTCACAGCACTCCATATGATCCCCCAGGTTTGCCAAATTTAATTCCTGAGCACAGACCCAGGGTTAAACCCTGAACACAACCAGGTGTGGTGAAAAAAAAAAAACACCAAAAACTTAAAATCCTGTTTGGTGCTTAACAAATGAACATGATACAATAAAACTTATATTGTCTGATATAAAGATTGGAGCAATAGCACAGTGGGTAGGGTGTTTGCCTTGCATGCTGCCAACCTGGGTTCATTTCCTCTGTCCCTCTCGGAGAGCTCAGCAAGCTACCAAGATTATCCCTCCTGCACTGCAGAGCCTGGCAAGATACCTGTGGCATATTCCATATATGCCAAAAACAGTAAAAAGTATCACAATGGAGACGTTACTGGTGCCTGCTAGAGCAAATCGATGAGCAACGGGAAGACAGTACTACAGTGCTAGTCTGATAAAACACTTTTACTGCCTAAAGTTACAGAAAGTATAAAAGATTGCATCATTGTGCTGTTTGTTGACAGCAGTGTTTATGGATTATTTTCCCAATGGTGACACTTTTTAACCTTGGTTCTGAACTTCTTTCTAAACCCTTTAACCTTGGTTCCCTTAACCTTTAGGTAGGCTGCTACTCTTGTTATGTTGTACCACATGCTATATTACTTTAACCTGTAGTCCAGGTAGAATATTCTAAGGGTCCACAGGGAGCTTTATTACTCCAGTTGAGGAGGTGAGGATGGGTGTTTCTAATCTAATGATTCTTGTATGACTAGAATTAACACATAATCAAGTGTTATATCTTGACTAGGCTTCAGTGTTAAACCCAGGAAGTGGATGTTACCAGAATGGTTAATTATGCTACTCGAGTCCTTATTTGAGGAGAGAAACTTCAGTGTTTATAGGTCACAAAAAAAAGCTCTTGATGTCCCAAACCATGAGATTTAAATCCAGATGATAGAAAATCTTGTACTGGAAGGTATCCCCAATGTTAAATATGCCTATTTTTTTTAAAAAGTCAATGTTTTACTGTTATTAATATTGTGGTAATAAATGAACTCTTTAGTGAATACACATTATTTCAACATAAAACTTTTTATGCAGTTACTATATGCCAGTGATTTGCTGATATTTCTTTTTTTATGAGCAATGAAAAGTCAGTGAAATTAAGGCATTTTCTCTCCCTGCTACTTATGTGTGATTTAAGCAGAACACTTTATTAAAGATCAAATATTTGTTTTTTATAGTCTTCAGGGGAAAAATCTAAGAACCAGACATCTTGTTGGGTAATTTGGGACCTTGTTTTATATATATATATATATATACACATATATATATTGTATGTATTATATATTATATGTTTTATATATACTTATATATAACACATATATATGATTATGGATATGTAAATATATATGTACGTACATGTGTGTATATACATATATATGCATATATATTTAAATATGCACTGCTTTTTTTTTTTTTTTTTTTGCTTTTTGGGTCACACCTGGCGATACACAGGGGTTACTCCTGGCTCATGCACTCAGGAATTACTCCTGGCGGTGCTCAGGAGACCATATGGGATGCTGGGAATCAAACCCAGTTCAGCCGCGTGCAAGGCAAACACCCTACCCGCTGTGCTATCGCTCCAGCCCCCTTTTCTTTTCTTTTTTTTTGCACTGCTTTTTGGAGTGTGGGGTTTTGCTTTTTAGTTTCTGGCTGTGCACTCAGAGGAAACTCCTGGCTGAATCAAGGGGCAATATGGAATTCCTGGTATAAAACCCAGGTTGACCACCTGCAAGGCAAGTGCCCTACCCACTATACTATCACTATAACTCCTCTACTAATTATTATTTTATTTTATTTTTTTCTTTTTGGGGTCACACCCAGGATGCTCAGGGGTTACTCATGGCCCTGCACTCAGGAATTACTCCTGCTCAGGGGACCATATGGGATGCTGGGAATAGAACCTGGGTCGGCCTCGTGCAAAGCAAATACCCTACCTGCTATTCTATTGCTCCAGACCTTAGGCACTATTTTAAAGAAATTGATTATATGAAATGGGAGTTAAACCTTAGCAAGTCATTAAAGACTGGCTTTACAATCCCAACTCATCAACATTATGCTATGTAACTATGCACATGTTACATATAATAACCTGTATGTCTCACTTTCCTATTTAAAATAAGTTTAGCATCTTACCTGCATCATAGATTGATAATGGAGTTATTAAGTTGATATAAATAGATAAAGACTTAGAAAAGGATCTGACACTGATATACCTCAGTCATTATATTACTGTTTTACAGTAATATTACATATAGACTTGATTTTACTTAGACAACTTTAGATACAGTATCAGTCTTTTTTTATTTTAGGTTATTGCTTTACATTTATTTTATAATTGTATATTTTGTATTACTAAACTCATTTTTTATGTATTACTGACCACATTTACAAATCAACATTCTGAAACACTAATGTGAGTTTCTGTGTCTATGTGCTGCTTGGTTGGAACCCAGATCTCTCACATTCATGACAAACCCTGAGTCCTCACATCCCTGTCTCAAAATTCTGTCTTCAATACAATATAATTTTCTAATTAAATGTTTATATAATTTTCATTTTACTTTATTTAACTAAAGCTTAGTATCTACATATTTTAGGTCTTTCATTAGTTGCTGAGGATGAAAATATTTTTTTAATAATAAAATTGTCATTCTTGATTTTTCTTTGAGCGGTCAAGAGGTGTTGCTGTACTTGTCTGTACTCAGGGCTTATTGCTCAGGAATTACTCCTGCCTTTGCTCAGGGGACCACAAGCAGCGCTGGGTATCAAACCAGAATTGGCCAAGTGAGAGGCCGATGACTGATGCCCTGCACAATTTCTCCAGTCATTTCTCATACAGTAATGAGAGATGAAGATATAATAAAGCACTTTCACAATTACGAAATTTCATAGGTGATTTCATATTCAGGAACATTCAGGTATAGATTTTTATTTAATATTAGCAAGTGGCCATTCAATTTTCTTTTAAAGTATGGAATCTATTCCTCGAGGCATAGTTTTGGGAGGTTCTGGGGCCCCCATGGTAGATCTCTGCCAATTGAGCTGGTGGTTTAATGTAAAGGCCTAAGAATGTAGTGCCACTTAATTATCAGGGAGAATTACCAGGGAATTAGCTGGGAGGCCCCAGCAGTGTTCAAGTAATTCCAGAGCTATATCTGGTAATGCTGGGATAACCATGTGGGTCTAACCAGTCATCCACCTGCAAGGTATGTTCTACAAATACTATACTATCTTAGATTTCTACATATTCTTAGAGAGAAAATGACTACCCCAGCATGTACCTGCAGGGTTTTTTTTCTTTTGGCAATTAAGACTTAATTGATTTTTTTTCTAAAATCAGTGGTGATACAGTAAATGAAAATGAGATCATCACTAACGATGCTGAGAGAAGTCTTAACCCAGGTGTTTTGACTCAATGTATTCTATATTTCTTTTTGTAATTGCTATTATGTTTTAATATATTAAAGTTATTAGAACTGTTGATGACTTTTCCAGGAATTAAATTATAGTCATTACATTTTAAAATATAATCATAAAATTATATGCATAGGGAGACATGCATATACAATTTTGAATATGAAACTGTCACTGAGAAAAATGTTAGCTAGCAAAATCTACATTAATGCAAGCATTAATGTTCTGCGGGAGACTTCCAGTTCAGGATGGGATAAATTGTGATCATGATGGCAAATTGCTTAGTATAATGAAGAGAATAACCCAAACAGGATCCCATATATTGCTTAGAAGAGTGTCCTGTTAGACCTCACATAATAGTGATTTTTATTACTGTGAACACCACTTTAACACTGTATCAGCAACTTTCATATTAGGCAACTAAAATTATCATATGTGGACATTTTTAGATTCTGTAGATTGCTAAAATAATACACAATTCTCATTAATTTTCTTACTAGGAGGATATATTTTTAGACATGTGTATGAATTTTGCAATTATCATTACAAATCAGGTAGCAATGCCCATAATAGAAAAATTAAAGATACTCTGATTAGATGCTTTTTAAATTAAAATGTAATTTTATAAAAATATATGTAACATATCAATATTAATTAGTAACCATAAGTGATAATATTTTATACAATTATACATGTTTATTTGTATTACCCAAATTACCTAATACAAAATACAAAATGCCTAAAATACAAAATAACTTCTATATTTTTCAACATAATATTTCTAAATATTATTTCTAAAAATAAACATTAGTGCATATTTTATTGAGAATATTTATATAAATGTGTGACATATATGGATACTAGGAAACTGTGCTTATGTAGCCAGCATGAAAAACAGGAGAAGGGGCACATTTCATGAATGTTGCTCATTTGTGTACATTTTCTATTGTTGACTTCTCTATATTTTAATCTTACTATGAAGGATACACTGCTTTATGATCTCTAAAATTGTATTGGTATTTGTTCATCTTCCCCCATCCCTCTTTTTGATTATGCTTTCTAATATTGTAAGGTTTTAGTTAGTGTAGACACATTGGACTTAAACCAAAGAACACAATAATTTAGAAAGAATAAAATTTTATGCTTTCTAATAATTTACTTAAATTAACAGTAGTGATGCTGAAAACAAATATTCTATTTTATAGATTGAATTTGATACTTTATGTTTCAAATATGAGAAATCCTACTGATTTTTCTCATTTCACTTAATAGTAATTCTATATAAAATTTTATGTGTTCAAAAACTACAGTATATTATATATATTATGTATACTAATTTGCAGATAATATATAATTCCATACGTAATATTAAGACTATAAATAATCCATTGCAAATATTTATACTTTATCCTATGTTATTTGGCCTGGAGCGATAGCACAGCGGGTAGGGTGTTTGCTTTGCATGAGGCCAACACTGGTTCGATTCCTCTTAGAGAGCCTAGCAAGCTACCTTGCCCCCATGGTAGAGACTCGCAAGCTCCCCATGGTGTATTCGATATGCCAAAAATAGTCACAACAAGTCTCACAATGGAGACATTACTGCTCAATCAAATTGATAAGCAAGGAGATGACAGTGATAGTGATACAGTATGTTATTCATAAATAATGATATACATATATTACAAGAGTATGTAAAGTAAAATTTTACTTATTTATTTACAGACATAAAGTCTCTTTTTATGTATTGGCTATTATAAAAGGATTATTCAAATGAACAAAAGGTACAGATGTCATATATATATAGTACACACACATATATACATATATATATATATATATATATATGGTTGGGCGTTCGCTTTTCATGCGGCCAACGGAGTTCGATTCCTCCGCCCCTCCTGGAGAGCCCGGCAAGCTACCGAGAGTATCGAGGCAGCACAGCAGAACCTGGCAAGCTACCCGTGCATATTGGATATGCCAAAAACAGTAACAAGAAGTCTCTCAATGAGAGACGTTACTGGTGCCCGCTCGAACAAATCGATGAATCATGAGCAACAGGATGGCAGTGACAGTGATATACATATATATATGTACATATGTATCAATATAATCATGTCACTGTCAATGACACTGTCATCCCGTTGCCTATCGATTTGCTTGAGCAGGCACCAATAATATCTCCATTGTGAGACTTCTTGTTACTGTTTTTAGCATATCGAATATGCCACGAGGAGCTTGCCAGGCTCTGCTGTGCAAGCGATATACTCTCGGTAGCTTGCCGGTCTGTCCGAGAGGGGCAGAGGACTTGAATCTGGTCGGCTTCGTGCAAGGCAAACACCCTACCTGCTGTGCTATCGCTCCAGCCCTTCTGAATCATATGGGAATTTTATTATTTTTTAGGAAATTCCATGCTGTTTTTCACAGTTGTGATTTATCCATGGCATTTCAAAAAATAAAGTTTCATTTTAACTTTCAGATTTAATGAATATAATTTTTAATAAAAGTAAAGATAGATTTATAGTATGCATGTTAAAAATAAGGATTAAAATTATTACAGTGATTGGCTAGGATATATCTTTTAAGTGTTTGTTTTGGGGTCATAGTCTATGGTGATTGGGGCTTATTTCTGGTTCTGTGCTCAGGGTTAACTCCTGGCAGCACTGGGGACTATATTGGGGTGTTAGGGATCAAATCCAGGTCAGTCATATGCTAGGCAAGTGCCCTATTCCTTGTACTATTGCTCTGGCCTGAGGGTAGGAAACATGTATGCGATTAGAAAAAAATAATTTCTTAACTAAGCCACTAACACTAAAATATTTTAAACAACACATATGAAAATATTTTCACTCATGCTTATAAGGATATGCTATTTGAAATATATGAAGCTGTTGCTCATAGTGTAAAAGTTAGTTTCCTTATCATTGAATTAGAATTCCATATTTATTTATGATTATTTTAGATTTATTTAATATCATTTGAAAATAAATTCTAAGGTAAGGAAACCTATTGATTGAAACAAAGAGATCAACTCCACAATTTAGAGAACTGTTATCTGGCTAGAGTGTTTGTAATCCGATTCTTTAAATGAGGACATGGGAATTCACAGTTATACTGAGAAAATAATTATGTCAGAGTATTGACTTTCCTCTCCTCGCTTTACATATATTCATGGAAAAATAAAATGACATTTCCTGACCTACCATTACATTTATAATGTTCCTGTTTTTGTTTATAGTTAAACAAATTTGGCGTATATTTCCCTCTCACTGTTCTCCCTAAACTGGTGATGCCTATTCATTCCTTTTGTGATGATTCTACCCAAGTTAGTGGCTACCTGTCTCTAGGTTTGTGATCAGAAGAAAATAAATGTGAAAATACTATTGCAATGCAAAGATTAATGATTCAATATGAAGACACCTTCATATTGAGACTAGCTCATTATTTCATTGGTAGTCGTGTTCTGAGATTTTGAGGGAAGGGGATGTGATATTTCTCAAAAATGGCTAGTTCATCTGACTCAGAAATTCTCTCTAGCTTCCTAACTAATGCTAACAAACTCATTCTGACCTTTATGATACCTCCTCTGATTTGAGCTTATTCTCTTATGTTCTCCTGGAAACAGATCAAAACTGCTTCTTTGCTTTTTTTTATCTCCCCCCCACCATTCTATACTCTGCAAATCCTAGGGAGAGATATGATTGCTTCAAGTTTGAAGGCTGTTTTAACAGCAGCTTAAAACATACACTCATAAATAACCCATTTCTGGCATTGATACAGACATCAACACAAGATTTGGAATGATGTGGAATTATGATAATACTGTGAGCCAAGGTATAACAGTTCAATAATCTGTGAATTATCACATTAAACAATATCAAAAACAAGCAGTATATTATTATAAAATTTTATTGGATATTTTAGGTGATGAATACTTAATAAATTGTAATTATGTTATATAATGTAAACTTTAACAACTGACCTAAACAGTTTTATTCCAAATAATCAAGGACTTTGCAACAATATTAGATCCATAGTGAACAATATTTAGCTAAACTTCCATTATCTAGAAATTGAATGTGGAAGAAATATTCATAAAAATCAATTTCTTGGAAATTTGCTCCTGTGTGTGCTTTGTAATAGATAAAAACTGTTTCTTTTTTGTTGTTTCAGTATTCAATATTATATTGGCTTGTATGAGTTATAATCAATGCACTATTTATATATATATTTCTTAAAATTAACATTCTTAATCATTCTATATAATTTTAAATCAATGGCATCTTTCATCACTTGCTTATATAATCTATGTATGTATGTATGTATGTATGCATGTATGTATAGATAGATAGATAGATAGATAGATAGATAGATAGATAGATAGATTATAGTAGATAATTTTTTTGTTCAGGGCCCCTACCCAGTTGTGCTCAGGGATTACCCCTAGTGAGGCTCAGGGGTCATACGTGGTTCTGGGGATGAAACCCAGATATATCATATGCCAGTTCAAGTGTCCTTCCTGTCAAGTATTCTAGTTGCTGTACTTTTGGCCCCTATTTCTAGAGTTTTTAGCAGTTACTGCTTAAAAACTTTAAAAATGAAGTTATCCTCCTATTGCACTATGGTGTAATGTTTTTATGCCCTATTTTTTAATAGCTATCCAGTATCATTCATACAATTGAATTATACTAATGATTCTCCTTGCTATGACTCTAATTTAATTTCATGTGCTTTAGGCTTACATTAGCATGAATTTAATGTTTTATAAATCTTTTTAATTTTGATTATTAATGTAATATTTATGAACACAAATTCATTTTGGCATATGATTCAATTAATTTTGATAAATTTACATAATGTAACCACCATCACAATCAAAATAAAAATAATTCCCTTACCCAGAAAGATATTTTCATTACCCTTTTTTAGACTTTATTTTACCCTACCTTCTTTAATGCTGGCAATCACTGATGTTGCTAACACTTATATAACTTTTCTTTTTCCCTTCTCTTCTCCCTTCCTCTCCTCTCCTCTCCTCTTCGCCTCCCTCACCTTTTCTCTCTTCTCCACTCCCCTCTCCTCTTTTCATCTCCTTCCCAATTTTTAGGCCATCCTGACAGTGCTCCAGGCTTACTCCTGGCTATGCATTTAGGGATCACACTTAGAGAGTTGCAGGACCACATGGTGTGCCAGGGATTAGACCTGGTTGGTTTGGCCAAGTACAAGGAAAAAGCTTTACCCACTGTACTATCACTCCAGCTTTTTTCTAGATTTTTCTATCCCAAAACCTAACAAGTATTTCAAACTTTTCATGGAGTAACTTTTTCTCTTTTTTGGAATTTCTTGTTATTTAAAATCTTACTGGACAAAAATAATGATATATATAATGTTACTACTTTGACTTTAGAAACAACTTCTTGCTTGTCAAATTTTTTTAAAATGTCACTTTTGTCTCCAAGTCTTAAAAACATTAAAAGAGATTTATTTAACTTATTAGCACCTCATTAAATTTAATTCATGAAACTTGAGAGAGAAGGATTGGTCTCTAGTTATTCAAATATATCACTGACTGGAAAAAAAACCCTGATAAATCAAATGGAAATTTATACTGAAGTTTCCAAAATGAGTAATTCAAAGCATTCATATCCAAAGTATTCTGCATTAGAAGATGATACAATCTTTTGGACTTTTGTATGTATGCACATTTCTTTATTTTATTTTATTTTTTTTTGCTTTTTGGGTCACACATGGCAATGCACAGGGGTTACTCCTGGCTCTACTCAGGAATTACTCCTGGTGGTGCTCAGGGGATCATATGGCATGCTGGGATTCGAACCTGCGTCCACTGCTTGCAAGGCAAATGCCCTACCCGCTTGTATGCACATTTATTTGAGTGAACAAAGAATAGATTTCAGCTACAACTTTTCTTCTCAACTTATATTGAATCAATATTTTCAAAGAGAAACACGAGACAACTAAGAAGATTGATAATGATTAGAAAACTCCAGTCATTTTAGGGAAATGCAATTTAAGCTGTATAATCTTGCCAAGTGATTTTTCTAGTGGGAAAAATGGGGATTTAAAATTACACATATCATGTGATAGTTTCTTAGAAGAATACAAAATTAATTTTTGAAGCATCACTTAAAATTTCCTCAGGAGCAATGTATCTTGCATGTGGGCAGCTTAGTGTATAGAATATACGCCAAATAGGGGTGACATGGTCCTCCCCTTCCTCCCTGAGATGCTTAGATTCTTACTCTATACAATCATGAATTTGACTGAAAATGCAGAATTGTGTTAGAAGGATTATCAACACATATCTCCAAAAAAATCTAAACGTTCAAGAATAAAAAAATAAATTCTGCTAAATAGGAAAAAATATTCTTTATATTTTCTACAATTAAAATAATATTGCATTCAATCATTTTCCAGTTGAAAACCTTAAACAAATTACTTGCATGTTGCAGCTCATACTTGAGAGTTTATAGAGAATTAACGAACATAATTAAAATTTTTCATTGCCAGAGCAAGGGAGGTAGACTGCATACTCATGTTTGATCCCTAGAAGTACATGGTCTTCCAAACATCACCAGATATAGCATGGATGCCCCTGAATACCATACCCCTGAGCTAGGTATGGTCCTGAAGATTCCCAAGCACATCCAGAATGGCACTGGTGGCCCCAGAACGGCATCACAAGACATAGACTTTGCTGAGCCCTCAGCACTGCATGCTCAGATCCTATCTCTCACCTGCTAGCCAGGTTGGCCTAACTTTGATGAGAGCAACAACCAAGAAATCCTAAGCACTGATTGGGAAGCCCCTTTTCAAAAAAAAAAAACAGAATTCATGGCCTGTGAAAAAAACAAGTGACAGTGAGGACATTCTGTTGACTTATTTAGAAGGGTGAAAAAGTCACCTCAAAATAATTGTTTAATGAATATTAAATATTGTAATAATCAAGCAACTATTTATTTGCTTATTTTATGATTTACTGACATAAATAATTTATAAATAACAAAAAGGCTAAAAGAAGTTATTAAAGTATTTGGATTTGGATTTGCATAGAATTTCATAGGTCTACAATGGCAATTGAGGAACATATTTTAAAAACCAAAGTCTTTAAATTTGACTCTAGTAATTATTTGTTTTCCTTCTTTTTTTATAATGACTCATATTCTATTTGTAGAATTAAGGTTGATTTTTAGATATCTTTTCTACGTGAAAAGTAACACTCGGAAAATAATTTTGAACTTGCAAGATTGTTATTCAATTTCCCGAAACATTTCAGAAAGAACTGATATTCAAAATGCTCATGAGACACAGCAAAACCTCTTTTGACATGGGCAACTCCTCACAGAATGTCTCCAGCCTGAGAACTAAGCCTCGGTCCCGTGCCCGCCCAGGAGGGGAAAGGTATCTCTCTCTCCTCTCTCCTCTCTCCCTCTCTCCTCTCTCCTCTCTCCCTCTCTCTCTCTCTCTCTCTCTCTCTCTCTCTCTCTCTCTCTCTCTCTCTCTCTCTCTCTCTCTCTCTCTCTCTCTCTCTCTCTCTCTCTCTCTCTCTCTCTCTCTCTCTCTCTCTCTCTCTCCCCAGGGAGGAAGGGCGCAGTGTCCGCCATATTAGGACGACCACAGATGGGATTTACGACAAAAACTGCAGCAAAAGGACAAGAGGGTGCTCTTAGGAAGGTGGGAGGCACCGGCTCCTCCCACTGCCGAGATGTGATCCCGGGGGCCGCACGCGTGTGTGGCCTCTCTGCAGCTGCACAAGCATGAATCCAGACCCAGCAAAACCTCATTCGGCATGGGCAACTCCTCGCAGAATGTCTCCAGCCTGAGAATTAAGCCTCGGCCCCGTGCCTGCCCAGGAGTGGAAAGGTATTTCTCTCTCTCTCTCTCTCTCTCTCTCTCTCTCTCTCTCTCTCTCTCTCTCTCTCTCTCTCTCTCTCTCTCTCTCTCTCTCTCTCTCTCTCTCTCTCGTCTTTCTCTCTGGGGAGGAAGGGCGCGGTGCCCGCCATATTATGACGACCACAGATTGGGTTTTCAAGCCTGCAATGATCCAATATCTGGAAGAAATCTCCCTGGACTTAGTTTTTAAAGTAGAGAAATTCAAAACCACACGGCCGCTACTGCGGCCGCATGACCTCATTTGTCTTCACAGTAGGTCTGAATCTAGTGGGGTACTCCTAACAATAGTGAGGTTTGTGTTGAAATATTGAATGTAACCAAAGTAAACAGAAAGTAAAATGAAACTTATCAGTTACACCGTTACAAGGCGGGGGGTGGGGGGCGAGATGGGAGGTGTACTGTTTGGGTTTTTTTTTTTTTTTTGTGGTGGTATGTGGGCACTGGTGAAGTGATGGTTGTTTCAGCATTGTATAACTGAGACCTAAGCCTGAAAGCATTGTTATCTTCCACATGGTGATTTAATAAAATAAAATTTTTATTAAAAAAAACAAAAAACAAAAAACAAAATGCTCATGAGATTGGCTAAACTATCTGCATGTGTTTGTAGAAATTGTATAATAATTACTAATCAGCAAATGCTTAGGAAGAATTCTAGTGGTAATAGGTTCTCCTTTTCCTACTCTCCATTCTTTGGTAACCTGATACCTCCAATTCTAGTTCCCTGGGTAAGCATGGATTTTACTTTTCTAGACCCAAATGACTGTACAAGACTTTGGGCAACTGCTCAGCGCCTTAAGTCTTTGTACGTATCAGTTAAGAAAAAAAAGTAGAACAAATTTTGTCTCTATTAATATACTTATCTTCCCTGTAGTATGTTTTTTATTCAAACACTATAAAGTAGATGTAGAGTATATTGAATATTGTTTAGATATAGGAAGTATAAAATATAGTTTTATAAAATATTTTTAATTTTTTATGAATTTTCTATTTGACCTACTATTATGAGATTTGATTTATGTCATTCAGTACATTTATAATGAAAATATTAGATGGATTTTGGTTGATCTAAAAATTACTTTCCTACTACTAGAAAACGTATTTTCTGTTTTTTTTTTTTTGTCCACACTAGTAGAAAGATAAAGAAATGTACCGAGTAGGTGCCAGAGCAACAAATTACAAATGGAATGAGTTACCCCCTATGTAAATCATTTCTCCGATGTATATATGCACACACACACACAAAAACACATACTAATAAGATTCATTAAAATAATAAGAGAACATCTGCTTTAAAAATTGTTTTTTTATATGAATAGAGGAAACTGTTGCAGTTTTTATACAAATATAGCATGTTCTTTTCTAGCTTTCTCATTATGCAAACATACTGCATGATATGTTTTGTAATTGTTTCTTTTATTTCATCATCAAGCACTTGAATTTTGTGTTATTTAAATGGATGAATTGACTATATTTCTATAACCTGAAAGGTTATATTTCTAGCACCTTATATAAGTCTGGAGAACTCAAAATACAAAGAACAAAATTATGATAAAATTTCTGGCAAAATATAGCATTCTCAAATATATGAACTTTTAGAATAAAGATCCAAAAATAATTTGAGTTTTTTTTTCTTTGCTTTTTGTTTTTCTGTTGGTGTTCAAGACTTAATTCTGGCTTTGCACTGAGAAATCCCTCCTCTTGGGATTCTGGGAACTATATGGAGTATTGGGAATGAAACCATGGATTAGCTGCATTCAAGACAAGTGCCCTACCAGCTGTACTACTGCTGAGGCTGCACATTTTAGTTACTTAAATCTATACATTTTGGGAATGGAGGAATAAATAACACACAGTCAGGGCATTTTCTTTCATGCAGACAACCCAGGTTTTTACCCCTGTATCCCATGTTTCCCCCAGCACTGCCAGGAAGCCTGAGCCTGAGATACAGAAGTAAACTCCGAGACTGCTGCATGTGCCCTGCAGAAACCACTAAAATAAAACAAAATAAGTTTAAGCAGTTTAACACAGGTATAATCATTGATTTTTATTGGCCATGATATTCTCTAATGTTTACAGTAATTATAAGAAATTTAGAAATAATTTGACTCACACACAATTCAGTAAAGAGAATAGTAGAGATACTCATCATTATTATGTATGCTGACAGATTATGGACTATTCTGATTAGTTCACTGTTCTATTTATATAATTGCTTCCAATTATTTTAATTCATTGAAAAATTTACTTGATTTTTAATATAATGACTCTAGATGCTCAGCTTTAGCCTTTGTGCGCCTGGATGTTTAATCAAAAGAAAGTTAGTAAAATGATGATTTGATTAAACTGTCCAATCAGTTCAATTAAATACATTCAATAGAGAAGTTTTAAACATTTTGGAAATACATTTTAGTTGTAAGGAAATTGATTATTATGCATGCTGTTGTGGGAGAGAAAGGGAATGTTTTTGTACCCTCTGGGTTTTTCTTAGATTGTTTGAGTCATCAAATTGACATTAAACATATTATAGGAATAAAAATAACACAGTTAATTGCATACATATGGGAAATCTATTTACAAATGAGGACTCCAAAACCAGAAGGCAAAATGGGGTGATTTATTCTGAGTTAATAAGCTGAAGAATTGGATAGTGACCTGAAGCTTGAAGGAGAGCAGAGGGTGATTTATGGGACTGGAAAAGATACTTATGATGAAGAATAATGCTCTGTAATTGGATGTTTACTCTTCAAGATAGATAGGCTTCCTGATACAGAGGTTATTCATTATACTAATTATTATTTTAGATAAAACTTCTGTATTCTCACTTTTTTAGTTTGTAAATGGTTATAGAGGGCTAACAGTTTCTGGAGGACCTTGATTGAATAATGTTCAAATAATCTATATAGCAAAGTGATGTGTCTTGGAGAACATCTTTTAATATTTTAATATTATCTTTTAGTTATTATCTTTTAGTGTCTGGTCCATTTGATTTTCGATGCCTTGGCAAACGAGACAGCATCCCTTGGCAAACAGAAAGCTGTTACCGACTGGATTCCACAGGACGTCAAAAGAATGCGTGGCTGCCCACCTATGAGATGATCAGACTTGTTTGTCAAGACCCTAAATGAATAGTTTGAGGCTCTTGATGTTTCTAGAGCAAGCAGATGCCATGGGGCTACTCTAGCACGCAACAGGGATTAATGGAGACAGTAATTACTGGCACCTGCTCGATCAAACTGATGAGCAACGGGATAAGTGAAACAAGTGATCTTTTAATATTATAATATTAAATATTTTAATATTTAGTTATAATATAAAAATGATTTGATATTTAATATTGAAAATAATAGTTTAAATATTATTATATTAAATCTTGTTATATTATCTTTTAATATTATTACTTAAACACCTATGCATTAATGTAATTTTGTTTTCCATAGAAGTCTGTGTCAGAGGTGATCTGGTATAAGGGGTTACACTGGGCATAACTGATCCTGGTAGTATGACCCAATGTCTGAATATTCAGGCAAAGCATTGGCATGCTTGGGAACCACCTGTGTTGGCAGGTTAGCAGTATCACCATGATAGTGCTGAGCAGCCATTAGGATCACAACTGGTGGTGCCCATATAGGCCAGAAACACAAGTGGAGGTTAAATATTCATGCAGTGTCAGGAATAAAACTCATGGTCTTGCATATACTGTGCATGTCCTCTACAACTTGAGTTATTGCCTCATTATTTTGATAAAGATTTAAACAACATATAAATTAAATTGAATGTTAGGGACTTTAAATCTGTTACTGACAGGTATTGCACCAAAAGAGAGTGATATTTGGTTCATAAACTTTTCCCCTAAATTTTAAAGCTATGTTTCCTAGCTTTAACTAATATTAAGGAAGTATACTTCAAGTTTGTTTTATGTGTGTTAGCATTCTGTTATATCACGTGCAAATTCATGCATAACCCAAATAATTGATTTATAAATATGCTCATTCTGCATAAGGAAAATCACACAGCATGTGTTGTTAATTTACAACTCAACTTTTTTTTTTTTTCTATTTGGGTCACACCCAGCAATGCTCAGGTGTTACTCTTCGCTCTGCACTCAGGAATTACTATTAGCAGTGCTTGGGGATTGAACCCGGGTTGGCTGTGAGCAAAGCAAATGCCCTACCCGCTGTACTATTGCTCTGGCCCCAGTACTCAACATTTCAGTCAAAGTGGTTTTATTTGCCAAGGAAGTTTGTATATATTCTTTCTTTGAATATTCAAAACTTGTGAAATATTTTTGTATTAAGTCTTTAGTCTTATTTCTGAAAAAATGATATATTGGTTATAACCAACATTTCATGATACTACTAATTTTAGATGAATAGATATACCATCATTTATGTAAATATAGATATATATATATAAGATAAGCTTATATATAGTCACTGCCACTGTTATCCCATTGCTCATCGATTTGTTCAAGCAGGCACCAGTAATGTCTCTCATTGAGAGACTGTTACTGTTTTTGGCATATCCAATACGCACGGGTAACTTGCCAGGCTCTGCCGTGCTGGCTGGATACTCTCGGTAGCTTGCCGGGCTCTCCGAGAGGGGCGGAGGAATTGAACTCGGGTTGGCCACGTGAAAGCCGAATGCCCAACCGCTGTGCTATCACTTTAGCCCAACCTTATATAGAGATATAGATAAATATAGATACTACTATGATTGGAGTAGAACTATTGTAATGTCTTGAACTACAAACAGGATATTAATAATAAAGTTACTGCTAAAATTGACAAAATAATTTAACGTGTCAATTAAAATGTTTTCCTGTATGAGAAAAAAGGTAAATACTAATAAAAATTTGAGAAATGCATTTTTATTCCCATTGTTTGAGAAATCATTTTAATTAATTAGTAGTTGTATCAGAACAAAAGTCAAAATAGGTAGCCTGAAGTGAATAGCTCTGTAAATGGCAAGGGTAGAGCTGTGTAAAAGAGAATCATAGCGTTCAGTGCCTAAGTCTTTAAGTTTCATTTAAAGATGATCAAATTTTATGGGAAACTATTTTAAATGAAATATGTTCAAATTATTAGCTGATACTATCTGGTCTAGTGAAATATTTTAATCCTCCCCAAAGCTTTGTCACTATGAATCACTGTAAACAAATCTCCAAGCATTTCATTGTATTATACAGTGTAAGCTGATAAACAGGCATAATCAATCACAAGATGCTGTAATGTATCTTGTTCCTTTTATTGAATAGAATAAAAGACTCTTTATGTGTCAATTTTTTTTCTTTTTTTTATTATGAAGCCCCGCTTGAACATTTTTCTGTTATTTATTTTTATTGTTCATTCCTGTTACATTTGACATGCAGATTTCTATATCTTTGTTTCTGTTTGATTTTGTTTCTTTTGAATTACTCTTTGGTTATATAGCATTATTTCACTGTAGATGAATTTCTGTTTTTTTTTTTTGTAATGTAAGAGCACTGCTATTATTCAGCCATTGATTAAGCTGATTGAGTTGGGCATAAACTTCACATTATTTTTTTATTTAATTTTTTAATTATAAGTTAGTTCACAATGGTTGATTACGCCAAACACCAATCCCACCACCATTACCAAATTTGGGACATTTCTATCCCAAACCCCAATCCCTGTCCCGAAACTCAACTAAAATAATATATTCTGTATTGTCTGTTATGAAGAACTGCTGAACATGTTTACAAAAACGTGTTTATATAGGAAACAGTGTGAAGATTGATTGTTCTAATTTGGCAGGAGCCATTAAAACATTCTATATGATAACACTAACATGTTGTTAAAGTTTGGGTGATGTGAGTTTGGATGGGGGGTGGCAGTTTCTGGGTGTGACTGCCAAGCTACTGGAAAACTGGTGACCTGGGGGAGGAGGCCCAGTCCCAATCCAAGTGGGCCTGGAGCTCTCAGTCACAGGTTCCCGCCTACCTCTGCGCTGCAGGCTGTACCTGCTTCTCTTGATCTCTTTTGAGATTTATGGGTCTCTAAAATAAGGCCAATAAATGAACTTATTGCAGTTTAAAGCTAAACTGCAGGTGATTTTTGGGTGTGTCTCCCACATACCTAACTTTTGGCTGTTTAATTTCTTGGTAAACTTGGCCCCAAGTTGTTAGGGTCTGACCAAAGGAACAGCAGCAATTTTGGGGTTTCTGGAAGTCTAAAGGCACCATCAGGCTGCTGATGCACTCGCCCCACAGGTACAGGTGGACCTGCTGGTCACGCCATATACCCTGTAGATAAATTTCTTGTGAAAATTTATATATATATATATGTGCTGTCTCCCACTCATATTTTAATTGTTTACATTAATATGTATAATTGATAATATACACATACATGCCTTATGAGTTTAGCAATTCTTATCTAATAAGGTAAATTTGAGTACATTTGAATAGCAGTACATAAATTTTTTTATCAATCATAACATCCTTGTGAATAGAATTTTAGCTTGATCAGGAATAATGATTAAAAATTGGCTGATGCTTTTATTATATAATTATAATTTGATAATTTTTCTGAGTATTAGCTCCTTTATTAGTCTCCCTATAATTCATTTTCAATATACTAGCACATATTCATTCTCAGGTTAAAGTTTCCTGTTTCTAAGGCACCTTACAGAATAAGCAACAAAGAATATTGTTTTTTTTTCCCTAAGTGTGGGTTTCACATATGGCTCAACATTACACAAAGACAGCTACACGAAGGAAATTCTCTATTCTGTGCCAGGATCTGCTCATTTTACTTCACTGGGACTTTCAAAGAACAAAAGCCATCTGTGTGAAATAAAAGCACTATTGGAAGATTTAATAGTATTACTCATAATTGTTACATCTCGATGAAGTTGCCAAGTTGATCTATTCCAATGTCCATTCAGGATTATAACATCCTCCTAGACTACTGATGTTGCTTTTATTAAATCTCCAGTGTTTACTTCATGTAACTATTTATTTTTGATATGCCAAAGGATGCATATTATTAAAAGTGAAATGAGAATGCAGAGAGTAAGAGTTTGATAATCAAGGTTTCTGAATTAGCCTGTAGGATGTGAAAAGATATAGGGAGATGAAGAGGCCAGGTAAGTGAAGGATTGGTTTCAGAAACAATAAATTTAAAACCTAATTTAGGATATAAGGGTAAAATTTTGTCCTTAATAAGGTTCATGTTATAATTTCGTTGCTGTGTTAACCATAGTTTTCCTGTTTTAAAAGATTTTACAAGCAATCATTCAGTTTTTTGAGTAAAAATTATAATTGATTTTTAAAAAATTTGGGGGACATACCAGCAGTGCCCATGGCTTATTCTTGACTCTGAACTCAGGGATCACTCCTGAGAGGGCTCAGTGGATCATTTCAGGTGCCAGGTATGTCATAATCCATGAAAAATTGCAAAAATAGTTACACTGACACAAATAAAAATGTTCATCTTTGTACATATTGCATTTGCTAAATCTATTTTATTAAAAAAATACCACCACGACTTATGTATATTTTATATAAACATAACTTTATAATTTTAAATTTTATTTGAGAGAGTTCTCTATGCCATGTTCATAGGACCCAGGGGAAAATCTCAGCAAAAAACTGTTTCAGATGCTTCAAAGCATCTGAAGATGTGGAGCTGCTAAGATCTTTTACTATTTGTGATCAGCAGGGACATATCTGGTGGTTCTCAGAAGCAAATAAGGATATAGGTAGTGATACTTGGGGTTTATGCACTATTAGGGATCAAACTCTTGGCCTTGGGAAAAGCATGCACTCCTAATAATCCCCTTGGCCCCCATAACAATTCATTGAAATGGTTATTTTTTAACAACAGACATAGGGAAATCACTAAAAACTAAGTAGAGGCTACCCTTTTGTGTGATTGGAAAAGCTATTTACATTTTAAGGCAAATATCTGTTTTTCTGGAATATCTCCCTCATACTATCACTCAAA
This sequence comes from Sorex araneus, assembly GCF_027595985.1. Lineage (NCBI taxonomy): Eukaryota > Metazoa > Chordata > Mammalia > Eulipotyphla > Soricidae > Sorex > Sorex araneus. Next base: position 28,158,515 of record NC_073311.1, read on the forward strand.
GGGCCAAGCAAAGTATTATCAGAGAGAAGCTAATGAAAATTTGCTTGATAACCGTATCCTTTTCTAGATTTATATTAATCAACTTCCTAAACTTGTTTTCCACATCTTTTTTATTTCCTGCTCCAAATCTGTTAAATATAAAAATTCACAAAATATGAAACCTTAAAACAGAAGACACAAAAACTTAGCTTTGGCTGTAGATCATGTGGTCAAGTATACATATATGTGATATATCGGTTTGCTTCATCACACTTAGTAGTGTGAAGGTCACATTTAAAGTGGTGGTTTGGACCATATCAAAAGTTAGCTTTGCTGGGTCTTTAACATCTTTGAAAATTGTATACATTTTATAAAACTTTTTTGTTTTATCTTCCCAAATGAAGAAATATTTTATTAGAAGGATAGTTCACCTAAAAATCTAGAAGAATAAGTATCACTTCACTTCACATGTAGTCCTGTTGATCTTCGATTTGCTCGAGCAGGCACCAGTAAAGTCGCCATTTGTCCTTGTCGCATGCTAGTGCATCTCAATACCTGCTTGCTCCAGGAACAGGAAGAGCCTCAAATCATTCATTCAGGGATTTGACCAAGAAATCTGACCATATAGTTGGTGGGCAGCCACACGGTCTTCTGACATCCCATGGAATCCAGTCGGTAACAGCTCTTGTCCAGCGGTCGTCTCTGAATTGCATTACATGACCAGTCCATCTGATTTTTGATGCCTTGGCAAACGAGACAGCATCCCTGATTCTTGATTGTTGATGGAGGTCAGAACTCCAGGTTCCTTCTCTCACTTGAGTGAGATGTGATACTCCTAGTATAGCTCTTTTGATTCCTCTTTGGGATATCCGAATAGTGTTCTCATCCTGTTTACGTAGGGCCCAGGTCTCTGAGGCGTATGTTAGTGCAGGAAGAATGGTGGAATAGAAAAGATATGCCTGGAGTCGGAGGTTCTTTGTCCTCTTATCCACTTCGTAGACACTCTTGAAAGGCATTCCGCGTTGCTCTCTTCCTCCTGCGCAGTTCTGGAGCCAAGTCGTTCTTCATGTTGATTTCTCGTCCCAGGTACACATAGTTGCTACATTCGGAGATGTTTGTTCCATTGAGAGCAAATGGAACTTCAGGGACTAGTTCGTTTTTCATGAGTATCATCTTGTTGAGAATCAGCTGCAATCCAACCTTTCCACACTCCTGGTCGAAATTGGCCAGCATTTGTGCTGCTTGGCTAATGTTTGGTGTTATGAGAATGATGTCATCAGTGAAGCCGACCATCTATCTTCACTGCCATTCATTCCCATTCCAGTTGTCGCATGATGTTCTTGAGGGTGGCACTGAAGACTTTTGGTTAAATGGTATTGCCCTGCCCCACCCCTCTCCTTACATCGATGATCACTTTCTTGTAGAATGGTGAGATCCTGGTGGTAAATCCACAATACAGCTTGAGGAGGATTTTGATATACTGAGTTTGAACACCTTGTTTGGCTAGGGCTTCAATGAATAGAGTAAAATTATTTTTGTTACTTGAAGCTGGAATCATAGTGGGTAGTGTGCTTTCCTTGCATGTGGTGTGGCTGTTATGTGTTTGCTCCTGGCATCCCATATGGTTCCCTGAGCCCACCAGACATGATTGCTAAGTGCCAAGCCAGGAGTAAACCCTAAATACTGCAAGGATGATTTTAAAACGACAACAAAACATTGTTTCTAATATCTCCAATTCCAACTATATACTACACACTACACAATTTTAGTAGTAATTGAATACTCTGTGAACTAACTTAAAGTTATTAATCTGTGACAAGAGTATAAAATAAACTGGACAATTACCTAAACATTTGTTATTTGCTTTTAAATAACTTAATATTTTGAAATTCCTTTAAATTTTAAACTCATAGAACTTTAAGTACAAACTTGCATTTAAATATAGCTGTTCAATAGGAATGTTACTATATAACTCTAAGTAAAAGCTTCTAGAAACAATAGATTTGTATAGTAAAGTGGAAGGCTACAAAATTAACACCCAAAAGTCCATGGCTTTCCTATATACAAATAATGAAACAGAAGATTTGAAAAAAAAAAAAACTGTTCACAATAGTGCCTCAGAAAATCAAGTACTTCAGAATCAGCTTAACTAAAGAGGCAAAGGTCCTATACAAAGACAATTGCAAAACAATACCTCAAAAAATAAAAGTAGACACTAGGAAATGTAAACACATCCCCTGCTCATAGGTCAGGAGGATTAGCATTATCAAAATGGCAATAACCCCTAAAGCATTATAAAAATCCAATGCAATTCCTATAAGGATATTCATGACATTCTTAAAAATAAATAGACAAAACAATCCTGAAATTCATGTGGAACCCACAGATAGTTAAAGGAATCCTTGGTAAAAATGAGATAGTTGGTATCACCTTCCCCAATTTCAAATTGTACTACAAAGCAGTAGTAATTGAAACAGCATGATATTAGAATAGAAACAGACCTGCAGACCAATGGAACAGTGGTGGGTATTTGGTCATAGACTCTCAAATATTTGATCACTTCATCTTTGATAAAGGAGGAAGAAATCTGAAGTGAAGCAAGGAAAACCTCCACAACAAATGGTGATCGGAAAACTGAATAGCAAAAAAATGAACTCAGACCTCTAACGCCAGGCACAAAAGTCAGATCAAAGTGGATTAAAGACCTTAATATCAGACATGAAACCATAAGGTACATGGAGGAAAATGTAAGCATCACCCTCCACTGTTGTATAACACTGGGTTGTCCTTGATCTCCTGCAGAGAGCCTAGTGTTTATTGAGCCACTCCCTTAACAGTGCAACTGAGGCACACCCAATTCCACAAGGCATTGATCATTCTATATTGCTTTTTTCCTTCCTTTATGTCATTTTTATGGTTTATTTAACAATGTCCTTTTTGTGTACACAGAGGAAGACAGTGAATGCGATGTTGTATAACGTGGGAATTAATTGACTCCAAACTAATATTTACTACTGGGCATCCATATATACTTGACTTAAGCCTCAGTGGCCCTTTGTTCCTAGCACTCCATGAACAGGGTCCTTATGAGTGACTGATGGATCGAGGGCAAGCTATGAGTCTCCTGGCGTGAAAATGGGCCAGGCCTAGTGCCATAACACTTAACTATAAGTTAAGAGCATGGTTATGGACAAACTCTGCCGTGAGCCAAAAAAAGGCAACTGAATAAGGACCCTGTTGGGGTTAGGATAGACTAACCGGGCCTGAGGACTGTGGTCTGGAATATGTAGTGAGATGTCCCCAGGAAGAGTCAAACTTTAAGCTTAATATATTTCCTACTGTGCTCATACAAAATAACACTGCTAGAAATATTCATCACTGTCATCATCACTGTCATCCTGTTGTTCATCAATTTGCTTGATTGCGCGCCAGTAATGTCTCCATTCATCCTTGTCATGTGTTAGTGTAGCCCAATGTGTCTGGTCTCTCCAAGAACATGAAGAGCCTGAGTCTTTAGCAGCCTCTCCTTGCTCGTCCTTCCCAACGCTGCCACATTCGGGGCTCTTTCAGAGCCTGGGAATGAGGCTTGTTATTGTTACTGTTTTGGACATACTGAATATGCCAGGGAGAGCTTGTAAGGCTCTGCCATGTGGATAGGATACTTTTGGTAGCTTGCCAGGCTCTTCTAGAGGAAAAACTGCATCGATCTCTTCTGGAAACTTTGTTTTATAGTCTCTGGATCTTGGCCGTTGATGAAATTACATGGCACTCAGGGGGAGTGGTTTGTGGATGTGGCTGCCAAGCTACTGAAAAGATGGGGATCTGGGTGGAGGAGACCCAGTCCTGATCTAAACAGGCTTGGAGATCTCAGCCACGGGTTCTGCATACCTGGGTTCCTTTGCCATTCCTACATGTGTGAGGGCTAGAAATATTATAAGAAGTAAATTTATAATTACTGTTTAAATGGGTTTCTAGCTGAGGAAAGGAGAAAGCAATACACCCTTAATGGAATTCACCCCTTGGTGGATCTCCTAGTAATCTTGAGTAATCTCCTTAGATGAGATTTTGTACTTGAGTTGATCTCCCAAAGTACTGGCCTTTACTGCTCTTTGTTGTTATGATAATGTTCAACCCCACCTTTATATCACCACCCTACATGATTCCCATAATAAATACGCTGGAAGGGGTAAGAAACATAACCACACTGGCAGAAGACAGGGCTGGCAGAATAACTCTGCTGGCAGAGAGACTTTTAGGCTGTCAGATAGACTTGTAGGGGGTAGACTCGACTCTGGGAAGGAGATGCTGAGAGGGAGACGCTGAAGATGATATGCTGAGGACTAGATATTAAGGATGAGAAGGTCAACTGTAGGATAGCATTGGTTTGTCTTTTCTGACTTGCAGCAGGGAGCTTAGGTTTATTGGGTTACTCCCATCACAGTGCTACCATTCCTCTGTGTTTATTTATAACTTCTTTCTTTGTGCTCTGTTGACTTGTAAATATTGTTTTTCTCTTCTCCGTAAGTCCTTTGCATAGTTAATTCAGAGCAATGTCTTTTTTGTATGGACACAGGAAGACAGCTAATGCTATGCTTTTGTAACTTGGGAGTTAATAGACTCTCAGTGATATTTACCTCCTAGACATCTGTTCTATTGACTTATGCCTTAGTTGTCCTAACTTCCTAGTACCCCCCAAATCAGGGTCCTGACAAGTGACCTGATGGACCCAGGGCAAGCGGTGAGCTATGTGCTACCCTGGCATCGAGATGGGCCTGGTCAAAGTGCCATAATGTTTAACTATAAGTTAAGAGCTTGTCAATGGACGAATTCTGCATGATCCAAAAAATAATAACTAGATTTGGACCCTGTGAGGATTAGGAATGATTAAACTGCCCTGAACACTATAGTCTGAGTCTGTGGCAAGATGTTCCTAGGACAGCTGCCCTACAAGCCTCAATGTATCTCTTACTGTGTCCATACAAAAATAACCAATATTAAGATGTTAATTAAGATGTTAGGAGAAGAGAAAGGCCCCTGGATGTGTTTCCACTCTTGAGCCTGATGGTCCTTTAGGTAGGGCTTTCTAATGTTGATTATTCTATTGCACCAGACTGGGTGTAGTGTTGGCCCAGAGTGCTAGGGCTGGAGAGATGAGTTGGGGAGATACTAGAGAGCTGGAGGTGTTGGGAGAGAGAGAAGGGGGCAAGATGGAGCGCAGAGAGATGAGTGGAAGAGGCAGGAGTAGAAGGGAATGAGGGGCAGTGTGAGACTAGAATGCGGGGAGACTGGAACAGGTGCGTGCGGAGAATGGAATAAATGGCAACTGATCAACCAACCACCTTGGCCCTAATTTTCTTCTCCATCTACCCCATGACTCTGGCCACTCTGGCTAGACAAGCAGCCAGAGACACCCCCCCCCCCCAATCCAGGTGAGAGAGAGAAGCATCGGGGCCTCCCCTGACTGCCCGGAGTTTATATAGTCAAGACAACACATTGAAGATGAGGAGGAGAACTGAGACTTTGAGACTTTGAGGTCTGTGAGGAGACTAAAATGATGGAAAGAGTTGACTGGGACTATGACCAAAATGACACTTATGACTCCACCATAAAAGGAGAGATTGGCAACGCTGGGGAGGAGAGAGAAATAAACTAATTGCCAACCAGCCTACAGCCGTATTCCTGTTCCTCCATCCATCGCCCACCATTCTTAGTCCATCTGCCTGTAGAGGTGGCTCTTGGCCACCAAACTCTTGATTCCTGCATGTTCAGCCTATTTGGGCCCACCATTTTCCTACTCCATGACATTGAAGCTAATATTATCTTTAAGGATGAAAAACCACTGGCCTAGCAAATGGAAACAAAAGAAACTAATGGGACTACATTAAACTAAGAACTTTCTGCACCTCAAAAGAAAGTGACCAAAATACAGAGAAAGCCAAATAAGGGGAAAATTACACAATACCATCCAATAAAGGATTAATATCTAGGTTATAAAAGACACTAGTAGAACTGTGCAAGAAAAAAACAAAACCTCCAACCAACCCCATCAAAAAGTGGAGAGAAATGAACAGAAACTTCCTCAAAAAAAGAAATACAAGTAGTCAAAAGGCACATAAAAATGCTCTAAATCATAAATCATCACGGAGATGCAAATCAAAACAACAATGAAAGATCATCCTATAACACAAAGATGGCACACATCAAAACGGGCAAAAACAACCAGTACTGGCATGGATGTGGAGAGAATGGGACTCTCTTTCATTGTTGGTGAAATGCCGGCTGGTCCAGCCCTTCTGGAAAGCAATAAGGGTTTTCATCAAAAAGCAAGAAATTGAGCTTCCATATGACACAGCGTACTACTTCTGGGAACATCCTGGGTGTGCAAAAAAAATAAAAGTAGAAACGACATCTGCACCTGTATGTTCATTGAAGCACTGTTCACTATTTGCAGAATCTGAAAACAACCCTAGTGTCCTAGAACAGATGACTGGTTGAAGAAACTATGATGCATCTACACAATGGAATTCTATACAGCTGTTAGAAAAGATAAATGTATGAAATTTGCTTATATGTGTATGGACATAGAGAATATTGTGCTCAGTGAAACGAGTCAGAAAGAGAGGAACAGGCATAGAATGATTGCACTCATTTGTGGGATATAAAATAATATATATGAGACTAACACCCAAGGACAGTAGAGATAAGGGCCAGGAAGATTGCTTCATGGTTGGAAGCCGCCTCATGAGCTGAGGGAAAAGGCAGCTGGGATAGAAGAGGGATCACTAAGTCAATGATAGTTGGAGGATTGTTCAGGATGGGAGATGTGTGCTGAAAGTAGATAAAGGACCAAAGGTAATGGCCTCTAAGTAACTATATTGCAAACCAAAATGCCCAAAAGTAGAGAGAGAGTAAGAAGGAAATGTTCTGCCACAGAGGCAGAGGATGGGGTGATGTGGGTGGGTGTCTCGAGGGACACTGGGGACATTGGTGGTGGAAAATGTTCAGTGGTGGAGGGATTGGTGTTTGATCATTGTATGACTGACACTCAATCATTAAAGCTTTGTAACTATAGCTCACAGTGATTCATTAAAAACAATTAAACAAATTTAAAATAAATAAAATCAAGTAAAACATGAACAAAAAGATTACTATACATAAAAATCTTACAATAGTTTTGTTAGATCGTACTATTAAAGAAAATATGGTTTAGCAAACATTAATGATATTTTGTTTATTTAGTTCTTAGAAGAGCTCTATTTTATATCCAGCAAAACTATACAATATTAGTGACCTCTATACTTTTGAATTTTTTAGGATATAATGGAAATTGTAAGCATGATATAATTTAAAAGTATGTTGTTAGACATTCTTCAAAAATGAAGTCTATGAAGTATAGTTGTAATTTATCATAAGTAGTAATTTTAAAGTCATACTGCTATTTAGTAATTTTAGTTCTTAGAATTATTTTCTTCTGAGGATAATACAAAATAAAGAACATCCTTGACAAGTTACACTTTCATAGGATTCTCAAATTCAATCCCAAATAGAAAATTAAATAACTTCCAACATTTTAATATGTTTAGGATAAGCATTATATTTTAGTACACAGGAAATACTTTTTATTACACAAAATGGCTCATTTAATCTTAAATCAATTTTTCTCAGTTTGGTTACAATAAAAAACTATCTCTAATTTTCCACCTTTTTGTAAACAGAATATTGTAAAGCAAGGCAACACTGGTAAGAAAGAATCATGACAGTAAGAAGTCTAACTTAGCACAAATGAAGATAAGGTGCATTTTTTTCCTTCACTGTTCCACAACTACCACAAGTTCTTTGTCCTATGTTCTACCTTGAAAGATTAAGGTGAGAAGAGTTCACCTTTTTCCTTGATTTTTAAAAATTCTATAAACAATCAAAATGCATGGCAAAGTTTTGGAATCATTTCTGCATTTAAGACTGAAATTTTAACTACTTCTACCAACTGCTTCTATCTTCCCTCATAATAATCAGAGAGATCATGCTTCTTCTATTCTCTCAAAAATAAATTCTGCAATGATAGGCACAAATTCTTTACAATGTTTAAAATGAAATATTTTCTCTCTTTAATTCAAGTACCAAGCTCATTCATAATGTGGTTCTATAATCTTCACAATAGCATGAATCAAAGATTTTAAACACAGATTGAAAAAAAAACATTCAAGGTAAGTAGGGGATCTTTTTAATTCAGATATCTCTTCTTTCCTTCCATAAAAGTTTCCTAGGCAATTTGTAATGATATTGCTATTAAATGCCTGTCTTCATCATGGAACAAATAGTGTCTCGAAAGTGTAACATTCACCAACTCCCTACTGATTTTTCTAGCTTTACATATGCAGTTTTATTAGTGTCGCGCGCCGTTTCGACCAGCGAAGAAACACGCAACCCGGAGATTCTTCTTGCAGCGATTTATTCAGGGACCTTCCCATACATTGGGGAAGATGAACTACTCAGGGATACATGGGGAAGATGAACTACTCAGGGACCTTCCCATGCATTGGGGAAGATGAACTACTCAGGGATCTTCCCATGCATTGGGGAAGATGAAGAGGAATGGGAAAGAGAAGGAACGAGGAGGAGGAATGAGGGGGAACCCACAAGCTAGGCAGCTTCCCCCCTTATATACCTCTCGCTGCTTGTTTACGCCCAAGTGTCTACAGCTGATAGACTAGTTACAGTTCGTGGGCGTGACAAGACATCCTGTTTCCTTATCAGGTGTTGTCTATGAAGCACGATGCAATTAACAAGAAACAGGTGTCCACGAAGCACGGTCCCGTGGAGGCTCTCCACAAAATAGAAATATAATAAATTAATTGTGAATGACTTCAAAGTTATAAATAAACTTAAATTCTATTCCGCAAAGCTTGACATTTTTCCTGGCTGAAACTGTCATCATCTGATTTGACCTTTATTCTCACCTTTAGTCCAGGTTTAAGAACTCTCCAGACTTGGATTTCTTGAATATAAATGTCTCCAACTGAAAACTGGTAGTCAAAACTAACTATTGTGTCTTTAGAATTAGGGAGTAAAGAAGTGCAAGACTTCATATAGCTTTGTAGTTTGCTCTGAGTTTGATTAGGAAGATAGGTGAACTGACAAGTATGACTCTAAATAATAAGCCTATGGACACAATCCTATCAGCTTATAGTCCACATGCAGAAAGATGTATTAACACCATGATAATATGCCTCTTTCTTGTTTCTCTCTGGGACTGGGAGATTGTTTTGGACCACACTTAGGGATGCTCAGGGTTTATTCCTGGCTCTGTTCTCAAGGACCTCTCCTGGTCAAGCTGCTAGGAGAAAATATGATATGATGCCAGAGACTTAACAGAAGATCAGGTATGTGCAATGTGAGCATCTTAAATATATATACATGTATACATACATATATTTATACATATATATTCCATACATAGAATATATGTCACTATATATATTCTACACATAGAATATATGTCACTGTCATCCCGTTCCTCATCGATTTGTTCGAGCGGGCACCAGTAACGTCTCTCATTGAGAGACTTATTGTTACTGTTTTTGGCATATCCAATACGCACGGGTAGCTTGCCAGGCTCTGCCGTGCGGGCTCGATACTCTCGGTAGCTTGCCGGGCTCTCCGAGAGGAGCGAAGGAATGGAACTCAGGTCGGCTGAGTGAAAGGCGAACGCCTAACCGCTGTGTTATTGCTCCATATTGAATATATAGGATATATAGAATTATAGAGAGAGAATATATATAGAATTACCATGAGATACAAAGTTACAAAGTTGTTCATCGTTGAAATTTAGTTCTGTAATGTTCCAGCTTTGCCAGTGATCACTCTGGGTGAGAATTGAGTGCTGAAAAAAGGCAAAGTGATATGCAACATAAGCATCATACTCGCTGTAATCTCCCTCCAAAAGTGCTGCTTTCTTGCCATTTGGTCTTAAAAGAAAATTTCTGACAGATGTCTCTCATTTCAGCTTTCTTTTGCTACTTGTCTCTTCAATTTGTTTCAAATGCCTATAAGTTTCTTTTGCATTTCAGTCTCCCTCCAGAGGACCTGGCATAGACAATAGCTTCTTTTCTTGTAGGACTTTGCCCTAAATGAGTGTTGGTTGAAAAGTGAGCTCTACTGATGTGATCACAGACATGTTCACTGTCTAACACGATCAAATCCTTTCGGAGATTATCTCCATCTCCTTAGTTATTCCCTGAATGAGCTGCAGGTGGCATAGAGATAAAAGACTTTTTGAAAGAGTTTTTGTTCTTTCAGAATATAACTTATGCTACTAACACTTGAAGAAAAACAGTAACTACCTTACTAAATCAAGAATATTAATTCATGTATGACTAGTATGGAAGAAAAAAAAATAAAAGGAAGAATAGCCATATCATTTGCATAACCTCTAAAGCTTTTGCTGCAATTAGGTTTTGCTGTAAACAGTATTTTGTCTATGAAACAACCCCCCTAAGGGATGCGAAATAATTTTTTAAGGACAGTTGTGCAGACTGACTGACCAACCACAGGGTTACCCTGTTCTGGAATGCTTTTTCAGGTCCATGGAAACAAACTGCCTATCACCAAAAAAACACCATCTGAAAAACATGATGCAAGATCTTAACACATATCATTGTGTTATTCCTTTGCATTAAGGCTTTATAATCTCACCAGCTCATACCCCAAAGGCATATTAGTCTCTTCAATCTCATCACTGCTTTTTAACATGCCATGCAATAAATCTGTTTCATGCTTACTATTACATCAGTCGTTGGTAAATTATTTTACTGATGTGACACCAGGTAAGTCATTACTTTTAGAGGCCTGTCCACATACCATCATTTAGGTTCATTATTTGCAATTTTTTTCCCTTAATTATATGGCACAGGAGTCAAAGGGAAACTGCAGGTATCTGAACCATGATGCTCTTTGGCAGGTCTCTGCTCTATGGGACTTCCTATTATTTGTTTTTTTCTTTTTCTCCTTGGGTCACACTTAGCAGTTTTCAGGCTTACTTTCAGATATCAGCTGTCAAGGATTGCAAATGGTAAAGCTTGAGTGTTATATGGGGGCTGGGAATTGAATTAACGTAAGCCACATGCAAGACAAGCATTGTTCTTGCTGTACTGCTTCTCCAGCCCTTGTGTGGGACTTTCTTGACGCTAGAAAGACCCTCATTTTGTGGAGCCATGATAGCGCACTTAAACTAACCCACATTTTATGTCAGTCCACTCCTGCCTCTGCCTTATTTATTCCTCTTCAATACTCTTTCTGGATGGGTCTTTTAGATGGGGCAAATGTTCTAACCATTGAAAAATCAAAAACAATTGGCCTTGACAACCACAGTACCCAATGAGACCAGTTCTTTGAACCCAGATATTGGATGGGTATTCTCACTTCTGGTGGCTACTCTGACTCTCCTTCAGTAGGCATCCATTCAATGAAAAGAAAATTTGCCACTGTAGGCTAACGATTTAGACTTGGGGATACTTCATTCTGATCTTCAGGCCATCTAAATTAGTTACCCTTACCTGTAGATAGAGATAACATGGGTCAAAACAATTCCATTCCCTCAGAGTCACCCTCAACTTAGTGCTTAAAATTTGAACTAAACTAAATCCCAAACAAGAAGATTAAGCACTCAGTTTTATATATTATCAAATATGAACCCAGTAAGAACTTGAAGACCAGAAACCTTGACCAATTCATGATGTTCTGATCACAAACTCCAACCCCAAGCCATTGCTCTACTATATTACATATATTTCTTCAGAGTTATAAAACCTAGCACAATTCCCATCCATATATCCTCTTATCTTTAGTGTTTATCAAAGTGCAGTCTTTGCTCAGCAGTGCATCCATTCAAAATTAATTCCCCTTACACAAATATGCCGTCCCAATGCTAAAGAATACCTTCATGTCTGTCACATGAGCCCCCTAAAATTCTCATTTCCTTATCATAACCTTGCTCATGAATCGTTGATCTTTCTATAACTACCAACTTTATGTAGATTGTCCTACAGAACAATGCCCTATGTCATGACTTAAAACCATACATTTCATTAACTGTTCAAAGCTCATTAAATTCAGCCAAAATAATCAAAATTTACTTTTGAATAAAACAGTTTATTTTCCTTTGGAAATTTCTCACTCATAATCTCATTCATGTGAGTGACCCTGGAAACTACTTAGCCACAGGATCTCTAAAGGCAGGGTTAATCTTTTATTAGCCTTTATCCCCATCTCTGTCTCCAAAATCAGGAACTTATTTTGCTCAAGGCACTTCAGTTTATCTGTTATTCATCAGTGAAACTGAAACTGCAAACTTACATATCTCTATCCTAACATAAATATGGTTACCCCAGAAACAACCTTTCCCTAGAGTTATCTTCAAACCTTCACAAACCAAAAATATACTCACACTTACTTATCTTCTAGGGGTACTAGAAATCCAAAATGAAATATCCACTGGATAGGAGAAATTATCCCTACCACTGTATAGTAGAATCTCTATTGAATCTAGAACAAACCAATGATGATATCACTATCATGCTTCATATATTCTATGGACAAATCAATTCTCTTAGTACAGTAGTACTCCAAAATACAAGAGCCAGGATATGCTCGCCTATAGCCCTACTCAAGGGGAAGTGGCCTGATTTCAAAGTAATGCTTTGGGGTTAATCATTCTTGACGAGATCAAGGCAATTTTAAAAAATAATGAAGACAATGTGGGGTCAGATTGAGTAAACTGCTTGCCTTGCACATTACTCACCTGCGCTTTATTCCCAGTACTGCATGTGTTAGATCCTCGGAGTGCAACCAGTCAGGGGAGATACTAGAAAGCAGAGCCAAAAGTAAGCCCTGAACTCAGTGCATTTGGCAGTGCCCTAAGACAAACCAACAAAACCCCCAACTCACTGAACAAGTCACATTATTCTGGAAAAGGGTTACTAACAGTTGGCTAGCCTGGAAATTCAACTCAACCTCCTTTTTCTTTCTGGTTTATAATTCTCTAAGAAATTGTACTCAACACAATCCTAATCTTGACACTTGTTTCTTCTTTTTTGTCTTAATAACCAAATGTGTTGCAAGCCCTCAATCACTTGTGGTTCAGTCAATCAACAGCTCTGAACTACAAATCTGATGTTTTCATGTGGCCATAGCAATTGCATTGACAGAAAATTCTACATTCACAATCAGCCAGAAACCATTACAGAAGACAGACCATTTCCCCATTCTAAGATACATCCATTGCTCAGATGGCAAAATTCTAAGAAAAACTGATATTTTGAGCCGAATTATGCAGGCTAGCTGATCACAGACACACCCTCTTATCAAAAACATTCTGCTATTTCAGGAATGAGAAAATGAAACACTTCCTGCCTACCTCAAAAAACTGCTCTACTTGAAACTGCTACAAATCAGCATAAAATCATCAAAACCTACCAAGTCAAGACAATAACTTTCTTGTTCTAAGGACACATGATGCTATTAGCCACTTGCCTTTCTCTCTAAAGATAGGTTGCTCTCTACAATCTTAACCACTACCCTCTCTCACGTTCTCAATAAATCTGTTTGTTACTTGCACACTTTAGCCTTTGGCTAATCCCTGTATTCCTGTGGCACCAGCCATCCAAACCTCCCCTGCAAACCCTGAAGAATCTCATATCCACTACATTAATATACTTAACATTGACATATCAACTGACATATCAATATCAATTTATGTTGCATATAACTATATAAAGACATCCATTGCCAAGAAAGAAAAAAGATTAAGGGAAGCATTAATTATTTACTGGAAAGATGTTTATTTTCTAACTTGCGACATTGAACTGTGCCTTTAAAAGAAAGCATTAAATTGTGTCTGTGGATTCAGTTGGACATAGTTCCCCATGGACATATGAATGTGCCATCTCCTTTACCACTTAAAAGCTAACTCGTAGAACATTAGCTTTGTGTACTAAAGGGGAAGAAAAATTGTGGTTAAAGATTATCTTTCTAATTTACTTGAGATTTCCTGATAACTTTGCCTTTCTGGTTTGGGGCATCAGAAATCTAAATTGACAGATCAGTTGAAAGCAGAAACATGCCTTTGTTCAGTTCTTTCTGAAGTGAGTCAGAGACCTAATGCTGCTTCCCTGGAGCGGCTGCTGCTCTTCCCATTCAAGATAACCCCTGCTGGCAATCACTGCGATAGATTGATTAGTTCCAGATAGGGAGCAAAACGATGGCAGAGTGGTAAAGTCATGCAGCAACATATGGTCAAGGAAATAAAACTCTCCATTAGCATTTAATAAAAGAGTTTTAACCTCACAGGGATTAGAAATAGCAAGCAACCACTGTTATTTTACTGTTTATGTAAGTTTCATCATAATTTTCTAAACTTATTACTATTATAAAGATTTATGTCTAAGGATGCTCTATCAAGTTTTTAAATGATAAGTTTAATATTAAAAGACAACAAGAGGCCGCCAAGATGTGATCCCGGGGCCGCACGTATGTGGCCTCACCGCAGCTGCACGAACATGATTCCAGAGGCCAGCTAAACTACTTTTAATACCAGCAGCTCCTTGCAGAATGTCTCCAGACTGAGAACTAAGCTTCGACCCCATGCCTGCCGAGGAGGGAAAGGTTTCTCTCTCTTCTCTCTCTCACTCTCCTTTTCCTTGCGGGGGGGGGGGCGAGGAAGGGCATGGCGACCACCATATTTTGAAGACCACTAACGAGAGATAAAAACTTTCAATGATCCAATTTCTGGAAGAAATTTCCCTGGACTTAGTTGCTAAAGTACAGAAATCCAAAACCTCATTCTCTTCACTGCAGGCCTGACTCTGATGGGGAACTCCCAACAGTAATAGTGAGTTTTTTGTTGAATTGCTGAATGCAACCAAATTAAAGAGAAAGTAAAGTGAAATTTATCAGTTACCCAGGCTGGGGTGAGGGGGATGGGGATGTGTGGGAGGGATGGGAGGTATACTGTTTTTTTTTTTTTTTTTTGGTGATGGAATATGGGCACTGGTGAAGGGATGCTTGTTTCAGCATTGTGTAACTGAGACTTAAGCCTGAAAGCATTGTAATTTTCCACATGGTGATTCAAGAAAATAAATAAATAAATAAATAAATAAGACAACAAGAAACCATATGTAAAATTATGTACACTAATAATCATATTTCATATGCATATTGAATTGTATGGTATGCACTTAATAATGGCTTAACTTGTACAAACCAAAACTTTATGAAAGCAAAGGAGATAATTTTAGATATGACAAAAAAATGAGAAATATAGGCAATTTATAGACAGAAAAAAATTAAACTAAAGTTTGTTTTCTCATCTCCAATGACTGCATAAAATCAATTCTCCATCACCCCCTTAACTGAGTTAGTTTAAGTTACATACCTACATCATGCACTTAATAATCCATTTAGGAGTACCAATATGCTGTTTCCAAAAATTAATCAGTTATTGCCCCTGACTTTCCCAAAGCATTTTTTAGAACTTACCTTCTTAAACTGTGTGTTCAGATCCAACTGGAGTTGTGCAACATAATGTACTCATTATGAAAGCATTTTAAAAAAATATTGAAAAATATTTTGCTTTGCAATTTATTATTGGCAAATGTTCAATTTATATACTTATTCTTTAGACCAATATACTTTTGTGTATTTTTATATGTTCTATGCTCTGTTCAACCTTTTCTTCCTGAATTACATTAGTCATTATCTGGTCATATAAGAGAAGTATTTTACTCATGATCCTCATTTAATGTCCCTAAGCTAATGAGTTTCTATTCCATTATCTTTTATTTTCTTCAAAATATTTATCACTATGTGACTTTTACTTATGTATATCTTTATGCACGTATTGAAACTGAATTTATATGATTTACTTTTTATTTTTTGTGAAGATAAGGAACGTAATATAACTCTTGTTTTATTTCCTATAGCGGGACACAAAAATGTTAAACATTTTTGTGTAGAGTATTATACTTGATGAATGGTAAATGAAAGGATTTTTATTTTTTATTTGGACACAACTTGTCTGATTTCAAAGTTATATCAAATTTATAACTTATCAGATACTTTCAATTCTATTCTCAGACCTCAATGACCCACTCCAATTTCTTTATTATCTCCACAACCCATAGTCAAATTTCTTTTTTTAATTAATAATTTTTTTAATTTTTATTGAATCACCGTGAGACAGTTACAAGCTTTCATGTGGATTACAATCACACAATGACCAAACAACCATCCCTCCACCAGTGCACATTCCCCACCACCAATATCTCGGGTATACCCTCCCTTCCCCACCCTCCCCCTGCCTCCACGGCAGACAATACTCCCCATACTCTCTCTCTACTTTGGGGCATTATGGCTTGCAACACAGACACTGAGAGGTCATCATGTTTGGCCCATTATTTACTTTCGACATACATTTCCCATCCCGACTGACTCCAGCCATCATTTTTTTAGTGATCCCTTCTCTATCCATCTGCCTTCTCCCCTCTGCCTGTTAAGCAACAGTCCTCCAAAAACTAGAAATTGACCTTTCAAATGAACCCACAATCCCACTTCTGGAAATATATCCTGAGAATGAGAAAAGCACAGTAGAAATGACATCTGTACCTATATATTCATTGCAGCACTGTTCACAACAGCCAAAGTCTGGAAACAACCCAAGTGCCCTAGAACAGATGACTGGTTAAAGAAACTTTGGTACATCGACACAATGGAATACTATGCAGCTGTTAGGAGAGATGAAGTCCTGAAATTTGCTTATAAATGGATAGACATGGAAAGTATCATGCTAAGTCAAATGAGTCAGAAAGAGAGGGACAGATATAGGACTGCACTCATTTGTGGAGAATAGAATAACATCACATGAGGCTGACACCCAAGGACAGTAGATACAAGATCCAGATGGACTGCCTTATCCCTATTTCTAATCTTGGAAAATACCTATGCTAGATTTGAGGCTGTAGGATAGAGATTGTTTTCAGTGAGAATGGTGTATTCTTTAAAGTTTTCCATATAATGTATTTTGGAATATGTAGGGCATAAATATATTTCAAATTTAAAGTGATCCACAAATATATGGATGTTGCCAGTCTTATTCCAACATACTTTCCTTTTCCAACATATTTTACTTGTGAGTTTATCTGATTTACTTTTTAGGTCTTAATTATTTTTATTTGAGGCCAGACCCAAAATAAAATATAATAAAACTGAGGAAGACTCAGTCCCTAGTGTGGTGCAGGGGCCCATATGTGGTGCTGGGAATCAAACCTGGGAAGAAAGTGCCTTATTCAAGGTAAACTTTCTCCCCAGTCCTGATTTCTAAGTTTGTAAAAATCAATATCTGGAGACTTGAGCAATAGTACAGCTGTATATCACTGGTTATATGTGCCTCAATTAAAGAAAGAATAAGCTAGATTTTTAAGGAAACATGCAGTGCAAATTATGAACAAATAGAAGTATTTTTAAAAATCAGAACTGGTGTTTTCAATGTATCTTTCTGTACACATATAAAAACAAATTAGAAAACTTTTAAATTATTCACTGAGCTTTGGGAAGCTGAAAGTTAAACTAAAACAAATGCTCCAAATATAAATTATACTAGGCTCTTCATCAAAAAGGGTATTTTTCTATTATATTTTCCTGAATAGAAAAAGTTGTTATATTTTATTGAACAAAAGTGTGTTTGCTAGCATTCAAATTAGACATATTTGCATTTGTATACAATTTACATTTGTATACAATTTGTATATGATTCAAAGTTTAAGTAATATGTTTGAGTCAATTATGAAAACACCATAATTATACTAATACAAAGTTAAAAAGCTTTAATCTCCTTGGAAATAATAAATAAAATTTTATGATTTTATAATCTTATTATATTTATTATTCTTTATTCTTTTATCACTATTATATTTTTATTATTTATTATTATATTGTCATATTATTATATAATGTATTTATATTATTGTATTTTAATACCATCTTATAACTTTTATATTTTATCTTTTATATTTTCAGTTTATAAAGTCTATAAAATGTCACAATGGAAATTTACATACTTGAATTACAATTTCTAACTACATTCTTATTTGAGCAGATGTTAATCTAAAGTTTAAGTAAAAATTTTTCTATCATTTTTTTATTCTAAATACAACGTGCATTTAAACACAAATTTCTTATGAAGATTGTCAATTGTTCACTGAAGGATAGGCTCATCTCATTAAATTTTGATGGAAGAGAGTAAATTAAAGAAAATAAAATCACCTGTAAATATTAAGAGATCCATGCAGTTTGACATAATACACAGTATACTCCTAAAAACTGAAAATAGAATTTCATCATGTGAAGAAAACAAATTATGTGCATAAAGGGGAAAAAGAGGTGTAGAAAATATAATAAATGTTACTACAGAAGATATTTAAGAGTAGCAACACTTCCGAAAACAAAAATTGAGTTTGAAGAAATGATTAAAAAATTATATAGTACTATACAGTGCAGGTATTATTGATACTAGAAAAAATTAAATAGCTCATGGATGAATTATAGTTAAAGCATAATAAAAATAGTGATTATTACTTGGATATTGAGTATGAAGATCGTTTTCTAAGAAATATATAATGCTGATGGAGGACTCTGTATCAACATCTTTGCATTGCTTAACCCACTTTTTTTCTAATATATGAAATTATTCAATTCTGGCTAAAGTAAATTTCTATACCATTATGTCTGTGATATTTCATCTGTCTCATTTTTATCTTGAAATAAATCATAAAGAGAACTTTTAGTTTCCACTCATATAAACCTAAATAGACAAAATTACTAATGTACCTATATACTCAATGACATATATCAACCCTTATACTTCTGTTTAAACTAAAGGAGACATATGCTGAAATAAAATTATCTACTTAGTAGTTTGTACTATTAATTCTTTTCATTATACACCTGGACATCAATTTTTGCAATTAGTCACATTTTTGCAATGTCACCGGTAATTTTTTATATTGATGCAATTATATGTATATATGGTTATTTTACACATAATGCATATGTAATAGAGCCAATGAAAGCAGATATATGAGATACAAACTACAACAACATAACTCAAAAATCAAGCCTGAGGTTGGGGTAGATGGACCGGGTGATGTTTATTTGTTCAGGAAATTGACACTGGTGATGGGCTTAATGTTGGAATATCATATGCCTGAAATCATGTAGGAATAGCTTTGTGAATATTTGTGCTTTAATAAATATTAACTTAGAATATTTGTCAATCCCAAGTTTTTTACATATTATTTTGTATATATACATATATTATGTAAAATATTACTTTGGATATATATATTCATACATACATACACACATAAATATAGGTACATGTGTAGGGTCCATACTCAGTATTTCTTAGTGGATACAGGGAGGCATCTGATAACAGAGACTGAACTCAAGGTCTTACACCTGGTAATTATGTGCACAAACACTTAAATCATCTGTTCGGTACCAGTGCATGCAATCTTTTAAATAAGTAAAAATAGTGACTGTACAGAATATTTCCAAAATTAAAAATTACATATAGTCAATACCATGGCATAAGCAGCTGTTTTAGGGTAATTAGTTCTAATAATTTCCATGCATTTTAACAAAATATCACATCTTTACTTTTATTATGCATATATATATACGTATATATATATACACACACCAAAAGGTAATTCTCAGGGTCACGTTTATTTGCTCATTTTTGGACCCTTAGTTACCTTGAATTCCTTCCTTACCACTTTACTTTTCTTTTCCCAGAAAACAGGGGTTAAGTGACTTTCCTTGCCTATAGCCATGTGTATTTATGAATGTCTTATGTGCATTTCTTACTCCAATATTAGATCATAATTTTTATCACTTCAGAGGGTGCTATTGCCATTGTTCTTTCTCTTCCTGTGGTTACAGAAGCCTGCATCTGTCACTAGTGCAGTTGAGATGCTGCTGTGATGACCTTTCTCACTGCCAGGATCCATCTCTCAGTTCAGTGTCTATTTAATATTCAAATGAGCACCAATAGTAATTCTGGGTAGAAGTACTGGTCTGATCTCCTCTACCACCACTGCCATCTCTTTTAATTATGAATATTTGTTTCTGATGCTACATAGAATATTTTCTAAGCAAACATTTTATAATAGTACATTTTTTTTGAACCCAGTAGAGAATATTTGTTATCCAACTGAGTGACAAGCTGCAAATAAATTCTTCGGGGGTCCAGTATGATAACACAACAATGATACATTTGATTCCAGTATTTTTGCATGTATATATTTAAAATTTCAATTCTTTTAAAAACATTTGTTTGTAAGGATATGTTGATACCTTTTATTTAAAATTATCTTGTATTTTAAATCGTTATTTGAATATAAACTTTATAATTTTAATAGTTCAGAATATTTATTTAAAATATATACAAGGCCAAAAATAGGGGTTAAGACCCTTGCGTTTTCTATAGTCAATCTAAGGTAAATATTCTGCCCCAAACAGTCCCCTGAGCACTGCTGAGAACAATGTCTGAGTACAGAGGCAGATGTAGACCCTATAGATTGATAGGAGTAACTAAATTGTTCCAAATAAAATAATATAATGTTGTACGGAAGTTGGTTTACTGGATCTAACATATTCTTATTCCTATTTATTTTTTGTGTTAGGCATTATTTTGTGTGTTAGGTAAGAAAAATGAATACTATAATAGATATTTTGTTGCTAATATTTTCTGATGAAATTATACAAGATTTTAGTACAGATAGAAATATAAGCCAGAATCTTGCCTCATTTATTAGGCCAGAACTTACTGTTCTAAACTTCTGGCTTGTGACTCTACACCCCCTACATCTCTCTTTCTTAAAACACAATAACATGTTGTTCCATTAGATTTTGACCATTATCCCCTGGTACAGATTGATCTTCTCAACAAACACTTGCTACACTGTGCAACAACCATGATTAGATTTTAAGGGAACAAAGGATGAAGTATGAACAAAGGGATCCTTTCAATGAATAACATATCCCATTTTTTTTTAGTAATGCACATCTACAATCATCACTCCTGTCTACTAAACTTCCTGAAGAAAAGGAAATGGAAATCTAATTGAAAAGGAGGGTTATAACAAAGGGGAGAAAAATTAAATATCCCAGGGGAGCTTGTGTAGATAAAATAAAAGAGTATCAAAATAATGGGTAGCTTAAAATTTTACCTTATTGCACTGCTAGTCTTTCTATTGATGACTTGAAATTAAGATATTTTTACGTCTATTTTATACAATATAAAATAAATACAATAAATGCATTATTATAAAACTATTTCATTGAACCAACATTTAATGTGAATTAAGAATTTCAATTCATCAGAAGAAACGTTTACAATCAATCTTAGGTGTGTGGCAGGGAAATAAAGCTATCATAGATTTACAGGAGTTGTCTGCACTCTTATAGAACAGATTTTTTTGTTATTTCCCAAATTTTCTCTATGAAACAGAAAAATGTAAGGGATTCATTTTTTTATAAAGAATTATATTTTTAAATTTTTATACATTTTATTATCATAAAGTAGTTCACTCAATAAAGAATTCATTTCTTTTTGCTTTTTGGGTCACACTCAGAGATGCACAGGGGTTACTCCTGGATGTACACTCAGGAATTACTCCTGGAGGTGCTCAGGCGACCATATGGGATTCTGGGAATTGAACCTGGGTTGCCGAGTGCAAGGCAAATGCCCTACCTGCTGTGCTACTGCTCCAGCCAAGGGATTCATTTTTTTAAATTATTTATGCCAATAAATTTTAATGACACCTATTTGTGTGTACAAGACTCTAATTAAAAAATTACACAGACATATATAGCTACATAGATCACAAGGAAATTCAAGATAAATATTATTGGATACTCATATATTCACCACCAATAGGAATACTATTTATTAAGATAAGTAAAGTCAAATTAAGAAAATGTAGCTGTCAAATGGCTAAATCCTTGAGTAATAAATATTTTCAAACTAGTTAGTGTTATCAGGGATTATCAAAGCCACAGTAGGGAAACTATGAACTCTTTCCTTAGATCTAGAGGGATCATGAAATTAATATATATTTGAAAAGAGAAAATTATTTTTAATGTTTCTATTTTTACCTATTTAATTGATAATATCTATAAATTAATGCACACTTTGGATATTAATGGTCATATAAATTAAATATATTAGGAATCTAATGAATAATTAAGTAATTCATTTTTATATTCATATAACTATGGGGCCTATGTCTTCACAAAATATAATAATTTAGATAAGTTTGAAAATGCATAATATTAAGATGTGATTATAAGATTATATATTTAAAATATTTATAGAGCAAAGCACAGGAATTAGGCACTTGCCTTGTACAATGCTGACTCAGTTTAATTCATAGCACTAACTCTGGTTTCCTGAATCCTGCCAGGAGTAATCCATGAACACAAAGCCAGGAATAATAGCTGAGAATCACAGAGTGTGGCCCCAAACATAATATTTATATAATATTTATATAAATAAATATTATATATTTATTTATAATATTTATATAAATAAAATTAATATATATAAATTAATACTATTTTTTCAGAACAATTTTTCTTACGTAAAACTCAAACTATAGCTTTACATGGAATATATTTGGAGAATATAATAAAAGATATTTATTTGGAAACAACACATATATGCTTCAATATTGTGCTAAAATTCAAGTAGAATATTGAAGATGAAGGTCTCTTATTATGTGTGTTCTTTGTTAGTTAAACATATATAGTTCTAAATATGTTTAATTTTGACCCAACATAGTAAATTATTATTCAGTAGGAGTAATAAACAAGATTTGGATCTCATAAACAATGGAAAGATGACTACTACATATAACTCTTGATCTAGAAATGTAAGGACACACATATAAAAATATCTTAAAGGTCATCATAAAAGAGATTTTCTAGAAAAGGCAGAATAAAGTCGATCTTTTTAGGAACAATTAAATGGAAAAGGTTTGTGATGCAAGAGATAAAGGACAATTTTGTTTGTGCTAGAAAACAGTACTTTTGGTTGCTTTTGTGTCACACTAGGCAATATTCAGGCATTGTTCTGCATTCTCCTTGTTTTGCATTCAGGGACCACTTCTGGCTGTGCTCAGGGGACCACATGGCAAGCTGGGGATTAAATCTGGGTCAACCATGTGCAAAACAAACACCCTACCTAACTACTATATTCTCTCTCCAACCAGTACTATATAAACAGAATATAAGATTTATGTGGAGTTGCAAAAAAGTACAGTATTCGTAAGGCAATATATGATTTGACAAAAGTATTTTAAACATGACCAACATAAAATATTTTTGTTATTTCAGAGGATGGACTTGGAGCGATAGCACAGTGGTAGGGTGTTTACCTTGCACATGGGTGACCCGGGTTCAATTCCTTCATCCCTCTCGGAGAGCCCGGCAAGCTACTGAGAGTATCTCGCCTGCACGGCAGATACTGACAAGCTACCATGGAGTATTCTATATGCCAAAAACAGTAACAACAAGTCTCAAAATGGAGACGTTACTGGTGCCCGCTCAAGCAAATCAATGAGCAACGGGATGACAGTGACAGTGATTTCAGAGGATATATACTTCCATGATTTAAACCGCTTCAGCCAATCTATGCCAGTGAAAATTTTAATCAGAAGATCTTCTTGCCCTGATATATTAGTATTATTCTTTAGAATCTAGAACATTATAATTGCTTCTTGTTCATGTCAGATCAACTGGTATATTATAGGTTTTATTCATAAACATGTAAATAGTACACTGAAATAGTGCCTGGTATGTAATAACTGTCATAGACGTGTTTTGGATGACTGAAGAGCACTAACAGTGGTGACTATTGAAGTTTATAAGGTATTATCACCATATACTTGATTTTTTGAAGATAAAATTATCTCCTAATTGACTTTTATAAACATTGATGTAATGGGAAATATTTACTGTTTCAGAATAAATAAACGACAGGAAAAATATCATGGAAAGACCCACCATCTACATGAAAAGGGTAAATGTCCTGACATTTCCAATAGAATAAATTTAAGTAAACAAGCTATCAAACATTTAAGATAAGTCAAATAGGTTTTGACCTTTTCAATTGCATTTGTTCTTTAACTCAATGTTACTATTATCACAAATTAAAAAGGTTTGTGTAAATTAATTTCAGATTTTTGGGAGAAAACAAAACGTTACAGTTATACATTAATCATGTAGTAGAAAACCAAAATTTGTCACAGGGACAATTTGATATTATAAAGTATTTTTATTTTGATGAAGAAAATAAATTGAGAGTAGAATAAGAAATTTCACTTTCATATGTTTTTATAGAAGCATCCAAAGCAAGAAAACTTCCCATATAAAGAGAATTTTACCTCTGCCATTCATGGAATGAAATAAAGGATTTTAAATAATTTTCTTCCCCATCCACATTGCAACAATGTCTCTGGAAATTTGACTTTTAACAGATGACTCTTTACTTCAAATTCAAATATATGTACCAAATGGGAAAGGTAATTTTCATTCCATTATGATCCGATCATTCCCTCCATAGGTACATTCTCTCAGTTTCGTCAAAATCATGAGCAGTAATGGCTGTCTATTATAGTTGAGTTGGTAGAAAAGTAAGCTCAAATTTAAATAAAATGCTATGTACAAATACATGCCTGAAGTTTTAATATCATTAATGGCATTAATAATAAGATATAATGTGGTAGATATCTATAGAGATAATAAATCTGATTTTTTCCACTAACAGAAACTTTCTACAATATTCCCTTTAGAAAATAATTTGCTTAAAAAGTGGCAAAGATATAATTTTCCACATAGTAGAAAAGGGAATGTTTCTGGTTTCGTGCAATTTTTTTTTTTTTTGCTTTTTGGGTCACACCCAGCGATGCTCAGGGGTTACTCCTGGCTTTGCACTCAGAAATTACTCCTGGCAGTGCTTGGGGGACCATATGGGATGCCGGGGATCGAACCCGGGTCGGCCGCGTGCAAGGCAAACGCCCTACCCGCTGTGCTATTGCTCCGGCCCCTAGTTTCGTGCAATTTTTAAGCTAAAAGGCCTAATTTATCCTTAGGCTTGAATCACTGAAATACATCACTATATCACTGTATCACTGTCATCCCATTGTTCATCTATTTACTTGAGTGGGTGCCAGTAATGTCTCTATTTGTCCCAGCCCTGAGCTTTTAGCAGCCTCTCCTTACTCGTCTTTCCCAAGGATTGGAGACTCTTTTGGGGTCAGGGGAATGAGACCTGTTATTGTTACTCTATTTGGCAAATCAGATATGCCATAGAGAGCTGGCCAGGCTCTACTGAAATACATATACTTTTTTATTTGGGGGATATATATCCACAAGTTCTTTGTTAATGTACAAAACTCTGTGCTTTATTCTAAACATATATTTAACTGGTGAGTTTCTGCCTTTCTAATCCACTTGTTATTAATTGATAATGTAAAATTTAGTGGGAAATGGATTATTTTGAAATCAAGTACTTAGTAACCAAAGAGTGTACTCTATAAATCAAATTTGTACAAAATATGTATAAACTAAATATTAGTATGTAGTGTTTCATTTTTTCATAGACTGAAAAAAATCTAAGAATCTAAGCATTTGACTTATAACGAACATGAAATAAGTGATTCAAAAGACATCTACAGATCTCATTCAATTTCCCAATTCATATAGTTTGTATAATTCTAATTTTCATATTGGTAGAGTAATGAAAATATTCTACCTTTATAGAGGCATCTGTAGTTGACAATGAGGGAACATATAAATGTGTTATTAAAATTGAAACAGAAATCTTTCTTTGAGAACTTTATTAGAAGAAAATCAAAACTAAAAATAGTTAAATGACTACCATTAGTCTTTTCCATCAAGGCAGTCCCTGTACTCTAGTTGTTTTTCTACTTAGAAAAAAATTAAAGAATTCTGTATGTGCATTTAACATGACGGCTACTCAATATCCATTTTTCTAAATTTATTTACCCTTTTGGTGTATTGGTTAAAAAAAGAGTTAAATGTTTTCTTCTCAGATTAACATATCTTATCATCAAATGTCATCATATTTGAAAAGAAAGCAGTAAAGTAGGACCAGGAACTATATTTCAGGGGTTGAGATATTGGTAGAGGAAAATGGACACTAGTAAGGGGATTGGAGTTTGGGCCTGAATGCCAGTCATGAATAACTTTAATTTTGCAAACCTTGGTGATTTGATTTAAAAAGTTAAATATGCTTCTCTTGTATGTATCTGACCCTGGTTACATCCATGGTGCCTCTGGTGGGGCCCTGGAGACACTCTGAACACCAAAGATATGGTCTAGATGTGGTCTTGGTTTATAGAGCTAGAACAGCTCTGCACTAAAAAGCAATTCAGGTCCATGCATTGAACTTCTGGATCAAATGGCTCTGGGAGGGCACCCCAGGTCATCTGAAAGCACCACTTGAGTAACCTGCCGCCTTTCAAATAATAAAGTGATGAGTTGAACTCAGATCTGAGGTCCGTGAGCCTTGATTTGAAAACCAAGTAAGCTACTACTATGTTCTTGTACTATTTATTCAACTATTCACCACTTTTTTTTTCACATTAACATGGAGAAAATCACACCAGCCTCAAAGAACTGTGACGTGTATAAATGAAACTCACTTTAATATATAATATATAATGAATTTCATAAGTGAAAAAGTCAAGACTCTTTTGGAAGATCCAATCATTCACAAAATAATTCATTTAAATATTTGTGTGGGATTATTTGTTTTCACTGTATCACTGTCATCCTGTTGCTCATCGATTTGCTGGAGCGGGCACCAGTAATGTCTTCATTATTGAGACTTGTTATTACTGTTTTTGCCATATTGAACACGAGACGGGGAGCTTTCCAGGCTCTGCCGTGAGGGCGGGATATTCTTGATAGCTTGTCAGGCTCTCCGAGAGGAACGGAGGAATCAAATCTGGGTCGGCCTCCTGCAAGGTAGCCTTACCCACTGTGCTATTGTGCCAGCCTTTTTTCTGTTTATTGGAAAAAAAAACCATTTTGATCCTATATAATAGCTATATGGTGCAATGCTCATAAAATTAAATAAGGGTTTAAAAACTGTGGGGGCAGTGAGTTTGCTATCATAAAGTGGTGGAATAGGGACATAAAGCAGTAACAAAATGAGCAAAGAATTTTGGTTATTCTGTTCTAATTTTATGGGGAGAATGGCATGGTATGTACAGCACTAGGTAATGCTTATGGTTATTTTTTGCTCTCTGCTCAGGAGTTAATTGTGAAGGTGCTCAGAAGCCCAAATGCAGTGCCAGGTATTGAACCAAGATCAGACACGTAAAAGCGAGTACCTTAACTTCTATATTATCTATCCAGCCTGACTGTTCTCAATTTTCTGATGCAGAATTTTACTTTGTTGTATCATATGTGGTATACTCAGGAATTTTGCATAACTAGTGTCCTGGCTGCTCAATGTGAATTAAAACTATTTTAGAAATCATTTTGCAAGAAGCAAATTTCTATATAAGCTTCTTATACACAATTCTGTTTTCAAAGAACTAAGTTTCTGTTATAAAGTTTCAGTTCTTACCCCATAAGCAACTAAAAACCTGGAAGAAAGCCAGGTGGTTAGCACTTGAAATGCATAAAGCAAAGCCATTATTGGAGCCTGGCAGACACTTTGATGTTAATGACATATTATATTAATCCTAGACCTTTATTACCAGGAATCCAAGGTGCAACCTTTGATAGGTGATAATCTTGCTGTGCACTTCAAGAGGGAGAACCTTTAATCTCCCTCTGAATTGTTGGTTTTCACAGTTTTATCACCATGGCTTGCTGTTTTTTGGTAAATTCCATGAAGATTTCATTCTACTATGACTAGAAAAAGTGTGAACTAAATATCTTTGATAATTGTAAAGTAGAAAACACAACTTTATTTTAAAATTTGCTACTTTGGGGTTCTTACTAATTCCTTTTCTAAACTTGTATGATAAAAGCCTCTTATCATATTAATAAATTTTGCTTAATTCCTGAAAAGCCTAATATTTTCCACCTGAACTTCGGTCTCTATGGGTATTGGCATATTTATAAATTTTCTGCTAAAGGTAGTAAATAATAGCCTATGTCCTTTTATATTTAATTATTCAAAGGTTTATGATATGTTCTAATACATATATTTGCAATATGTTGTATAATGGGTAAAGTAAATATTTTATTTATTTATTCTTTGCTATTCTTGGATTGAACCTTGGGGGTCCTCCATGTATGACCCATGTTCTTTAGCACTGAGATCCACCTATAGATCCCTAAATGCTAAATTCTCTAATCAGAAATGCCACCCTCATTTGATACTTGACAGAAAACATTTGCTTCATTCCAAATGTGTGTGATCATATTTGTAACTATAACTACAATATAAGGATAACAGAATTTGATAAGATGTAAATGTCTTATTTTATGCATATGACTTTACTTAAAAATCCTTCTAGTTCAGTTCTTATTTTTACAATGTGGGTACATTTCTCTAAAGGTAAAGTATAAAAGAGTATCTGAAAATGTTGACAAGTTGAAATAGAATGCGATATGCACTCAAACAGAACCAGCATTTGGGGGTAAAGTTACAAGCAAAGAAAAGTAAGGGTTGGAACTGATTATCACAAAGTGATAAGCAACCCAGGATTAATAGACCCAATCCTTTAACCACGTCATGCGGATGCTTATTGAAGAATGACTGTAAGCCTAATACTGCACTTTGCATGCACACTTGAGAGAAACTCTCCATCAAGTATGAATCACTCTGCTGAGTCAGCATCCGGCTGTGGTTTAAGTATCATTCTAAATGCAAAATAGTAACAATCTGTGTCTGGTAAACAGTATATGTAAGCATCCGTCCCAGTTTTCATTGACAGTTCCTGGGTACAAAGTCAGACTTCTTGACAACTCATACATCAGTACAGAGCTCCTGGCCCACACTCGTTGTCCCCTCTACTTAATGCCATCTCTTTCTTCCTTCACTTTAGTTGTTTGAGTTTTGTCTTCCCTAATTTACCTCTAATTCTTTCCCAAACCAATGCTAATTTGTATTCTACCCACACTTCTCCACTGAAACTGCTATTCCCAAAGTCACCAATGACCTCCTTTTTTTCTGCTAAAACTGATGGACACTTCAGAGTTTGTTTTCTCTCACATGAAATGCCTCCGACTATATTGCTGCCTCTCTCCTTCTCTTTACTCTTATAACTCCTCAGTTTTTCTATCTTATTTAGTTTGTTTTTATTTTCTTTTGGCTTTCTGAGTTATTGATATTTTTTAAAAACTAGTTTTACTCTACACAAGAACAAAAAACTTTCCATTCTTCTTCTTCTCTCTTTCTTTCTCTTTGTTTCTTTCTTTGTTTCTTTGTTTCTTTGTTTCTTTCTTTCTTTCTTTCTTTCTTTCTTTTTCTTTCTCTCTCTCTGTCTTTTTTTTTTTTAGGTTTTTGGCCATAGCTAGTAGTGCTCAGGGGTTACTCCTGGTTCTATAAATTACTCCTGGCAATGCGTGGGGACCATATAGGATGCCTGAGATACAATCAGGTTGGTTGTGCACTGGACAAGGGCTTGACTGTATTATCGCTCTGGCCCTTTGCATTCATCTTTGGAGAGTAAATTTCATTCTTGCTGGGGAGATGGGGTTGGACCAAACCCAGTGATGCTCAGGGATTATTCCTGGTTCTGCACAAAGAAATAACTTCTTGTGGTGCTTGAGAAATGATATAGGGTGCCAGATAGTCACATACAAAGCAACCACCCTACCCACTGTACTATCTCCCCAGTAACTTGCTTTGTTTGATTTTTAGGATTATTTATAACCCCATGATTCAGGGTGGCCTTTTCTGATGAAACCCAGGTTTTTACATACAAGTTACATAAAACACATTTTTTGAACTGCACTTGCCGGAATTCACCTGATCATCCTCTGGCAAATACCACCATTCCTATTCAAGCCAAATAATCTTTTTCCATGAGCGTAGTGCATTAAGTAGGGCACTTGCCTTGCATAAAGACAGACGGGTTTGATCCCAGGTTTCCCATCTGTCCCTTGAACCCTATCATGAATGTTTCTGGAGTGTAGAACCAGGAAAAACTTCTGAATACCACTGAGTGTGACCATAAAATTAAAAAAAAAAAAACAACAAACTATTGCAGCAATGTCATTTCACAAAATTGCATATACTTCAGGGGTACAAATTTAGACTTCTAATTATTTAGCCAACTACAAGCAAAACCAAAGTAAACCAAAGTTAAGGATACTTAACTGACAACCTATTCTAAATTGCTGGTTTTCACTGTATCAACAGGAAATTAATGGAGTCATTTTGCTAAAACAAGAATAAATATTATTTGTTTAACAAAAAATTAAATTCTCCAGTGAGAATTAGTCCTTCATATATGTGAAAATACAAACCCCAGAAATAGGCTTTTCAAGATTCATTTTGTAACAGTTATCACATGTATCACTTATCATCCCTTTGGTCTTCAATTTGCTCGAGCAGCGCCAGTAACATCTCCATTCATCCCTGTCACATGTTAGTGTAGCCCAATGATATCTGCTCACTCCAGGAACATGAAGAGCCTGAAATCATTCATTCAGGGTCTTGACAAAGAAGTCTGACCACCTCGTAGATGGGCAGCCATGCGGTCTTTTGACGTCTGGTGGATTCCAGTTGGTAACAGCTCTAGTCCAGCGGACATCTCTAAATTGCATTACATGTCTAGCCCATCTGATTTTTGATGCCTTGGCAAATGAGACAGTGTCCCTGATTCAATGGGGGTGAGAATTCTGGATTCCTTCTCTCACTTGAGTGAAACGTGATACTCCAAGCATCTCTCTTTCAATTACTCTTTGGGATAACTGAATAGCATTCTCATCCTGTTTTCTTAGGACCCAGGTCTCTAAGATGTATGTTAGTGCAGGAAGAATGGTGGAATCGAAAAGATGTGCCTGTAGCCAGAGGTTCTTTGTCCTCTTAACCACTTCTTTGACACTCTTAAAGGCATTCCGTGATGCTCTCTTCCTCCTGTGCAGATCTGGCGCTAAGTCATTCCTCCTGTTGAGAATGTTGGTTGTTCCTTTGACAGCAAATGGAACCTCAGGGGCTAGTTCATTTTTCATGAACATTGTCTTGGTGAGATTTAGCTGCAGTCCGACCTTTCCACATTCATGGTCAAAGTTGGCCAGCATTTGTGCCATTTGGCTAATGCTTGGTGTTATTAGAATGATGTAAACAGCGAAGCAGAGGTGGTGTATTTGTTTCAGGAAAGCAGCCTGGAGCGTGGCTATAGCTGGGTAGTGGCAGTAGTGAAGGTTAGCTGATGAGGTATTTATCTAGCACCGGTAGGGTGGGTCATCTGGGTGTGATCCCAGGGGCACTGGACATTCCGGGAAGCAACTGCCTCTAGCAAAATTTTCAGCTTTAAATTTTCCCTTTTATTTTTCTTTATAGACATTATCATCGAACTCTATCCAATCCAAATCTCTCCCTCTGTATCTCCGTCTTTTTCTCTCCCTCTATATCTCCGTATTTCCGTATGTCCCTACTTCTCCTCCACACTCCCTCTTTCTCACTATATATCTATTTATATATATGCACATATATGATAGATAGATAGATAGATGAAGAATGAATAGATAGATAGATAGATAGATAGATAGATAGATAGATAGATAGATAGATTTTATTTGTTTGGGGGGCCACCCTTATGGTATTCAGAATTTACTCCTGGCGCGTCAGAGTTTCATTTGTGGTATGGTGGGTCTTTTGTATGCAAAGCAAGCCTCTACCAGGGTGCTGTCTCTGGCCCCTAACTTTATATATAGACCTTTCAGATCAATCAATATGGATGGATATTACTTAGTGTATTTCAGATGTGCTATTAAAAATTCCATATCATTTTAGATGCCTAATATTTTTACTTGTTTTGCTCAGTCCAAACTTAGAAAGCCCTTCTCTTAGAAAACATAATGCTCTAGACTGTACTTACATTTTACACTCATGGTACTTTACACTTATTACTTAAGCATATGCTTCACTAATGTGATTCTGAAAGACCAGTGTTGGATCTTATTTATTGTTATTTTATTCAAAGTTTAACACTTAGATTAAAGGTGAGGTGAATAGAAAAAAAAAAAACATTTCAACTACTATACAAGTCCATAGAACTAAGTGTAAATAAAACCTCCTTTGCAGCAGAATCAAGGGCTTAATTTAAAATGAGTCCATGAGTGGAGTGATAGCACAATAGATAAGGTGTCTGCCTTGAATGCTGCTAAACTAGGTTGGAACCTAAAACAACATATAGTGTCTCAAGCCGGGCCATGATTCCTAATCACAGATCCCTAATCCAGAAAGACCTAAGCACTGCCTGGAGAGGCCCAAACTCCCTACCACAAAGAAAAGCTACATGATTAAATTAAATATAAAAGTTAATCAATAAATAATTTCATATGAAAATTTCAACAAGTGAGCCTTTTGGTTAATTCTTCTATATTTTTGTCTATATGGCATATTATGTAAATGAGGCAAAATATTTAATCTGTGGCTGTCATTATTTATGAAAATAACTTCATTTGAAAAATTCAATTATCACTAATTACAAAATTCAGTATTTAGGTGCTAATAAAACATTGCTTTTACACTATTTACTCCTCCTTACATTATGAAAAGGTATGTAAATTACAAGATGATTATTAGATGTACTAGTGGTTTTTATTCTGCAATGACAATTTCTAATGGAAAGATCAGTAAATGCTAAATAGTAGTATTGATGATGCTGTAGTCTGCAAGGTAATTTTATAGTTAATACAAAAGTCTGAGCACACAGAATATTTGAAATGTTTGCAAAGAATGGCCTATGAATGAAATAATTTCATTCTCTTGGGTATTATCTTGCTTTATTTTAACATTATCATAGTTTTCTTATAAATCATGCTAACATATTTGATGTTTTCTATTACAATATTCATGTTTATAAAATTATGGAGAAAAAGACATTATTGTTCAAATGTGGCTTCAGGCATCTTTGCTGTTACAGATTTTATTAGAATTCAGTTTATATAATTTAAGGGTCAAAGGCTACAAAGCTATTGCTAAAGGGACTGCTCTAATGTACCAGAAAATCTGGACAATACAGATATAACTGTAACATCTCTAAGATTGTCCTAAAACCTTCAAGTTATTTTAATCTTTTTTACTTAGTAATCAATACATCCTGTGGTGAAATTGTAAAACATAGAATTGTTTATAGTTACAATTAAAATATGTTTCCCAATCACAAATAGCAATAAAATAATACTAGATTGATGCTTTGATTTCACAAAGACACTAAAAGATTCCTCCCACTCCCCTCAGCCCCCTTTTTTTATTTTTCAGACAACACTAAGTAGCTCTCAGGGATTACTTATGGCTCTGTGCTCAGACATCACTTCGACTGAGCTCAGGGGACCATATCATGTTGGGTGCCCAGGATTTAACCCAGGTCAGTTGGAAGGCAAGCGCCTTCCCCTGCTATTCTATAGGTCTGACCGATAAGCTCTTAAATGAGATAATACATGTGAGAACCTTTTAAAATATACAAAATACAAGGAAAACAAATTTAATATTTAAAACATAAAATGGTTATGTGTAGCATAAAGTATGTGTTCTAAAATATGAGAGTAAGATTTTAAAATTATTCAAGACTCAAGTAATATATAGTGCCATGGGAAAATGTTAGATCTCATTTCAACTTTTAAACTTGGAATTTATTGCTTTTGTGATCTTAAAGTTGAACCTTAACACCCTTTCTACACAGTCTTTTAACTTTGTTTTTTTCTAGTAGGATTCTGCTGATGTTCTTATCTTTTTCCTTTAGGAAATGTTCCACAGCATTATTAAAACTGGACATGTTCCAAAGGCGATGTCAGAAACCATGACAAACTTTGATTCAATCTCAGTGGAATAACTGCAAGGTAATTGTCCCAAAGTCATCGCTTTTCAGATGTCTCAGTAAATATGGTTTTGATAACATAAAAACTTGCCTTTTGGAAGACTGTTAAAGAAGGATCTTTTGCTGTAAAATTCTAAGTTACACAGAAATTTCAGAGGGCTAGTGAAAGCCAACAACTGACATTAATAATAACATCTGTTTGTGTTTATTTTATACCCATTCCAAGTGATGTTCAGAAGCTTCATAAAAATAAAAAGATTTTATCAATCCTCTAACACCTTTAGCATAGATTATGAGTTCCACTTAGAAACAACATAAGTGAGTTTGAAATCCAGTAATCAAATCTAGTGCACCCAATATATGTCCTTTACTGTTAATATTAATTTTGAAAAGTAAAATAACAGTTAATGTGATATCTGATTTTCCTCTACAGTGATTCTTTATGTTCTCTTTTGCAATCAATAAGCAGTCTCTGAGAGGGTGAAGGTGTTCATTTGCAATAAATAATCCTCTTTACATTACAATATTGTCCTCTGTGGGACCAGAGATAGTACTCTAGGGAAGGGAATTTCAAGGCAAAGATTCAATCCTTGGCAATCCATATGGTTCCCCAAATCCACCAAGATTGATTTGTGAGTGCAGACCCAATAATCTCTGAGCACAGTTGGATGTAGCCCAAAAAACAAGACAAACAAACAAACAAACAAAAAAGTCCCCTTAATTTAGTTTATTAGCAGGTATCACTAGAGCAAATTTTTGTTATAATGTAACTAATGGGACAATTTGCCTTTCTCCACTAGTTCTCTGCATTATAAAGCAAACAGAAGCAATAACTTCTCCTCTGATACATATTTTAAAATTGTTATTTTGGACATTTTTCACTTATTCTTGCCCTCTAACTTTTCCAACTTGGGTGAAAACTCTGTTTTCATAAAGGCTGGGAAGTCTCTCTTGAGGAACAAAACTCTTCCAAGGAGGCAAAGCAGCAAAATGGATGTGTGGCAGTGGATGCAGGGCTGGCCTCTGATATATGCCTACTTGATTGCTCAGTATTTAAAAATATTTAATAGAGGGCCATCCCGCTGCCAAAATCCCTTTCTCTGTGTCAGTGCTAGAAGTTTGCCAAATGTTGAAGCAGCTTCTTCTGATAAACCTCCCAAGACCTCTGGTGCAATATGATTTGGTCTTGCTGAGACATGGTCCTAAGCTTCACCTGACAGCAAACCTAGCCCTGGAGTTGAGGAAGGGCAGACATTTAGAAGATAACATTCAAGTTAGAGACAGTGGTCTCAGGTGCTTCAGAAGTTCACTATTCTGTTTGTTTCCCACCCTCCTTTCAATTTCTCTGAGGTCTGCCATTGACTCTTTTTCAGTGTGCGGAAACATTTGGAAGACCATTTAAGAGCCACTGGGTTTGACTTGAATCCCCCCCTCTCCACCACCCCCAGGGTCTGAGCCTCACTTAGATCTATGTTTCCACTATGGTGTAAACAAGCCAAGACCTGATCACAAAAATATCCTCATTTCTTTCATGAGCAAAGTTTGCCCACAGCAGAAATCTGCAAAAGGATACAGGGGCAGCTGACTGGGAAGTTGTTTTTGCTAAATATCAGTGCTACCTGGATTCAAACTCTCATCTTTCACTTTTATTTATATAACTGCAATGAAATCCCATCTTTATGGCATTTTAGGTGCTACCCAGGTTTATTCTTGTCTCTATGTTTAGGGATTACTCTGACTGTGGGACTATATGTCATACTGGGGATGAATCCAGAGTTAGCCTCTTTCACGACAAGCGTCTTAGTGCATTGTCTTTTAAGCTCAGCTTCCCAGCTGTCTATCTTTGTTCTCACAGGAAAAAGAAGGGAAAGTATGGGCCTTACTTTTTCAAATTGTAAAAATATTTCCTTGTGCATTGACTTTGTCACTAACTGTGAATTCTGTACACTTGAACAAGAGGTTTTAAGAAGT
The DNA here is from genome assembly GCF_027595985.1 of Sorex araneus. Classification (NCBI taxonomy): domain Eukaryota; kingdom Metazoa; phylum Chordata; class Mammalia; order Eulipotyphla; family Soricidae; genus Sorex; species Sorex araneus. The sequence goes on from NC_073311.1 coordinate 28,194,556, forward strand.
TTCAAGAGTCTACTGATTTGACATATTTACTGAGAAGTGCTTTATGGTATAACACTAGCCACTTTTTCATCCTATAGAAAGAAGAAAGTGGAAAGCAAGATGTCTGAAAGATTAGCTGTTGTCCCACCTAGCTTCATTTTAGCAGGGTCTTCTACAGACCAGTGTTCTCCCAAACTTTCTAAACACACTCACACTTTCCAACTCCATGCTAATCTCTAGGATCCTCGGGAATTTTGCTGGATTTAGAGGTCTTAGAAATACAAGGAATGCAAGCTTCTAATGGTCGCTGGGATCTGGAGAACTCTCATTTTGACATTAGTGGTTTCCAGTAATGATAGCAACAATGTGATTATCAGTATTTTACTGATTGATAATGAGTTAAAAATATAAAACCCTAATGAAAAATTAATAGTGTCAAACACAGCAACCGTTGCCCAAATCTCAGGAGCTTCAATAAATACATGTAAGTACAGTCTCCCTGTAGGCAACAGAATGAGAGAACTTGCCATCTCTCTGGCTTCAATTATCACTTTTTCTTAGCTACAACTTTTCTCATTCATAATATTCACTGCCCTGTTGGACTCTTTCATTTGCAAGTGTAGAAAGATTTGTAGGAAATCTCTAAAATGGTTGGGCTATGGTGGTTGCGGTCAATTAGAGATCTTAGAATAGCCCATGACTGTTCCCTCTGGTAGACACCCCCAAAAGTGATCCTCAGTGAGTCACATCCTTATATAATTCTCTCCCCTGGTGTTGGGTTGACAAAATCCGTGACTTTCTTATGGCAAAAAATATGGTAAAAGTCATGGGATATTACCTCCATGATTATAGGGTTAAAAGACTCCATATTCCTTAAGACTATTTAAGAGACTTCCCTGCTGGGTTGGAAGAAATAAGCTCCTGTCCTGGAAAAAGGCCCATGGCAGAGCCTGCTGGTAAGAAGCTGAGAGCAGTCTCAGCTGATGGCATTAAAGAAAAAGGATACCTAAGTTTATAGTCACAAGGAACAGAATTCTGTAAAATATCTGGACATGAAAGAAAATTCACATTTCACAAAGAAACACAACTGGTAGTGTCCTCCATGGTACTCTCCTGAGTCTGCAAGAAAAAATATGTTGTGACCATGTCACTGACCCATAAGAACTATGACGCATTGGCTGCTATTTTAAAAATCTAAGTTGATGGCAATTTGTCATATGGCACAGTAATTGAAAATTAATAGATTTTCCAAAGAGGAATAAGAGCCCAGAAAGAGAAAAGAGTAGCTATGATGAATGACTTCTGAGTCCATCTCTTCAAATCCCCGTAATTTTTGAAGAACAAAACCTATTTTGCAGGCACTGTTACGAAGACCGTTTTTTCTTTTTAATTTTCTTAACGAAGACAAAGAAGTTAGTTAACAGACTGGAACTGTAAGAGAAGAGCTCCTGAATGCTCACAGAATAGCCTTGTATAAGGCATGCCAACTTGCCCACAGGCTGCCATAGATGGTTCTGCCTAGAATCCATTGCTCCATTGGCTACTGAGGGCTGCCAGTGATTCACAAGTCTTTAGGCACATATGTTTATACCAATGCAAACTGAGAAGACAGTAACTGCCATTGAAACTCGAGAGCAACAATGAAGGGTACCACAGACACTAGTGTGCAGACAGACAGGGACAAGCAGACAGTTTTCCCCACAGATTTCAGATAATGGCTCTCCAAAGGTATGTGATTATGAAGTCTATCCCCATATATTCACTTAATCAACCAACTCTATAATGGCCCTGCAGATACAGCAAGGATAGAACATGGGATTCCTCAAACATATGGAGCCTTAAATCTAATGGGATACTCAAAGTAGGTACCAGAAATAAAAATTACATAATAGGGAAAGGGCAGGTGCTATATGAGCATAAAAGTCAAACACCTTAGTCACTGAAGATGGTTTGGCAGGGAATTCCCATATCCTACCAATGATGACATATGAGAGACTGACACTTGTAAAGAATATATTACGTTTACACAGCAATGTTCTAAGCAACAAGAACATGTACCAACAACAAGAAGTGAGTTGACTTGTTTGACTAAAGAATGAAGTATGTATTATTGCAAACCACAACACCCAAAAGGAGAGAGGGAGAAAAAGGGAACACCCTGACACAAAGGCAGGGTGTGGTAGAGGGGACGGGGTGTGGGTGGTGGAAGGGATGCTGGGACCATAGGTGGTGGAAAATGATCACAGGTGGAGGGATGTGTACTCGATCATTGTATAACTGAAACGCAAGCACGAAAGTTTGTAAGCCTGTAACTGTACCTCATGGTTATTCACTAATTAAAAAAATAAAAGAATGGAGTATGTAGACTGGTCCCAATAATGTATAGTGCTTCAGTATATACTTGATGTGAGAAAAACATAAAATCAATGAAATAATTGTATTTGATTCTTATAAACATTCCTTATATGAGAGAACTGAGACAAAGAGAAATTCAGTCCATAGAAGTCTTGTCCATACTCAAAACTAGTGGCTAGTGGTGGACTTAGAACTTAAAACCCAGTTGATTGGCTTGACTCCCATTCTAATATCACAGAGTATATCTCAAATAAACCAATGAATGGGACTTCTACTCAGACTTTTGTATCTCACTTAGTAGAATCACCAAAACAACCTATTATGGCAAAATATTGTTCTCTGAAACTTTGCCTACTCAGTCAATTATTGTCAATAATTGGGACCAAATCAGTTCTCTCCTAAATTCCAGGTTCCAAGAACATGAATGAATTTTTACATGGAAGCTTACCTTCCTAGATTTTCTAGAAAAAACCTTTCTGAATCCAGACTCCTTGTAATATTTCACTTTCTGACTAAAAACACCATGTTTTGCCTCTTTTACTTCATAATTTGGTACTCTGAAAATAGTGATTGGTCTTTGGCATCTATGCCTTGTTTCTGTGTTCAGTGTAGACTGACCATGCAAAATGCTGAGAACCTCTTGATCTAAGGATGTGACAATTAAGTTTCCTAGGAACTTCGCTGTACCTACTCTCCAAATTTCAAAACTCCCTCTAACCTCACTTTTCAATCAACTCCATGGTACATCACAGTCTTCCAAGTTAGCTCCTAGAATTAGCTACCAAAACTTTTCTTTTTCAAATTATTTTGAGAGAAGAGATAGCAAACTCTTTCCTGACTAGAGTATTCAAACATGTCCAATCATTCATAAAAACAAGAAAAAATAAATTAATGTGCACTTTTCCAAGAAAACAAATATTGGCTTGCTCTTCAGGCCCATGTTCTCCATTGAACACATATTTTGCTTTCTTATTTCTATGTCACTCTGCTTGCTTTTTAGGACTCATGTTTTCTCAAACACATATATTCCTTGCCTTTTATCTATCTGAATCTAAGTAGATTTTATTAAAAAAACTACCTTGATTTACTGGAAAAATAAGAAAAAGAAATATTGAATATAATTTAGTACCACACTATTGATTACTACACCCTTATAGTATAGTGTGAAGTTAGGGAAAATATGCCTCTCATCTTTTTTTTTCCATAGGACTCATCTGGGTGTGTAAGGTGGTAGTTTTTTATATGAATTACAAGAGAGTTTGGTCTATGCCTCAAAAATTGTCATTGGTCAGGTCAGAATAATAGTTCAGAAGATAGGGTGCTTGCCTTGTACATGGCAAACCCCAATCAATTCCAGTATCTCATAGATTCCCCTGAGTCCTGCCAGGTGTGACTCCAAAGCCAGTTGTAAGATGTGGCCAAAAGAAAAATAACAGCAAGAAGATATCATGGCTATATTATAGGAAATGCATCAAATCTATAAAATACTTCATGCAACTAATTAGTTTTACAATATTAATCCTTCCAATACGTGAATAAGGAATATATTCCCATTTTCTCTTATTCCTTGTTATGAGGTGTGTTTTAACAGTTTTCTTTGTATAAAACAGTCACATATTTTGGCAACCTTATTTCCAGGGACTTATTTTTTTGAGACACAATTTTGAACAAAACTGTCTTTACAAAGAACAGAAGAACAACAACAAAAATCAGCACTGGCATGAATGGTCAGATAAAAGGAACTTTCATTTGCTGGTGAAAATTATGACTCATCCAGCTATACTGATAAACAGTAATGACACTTCCCCAAAAAATGAGAAATCAAACTCCCATATATAACGCAGAATTTCCAATTCTTGGAATTTACTCCAAAGTCTCAAGAACACTATTAAGAAAAAACATTTGGAAGGTTCTATGTGGGAAACCCTACCATTAGCCATTTTCCCTCACCCCCATTAAGTTTTATAAACCGCCGTGGCTAAAATTAAATGTAAATCGTGGTATAGACATGGTAGTGTTACAAGTAGAACTCAATGTATAAACACTATTGAAAGCACAATTTTCTATCAACATTAGTATATTTTATAAGTAAATAAAATTTGATATGTGCACATTAATTTAGTACCCGTGTTTCTATAGAATGTGCTTTCATCACAGAATTTAACATGTTCATTACATAATATCTCTCTTTGAGGAAACTTTCAGTTCTCTAATCTGTAGAGGAGTTTTCCTCAGTACACCACGTCCAGATGCAGCTGGTTTCTGCGGTTTTCTGTTTGGTCAGAAGAAGACTTATTCATGTGTTTGATGATAGGAAAGAGATTTTTTTAATCTATGGAAATGATTATAAATGAGAATAAATTATGGTATAAATAATCCCTATACTTTTGCACATTTTTGCTTTTTAACTGTCCTTTTTCACCATGAAAATACTTAAACATAGATTGAATATTGAATGACATTTATGTCCTTTGGTACAAGTTCTGTATCTCACACTTCTAGCTATTCAACAGTTATGCACTTTGGAAAGAGTCAGCTGCTGCTTCTACCACCTCGAAATAGTAGAATTTTCTAAAACTGCTTTTTCTGGTTAATAGTCTTCAATCACATTGCTTTTGTAGGTCAACCATTTGAAGATCATTACTAAATCTCTTCAACCCTAGTTGGATATTTGATAGGTACAAAGTATGTCATTTTTGTTATTTAATGGAGCTAGGTAGCAAAGCATACACAAAGTACAAAAAGTGGGGAAAAAAAACTAGCTTTACTCTTGCTTTATCCTGGCAATCAGGCAGTTACGCTTTGATTTAGAAGAGAATTGCAGGACTATTTTCCAGGTCATGTACATTCAGAGACAATATAGGAAGAATATCAGTTTAAAATGTTTTCTTTTGTTGTTGGAGTTATGAGGGGGCTGACCCCAGGTCCCACACAATAATGTCTATTGCTCTACAGCCAAGCCACATTTTTGGTCCTTACTGTTCTTTTACTGCCTTTAAAGTGTTTACCTTCCTGAATTATACCCGTTCAATGCTTAAAAGGTTATACCTATTTTCAACCACTCTATATGTGAAGAAGCATAATAATATTCTAAAGACTGTGATAAAACTATGAAAAATGTTAAGTAAATTTAAAGGGGTTACACAATGTACAAGCAATTAAAAATAAAGTTTACATACACCAAATAAAAATATGTTTTGGACCTTCCAGCTGACCCTGTGCCAATATTGAAATAATTAAGAAATAGGCAAGTTTAAGAATACTTAAGGAAACTTTCTCAAACCCTGATATCTCATCAATTGTTTATAGTGGATCATATTTTATATTCTTAAGTAGTTAGGCATCCCACTGGAGTTCACATATTGAATGAACAGAATGTATAATCTAATAGGAATATCTGAAATAAAATGAAGTGACTTTCATGGCATCCCTGTTCCTTTGATGGGTCAAGCAAACTTACTGTTTGTTACTTACTGTTCGTCACTTTTTAAAAAAAAAAACATTCCTCTTTTACTAAAAATCACAGTGGAATATATCATCACAAACCTTATATTTAATATTACAAGGTAGAAAAATCAAATTTAATCATATCGCTAAGTCTTATATTTATGCAGCTTTTGCAAAGATTTTTACAACCCATTTTATATATATTCTGATATTTTGTTATCAATTTTAAGTTTCCCTCACCCTTATTTTCAGTTATCCTAAGCAATTGGTCATGACCTTAATGTTACTTTGTCTCATTTTGACTTATAGTGGCCTCTTAATCTAAAACATCTTTTACCCTACTTGAGCTAGGAAACTTAGTCATTCAAACACACAATTATGCCAGCATAGTTCAGAAATATTTTATGTTTCTTGAAGGGGAGAGGGTTATTGGTCAACACTGGTGGTACTCTCTGACTTACTCCTGTATCTGTGCTCGGATTTCAATCCTGGTGGATCATCTGCAGTGAAGATGACCAAAACAGGTTCACATACAAGGAAAGCAACTTACTCCCTTTACTATTTCTCTGACCCATTTTTAAAAATATATTAAGTTGTTCTTTGTCAGTATTCTTCACACACCAGCAACAACAACAACACAGATATATATGCTTCATCAAGAAAAAATACTTTGCACAATCCAATCCAATTATTTATGTTCAATCTTTTGTCGACTTCCAGAGTTGAGAGGTTAGTGCTTAAATCCCTAAAATGTACCAGTGGATAGAAATGATGTTAACTGATTTTTCAATGGGTAGCAATTTTATGTATTGTTAGTATGTAAAATGCTCAAAGTTGTGTATTTACCAGGGCTCTAAATATTTTGTGGAATGACTGAAAACATTAAAAATTACATAAACATTTTCAGTAAAATGATTGAATTGTTCTTCCATGCTTAACATATAGGTTAACATATTGATTCAACAAGCTTGTGAATTGTGGCTTAAAAAAATAATTTAAACTTTTATTAGTATATCTCTTGATGTGTCCACGTGGCAGAGACTGGCAAGCTACCCGTGGCATTTTCAATATACCAAAACAGTAAAAAGAAGTCTCACAACGGAGACATTACTGGTGCCCGCTCGAGCAAATCAATGAACAATGGGACGACAGTACTGCAGTGCTACAGTTCTCCCTTGATGTGACTGACTATAGTGTATAAGCTCTATTAAGTTAAATAAAATATGGTGAAAATGTAATGCATATTTTATTTTATTGGTCCATGTGGGGAAGGGGCTGCATATGATTCTCTTCAGTCCTTGGGAGCCTCCTGATGGTTCTTGGCTAATCCCTGATTCCTCAGGGCCTGAGCAAAATTCAAGCATGTCAAGGATTAGCCAGGGCACTGTAGTTGCGTGCTTGAGGGTGTGCAGGTCCACACTACTGGTACTTAGGTTTTTTGTGGTGCTGAAGATTAAAGATGGCTTAGATACAGCAAGGCAAGCCTCTTAATCATTGAATTTTACCCAGTCCTCTATACACACAGATTTATAAAAGCAAAACACATGCATTATCCTTTCACGCTAGTGATAAAGAATGAAAGGAATAAGAGATGAAGTTTAGCCTAGTTCTATTTCTTCTTTGTCATACACTTTATATCATCAACTATTAGATAACAGAAGTGTTCACCTCTACATATATGAAAACAAATAAAATCTAATAATTTTAGAATTAAATTACAGGATGAGACATAAAAGTGAAACCTCTTTAAGTAAAATCTTCTGACTGACTAGAAATCAAATTTTATATATCAGATGAAATTTACAGTTATGACCTTATTTATTACTGCCACTTAACTCCTTAATTCTGCACATCTTAAAATACATTAGCATAGTGACTAAATTTAGGGTTACATAGCTTTATAATGCAATATCCAAAAAGTACATCCTTTTTAGCTAAATCAAGTGTGTGTAGGAAACTCAATTCTTTCACAATTTATCTATCTGTCACAAGATAGATTCTTCTTAGCTAATTAAATGATACCATCTAAAAATGGTTTATCTTCAATGTTTATGTACAGATTGATTTTCTCTGAGGATAGATTTTAGTTTTCTTTGCTTTACTTTTGAATTATTTGCCATCCATAAATAAATTCAAGAAGCAGTGAATATAACTTTTATTTCACTCTCCTAGGAACCAGTAATAATATATACCAAACTTGTGAAAATAGATACTGAACAGTAGATTATATTGTGTATATTATTCAAAAACTACTATCATTTAGAAATTTTTAATAATTAAAAGAAAATATGATATTTTATCCTTTATATGTATTCTCTAAGCCCTTTCTAAAGCCAAATAACTATAAAATATAAATAAGCTATTAAGGAGTTTTAAAAAAGAGTGAGTTAAACATTAACTTATAGATATTTCACAAGACTCAAAATATGAAATATTTACAAATCGATTTTATACAGAACATTTGAGGGGAAAAAAGACACATAAGAACGTAAGTGAAAGTAAGCCTACCCCTCAACTTTCCTATTTCCTATTTCCTAGCATGATGTCTATTTTAGTCAGTAATCTTGAAATATGTGCTTTAGTAATTTAAAGATGAGAATATGCCAGTTAGAAAAAAATGTATATGCACAGAAGCAAGAATCTATTATATAGTTCATTTATTAGTTCTAAGTACCTGATAAAGAGTAGACAATAGATAATAACTGGATGCCTAGTCAGATAGGAAGAGAGAGAAAGAGAGAGAGAGAGAGAGAGATACCAAGACAGAGACACAGAGACACACACAGAGAGAAGAGGGGTGTTTGTGTGAGGAGAGGGGGAGAGATAAAATAGAAGATAGAGCGTGGAGAGTGAAATGGGAAAGTATTGAATATGAAATCCTATTTTTGATTACTGCCTTTTTCCTTACTGACTTACCTGTTGTGCTATAGCAATAATGAATTAAAAATTATTATATATGTTTTTCTTGTGGTGTGACAAATTTATCAGTGTCTTACCAGTTCACTATATTGTATACATAAAAACAACTTTAAAAGTTTAAAACCTTAAAGCACAATATATTTATGCACATAAGACTCATGATGCATTAATCTCAGCACAAAATACCAAAATGGTATCGTAATTACAATACCATTTTGCTTCTCTTGAAAGTCAAGGATGAAAGTTTGTTAAGACAAGAATTCAGTTTGGCTGGAGTACAAGAACAGTGGGTAGGCACTTTACCTTGCACACAAAGCAATCTAGGTACAATTGCCAGTACCACATCTAGTCTCCTAGCACAGTCAGGAGTGATCCCTGAGCCCAGCCAGGTATGTCCCCCAAACACACAACAACAAAAGAGTAGAAGTAGAAATCTTGCCTTGCTCTTCAAGCCCGTGGTCTCTCTTGAACACATATGTCACATACTTTTCTGTTTCTTTGCTTATTTCTACTCCGCAGAAGCCTGTGTTCTCTCTTAAACATATACTTCCCCATTTTTTCCCTCACATCTTCTAAATAACTTTCAAGAAAAAATTCCTGTGCTTTTCATACACACAAAAACACAAACACACACACACAGAACAAGAATTCAGGCTTTATCTAAGTGCTTGATTGGATAGCAAAAAACAAATGGTATTAAGCATGTAATATTAAAGGAAGCTCATGAAGAGGCTTAATATAAGCTAAGTTGTTGGAGAGGATGAAAGCAAATGAGAGGAAAGAAGTTTATCTTGGATTAGATAAAAACAGAAATTGAGGAATAATTTTCAAAAGAAAACAATGTCCAAGCTCAAACTCAGAGCTGTGCAAAGAACTTCAGAAAGAATAATAGGAATCATTATTTCACTATGCACTTTTTTTCCATCCCAACTCCAACACCTATAAAACATGGTATTTATTAATATTTAACCTGGCATACCAACCATACGGAACTGGATGAGCTTATATAAAGAATAAATGCAAAAAAATGACAGGAAAAATAAAAAGATAGTTATTTAATTCAGACAAAAGATAGTTGTATAAGAAAGTAGGCAAAAAGCACAACATGCGTGCAACATGATCATCTCTGACCTATGGCTCCCTATTCCAAAATTCTTCCTAAGCATTTTCTGGCATGAAAAAAGTGCATTGATGTCCACGCAAAAAATTCTAAAGGCAAAATCTTTTATCCAGTAAATTTTACCAGCTGCCAAATCATACCTTTATATGCATCTTTAAAAATATTGAAAGAAAAATAGACTAGCAATTTTAACACTCCGATCTCTATGAAAGCAGTTTGTGATAAGAAATGGTGAAAATAAGAGAAGCATGGATATGGAACAGAAAACACAATTTTGAATGTCTAGGCTGTTCATTGGTTGAATAAGATTTTCTTCAGAGTTGACAGAATAGATTTTCTGAGAATTAATTGTTAGGAAACAAATGCTTTCCTTGGTCAAGATTGATCACCTGTGAAAATGACAGAGTCAATACCTTTGGGTTATTCAACTGCACTTTAAAGTACTTCAAGGAAAAAAATCATTTCCAAGCAGTGAATCAGTGTGCTTTTAAGTACAAATTTCAGATCCCTCCACTTAGATATTAAAATTCACAGAAGATGTCAAAAAGAAATCTTCCTACAAAAACTAGTTCCAGATGCTTTTCTGTAAGTTTTTGAGATTTGGTTCGTTATATATTGCTTTGGCTGAAACAACAAAGTCAATTCTTTAGATTCCATTAATACACATCTAACACTTTCTATAAACTCAATTTTGTTCAGACCTGAATTGACTGAAGGAGACAAATCAAACAACAGTGATGTCAAGTACTGCCAAACAGGACTGGGCTAGTAAATGATACAGAAGTGTGACATAGCTGAGAACCCCTTGCTGCCTTTTAGTACAACTTGAACAACTCCACTCTCAAGTCTGATTATCCAAATTACTACTCCACAAAGACAGAAATAGCCAATGTTAAAAAAGAGTAAAAGTAAAACTCATATGTCCAAATTTATTAAATACAGATAGACAATCATTATTCAAAAGTTTTATACTGTAGAAGACATGGAGCTATTACTAAGATAACATGTTAAATTATACACTTTTATGTGCCCTAATTTCATGAATTCAATAGCATGCTGCTTTAAAATATTAAGTCTGTACTTCATACTGTGCTAATATACAATATTTAAGGAATTAATTTTTTTTAATTCTTAATTTTGATAGCATGTGAACATTCTGAGTGAACTAAGTATTTCACTCTATATTGATTTCCAGAATCCCAGATCAGATTCAATCATCCATGTCCACAGCAATTGAATAGCAGTAAATAGATTTGTTTTTTTACAACATTGTATTATTCTCAGATATAAGTATCAGTACTAATAAATGATTAAGTAATGAAAATCTTTATTTTGGGTATTTAGACATACATATATACACAAAAAAGTACTTCTTATGATCCAAGCACTTTATATAATAATAACTTTAAAATTTCTGAATTCCAAAAAATATATAATAATCGTGTGTGTTTCTTTAAACTATTTGCTGTTATTACTCTCTTAGTTTAAAAATGCAATTGAATACAATGAAGTACTACAACTTCGTTTCAAAGCTAAACCTTTTAAATATTAGGCAAATCTTTTTTTTTCTGTATTAATGCAACTTTGGAAAACTGTCCCAAAGAACTAATTTAACAATTAAAAACTTTCACTCATTTTAAATTTATAGTAACTATTTGGTTGCCATTTCTCCCTCTAACTCTCAGCAAACAGAAAAAAAATACTAAGAATGAAGCAGAATGGTATTATAACTGTTCATATCTTTAAAACATTCAAAATACTTATCCAATTGGAAGTTACTTCCGTTTTTAAAGAAAAACTGAATTTATCTCCCATTCATTTCTACTGCAAATTACTTTGTCAGGTATACGATCGCATGGTTCTTTGAAATTCATTTTACTAAACCACACTTCCTTTTGAGAACACTAGACAATGCTCTGATTAAAAGCTTACCAAGTAATAACACTGTTCAGCCCTCACACGTTTCTTTCCAGTTTCCTCTGCTGGAAACATACCTTTCTTTTGAAAGAGAAGGTAAAACAGAAGCTCTTACCAGAGACAGGGAAAACAATTCGTTCAGCTAGATCCACCGGAGCTCTGTGAAGCCTGGCAGCATGAGTGATCCTTGGGCCTCACACAAAAGCGAGATAATTGGCTCTCAATGAAGAGATGTAAACATCCATCATAACGGCACTGGACTGAAACTGAACGCTACCTCAGCTGTTCTATGTACTCCGGCTGGAAGATGATGTCACAAACATCAACTGGGTGTACTCTCATTGGCTTCTGTTACCTGGAATCATATCTTAACCCTAAACTGTCAGCTGAAAATTGAAATGCTCAACTCTGGCTATAATTTTTGCTCACAGGGGGTTGAAAGTGGTGTTGAGCTACTGGAGCAGAGTAAACTGTAAGGACTCCGTCTCAAAAACGCTAGGACCAATTTTCATAATTAATTAGGATCAGTGGGGAGTTTTATTTCCAGGTACACTTATTAAATCACTATTTATACAGGGTATTTCACAGGATGAGTATTATAGAAAATAATTGATGTAAGAGCAGCATGACTTTTTAAATTTTCAGATTATGTTACACTGATTTTTCCAAAATTACTCCCTGAGAATAAGACAGCTAAGTTGAAAAAAATATGTAACAGAGTAGACAGTTGCACAGAAGAGATTTAAATCGATTTTGTCGGATCAGCTATCTGTATTTTTTAATAAAAAATAAAAATATATCTTATCCTGAATGTTAGTGTCTCCAAATATTTCTATCATAAACTTTTAATAAGGAAGTATTGAAAGAATAGCATTGCTGAAAAAAATACAAAGCAACGTTTTTTACACAGAGTAATTCATAAGTCACTGGAACTTTATACAAATCCATGACAGTAATTGAAGACTACTTTGCAATACAGTGCTATCCTGTGAGAGTACAAACAGGGAATAATTATCTGTACCTAACCCTCTATCCTGACAAAAGCCCCAGACTTCTCCCCAGGCTTAAGTCCAGTGTGAGAGAAGGATAATGGGCTAAGCTGGTTGCAGCAGCTTGCTGCCAGAGGGACAAAACTACAATCACCTTGAAATATATCCAAGCTTTTCCCACCAAAAGGAGCTGTCTCCAGCATAACTGTGAGATGCAAGAATTACCAGAGCTATTCAATGACCAGCTCCTTCTAAATCCCAGCCCAGCCATATCCTAGGGCAAGCCCTTTGAAAAGCTGTGCAGCTTAGCATGCAAACAGTACAACCACCTGGAGAGAGAGAAATTCACTCATCCACTCCCACCTTTAAGAAAGGAAGGTCACCAACAGTACCCTGGTATGCTTTTATGTTGATTCCTCTTTTAAAGAACTGAATTAAGGTGAGGAGTTGTTATAATCCCTCCAGAGAAAAAGCAGTTTATGTTATGACTCAATGGGATTTTGAGAGTTGAATGTATATTAAAAGAAACTTTACAGACCATAAATTCAAAATTTTTTATTATTACTAGCTTTCATGACCATTGATCTGATTATTTGAAGACTCAGTATGCGATTTAGGGACTAACATTCTAGAACTGAATTCAGAAGATTCATTCTCCCATTCCTGTTTCATTCCCTATTGTCTACAGTACTTTAGAAGATTAACTTTTATGTTTATGTAAATTAACATTTATGATAATGATACCTAGAGCAAAACTCAAATCAAAAAGTTGTGTATAGATTACATGATGCAATGCATGGAAGATGATAAATAAAATAATAAGTATTGTGTAAATGTAGGAGGTATATACCACTGTTGCAATTATACAAATATCAAATGTTTCATTTTTAAAGGTGTCTCAATTCAGTGCACTCCAAATAATAGGATATATTGTTCTAAACACTGAAAACTTTAAGAAATGTTATAGATAAACTGATTTATAGCACCAACTCACTCAGGGTTAAAAAAAATAAAGTAATTTTTTTGCCCATCCCTGTAGTATTTAAAATTTAATCATATTATTCAAGTACAGAAACCTGGACTTCAGACTATCTGCTAAAATGACTATGGACCAACGTGAAAGCAACTTCATTTCTGCTTGAAAACATGGTCACTTTGATTAAAATGTGTATAACAATTATTATCTTGCAAAATGACAAATTAAATTCTGATCAGAAAGATTAATTTGGACAATAAGTATGTCAACTTTATTTCTGGTGGACAAATAATAAAGTTAAAACATTGAACTTGCTAAGAAAATTTATCGTGGAGAAAACAATTATTAAAAATAAGATACCTCCATTTCTTGCATTGTAAAATAGTTCAATGTTATGACTAGCCATAGAAAAAAGTAACTTCCAAAATTATGTTGCATCTTGTTTTATGTAAAAATAGGATAAATTACTTAAGGTTTTAAGATAAATACATGTTCAAATGGTTTTAATAAGCAAGTTGCAAACCTATTTGCAATCATGGCATTGAATAAAATTTTTAAATGATTAATGAATATTTAGGGATCAGTAGAGACAAGACAGTATATAGGCATTTTCCTTGAATGTGGCCAACATGGGTTAAATCATCAGCCAACACACTTGGTTCCCAGAATACTGTAAGGAGTGATATCTGAGCACAGAGCCTAGAGAAGTCCCAGAGCAAAGTGGGTGTGGATCCCCAAAAGAAAGAAATAAAAAAAAAACAATATAAGTAGAGACCCAATTAAATTTGCCTGTTTCATTCTCAATGAATTATATTTGTGATTTTTTTCACCTAAAAAAACATGAAACTATAAAAATATTTTTGATGAATCAAATGGATTTGTGCCCATGCAAGTACATCTCAGTTTTATTACTATACTTACATACTATATATTTCCCAGGAGCTTAAATCATTGCAGTATTTAATTGCCTGACAATTATTTCTGTTACATCCATTTTGTGGTTAAACTAATTATTTATATTATCAAAACAAATCAGCACTAGAGGCTAATTAAAGTGGAGGAAGTATCCTCCCAATGTTCCCAACCTACATATTAATAAGGTTTAGGATAATATCAACTTCAGAAGAAATAAACATGTCCTCAGGTGATACTTTTAAAGGCAAAACTTAAGAATTTCTACAGGTATTAACTCTTGTGAACATTACTATTTAACTTAAGTATTACTGTGGCACTGTTGCCCCATTGTTGATCGATTTGCTTGAGCAGGCACGTCTCCATTGTGAGACTTGTTGTTACCGATTTTTGCATGTTGAATATGCCACAGGTAGCTTGACAGGCTCTGCCGTGAAGCATTACGACTTAACAGATATAACTGGTCCATTGCCAAGTTATCCACAAGATGGCAGTTTGCTTATATGGCCAGTAAAACTCTGTATAAACTTATTTTTTTTTGTAGTTTTCTCAATACTCCTATTTAAAGAAATATATGTATATTATAGTAAGAAACTTATTTGTGTAAATTCTTCTACTAATTTTCACTTTAAGAAGAAGCAATGTCTAAGAGTATGTAAGACATTGAAAAAATAGATTGGTTAAATTATCTTAAAATGTGTTACTCTAAAATTACTTGCCTACATAATGCCCATATGTTTCATAAGACATATATTTCAGGTTATTTTAAAAATTGATTTGTCTAGCTGGAAAGATAGTACAGGGATTAAGGTGCTTGCTTGCACAGAGCTAACTCTGGTTCCTTCCATGTCCCACAAATGATCACAGCCAGGAGTGATCCCTAAGCTCAGAGCCAGAAAAAAAAAACTGAAAACAGCCAGGTATGTCCCAAAACAAAAATTTTGTTTCATAAAAAAACTTAATATTGTTTTTAACAAATTCAGTGTTTAAAATAACCATGACTTGAATAAGTGGTATCACTCATACAGTAATAGATAAATAAAACTATATTTCCATCTACTAAATTCTAGATATAACTAAATCTTAAAAGATTATAAATTTATTGACCTTGTTTTGATTTCTTTTCAATACTTGGTCTCCTTACTGACATCTTTTTTCTTTTTTTTGTTTATATATGTCTATCTTAAATCTCTTATTTGGCAGCTACAGTATATTATCTAATTATTTCTATTTGCATTTTAGATATAAGTTTGAAAATATTTAGAATTATTGGGCCATATCACCTTTATATTCTGAGAAGAAATATTCCCAAGATGTTTAACTATGTTTATGTATTGGTAAATTTTACTTTGGAGAAGGAGAAAATGAGTGCAATAAGGATTAAGAAAATTCCCCACTCAAACATTAAATAAATATGAAATTTCAGACATGGAGATAAGTACTATTCAGTGATTCAAGACATTGTAAACACAAGTGGAAAATGTTGACTTATCATTAAGAATATTTTAATTTAATATGTACCTTCGTAGCGGTAGCACAGCTGGTAGGGCATTTGCCTTGCATGTGGCCAGCCCGGGTTCAATTCCTCCGTCCCTCTCAGAGAGCCTGTCAAGCTACCGAGAGTATCCCGCCTGCGTGGCAGAGCCTGGCAAGCTACCCGAGGCATACTCGATATGCCAAAAACAGTAACAAGTCTCAAAATGGAGACGTTACTGGTTCCCACTCCAGCAAATCAATGAACAACGGGAAGAGAGTGCTACAATATAAACCGTTTTTTTTACTGAGTTACTTTGAAATGACTGAATTCTGTAAAAGACCTAAAGAACAATAGGCAAAATATATAGTTTTATTTTGTTCTTTCTATAAAACTGTGCTATTAAAAAGCACTCAAAATTTTTTAATTTTATTTTTTGCTGTTTGGGTTTTTCTTTTTTTTTCCCTTAGTTGTTTGCCTTAAACTTTGTATTATCCAAATTAGATAAAATCAACACCTCCACTTTAAGATATTTGAAGCACACTGACTTTTATACTTTTTGAACTTAGATTTGAACAAGGACAAAACACACTGCTTATTTCCCTAAGGAAAACTGTTATTAATATGAACCACCCACTATACTCAAACCACTTCAGGTATGTAGATAATTATGTAAGAACGATACCAAAAACCAGGTTCTTGATCATTGGCTAGTACTTTACTTTGCCATAACTTTGTATGACACAGTTAAAGAAATTCATGTTTCTGCACAGAAGATGGAGATTGCTAAAACCTGATGGATGATAAGTGGGTCTTTCATTGGTATTAATTGCCTTATAATGAGAGACCCCTGAGTGCTACCTTCTACCTTCTGTCCTGTCATTCAAGGTTATAGTGAAAAGATAATCTATAAACCAGAAAGCCTAAATCATAGACAGTATCTCTACCAACATCTTAGTTTTGAATTTTCAGATTATAAAAATAATAAATGACAAATCGCCAGCTAAATTAGCCTCATCAGATTAAAATAGGCCTGGATCAAATATGCTTGCAGGAAAATTCCTGGAAATAGAAGGTTATCACTCTGGCATCTAGTCTGTTCCTCCCAAGATAACAGTCTCTGTGCCCAGGCTTAAAGACATTGTCTACTCCTTGGATACCGTAGTCAATGATTTTACTATGTACTTAAGATTCTATTGAAATAAATAAGAATTCTAAAAATTTAAAATTAAATTTGTAAAAGAAGTAAGGCATAGCTGTGCATCTATGTTTTGGAGAATAAATTAGGGGAAAATCTAGATTATTATGTCAGACCACAATAATAAAATATGCATAATACAGATGTCAATAAGTCTGAGGAGGTAAACGAGGTGCAAGGAAGGATAAAATACTAGAAACAGAGCAATTATGGAGGGAATCTTATTCAAAGGCTTCCCAACGGCACTGTGTCCAAGTGCTAAAATATGTCAGGACAGTATCTGCAGATCAGTTTTCTTTCAAGACATGATTTTTCTTTCACACATCTGATTTCTTTCACACATCTGGCGAGAGAGATGCCCTTTTCTTATCACAAGATCATTACGAGCCTCATGCTAAATCCCTAATATGAATGCTTTGTCATTTTGAAATGTATATATTTTCTTTATCTATATATGGGAAAAGGCTGAGGGGTAGCACAGTGGATAGGGTGTTTGCCTTGTACGTGGCTGACCTGGCCGACCTCTCAGAGAACCTGGGAAGCTACTAAGAGTATCTTACCTGCATGGCAGAGCCTGGCAAGCTCCCTGAGGAGTATTAAATATGTCAAAAACAGTAACAAGTCTCACAGTGGAGACATTACTGGTGCCTGTTCAAACAAATTGATGAGCAACAGGATGACAGTGACAGTGATACAGTGATATATGGGATAACAAGTCTCACAATGGAGATGTTACTGGTGCCCACTCGAGCAAATCGAAGAACAGTGTTGGCACGTTGACAGGGATGACAGTGCTGTGACAGTGTTACAGTGCCATATATGGAATATACGTATATATGTATCACTGTATCACTGCCATCCCGTTACTCATAGATTTGCTCCAGTGGGCACCAGTAATGTCTCCATTGTGAGTCTTGTTGTTACTGTTTTTGGCATATCAAATATGCCACGGTGAGCTTGCCAGGTTCTGCCCTGTGGGCGGGATACTCTCAGTAGCTTGCCATGCTCTTTGAGACGGAGGAATCAAACCTGGGTCGGCTATGTGCAAGGCAAACCCCCTACTTGCTGTGCTATTGCTCCAGCCATATACATATGTGTGTGTGTGTGTGTGTGTGTGTGTGTGTGTGTAATAAAATGAAACGAATGATGGTTGTATGGGATGTAAGATCCCAAGATTTGCAATTAAATAGGAATAAACAGATCCTATAAAAACCAAGTCTAATGGGGTACGGTGCTGTCTAGCAGGTCAACCTGTACCTGCAAGGCAAGTGCATCAGAAGCCTGATGGTGCCTTCAGGCTTTCTGACGCTCCAAATTTGCTGCTGAGCTCTGGCCAGACCCCAATAACTTGGGACCAAGATTCCTGAGAAATTAAATGTCCAGAAGTTAGGTATGTGAAAGTCACACCCACAAACCACCTCTGGCTTCAGCTATATAAGCTCATTTATTGGCCTTGCTTCAGAGACCCATAAATAAATCTCAAAAGATGTCAAAGTCAGGCCATTTAAGTGCATTAATGACCATGATTCAGAGACTCACAGATGAATTCTGGAGGAAAGCAAAACACCACAGAGATGTCTTTCATCCCACACTATGCTAATTTCACTGGTGTACCTTGGAGGGTGCCAGTTTTGTCCCTCCCCCTCCCCAAATAAACTCCAATGGCCAGAAATCTCCAGAAACTAAGCACCACCACACTTATGGTCAACCTTCACTGGCTTGTCCCGACCCCGAACACATGAGAATGAATTTGCAGAAAAAAACAGATATACTGGACTAGTTTATCTAGTTTCACTGCAGGTTTGTTTCACTAGGTTGGAGATGGGTGACCTCCTCCCATCCTGCCATCTCACCCTTCTGGTTTCCTGGCAGTCACACCCAAGAACTAACTGCCTCTGGGCACCATTTAAGCATATTAAAGGCCATGAATCAGAGACTCACAAATGAATCTCGGAAGAGAGCAGCAAGCCACAGAGATACCTCTAGACCTCAAATATTAAAAAAAAAAAAATAGAATTCCAAAAGCACGCAGCTCCTTTCAAGACTGCAACATATCGCATACTATTCATAGAAAGCAATACAAAATGAATTATTTAGCAGCTGCCTAGGGGGCAGGCTTGGGTGATGGTGGGACAATTCAAAATAATGGTGGTGGGAAGGTGTAATGGTGCTAAGATTGGTGTTGAAATGTTGAATGCAAGCAATCATTATGAACAACTTTACGGAAGTAAAATTTAAAATGAAAAAAGTAATGTTGAGTTCATGCCTGCTTCAATCAGCTTAATCAGTGGCTGAATAAATACCAGTACTCCTACATTTAAAAACAAAACAAAACAAAAAACAAAACAAACAAACATAAAACCTCTAAGTTAGAATAGTGGATGAATTTGTTTTATTGTTTTTATTTATTTATTTATTTTTTTTTGCTTTTTGGGTCACACCTGGCGATGCACAGGGCTTACTCCAGGCTCTGCACTCAGGAATTACCCCTGGTGGTGCTCAGGGGACCATATGGGATGCTGGGAATCGAACCCGGGTTGGCCGCATGTAAGGCAAATGCCCTACCCGCTGTGCTATTTATTGCTCCAGCCCCAATAGTGGATGAATTTGTTTTTGCTCTTCCTTTGGGGGAAACACCTGACTATGTTCGGAACTTATTACTAGCTCTGTGCTCAAAGTTACTCCAGGTGGTGCTGGAGAATCAGATGTGGTGTTAGGGAATAAACATGAGTCAGTTATATGATAAGCTCTTTTCTCTCTCAAGTCCCCAGATAAGTGTTTATAGTATTCTATAATATCAAAGAATTATATTCATAAACTAAGTTTGTGCCTGACTGTCACAAAAGTGTAAAAGCACTTGTTCAAATGTTTAGAGTGCTTATCTTAAGAATTAATCAAAAGCATAATCTGCAATCAAGTTGCCTTTAATACATTTCTGAAGATTAATGTGAGAGTATTATTCATTGTTATGGCCTAAAATGAAGAGTATGCCTTTAACTCTATGTGTGTATAATTAAATATGTGAAATAAAAAGTTTTAAATATGTGCTTAACTATTAGTAGTAAGCTACTATTAGACAGGGAAAAATCATAAAATAATCTAATATGCAATTTAGTAATATATTTATAACACATATTGTTTTATTAGATAATGTTAAAATACATATATTTCAAATAAATTATATTTCATGATAATATTTGGGGTACAGTTATTTTTCAGTCAATTCTTTTATTTTTGACATGATTTCATCTTTTGTTCAGGACTTCATTATTTTCATAAGTACGGACCTAGAACATTTTGCCTTAGTTTTGTTATTGGATCAGTCTGGTTAAGTAACATTTATAGTCACAAACATCTTAAATAATTTTTGATTCTAACTGATATTAGGAAATATATTCCTGTTACATTTTAGATGGAATAATTTAGTCATGTACTTCTACAACTACAGTCACAACAATACAGAATACTTAACTCTTCCTTTCAATAATTTTAATTAAGTCATTAAATGTCAGTCATTGTTTCAACATACTATACAGAGACCTGAAATGTGAATAAATGACACTCAGCAAGACTTTTGTTTGTTTTTCTTTTGTTTTGCGACAGCTGATCATGTTCAGGCTTACTCCTGGCTCTGGACTCAGGGACTAGTCCTGATAGGCTCAGGGGACATGGGGGGTACCAGGGATTACTCTCAGGTCAGCCACATGCAAGAATGCACTTGCCTGTACTGGATGTACCATTCCTCTAGGAGTATATTTTTCAACTTGATCTGTAAACTCATCTAAGGAAAATAATGACACAAATGGTTTCAGAGGCCCTATGTTATGTCTTTATATATATTTTCTCTCTCTCTCTCTATATATATATATTAAGCAGTATGACTTAAGTTTTTGTGATATAACTGTCTAATTTATCTAATAGTCTGTCAGACCAGGTTTGAAATTATGGACCTGAAAAATATACTATAGGTTAAGTTTTTCAAAATCTCTAAGTAGACAATATGAACATACTTAAAGTAATAAATATATAGAGACACGTTATTTCTCTGATAGAAGTCATGTGTTTGTTTTAGGCTGTAGCTAATAAAGGATGAAAACTATATTTAAGTTAGAGGGGATTGACTGCATTACCTTTAATATAGAATCAACTAAGAATATTTTGATAGAGTTGAATATCCTGACAAAGTCTCTAAAATATATGATTTTATGATCCCTTAATATTTGATAAAGGAAAAAGAATTGTGAAGTGGATCAGGGAAAGCATCTTCAACAAGTGGTGCCAGGAAAACAGGACAGCTACATAAAAAAAAAAAAAAAAAAAAAAAAAAAACTCAGCGCTCTCTCTACACCAGGCACAAAAGTTAGATGAAAATCTATTAAAGACCTCTTGGCCATTCATATTTCTTCCTTGGTAAAGTTTCTGTTCATTTCTTCGCCCCATTTTTTGATGGGGTTGGATGTTTTCTTTTTGTAGAGTTCAACCAGTGCTTTATATACCATTGATATCAATCCCTTATCTGATGGATATTGTGTAAATATCCTTTCCCATTCTGTGGATAGTCTTTGTATTCTAGTCACTGTATCTCTTGCGGTGCAGAAGCTTTTTAGTTTAATGTAGTCCCATTTGTTGATCTCTGTTTTTACTAGATTGCTTAGTTCCGTGTCACCTTTGAAGATACCTTTATCTTCAATATCGTGGAGGGTTTCGCCGACCTTGTTTGTGGTCTAATGTTGAGGTCTTTAATCCATTTTGATCTGACTTTTGTGCATGGTGTCAGGTCAAGGTCTAAACCCATTTTTTTGCATGTGGTTGTCCAGTTGTGCCAGCACCATTTGTTAAAGAGGCTTTCCTTGCTCCACTTCACATCTCTTGCTCCCTTATCAAAGATTAGATGATCATACATTTGGGGTTGTGTGTAGGGATATTCCACCCTGTTCCATTGGTCTACGGCTCTGCCTTTGTTCCAGTACCATGCTGTTTTAATTGTTACTGCTTTGTAGTAAAGATTGAGTTTGGGGAGGGTGATGCCTCCCATCATCTTTTTCCCAAGAATTGTTAAGGCACATGAAAAAGTGCTCTGCATCACTAATCATCAGAGAGATGCAGATCAAAACAACCATGAGATACCACCTCACACCACAGAGACTGGCACACATCCAAAAGAACAAAAGCAACCGCTGTTGGAGAGGATGTGGGGAGAAAGGGACCCTTCTTCACTGCTGGTGGGAATGCCGACTGGTTCAGCCCTTCTGGAAAACAATTTGGACGACTCTCAAAAAATTAGATATTGAATTCCCATTTGACCCAGCAATACCACTGCTGGGAATATATCCCAGAGAGGCAAAAAAGTACAATCGAAACAACATCTGCACATGTATGTTCATCGCAGCACTGTTTACAATAGCCAGAATCTGGAAAAAACCCGAATGCCCCAAAACGGATGACTGGTTGAGGAAACTTTGGTACATCTATACAATGGAATACTATGCAGCTGTTAGAAAAAAGGAAGTCAAGAATTTTGTAGTTAAGTAGATGGGCATGAAAAGTTTCATGCTGAGTGAAATGAGTCAGAAAGAGAGAGACAGACATAGAAAGACTGCACTCATCTATGGTATATAGAATATCAGAGTGGGAGACTAACACCCAAGAACTGTAGAAATAAGTACCAGGAGGTTGACCCCATGGCTTCGTGGCTGGCCTCACGTTCCGGGGAAAGGGCAACTCAGAGAAGCGATCACCAACTACATTGTAGTTGAAGGCCATGTGGGGGAAGGGAGTTGCGGGCTGAATGAGGGCTAGAGACTGAGCACAGCGGCCACTCAACACCTTTATTGCAAACCACAACAGCTAATTAGAGAGAGAGAACAGAAGGGAATGCCCTGCCACAGTGGCAGGGTGGGGTGGGGGGGAGATGGGATTGGGGAGGGTGGGAGGGACGCCGGGTTTACGGGTGGTGGAGAATGGGCACTGGTTAAGGGATGGGTTCCCGAACTTTGTATGAGGGAAGTATAAGCACAAAAGTGTATAAATCTGTAACTGTACCCTCACGGTGATTCTCTAATTAAAAATAAATAAATTATAAAAAAAAACAAAAAAAAAAGAAAATCTATTAAAGACCTCAATATCAGACCTAAATCCATAAGGTAAGTGGAGTAAAATATAGGTTACAACCTTCCATGACAGTGAAGCTAAAAGGCATCTTTAAAGAGGAAACCCCACTCGTGTGGTGGGAAAGATAAAACAAATAGAACTATACAAAAACAAGACGCATCTGTACCTCAAAAGAAATGGTGACCAAGATACAGGGACAGCCTACAGATTGGGAAAAAATACTTACCCAATATCATCAGATATGGGGTTAATATTCAAGATATATAAAGCACTGGTAGAATATTACAAGGAAAAAACAAATCCAACCCCATCAAAAATGGGGATATCAAATGAAAAGAAATTTCCTCAAAGAACAAAAACAAATGGCCAAATGGCACTCGAGAAAGTACTCTCAGTCATTAATTGCCAGGGAGATGTAAATCAAAACAACAATGAGTCATCATTACACACCACACAGACTGGGACATATCATCACTGTCACTGTATCACTGTCATCCTGCTGTTTGTTGAGTTACTCGAGCAGGCACCAGTAACGTCTCTATTCCTCTCAGCCCTGAGATTTCAGCACCCTCTCCTTACTCATCTTACTCAAGGACTGGAAGCTCTTTCAGGGTCAGGGAAACGAGACCTGTCTTACTATTTTTGGCATAACTAATACACCATGGTTAGCTTGCCAGGCACTTGCTGGTGGGATACTCTCGGTAACTTGCTGGGCTCTCTGAGAAGTACAGTTTATATCATATTCAACTTAAAATATCTTCTTATCCTCAACAAATGTCTATTCAATTGGCAATTTCTGGGATAATCAAGAAAAGTAAACTTGGGCAATTAACTGCATCTATCCAATAGGACAAAGTCTTTTCCTCTGTGTAATGGCAAAATGTCCCATGATTCAAGACTGAATCATTCTGACCACAAATGGAATATTAACACGCTCTCAAAGATATCAACAGTTGGTCTCTCCATTCAGAAAGAAAGCACCAGCTTTAAAAACTTTTGTACCCACAAACAAGAATGGCTGCTGGGAAATTCCATTTCCTCAAAAGTAACATTTGGCAATGATGTCCAAGGGAAAAAGTGAACTCAAAAATAAAAATAAACTCGTATACAACAGTATCCAGATTTTCTGACCATCAAAATGCTTATCTTCAAGAAGGGAAAGATGACAAGTCACTAGTTATAGAAGGTTATTAATTCACAAACTTGAGATCTTACCTAGAAGAAGACAACAAAATAAAATGAAGAATACTTATTGGCACATATCATAAAGAACAATAATAACAAGTGCTGGCATGGATGTGGGGAGAAAGGGGCTCTCCTTTATTGTTGGTGGAAATACTGACTGGTCCAGCCTTTTTGGAAAACACTATGGGTATTCCTCAAAAAACTAGAAGTTGAGCTTCCATACAACCAATACCTCTTCTAGGAAGATACGCTGGGCCACAAAAAACACAGCAGAAATGCCATCTTCACTGTGTTTATTACAGTGCTATTCACAATAGCCAGAATCTGGAAACAACCTGAGTGCTCAAGAACAGAGGGCAGGATAAGGAAAATGGTGCACCTATACAATGGAATACTACACCTTTTTTTGTAAAAATTAATCATGAAATTTTCTTATTAATGTATGGGCATGGAGAGTATCATGCTGTGT
The DNA here is from genome assembly GCF_027595985.1 of Sorex araneus. NCBI lineage: Eukaryota > Metazoa > Chordata > Mammalia > Eulipotyphla > Soricidae > Sorex > Sorex araneus. Next base: position 28,219,607 of record NC_073311.1, read on the forward strand.
AAAATTAGTCAGAAAGGGAGAAAGGCAGGCATAGAATGATGTAGAATCATATATATAGTATATATACTACAAATGAGGATATATATATATACACACATAGTATAAGACTAATACCCAAGGACAGTAGAAACAAAGGCCAGGAGTACATGGTTGGAAGCCTGACTCAAGTACTGGAAGAAAAGTTAGGATAGAGAAGGGACCACAATGATGATACTTGTAAATGATCACTCCAGGTAAGAACTTCATGGTGAAAGTAGGTAAAGGAATGAACATGGTAACCTCTTGTACATATATTATAAATCATAGTGCCCAAAAGAGATACAGGGAAAGAAGTATATGGAATCATTTCATATAAAATATACTTATTGACCTTAAAAATAAATGTATGGGGCTGGAGAGATTGTGCAAGCATTATGGTGGTGCATGCCTTGTATGGAGGCTAGCCAGTTTGATCCCAAACACCACAATCCCTAAAGCATTCAAATACAGCTCTGAAGATCCCTCAAGAACCAGTGGGTATTTGAATAGTGATGCAATGAACATAAAAGTGCAGATAACATTTATGCTCTGTGGTTTGGGGTCCCTGGGGTATATTCCTAGAAGTGCTATTGCTGGGTCATACAGAAGCTCAATCTCTAGCTTTTTGAAGAATGTCCATCTAGTTTTCCAGAACTGCTCAATGAGTTGACATTCCCACCAATAATGAAGAGTCTTTTACTCCCTGCATCCACGACAATGTCAGTTGCTCTTATTACATTTGATGTGTGTCATTCTTTGAGGTGTGAGATGTTACTCACTGTCTTGATTTGCAACTTCCTGATAATTAGCAATATAGAGCATTTTTCTTGTGTCTTTTGGCAATTTGTGTTTCTTTGAGAAAGTTTCTGTTCATTTCTTCTCCCGATTTTTTAATGTGGATTTTTTTTGTAAAGTTCTATGTGTGCAATATATATCTTGGATATTAACCCTTATCTGATGGGTATTTGTCAAATAAGTTTTCTCAATACAAGGGCTTCTTTGTATCTCAGTCAGCATTTCTTTTGAGGTACAAGACTTCTTATTTCAATGTAGCCCATTTGTTTATCTTTGCTTCCACTTTCTTGGTCAGTGGAATTACTGAAGATGCCTTTATTTTCAGTATCATGGAGGGTTCTGCCCAGTTTTCATAACAGCTAGAATCTGGAAACTACCCAAGTACCCAAGAACAGATTAAATAGAAATGGAGATTATCATGCTGAGAGAAATGAGTTAGAAGTAGAGGCATTGGAATAGAATGATAGGACTCATTTGTGGGATGTAAAAAATCATAAAGTGAGACCAATACTCAAGCATAGTAGAAACAAGGACCAGGAGGATTGGTCCATGGTTGGAAGCCTGCCACAGTGCTGGGAGAGAAGTGAGTTGGGATAGAGGAGGAATAACTATGAGAAAATTGTTAGAAATGATCACTCTGGATAAGAAATGCATAGAAAAAATAGGTAAAGAAACAAACATAATAACCACTCAATAACTCTATCTCGAATCATAATGCCCAAAAGGGAGAGAGAGACAGAGAGACAGAAAGAGAGATAGAGAAACAGAGAGAGATACAGAGAGAGGAAGAAAGAGAGAAAGTGAGAGAGAAGGAAAGTGCCTGCCACAGAGGCAGGCTTGGGGCAGGATGGCAGGAGGGATACTGGGGTCATTAGTGATAGGAAAATTGGAACACTGACTGAAATCTGACTATGATCAACTTTGGAATCCTGTATATCACAGTGATTCAGTTTTTAAAAAATCACATTTATATTGTATAATTGCCAAATGCTCAAAAAATAATTGTGTGATAGAGAAGGAACCACCATGACAAAGATAGAAATAATCACTCTAGATAAGTATGATTGAGGTACCCTATGCAATGCCTTTCAAAGAGAGATTTTTGGGACCTGTTGTTGAACCACTGACTCAGTTGGTCAAGAATTGCTACTGTGAATTGGCCAAGAATAATTACTGTGGATAAGAATGAGTGAGGTGCCCTAGGCAATGCAACTCCCTTCCAAAATAATTCTTCCTCAAATAGAGATAGCCTTTTTATTTATTCAATGTAAACAATATATTAGAAAGTCCTAGAAGGATCCACTGTCTTTGTTGAAAAAAATCCAGTGTCCACAGCTATGGACACTAGCTATGGACATCTATCAAAAAAAGTGATAGATGACCCACACTAAATCCAGTTAGAATGGAATTTAAGATAATAAGTAAAAAAAATTCTGAAAAAAAATGAAGTGAGAAAAATACTAGTCACAAAATGAACTTGAGGTAGCAGACTGACCCTTGATTTATCAGTAGTAAAACCAAGAAAGGGAACACTGAAACAATGGAACAGTGAATATCTATCAAGTTACTTTCAAGATAGATATTTGTACCCATCCCTACTATCAATTCAATTAAGCCTGAAACAATGAAATTAGAACACTCATATAGATAGACTCATAAAATGTCACCTCTCATATCATATTTTCAAAAGTAATCACTTGATGGAATGAGCATAGCAACAAAAAAAGTAAATTCTAAAATTCAAGATATAGAGAACATGATTCTAGAGAGAGGCCTTGGCAACTTTCCCGATGACAATGATGAAAATGAATTCAGATTCAGAATGACAGGTAGCAGGCTTAACAATGATTATACAAATTCAAATTTAAGGCAAATAAATTAAAGACCATGATTAAGTGAGTTTCATTCCAGTGATGCAAGAATCGTTCAATATTTAATAATCAATGAAATATACCCTATCAACTATAACAGAAAAATTATGTCATCATACTATTTTAATTTCAAAATATGGTATATGACTCTACTAAAATGGTAGGAGATATAAAAGGTAACATTATATTCAGGATCTTAAAAAATAACAGAAGCACTTTTTTGTTTTTAGGTTTCCAGTATAGTCTGTAAGGATCTAGGAGTCACCAAAACCTGATTGAAATAAACAAAAATCAACAACCTAACATTCATCAAATTTGTTAGGTCTGAGGAAATCTGATGTTTTAGGAGACTGAGAGATGTGCAGAGAATCCCAATAGACCGGAGCTGAAATCCACAAGTTGAAATGTCTGCTAAAGGGCTCTTAAATCTGGACACTCATTGAGCATTTTTGATGCTTTAGGACACACAATTCTGGTAAATTTATACTACAGTATCATCTAACCATGGGGAATGCTGGACACTTTTGTTAACTTTACCTCCAGGTTCTCACAGTGAGAATCACAAATAAAATCTGCTTGTCCTTTCTGCAGGGGAAGGGCAGAAAAGGAAACATTTTGAAGCTCACCAGAGAAGTCTGTGTTTTTTAGTAAAGTCAGCTCTCTGCGGAGGAAATTAACCAGAACTTAACAGTGGTGATTTGCAAAAGTCTAACTCATCCTCAGGAAAAGAAATAACTAGCTCCAGCTGGCACTGTAACACCAAGCGAAGAAAAGGAAATACTTAACTCCAGCTCCCCCTAGCCATCCTGTTCCACTTAGAGGAAAAAAGACTGAGAAAAGCATGTGAAGTTGACGACCAAGAAGTATAGGTCTTTGCACATGGTTCTTGCACTGAGTTGGATTACTAGCACCACATATTCTCTCCTGAGTGATCTCAGGAGTGATCCCTGAGCACAGAATCTGGGTAAGCCCTGATCAAGCCCCCTCCCCTCCAAAATAAAATAAAATAAAATAAAATAAAGCCAAAGTGCTGGGATGAACCCAGTGCCTCCTGAGCACAATTTGTGAAATCCCTAAAATATAGAAATAAAATCATGGTATTGACAAAAATGAAACTTCAACCCCCTTCCAAAATGTTAAATTCAAACTGCAGTAACCACATCTTACTTAGATATAAGAACCAAGACCTATGAATTATAGGATGTAGGCTCACTGAAAGACTAAGACACATTAATAAAAATATAGAATTATTCTCTTGTGTGTATACATATTAACCATACTAATAAAGAATTATTTAGAGCAGTTCCACTGCAGATCATAATTAATGGGTAGAATAATAAGCACAAAAAATAAAGTTAAATGAGCAAACAAGCAAATAGATGTCTAATAAGGCAAAACCGCTATCAAAAATATAGACAAAAAGACAGTGATGTTTCCAAAACAGGAATTTAAATCAACTATGATTAACACACCAACAGCTGCAATGGATAGGTCACTGTCACTCCGTTGCTCATCGATTTTTTTGAGCGGGTACCAGTAATATCTCTCATTGAGAGACTTATTGTTACTGTTTTTGGCATATCCAATACTCGCGGGTAGCTTGCCATGCTCTGCTGCATGGGCTCGATACTCTCGGTAGCTTGCCGGGCTCTCCTAGAGGGGCGGAGGAATCAAACTCGGGTCAGCCTCGTGAAAGGCGAACGCCCAACTGCTGTGCTATCACTCAAGTGTTGTATGAAAGGAGAGAAAGTTAGCACTCCTCTTCACAAGGAATAGATAGGTACATAGCATAAAAGGAGAGACAATATTGTAAGCACAAAGTTAGAAAAAATGGATTATATTTATTCAAAAAATAATATGTTTAAAGCTGAGATGGACATATTTTGAAAATGAAAATTAGGTTTTAGTCTTAGAATAAATGTTTTACAAGAAAGAAATACATTTTTTATTTTGGGAGGATTTAAAGAATTACCAAATATGCCTATTAAAAACAGCCATTGGATTCTCAAAAATTTCTAACAATATTTTGAACAAAAAGTCATTATTTTGGGTAGCATTATCATCTATTGAAACTCACAGTGACAGTTCCTGATATATGCTTGAAGTTGGCTCTGATGTTTCTAGGGCTCTCGTTAGAGGCAATGCTTAGAAATATGACTAAATATGTGAATTTTAGTTATAAGTACTTTTTAGTCATAAGAAGAATAGTTATATTAGCTAGGGACTTACAAATTTATAAGGCAATGGGTATATTTCAAAATGACTGACTTTACTTTTACATTCAAACTTTATTTAATGTTTTAAAACTATTTTAAATTCCTCATTGACTTACAGTGGTTGAATCTTTAGAATGATAAGTTTACATCTTGTTCACCACCAAAGGGTCAATATCCCTTCTCAATATCCTTCCAAACCCCCCTCCCCATTTAGTAGCCTCAGTTCTATCAACAGTGTATACAGCTTTGTTTTTATTGAAAAATATCTATTTTTCATTTTGTTTTTAATATATCACCTACAACTATACAGCTTTTATCTTTTGACATATTTTGCTTAGCATGAAACCATCTACTTCCACCCATGTTATAATAGAGATTTTAGAATTCATATTTTATTTTTTTATTTATACAAAATCAAAATAAGTAATTGGAATTATATCAAATTAAAGAATTTCTGCAATGAGAAACTCCCACTAAAACAAAAGTACATACTATTAGAGTAAGATAATTGCACAACATGCATCTAATGACAGTTAATAACCAAGATATTTAAAGCACACATAAAAATCGACATCAACAAGAGTAATAGATTCCTTTTAAATAAGTAAAGGGGGAGTGTAGTCAAACAAGCACTTTACCAAAGAAGACATACAGTTGGTCAACAGGCACATGAACAAAAAATGCTCAGAATTGCTGAAAAGGAAATGCAAATCAAAATGTCATTGAGCTATCACCTCTACCAAGTGAGAATGGCCTATTTTGAAAAACCCAGAAACAATCAATGCTATCAGCAATGTGGAGAAAATGAACTCTCACTCACTGCAGGTGGGAATGTCAACTGGTAAATTCTCTGCAAAAACAATTTTTGAGATTCCTTAAAAAATCAAACATGGAAGTACCATCTGATCAAAAAAATCCCACTCATATTTCTATTTAAATAACCTTAAACCACTAAGTTGAAAGATAAATGTAAACCTGTGGTTATTGCAGTGCTATTTACATTAGCCATTAGCTAGAAACAGCTTAAACTCCCCACAATAGGTGAGGGCATAAAAAAAAAATTAGAATATGTACTTTGACACCTACCAATTGTGCTGATCAGATCCATTTGTCTTTTTTTTTTTCCTAAGTAGTTTTTCCTAAGATTACTATGAAGTTTACATTAAAAGTTCTGTGCTTATAAATTCTCTTCTGAATTTAAAGCAAGTAAGTTTCAGGTTTATTATTAGAGATCCCATTGTTGTTCTCTTTTCCCACATATGTTTATTAGGTATGCTACTATATCCAAGTGAAGTTTTCTGCCCTATATAAATGGCCATGTATTATTCTTTCAGAGATTTTTAGTGGTCATATATTCTTTAACTGATGTCTATTTGATCTTTCATATTTAAGTGATAACCAAGCTAGAAAGAATAGTCTTCATTGAAAGATTTTTTAATTAAATGCATTGGCTATACATACAATTATTTCCTGCCTTGTGGAGTTGTTTGATCATTTTGCTATGAGTCCTATCAGATTTTCATATTTGTGAAAATTTTATTCAGCGATCTTTGAATTCTTTAGCATAAGATCCGCCCCCCCCCACCACCAATTTTAAAATAACGCAAAACAAAACAAAATATTTAGGAGAGTGGGGATAGATCTGGCACTCCTCAGCAGCTATGCCTGTTTTATACTTAGGAGTGACTTCTGACTGTGCTCAGGGAACTATTTGAGGTACTAGGGATTCAAGCCAGAGTTTCAGTTGACATGCTAATGTATAAGGCAAGAGTCTTATTTTCTACACTATAGTTTTTGGCCCAGGATATTTTTTTTCTGCTCATCTTACTTGATTTTTAATTTTTAAAAAACACATTTATTTTTCATTGAATCACTGTGAGATACACAGTTACAAGGTTGCTCATGGTTTGGTTTCAGTCATACAAAGCTGCAACACCTTTCACCACTCCAACATTTCCCACCACCAATGACCCCAATTTTCCCTCTCTCCGCCCCAACCCTTGCCTGCCTTTATGGCAGATAATTTTCTTCTCATCAATGGTCAGAATCTTTTGCATTTTAATTATAATGTGAGAACATTATGTTGGATTGGAGCAAAAGCACAGCGAAAATAGTGTTTGCCTTGTACATGCGGTCAACCCAGGTTTGATTCCTCTGTCCCTCTCGGAGAGCCCGGCAAGCTACCGAGAGTATCCCGCCCAAACAGCAGAGCCTGGCAAGTTACCCATGGCATATTCAATATGCCAAAAACAGTAACAAGAAGTCTCACAATGGAGATGTTACTAGTGCCCGCTCAAGCCAATCGATGAACAACAGCACAACAGTGCGACAGTGCTACAGTGCTGATTGTAATGTGTTTTTTATTGCTTTCTGTGGGTTTTATTTCTTGGAACTCTCTAAGTATCCTTTGCCGTTTTCTCAATCCTCATATTGTCCTTAGCTGTTATTTCTTCTACAAATAAGTTCTTGGGTATGATTTCTTTTACCAAAACCCTCTGTCTCTCTTTCCTCTTTCTAGAGCCTTATGCTGTGAATTGTAATCCTCTTGATGCCATTCCACAAACAGTACTTTCTTTGTGATTTTAAATTAATTTTATTATTTTTGTTTTATATTTTCATTTACAACAAGTCTCACAATGAGGACATTACTGGTGCCCGCTTGAGCAAATTGATGAACAATGTGAGAACAGTGCTACAGTGCATTTTCATTTGCATATTTATTTGAATTCAGGGTTCTAACCCTCGTTTTCAGAGATTATGTTGAGTACCACCTATTAAGTATTATAACTCTCTAAGTTCAATTATTTCTTTAGGTCAACAATTTCTATTTCTAGTCTTTACATATTCTTTCTTATCTTTTGTCTTTCCTGAAATTCCCTTTAATTCTTCATTTCGGAGAAAATCTTTCAAATTGTTCCTTTGAAATTTTCAAGAGGATATTTAGAAAGCTCTACTGCACTTGTGTTCCTGCCAGAGTTTTGTCTTCAATATCAATGATGGTGGATTTGTCTCTTTCCTCAGTGACAGTTGGGTGGTACTGGAGAGTGAGGGTGATGGCTTGTTCTTGAATGATCTGGACCAATGTGGACTTTGGCTTCGTGATTTCTAATCACAGACAGAGACAGTCACTCTCAGACATCAGAGTGAATCATGTTACAAGCACCCAATTACAATTGTATACTGAGTATACATGTACAGTTTATAGGGCATTTGCATTTGCCAGCAGTTAGCAGCAGATATAGTCCCAGAATCAAGCAAAAGTAGGAAAAATCCTCTGTTGTCACTTTGCAGACATTTGGCAAGAAAGTTTGTGCAGCCCAATCCTGTAACCAATCATTCATGATCACTGTTGCCCAGATGTGAGGCATCTAGGCGGTGCATCGCCTAGAAGAAAACCTGGGTGAGGATAAGGAGCATAGAGAAACAACTATCTTGTTACAGGTACATCACCAAGCTTGAGATGTTTATTATGCTCTAGACTTCAAGACTGCAATGCTGCAATGCTGGACGTACATGTGTACCAAGATCCAGAAATTCTGAATTCAAGTTTATCAGTGCGTAGAAGTACCCAGAGTGAGCTTCTTTGATCACATAGTGATGTGACAAGCTGTAGTGGGCTGATGGGACAAGAGTAGGTGATAGAGACTCTCCTAATTACAAGTTATTATTTGGGAGGTCCACCGCATACTTTCTAACGCTAAGCATGCAATTGGAGTGCCAATTAGGCTGCTGAATTATAAGCAGTTTGTGAATTGGAATAGCTGGATTTGTCTGACTAGAGGAGCAAACGTCTTTGATCACAATAGCTGATCTGTGATTAAGTTGGGATGGGTAGAACACACCTCTTGAAAGAGTCCCCAGCATGTCGCTGTTTCTCAGAGAAATAAAAGATGTATCTCCCAGGAAGGTTGCTAGGAGCTGCTGAGATAAAGCCTGCTGCTGAGTCTGACACCTGTGTATCGTCTAGCTTCTTGCCTTCTGTTCTGCTGTTGTAAGAATAAAATCGTATGGTCGGAGTGCATAAAGCTTTTAAGCTCTTTTCAGCTTTTACTGCCCTGTTTCTCACATCGTCATTCTGTGTACCTTAGTACCTAACTTAGATCCTGGGGTGATTGTTGGTCTTTTCTTTGAACCATCCCTGTTCCACAGGACAGGATTTCACACTCTGGTCTCCTTTTTAGGCTCCTTATATTGTTTCACCATTGACCTTCTCTGCAGGGAGGATGTTTTTGTTCTCCTGTGTCCTGCCTGATGGGGACTCAAACTGGAATATGTGCACAATATCATTTTTTTCAAAATCAGATCACTATGAGCTACACATACAAAGTTTTCATGTTTGAGTTTAAATTATACAATGATTGAACACTTGTCCCTCCACCGATGTACATTTTCCACCACCAATGTCCCCAGTATCCCCCACCTGTCCCACCCCTGCCTTCATGGCAGACAATTTACTCTTACTCTCTCTCTCTCTCTCTCTCTCTCTCTCTTTCTCTCTCTACTTATGGTCATTATGGTTCGCAATACAGATAATGAGAGGAGAGGCCATCCTTTATCAACTTTCAGCACACATCTCCCATCCTTCCAATCATCATTGACTTAGTGATCCCTTTTCCATCCCAGCTGCCCTTATCCCCAGCTCACTGGGCAGACTTCTAACTCAAGCAATATACCTGGCCCTTTTCTCTACTGTCCTTGGGTGTCAGTCTCATATTATGTCATTTTATATTCCACAAATGAGTACAATTATTTTGTGTCTGCCCCTCTCTTTCTGACTCATTTCACTTAGCATGGTACTCTCCATGACCATCTACTTCTAAGCAAATTTTATGGTGTAGATTTTTGTCTTTACTATGGGATTATGTGCCAGATGCTCCCCATTCCAAGGCTATATCATTAGATGCATGAAAAATAAAATCTAGGCATTGGAGTCAGCACAAGAGTATATAGCTGAATATATTCTCATTTGGAAGCTAGACTTTCTAACTGGCACTTTCTCCTATCTTAGATTAAACTGGCACATCAACCAAATAACTGTTTACTATGTCAAAATGTTGCTCGTAAAAGCTAGGAAAAATTGTGTTCGTAATGTGCTTGATATTCAATATTTTTTTTTTACTTAGGTAAATGTTTATTCATATTTTTCCCTTTTAAACAGACATTCTTTATTCTTTTAATAGCCTTGCAACCAACATCTGTCATGCATACCATATGCAGACTGGTAGTTATAACCAAAGTTTTCTACATTTATACCCCTGGTGTACCCCTGTAGACCAGAACTGTGCTGAATACTGATAGTTGAAGCACACTGCTTTAGCCATGGATTTAGTAAGGATTCTTATAATTTTGAAGTCTCTATTAACAAAATAAAAAGACTTGGTCTTAATAAATATTTTTTTTTCTTTTTGGGTCACACCTGGTGATGCACAGGGGTTACTCCTGGCTCTTCACTCAGGAAATTACTCCTGGTGGTGCTCAGGGGACCTTATGGGATGCTGGAAAACCTGGGTCGGCCGCGTGCAAGGCAAACGCCCTACCCGCTGTGCTATTGCTCAAGCCCCTAAATCTTGTTTTCTTATTTGACATTGTTTAAATAAAAAGATGTAAACTACTGAGATGTCCCAAGAGTAATACATTATTTTTATGTTTTATTTCAATATTATAAACCCATAGTATTTTTCTAAAAATTGATATTTGATGAAAATAAAGCTATAAGTAACTTAATTATATATGTACATATATCTACCAGTATATGTGTGTGTGTTTGTGTATATGAAAGAACAAACAAGTCTTTCAGTGAGTTCAGGTTTTTCTTGTCTAGAAAATAAGTGGTGAAAACACCATATCTCCTAAGGCATCTTGTGCATATTGCCAAGCCATGTAAATTTTTAGTCACAACATGCTATTTTTCTAAAATACAATGAGTTCCTAGCATGCCTTTAATATGTTAAACTAAATTGTAAAGAAGTATACTTTTGAAACTGTGTTTTGTAAAAAAGAACGTGCTCAGAATTTTGATACAATCAAATTAAATATGATTCTTTAATAAGTTTTATTTTATATGCTTATCTTAATAAGACATAAGGCTTTTAAAAAACTTTTCTACTTAACTTTTTTCTATATTCTAAGACATATTTAAATAAGAATTTTCCTATATTATTTTCTGTTGTACACTTAGGTAAGTTTAGTTGTACACCCTAAAATCTATTGACAGTTCTTCACTGTAATCAAGAAAATTTCAATTTAACTATAGTCATAAATTGCACATTTCATCCAGGGCTACTTGGAACAAAGGCAGTTTCTCCACATTAATTATAAACTCTCCAGCTCAGATTTTGCTGATTGCCAATTGTATTAAAGCTCACCATAATTTCTTGCGTATACTTTATTTCTTACTTAGAGGAAATGTCTTGCAAAGGTTGTACCTCCTTCATGCTAATTGACCTGACCTAGCTTTCTCAAACACTCATAACCATGGGTGGTTATATACATTTGCATAAGAATTTGTGGATTCTGCTATATTAATAGGGAAAGGACTGAAATTAACATCAATGTTTTACTTGTTTTTAAAATTTGTTTGCCTTTGTTCCTAGTCTTTTTGAAAATGTTATTCAACTATTCTTCTATTTCATGTTATAGGGGCCACAATGATAGTACAGTGTGTAGGGAGTTTGCCTTACATGCAGCTAGATTTTGATCCCCAAGACCCCCTATTTTAGTCCCTAAGAGTAGAGCCAGGTATAAGCTCTGAACTCTTCTAGGTATGGCCCAAAACCAAACAAAAATACATCTGTTAGAATCAGAGTGATATGACAATATGTAGGACACTTGCCTTGCAAGTAGCCAACCTGAGTTCAATACCTGGCATACAATAGGGTCCACTGAGCCCTACCAGGAGTGATCTCTGACCCCAGAGCCAGAAGTAAGTCCTGAACATAGTCAGGTGTGTGCTTCCCCTCCCCACCAAACAAAAAGAAGAATTTCATCTTCTAAATTACAATAAATATATAACTATATTAAAGATTTTTAATTCTGTGTTTTACTAGTTTTAAGTATATCCATAGTTGCAAAATCATTATCTCCATAACAATTTAGGCTTTTTAACTCTTCCCAAAATTAAATTATACCTATTAAAAAGAACTCCCTTTCTTTTCTTTTCCAACTCTTGAAGTCACACTTCTGCATGTGTCTCTATAAATTTGATTATTCTAGACACTTCATATAAGTGGAATCACATAATATTCATTTGGCCTATTTCACATAATCAGTCTTCAATAGTTGTACATATTATAACAATTGTCAGTCTCTTTCCTTTTACACATCCCAGTATATCTATAGGCCAGAGACTTGTTACATGCATTTATTCACACAATACCCATCAGATAAGGGGTTGATATCAATGGTATATAAAGCACTGGTTGAACTCTACAATCAGAAAATGGGGTGAAGAAATGAACAGAAACTTTACCAAGGAAGAAATACGAATGGCCAAAAGGCACATGAAAAAGTGCTCTACATCACTAATCATCAGGGAGATGCAGATCAAAACAACCATGAGATACCACCTCACACCACAGAGACTAGCACACATCCAAAAGAACAAAAGCAACCGCTGTTGGAGAGGATGTGGGGAGAAAGGGACCCTTCTACACTGCTGGTGGGAATGCCGACTGGTTCAGCCCTTTTGGAAAACAATATGGACGATTCTCAAAAAATTAGATATTGAGCTCCCATTTGACTCAGCAATACCACTGCTGGGAATTTATCCCAGAGAAACTAAAAAGCATAGTTGAAATGACATCTGCACTTATATGTTCATTGCAGCACTGTTTACAATAGCCAGAATCTGGAAAAAACCCGAGTGCCCTAGAACAGATGACTGGTTGAAGAAACTTTGGTACATCTATACAATGGAATACTATGCAGCTGTTAGAAAAAAGGAGGTCATGAAATTTGCGTATAAGTGGATCGTCATGGAAAGTATCATGCTAAGTGAAATGAGTCAGAAAGAGAAAGACACACATAGAAAGATTGCACTTATTTGTGGAATATAGAATAACAGAGTAGGAGACTAACACCCAAGAATAGAAGAATAGTAGAAATATGTACCAGGAGGTTAACTCCATGGCTTGGAAGCTGGCCCCACATTCTGGGGAGAGAGCAACTTAGAGAAGGGATCACCAAGTATAATGCGGTTGGAGGCCATGCGGGGGAAGGTGATGCGGGCTGAATGTGGTCTAGAGACTGAACACAGTGGCCACTCAACAACTCTATTGTGAACCACAACATCTAATGAGAGAGAGAGAACAAAAGGAAATACCCTGTCACAGTGGCAGGGTGGGGTGGGGGGAGACGGGAATGGGGAGGGTAGAAGGGATGTTGGGTGTACCCGTGGTGGAGAATGGGCACTGGTGAAGATATAGGTTCTCAAACTTTGTATGGGTGAAACATGAGCACAAAAAGGTATAAATCTGTAACTGTACCCTCATGGTGATTCACTAATTAAAAATAAATAATTTTTTTAAAAGAATTGTTATTATAAATTCAAGTATAAATATATTATAATAATATGATATTTTACAATAATATAATATATTATGCATTCAAATGCAAATAAAATTTGTATTATAAATTCAAATTATATTATAAATTCAAATTTATATAAAATATAATTCATATATAAAAATATATATATATAAATGTTATATACTATAAAATCAAACTCCTGGAAGAGAGTGATGTAGAGTCTCTTGCCCCTGTGCCAGGCTGTTTTCAGTGGGGTCCTTCTGAGGGGTGGGTTGAGTTTCTCTCCTTGCCCCGATCAGAGCCCCGGCAGTTGAAGACCTCGGGAACCCAGACACAGCCATGCTCAAGGCCACTCTCCACATGTTCGGATGAGCCTCATGTATGAAGGAACCGCAGAGGAACCCAGGTGTGCGGGACCTGGGGGATGAGATCTCCAAAGCTGCTCAGATCAGGACTGGGCCTCTTCCACCCAGATTCCTCTTTTCCAGTAGCTAGGCAGTCACACTCAGAAACTGCCCCCGGAGCCATGTAATCCCATCAGTGGCCAACATCCAGAGACTACAAAACCAATCATGGCTGAGTGACATCTGATAGCGTAGTTCTCCCTCTTGGAGAACCTGGCAAACTAGTGAGAGTTTATTGCCCACATAGGGGAGAGCCTGACCAGCTCTCTGTGGTGTATTCATATAGCAATTACAGTAACAATGATGGGTCTCATTCCTCTAACCCTGAAGAGCCTCTAGTGCATTGAGAAGGGTGAATAAAGAGAGGCTGGTAAAATCTCAGGGCTAGGATGAATGGAGACATTATTGGGCCCACTCAAGCAAATCAATGATCAATGGGATGACAGTGATACAGTGAGGTATAATATAACTTTTCATCTGCCAAAAGCTAAATATACAAATACACATACTTCTCCAGTGCACAATGTACATGTGGCATTATCAAAGATAGACCATGTGCTGGGACACAAAAATACCTTCATAAAATCAAGAGGATAAAAATAAAATCAACTCTAAGTTCAGACCATGATGCATTGAAATAGAGGTTAATTACAAACTGAAATGAAGAAGTAACTCAAACACCTGATGATTAAATAACTTGTTAATTAACAACCAGTGGGTCTGAGAGGAAATCAAAGAGGAAATTAAAAGTTTCATGGGAACAAACACCAATGAGGGCACAAGCTACCAAAACTTGTGGGACACAGGGAAAAAAGGGTGTTAAGAGGAATGTTCATAACTCTGCAAGCTATCAGGAAGGAAGAAAGGACTCACATAAAAAACTTGACTGTACAACTCAAGAAACTGGAAAATGACTAACAGGAACACTCCCAAATGGCTTCAGTGAGGCAAACGTTACCATGATATCAAAAACAGACAGATAGATGAACATATACACACAGACACACAGGCACATACACACACATGAGAATCACAGTACAATATAACTTACGAACAGAGATGGAAAGATCCCCAACAAAATGCTAGCAAACAGAATCCAGCATTTCATCAAAAATCAACATAGACCTTGAACAAGTAGGGTTCATCCCAGGGATTCAAAGGTGGTATAACTTATGCAATTCACTACATTATTAAAAGAAAAAGATCACATTACCAAATAAATAAGGACAGAAAATATCTGACAAGATCCAACACCCATTTATGTTAAAAACTCTCAGGAAAATGGGAAGTAAAGAAACTTTCTTCAACATAGAGCTTTTGCCATATCTCACAGCGAACATTGTATTCAATGGAATAATATTGAAAGCACTACTCTAAGACCAAGAAAGGACAATGTTGCCCACCTTGCCACTTCTATTCAATATAGTGTGGGAGTATTGCTGTAGCTCTTAGGCAAGTAAAAGATATTAAGAAAAGGGGACCAGAGCAGGAGTATAGCAAGTACGGCATTTGCCTTCCTTGCGGCCAACCAGGGCTCAATCCCCAGCTTCCCATATGATTCCCCAAGCAACTTCAGGAGTAATTCCTGAGTGCATAGCCAGGAGTAATCCCTAAGCATCGACATATGTGACCCAAGAAGCCGCCTATATATATATATATATTATATAATATATATTATATATATAAAGGACATCTAGCACAGTAAAGGAAGAAATAATACATTATATATATATATATATATATATAAAGGACATCTAGCACAGTAAAAGAAGAAATAAAATTCTCACTTTTTGTGGATGATATGATTCCATATTTAGAAAATCCAAAAGACTCTTCAAAAAAAAAAAACACCTCCTAGTCACAACCAATTTGTACAGTTTGGTGGAGCAGGCTACAAAATAATATGCAAAAGTCCATGGGCTTTATACAAATAATGAAAGAGAAGAGTGCAATATATATTTTTTAATTCCCATTCATATTGGTACTCCAGAAAATCAGGTACCCAAGAATCAGCTTTAAAATAGAAGAAAAGGATCTATACAAAGAAAACTACAAAACACTATTTCAAAAAATAAAAGCAGACATAAGGAAATAGAAACATGTTCCCTACTTGTGGATTGGGAGGATTAGTATTATCAACATGGTAATACTCCCCAAATCACTGATATTCTTCTAGATATCCTTATAAGAATAGATATTCTTATAAGATATTCAATGCAGTCCTTATAAGAATATCTATGACATTTTTCAAATAAATAGATAAAATACCCCTAACTTTCATATGGAACAATTACCCTTCCCCTAAATAGCTAAAGCAACCCAGAGGAAAAAAGAAAAGATGGGAGACATCACTTTTCCTTAACTGTAAATGTACTACAAAGAGATAGTAATTAAAAAAAAAACATGGTATTGGAATAAAGACAGACCCTCAGATCATTTAACTAGAATTAAATATCCTTACAAGACCATCAGAAATATGACCAGGTAATCTTTGATAAAAGAGCAAAAAACATAAAATGGAGCAAGTAAATCCTCTTCAACAATTGGTGCTTGGAAAAGTGTTCAGCTACATTAAAATAAAAAGCAAAACAAAACAAAACAAAACTTAGACTTCTAATACCTTGCACAAAAGTCTAATCAAAATGAATTAAAACCTTAATATCAGACAGACCCCAAATCATAAGGTAGGTAGTAAGAACCCTCCATGACATGGAGGCTACACACATCTTCAAGGATGAAGCACCACTGACAAAGCAAGTGGAATAAAAAATAAACAAATGATACCATAGCAAGAAGCTTCTGCACCTCAAAGGAAGTAATAACTAGAATACAACCATACAGAATGGGAGAAGCTATTTACTCAACACTCATCAGATAAGGGATTAATACCAAGATATAAAAGGAACTGTTAAAATTTTATAAGGGAAAAATATCCCACCCCATCCAAAAATAGGGAAGAGAGGAACAGAAACTTTATTAAAGAAGAAATACAAATGACTAAGCATAAATAATCATCAGGCAGAGGCAAGTTAAAACAATAAGGTATTGGCACACATGAAAAAAGAACAAGAACAACCAGGGCTGGTGTGGATGCAGGCAGAAAGGGACTCATTCAGTGCTGCTGAGAATATTGACTAGTCCAACCCTTCTGGAAAACAATATGGATATTCTTTAAAAAATCTAGGCATTGAGCTTCCATTTGATTTATCAATCTCACTTATCAGAATATACCCCAATGGTCCAAAAATAAAATGGAGAAAAAAAAAAGAAAGAAAAAAAATGAAAAAAAAATGGAGAAAAGTCACTTGTACCTCTATAGCCCTTGCAGCATTGTCCATAATAGCCCAAATCTGAAAACAATACAAATGTCCAACAACAAAATAGTGGATAAAGAAATTATGGTATATATACACAATAGATGCCTCCAATGCAGCATCTTTGAGAAAGACGGGTAAAGAGAGGCCTCTAAAATCTCAGGGCTAGGACGAATGGAGATGTTATTGAGACTGCTCGAGAAATTTGAGAATCAAGGGGATGATGATGATGGTACACAATGGAATATTACTTGGTCATAAGAAAAGATAAAGTATTGATGTTTGCTGATACATACAGGAACTTGGGATGTATGTTGCTGAGTGAAATTAGGGCAGGAAAGAACAACACAGAAGGATCTCATGTGGAATGTCAGGAAACAATGGAGGGAAAATTGATGCCCAAAGACAATGTATACAAAGAAGATGAAAACTGGTAGTCAGCAGGAAACATATCACCAGAGGGTGCTGGGTGTTAGGGCAGAGAAAGAACCAAGACTAAACTGGATGGAAGATCAAATGGGAGGAGGAGGTAGTGCTGAAAGGCGAGAAAGTGCTCTATATGGAACCCTTTTAGCAATAGTACAGTAAACCACTATGCAAAACCATATATATATATATATATATATATATATATTTTTTTTTATTTTATTAGTTCACCATGTGGAAAGTTACAAAGCTTTCAGGTTTAAGTCTCAGTTATACAATGCTCAAACACCCATCCCTTCACCGGTGCACATATTCCACCACCAAGAATCATAATATACCTCCCCCCTTCCCCCCACCTCCCCAGCCCCCCACCCCGCATGTGTAACTGGTAAATTTCACTTTACTTTCACTTTACTTTGATTACATTCAATATTTCAATAAAAAAATTTCAATATTATTGATTTGGAGTTTGTCCCCATCAAAACCATATATTTTTAATAAGTGCCCCTTGCAGTGGCAGACTGGGAGTGGGAGACAAGAGAGGGGAGAGGGGAGAGGGGAGAAAAATTTGCAAAGGGAATAGGCACTGGTGAAAGGATTGGTGTTCAAGCAACCCAATTATGAAATTCTTTGCAATTTCATGGTGACTAATAAAAAATGAATAAAAGTTCCTTAATCTAAGATCTATTTTAATATTTTCTGAAATTAAAAATGTCCACAGGTCCCCTAATGCAATGGTGATAGGTAAAATAGATTTGTGCATTAATTTCCAAATATGGCACCCAGAGAGTCTGACACTAGGTTAGTTTGATAATGATTTTCCTGCGTATGAAAATAAAATATGTTTAAAGTAATAATTGCCAATTAATCACTTCCAATTCTCATCCAAATGAAAGGGGCAAATGAGGTGGTTTTTCTTAGTTATCCAAATGGATGTTCATAAGGTAGCATGCTGGCAATTAAGCAGCAGAAATGTTTAGAAAATAGAGATAGCAAGATTCATTTTCAGAAAAAAAGTATAGCATGCTATTAAAGGCATAAATATTTGAGATCTAAAGTATCCTGAAGTTTAAATTCTGACCATATTATTACCTGTGAGATATTGGGCAAATTAAATTTTCACTATGTTTGTGAGCTCATTCATAAATTTAGAATAATACTAGTTATCTGTCTTAAGAAGTAAGGGGCGCTTTTCCTCGCGGACGCCACTGCCGCAAGCATGGTGAACGTACCGAAAACCGCCGGACTTGCTGCAAGAAATGTGGCAAACATCAGCCCCACAAAGTCACACAGTACAAGAAGAGCAAGGATTCTCTGTACGCCCAGGGAAAGCGTCGTTATGACAGGAAGCAGAGTGGTTACGGAGGTCAGGCTAAGCCGATTTTCCGGAAAAAGGCTAAAACTACAAAGAAGATTGTGTTGAGACTTCAATGTGTGGAGCCCAACTGCGGATCTAAGGGAATGCTGGCCATTAAGAGATGCAAGCATTTTGAACTGGGAGGCGATAAAAAGAGAAAGGGACAAGTGATCCAGTTCTTAGCTTCATGTTTTATTATGAAGACAGAAATCTTGGGCTGTGACAGACTGATGGAACAATCCATGTTTTAGGAGGGAAATTAAGTAGTGTCATGAATAAACTCCCTGAGGGGAAATTTGCTTAAAAAAAAAAGAAGTAAGGGGCAAAACTCTTATAAAATTACTGAAATATAAGGATTTTTATAAGAACTATTATATAAGAACTAGATATTTAACTAACAAGAATAAGCATGTTAATATTGCTTGTAATACAGGAAAACAACTAGTAGTATCATTTTTATAAGAAACTAAAATTGATACATTTAATGTGAACACATTGAATTATACAAGTTTATGTGAGATATATAATCAGAAAATTTTCTTTGCAAACCACAATACCCAAAAGGAGAGGGAGAGAACAAATTGGAATGCCCTGCCACAGAGGCAGGGTGGGGTGGGGGATGGGATGGGGATGTGGGAGGGATACTGGGTTCATTGGTGGTGGAGAATGGACACTGGTGGAGGGATAGGCTCTTGAACATTACATGAGGGAAAAACAAGCATGAAAAGGTGTGAATCTGTAACTGTACCCTCACTGTGACTCACTAAAAAATAAAAAAAGAAAAAAAAAGAAAATTTTCTGTCACAGTCACTGTCGTCTCCTTGCTCATCAATTTGTTCGAGCGGGCATCAGTAACGTCTCTCATTGAGAGACTTACTGTTACTGTTTTTGGCATATCCAATACGTACGGGTAGCTTGCCAGGCTCTGCCCCTCGGGCTGGATACTCTCCGTAGCTTGCCGGGCTCTCCGAGAGGGGCATAGGAATCAAACTCAGGTCGGGCCACGTGCAGAAAATTTTAGTTAAAAATAATATATGAGAGGTTGGAGAGATTGCACAGAGGTTATGGTGATTGACTTGCATTCAATGAGGCCAATCCCATACCACTCACAGGCCCATTATCCCCATGAGTGTTCACGCTTGAGCACAGAATCAGAAATATCCCAAGAATACCATCATGTGTGCCTCCCACACCCATGCCTCATAATCTAATATATAAAGATAAAATTACCAGAAAAAGAATATTGGATCTTGAGTAAACATTTAGAGATTCATCATCACATACATTGTATATGAAGTCCTAGAGATAATAAATACAACACAAAAAGAATGAAAAATTCTAATAGTGATACAATAATTATACCAGTATAATCATATCATTTAAACACAGCAAATGTGTTCGGCAATTGTTTCTACTGAAGATGTTCCAGTCTATAAAAATAATTTTATCTGTGACCAGGGGGATAGTACATGAGTCTAAACACTTGCCTGGAAATGCAGTAGATCATATTTCTATTCATAGTATTACATGATCAGGGGCCACTGGTGATCACAGAGCCAAAAATAGACACTGAGCACTGCTAGCTTTGGCCCTAAGTTTCTCCCATCAAAAAAAGTGGCTTTCATCTAAATGACAAATAATACAATCCTCTCACATATAAAACATATTCTGGGAGCACAGAAAGAGTGCATATAATGGCTAGGGCATTGTCTTGCATGCAGCTGACCCTGACTTGATCACCAGCATCCCATATGGCCTCTCAAGCCTGCCAAGAAGTGATATCTGTGCACAGAGCCAGGATTCAGCTCTGAGCACTTCCAGTAAGCACTCCTCCAAAAAAGTCCTCACATTCTGCTATAAATTATAATTTTATATGAAAATTAAGTAAGTCAATTCCATACTAAGTATTAATTTCATAGAACACGCCCTTCAAAGTTTTCTTGGATACTAAAATTTTATTCTAGATACTATAAAAATATGAGTCAACCATTAATAAAGAGTTCTTGGAAGATTTACAAATTAAATATCCCTAAAGTGAGCTTTAGTGACTAATGGGAGTAAAATCTGTATTTACATAAGAATATATGACAATCCTCTCTTCCAAATATATACGCCCATACTTGTTGGAACCATTCTATCATATAAAATGAAAAATAACATTGGACATCTGTTTGTCTTTAAATTTGTCAGAGCAGAGTATATAAGTGAGCTTGAAAATAAATTAGCAATTAACGCTATACTGTGGAAAAACTAAAGATTGAGTTGTAAATTACCAAACCTTTCTTAATTGAAAATTTTTAAGTCATGAAAGAGTGGAGACAGGTCAAAGTGTAGAGCCACTGAGTGCTCACTTGCTTTTTGATTTGTTCACATGAGTATTAGATTACTAAAGTTGTTTCAAGAAGTTGAACAATGTATTCAAGGAAAACAATGCTTTCCACAGTCAACAGTCCATTCACTTTGTCATCATGGTAATGTGTGCTTCATAGGAATTTCTTAGGAATACTCTTGCTTTTTCAACTTTCTGAAAAATCCAGAAGAAGACACTGATAGTAGGTCTTCTCTAAAGCCTTTGTTTTTGGGAAAACGTTTGGTTACCATTTTCATTTATTTGATATTTATTGTCTTTGCCCTGTGCATTGTTTTCTCTTGATCAGCCATGGAAGGTTATAGGAATTTAAAAATGTATTATTTTGAAGTTCTCCAGTTCCCTGGAATAAAGATTTTCAAAGTAATCCCTGACAATCCTTTGAACTACTGTGGTATGTGTTATGATCTCTATTTTTCTGATTCACTCTCACTCTTATTTTTTTTTCTATTTTTCTGAATTATTTCAAATGATTTGACAATCTTATTCTTTCAAGGAACCAAGTCTTGCTTGTTTTTTTTTTTTTTGGCTTGTTGTTTTTATTTTAACAATGTCCCCCCATTATTTCTGGTCCATACTGCTCAATTGATAATTCTGCTCTAAATCTCAAGGAGGCACCTTTTCACGTAATTTCATTCTTTGATCTTGCAGCTTTAAATATAATCTATCCTTTCCTTTGGCTTTTGTCATTCTGATTATGATATGCCTAGGAGTATTTTTATTTGGCATCTACTTCCTGGAATTATTTAATCTGCGTGCTATTACTCCTCAGTTCTGGGAATTTCTCAGCAATGATCTGACTAATACTTCTTCGTAAACAACCCTTTCTTCCTCAGGGACTACAATGCTTCTAATGTTGTTTTTCTAAAACTTATCCCATCGTGCTTCTTTGTGTTGTTAATTTATTTTGAATTTTTTTCATCTTCTGTTGCTTTTAAGAGGTTTTCTACATCTCATCTTGGGTCTCACTAAATTTATCCTTGACTATAGTTTTCTGCTCCACAAAACTTCCATTAAGTATTTTTAATTTCATACACCAGATCTGTCACTTCTGACTGTAATTTTCTCATTTCTGCTCTCATTTCTGTTCTGTGTTTTCTTGTGCTTTTTTATTGACTAGGTTCACCACTTCCTTTGAGTCCAACAAAAATCTGCAGCATGTCACTGTCACTGTCATCCCATTCGTTGCTCATTGATTTGCTCAAGCAGGCACCAGTAATGTCTCCATTGTAAGACTTGTTGTTACTGTTTTTGGCATATCAAATACTTACTGCAGCATGTAATAGCTCTCTCCTTTTTTTTTTTTTGCTTTTTGGGCCACACCCAGTCATTTTTAGGGGATACTCCTGGCTCACACACTCAGGAATGTCTCTTGGCGGTGCTCACAGGAACATTTGGGATGCTGCGAATCAAACCTGGATCAACTGCATATAAGGCAAATGCCCTACCAGCTGTGCTATTGCTCCAGTCCAAAGCAAGTAATCTCTTAACTCCTTAACTAAGAGGTTATATAGCTGGATAGCACCAGGAGTATCTTCAGGGCTAATTTGTTCCTTCAGTGAACTTGGTGGGATTCTATGCTGCTTCCCAATCTCTTCTACTATGTCTGGTTATGAGTATTTCTCTTTACCACTCTTGCCCTTCTACCCAGAAGATCTTTGAGGAACTGAGATAATTCTTACTTCACCACCTTCCCAGATGGAACTGTCCTAGCCCATTTTGTCATTCCTAATAACGGATATTACAGAATAATTTCAATGTCCTTGGCCCTTCCTATCCTTTGGATATATTGTAGGGTTATGTGATGTCTTACTATTAATTTTGCAAATTTTTTAGATTATAATTTTTAAAATTAGGTTTACGCTGATGTGTGGTGTTGTGTGTGTGGGTAGTTAAATAGCATCCTGAAATTATGAGCTTGCTGCCAGAGTCCACATCTGCTCACTGAGAGTTATTGAGTGGGGGAGAGTCCTACTGCTACATTAGTAGGACAGTTGTTCCTGTTGTTCTTGTGGGACACAGTGCTTTGCTGGAGCTGTGGGCACTGGGTTTCAGATCCAACCACACCTTCCCTCAAGTCTTGCAGCTTCCAAGATTCCCACTGGTAGTGGCAGAACATAAGGGGCAAACTGAAGTTCCATTAATCTGGTATTATTAAAATCACTAAAACTTTTCAATGTTAGTTGCAAAGTTTTATATACATATATACACACTTATATACACTTAATACATATTTAAGGACATATGCAGTTTAATATTAAAATAATGTTACTATGTTAACTTTTTTTTATATAGTGTTTGGGATGCCAGTGGGATATATATGACTGTTGTTTGCATACATTAACATTATTTATATTTTCCTATCATACCCACTACAAGTAGGAGTCATAGGGATAATACAGTGGTTAGGGTGATTATCCTGTGTGCGGCTGACCCAGGTTCTATCTCCAACATCCCATATGGTCCCTTCAGCACTAACAGAAGTAATTTCTGAGTGCAGAGCAAGGAATAAAACCCAAGCTTTCTGGGTGTGAGTCTAAAACTATAAAAAATATATGAGTTAATATTTTGAATAATATTCTCTCTTTTGTAAACTCACCTGGATATATATGTGTATGAATATATATAATATATATAATATTTTTTATGGGGTTGGAGTATTGGACCACACTTATTCAGCACTTTTCATCAGTGCTCAGAACTCATTCTTGCTCTGTGCTCAGTGATCACTCCTTGATCCCCCTGGTGCCATACATTTATCTAGAATTGGTACATGCAAGGCAAACACATTAACTCCCACATTGTCTCTCTGATCCTGTAGTTTTCAATTCCAATATTTTTATTTAGTTATTTTCAATGGTTCTAATTGATTTTTGACATTGATTTTATCTGCTTAGCATGGTAATTACAATTTTAAAAAATATGAAGTAGTCACGAATCTGTTTATAAAAACAATGTTGAAGGGCTAGAGAGATAGTACAGTGGGTAAGGTAAATCCTTACCGTACTAACCTGAGTTTGATCAGCAGCATCCCTTTGGGTGATAAACCTCCCAGAAGAGGCTACTGAGGGTCAGATGCCAGGCACTTGGAGGTTTATTTAGCATGCAAACACTTCAACTAAGAAGCAATCATTCCCAAGACTTCCAAGGATTGAAATGTGACCAATTTGACAGAAAACTACATGAATATTTAGAATAGGAAACATTTCTAAAAAATTGTTTACATAAAGTTGTCCTGAATGAAGATTGTCATTGCCTTTCTGCCTTTCTGCCTTTCTGCCTACATAAAAGAGCTTTCCTAGGAGTTATTTGAACTTATTCTTAGCTTTGTATTCTACTAGTTGCATACTGAAGTCTCCCCAAAATGTCAGCTGCAGTACTAGCATGGTTATATGTTTGCTATTACATTCAATCTATATCATCAGAACTAATCTATATGAATTTCTTGGCCAATAGTTATATCAATATTTTTGATATCTTCTTTCATTATAGCAAAATGAAATATTATAGTACGATAGCACATCAGGTAGGGAGTTTGCCTTGCATGCAGCCAACCGAGGTTCACTTTCCCTGTCCCTCTCCGAGAGCCCAGCAAGCTACAAAGAATATGCACAGCAGAGCCTGGCAAGCTCCCCATGGCATATTCGATATGCCAAAAACAGTAACAAGTCTCACAATGGAGATGTTACTAGTGCCTACTCGAGAAAAAAAATTGACGAACAACAGGATAACAGTGCTACAGTGCAATCCTAACACATCATGTCTGTTTCTAATATTTTTAAAATTTGAGTCATATTTTCTACTATATTCTTTATACCCTTAGCAAACATTTTTATATGTTGTGCACTGTTGATACTACGTTGTTTATTTATTTTTTTGGGGGGATATCAACCCTAAGTATTTTTTATATTCTTTTTTTAATTTTTTTTTAATTGAATCACCATATGGAAAGTTACAAAGTTCTCAGGCTTATGTCTCAGTTATACAATATTCAAATACCCATCCCTTCACCAGTGCCCATATTCCACCACCAAAAACCCCAGTATAACTCCCTCCCCCCACCCCCAACCGCATAACTGATGAATTTCACTTCATTTTCTCTTTACCTTGATTACATTCCATATTTTAACACAAAACTCACTATTGTTAGAGTTTTCCCCCAAGTAAGACAGCCCTACTACCAAGGAAGCATTTGATAATTAGTTTTCCATTGCTGAGAATGAAGAGAGATGTAGCCACACTGCTCCAAGTACACAACTCTTTTTTTTTTCTTTTTCCTTTTCCTTTTTTTTTCCCCTCATCCCCCTTCCCACGCCTCATAGTACCGTGGATGCCACGCCGCGTTTCTCCCCGAAAATGGGAAACAACCAGGAAAGAGTGATATTTCCTCTTCTAGGCTGGCATGGGGCTATTGCATACTTCACAGTCTAGAGAATTGGCTGCTATTTTGATTACCTTCAATATTTTAACAAAAAACTCACTGTTATTATTTGGAGTTTCCCCCCAAAGTCAGACCTGCTAAAAAGGAACCGTTTCACATTGCTGACAATTAAGAGATGTTAAGTCGCGCGGACGCTGCTGTGTCCGCGTGGTTTTGGATTTCTGTATAAAGTCCAGGGAAAATTCTACCAGAAATTGCATAGCCCATCTCACAGTCCCAGTGCATTGCTGTAAGAAGCTGTGCTGGATGCCAAAAGGTGTTAGGTCATCTCTGGAATCAAAGTCTTTAGTTGCAGAGGGTCCGATACTACATTGTTAAGAATCAGTTTTTGTGTGCTCTCTTTCAGAATAATTAGTTCTGTTCTGGCAAGCTTTTTTTGTTTGATCTACTTTGTTTACTTTTGTTTTTTTGGTCTTTTTTATATCAAACCTGTTTTATTTTTTTGTTTGGTCCACTTTTGTTTGTTTGCTCTACTTATATAACAAACCTGTTTATTTCCAGTGTTTTTTTTGTTAGGTTCTCAAAAGCCAGATCTAGAGCCAGACTTCAACTATGACAGGCCACAGCTAATGTTGTTTTGACTAGGACTAAGTTTCTGTTTCCCAAAAACTGAAATTGTAATTTGTGGTAAGGAACTGCTAGAACATCTGACTGGTCATGTCATGAAGGGTCACTATGTCCATTTTTTTGAACAACCAGAAACCTGTTATCAAATGTTGACTAATAGCTGGTGACTGTTGTTTGATCACTGCTATCATAGTGTTTGCTCAACCTTGGAACCTATATAAACTGCTTGCACTTGAAGGTAGAGGTCACTATCAAGAGACTACTTTGTGGGTGAGATAGTTGACCCCAGTTAACTAGAATAAAACTCCTTTGCACTTGCATTACTGTTTCTCTGACTCTGTGTCCATTCACACCATCACCCGAAAACCTGGGTACAACAGTTTTCAGTTGTTTTCAGGAAGACCTATAATCTAGGATGATAGAAATCTTTCTATATTGGCCTTTCTGGATATTTTGTCTGAGATTTTGTTCGATATTTTGTCTTTTCTGAAGTCTCAGTAAGGAGACCGGATTATGCAAATAAAATATAATGTCTTAAATTCCTTTTTCTTCCCAGTTACTTGATTTTCTTTTCCAGACAAACCACTGCAGTGTGTTTCTGAGCATCTCTGGCTCAGTCTTCAGAAAAACAGACATCCTGATGAAACGTCTATAGTTCTTTCTTTCTGTACATGCATCGATTGGATAATTCTAACAACCAGCAACTTTAACATTGTTAAACTCTTATCTCTGCTTCATCAGCAATTCAGTGTCACCATGCTTTATTTGGACTCTAACTTTCTGTCCTCTGAGCAGGTTAGTTCCTTCAGGCAGAAAAATGACACGATCTGGAGGATTATCTCTTTTGTTTCTCACAGTCATGTGCTGTCTGTCCAATTCTTAGCGCTGTTGCTTCACCTGTTTTATCTTAGAGCGATTGAAATTGGGAGAGAGATCAAATATCATAAATCCTGGGGAGAAGGATAAAGTACTTATGGAGGGAAAGCAATAGATATTGAGACAGAAATTTGTAGTTAGCCTGTTTCATCACACTTTTTAGATATCACTTCTTGAAATAGCAATGAATTTTTCTGTATCTTAAAAAATGGCTATATTTATTCAAGATACAGAAAATAAATGGTAAAATAAAAAATAAGTGAAAAAAATCTTTCACAATTGTCCAAGATTACTTTCTTAACTGCTCTAACTAATTAATAATTGTTTAATATCAGATAACACTACTATTGTCTCACAAACTTATTTTAATTTTAATACAATGGCCATTAGCAACATTGTTTGTTAATTGTTTCACATTTTCAAAACTTCAAGCTACAGATGCATTCTGCTTTTAGCTATCCAACAAAGCATAAATAGCAGAGCTTAAAAATGACACCTAGCTGCATCTTTATTTGTCTGAGTAAATGTCTGTATGTGATATGTTTATAACTGTTGCAACACTCCCTTTCTTCACCCTGACAATTTTGTAGAGATACAGTATATCACTACATAAAATTCAAAGCATGTTCAACACTTTGTGCTAAGCCATTGCTGCTTCAAAACCTTTACAGTTTGATCCTCTCTGTATCTGTCGAATCAACTATAGGCAACACAACATGTTGCATTAAACTATATGCAGAATTAAGTGCAAACACAACATTTTCAAAAGATTTAAGTGGGTTTGAACAGATTTTTTTGTATAATCAAAGAAAACAACAGTGGCTTAATTATAAATATATATATATATATATATATAATTGTGCACATATATATGTATTTATACATATGGCTACAGATAGTACTTTACTTTCTTTGCACACAGCCAACTTGGGTTCAATCCCCAGCACCATATATGACCCTAGAATTCACCAGGTGTGATTCCCTAAGCAAAGACTCAGTAGTAATTGCTAAACATTGCTGGAGGTGGATGAAAACAAAGAAACAAGAAAGTTTTGTAAGTTAGGAAAAATATAACATAATAATAAATACATTATTTATTATATTTTGGGAAGCATAAACCAATGACTAAACAAATTTTAATGACTTTCTAAATAGAATATAAATAAATTATAGTTTAAAATAATAATTTCAATTATTTGCTGATTTGAAAGCTATATATTTGTGTATGCATATACTCTATAATCAGAATATTCAAAAGTAATGCAGTTCTTATAAACCTTCACTAAGGGGCTTTAAGTTTTGGTGATTTCACCTCTTTCCAACATCTAGCCCAGGAACTTCCACTATAATCTCTCCTTTCGATACTTTTTATACAACTATGAAGAGTGTTAAGTTAGAGAATCTTTGAAAAGGAATTAGGTTAACAGAACGTGTATATTTTATATTTTATGTCACTTAATCTCTCCATTGTAGGCATTTAAAGTCAGAAATTTTGACTGCCATGTTCAGAATTGTGTTGCTTGCTTGAAACAGCATACGATATGATCAGTAAATTCTCAACACTTATTTAGAACAAAAGTGTTCATCAAGTCACTGTACAACAACAAACACAGAATATAGATGATGTATCCAAAGTATTTAACACTGAATTGTTGCAAAATAAAAACAATACTTTCTGAAATATTATTATAGAATAAGCATAATTTCATATCGTCAAATGTATAAGTTGGTAAATTGATTTAGAAGGACGCAATTTTATCATGTGTCTCAAAAATCCCAAAAGCATTATTATATCCTAAATTCTTTATTTTATATTTTTAAACCAATATTATTTTTTATTTTTTTAAAGCTCTTTTTGGGCGGTCACACCAACAATGCTCAGGAGTTACTCCTGGCTCTGCACTCAGGAATTACTCCTGGCCATGCTTGAGGGACTATAGGGATGCTGGGAATTGAACCCGGGTCAGCTGCCTGCAAGGTAAATGCCCTACCCACTGTGCTATTGCTCCAGGTCCCTAAATTCTTTAAAGATGTAGGTAAAAGATTTATATATAAATATCTTTTGTTACAGATATATTCATTATCAATACAAAAGCCTATTATTTAGATATCTACTAGGAGATTGATTAAATGAATAGTGTAATATTTACATGATGGAATATTGAATGAGTAAATCATTTATTCTAAGATATCTATGTACTTGGAATATATTGAAGTCTCTTAAGGTTTATTATTATAGCCGGCCTTTAATTTCTAATTCTTTAGTGTGCATATCTGTTTACAAGTCAGGACAAACATTGCCTTAAAGGGTTTTTTGACCTCTATTAATTTGTAAAACTTTTTATTTCAAAACATTATCAGAAAACACATCTTGATTATTTAGTGTGTCAAAAAAAAAAGCTTGTGAAGTTTCAAAAACACATAAAATGTTAGCATAGCCTGACTTTTGCTTAAATTCAAAGGTGTCACATCTGATAAAATGTTAGCAGTAAAAAGAACATTAGCGATGTACTAATTAAATCTCCATCTTTTCAGTAAGTGGTGATGCTCTATTTCCACATTAAGCTTTCCATGAAAATGTGCTTCAAATTTTGCATATATTTGTACTTACTCAGGATACAAGAATTGGGATGTTGAAAATAATGCAACTAATGGACCAATATTCTATATCCTAACTAGTATTTACATTTTTAAACGTGGCGCAAAGCTGAATATAGCATGAACGCTTTATAAATTGATTAGTCATGGCAGGCTGATAATCTTTCTAAGGGAAAAGTAAATTTTTAAAAGAAAGACAAATAATAAAAATAAAATATCATTGTCAGTGAGTTAACATTTTAATTTAAAAAATATTTAATGGCATACTTCATTCCAGCAACACACCCACCACCAGGATTCATGCTTCACTCCATCATTGTTCCAAAGATCCTTCTTTTCTAGCCCTCTCCTAACTCAGGTAAGCTCAGTTCTGTGAATTAACACTTTATTTTCTCCTGTCTCTGGCTAATTTTTGTTCCACCACTACTTATTTTTATATTTCACATATGAGAGAGTTTATTCTGAACCTGACTTCACTTGGCATGATATACCATAATTTCATCCATAGAGCAGTAATTTGCATGATTCTATCCTTCCTAAAGACTATAGAGTATTCCCTTATGTATATTTATCACAAATCTTTAATCCATTTATCAGTAGTTGGAGATTTCCATTTTTTTCCATGTCCTATTACACTTAGCCCTGCAATGAACATAGCTGCATTAATTTGAAACATATATCTTTCAAATTAATGTTTTTGTATTTTGAGGGTAGATAGCCACAAGTGGTATCACTTGGAAAAGAAAAGAAAAATGAGAACAAATTCATCTCTTGTCTTTGTATTGTACTATAAAAATAATCAAAACTGTGTGATACTGGAGCTGGAGTGATAGCACAGCAGGTAGGATGTTTGCCTTGCACGCGGCTGACCCTGGTTCGATTCCCAGCAACCCATATGGTCCCCTGAGCATGGCCAGGGGTAATTCCTGAGTGCAGAGCCAGGAGTGACCCATGAGCATCGCTGGGTGTGACCCAAAAAGCAAAAAAAAAAAAAAACAAAAAACAAAAAACTGTGATACTGGAATAAAGCTAGACTTAGAGACCAATGGATTAGAATTGAGATTTCTAAAATCCTCATATTTACAAACAGCTAATATGTAATAAAGGAGTTAAGTATATGAAATGAAGCAAGGGATATTTCTTCAAATATTAATATTGGAAAAACTGGATTACACATAAACAAAAATGAAACTAGAACAACATGTCACATGATTTGTAAGAGTTAACTCAAAGTGGATTTAATAGATGTGGAGACAAGACCCAATACATAAAACATATTTTGAAAGATGTATGCATAACTCTAGGAAATGGACCTCAATAGAAGTTTTCAGTGCTTGGACTCCAGAGGTAACAAAAGCAAAAATGAATGGGTCTGCATCAAATTATTTTTATTGTTTTTTTTTTTTGTATGGCAAAAGAAACTCAGGTGAAAACATAAAGACACTGTATTGAGTGGGAGAAATCATTTGAAAACAATTTTCAACAATTGACAAAGTTCTAATACCTAAGAATTATAATGTGCTCATAAAGCTTAGGATTAACAACAACAAAAAATTGATAATCCATCCAAACGGGGAGAAATGATAAATAAGCAATAGTCCAAGAACATATGTGAATGGCTAGTAGACTAAGGAAAAGTCCTCATCATCACTTGTTATTAGGAACACGCAAATAAAAAATTACATTGAGATATCATCACATGTAAGTGAGAATAAAATATTTGAAAAAAAGTCTTAAAAAAAAACAATATTGGCAGCCATGTGGTGAAGAACCCTCATTCACTGTTGGCAGGAATGTCATCTAGTTCAACTTCTCTGGAAGGAAGTATGGAGAGTTTTCACAAGAAGTTGTTTTACTAAATTCATAACTAGTCTATCTACTGTAACCTTCTTTACAGTTACAAAGGTAACATGTGACTGAAAATGAAATATAGGATTCTAGGTCCAACTGTAAACATTTGCTTAATAATAATCTTCATTTTTTTTCTTCTTAAAAAGTCTCTGTAAGTTATAATGGCATGTTATCCTAGTCATAGCCTACTGTCCCCAAAGACCTCTAGCAGTGATCCCTGAGCCTGAAGTAAATCCAAGTAATCCCTGGTGTAGTCCCCCAACAAAAACTAACAGAACAAATAAATAATACAAAACTATTACCAAATGGAAAGAACGGAATCTTTGATATGCATTTTTTGGTGATTTTTTTGTTTTGTCTAAAAATTCCCCAGTAGAACTATGCAATCGGTAACTTTCAAAGGAACTTGAAATGGTTGAGGAATAGCACACAGATTTTGAAATTATTTATTGGAGAAGTTACATTGATTACCCTAATGCAAAGACTAGTACCTAGAAGGCAGTTGTAAGCATAATAAAATTTAAAAGATGTCACACTAACTTAGTAGTGGGTCAGTAGATGGTCAGAAAATAGATAAAGCAGGTAGAACAGCAGATTGCAATGGAAAAACACCTTAAAACTATCACCAATGATAATTTAGAATTTTAGAGAAACTTAGCTTTTTGTATCTTGGAAAACAGTATTAGTTGTACGCATTATTCTTATTGATAATTTTAACAAGGCAATTCAGGAGGTGTGCGTAGAAAATAAATGGAAGATTTTAATGTAGAATTTTTTTAAATGGACATGCTCAGAAAAATTAGTATGAGATAGCAAGAAAATTTTACAACAGGAAAACTCAGCAGGATTCCTCAGCTGCACAGAAGTGACTCAGATTTGTGCCAAAGTATCAAATGAAGTATATCTCATGCCCACCCAGGCTTTTCAGGCTAGAAATCAAATACAGATCAAGATAATAGCAAAGAAACATATTTGAGAACAAATTGTGGTAGAACTTATACTACTTGTACTCAAGACTAACTAGAAACAAAGAGTTTACTACTGTTTTTAAAGAATTATATTTCTAAATATATACAAGCCCATGTTCAAAATTACATGACTGTATTCCTTAAAACATTTTCTAGATTCCATAGTCTCATGAGCATGTGGAGGACTTGTCACTCAGACAGTCAGCAAAAGACAAAACAAACAGAAATACATATTTTTCAGTGTTTTTTATAAGACTATGGAAAATAAAAAGAAACACCTGTCACTGACCATTTTCGTTATTTGCATTTATTTTATTTGTTTATTTTTTAACAAAGGAGTTCTTTCCAGAGAAGTTATTCCGATAATATTGAGTTTTTTCTTTCCTTTTATTTTCATATAATGGGTTTGCAATATCTTCTGAGCTGGAATTCATTCATTCTAAAGTTCTAAGACATCTGTGTCTGTCATATTTTCCCATTATTTACACAGGGTTGCCTAGATTATTTATGTTAGTATGTATATCTGGAGATGAAGGTTTAAGGGTCAGAAGGCATATTGTCTAATATCATATAAATATTTGTTTATACTTTGGATTGAAGTGAATGGTTTATGACATCATCATCATCATCATCATCATCATCATCATCATCATCATCATCATCATCATTATCATCATCCTGTTGATCATAGAATTTCTCGAGTAGTCTCAGTAACATCTCCATTCTTCCTAGCCCTGAGATTTTTGAAGCCTTTCTTTACTCATCCTTCCCAGTGGTGCTACATTGGAGGCTCTTTCAGGGTCAGGGGAATGAGATCTTGTAACATTATATATGTTTTAATTCTATAACTTTATAAATGAACAGTCATATGATGTACATTATGGTTAACACTGAAACTCAGATTTTATTCTTCGTAAACATTTGACACTTTTTCCTTTACTTATCAAAAACATGGCTGTTTTCTTTTTAGATGTCAGAACCATGAATATGATTGTACTTATGGACTGTCATGATCTGAAGATTTCAAAATATAACCAGATGTTGTGCCCGGATTGTTTTTTTTTTCAATTTGGATAATTAGAGAATATGGCTGAAAGAATATTTGATTACCAATATAATAGACTATATTAGAAAAATATGTTATTTACTTATAAAATATTTTACGTAGTCCCCTGAAAACACAGTAAAACTACATATTTTTAGTACTTTTGCTCACCAATTATTTGGGGATTATGTGCTAATTTTCATTTATATACTCTCCTGCCCAATTCCATGCCCATTTTTATTCTGTTTTTGAGACCACAACAGGCTCTGTTCAAGACTTACTTTTCTGTTTTTTTGGTTTTTATTTTTTGTTTTTTGGGTTTTTTGGCCAAAAGGCATAGGGAAAAAATTCTCTAATCACTAATCGTAAGAGAAATGCAAATGTCACTAATCATTAGGGAAATATAAATCAAAACAATGAACTATTACCTCACACAAGGGAGACTAACATTCAATCAAAAAGAACACCACCAGTTTTGGCGTTGGATGTGTGTAAAAACTTTTGAATAACATTTCACTGCTGGTAGTTATATATAGATTGGTCCTGATATTTTGGAAAACAGTATAGATTTTTCTAAAAAAAAACTAGGAATTCAGCTTTCATAATACCAAGCAATTTCACTTCTTGGAATAAGTGTGTGTGTGTGTGTGTGTGTGTGTGTGTGGTGTATGTTGCCCATGTTTCTCATTTGGAGAATATTTTTTGATTGGGTTACTTATATTGTTGAATTGTTCCTTTTTCCTTTTTTAAATAATTGTGAGTAAATTTATTTTACAATAGGAATTTGGGGTTTTCATCTTATTTGGTGATTTAAAATGATATATTCCATGTTCCTTGAAAAACTTTGAATTTTAGATTCTGTGGCATTGTTGGTTTATTTTTTGTTTGTTTTGTTCTAACTGGGGAAAAGATTTACCTTCAAATTAAAATGCTAACAACTGTATCCTTTCTATTATGTTATACAAATAGTTCAGTGCTTGTGAACCCAAGTACTCCTTACACCAACACTGTCTCTCTTTAACTCATCTTGCTCTAACTTCTGGTAGGAGTTATCTGCCACCCACAGAAGTAATTCTACCAGGGTAGAGACCATGACCAATACTTCAGGGTTTAAAGGGATATGTGACCTGTAGTACTTCAAAATCAATTTATCAATGCTATAGAGCAAAGCAGTGTGAGAGCTTTCTGGACATTACTTTGTTTAGCTGACCATAACAAGTCAATCATTTTAAGAGTTGATATATTCCTTGACTTCTAGTCCGAAGGACCTTTATCATTACTTTCCTCTTTTTCCCCTTTATCATGAGGGAAATGTGCTATTCACATTCGTTAAAGTTGGGTTTCTTCCTAAACTCTTGTTTTTATCACTTTCCCATTGCAGAATTTGCTTCCAAATTTATTCTCTTCCTGTCTAGCACTACATGCCTTTACAACCCCTCATTGTCCTCAGCTTCAATATGTTCACAGGACTTGAGTATTCTGAAAAACAAAGCACAAAAGTAGCAAAGAGTACTTTATTCTACGAGAACAGAACATATTTTCTCCCAGGTGATCTGGAATTCCTTTATTCTGCAGAACATTAGAAGATTTGCAGTGGAAAATTGGCTCTCAGGGGAACAATGTTATTTACACATTCTCATTAATTATCTATATAAATTTACTCTAAGTATATCATTCTAATAAAATGAATTTCAAAATTTTGAGTGATTTCCCAATTATAAACTCACTGACAAGTATATATTTTAATTTCCTAGTTTACTTTATGCTTATTTTAACTTTATTTACTTGCTGCTAAAACTTCTTTTATTTTATAATTGTGCTATTCAGTGATTCTTTATCTTATTAACATTTTTATGCCCTTCCCTATTGGCTCATCATTCTTTTAGTTAATTCATATCAGAAAACAGTGCTCAGTGCTCTAAGTTTTTCTACTATACTTTATTTCATGTCCTTATTCCAAAGAGTTCATAGGATATTCTGGCTTTATGTGAGCAAACTTATTATTCAAATTTTCTCATCAATGTTTTTGGATCATAGTTTGTATTTCAAATAGAATTTTCCTTCCTAGAGTTGTCACATTTCAAATATGAATTTACTCAGCCAACTGGGGTTCGATTCCTTCATCCTTCTAAAAAAGCCTGGCAAGCTACACGTGGCTTATTCTATATGCCAAAAACAGTAACAAATCTCACAATGGAGATGTTACTGTTGTCCAAATCCATGAACAATAGGATGACAGTGCTACAGTGCAGTATTACTTTTTTATGCCATCATAATACTTATTACCTAGACTGAACGATTTTACCTAATCTATATCTTAGTATTTTATTTTATTTTATTTTTTGAGCCAAATCTAGTGTAGCTAAGTCTTATATTTGGCTCTGTGTTCAGGGATCACTCCCATCAGTGCTCAAGATTTATATGTAGTGTCCAGAACTGATACTGAGTCAGCCTTGTGCAAGGCAAGTACCCTATCTGCTGTATTATCTCTCTGCCCCCAAATACAAATATGCATTTAAGACAGTAACAAGTCTCACAATGGAGATATTACTGGTGCCCGCTTGAGCAAATCAATGAGCAACAGGATGACAGTGATACAGAGATAAGTATGTCATATACTAATTAAATATCAGTAAAACTATTAACCTTTCAGGTTAGCATTTTTATATGCTTAAGTATATAGATGACTTCGAGTACTATTGTTGGATCTTAAGGATATCCAGTTTTATTTTTTGTACGATTATCATCACATTTTTTTGTTACACCAAGTTATATTCTCACCAAGATGCATATTTCTTTTTTTCACATCGTTTTGAACATTGATGTTTTCAAATATTTTATGCAAAATATTCTCATTGATACAAAGTGATATTTTATTGTAGTTTTATTCCCTAATAATAAGTGATGTTGAGCAATTTCTATATGTTAATGAGACACTTTGCCAGTTATCGGTGACGTGTATAATCAGAGATTTTGCCCATTTTTCAACTTATTATTTTCCTCCTCTAGTTGTACAAACTCTTTCTTATTTAAATATACTAGAAAGTAATTTTGATACAAATATACTACTAACTCAGATGAAGAAAACAGAAGAGAGTTATGATACAGAAAAATGAATGCATAAAGTATACTCTTTGTGGACCATTTTTAAAGTAAATAATGTGGGGCTGGAGTGATAGCACAGCAGGTAGGGCGTTTGCCTTGCACACGGACGACCCGGGTTCGATTCCCAGCATCCCATATGGTCCCCTGAGCACCACCAGGAGTGGTTCCTGAGTGCAGAACCAGGAGTAACCCCTGTGCATCGCCAAGTGTGACCCAAAAAGAAAAAAAACAAAAAAAAAAACAAATAAAGTAAATAATGCTATGAAAACAATGGTTTGTTTCTTGAAGAAAAATAAAGGAAAATATATATAATTTTATGTATATTCATATATAAGCATGCATATACATATGCATGTACATATATTTATATGATAGGCTGGCAAAAATATATGCATGAATGTATAAATGCGTACATCAAAGATGAAAATGTATAGCAACATTTTTTGGGACACAGTTTAGAGGAAGAATTTCAAAGAGAAATGAATAATTTTTAAAGAGAAAAGCAGATGGGCTTAACTATATGAAAACAATGATTGCTATTCAGTGAGGGACAAAATCCTGTGAACACATAAGCAACACAAACACTGGCAAGAGCTTAGTATTTAGGACATCAGATTATCTCTAGTAAAGGAGGCACAAAAAGGAGGGAATCTAACAAAAATAGCCAAAGGTTGCAAATAATGAATTCAGAGAAATATCTTAGTAGGCTAAGCTAGAAAAATTAGAAAGTTTGAGAGAATCAAATTTTGTGAACATGTGAACAGATGGGAATTTTCATACACTGCTGGTAGGTATGTAATCTGGTGAGATTTGGCTTCACACTGTAAAGTATAAAATCACTATGATGTAGCTTACTTTCAATACACAGAAGAGGAAATATACTGGGTCATAAGGATAAGATATTCTATTTAGACATAAAATACAATGTAGATATAATTTTATCAAATATTACACAAGGATAAAATATTAAAGAAGCGCAAGTATTTTTTAAGATGGTAACTTGTCTATAGCATTTAAAGTCATACAAATTTGCACAACCTTTCTGAAAATCAAATTGCTGTTTGCCATTGATGCAAAGATTTAAGCTCAGAATTTTCTAATATATGAGAAGCATAGTCCTACCTGGAAGCTTTGTCCTTGATTCCTGAAAATCATTGTGACATTATATAACAGGAATTCTATAGGTGTGATGATTAATTTTGCACAAATAGATATCCACATTATTTTATTTTCAGGACAAGTAAATAGAGGCTTTTAAAATCTTAGGGCTTGGATGAATGGAGACATTGCTGATAAACTCGACATAGTCGATGATCAACGGAATGATGATGATGATAATGATGATTTTATTTTCAGTGTATGTGTGAAATTATATCTTTGAGAGTATCAGTATTTGAATTAGCTAATTCACTGCAGTGGATTGAAGCATTCAGTGCAACTGGACATTGATCTGTAGTTTGATGGTTTGAATAAGTAATATAAGACTTGAGAAGGGAAATGTGTCCTGATTTTTAAAACAAGCTTTGTGAATGAGTTGGGCATATAAGCTAAGCTCTCCTAGCTTTGGGGAAAATTATGTCATAGCCTCTCCTAGTTTTCAGGTCTTTGGAATTAAATCAGATTATACCTTGACTTCTATTGATTTCTATTTTTTGCAGAATGATGGCCCTGGAACTTTTAAGCATTGGTAAATAGTTTAAGCCAATTCCTCAAAATATACATATATATATGGATCTATATTTTCTGTTTTTGAGAAACAAAGTCAGGAAGAAACATCCAGATAGTTATTGATGTAGGTAGATGAGGCAGTTATAAGTGTCCATACATATCTACATAAAAAATATACATATCTTTTTCTCTTGAGAGCCCTGTCTGATACAATAACCTGAGTTCTAGGAATCCCTTTCTAAGATTCTACCATAAAGAGAACAATAACACTTATTAATTTTTTAAATGTTTTTCACATTCTAATTTTATTATAATGAAAGGTAAAGCTAATTTTTAAATGTTGTGGCAAAGGTTTTAGCATAATTTTCAATCCTGTAACTTAAAGCTATGAAAATCATGTTTTGGAGGATATTTATATAAATTTAAAATATCCTTTTATATGGATTTTTTAAAAGCATTAAGATAAATTTTTAATATGCTAGAAAGTGATACAATAAAACATCAATATTGATTATATATAGGTTCTGATAATTAGTCACCAGACTATAAGCAAAGAAAAAATACTGTATTTTGTTTACTGGTAAATGCAAATAAGTTATAATGCTTATTTAATAAGTTTTGATGCTTAAAAATAACAACCAATGAGTAAGAAATTGTTAAGAAAAGAAAAGTTAACTTTAATTTTAATTATTTGGTTCTTAACACCTAGCTTTGAAATTCTCCATAAAAATATATTACTTATATTATCATAATAGAAACATAATTTTTGAAGTACATATAACTGAACTCACATTTTCATTCCTATCAGGGCTAAGATGAAGTATCAGAAGATTTATCGAATATGTTAATTTTTGTCAATGAAGCTCTACCTGAAGAATTTTCTCCCAAATATTGGCAAATAATACAATTATTCAAAATTTAGAAATGGAAACAATTGAATGTTTGCTTTCAGTTTTGTTATAGGGGAAAAGAATTTTTAAATGCATTATTTATTGAGGGAGACACACTTGGGAGTGCTCAGATATTATTCCTGACTCTGTGCTCATGAGTTTTTCCTGCTCAGGAACCGTGGGTAGTTTAACTGCATACAAATAGACTGCCTTAACTCCCATACTATCACTCTGACCTCTACAAATTATTTTGCTATATTAACACTTATGTGCTTTGGCTTTATTAATTATATTTTTTATTAAATTGAATTTTATATTATAAAACGTCACACTATGAGCTTGAAAAAGCTCAATGTCACAACATAATGTATTTTTTTCAATTTATATCTAAGCTTTATTAAACATACAATGACATGAAAGTTATTTGCTCTGAAACAAAAATGTCCAATTATATTTTTAGTATTGAGCTGTAATTACATAGAAGAGCATATTTCACCTCTTTGTGCAAACTCCAATGAAACTGTTCAAATATTTAGCATTATGTTTTTATTCCCATTTACCTGAGCACTAATTACTATGTCAGAAGATTAAGGGGAAGGAGAAACTGGAAACAGGAAAAGAATCTCTAACGAAAATCAATATTTAATAAACTTTGCATTTTAGGGAAAAATGGAATAAAGGATGAAATGTGCCCTTTGCAGTAGATTTAACTCAAACTTTTCCATTTCAGGCTTGAATTTCAATTTGCTGAGCAAACTTTCTCTATTTGGACATGTTTCCTTCTCTTCTGGCTCAGCTCCACTTCTACTGATGCCTAAAGGATTTGTGTGAGTTGGCTCACATTTACAAAGCACCCAGTGTGAAATGGCATTTTACTCCCTGTGCATTCAATTTTTTCTATTCTTTTTCTTTGTTGTTAGTCAGGAGCTGTCAGAAATTTCATACTGAGATTCAAGTCTTTAAGAATATCTATCACTGAAGAAGAGCATATTTTATTCTATTAAAAAACGTACTACTGGAAAATCTAGGTCTCTGTTCCTGGTTATCAGAGCTTGAGCCTTAGATTATATATGTATGCATGCATGTACTTAGGCAAGTATTTATTTTTCTACATTCCCATATATTATCTCTTAAATTCAAATACTAAAGTTGAATATGACTATTTAAGTATGCTAAAATGATAGTACAAAGGCCAAAATGATAGTACAGTGGCAGAGCACTTGCCTTTCACATGGCTAACCTGGATTGGATTCCCAGAATCCCACTTATTCTCCGAGTCTGCCAGGAGTGATTCCACAGTGTAGACCTAGGGGTAGTACTCAGTACTACCAGGTGTGGCCCCCAAATAAAACAAAACAAAACACTAAATTGACTAACCAAAAATTTACCCTCAAAAGCCCACATAGTTTAGAGAGCATGTTATCAAGTAGATATGATATATTTTTAATGACAAAATAATCTGAAGTTATTGATTTATTTGAGAAAAAATAAAACTACAGAGTAATTCCAAATGTTATAAACTCAGCTTGTTAATATGTCATTTGAAAGACACTAGCTTGAATTTTACTTAAAAAAAATCATCACCCTCCATTTTATAAACAGCTTTTTCTTCCTCTTTCTGAATTTCTGAAAGATTCTATTTCACTTTTTATGGACTAAGTGAAAAATAAAGCTACACTGCTCAACACTATCAAATCAAGCCATCAATAACATTGAAGTCCCAGTTGAGATCCCTGAACAAACAATATAAGAAGTTCAAAGCAAAATAAACATTTTCAACTGGAGGGCAAGTTTTTTAGAGTATAGACACAGCCACACACCCACCTGGTTTTATCCCTGGCAGTACATGGCTCCTTGAACTACAAACATCGAAGTTTTTACCCCTGAACTTGAGCACCAAGATGTGTATCCTAGAGCCCCAGATCACCTCCAAGGTGACTCAGTGGTCCCTGGAACTTCACAGCTCATGTAGTACCGCATCCTCAGGCTCTGGCATTGAACTCTGCAAAAGTGGGGCAAGAATTTCTAGGAGTGGCTCCTGGGTTCCCTGATTAGTGCTTGTGGGGAGATTTTACCCCTAAAATTTCAGTGAGGTAACACATATGCAGGATGCAGGGAACACTTCTCCACGTTCACGACGAGTAGAGATAATATCTGTGAGAAAAACTAATGTAGTAAATACATTTTACTACCAAATTGTGCATATACATGGCCTACAATCTAAAATGGAATCTTTTTCTAAATAAAGTACAAATATTTTAAAACATTGCCAATCCTTGTTAATTTATTTTTATCATTTCAGTCTGCTTAATTTCATTAGACTAGCAAGATATCTAACCCCAAGAGAATCAACTCACTCTGCAACATTTTCCTTCCATTGGAAAAACACATCACTTAATAATTAATGAAAAAAGGAGGATTAGAGAGACAATACAGAGGTTATGGCACATGCCTTGCATGCAGTCCCATTTTATAGCTGGACCCTCATGGACCAATGAGCACTGCCGAAGTGACCACAGATACAGAGTTAGAAGTAGATGCTGACCTTTACTGGCAATCTTCCCCTGCCCCTAGTACTCCACAACAAAGTAAAGGGAAAAAACCTTCAAGTCACTTTTATACCTTTTGAATATCTCCAACATTCTAAGTTTCACAATCTATTGATTAATAAATATTGTTAACTCTGATCTTAATGAATACCTTTATAATTTAAGGAAGGAAACTTAAGAATAATCAAACCTATTGAAATCATAGGCTAATTGCTCTAAATAAAATGTATGTTATGTGCTAATCAGAGTCAGAGAACAAATCTAAGCTGGTGTGGTAAGGAGGTATACTGAGAGATATAAACTCCCTTTATTCTCCATCACCCTTTCCATTTTATCAAATTATACTGCAATGGAGTAGAACTTTAATTTTTTGTTTTTTAATATTTGGCACACCTGGCTTTTTTATGGCTTAACCCTGGCACTGCACCCAGGAGTTATTCTATGTGGCATTAAGGGAACCATATGAGACATATGAGATGCTGGGGTTGGCGTTGTGCAAGGCAAACATCCTACCCACTGTACTACCTTTCCAGCTCTAATGTAGGCCTGCTAACTCACCCGCCCTCAGAGGCATACAGTGAGAAATCTGACACAGAGACCATCTCAGAATCTCAGAACCATCACTAAAGGAAACAGATAATATCAATCTGGCCTCTGTAATTCAGGGAATTCACTGAGTACTTTTAAAGATAACAATCATTTATCATGAGCTCATTTCATTTTTAGCTGCAATGTTTCCAAATCTTGAAATAGTTATTGACCTTCATTCAAGTTGGATATAAATAATTTGTTTATTTTCATAAGCAACTTGAATGGACAACCATTTTGATTAATTGAATAGAAAATAGTATACTCCCATACAGTATACTATTATGATTTGATTTGATAATAACACTGCTTTAGAATATGTATGATTTGGTGAGTAAACTATCACTCAGAGTAGTCTTTTTTTTAATTTAAATTAAAAATAT
Source organism: Sorex araneus (assembly GCF_027595985.1). NCBI lineage: Eukaryota > Metazoa > Chordata > Mammalia > Eulipotyphla > Soricidae > Sorex > Sorex araneus. The sequence goes on from NC_073311.1 coordinate 28,262,431, forward strand.
TTATTTTTTTTAAAGAAATATTTTATTGAACCACCGTGAAAACAAGAAAAAAATACAAAGCTTTCAGGTTTAAGTCACAGTCAAATACTGATTAAACCACCATCCCTTCACCAGTGCACCCGTTCCACCACCAAGAACCCCAATACACCCCCCTCCCACCCCACCCCCATCTAAGTAGCTAATGATATTCCCATTATTCTCTATATACATTGAGTACATTTCATATTTCCATACAGAACTCACTATTATTGATTGGAAATTTTCCCCAACAATCAGGCCTGCCGAATAGGCATCATCTAATAATTTCTCTTCATTGGTAAGAGTGAAGACTTTGAGTTTTGGGTTTCTAATATTTTAGCTCAGTTCACAGTCAAAATGGATGGCTGCAAGAATCCGCTCTGGTGCCAAAGTGGGTTAGGAGACCTCAGGATCACAGTCAATAGGCGCGGAGGCTCTGCTTCTCGTGCCGCAGCTCTCTGTTCATCTCTGGGCGGAAGGCGCGCCGGGAACACCCCCCCTCCCAGGACCACCTACAGGCTACGTCACTAAAGAAAGTCCTACCTCCTGGTGGAGGGGTCTTAGAGGGTGGCTCTCACCTCGTGGATGCTGCCGCTGCCGCCATTTTCGCTCAGAAAAATGGGGTGGAGAGGGAAGAAAATCCCTCCCCGGGCTGCACAAGGTTGTAGCTCAGTTCACAGTCAAAATGCATGGCTCAAGCATCCGCTCTGGTGCCAACATGGGTTAGGAGACCTCAGGATCACAGTCAATAGGCGCGGAGGCTCTGCTTCTCGTGCCGCAGCTCTCGGTTCATCTCTGGGTGGAAGCCAGAGTAGTCTTTTACTTTTACATTGTGCACTTTTAAAAAGTACATGCCTCAATTCTGCCATGAATGTATTAATGTATTTTGGTTTGTGTTACTGTTGTTGTTGGTTTGAAAGGGGGCTTGCATTTCCTAAATGGTGGTACTGAGGACCTATCCAATCCTATACTCATCCAATTGGGCTAGTGACCATTCAGTGTTAAGACTTTGTCGAGTGAGGGACAATGAAGGCTACCCTAAAGACCCAGGGCCTCTGAGGGTACACATGATACACAGGTGGCCATGGGGTGCTAAAGTTGAAACCAGGATTGGGAACCTTGCTCCTGCATGCTTTATTTCTGAACATAATTGCCCTAATTTCATCTACTATCTACCCTCTGAATTTATAAATGATGTTCATTATCACAGGATGACTATAGTATCCTGTGTAAGGTATTTGCACTTTTAAAAAGTAAAAAAAATTAAAAATTAAAAAAACACTAAAATACCACACAGACTTATTTACCTATTAAAATATCTTTTTCTCATTTCAACATATCTGAAATCAAAATTTTCCCTAAGTGTCTGTGTTCAGTATTGAATACAATTTCCACAAAAATGTTACAACTGAAGTATATGTTTTTGTAGATGAGATTTTGAATTGATCAAAACCCATATTCACTAGAAGCTATAGACTGGAGAAATAGGAGAGGTTAGGATATGTCTTGAACCCCATTTGGCTAAGTAAAAATCTTTGGGAAAAGTTCCCTGGTCCCGTGAGTACATTATGAAGCCCCTCCAAAGTTATATTAATCTACCTATCAATGGGTTTAAGGTCAACATCAACCCCCATCATCTTGTAACAAAAATTGCTTGTGCTTTGTTTATATAAAGCGAATATGATGCATCAATATATTCTAATTATTTTATTATCTATTATAGAGTTTAGGAATGAATCTACAATATATACAATATGTTTTAAAATTTTTCAATACCATTGTAATGCTAATATTCAGCCAGTGAAATCATTGTTTTTTTAATCCTGAATCAATGTTTTAATTCATTCATGAAAGCATACTTAGTTTCCAACTGGTAACAGAATGGCTTTATGTATGCAGATTTTCTAAAATGCCTTAAACAAACTAAACTTTGGCACATTTGATGAAATATTTAATTGAAATGAAAAGATAAAACAATAATATTGTAAGTAAATCTCAAGAGAATCTAATTGCCTCTGTTGTACAAGAATCTGTATTTCAGAGAAAACTGATAAGACATTGGTGTCATATATAGTCTCTTTTGTTTGTTATTTATCTTTCTAAAATTTGTTCCCATATGACATACATTTCAGCCTTAAAACATAAAATGTGAACATTTAAGGCAAGCAGTATTTTAAAATAATATAAACTATAACTGTCATATAACTGTCAATATTTAATAAATACATATTAACAGCTAGATGATTAACTAATAATAGAAAAAAGTAAATATTTAAACCATGATGATAACAATTGTTATATTAAAACTAGTACAATTGGATAAGCTACCTCAGTTTAAATGAGTAATTATGTTATGGTGAATGTAAGATCTTAGGCACCAAAATTTCTAGAAGAAATTATATTATTTTTCTAGGATATCTTTGAGGCGTGATATACCTTGAGTAAAGGAATAGAGAGTTTAATGTTCTCTTCCCTTAAAATTTTGTGTAGTTGCTACTTTTCTTCATACACAAGCTCATAAATCAAAAAATGAAGCATTTTATTCCAGTTTTGTGTTATTTCTTCCATATTTTCCACTTAATTTCCATTCCTCCCTCATATCTATTTCCAGTACTCTCATGGTAACTCTTTGTTGTTGTTGTTGCTGTTTTGCTTTTTTTTGGGGGGGGGGTAGAAATCATGATGCTCAGGGGTTCCTCCTGGCTCTGCACACAGGAATCACTCCTGGCGGTGCTCAGGGAACCATATGGGATGCTGGGATTCGAACCCGGGTCGGCCACGTGCAAGGCAAACGTCTTACCCGCTGTGCTATCGCTCCAGCCCCTGCTTTGTTTCATTTTGAGGACCATACCCAATGATCTTCAGGGGTAACTCCTGATTCTGAACTCAGGAATTACTCCTGGAAGTGTTCAGGGCACTACATGAGATGCTTGGGATGAAACCGGATCAGCCTTTTCAAAGGCAAATGCCTTACCCACTGTACTATTACTCCAACCCTCTCATGGTAACTTTTAATATATATTATTTTGGCTTTTGAGCCATTCCTGGTGTTGCTTAGGGCTTATTCCAGGCTCTGCACTCAGGGATAACTCCTGGTGGGGCTTAGCTGACATTAAGGAGGGCTGGGGATCAAACTCAGGTAGGCTGGGTGCAAGGCAAATATCCTGTCTGCAGTATTAACTCTAAGATGGATAACCAATAGGCAACCCCTTGCTTTGTTGGAACTAATTTCAGTTACATTGCTCTAACACAAAATGAAAGCAAAAGTTCTTAAATTTTAGCTTCATGTAGCTAATATTTTTGGCAAATGTTCTAGTTGTTATTTATTGTGTCTGTATTCTGTCCTTGCCATCTTCAAATCATGCTGCCTGTTATAACTTTCTAATGAAAAAAATACAAGACAAATATGAAACTTGAAACATTATAGTATTACTTGAAGGCACTTTAAAAGTTTTTAATTTAGTTGCCCCAAGGCCATAGGAATAGAGGAAATCAGAGTAATGATAGAATTACTTTTAAAGATATAAAGTAATGCTTCTTCTACCTTAAGTCACCTATACAGCTAGGATTTTAAACAAACCTGTAGCTAAACCCTGTTTTAAATTAAGAACATTTAAAAAGACAAATAAAGTTCCTAAACTCAAGAGTAGAAATTAAATAGAATTGCAGTTGTTGACCTTAAATATCTATGTGATCTAGGGCAACTTTGCCCCAGTTTCTTTCATATGGTAATGGAGGCTAACACATTTTTCATTTTCAGTACACTGAACATAAGAAAAATTGGTATTGAATTCATAACATTGCCCAGCACGTATAGCTAGTTGGTACATTTTATTTTATGTTTCCTAGACATTAGACTTTATAAGATTTAGTCCCTGAGACTTTTGTAGTTCCCACTTTCTATACTGCTTAAATCTAAACTCCTTCCACATATGTTCTCATGTGTAGTTCAAATAAATATCTCAGAACGGCACAGAATGAGAAATTTCTACTTATTTGTGAAGTTTAAAAACATTTAACAATTTCACACATGGATGCATACTGCTATTAACCTGAGGCTAGAAAGTGGGTGACTTTACTAGAACAATAACTAATAAATATTTTATTAGATTATGTATACTTTTAAATACTTATTTTCAACTATTCTAATTTATAGGGAAGGTAAATAGGATTAGGCTTTCTTTTTTATATGTGAACTTGTATGAGCTTAGTGTTTTTTATCTTTAATCTTTTCAATCTTTTTTTCCCTGTGTTTTGCTGATTTTATGGAATAAAGTGTTACGCATCTTTGGTGTCTGCCTTTACATTAGTATTTGAAGGAAATAGACTAGATGTTTATTTTGCATATGATTGATTGTTTTTAAAAGTTCACTGATAGATTAAGAATTAACAAAAAGCACCTTGCAAAACGTATACAAAAGCTTAATCCAATATTTAAATATTTTCTATTAGGTTTTGAAATACATTTAAATAGACAATAACTAAAATCTTAGACTTTTCACCATCTCACACTGATTAATATCGTTTATGTATATTTTATGGCATCCACTATGATTTCACTGTCCTTATTTAAAAAGAGCAATCTTGCAGATGCAACTAAGTTAAATGCAGTTATGAGGATGTGCCAACATAAGATAAAGGTCTTACTATAATAGCAACAACAACATTAAGATAGAGAAGAGGAAAAAATATATGTGATAAGGCAAAGATGAAAGTGTTAAAATGATATGTACTTAAAAACTGTTTACATTCTATTTTAATGCACCTTTAAAATGAACTTAATTTAATCCTAGAAGCATTTTATCATGTGATTTATTGACTTTTTATAAAAATAGATACTTTACCAAAGAATGAGAAAGAAAATTTCATTTTTCTGAATTAGAATGCAGTAAGAATATAAACAAGAGTTATAACCCACTTGATAAAATACCTGGCATGTCTTATAAACCTTGTTTTTAATAAGTAAACCTAGTATAAATCACTTATAGTTCTTTTAATGAAAGGAATAAGAACTCAGGTCTACATAGAACTTCATTTTAATGAAGTTTAAAATATAAAATTTTAAAATTTAATTTTAAAAGTTAACTTTAAATTAACTTTAAAGTTAATTTAAGAAAAGAAGTTTCATTTTAAATTAGTTCATAATTAATTTAATTTTTGTTTGTTTTTAAATGAATCACGCTGAGGTACTTACAGACTTACAAACTTTTGTACTTAAGGTTCAGTCATAATCAAGTACCCATCCCTCCACCAGTGCCAAATCTTCACCAACAATGATCCCAGTATCCTTCCCACCACCCCCACCTCTTCCCCCACCCCACCCTGCCTCTGTGGCAGGATGTTCCCTTTTCTTTCTCTCTCCTTTTGGGTGTTGTGGTTTGCAATGTAAGTATTGAGTGGTCATTATGTTCAGTCTATAGTCTACTTTCAGCAAGCATCTCCTATCCCAAGCGGGCGCTCCAAGCACTCTTTACTTGGTGGTCCCTTCTCTATCTGAGCTGCCTTTTCCCCCAGCAAGTGAGGCTGGCTTCCAAGCCGTGGAACAATATTCTTGGTACTTATCTCTACTATTCTTGGGTGTAAGTCTCCCATTCTGTTTTTATATTCCACAAATGAGTGCAATCTTTCTATGTATGTCCCTCTTTCTGACTCATTTCAGTAAACATGATACTCTCCATGTTGATCCACTTATATGTAAATTTTATGACTTCATCCTTTCTAACACCTGCATAGTATTCCATTGTGTAGATGTACCAAAGTTTCTTTAACCAGTCATCTCTTCCCGGGCACTCGGGTTTTTTTCAGATGCTGGTTATTGTAAACAGTGCTGCAATGAACATATAAGTGCAGATGTCATTTCTACTATACTTTTTTTGCATCTCTGAGATATGTTCCCAGAAATGGTATTGCTGGGTCAAATGGGAGCTCAATGTCTAATTTTTTGAGAAGTGTCCACACGGCTTTCCAAAAGGGCTGAACCAGTCGGCATTCCCACCATCAGTGAAGGAGAGTCCCTTTCTCTCACATCCTCACCAACACCAGTTGTTTTTGTTCTTTTGGATGTGTGCCAGTCTCTGTGGTGTAAGATGATATCTCACTGTTGTTTTAATCTGCATTCCTTGATGATTAGTCATCATCATCATCATAATCATCATCATCTCGTTGATCGTCAAATTTCTCGAGCGATCTCAGTAACATCTCCATTTGTCCTAGCCCTGAGATTTTAGAAGCCTCTCCTTACTCATCCTTCCCAACAAAGTCGTATTGGAGGCTCTTTCAGGGTCAGGGGAATGAGACCCATTATTGATACTGGTTTTGGCATGTGAATACACCAAGGGGAGTGTGTACGGTGCTCCCATGTGTGCAGGAAACTCTCAGTAGCCTGCTGGTTCTCCCAGAGGGAGAAGTAGGCTATAAGCTGTCGCACGGCCATGAAGCAGCTGCACAATTCCAGGAGCTTGCTTTTAAGTCTCTGGATGTTGGCCGTTGATGAGGTGGCATGGTGCCAGGGGAAATGCCTGGGTGTGATGGCCTAGCTACTAGAAAATGGGAAATTTGGGCGGAAGAGGTCCAGTTCTGATCCAAGCAGGCTGGAAGTCTCGGCCCCCTGTCCTACACACCTGGGTTCCTCTGATGGTACCTTTATGTGTGAGGCTTGTCAGAACGTGTGGAGAGGGGCCTTGAGCACAGCTGTGGCTAAGGCTCAGAGGTCTTCAACCTCAGGAGCTCTGTTTGGGGCGGGGAGGGAAGCTGGAGCCCATCACCTTCAAGGGGCACCAGGGAGGACAGCCAGGTGCGAGGGCCAGAGACTCTCTGCCGATGATTAGTGATGAAGAATATTTTTTTCATGTGCCTTTTGGCCATTCAGATTTCATCTTTGAGAAAATTTATATTCACTTAATCACCCCATTTTCTGATGGGTTTGGATGTATTCTTCTTATAGAGTTCAACCAGTACCTTGTATATCCTTGATATCAACCCCTTTTCAGATGGATATTGGGTGAATATCCTTTCCTGTTCTCTAGATTGACTTTGTGTTTTGGTCACTATCTTTTGAGGTGCAGAAGCTTCTTAGTTTAAGGTAGTCTTATTTGTTTAAGTCTGTTTCCACTTGCTTGGTCAGTGGAGTGTCATCTTTGAAGATACCTTTAGCTTCAATGTTGTACTGGAAGTACTTGCAATAGTGGTTAAGCAAGAAAAAGATATTAAGGGCCTCCAGATAGGAAAGAAAGAAATTGAGATCTTGCTATTCCCAGATGATGTGATACTATATTTAGAGAACCGTAAAGCTTCTACCAAGAAACTCCTAGAAACTATAGACTTGTATAGTAAAGCCACAGGCTATAAAATCAATACCAAAAAGTCCATGGCTTTCCTACATGCAAATAATGAAAGAGCGGAAAGCGACATGAAAAAATCAATCCCATTCACAATCATGCCTCAGATAATCAAGTACCTCAGAATCAGCTTAACTAAAAAGGTAAAGGACCTCTACAAAGAAAATTACAAAATGCTACTTCATAATTAATTTAAATATTGCCAGAATGGTGACCAAAGAGGCATATTTATATGATAAAATGTTCAGCAGTAAAAATGGAGTTATTATAAAATATGCATATATAAATCACAAAAATATAAATCTCACATGCTAAATGAATAAAACTATGCAGAATGTGTTGCATTATTTTATTCATATAGACTTATAAAAACAAAATTAAAAAGAATAAGTGCTATCTTTGGAATGAATGAGTGAACAAAATAGTATATGAAAACAAAGACTTTTCTTATATATTTGGTTTTCTTGATAATGAAATTGTTTTGAATCTTGATATAAGCTTTATTCCTCAGCAAATGCTGACAAAGTTAATTAATTAATACCCTAAAGTATACATTTTATTATATTCATTATAATATAATACATTTTATTATACAAAAGGTTTTGAATTTAAGTTACAAATGACTATTTAATTATTATGAATATGATAAAATGTTTAAAGAAAGAATAATAATATCTAGAAATATTACTTAAAATATTAAAAATAAATGATACATTATGACAAAATGGAAGGATAAATAAAGCAAGTTCAAAAAATATAATAAAATGTGGGGGCTGGAGTGATAGTATATCAGGTAAGGTACTTGCCTTGAACTCAGCCGACCTAAGTTTGATCCCTGAAACTTCATATTATTCCCAGTGCCCACGAGGAATGATGCCTGGGTATAAAGCCAATAGTAAGCCCTGACCAACGCTATGTGTGACTCCTCCAAAAGGTTGTGAATTTTAAGTATATCTTAATGATGGCATAGCAGGTAATGTAAAATAATTTTCTTCAGGATGTTTGAAAATATTCAAAATTTTGTAGAGAAAAATTCACATAAGTAACTGCAATATATACAGATCAATAGATTTTTCTAATATTGCAATGGGCTGGAGCTATAGCACAACAAGTAGGGCATTTGCTTTGTACTCAACCAATCCAGGTTCGATTCCTCCACCCCTCTCGGAGAGCCCGGTAAGCTACCTAGAGTGTCTTGCCCACAAGACGAGCTTGGCAAGCTACCCGTGGTGTATTCAATATGCCAAAAACAGTTAAAACAAGTCTCACAATGAAGACCTTACTGGTGCCCGCTCAAGCAAAACTGATGGACAATGGGACAGACAGTGCTACAGTGCTACAATATTGCAATGAAAAACGCTGCTTCTACTTTCAAAATTTGTTAATTATATTATTTTTGTGTCACTCATCGTAATCATCACACATATTATTAATTTACTCAATTAGTACAGATATCAAAAAAGAAAGCTATTTTCTAGTATAAACATGTTATCATCAAGCTGTTTTTCAGTCCTTTGAAACATGTCTTGCTTACTGGTCTCCGTTTTATTCCTTGCTTATTTCCACTCTGGAGAAGCCTGTCCCTCAAACAAATACTTAACCCTCTCCCTCTCTCTCTCCTCATTTTTCTCAGTAAGTTTTAATAAAAAATACCTTGCAGCACAAAGAAGAAAACTAAAATGTTTTCATACATAGACTCTGCCAGGATGTCTATGATAAATATCATAAGAGCAATCCACTGCTTTCGATTGAACTATTTCACATTTACATTTGTTTCATACAAATCCTAAGAAATTGATGTTAAATTTTAATTTCGTTATTTACTAGAAGCATTGGAGTAGATAACAAATAGTTTTCTTCCCTGAAAATGACAAATAAAAATTGAACTTGATATATAATATATCATAGTGTGCATTTTTAAATAAAAGTGAATTTTTAAGTGGATGGAAAGGAAAGCTAGATATACTCCATTGAAAATGATGAGAAAGATCTCAATCTAGCCTTCAGCTAGTAGTATTAAAAAAATCTCACACAGATGCAAATCAGGCTGGATAATGATGCCTAAGTTTGGGTCCCTACTTTTTAGCAATAATTTTATATTAGATAAGGGAAATACACATTTCTCAGTGGAAGGTTGCCCATTTATTTTATTCTAAAGGATTTTAAGGCAATACTTTCAATTAAGTTTGGAACATCTTCTGTTTCTTTTTAAAATACATGACAGCACAGGAATTATTTCAAAATTATTGTATGTGTATTAAGGGTATATGAATACATAAACAGCATTGAACATATTTTTGTTATGTTATTCTTAGTTTTCAAATCCAATAAAATTTATTGTATTTATTTTAAAATTTTAAAACTGTATCACTGTACCGCTGTCATCCTGTTGTTCATCAATTTACTCGAGTGGGCTCCAGTAACGTCTCCATTCATCCCGGCCCTGAGATTTTAGCAACCACCTTACTTGTCTTTCCCAATGATTGGCGGCTCTTTCAGGGTCAGGGGAATGAGAAATGTTATTTTTACTGTATTTGGCATTTCAAATATGCCATAGGGAGCTTGCAAGTCTCTCAGTAGCTTGCCGGGCTCTCGGAGAGTTTTATATATATATATATATATATATATATATATATATATATATATATATATATATATAACTTTTTTCCCTTTATGATGTCTCTCTTACTGGCCAAATACCTTCCATAATTGCCACCAAACCTTCTTTGAATGTTTGAATCTACTGAGTCTATTGTTTTGTTTGCTTGTTTGGGGTCTACACCCAGTGATGCTTAGGAGTTACTCCTAGCTCTGCACTCAGGAATTATTCCTGGTGGTGCTCAGAAAGCCATATGGGGTGCCAGGGATCAAATCTAGGTTGGCAAGGCAAACAATACCCCCTGTACTATCTCTCTGGTCCTGCACTGGGTCCATTTTTTAAACTAACATTCCTATTTTATGGAACAAAATATGTAGATTTGTCTTATGTTTCCTGTGAGCATAAGCATGTGGCAAAGACTGGGATTAGTGTGGGAATATTTTGTGGGGACTCTGGCCTCTGGGGATGGTATACATTGCATGGGGTTGTGCCCTGGTGATTATGGTAGGGACAGAGTCCTAGAAGGAAGAAGCCGGACAAAAGATCCATAGGGGTTTGGCATTTGCCTTACACACAGCTAGCTTGGGTTAACTGTGTGCAACGCAAGTGCCCTTCCCACTGTACTATCTCTCCATTCCCTTTTAGATAATTTCCATCTATGTACCTTTGTTAATTATTTATCTAGGGACTATTCATTATTGATCTAGGGGATTAGTTTCATTGAACATTAAAGACAGGAATATTGTTATCTCTTGGAATTATGTATATCTAGGAGTGGGGGGGCATGTTCCCAGGGCTCACAAGAAAATTTTAAAACATCTACTTAATTTCAAGTATTTGAAATGAAAATAATTGAATGTAATGTATACCGTATTTGAATGCATTTAAAGAACTCACATATATACTTAGAGCAATAGATTGCTGAAATTTTTGAATTTATGTAAACCTCTAACCAATTATGAGACTGCTATTAGCAAGTCTTTAACTTAAATAAGGTGAATTAGCAAAACAAATGTTTTCTTTGGCAAGGATTTTTAAAAATTTTGTTTGGGTGTCATGTCTGGCATTGATTGTGCCTTATTCCTGGCTATGTGCTCAGTTATCACTCCTGGCTGTGCTTTGGATACCATACAGGCTGCATATATGGACCAGTATCCCGTACTTGATAATATCCTTTACGAGATAGATAGTATGAAGGGCAAGTCTCACTCTCTGTCTGGCCCCTGTCAAAGTCTTTCTTTGATGTTTTTGAAACATGTTAACTTAAACAAGTATTTTTTTTTGTTGTTGTTGTTGCTGTTCTTTCAAGAAAATCATGTCTCCTTGCTTAAGAAGGATTTATCTTTAACAGTATTATTTTACCACTTTTTCCAACACCACATTCTGACCATAAGAACCTACAGAAGTAGTGTGGATGAGCTGATGGCAACTGGGGAGACTAAACAGGGCAGGAAGCTTGCCCTGCAGCCTGGCCTTTAACTTCTTTGTGATAGGATTGTAATGAAATTACAGGGACCCATTTCCCATCATGCCTCTTATTCCATGACAGAAAGATGCAGTGAAAGTGTAAAAATGGGGTGATCCTAAGGCTTTTCTTGGAAAATAATTCCTCATGAGTATCAACCCCCACGCCAAGAGATCCCCTTTAAAATATGCAGGCCTCATTGCACAGACCTGGGGGAAGCTCTTTTTTGTGTGTTTTCCTAGGCACTATTTAAATCTTCAAAAAGTTTTTTTTTTTTGTCTTCTTGAATTAATTGTTTTCTATAATAAAGACAAAGTCTACACTCCTAGTCAAATACAGAACTATTTCTTTTGACTACAACAATTATACATTCACAATTTAGGATCATGGCTCCCCGAAATATAGGTAGCAGGATTAATTCTGAAGCTGAGATCAAGTGTTTTTCAGATGCAAATTGATGGTTGCTTTAGCAGTGAGAGCAAGACCTCAGTGGCCTTTGCAGGCAGAAGCTTGCACACACTTTACCAGCTCTGACCTCTGAAGGCATCAGTCACATTGTTAAAATGGTAAGGATTAGAAAGAGTTCAGGGCAAGGCCAGAGTCTGAAGTTCCATGCTCTCTTCTGAGGTCAAATAGGTGTGAACTGAAAGAGAAAAACATTCTACATTCTCTTGGAAATGTCACTATAGCCTAGACTACAGGTCAAGGTCCCTGAAAAGGGTTACAAAACAGTCTCTGCTGTTACTTAAGAAGCCCTGTGGCGATTATGTTTATTTTATGGTGGGTCCCGGGATTTATTTAAATGTAAATTCACTTTACCAAAAAACCTAATTATTGTTTAACCTACTCTTCTGCCCAACAAATCTCTTCTCTTCTGTTTAAAATATGCAATGCATAACTAAAAAAAAAATCACTCAAAAGCTGGGAGTTTACAAAGGTTTACTTAAGAAGAATAGCAGGCAATTCATTTTAGAAACCAGAATTACTGCCTATTCTAATTCTGGGAAGTGTGAAAAGCAAGTGTCTGTGTATTATCTATCACTCTTTATAAGAACACCTACTCGCTCACTTGTTTCCTCACACATGCAGTGTGTATAAAAGGCAGAGCTGTGATGTACTCAGACTTCATTCAAATTCCAATTCTGCACTTCCTAAGTGAGTGAACTTGGGTTAAGGTTATTTAAATTTCTTTTCTAGATTCATTTTATTGGAAAATAATTAAAATAATGCATGTCCCTTTTTTAACAGGTTGAATGAAATATGAAACAATTACAACATGCCTGGCATATATGTAGAACCATCATAATTAAATTGAAAATAGAAAATCTAAAAAACATACTCTATCTTTAATATTTTAATACATGGTCAAGTGTGGGTCAAGAGTTGCAATGACAGCACATTCCTTTAAGTGACAAGCTTAAAGTTAGAAAAAGTTTTGAAACTCCTGAACCCCAAGAAAAATGTTCAGTCTTTTATGTGCCAATATGTTTTTTCTTAAATATTGAAAATTTTCTGTATTGTATTCATAGGTGAGACCCTTTTTCTCTACTTGGCTATATTGCATGCATTAAAAGTAGTAGGTGGGGGCTGGAGCAATAGCACAGCGGGTAGGGCGTTTGCCTTGCACGTGGCTGACCCGGATTCCGTTCCCAGCATCCCATATGGTCCCCTGAGCACCACCAGGGGTAATTCCTGAGTGCAGAGCGAGGAGTGACCCCTGTGCATTGCTGGGTGTGACCCAAAAAGCAAAAAAAAAAAAAAAAAGTAGTGGGTGATATCTTTTTCACATTTATTATATATAAAAATATTTATCAAATAAAAACAGTTTAAAATTCAATAACAGTAAATTGCAAACAAGTCATACTTTCCTATTGGGTACTTTCAAACAATCTCTGAGTAATGGAGGCTGTTGGCAGATGTAAATAATAATATGTTCAGTTTTGTAATAAACCTCACAACTTAGGACAGAGCTATGGAAAAATAATTTGCACAGAGACAAATTTTAATTCAAGTTAAAGTTAAATCTTTTTTATCATTGTTTTTTGGTTGATTATAAAAGCAACATATATTCCTGATAAAATATAGATAATAATGAATACTGGAAAACAGCAAAGAATCTCCAATGCATTTATTGAAATTCCATCCTTAAAAACTATTAAAGTCATGGTCTAGGGAGAGAGTACAGAGGGTAAGACACTTATCATGCACAAGGCTGAGCTGTTTTTATCCCTAGCTTCCTGTGTGGTCCCCCAAACTCATCAGGTATGAGCCCTGAGTGGAGGAGGTCTTGAAGTAATCCCTGAGCACCACCAGATCGGACTCTAAAACAAATTTTAAAAATCTAGAAAATTCAGGAGAAAATTTAATTGCATAATTCATTAACTAGTAAAGAATTATTTTGCTATTAATAGAGAATATCATTCATTTGGAGATAAGTTATCTGTATCTGCATATGACTAAGTTTCTTCTGAGCAAATGAGTACTATGATAGGTGTATTAAAAATATGTAAGTTTCTCACTTTCAGAGGCTGGAGAGATAAGTTGAGGTGCTTTCTTGCATGCAATCCACTCAGTTTAATACCTAACACAACGTGGAGCATTGCCGAAGGCAGCTCTGGAGACACCCAAATACTACCAGGTATACTCCTAGGGGACCCTAAGCACTGCCCAATGGTTCATGCAATCTCAAACACTGCAATCTTTGAGTTATACCAAACTGCCAACCCACTTGACAGATAATTGCTGTGAGCTGCCTAGAATTGTGTGTCTTGATCAACACTAGAAAGAGCACTCAGCACCTGTCCCCCACGGCCATCCAAAGAATTCTCACTTTTAGCTAATAAATTAGCCCTCTTCTGATCTTTTATAAACAACCATACTGAAGTAAATAATATTTAACATAAAATTTTGATATTGCACAAGGTGCATTTATCTGAGAAATAAAGAAAACAGTAGAATCTAGGCTTTTTGGAAGTTTCTTACTGGAAGTCCAGTGGAATATATAGCACAAAGAAGGGTGTTTAGAGAGAGACAGAGAGAAGAAGGTGGGACAGAGAGAGAGAGAAAGAGAAAGACAGAGAGAGAGACAGAGGGAGAGAGAGAGAGAGACAGAGAGAGAAGGAGCGAGAGGGAGGGAGAGAGAGAGAGAAAGGTATTGCACTGTTTTCTAAACTAGCTTCAGAGTTCAGAGACTCAAGATAAATTATCATGTGAAAAATACCTGTGCACTAAATAGCTAAATTGCTCTAGATTCTGCACCTAGGTCTGACTTAATATGTACTGTTATGCTCATCTGAGAATCAACTAAGAGAGTTAAGATACAACTACTCTGTGAAGAGCAACAAAAGGGAACAACAAACAGAACAGCTATAACAAGTCAAGTCCTTAGTTACCACAGCACCTAGAGACTTGGGTAATTCATTAGCCATAATTCCAAATCTTCGATAAGTAAGAAAAAACTGGAAAATCTAAACATTAACAAAGACAAAACAAACAAATGTATGTAACTTTAAAGGAAAGATTAATGTATAACCATATCAGCAAATTTTAAAATCAAGAGTTAAACTTATAAAACTGATGTGAAAAATATTTAATTTCCTGCCAAACAAAATTTGAAAGCCTATCAAAAAAGACAATAAAATTTAGAATTTCACAATATCTATTTGGAACCACTATAAGAATTATAGAAATTGGACTGAAACAGAAGAAAATTAGGTTTTAGAAATAGATTCCTGGGGCCAAAATGATAGAACAAAAGTTATGGCACATGCCTTGCATGTGGCTGACCCCAGTTTAATCCCCAGCTCATGGTCCAACAATCATTATTGATTACTGCCCTCGAGGCCCCACTCACTAGTGAGTGTGGCCCTGGAGATGCTCATGCACCACTTTCTAGTTTATGAATCACTGTCATGACTGGTCCAAACCCAGGGAGCAAAATCATCCTAGAACCTTGGTCTAGTAGGACAAGGAGGATCTCCGGGACTCTGAAAGAGAAAATTCCAAAGTTGTACAATAAAATAGCATTCTGAATATAATACACATACTTTATATTAGATATTGCTAGAAAAGAAAATTAATGCACAGCAAGACCTAGGAATTATAGCTATCGCTACTGAAAATAAACCAAAATGCTGTGACCTACATGCTAATATTCATCCATTTAGCAATGGTAAAAATTAGAGTTCTAGAACAGAGAAAGTGCAAAATTGACATAAATTATGGTTTCCGTATTTTAATTCAAATTATTAATTCACAAATTGTGGAGCCCAGACAACCTCCCAAGATATGCAAAACTCTCCACCAAAAGTCATATTTAGACTAATACAAAAATGCACACAAAAACCTTACATAAACACATTCTTGGAAGAAACACAACACTCAAGGACAATCATGATGATTAGCATGTTCAAAGTGCTAGTGGAAAAAGAATTGAGATAAATAGATGAAGAAGCTCATGAAAGAGGTGAAAACAATAGAGAAAGTCAATGGAAGTTACCTCACATTTGTTGATACAAACTCCTGAAGGAGAAATGTTTCTGCCCAGATATCCATATGTAGTCTCATTAATGTATTAACTACAGCTGCTATCTCACCTGATATTGGCAAAGAAAACCGATCTGATCTTCAGGAAACAGTGCTGTCATATACTAGAATTTAGACAGTGCAGGTGGGGAGAAATATGTTTGGGGAGTCAGCATTCCATACTAGTCTCCGGCTTCATGTTGCTAAGAGATGTATGTTCCAAGGTCTGGCTGAGAAAAGCATCATGTTGAAGGACTCAAACTGTGAGCAAGAAAGGTATGGTGGAAGCGACAGCAGTTTACTCAGGTCATCAGAGGTACCTCCAAAATGTGATGGAGTTTAGAATTGATAATAGAAGATTAATAATGAGGAACAGTTGCAACTTGTGTTCAGCTGCAATGGTGAGAGCTTCCTATTACAAGTTTCTTGTAGGAAAAGAAAGGATTAAAAATCTGAAAAGATTACAGGGTATACAGTATTGATCACGGGGCATATTGTATTGTGGGAAACAGGTCCCGTTTTTGAACAAGGTATTTAGGTTACTAAGTAGGAATGAACGTTGCTGGCAAAAAGCCTTTATAAATAATCTCTATTGTGATTGTTTTAGCTAAAAAATCTATAAAAGACTGTGTTCCCCTACTGGACAAGTACACATACAATAGAAAATTACTGTGAAAATATAAAGACCTGAACTCCTTTACACCAACACTGGAAGAGCGAAGGATTTTCCAAGCTGAAATATTTATTAAAACCGCATCTCCACGAACTGAGAGATAGTACACTGGGGAGGCCGTTTTCCTTACACATGGCTGACCCTGGTTCAATCCCTGGCACCTCATATGGTCCACCAAGCATCTCCCGGATAGAATTTCAAGCTTAGATCTAAGCACAACTGTCATGGCCCAATATCCAAGCCAAAATAACAACAAAAAAATCCTGATTCTCCATACAGCTGTTCTGCCATAGACACTGATTTTCTAAAAAACTCCTAAATTCTAGTCTAACCTTTAGAGACCTGTCTAACAGAGAATTAATTCAATATACATAAAGAATATGCTAAATAAGGGGTGTGTGTGTCTTGTCTGTCTGTCCATCTGTCTTTGTGTGTCTGTGTATGTCTGTGCTTGTGTGTTTGTGTGTCTGTATATCTGTGGGTGTATATGTATGTGAGAGATAGAGATTAAACTGAGAAGTTGTCTGTTAAGATAGCAAAGAAGAGGAATTTGTATACTGCCACTCATACTTATGAACTCGGTTTGCTAGGGTTTGAGAGAGTACAGATGGTAGTGCTCTTACTTAGCACATGAGTGACCTGGGTTTGATCCCAGGCATTCCATATGAGCACCACCTTAAGCACAACCAAGAGTAATTTCTGAGCAGAGTCAAGAGTAATCCCTGAGCAGCACTAAGGGTGCCCCAAAAACAAACAGAAAAGAAACTTGTCCTGATGCTTTAGATTAAAAATGTGAGAAACTATAAAGCAAAACAAATACAATTAAAAGAAAATAAGCAAAAGATAGAACACATGCAAAATAATATTTAATGTAAAAAATAAAGAAATCAAGATAAAAAGAATAGTACAATAACAATTAAAATGGTACTTGAGTGCTGAATAAATTGTGCAAGGCCAATATTTGTATCATTTTCAACTGTTATGTTTGAGAATTGTGGGAAATAAGAATTTCTGAAGATTATTTGAGTACTATGAATCTTGGAGAAACAAATACATAACTATGATGAAAACAAGAAATTAAGAAAAGATTTTTTTAAAAAAATAATAAAGTCAGCTCTTTAGAGCAAAGAGTATTCCTTATCATGTTTTTTCACCAAAAGCCTAATATAAAGACAGGTTGCCCTTTTCATAAGAAATGTTGAGTTTAGGCTTTCAGATAAGGTAAAAAGTGCTTAAGACCTACAACCAAAAATGGAACTGATCTGTTCGAAAGGCGTTTTTCTAAAAATGTGTTTCCCTCTTGTCTTTTTCCATAAAACTGTTTCTTGTGACCATGTCAGCAACATAGTCTTTAAAGACATGAGTCCACCATCTTCCAACCTCCTGTTTTGTTACCAATAAACCTCTTTTTCAACCTGTCACCATATCAAACCACTAATTTTCGATGAAAAATTAGTGGAACTGGACAGATACAGAAAGTCTGAAAAAGAAAATTGAAGGAATGGTAGCACTGTAGCTCTGTTGTCCCATTGTTTATCTATTTGCTCTGGCAGGCACCAATAGCATCTCCATTGTGAGACTTGTTACTGTTTTTGGCATATTGAATACACCACGGATAGCTTGCCAGGCTCTGCTGTATGGGCGGGATACTCTCGGTAGCTTGCTGCGAGGGGCTCTCTGAGAGGGACAGAGGAATCGAACCCGGGTTGGCCACGTGCAAGAAAAACACCCTACCTGCTGTGCTCCAGTCCATCATCACTGTGGAGAGGAATGAATTTACTAAGCAACTTCTGGAAGTCATATGATTTAAGTCAGGCAGCATGAAGAGCACACACAATTTTTTCCATTTCTCATCTTCGGCAAGAAGCTGAGAAGAGTGATTTCACTGTGTGTCTGGTAGTGACCAGAGGCCAGATGACCTTATGGCCTCCTTATTAGGACAATAGAGACTAGTCATAGACATCACCCCCGAATACCCCAGAAGGAATGATGTAGCTACAATATAATAAACTTATATTTAATAATAATCAATTTAACTTTAGAGAGCAAGATTAACAGAGTTTGAAGAAAAAAATGAAAAAAAAAAGTGGAATAAAAGATAGGTGTACATTTCTGGAATGGATAAAAAGACTGGTGAAGAAAGGTAGGACAATGTTCTCTAAAAATCATAAACAATATATGTAATTTACAAGGGATTTGAAAATATGTAAGTTTATGATAAATGTTTACTTCTGCATTAATAGAATGCAAAGTCAGAAATATGGGATTTTAAAAACAGTTGGCATATATAGGGGATCATATATAAGATGTGAATAATAAATAAAAAACTTTTTCTTTGAAGAATTTGTATTGTAGGTTTAAGTCAACCTTTGGTGAAAATTAAGGAGTCTCCCAATGAATATCATTATAGTTTTTATCAAGTCCAGTATCGAATTTCCTGCTGCTCAAAGTCAATTATGGATCAGCCAGATCGGGAATGAAAAGAGCAGGTTTATTGGGGTCCAGGAGAAAGCTCAGTAGCAGAGCACATGCCAGATCAAGGGAGATCTGTTATCTCTTTACCACTGTGGGTGTAACCTTATAAAAAAAAAAGAAAAAAGAAAAAAATTGCCCAAAAAAGCTTGTTTATTACAGTGCTCTCAATCTGAGAAGAAGTTTTTGTTGTCTCCCTACCCTATCTTACTCTCAGAGTGGGGGGTTTTATCAGGAAATTAGTAAAATAAGGATAGCTGGACAGAGAGCCATGTGTCTCCCAGTCTGGGTCAAAGATTTGATGGTACTGAGCAGCTTTTGGTAACAGCTTTGAAACTACTGCTTCTAGAGCCTTCCTGAGAAGTCATCAGAGAATTATCTTCTGCTCTGTTAATTGTTCATTCCCATTAACCCATGAATAATTCTTGGCTTGACAAATTAAAGATACATTGCATAAAAAAGCTAATTTGCATTAAAAAACACACAACACGGAAAACTGGAGTAGGTGAGTAGTTATCATAGGTACTTAGGGGGAGAACAAAATGGAGTCTTTGTTGGCTCACTTACGAATAAATCACGTGAATTTTTAATGACATCACTAAAGGATGATTCATGTATATAAAAGATATTGTTATCTGATACTTATAATCAATGTGACACTGAAAGAAAGATTTCAAATTTGCATCACATCCCCAAATGAAATTATAATAATCCACTGTACTTTCTGCAAAAATGAATCTCACCAATCTCCATTTTTTTCCATGCACATCTTATCTTAAAATAACTTCAGCTTTTAGAAATAAGACAACAAACCTAACAACTAGAGGCTACATAAAGCATGTTAAATTTCCTTTGAAGATACTTTTGCTGAGGCCTCTTACAGAAATCTAAGTAAAAAAAAACATGACTAGAAATAGCACATGATAGAGTTATGAAGAAGGGAATTGTCCTATGAGGAAAAATTTATTCAATTTAGCTTTCTCTGGGTAATATAAATGCATCTAATGCACTTTATGAGGATTTTCTTATTGCTCAAATTTAGTTCAGATTCACAGTAAAAAGAAAAATGCAATATTTGCTTTTCAAGTTTGCCTCAACTTCTTTATCAACTTTTCCCCAAATTAGTATTTTACTACTAAACAGTCTGCCTGTAATTCATGGCACAGACATAGCCACCAGATGTCCCATTCCCGCCTCTGATGTTTAACAACCTTGACAATGCAAATGGTTTCCTAGAAACGATGGTGTGAGCCCAGTCAACCTGCTTCATTTTTGGACAACTCCAATTTCATTGCAGGTATTTATTGTTTTCTTGAAAATATTATGCAATTTTTGTGCCAAGTCAATGAAGAACTTCCAGGTCTAATCCATCAAGAAAACTATTACATATATAATTTGACATTATTACTGTATCATATATTTTGCCTCTCTTGCACCACATTTAATCATCTTTTCCATGAAGCTCAGTGCATTCCCTTTAATTTGCACCTACAAAATGAAGGCACATCTTCTTCAGAAGTGGTAAAAACACCAGTGTCATAAAAATTATTCAGAATTATTCCAATTTCACTTATTAATAACTTTCTGGCTGCTGTTTTCAGTTGACCCAGAGTCCAAGGTCACAAAGTTCTGAATTACCAGGGTTCTGGATTCTGCACTCTGGGCTCAATGGGACCCCAGAGCAGAGATACTCTGCCTGCTTCCCCCGGTCTCAGGAGACCCAGAGGTCACGTCATCGGCCACCATCCAGAACTCATGGCTGCTTCTCCTGGAAGGGAGCATAAAATGAGACCCCCATAACCATGCCACTGGACTCCACACCAGGCTGTTTTCACACGGGGCACCCCGGTGGGGTGTGGGTGAAAGCCCTCCCCACCCAAAGGCACCCAGTCCTGGCAGCCAACCTCCACAACCCAACCACCTCCACACTCCAGGCCATTTCCCACACACTCGTGCCGAGCTTCACATACGACTGAACACTGAACATATTTCTGGGCCATACAGGTGCAACACATCATAAGACCTGCCCATCTCATTTTTCATACCTCTCAGAGAGCTTGTGAAGCTACCAACAATATCCTGCCCACACAGCAGAGCCTGGCAAGCTACCTGTGACAAATTTAATATGGTAAAAACATAAGAGTAACATGCTTTTTATGGTCCTGGAGTGAGCAGATGCCATTGGGCTACACTAGCATGCGACTGGGATGAATGGAGACATTACTGGTGCCCATTCAAGCAATCAATGAGCAATGGGATGACAGTTATACAGTGATAATGTTTTCAGTTGAGAATACCAGTTTTATATGTGACCTTTGTTTGCCTCTATGGTCTCATACCTCTGTCATAAAGTATCATGATCAAGACATTTTCTTGTCTGTGTTTCTTCCTATTCTCAGTTTGCCTCCGGTTTTAACTTCTATAACACAACTACTATTTTTCAAGATGCGACAAACACTCAACTTACAAAACTCAGGTTAAATGTTTTCTGCAAGGAAGCATTTTCTGACTCAATAGAGGTATAATTCACTACTCCTTTTATGTCTCCAGTGAAGCTCGCACAGATATCAAGAAGGACTTATTGCAATAGACCCCTTCCTATTTTCTACATCAAATAATTTTCGAAAATACTAGGCCTCACTTATGGTGTGCAATTCTGACTGTATAATTCCCCTTCATAATATTTTCCCAACAAATTATGATGCAATTTAAAGGATTTATTTGTGGAAAATAGTTTTTTATTTTAGTTATAGACTATTTTTTATTATTATTTTGCAGCCACTTTACCACAATGTCTATGTTCAATGCAGCAAACATCTGAATATCATACTTCTATCCTATGATTTTTCTCTTATTACTGAAATAATTTACCATATCTTTTCAATCCCTCAGTAAGGTTGTGGTTGAATTTTTATCATTTAAACTTAAGCTCATTAGTCATTTTCTCAGAGAGACATTTATTAACTGCTATGTCAAATGTCTTCTTCCATTATTTAAAACTCATATTCACTTAGAACTGCTGTCAAGAATGGTAGTTTGTTTTTTTGTCTTCCTCCATTATAAAATATGTTTCATAATAGGGAATTTCCATGTTTTCTGCTCTTTTTCCTAGCACCTAAAATAGTGTCTTTTTATGTGTGCCTAAATAAATGTCTATTCAGTGAGTAATGAATATTTCTTTTATTTTTTAACAGGGCAGACACTACTGTGTCATAATCATATAATCTTTCACATGATGTAGTCTAAAAATTACAAAGGAGCTGGAGCAAGAGCACAGCACATAGGGCATTTGCCTTGCACGTGGCAGACCCGGGTTTGATTCCCAGCATCCCATATGATTCCCCAAGCATCGTCAGGAGTAGTTCCTGAGTGCATGAGCCAGGAGTAACCCCTGTGCAATGCTGGGTGTGATCCAAAAAAGCAAAATAAATAAATAAATAAATAAAAATAAAAATTACAAAACATCAATGATTCTCTCAAACCATCCAATATTTTAAGATTCAGTGAGAAATAATTTTTTAAAAAGCTTTTTGACTCCTAGAAGAAATCAAGCTTCAATTTTTATAATATAGTAAGAATAGAACTTTATAATATATATTTACATTTTTAGATATGTCAAAATTTTGCTGCATGGTCATTATCATTTTGTTTTTGAGATGGAAAGCGCAAATCTCAGAAACTGACCAACTCCTGCAGTTCCTCTTTAGTGACATTTGAACCAGCCACTTTCAACTATTCAAGCGTCTTTTATATGAAGCCTTCTTCTAAATTCACTTTGTCTTGAGTCATTATCCCTCCACTCATCTTGTTGAATTTAATTTTATTCTATTTAAAATATTTGTCAAGTAATCTTTAGTGAAAACATTTCTTTAATACTATTAGTTTAGTATTATTGAATATTCTCACTGTAACGATATCTTCATGACAGTAAATTTTAATGTTTTAAGGTGCTCTGAAAGATACTATAATGTATATGTATACTTTTCATTAAACAAAAATTCAACGATGCTCAAATCAAACCACCCTATAAATCTAAGTTGGTCTCCTCAAGTATTTTTGATCGTGTATGCAAATAAATTTGGTCAAAGATCAATAAAGGAAGTGTGTGCACTGGGATGGTTCTAGATTTTCTTAATCATTTTGATCCATCAGTAAAGGAAGAAGAAATCATTATTTTAGGGCTTGGATATATAGTAGAGTAGGAAGATGCTTACTTTGTGCCTGGGACACAAGAATTAAATACTTGGCACACATATGATTCCCTCAGTACTGCCATGGAATGAGTACACAGCAAGTACACAGCAAGGAGTGAGACCTGAACACCACAAGAATTGCGGGAAAAGAACCCAAAACACCCAAAATTGCAAGACAAAAGAAATTACTCTTCCAGTTATCTTTGTTGGAGATATTATCCATTGTAGGTTTAATCAATGGATATGCTCTCTTTGAGAAAAGTAACTATTTTTTATATTTGATAGACAAAATTACCCCTTATTTGTATATGATTCCTCTTTCCCTCTCTTGGTGCTCTTGATCATGCTATGTCATTCCTGGTTAGTAGGCTGGCAGGAGGAGGGCAGAAACTCTTTTGCAATAAAGTGCATGAAGAATAGCATGAGATAGTTTTGGAGAGACAAAACCTGTAACACTAAACAGGGTTTAGAGACAAGACATATACTGAATGAGTCATACAGCTTTCAGCTTGTAACTCTCTCATGGTGATGATGATTCAATAAAATTTTTTTAAAAAAAAGGTCAGAAAGAAGGTCAGACCCTAGAGACAACTTATAGTCAGGACTGATAGTCTGATAAAGGTGAATGAATGAAGACACCACCAGAGCTTAAAAGCCCTTTTCTTTGATAATTCCATAGCATTGACACTACTTTTTCAAAACTAGAAAAAGGTTTATTTGATAAACTTCCATAGTAGTTCCGTTGCTTTCTTCTATACTTTTCTCCCTCCCCCTCTCTCCTCTGCTCTCTCTCTGAAGAAGCTTGGAATCCTCCTAGAATTAGTATCTTTCTTTGTGAGACTCTTTTGTTACAGTGTTTTCCCTCTAAAACTATTTTTCTGTGCCATCTGACAAAGGCCCTAAACTGAGGTTGGTAGCCATCCCATTGTTCATTGACTTCTACAAAGAGCATAATCTTAACTGTAATCTGAGAACCATATCCCCTAAAATTCTGAGAGCAGGGATAAGCTTCCATATTGTGAACATCAAGTGGGTCTCGGTGCAGTTTGAGGACTGCTTTAGTGAGGCTGGCAGGATTTTACCCTCTATACTGTACAGGAACTAAAATAGATTTTATCAGGTAAGAGAACATGCCCATAGACTACTCTTGGCTCAGAATTTAAGGTCTCTTCTGTTACCAATAGCATGACCTGCAAAATCACTGTAGTTTCCATGTACACATGTTCTTAAATGGATTTTCTCTGCTAGCCATTCAGATGATGATTTAATAAATTGATAGGAAAGGGAGGATTGAAGAGGAGTGGGGATCTTTTCCACTCTGCTCTGATCTAGCCTTCTAATTTATTTTTAATGAATTTATAAAACTTATATATAAGAATTATTTTTAGTTGCCTATTGGAAAAAATACAAAAATGATGCGTGTGTGTGCATTGTGCATGTGTTTGTGTATTTGTTTAAAATGCAAGGCCTTTTCAGTGTCATCAGCAAGCATGATCTAAGGTTTATCATATAATTGTGTGTATTATTCAACTTTATTATGGTTCCGTGTCTGGGTGCTATCAAAAATATAAATAGATTTTCTTTTACACAGAAAGTCGTTCCACATTTTACATTAGAATAATGACTAATAATAAGTTAAAATATTTGTACACTTAAATGTCTTAGGGATGCTTTCAAAGACAAGGTGATTTAATAAATGATAGAACTTATTTTTAAAATTAAAGATGCAAGCATCACTATACAATTTGTAAAACAGTCAAACCATTCCTTAATTTCTTAGATACAGTGATTTGTTAGATACACTTAGATACAGTGGTTTATTCTAAAGCAGTGCTCTTGATATTGAACTGATACAGTTACTATTCCTCTTGTGGAGTCATAATCATATCAAGAGCTGTGTTCTTTTCTTATTTTGGAAGAGATGGAAGCAAGATAATGTTGAATTTTATGTTGAGAAAAAGAATTTAGAAACAACTTTTAAAACTTTTGTTGTTGTTTTTAAACCGAAGTTCCTGCTGTGAGAGCTATAACTATTGCTATTTTTGTTGAAATTCCACGGGAATGAGCTAGAGGCCAATTCAATTGCTTGGACTTGTAACCACAAAACATGTTCTCCCAGATATTACCTACTGTCATTTTGCAAGTACAAAAAGCTGCTCATATAAGAATCCAAAATATATATACTTTGATTTTGCAAAATCGCAAGAGTATGAGATATATAAGGAATACAATTGTACTACAGATTGAATCTGTAATTACATCAGTTTAAAATTTATCTTCAGCAGTTCCTGTATATAGAGCCATTTTTCCTTTTAGAGTGAGCAGAAGAATTTAAGATCTTATTCATTATTTTAGTAATTATTGAAAAGCCCAACTCATCACAAATGTTGCTCATTTTAAATTACTTTGCAACAGAGTTTAAAATGTTATTGCAGTATTCAGCAACAACTGATTCCCATTGGTGGTATGATTTTACAGTAATTTGATAGAATTAAACTCCACTGAAAAATTCTAGTAGAATCTGTCTTTATATTTAATATACTAGTCATATATACCTATTGACAGAAGAAAGTAGGACAAAATAATTCATACAATTTTTAAATATTCCAATGAAATCCTAAATAAAATAAGTAACAAAGTTTTCTACAAACATTAAGATGAATATTCATAGAAATAATTTAATTCATCAGAACACAATTCTTCCCCTTTAATTAACTATCATATCTTTAAAAATATTTTAAGAAATTTACTTTCCATATATAATTATAGCAATAGAAGACAGTAGTTTATATGATACTGTTTTAAATAAAATCAAGAAAAATTATAATGACAAGATCTTAGAAAAATCTTCACTGTCTTCCCTAACTTCTATCCTTAAGTATCTCTTTTCTTTTTTTTATAAATTAGAGCAAAAGAGAAAATAAAAAATTAAATAGCATTAAATCTTTTTATCCAAACTTATTCATTTAAATCCATCGTATATTCACTTAATGCCTAGTGCATTCATTAAATCTCTATAACAGTCATTTAAATTCTTATTGATATATATTTTAACTTCAAATTATTGAATACCTAATTACTTTAGAAAAAGTATTTTCAGAAACAACTCCAAGAGCTTATGCTTTTTATGAAAAATCAAATCAAAGCCTGGGAAGTAGTTCACAGGGCTGGAGCATATGCTATATTTTCAAGTACTGGGTTTGATCCCTGGCAATGAAGTGTACTCTAAACACTATCAGGTATGCCTCCACACACATTCCCAAATTTAAATCAGTTAAAATTTCTGCTTTTTATTTCTGCTTTTTTTTAAAGGATCTATCTTTTCATGAAGGAGATACGTATACTGTATATATATTTTATATATGCATATGCATAGTAAAGAAATGATTTATATAATTATGAAAGTGCTAAATATTAATGAAAAAATAGCATCATTAAGGAGACCCAAAATAAAATAAATATTTTCACTTTTTATTTTAAAAATAGGTCTGGAATGTTTTCCAAAGTTATTTCTGTCACTGTCACTGTCATCCCATTGCTCATTGATTTGCTCGAGTGGGCACTAGTAACTTCTCCATTGTGAGATTTGTTACAGTAACCCACAACAAGTCTCAAAGTTATTTAGGCAAAACTTACAAATTCAGAAGTTCAGTTGTTTCTGGGGTGTGTGTGTAGAAGCTAGGGGCATGGGTGATGAATCAGTACAGGGGTTAACATGCTTTCTTGCATACAGCTGACCCTAATTCCATATCAGGCACAGCATAAAGTTTCCTGACCACTATAAGGAGTCATCTCTAAGCAGAGACACTGGCATAAATCCTGAGTCCCAGTAGAAGTAGCACTGCAGCACTGTCCTCCCATTAATCTTCGATTTGCTCGAGCGGGCACCAGTAACGTCTCCATTGTGAGATTTGTTGTTACTGCTTTTGGCATATCAAATATGCTGCAGGTAGCTTGCCAGGCTCCGCTGTGCGGGCAGGATACTCTCTGTAGCTTGCCGGGCTCTCTGAGGGACAGAGGAATTGAACCCGGGTCGGGTCGGCCTCATGCAAGGCAAACGCCATACCTGCTGTGCTATTGCTCCACTCCACTAGAGTACTTCTACAAAAATAAAAAAGATAGGGGGGTGTGCTCCACCAGTAAGTCTCAATTCTTGGCCAAACAGGCCTGTGGTTGGTTGCAAGGGCACAACATATAGTACAGGCCCTCTATGATGAGATTACCGACATGTCCCTCTCTGGGGATGCTCTGGGCCTTCATGTCTGGACCCCGTGATGTCTGTGCCACTCCGGAGGTGCTGTGGATTCCTAGGATTGCACCCTGTGATGTTTGGCAGACAATGTGGCACTGGGAATCCACATGAGCTAGGTGAATGCTAGACATAAAACCTAACTGCTCCAGCAGATTTTTAAGTAAACATATTTGGACAGAGAGAACCACTTAGTTAGAGCTTTGATGGTTCTGACTTTACTGTCTAAAAACAGGATAGATATAGGTGCTGAGTTAAGTCAGTTGGAAGTCCCGTTGAGTTAGCACCCACAGGCCAGTCTTGAGGTTTTGAAAAGAGCTATTGGAAATATTTGCTTGGGAAAGGGAACTTCACTTTCTGCGAATGGATACTGTAAAGGACTTTGGGGTTTCAAGTATCCCATATCTGCAGGTTATTATAATTATATTGCTTTACTTGTCTACTCAACTGTAATTATCTATTTTTTTTCTTTTTTTTTTTAAGTAAAAAGATTTTATTTAGGGGCTTTTGAAGAAAGGAGGAAGGGATAAGAAAGAGAGAGAGAAGTAAGAGTAATGTGTTCAAGGGTGAAGGAAGCTCTACACACATTCTAGCACTGGAAACGAAAGCATGAAAGTACACATCTCAAGGGGGGAGATGTGGGTGACACATGTGCTCGGCCACGTGGGCGCAAGCAGCACATGGGCTCAGGCAGCATATGTGCTGTAATTATCTATTTTTGTAGAGTGAATTTCCCCATTAAATTCCATTATAATTTTATATTATTAACTTCACATAGGTGAAACTTCTCCATCCAATAAAAATTAGGACTTTGAGGTCCAAAACTCATGTTTCAGTTGTTACTTTCATTACCCTGAGTCTTAGACAAACCATGTATTTGTTTTAAGTAAGAAACTTCTCACTTGTAAAAAGAAAAAAATTCTCTAAAGAAATTTCTTCAGGACACTGGATACATAGGTCTAGAACAATAACATATAAAAGGGGCAGAAAATCAGTACAGCCGTTAAGACACTTTTGTTGCACCCACCAGGCTGGGTTAGATCTCCAAGATCCCATACGGTTCCAGGAACCTCCTATTAGATACCACTGAGTAAAGAGCCTGGGGTCAACCCTAAATACGGCCCTGGGTGTCCCCAGACCCCCTCCCTCAACAAAAATGTAGGTATAAAAATCAAACATTTGCTGACAATCATAAAGATACTTATTTTAAAATAACAGTATATTCAGTTATATAATCCCACCTGTGATCATGACCCAGAGATTCAGAAACTTGTTTTAGACTAGTTGTCTGAAAATATTCCACTAACACGTGCTTACTTATTCAGATGCCAAATATGCATCTTTAATTAAAGAGAAGGAAATAATAGTTGATTTATTAGAATCAGACTTTCTCAAACCAAATTTTAATTTTTCTCTTAGCATATTGGTGAATTTGAAAAAGTTGCTTTACCTAAATATCCTCATCTATTAAATGGAAAGGATATAAAAGCTATCACAAAAATTTCATAATTCAATATTTATATCATTGGGGCTGGAGAGATAGCACAGCGGGTAGGGCGTTTGCCTTGCACGAGGCCGACCCGGGTTCAAATCCCAGCATCCCATATGGTCCCCTGAGCACCGCCAGGGGTAATTCCTGAGTGCAGAGCCAGGAGTAACCCCTGTGCATCGCCAGGTGTGACCCAAAAAAGCAAAAAAAAAATATATATGTATTTATATCATTAATATAAGTATATTGTAAAATTTGCTTAATAGCATATCTAGTCATTAAAATCTGATTAATTATGTATGTTTATATATTAATTTGTGTGAGTGGACAATAAATGTGTTAACATAATTTTATGAGAGAAATAGGAGAGTCATTATTTTCTCCACTCAATATTATACTTATTGGCTAAAAGTTTACTTTCATAAAACATTTGGTTTTGGGGCTGGAGCGATAGCACAGCGGGTAGGACGTTTGCCTTGCGTGCGGCAGACCCAGGTTCAAATCCCAGCATCCCATATGGTCCCCTGAGCACCGCCGGGAGTGATTCCTGAGTGCAAAGCCAGGAGTAACCCCTGTGCATCGCCAGGTGTGGCCCAAAAAGAAAAAAAAAAACACATTTGGTTTTATTTAGTATTTTCCATTAAAATAGTAATAGATTATAGGACAACCATAATGCTAAGTGATATTTTAAAAGTCAGCAAAACATATGTTATTTATAATAAAACAATTGCTAGTAAAATTGAGAAATATAAAATTGCATTTTATATTTTCTGAAACATATTTTTAAATACTAAGTGTATTTAATTTTAACCAATTTGATCCTAAATACATTTAATAAAATTGTATAAAATATTGGGAAAACAGATATATTATTACTTTTTTTCTCTAATCATCAGTGAATGATAAAATTAAAAGGTGATAATGTGGAAACTACATTATAGGGTTCATTATAGGCTTTATAGGTACATTATAGGTACATTTCACATTAAGCATGTGAAATAATGATACTTTTAAAAATCCATAATATGTCTTAGTAGACTTTGTACTCAAGTCATTACTCAAAGGCATTTCAAAGTTAAGGAAGTTACATAATTATACAGGCAAAATAACAATTCAAAGTATGCCTTTTTCTTTGTTAATCAGAAAGATTATTTTAGAAGCATTGATGTTTCTTTCTTTCTAACTATAATCTTATCAACTAACTTTTGAGTTTTCCACAATTTCCTTGATGCCAATTTCAATAAGGGTATAGAAATCTTGTAACTCTTTCCTATAAATGAAAATGAATCTACATTTTTTCAGTTCAAAGGAATAATTGGAGTATAAAAATAGAAATTAGTGAAAGACAAAATATTCGGATGTAAACAACTACTAATTTCTTATATAATCCTTATTAAACAAAACAGTCCTGTAATAAAATTTAGAATTTAATTAGTTTCATTCCTTATTTGATTTACCACTGGAACAGAATTTATTTCTGATTGAGTTTGGTAATGTAAATCAAGCATATTGTCACAAACTCACTGATCTCTTAACTAGCAAATTAAATTCACATTCTTAAAACCACAAGATAATTTTATCTTTTGATATTAATTATAAATTACAACACTTTTTTAGCAATCAGATATATGTTTTTGCAAATTCACATAAATTGCCAAAGAAGGACTGACAATCTATGGATTCACCATTCATATAAAATTATTCTATTTGGAATCATAAGTGAATTTATTTTTTAATGATATGATTTCTGATACAATCAACATATTTTAATATTATTTCAATCTTTTATGAATATTTTACTTACTTAACAAAATTTCTCTTACATTCATTTCATTTTGCTTTTACAAATGGGCCGAGCAATAGCACAATAGGTAGGGCATTTGACTTGCATGTGGCCAACCCGGGTTCTATTCCTCCATGCCAGCTAGTCCAGCAAGCGACCGAGAGTATCCTGCCCCATGACAGAGCCTGGAAAGCTCCCCGTGGCATATTCTATATGCCAAAAACAGTAACAAGTCTCACGATGGAGATGTTACTTGTGCCCACTCGAGCAAATCAATGAATAATGGGACAACAGTGCTATAGTGCTATTTACATACAAAATTATCTTTAAAAATTGCTTTTATGGTACACTTTATTGCTAAACTTGTGGTTTAAATGCAAAAAAATACAATAATATTTCAGATAGTATATTTTATTAAATACAGTTTTTAAAGCATAGGAACTACACAAAATGTGACATTTATAATATTCTTATTTTGTATTATAAGGTAACATTATAAGAATATACTTTCTTTTTTTTTTTTTAAAGAATATACTTTCATAACAAGTATAATTTTTTTCCTGCTATTCAAAAAAAAAAAGAGTGCAGGAGTCAATAGTTTTTAAAGAAATATTTGCTCTCTATATTAGATTTATGCCTGATACTTCTTTTGCATTTTAATCAAAAGATATGGCTTATTCAAGAATTGCTGAGATTATCATCTTAGAAATCTGATTATTTTCCCCAAGGAATAATGTTCTAATGATTATTAATAATCCATTTTAATTAAAAAACAGCTTTAGTCCTAGATGAGTTTTAAAATTTATCTGTTATTACCATACCTGCTATAGAATAAATGCCAATACTTATGACCAGTAGTATTATTTAGAAACAGATCAATAGATAAATAAATGTTGCACATATACTTCTCTGATGTTTCACCAAAATATAAAGAGCAATTTGAAAGCAATAGATCAATAAGTTATGTGTTTGTTTGCAGTTGGTATACTTTGAAAACACTGACTTTTATATCATTAGATACAATTATCCCAAATATAGTGTAGTTCACAGTAACAGCTAATCACACTAATTTTATAACCTGAAAATTGTAAACATATCGTCATTATTGATCACCATTAATGTTTTTTATATGATGTTATCATTGACCATTTTATACTCTGTGGACAACTAAAGCAATTATTTATTAAAGCTTGCTCTTGCTTTATTGGATATTTGAAGAAATACTCTTAAGTTAATTCACTAGGAAATGAAATTAGAATAATGATGAAGCACTCCAATTCTAAAACTACAATTATAAAAAAAATAAGGTTCAATCCTCTTAATAGTTTGTTTCTGGCAGTGGGCCCAATTGCTTAATTCATTTGCTATGAATAAAGTAAAGGACTCTAAAGGAAATACTGTATAAAGAACCATAAAATTAGTGTCTAGTTAGGAATTAGGAGTTAACAGTTCTCTCTGTTCTTCTGTTTGTTTTTCTTTTATGACCACACTCAGCTGTGCTGAAGGTTTACTTCTGTTTCTATGCTCAGGAATCTTCTCAGTGGTGCTCTGGGTATGGTACAAGCTGCCAGGAATCAAACTGATGTTGGCTGCAAGCAAGGCCTGCAACTCTACCATTTTACTTTCTCTCCAGGCCACAATTACATTCTTAATAATAGAATATTTTGGAGAGTATCACATGAGTTGCAAAGTTAGGAAGACTATTTTGACTTTGTTCATTAAATGTGTTAGTCCAACATATTACATACCGATTTGAGTTTTCTTATAAAATAAAATTAGGACTTTTTGTTCTACATCACAACTTTAAATAACTTAAGAATAATCTTTTTGAAATTAGTAGTAATTAAATGTTACTTTAGTCCATATTCAGTCCACTCAGCTGAGGAAAATAATTATTAAAGCTTAAACTACTTGAAGTTTACATTAAATGGTAAAACTTGTGTTATAAAAAGGACAGATGAAATTACTAATGAAAAACTTTTAAATTTATAAATACATATGGATCATATATTTCTGTCACATAAGGAAATTGGTGGTATATTTGTAGGACAGTGATCTCAATCATTTAAACAATCAAGAAAATTATTTGAACTTTAATATCTTTGGAAGTGAGCAAATACACCAAGTCTCTTCCCCAACTTTATTCATTTTACTCAAAACAAACATTTAATCAGCAGAATATGAACGGTGAATAAATTGGTTCTAGTTATTAACTCTGAAATCTTTTATTTATGACTTTTTTGGGGACCCCTCCCAGAAGAGGTTAGGGTTTACTCTTGACCCCAGTGATTACTTGGGGATCATTCCTGGGATACTCTGGGGACCATTACGTGATCACAGACTGAGCCAAATTTGGTGCCATGTAAGAAAAGCATTTTAACAGCTCTACTGTCTCTCTGTCCTCACCAGGATTTTTTAATATATGACCTTCAAAGATAATAATATAGGTTACATGGTTCAAGCTCACATTTAAAAATTCCTTGTTAAAAATCCCTTGTTAAAAATTCACATTCCTTGTTTGGTGCTCAGCTGGTCCTGGTTCAACCACCAGTACAATATAAATTCTTCCTAGCACTGCCAAGAATGATCCCTGATGAGAATCAGGAGTAAATTTTGAACATTGCCAGTTGTGACCACCAAATGAACAATAACAAAAAGATTCAATATCTGCAAGCATATCTTGTAAGTATATCTTGTGGATAATATTTACAACTATTTTTAAGAATAGAACTTCCATATAACCCTGTCATTCCATTCCCCCATAACACACACACACACATACACACACAACAGTAATATGAAAAAAAAAATAAGTGCACCTATGTTCACTTCAGTATTATTTAGAATGGCCAAGATACAGAAACATCCCAACATTATGGCAACAGACGAGTAGACAAAGAAGTTGTGATAGTATACAGGCAAAATGGAGTAGAGTAATGGAGTAGAACTTAACTAATATGAAAGATAAAATCTTGGGGTTTGTTAAAACTTGAATGAAATTTTAGGGAGTCATGTTAAGTGATTTAGAAAGAAGAAAGGCAACACAGGTGATCTCATTTATATTCAAAGTGTAAGATAACAAACACAATATTGGGTAATCTTAGGGGGAATAACCTTGAAATATAGTCAAAAGGACTGTTTTCTGAATGTTCTCAGGTTAGTGGGAGGGACCCTGAGTTACTGCTGGAGGAATCCTGGTGCTCTGGTCATAGGCATGTTATTGAAGCACTACCAGTATAAAATGATAATATTGTTACTACTGTAAACATAATCTAATATTAAAATTATAAAAAAAAATAAAAGCAGTGAACTTGAAGATAGCAGCTCCAGAGTACTCAGATAGGTATAGCCCCAAATTACTATCATCTAGACCATTGTGGTACTCTACATATTTCAGTTGATGATATCAAGCCAACTCCATTTATTAAAATAATATAAAATAATGTAGAAATTTTCTGTTATTGAAGGGTTTTATTTTTATCTTTTGTTTTCTTTTTCTTCCCTTGTACATAAATATATTTTGTGTATCAGTCAGTGTTCAATTACCTTTTCTGTTATGTCCTCTAAATTTTGTTGTTGCTGTTTATTTGTTGTTCTGCCATAGTCAGCAATGCTTAGGGACCACTACTACTAGCCTCCTCCTCAGGAGTTACTGCCACTTATTCTTGGGGAATTATGCAGTACTAAGAATCAAACCTATGGTTGCACACAGGTAAGG
The DNA here is from genome assembly GCF_027595985.1 of Sorex araneus. Taxonomy (NCBI): domain Eukaryota; kingdom Metazoa; phylum Chordata; class Mammalia; order Eulipotyphla; family Soricidae; genus Sorex; species Sorex araneus. The sequence continues at coordinate 28,296,951 of NC_073311.1, forward strand.
CAAGTGTTGAATCACTAACTGACATCTCCAGTTACTCCACATCTGTTTTGGTGTTACTATGTTTGAACCTAGAATTTTTAATTTGTATTTTGTTTTGTTTTGCTTTTTCTTTCTAAATTTTTTTGGCAAAAACAATGATCCAGATGTATCAGGAAACAAAATCAACTCTGTCCAGGAAAAACACATTTTAATGTTAATAGAAAATAGGATAAAAATAAAAGGTTTGCAAACCATGAGAGTTTAAAAAAATGTACTACAGTAATAATTTTATCAACAAAATAGATTCTCTAGATAAATAGGCAATAAAAGACAGAGACAGATCTTCTATAATGATTATCAACTCAATTAATCAAGAGCATTTAATAGAATTGACATTTATATACCAAACGAAGAGACATCAATATTATTTAAAGCAACACAACAGCTGTATGGAATTTTAATTCCTCTCTCAATAATATCAAACACATGCTAACTCAATTAGGAAGTACTTTTAAATGAGAATTTGGATTAACTGGGTTTAGGGAACATTTAAAGAACCAGTCCATCCTTTAAAAATATGTATGTATATGTTATATATTATATATATAAATCATACACATAATGTACATAATCATCATCATCATAGCTTTGATCGTCAAATTTCTCAAGTGGTCTCTTCCCTCTCTGTCCATTTGTCCTAGCCTCTCTTTACTCATCCTTTCCAATGGTGCCACATTGGAGTCTCTTTCAGGGTCAGGGGAATGAGACCCATCATTGTTAATTGGTTTTGGCATATGAACATGCCATGGGGAGCTTTTGAGGCTCTCACATGTGGGCAGGAAACCCTTGGTAGCTTGCCAGGTTCTCCCAGAGGGAGAACTAGACCATAAGATATCGCTTCCGGGAGCGTGGTTTTATAGTCTCTGGATATTGGCCATTGGTGGGATTACAGGGCGCCGGGGGCAGTCCCTGGGTGTGACCACCTTGCTACTGGAAAATGGGGGCTCTGGGTAAGAGGCCCAGTCCTGATCCCAGCAGGCTTAGATGTCTCAGCCCCGGGTCCCACACACCTGGGTTCCTCTGCCAGTACCTTCATGTGTGAGGTTTGTCCGAATGTGTGGAGAGGGGCCTTGAGCATGAGTGTGGTTAGGCTCTAGATGTCTTTTGCTGCAGAAGCTCTGGGCGGGACGGGGAGGGAAAGTGAAGCCCACTCTCTCCAAGGGGCCCCAGGGAAGATAGCCAGACTTAGGGGCAAGAGACTCTCTGCATTATCCCAGAAATTCCACCAATTTTTAAGTGAAAATTGGTAGCCAAAAGTAAGAGCACCTTGATAAAGATATCATGGCAAAGACATTTTTAACTTCCCATCATTAGAGAATTTATTTTCTTAGTTTTCGGTATAACCACAGGAGTATCACAGTGTCTGCTGATAGAACAAAGAACACTGATATTCTACATCTTAATTTCTTTTTGGGATCAAATTTTTACCATTTCACAACATCAATATTTTTTCTCCTATATTAAATAGAACACTTATCACTGATGTTCTCATATTTGATAATTTCTATATTGAGTTTTAGTTATTTATCCAGGTCTGATATTGTAGCTCATTTAATATTGCATGCTTATTATGACGCAATTCTCATCCTATAAGCTTTCAAATATCTGTCAACAAAAACTAACTGTGGAAATAAACTTTTTAATTTAATTAATATGGGTCAGCATTAAAAAATCTACTAACCACACATTGGAAAATATTTTATAAATACACACGTACATTTAATGTGTATTATAAAACTAGTAACTGGATTAGATTAGAGATACAGTATGACAGATAAGGTGCTTGCCTTGTACCTGCCAATCCTGGTTTGTTTCCTATCCCTCCAGGAATGATTCTTGAGTGCAGATACAAGAGAAAGCCCTGAGCATGGCTGCATATGCACCCCACTCCCCAAACAAAACTCTAAAAGTTAAGAACATACAATTTCTAAAAAAGCATAAACTGTCATAACTGGAAAGTATCACAAAGAGCTATTCTGTTTGCATGAGATAAATTCCATAAGTCCTATCAATTCTTTAAGAAGAAAATAATAAATGTAGATGATAGGAAAAAAGAAAAAAGAAATTCATTCAAACTCATTTTAGGTCTTAAAATCAAATGAGATAAAAATTGGAAGAAAAATTACCCAATATTTATTATGGAGATAAACACATTCAAATGATATTAGCAAGCCTAATCAAGCCATTTATATGAAATATGATACACGCTCAGCAAGTCGAATTTATTCCATGAATACAAGATAGGTTTGACATCAGAAATTAATCAATGTAAATTGTGATAGGTTCACTGTAGTGAAAACATATTAAGGTCATCCCCTAAAATTCAGAATAATTTCTGAAATTGAGCTCTTACTGTGATCAAAACTTTTACACACAATAAAATAGAGCAGAATGTACACAATTTCATTAGTAACATACAGTACTTACACAACCACACTTAAATTTTAAATTTTAATATTGAATTGTATTCTTATTATAATGAAAATTCTTGTGATATTGGACAAGAAAAGAAATAAAAATGCAAATGTTGGCATTAAAGCATTTTTTGCTAGATAATGTGGCTGTGAATATAAAAAGAGCCTATGTAGTCTAAAAAAAAGCTTGGAAATGTTCAGAGCAATATATTCTGTTTAGCAAGCCTGCAGTATAATCATCATTATAAATGTTAGTGCGTTTCTCTACACTGAAAATGAAAATAACATTTTAAATATTACCATTTATTATAGTACAAAAAAGTATGAAATATAAAAAAAATAAGAAATTATGTATGCCATTGGACTGGAGCAATAGCGCAGCGGGTAGAGCGTTCGCCTTGCACACGGCTGACCTGGGTTTGATTCCTCTGCCCCTCTCAGAGAGCCTGGCAACTACTGAGAGTATCTCGCCAGCACAGCAGAGCCTGGCAAGCTACTGGTGACATATTCGATATGCCAAAAATAGTAACAACAATTCTCACAATGAAGACATTACTGGTGCCCGCTCAAACAAATCGATGAGCAACAGGATACAGTGATATAGTGATATGTGTGCCATTACAATTAGATATATTGCTTTAGGGAAAATATGTGTTACGCCTTTCCCACTATAAGAAAATTCAATAATTTAAAGAATTTTAATTTCTCTAATTTTTAGTTTTAATGTAATTTAAGGACTGAAGCGATAGCATAGGAGGTAGGACATTTGCCTTGCACAAGGCCAATCCAATTTCGATTCCTCCATCCCTTTTGGAGAGCCCGGCAAACTACCAAGAGTATCCCGCCCACATGGCAGAGCTACCCATGGTGTATTTGATATGCTAAAAACAGTAGCAACAAGTCTCACAATGGAGACATTACTGCTACCCACTTGAGCAAATTGATGAACAATGGGACGACAGTGCTACAATGCTACAATGTAATTTAAATCAAAATTTAATAAGACTTTGATGACATGTACACTCTAAATCTTAAATAAAGTAGAAAAAAATCTATAAAATGGAAACAATTGCTGGACAAACAGCAACTCATTTTACATTTGATTTAAAACTCCACAAATGAAAACCAATCAATAACATACTTGAGTTAATTTAATAATAAACAAGTGAATAGACTATTAAAATTTATATAAAACTTATATTAATTGGTTGACATTAAAACAAATTTTCAGACATTTTAATGGGGAAAGAAAAGGATGGAAATGATGCTAGAATCAAATGATTATTTTTGAAATTACTTCTATCCTTTTAAAAGAGCAGAAAAATAAAGATTAATATTTAAATATTCCAAAATTAATAAGCAGTATATAAAATATTGAGTAAAATTGCATTAACTTTTCTACTGTAAGTACTTTTAGACAACAATATTCTAAATCTTGATCTAAGTAACATGCAAGCATAACAAAAATCAGAAATCCTTAAGAATTACCTTTTTTAGGATCAACCTTTAACAACATGTTAGTTGTTATAAAAGGGCTTAATGGCTCCAGGGTGAAATACAACACACTTTAGGAAACCTTTTGGATCATTTTTTGAGGATTATTTATAATAACAATAGAATACAAATTATTTAGGGCATGCTTCCGACGAAACAGTTTGGAAGTACGGTGGAAACATTCAAAATATGATGGTGGAGGGGGCGGGGGCGGCGACCCCCGCCCACAGCAGATAGATATTTAAACCCACCTCCCCCACGTGTGCTTCCCTTTGGATCCGGCTGCGGAGCGAACATGATGGAAGAGCCCAAGGGAGCGCCCTTGGACTCCAGGCAGCCCACTGAACTAATTCCGGCATGGGACCAGAGACCCCACGGTGCGCTGAAACAGTGGGACCCGGGCATCCCCCAATTCTTTTAACCTGTCTCTCTCTCTCAACTCCTCCTCCTGAACACAGCGCAGGACTTCTCCATCTTATGAGCACCATAAAAGGGTAAAAATTTGTAGTGATGTTATTTCTGGTTGTACTTTCCCTGGACTTTATACAGAAACCCAAAACCGCTCGGCCGCTGCCGCGGCCGCGCGACCTAATGTCATCTTAGCATCAGCAATATGTAATGGTTCGCTTTTAATGGGTCGGACTTTTGTGGGAGATCCTAACAAGAATAGTAAGTCTGTTGCTGAAATATTGAAGGCAATCAAAACGGTAGCCATCTCTCTAGACTAAACTAAGCTATATCCCCACGCCAGCTGAGAAGAAATTTTCTTCTTTCTCGGGAAGAAACGCAGCGTGTCGTCAACTACAGTGTGATGTTCATTAAGCAAACAGACCTGGTGGCGTGGGAATGGGATATAAGGGGAAAAATTATGTACATGGAACAGTGGGACGCTGGTGGAATCTCGAGCCGGAGCCGATACCAGCGCAAGACCTTCGGTTCCAGAAACTGCTTCCAGACACTCTACTAGTCTACTAGTCTATCAACTAAGCCAGAGCCCCACATCTGCTGATGACGGGAAATAACCATCCTTTTCGTTTTTTTCGTTGTTTTTTTTTTCCCTTGTCAGGCAGCGTGGCGATTACTAAACAGGCGTGAACTCGGTGGCGCGGGGCAAGGGGGAAAAAGAAAAGTTATGTAACAAACAGCGGGACTTAATATCTCTATGTTCTTAGCAGTGGAGAACTATCAAATGCCTCCTTGGCAATAGGACTGCTTTTCTTTTTTGGGGGAAACCCCAACAACGGTAGTGAGTTGTGTGTTGAAACATGGAATGTAATCGAGATAAGGCATAAATGAAGTGAAACTTATCAAGTACAAGGGTGGGGACTGGGGAGGTGGGAGGGGGCGGCAGGTATACTGGGGGGGTTGGTGATGGAGGATGGGCACTGGTGAAGGGAAGGGTGTTTGAGAATTGTATAACCGACATAATCCTGAGAACTATGTAACCCTCCACATGGTGATTCAATAAAATTAAAAAAAAAATATGATGGTGGGTTCTTGTAATGATGATGGGATCGGTGTTGTAATATTAAATATAACAGATTACTGCGAACTATTTTATAAAAACAAAATAAAATAATAAAATTTAAAACAACAAATGACCTTTTTAACTCCTTTAACAAATCCATCATTGAATTAAAAAAACAAAATTATTCATATCAGAATACTTAGTATCTTGTTTCTTTTATTGGTGCTTTTTGGCTACACTTACTGTGCTCAGGGATTACTCCTGGGTCTTTGCTTAGTGATCACTCCTGGCGGTGCCTGGTTCTTGGAACTAAACTAGAATCAGCAGCAATTTCATTAAGTTTTAAAGAGAGCTGAATAAATTCTCACAGGCACAGACAACGGCGTAAGGAAAGCCATGGCGAGTATCAATTAATTAGTTCATGGGCCAATACTGAAAATGCCAGGGATTATTCCTGGATCTGTGCTCACGTGTCACTCCAAGAAAATCATGTGTGGTGCTGTGATCAAACTAGGTAGGCTTCATGCTAGGCAAGCACCTGACCTTCCATACTCCAGCTCTCTGTGTGCATGTCATAAAGTCGATAAGATGTGAGAGATGATGACCAATTGGATGTTTATAAGAGACCTTTTGGAAGAGGTGAAATTTAAACAAATTAAGCATCTGTAATATAGAAGCAGGTCAGGTGAAGGAATTGATTAGAGGAAATTCAGATATATGAAACTACTTTTAAACTTCATTGTAATGTATTCAATAACTTAAACATCTTTAATTGTCTCTAACAAAATGAGTCTTCATCTTACTCTAAATTATGTTAATAATGATAATATGAATGTGATCTCCTTTAAAATATTTTATTAAAATTAAAAGAGATAATATTTTACCTTGAACTATGTAATAAGGCTTTATAAAGTTATGGAAATTCAAGTGTAGATAATATTAATTATAGAAAAAAGTTGGAATGAAACTTCAGAAAACAGAAAACATTAGAAATAGGAAAAAAGTGGCAATGACAAAAAAGATAAATATGTGCTTACTTATGTGTATTTTACATATGGGACAGCTCTCTGCTTTCTTGAGCTGATATTCTTTCCTCCCTTTCTATTCATCTTTATGCCTCCCTTCTTCCTTACCTCCTTTCTCACTCTTTCTCTTTTCATATAAATTCTTTCTGAAACATTTTGAAATATAAAAGCAATATGAGTAAATATATTTATTCCAAGTTTCTAAGGCTTTAAAGATCATTTTAGGATTGAAAACCACAAAGAATATCTTATGAAATTGTGAATTGAACTACAGATTCTTATAGTAATTTTCCAACTATTTATGTTTAATAAATTAGTAAGAAAATCTGGTTTATGTTTAATATTCCATATTTTCACAACTGGGACAAAGTCAGAAGACTTATCTCACATACATGTATCATAATGTTATTATTTTTTCTTTCACTTTGAAATAAAATATTTTTTGCTATTTCATGAAATTGTCAAGCTTGCCTTGCATTACAATACAAAATGTATTATAAATTTGAAAAGGGACTATTCTAAATAGGAAAGGTAAAAAAAAATCCATTTATGTGCTCATTTATCCACCTAAAAGACTGTTGTCATGCATGATAAATACATTTTAGAAGAAGTTAACTGATTGATCTCATTTAACTACCACTTTCCACTTATTGGCTTAATTATACACAAAATAGAACACACTTAAGCACAAAATAAAGTATTAGATTTTAGTTTTAAAATGCCCTACAATGAAAATAATAAAACAGGAAAATAATAAAATATTTTTTCTATTCACTAAATATTTCTGCAATAAAAGCTAAATCTTAGTAAAAGTCTCAGCACAATTTTAACATACATTCAAAAAACTACGATTTTACCTTGAAGTATGTAATAAGTATGTAATGAATTCAAAAACAGTAAGAGACACATTTGTCTCTTACTGTTAAGTTCCTTTAAAAATTAAGCCATATTTATCACACTATTCTAAGGTATGCCTTTGTCTTTCAATGCATAAAAAGTAATAAAGTGAAAGGTTTCCATAGTAGAAAATTATATTGTAAATTGGAAGACATTATTTTTTTAAAAATTTTCCTTTGGTTAGACTACTCAAAACTAGCTGTACGTTTTTTGAAGTATAAATAACACAATTACACACAAATCCCTCTGCTTAAATGAGCATAGGATGAAAATCAAGAACTAGGCCACAACTGGGGTATATGTTTAACTATCAGAATTAATGTCTTAACAGAAAATGTTTTTTTCTTTTGTTGTTACAAACACTTGCATATTAATAGTTAAGTTTTTATTGACTTATTTGTTGTTCAAATGCTGTGAGGGGTATATGGCATCAATCCAAGCTATCAGCCTTTTAATAGATAAAATTCAATAGCAAGAGGCCATATGAATCAAGCATGCACCATCTCACAGCACAGGTCTGAAGACCCCTGAATGTGACCTGCTCCCAAAGGAAAGCAATTTAATGCTCCATCGCACACAGAACAGTATGTATGAATCACAAAACCTCCAGATAAATTAGTGACAGGTACATCTGAATAGGATTCCTTCTAAGTCTCTTATCTGCACCCAGGCAAGCTTGTTCCGCCCTCACTTTCAAAGATAAAGCAGCCTGACATGTAGCCTTGGCAGATTTTCACAAAGCAAGCAGTCCCCATCATCCATTATTGAGGGTTTAAAAAAACAACAACAATAACCTTATTATTTCAAGTATTGTGACAGCAAATGGGATTAAGTGAAAACTATCTGCCAGTTGAAAATTCACCAGTCAATACGAGGCTTTATGTCTTTTCTAACTATCACAAGCTCTGTGCTTTGTATTCTTTACTTTTATTTTTGACAGTTCTAATACCTTTGAGTTGTAGCTATGGCAGAGTTCAAGAGCAAAACAGCAGGTTATCAAAGACAATTTATCAGAGGCCAAGCAGGAAAAGAGATGCCAACAATTAGCAAGTCGCTGAAAGATAGATCTATGACAGAAAGCTAAAGCATACATCTGAACCAACTACTTATTCCACCAGACACTGAAGGGAAAGATTGAGGTTCTAAGTTCATTCTCTAATTACTTAAGGATGCTGACCATAGAGAATTTATCTCTATGTGATATATTGTTTAAGCCTCTTATCACATATAACCACATCTTATCATACATGTATATGAAAATTTACATATGTGTGTAAATACATATATCTAAACACATGCTTTAAGCTAAATGTCAATGAGTAGAACAAGATTATTATTAAATTTTTAACAAACCAATAAAACAATTCTAGCTTTCTACATTTACCATAGCCTAAATATATTTAATCAGGATTTAAATTAAACACCATAATAAAGCTCGTATATATTTTTATAAGCCATGTCACATATAGAATTAAGTAACACAAATCAATGGGACTCACGTTTTAGATTCTGTTGAATGACTTTCTCATACAAATCACTCTTTCTGGGATAATCTGTTTTAAATTTAAATCAAAAAATGAGAAAAATTTAGTTTTCCATGCCACTGTCACTTACAGTGCCAAAAAATAAATGCTCAATTAGCCAAGGAGAGCGTACTACATGAAAATGTAACTTGTAAATTTGATCCTTTTAAAATGTAGATATTTATCCCTCCACCCTCGGCCCACATCATTATAAAGTATCTGTCCAAAGACCATTAAGAATAGTTATAAATAATGATATTTAGTATTGAGATTAAGATCTATAACAATTAGAACAGTGATCATCTTTAGTTGGGACTGACAAAATAATGCTAGTAAGACAATATAAAGGACCATACAGTTTAAAAGCTATACAATAAAGTAAAATTTGGAAAAAATTATTATATATGTGATTCATAATGTTGAAAGTACACTAAAATTATACTAAAAATAGCTTGAAAGTATCACTAGCCTCATATTCAGTGACAATTGGGAATATAAATATGGTTGTTAATGAAGTCTCTTTAAAATTATATAGGTTTAATTAGATTAGATACATTCTTTACAGCTGCAATAATTTAAGCAACATTAAACATCATTTAAAGTATTCAAGAACTTTCAGCAGATAATAAAATTATTATTTAATTGTATATAGCTACTATTATATTTATGTCTATATGATTCATGTACAATGACCTCATTCATTGATCATTTTCCAATAATTACAATAAATGGAAAACCAAGTTGATAAAATATTACATCATCTTGTGAAGAACCATATTACAATAATAATTTCACAGTCACTGCCATCCCATTGCGCATCGATTTGCTCGAGTGGACACCAGCAACGTCTCCATTGTGAAACTTGTTACTCTTTTTGGCATATCAAATACCCCACAAGTAGCTTGCCAGGCTTTGCCATGCGGGTGAGATACTCCTGGTAGCTTGCTGGGCTCTCTGAATGGAGGACAGAGGGCAGCAGTACGGCAAATAATGATTTATATACAAGAATTTCTAAACAGATGAAAATGTAATCAATTAATTTGAGTATTTAAAAAGTAAATATTTGCATTTACATAGCGATTGTGCAGCGGGTAGGCATTCTCCTTACACACAACTGACTCGGGTTAAATTCCTTTACCTGTCTCGGAGAGCCTGGCAAGCTACTGAGAGAATCTTGCCCGCATGGCAGAGCCTGGCAAGCCACCCGTGGTATATTCAATATGCCAAAAACAGTAACGAGAAGTCTCACGATGGAGACTTTACTGGTCCCCGCTTGTAAAAAACTAAGGCACGACGCCGGGCGCGTGTACTCTCGGGCTCTCCGGCAGGGCAGCTTTGTCTCACCGCCCGTGTCCCGTGCTCTGGAATCGCTGTGTGTGCTGTCGGTCAAGGGAAGGCGAAGGAAGGAAGAAGGCCAAACTGGTTGCTTGATCAGTTTATTTCGTAATCTCTCTCTGCTTCTTCTGAGTCTGCCCCCCACCCTTTGCCCACAGTCTTAGTTTATATAGCAAAGTACATAGGGCGGTAGCACAAAGCTTGGGTTTAACATCAACAAATCAACAAAGAAGGGTAAGACCATTTCTTGAGGAGATTAATAAAATCTCATCTAGGGAAATCTTATCTAAGGAGATCTGCACAAGGGAATGATTCCAACCAAGGGTGTGTCAGGGTGTGAGCTAGTAATCTGCTTAAATAGTTACAGTAAATCTACTTCTAATATTTCTAATATTTCTAGCAATGTCATTCTGTATGAGCACAGTAAGAGATATAAAGTTTGGTTCTTCCTGAGGACATCTCACTATACAGTCCTCAGGCCAGGTTAATCTTCCGAACCCCAGCAGGGTCCTAGTCTCGTCGTTACCTTTGGATCATGACAGCATTGTCCATGATCATGCCCTCAACATGCAGTTGAGTATTGTGGCACTTTGGCCTGGCCTATCTCGATACCAGGGTAGCACATAACTCACTGCTTGCACTGGATCCATCCTGTCCCTCGTCGGGATCCTGCTTTTGGGGTGTTAGGAGCTGAGGGCAATTGAGTTTAGAAAGCAGATGCCCAGGAGTAAATATTATTGGAGTCAATCAGCTCCCAAGTTACAAGCACAATATTGTCTTCCTGTGTCCATACAGAAAGGACATTGCTTTAAGGTAAACTATGTTCCCTAAGGCAAAGCTAAAAGGACAAACCCCATGTTATCCTACACCCGCTCGAGCAAATCAATGAGCAATGGGATGACAGTGACAGTGACAGTGAAAAACTTTTAATGATATGTAGATATGCAATGCAATCATTATTTATTGAGGGCTTTTTTTTAAAACTACATAATGAAGTGTCTACATTTATGTTTAATTAGCCACTAATTCATCAAAAAAACATCTTGATCAAGAGGGGCTTTCCTCAACTTAACTGACTTTCCTTTCCTTAGAGCACTTACTTTAATCTTAAAATTTTTGATTATTTTTCTACCCCTACTTAAGATTTCTATCGTCTACCAATTGTACTAGTTTTAAAATGCAATAATGTCTCCTCCAGAAGTTAGGAACAATACTTTTTAGATGCAATGATTAGAGTTAGTCCCTCTGTCCCCCAGTCTGTATACAAGAGTGACAATATGCACTATTAACAAACATATAATCCATCACTTTGACCAATCTCTGCCGAACATCCTCCATATTTTTCTATTAACACCATTTCTCTCATATTTTTTTCCACTTGTAATTCAATAGAATTAAGGTTGATGTTCTTTCTCACTTGGAGTAGTCTTAAATAATCTTCCGTGCATGTTTATCTATATTTGGGGTGATTATTTTCTGCTTACATTCTCAGATGACCATTATATGCTCACTGTCTCATCAATAAATCATGTGCAAGGTAGACAATATAATTTTCTTTCGTAATAAATATAATTTTCTTCCGTATAAAGTTCCATGTAAATTGACATGTAAGTTATAAGCTGATAAGTAATGAAAATAAAACTAAAAATGTGAAGTATAATAGAATAAATGTCATCATCAATCCTACCGCCGCCCAAATGATAAGTCATCATCCAGGTAAGTGGAGCAACGAATATTTCTATGGGAGAAAGTATAGCACTATAGCATTGTCGTCTCCTTGTTCATCTATTTCCTTGAGCATGCACCAGTAACATCTCTATTGTGAGACTTGTTGTTACTGTTTTTAGCATATCAAATATGCCATGCTAAGCTTGCCAGACTCTGCTGTGCGGGCAGAAAACTCTCAGTAGCTTGCCGGGCTCTCTGAAAGGGACACAGAATCGAACTGGGGTCGACCACATAGAAGGTAAATGCCCTGTCCGCTGTGCTATCACTCCAGGACTGGGAGAAAGCATAACAACATGGAGTCCCATAGGTATATTGTTTGTCAGAGCAAATGAATGATCAGAATGATGAAATCTCATAAAATAAAGCATAGAAACCGCAGGAAATGAGACATATAATAGACGGAAGATAGAGAAAGTACTTCCCCATTAAAGTGTTGTTCACCTTTTAATCAACACATTCATAAGCAGGCAATATGCTTAATGTTTTATATCAAAGACACGAGTAACCTTCCTTCTATCAGGTGTGAAATCTAATTCAACTTATGACAAACTGTACACTATTAGGCAAGTAGTCTAGCATCTCTTAAATTCATCTTATTCATTAGGTAACAGAGATCATAAAAATATTCACTGCATGAACTTTTGTAAAGATTTAAATATAACTTCCACATAAATTATTCTCCACAAAGTTCGGTACATAGAAAATGATTATAATATAAAGATATATCATGATCAAGATCACGAAATCCCGTTAATCATTGATTTCTCGAGCGGGCTCAGTAACTTCTCATTTCATCCTTTTCCTGAGACCTTGGAAGTCTATCTCGACTGGGCCCTCCCAACTCTGTCACACTGGGGGCTCTTTCAGGGTCAGGAGAATGAGTTCCAGCTTGTTACTGGATTTAGCATATGAATACATCATGGGAAGCTTGCAAGGCTGTCCCATGTGGGCAGGAAACTCTCAGAAACTTGCCAGTTTCTCCCAGAGGGAGAAGTAGACTACAAGATATCATGCAGCCGCTGCGGCCTCGAGCTTCTGAGAGCTTGCTTTTAAGTATCTCTCTGGATGTTGGCCATTGATAAGATTACACATACCTGGATTCCTCTTGTGGTACCTTCATGCATGAGGCCTGTCCGAACATGTGGAGAGGGGCCTTGAGCATGGCTATAGCTAGGTTCTGGTGGGCTTCCGCCACCAGAATTATAAAGATATATAATTATAGAAAATTTTTCGATGGAACTGAGGGCGAATATTTCCTCTACATGAGGCTACGAAAGTGATGAAAAGAGTTTTCAAGGAAATTGTGAAGTTTTTTTTTAATGCACAAAGGCTAATTTTACAAGTTTGCCCTTAATTTTAATTAGAACAATGTTTTGAAAGTTGGGAAAAGAACACTGGAATACATTCCTGAATATAGGTAGTAGTAGCTAAAGCTGGACAAATATTTGTAGGTACACTAATCAAATAGTAAATCCAGATACATTTTAGATTTCCTTCTGTTTCACATTCTAATCTTCATTTTAAAGAAACCTTTAAGAAATCTTAATAGTTAACTGTCTCTTAGCCCACACTCCAACTTTTCAATGGACATGATTCCTTGTTAGGAATCATTTCACATCCCTACCTAAGTTCACCACCACTGTCATTAGATGGCTTCCCTCTCTGTCCATTTCCAGGGCCAGGACATTAAAGGACAAGAGTGGTTTGCCCTTCCTCCCTGGCCGTTGGGAGCTTGCGTTTGTTGATTGCCTCCCAAACCTGCCAATTACTTTTGTCTCCTGATCAGACTCTGACTTATAAATATTGTTTTTCCCTTCTCCCTTACTGTCCTTCACATGGTTAGTTATTTCAGAGCAAATGCTTTGTGTATGGGTACAGGAAGACAGTTAAAAGGACAAGCCTGTAGCTTGGGAGTTGATTGACTCCAGATAATATTACCTCCTGGACATCTGCTCTCTCGACTTAAGCCTCAGTTACCCTTACTTCCTAAATCCCCCAAAGTAGGGTCCCTATGAGGAACTGGATGGACCTAGGGCAAGTGGTGAGCTACCCTGGCATCGAAATGGGCCTGGCCAAAGTGCTATAATGCTTAACTATATGTTAAGAGCTTGGTCATGAACAAATTCTGTCATGATTCAAAAAGTAATACCTAGATTTGGACCCTGCTGGGGTTAGGAATGATTGATCCGGCCTGAGCACTATAGTCTGAGTCTGTGGCAGGATGTCCCTAGGAGAGTCACCCTACAAGCCTCAAAGTGTCTATTTCTGTGTCCACACAGAATGGTAAATATTAGGAAGTAGAATGAAAGGTGATAATCAAGTTGCAGGTATAAGGAGAGGAAAAACACACCTTAAGGGCTGTTTTGCCTTTGTGGGTTGCAGGCATGGGTGGGTAGGAGATAGACAGAAAGAGAGAGACTAGAAGCGGGGGTAAATTGAGTGAGATAGAGTTCAAGAAAGATTGAGGAAGAGAGAGAGAGAGAGAGACAGAAGGAAGGAGAGACAGAGCTAGAGGAGGTGGAAGGAATCACAGAGAGAGTTATAGAGTGAGTTAGAGAGGGTTGGGGAGAGCTGGAAGAGACAGGAGGTTGAATAGGCGGCAACTAATAATCAACCAGCTTGGCCCTCATATCTCCTTCATCTGTCCAAGACAACAGCCATCCCGCTGGAGAGCCATCAAACATCCTTTAATGTGTAATACCCAAGAGAAGGAGTTTACACAACTCCGAGGGATGGGTTTTCACAACTCGAGAAATGGGATTTCACAGGACATAATTTAGTAACTGAAATGAGAAGATGGGGTTGCAGCCATTCCCTTCACCATTGGTTGTTGATCAAGACGCCAAGTTAGTAACTGGACAAGGGGAATTCCTGAAAAAAAAATAAAAACAAAAACAAAAACAAAAACAGGTAGAACTCAAGTTTGGTGGCCCTGCCCCCGCCCAGGCTACTAAATAAGTTAGCTTGTTTATTAAAAATATTTTCAAAAGAAAATAATTTTATCCAGAATTATTACTCACAGGTCTCTCAGAGAGCAGTTCATTTCAAAATAAAATTTATAATTCTACCCATTTTCCTCTTATTCCTTTAATCAGAAGTGACTATTTGATTCTTTTATTTACTAAAAGTGTATGAAAATGTTTACCTACCCAAATCACCATCTTAATCTGCAATAAGTAATATTCTAAAATATTTATACTAGAAGTAAATGAAAATATAAACTTGAAACTGCAAATAATAGCCTTTCAAATTTTCTTCCGGATCTCATGCATGGACACACATAAACACACACACACGCACAGACACACAGACACACAGACAAAGCACGCTAATAGCCCAGCTTCTTTTTCTTTGCTTAATCTTCACCTAACTTTTCATTATCTGATGTACATATTATTTTTAACTTTTTACCAGTTTTAAATTCCTTTTTAGGCAACTTGTTAATCATTTCCTTTTTTTTTTTTGGTTAAAATTACTCTACCAGCTGTTTTATTTCAGGTCTTACTATATTTCTCATCCAAGAGAAGGGGAGTATTTTATTTTACTGAATTAATTTAGTGTAATGAACCTGAGTTAGGAAGGAAAATTGCCAAAGTCGAGAACTTCGATTTTTTTTAAATGTCTGTGATATGAAGCCTGCAGTGTCTGCATATAGTATCAATGTCTCCTCTGTTCTACATCCATTAAAAAATGTATTTTATTTTTAGAGACTGAAGAGTGAGTACAGCAGGTAAGGCACATGTTGATCTGAGCTCAATCTGTGGCACTCCATATGGTAGGGAAGCATCTCCAGGAGTGATCCGTGAGCATAGAGCCAGAATTAAGCCCTGCTCACTGGTGAGTGAGCAAGAAGAAAGAAGGAAGGAAGGAAGGAAGGAAGGAAGGAAGGAAGGAAGGAAGGAAGGAAGGAAGGAAGGAAGGAAGGAAGGAAGGAAGGAAGGAAGGAAGGAAGGAAGGAAGGAAGGAAGATAAGAGGGAGGGAGGCTTGTTTTAAGTTTAAATAATAAATAATTGGCTTTCTTAAGCTGCATTTCCATTGACGTATATATAAATAACAGAGGGCTTATTTTGTTTCATGTGCTTTTATGCCCTTATTTTGTTTTGTTTTGTTTTGTTTGGGGATACACCTAATGATTATGAGGGGTAATTCCTATCTCTACACTCAGGGATCACTCATGGTGGTGCTCAAAGGACCATATGGAATTCTGCAGATCAAATCCAGGTCAGCCATGTGTAAGGCAATTATACTACATGCTGTATCATGTCTCTAGCCCCTGTCCAATGTGCTTTGAACTTATTTTAGGCATAAAATTTATACATAATTGTAGGATAACATTAGGTTTGTCCTGTTAGCCTTGCTTCAGGAAACTTAGTCTACTTAAAGCAATGTTCTTTCTGTATGGACACAGGAAGACAGTTAATATTATGCTTTGTAACTTAGGAGTCTATTGACTCCAATAATATTTACTCCTGGGCATCTGCTTTCTCAACTCATTTGCCCTTAGTTCCTAGCACCACAAAAGCAGGGTCCCAATGAGGCATGGAATGGACCCAGGGCAATCTATGAGCTAACCTGGCATTGAAATGGGCCAGGCCAAAATACCACAATACTCAAGTATAAATTGAGATCATGGTCATAGACATATGCTGTCATGATACAAAAGTAACGATGAGACTAGAACCCTGCTGGGGTTAGGAAGACTAACCTTGCCGGACGACTGTGGTCTGGAATATATAGTGAATGTCCTCAGGAAGAACCAAACTTTAAGTCTGATATATCTCTTACTGTGCTCATACAGAATGACACTGCTAGAAATATTAGAAGTAAATTTACTATAACTATTGAAGTGGATTACTAGCTGAGGAAGGAAGAAAGCGACACACACTTGTTTGGGTCCCACCCTTGAGCAGATCTCCTAGTAATCTGGAGTATCTCCTTCGATGAAATTTTGCTAATCTCTTGGAGAAATGGTTTTATCCCTCTTTATTGATTTGTTAATGTTCAACCCACCTTTGTTTCATCACCCTATGTAGTTGCGATATAAACTAAGACTGTAAGAGAAGAGACAGAGGCAAGACAGAAGCGGCAGAGGTAAGACAGAAGCAAGGAGAAGAGACAGATGCGGAGAGAGGAGACAGAGGCAAGACAGAGAACACAGGAGAAGAAACAGCAAAGAAGACACAGAAGCGGAGAGAGAAGACACAGAAGAAAGAGAGGAGACACAGAAGCTGAGACAGAGAGAGGTTGGAAGAAACCAGAGGAGAAACTACAGAGACAGAGACAGAGATAGAGAGACAGACAGAAGAGAGCACAGCAGCACACACAGAAGCAGAGCACATGGAGGAGCCATCCCCATCCGGTCCATACACAGTGGCTCGAGAGCACCGAACGTGAGTAGCGAGCTTGAAAGAGAAATGCCCCAAGAGCCTGCAAACAACAAGACACACATCATCGCACCCCTTCCCTTGAGTGCGAGTGCGAACCTTTGTAATTTTTACACATAATCCAAAAAAAATTCTCTTAAAGTGGTGTTTATAAATAGGTTTTTGTAAATATTTCATTGTGGTAAAATAAACTAACACCAAAATGTAATGATTTAATAATTTTTATAATATTAAGCATATTCACACTGCATTGTAATCTTAACCACTACTATTTCTAGAATGTTTTACAACTACTTAAAGTAAAACTTAACCCATAAATAACTGCTCATTTACTCCTTGTTCTCAATCGTGAAAACCACCATTCCTCTTTCTTTCTTGGGAATTTTGAGTATAATTAGGTAGTTTTTGTAAATAAACCGTGCTCGAGTATCTTTTTACTTCACCACTGTACTTAGCACAATGCCTAAAATTTTCAACAATGATATAAAATTTGCTGGCATTTTCCTTCTTTATTAAGACACTAATATTTCATTACATGAATATGTAACATGTCTTGTTTATTTATTTATCAACGTACATTTGGGTTGCTTCACATTTTCTTTATTGGTAATATTAATACTATGAAAAAAGTGTTTGATTTCTATAAAATCTTGATTTCAATTATTTGGGTACATATATATGTATATGTACATATATACACATAAAAAAACAGGAAAAGGCATTTCTATTTCAAATTAATAGGATCCCATGATTTTATTTTATTTTCTTCTACTCGCTTTGTAGCACTCATTGACATTTCAAATAGAGTAAAATAAAAGCTTGATTTTTTTTTTATGGAAATTTTAGTTATTTTGCTGGCACCAACTTAAATGCTTAGCAAAATATTCACATCCAACTAAAGTGATTTGGTAAATATTTCTCTAATATAAAATAGTCAATTGCATTAATTCAAGTCCATTGCATTTATACTTACACAATATAAGTATGAAGGTATCTGATCTGAAACTAGGAATAGATTTATTTTATGTCCTAGAAAATGTTAATGGCTTAAACATGGTATATTACTGATAAATACTTGTTTATTACATTTAGAATGATATAAATTTTGCAAATTTAAAAATGTAATTTTGAGCAGCTAATGCATGCACATGATTCAGATAATGGTAAAAGAATACTCAATGAAAAAAATATGCCCCCTCCCACATGATCTGCCAGGAACTTTTTCTTCCTACATATACAAATATCTATGTGCTTTATTGCTCAGTAGGCTGTTATATCTAATTTATTACAGATTGATTTTTTCTAGTTAACAATATTTCTTAGAAATCTTTTTATATTGATAGAGTTGACCTTTTTTCATTCCGTTTTATGACCACATAGAATTCCATTACATGGATATATCTATCATTATTTGCCCTAATTCATAACAGTTTTGTTATCTTATATTTTCTCTGTGTGTTTAGCTGTATGTGGGCCTACTATTAAATCTCAGAAAGCAAAATAGTGAAGCTCAATGTTTTTAAAATTTCCCCTCACACAATATCAATTACCTAGTAGTTTGTGTTTTTACTTTATATATACAACCAGCATTCAATCGATGCCCACTATTTCCACTATTATCTTTTCAACTAGATTTGCATAATTATCTCACAAATGCTCTCCCACTTTTAAAATTTCCGCATTACAGTTTAATCTCTAAGCAATAAATAGTTGGAAATGCAAGGGGTATCTTCCAGAATCAGCCAAATTAGAATAAATAAAGATCACACTGGGCCTCACATTGAGAAAAACCAAAATCCTTGGATGAAATACATAAATTATTCCAAAACTTAAAAATAAGTGGTAGCAAGTAGACTGAGTAGGAAGTCAAAGCTTATAAAAGGAGATCTTGAGTGGGGTTGAATTTGCTTTTTCATTCTCTCTCCCAATTCTTTCCAGCCTAAAGTACTGGACTGTCCAGAAGCTGCCACAGCAAGTGGTGCAATAGGTACAACAGCAAAAGCTCAAATACTTTGTAGGGGACACAAACAGGGAGAGCAGAAAGGAAATTAAAATCTTTTCACTTTTATCTTTTTGCTCCCCATCAGGTGAAGTCAAAGTCTCGAAGCTTCATTCCCATATTAGTAAGGACATTTAGAGGCAACTGAAATACTGAAAACAAATCCTGCAACAAGATAAGGAGTAAGAGATCCTTAGTCATATAAAAGTCTGGGTGGAAGACATATAAACCAACAATAAAAGAAACAGAAACAAATTTATTGATGGAAGGATCAGTAAAGTAATGACTTTACTACGTCAATTAAAAAGACATCAGGGGTTGGAGCCATAGCACAGAGGGTAGTGTGTTTGCCTTGCCCGTGGCCAACTGGGTTCGAATCCTAGCATCCCATATAGTCCCTTGTGCACCGCCAAGGGTTAATTCTTGAGTGCAGAACCAGGAGTAACCCCTGTGCATCACTGGGTGTGACCCGAAAAGAAAAGAAAAAGACATATCAAAGATTAGATTAAATCTACTTTGAATATAATTATATAAAGAAGTTTAAAAACCTAATTATAGTAATCAAAAGAAACTCGAGTGACTAGACGGATATAAGATAAATTAGATTTCAGAATGCAAAAGTTAACAACAACAAAATAGTTTAGGCAAGATAGAAATGGGTACATTTTTAAAGGAGGCATGTTGATACAAAATGCTTTTAGATATGGTGGATAGCTTATATTTGTGGAAAAACAAACTTATAATACAAATAAAATATTATGCATTTTTAGTTTGAAACTTCAAGAAAAAAATGTGCTTCGCTTTTTGGTCACACTCAACTGTGCCTAGGTCACACTCAACTGAGCACTCCTGATTCAGTGCTCAGCAATCACTCCTAGCAGGCGTGGGAGAGCATTTGGAGTATGAGATATCAAACCTTGCGTTAGCCATGTGTAAGGCTGTGAAAAATACAAAAGTGCCCGCGGAACGGGGTATGTGTCTGTGTTGTTTGCGGCTTCTCGGGGCAGCGCTCTCTCTCTTTCTCTCTCTCACCACTCAAGTTTAGTGCTCTCCAGACACTGTGTGTGAACTGGATTGGGGTGGCTCTTCCTTGTGCTCTGTTTCTCTGTGTGCTGCTGTGCTCTCTTCCGTCTGTCTCTCTATCTCTGTCTCTGCCTCTGTAGTCTCTCTTCTGGTCTCTTCCAATCTCTCTTCTTCTGATCTCTCTCCAGAGCCCTTCTCCTCTCTCTGGAGCTGCGCTCACTCTCACCTTCTGACTATGACGCTTACTTCTGACATGCTTCGTGCTCTTTCCCCTGCATCTGGCTCCGATGACTCCCTGATTCTCTTTCTCTTTGTGCTCTGCTTCTGTGTCTTCTCCTCCTACTTCTCTTACAGTTTTAATTCATACAGCAATCACATAGGATGGTGACACAAAGGTGGGTTGAACATTAACAAATCAACAAGGAGAGGCGAGACCATTCCTCCAGGGGACTAACTAAATCTCATCTAAGGAGACTACTCCAGGTTAATAGGAAATCTGCTTAAGGGCAGGATCCAATCCAGGGTGTGTTGCTTTCTTCTTTTCTCAGCTAGTAATCTGCTTAATTAGTTGTAGTAAATCTACTTCTAATATTGCTAGCAAGGTCATTCTGTATGAGCACAGTAAGATATATATTAGACTTAAAGTTTGGTTCTTCCTGAGGGCATTCACTATATATTACAGACCACAGTCCTCAGGTCAGGTTAGTCTTCCTAACCCCAGCAGGGTCCTAGTCTTGCCGTTACTTTTGGATCACGACAGCATTTCTTTTGGATCATGTTTTCAACTTATAGTTTAGTATTATGGCGCTTTGGCCTGGCCCATTTCTATGCCAGATTAGCTCAAAGCTTGCCCTGCGTCCATTCCATCCCTTGTTGGGCTCTGCTTTTGTGGTGCTAGGAACTAAGGGCAACTGAGTTGAGAAAGCAGATAGATGCCCAGGAGTAAATCTTATTGGAGTCAATTAACTCCCAAGTTACAAAGCACAATATTAACTTTCTTCCTGTGTCTATAAGGTAAACAAAGTTTTCTATGGCAAAGCTAAAAGGACAAACCTAGTGTTATCTAACACAAGGCTAATGTCGCACTACTGTACTATCTCTCCATTCCTTAGACTTCAACAACTTTACAGATATTAATCAATAGAATACACAGAAATTTAGAGTACAGATCTCACCAATCAACATTAATCAACACTTAAAATTACATTAAATAAGTACACATTATTCTCTGCAATTATACATTATTCTCAAGTATACATGGAATATTTACCAAAATAGAGTATATCTTCTGTAACAATGCAAGAGGAATATTGAAGAACTATTTCCTTTTGTTTAAGTTTTGGGGGGTCACACCTTGTCCATGTGCAGTGTTTATTCTTAACTCTGCATTCTGAAGAACCACTCCTGATGGGAATAATGGCGCCATATGCAGTTCTGGGAATCAAACTGATGTCAGCCGTGCCCAAGGCAAACAAACTACCTGATGTACTCTCTTGTCCTGAAATGTCTTTCATTCAGAAATAGTCTGCTAATTACCCTCTTGATAAAGATGTTACTTTTCTCACTATATAATATATGTTGTTGATAAAAGTTATATTTGCTGTGTTTTTTCAATTTTTTTTTCCAAACTGTTTTCTCCAGTCCTGTTCTTCATGTCCTTCCAGCTCTTTTAAGTTCCTCACTTAAACTTTGCTCACTTCCAGAAACTAATGAAATCAGCCTCTAAGCTATCAGAATAATATTCACAAACTATGAATTTATTCTTAAAATTCCTTTGATTAGAACAAAATGCTTATTAATATTCTGTTAAGAGAAAAACCCAAAACGTTGAATCCCGGACACACTGACTAGCAACATTAGTTCCTATTGTCCATTAAGATAGATAGATAGATAGATAGATAGATAGATAGATAGATAGATAGATAGAGATACAGATCTGTATCTAAATCTGCACATGCACACATATACACACATATTTGTTTGTTTGGGAGGCACATTAGTGGTGCTCAGGGCTAATTCCTGGCTCTGTACTCAGGATCACTCCTGGCAGGCGAGAGGATATGGGGTGCTGAGGATTTAACCTAGACAGCTGCATGCAAGGCAAGCAACCTAGTTATTGTATTATCTCTCCAGCTCCTAAATTGTTATATATTTTGAAAAATGCATCTTTTTTCTTTTCAAAACATCCATCTCTCGTTAAGACAGAATAGGATGATTGAATTAAAAAAGGCTACACTTTTTTTTTGGAATAAGTTATAAGTTGTTTTTATTTCTATATAGTGAATATTCAAAGTTGGTAAATAACTATACTTTTTTGAATTCTTGATACTTGTGGTGCTTTCCTTGTTCAGTTCTTGTCATGTTGAAAGCACACAATGTGTTCTTTGCTGAAATGAACAAAAATAAATTAATGTAAATCTGACAGCAATACCTAGAGTTAAATAATTCAATGAATCATGAAAAAGACATTCATCTGGAGAGCAATGCTGTTACAAATGTTCCTATAAAATATATCTGCAATTAAATACTCAATATTTGCTTTGGGTACCTGAAAATTAATCAAGAATGTTGACAATCAATTATATAATGTTTAAAAATATATAATAAATATATCAAATAGGATATAATTGTAAAAGTATCATATTATTAGGTGTTTCCAAAGTGTCAATTTAGTACAATACAGAATATTGAATATTTGCATAGCTAAACTTTTATTTGAATACTGAATATACAGTTCATGTATTTTATTATTTTAATATGACATCAAGACACTCCAGGGCACATTTCTTTATTTTGTTTATTCATGTCTAAGATACATTATGAGCTACAAACCTAAAGGTAAGTGTTTTAACTGCCCAAATTATGTATTAGTAGACCAGTAAAACGCACCCTGGAGCATCTTAATCTCATAATATGTCTCCTACTTTTATTTAAGGGAAAAAAAGTAATTATACTTCAACAAGACTCATGCTTTAAAATCACGGTATTCTTCTTTTCATATTTTATGTACTAGCAATGAAAAACAATGTCAATTTCTTGTTAGAACATTACTAGAGAAATGATAAATTATGCCACCTTTCTATTGAAAAAACAAATATGTCTGGTAGAGACTTTGTGTGTGCGTGTGTGTATGTGTGTGTGTGTGTGTGTTTGGGACACACTTGGCTGTGTGTGGAACTTAATTCTGACTGTGCTTAGAGAATATTCCAGGAGAGCTCTGGGAACCATCTGCAATGCAAGGAAAAAACCTGTGTGGATGACTCAAGACAAATACATTGTATGTTATACTATCTCTTATGCACCAAGTATTTCTACTAGGTGTTCATCTATATACAGACAACCCATGCCTATGTGAGTAACATATATTTAGGTCGAATAAGTCTCTTATGGTGGCAATCCTAAGAGAGATAATTCAAATTATTAGAAATAGAGTGTTTCACTAAGTTTAAAACATTTGATAACCTTTGATGTGCTTTGTCATATAGTTCAAATAATTTTAAATTCATCCGTAATAACATTTCATCAATTATCATTTTTGCCTTTCTGTATCATATTTACCACAATCAATATGTGAAATTGCATTTTATAATTGATCAACAAATGATAGATCTAGGTAAAGGAATGGTTATATCAAAAATAAATGTTAACTCCCATTTGGAAGAAATTGAATTAAAAAAATTGAAATACACATGCAAAAATATAATAAGAGTAAAAATGTGTCATAATAAAATTATAACACATGTCAAGGAAAGGCGACTATCATTCATATAATATCTAATGTTTTATGTAATGTTAGTTTGTTTAATTATCATATTTAAACTTAGTACAAAGTTTATTTTACCTAATAAATAATAAGTCCAAAATCACAGATATTAAGACTCTTGTTAATGTCATTAATAGCATTAAGATTGCAGGACACATCTGAAATGTGTGAGATTGAAGACATTTATTTCTTATCATTGTAATATTTTAAATCTAAATGTGTTCAGCTCTTTAAATTTTTATTAACACAACAACCAAACCTTAATGATTCAATCATCAGGTTGGGAAATTGCATATTGAATGTTTGTTATATTTAATTTTCCCCATAAATGTACTGTTTAAATTTAAACTATCTTTGGATAAATAGCATCTCAGAGCAGAAGAAATAATGGTGACTGCATTATTCTCAAATTTACACACAGATGTGTGACTGTATATAAGTGACAATATTATTTTCAAATTTATATACAGACACAAACACACACATATATTTTGGGGTCCACACTCAACTACTTACTGCTTACTCCTGATTCTATGCTCAGGGATCACTCCTGAAGGGGATGGAGACCATACATGGTGCTAGAAATTGAACAAGTTTACAAGTTACTTCTTGTAAACTTACCTGCCATAAATACTCTCGAACCCTTTCAGATAACATTTATTTTATAGAAAATAAAAAGTCACAAAAAATGAAAGTTGTGTGAATTTATGGACTCCCTTATTATTTGTAGAGTAAATAAACAATAGTAGCACCGAATTGAATATCTGAGAAACTCATTGTGTAGGAGGAAAAAAATGAACAGTTATTTCATAGGTTACAAGTATTGAATTACAACAAAGTTGTTAAGGTTCTTCTTTTGTTATCCTTTTTTACGCCATGTACAGTGACATTCCTTTAACATATTATTTGATTTTTTTAATAAAACAAATAATATGTTTGTTTAACAACTACTGGTAAATACAATTTAACTTTCGTTCATACATTCATATTTGTCATCTTGAGTATTTAGTAGGATTCAAACACTGTGTTGTGATGACATAAAATTAAGAACTCCAGAATCCTACCAGTGAGAATTTATGTTAAGGAAATATTTGTAGTTTATCTTACTTTTTAAAATTTAGAAATAATGGAAAAGAAATGACGAAGTATACCCATAAAAGAAAAGAAATTTGGGCCTGAATGATAACACAGCAGGGAGGGTATTTGCCTTGCACACACCCGACCTGGATTCAATCGCCAGCATCCCATATGGTCCCCCAAGAATAATCAGGAGTAATATCTGAGTGTAGAGCCAGGAGTAACCCCTGAATATTACCTGGTGGGACCCAAAAAGAAGCAAAAAATTAAAAAAAGAGAGATTTATTTATCATCTATTGCACAGTTTAGCAATATAAAGTGAGAATAAACAATGCATTGAAATCACATTGCAGGGATTAAATTTCATGTAAAACATTTAACCTTTAACCCAGAGATGAAATCAAAACTTGGAGTAACATAATTTTTTGGAACAGTATGCTGAAATTGAGGGTATATTAATAAAAATTAAAACAAGCTAAATTTTTATGAAACACTCTAATCACACACATATAAAATATACAACACTCAAATGACTTCATTTTATATTCAGTAGATGTGAGTCACAAGACTATGAGAAAATGCATTTCAAATCAATTAAAATTATATCATTTAATGATCTTAATAACTAACAAAAGCAGATACAATTTTTATCCTCTCCTGTAGCAAGCTACTACAGTGGTTTTATTATGTGTTAAATTTATTATTGACAATACAGGTGCATGTTAGCTTTTTCAATTTTAGAAACAAAGGCATATACTTTCTGAAGCAAATTTCTATTCTGAGTAGAGAAACAAGAGATTTATATTTCTATATCATGTTCCAACATGCGTTTGTCTTTATAAAATTTTTTAAAAAGCGCACTTCAGATTAGTTTAATTGTTCCTTATTGAAGGATCATTATTAATAGTAATAGAAAATTTAACTAGAATATTAAAATAGCATTAATTTAGTAGTCTATCTGAAATATTCTTGGCATAGTAGCCATCTTCTTTCTTTTGGTAGCAATTGTTTTTAAGAGTATGAGCATTTTAAATTGAAAATTATGCCTTCCCATGCCCACCAACCTAGGATAACTATCCTTCTAGAAATTGTGTAGACCTTTTCCCACGAACTGCCCTCCATCTTGCTAAGAAGTTTTTGGGAATTAAGGATTTTGTTTTCACTGAACCTCATCTACTCCCTTGCTTTCTTTCATAATATGCCCTATATGGGTGAGAGCATATAGTTTTTGTTCTTCTACTTTTTATCTATTTTACTAAAAATTCCATATTCCATTCCGTCTTTATTATAGCAAATCAAGATTTTATCTAACACTTGAGAAGCTCACATTACTTTATAGATTCTGTGTAGAATTCTGTATAGATTTTGTATGGATACTTTATAGAATGTGTAGGATTTGGGTAGAAATGCCATAATTCTATGCTCCTTTACCTGTTGTTCTCCAACAAGGCTTTGGGTTGTTCTTAAAATCTAGAAATTATAAATACCACTGCAATCAACAGAGGAGTGCATATATAAAATTAATTCACATTTTTACATATTTGTAGTAGATACCAAAGAATGGAATTGCTGAATCATTATGTAATTTTATTTTTTAATATTTGAGAAGACTCTATACTCTCTTGAATAGAGGCTTAAGCAATATGCAATTTTACAGTGGTAAATGAAGATCCCTTTACTTTGTATCCCATCAGTCCTATGTTTTACCTTTTTGACACACAGTGTTTTCACTGGTTTTAGGTGACATATTATAGTCACTTTGCATTTACATAATAATTCCGAATTTGAAATGTGGTGAACATTTTTTATGTTCCTGTTGGCAACCTGTTAATATTATTTAACAAAGGAGCTGAGAGCATAAAATCCATAAATAGTTCTCATAAAACTGGTCAGCTACAAGTAAAAGAATAAAATTGAACCCTCATCTCACATCACATTTTAAAAATTATCAGAGTTTCTTTCATGACTTGACAGTTCATTGCTACAGTTTCATAAGCTGTCATACTTTTAGCTCAAAATATCATCCATTTTTGATTAAAATTTGTGAAAGTATAATTTTGTGTCTTTTTTTATGTGAATATCTAATTGTTCCAGTATTATTTGTGAAAATGCCATTTCCAATGGCTATTTTTGAAAAAGGAGCATTTTGCCAAAGATAGGTTGACTATCATTATGTAGATATCTTCCCAGTAGATAATATTCTGTTATATTCTATGCCTATTCTCTACCAGATCATCATGTCTTTCCAAACTTGAATGTGGTGAGTTCTGGAGCTGGAGCAATAGCACAGCAGGTAAGGTGTTTTCCGTGCACGCGACTGACAGGGGTTTGATTCCCAGCATCCCATATGGTCCCCCAAGCACCTCCAGGAGTAATTCCTGAGTGCATGAGTCAGGACTAACCCTGCGCATTGCCAGGTGTTACCCCCTTCTAAAAAAATATAGTGAATTCTGAACAACGGTTGTGTCATTTCTTCAGCTTTCTTTTCCTTTAACACCATGTCTATTCTGAGTCTTCTGTATTTCCGTATAAACTCTAAATTTGGTTCATTAACATTCACACAATCATTTTGATTAAAATAGCATTGAAATTACAGATAGAATTGGGAAGATGTCTAAAGAATATGAACACTATTTATAAATATAAACTATGCCCCATTGTTATATGGTTAGATTAGATTTTATTAGCTACTTTTCTTGTTTTCCTCATAAAATAATATACATGTAGATTTGAATTGTACCCATCTCTTGTTTTGCTAATATAAATGGTGCAGTGTCTTAATTTTGCATACAAATAAACAGGGGATTTCTTTATTTTTGGGAACCTACCAAGACATGCTTGTGGATGCAGTGGTTCAATACAATGGCCCTGGATTGTGGTGCTGCTCATGCCAAGTGGTTCTGGAAAATATCTGGTTCACCCTAGCAATACTCTAAGACTTTCAGGGCTCAGGTGCAGTACCTTGTAATGCTTGTGGCCCCATATAATTAAAAAATGAATGAGAGCCAGTCACATGCAAGGAACATATCTTTATTATCTCTCTGGTCCCAGATAATAGGGTTAACATTAGTGTTTGCTACAAAATCCGACGTCTCTTGCTCTCATGGAAGATTATGTACTTATTTATGTTAACCCTATTTGATACATAATTTCCCCTAATAATTTCTCATAGTATAATTTCTTTTGTCTTGATTATTTCAAAATATCTACGTAGACATTCAGGGTATCAGCAATTTACCTTTCATATACCTAGTTAATTCTTCCATGTTTTTCAAATTTTAATTTGTATGAACTTACCACAGTATCCTTTTATATCTTCTATTAATATCCTATATCAACATCCTACACATGTTCTCCCTCAATTTTGTATTAACAATATCATGCCTCTTATATATTAATTCTGATTTTTGATAATCAACTATGTACCAGATGTTATGCTAGCTATTGGAGGTGCAAAGGATACAGTGTCAAGCAAGAGTTTACATTTGTTGTCTTCACAGAGCAGATTTTAGTTAAAACAAATTTATGGTTTCCTACTTCAACAATGCAATAAAATCATAAAGGTAGAACCTGCCCTTAATTGTTATATTATTAGTCTTAGTCCTTGGCATAGAATAGTGATCACTGAAGAATAAAATTCTGTCCTGCAATGGGAAAATCTTTGGCTCACTCTCAGAATTTCAATTTAAGGAAATATATTTTATTTCATTTATAAAGATTATAAATGTGAATTACAATTATATATATAATGCAATGTGAATTATAATTGTGCATGTAATATCCATAAATTCCTTAAAATTATATTATTTCAGTTTTTCAAAGTTAATTACACCTGGTGACAAAACACACACACACACACACAAAAATCCCCAATAATTTCTGAAACTCAAGTCAACACGTCAAATTACTATTCTTGGTAGAAAAAAAATACTAAAGAGTAAGATTGACACTGATTGAAAGATATATGGAGCGTATGAAATTATATTGAAAACTGAAATGCAGGGGCCAGGCTTTCAGAGTTAAAGCCTTGCATATGGATGACTCTGCTTGAGTTCCCAGCACCATGTGTTTCCTGAACACCAGGAGTGATTCCTGAGCACAAAGCCAAGATGTTGTCATGAGTACTGCCAGCTGTGAGTCCCAATACTGCCTGGAACTATTGTATATTGAAAATATTGAGAAATTTTGTCACAGTTTTTCAATGTGACATGTTAAATTTCAGTACAAACACATTCATAAAAAGTTTTTTGTTTTAGCGATTCTCTTTACACAGTGAACTAGTAAAACACCTGATATAGACTAGCAAGGCTAAGGTCCATGTAAAACTCCAAGAAAACTGTTCTAATCCATTTTATTTCTATTTTATTTTACATAAATTATCTTAAATATTGGCATAATTTTATGAATATTTGTTCTCTAGTCACAAGTTTTCAAGTACTATAATGGGTTTTTTTCTTTTAACAAATTTTTAAATAAAAATGCAGAGTTTTCATAAATAATACCTTTAAATTGATGAATTTTCAAATAATTGTCAATCCACATTCATTAAATTTATTGCCTACTTATTTATTAGTTTAAATACCCCCAGAGACAACAGCTGTGTGCTATCTACCCTGAAGATTTACCAAAATCTCTAAATGTGTATTGAATCATTACATGCATGAAAACTTTTCATGAATAGAATTGTAAATTATGGTGCTTAAAAGAAATTATCAAATTAGTTTATGAAATCCTCCTTTTTATTACTAATTTTGTACTTTATCTTTGATATATATCTATATTTTTTCATGTATGTGATGTTTATGCTAGTATTTTTCATAAAAATAATATGTAATATAAATATATATGTAACATAAATATAAAACAATGTAATATAAATACATTGTTTGTAAAATACATTTAAATAAATGCATTTGTTTAGCTCAGTAAATTAAGAAAATATTTATATGATTATTTCTTTATTTATTTATGGTAATATTATGCATTTCTATTTTCAAATTATAAATAAATCCGTGAACCACACGAAAGAAAACCAAAAGAAGGAAGCATAATAAAAATCTATTTAATGAATGTGCAAGGCATTATTTTTAAATGTTGTCAATTGCTTATTTTATCTAAAATGTACAATATAATGAGAAAATATTAAGTTAATGGATTCGATAACAAGTCCATTATTACCAGAGCTGTAGTGTGACTTCTGCAGCTCTAAAGATTATAGCTGAGCTACAGAAGGGGGGAAAAGTATATCATCCATTACATTGAGCAGTTAATGATATTTTATTGCATTATTTATCAAGTACTCTGGATATTATTTGTAGCTGCAAGTTTGACCTTAGCTAATCATAATTTGATGAATGTGTATATCATAAAGGCTTTCTGACAAAATGCCCTATTGTTTTATGAAGTAGGAACATGAACTAGTATTATGAAATTCAGGAAGAGTGTAGTTTCAAGATATTAATGCTCAGGCACTTACTGCAAGACAGAATAGATGCATGTAATTCAGACATGGCTGCTGAAATTTCTTTCTCCTTCAGTAACATAAATATTCAAACCATCTGTCTTAAATGAATTCTGCAAAACATTTTTATAAATGCAGCAGGAAGAATGAAATGATAATATATTATTAAAATATTGCGATTTTTATTCTATCAGGAAGATGTGAAAAATCAGAAGCTTTATAAATTGTTACTTATGGCTCTGTATTTAATTATATTTGAAATATATACTTGGGAAAGAAAACATGGATTTTATTTAAAAGATAACAAAACCTGTGTAATTTTAAATCCAATCATTCTTCTTTGAATGAAAACACTATGACTTGCAAATACATAATTATTCCATTATGTGTACTTTCTCAAGATTCGCTATGAGAAGTTAGCACATAATAAATTGCTTTTTTAAATGTAAAGTAATGGTGGTAGCAATACGATAATAATTTCAAGAAAATCATATTGTTTTTCGCAGTTCTTTAACATTAAACTTGGAAACTTACTTTATACATCTGACATCTATATTTAAAGAGAGGGCAATAATATGATTTAAATAAGAATTGGCTCCCAATTAAAATATATATTCTATTAAATCATGGTGACTCTCAATAAAATATGATGGTTAATAAAATACTTTAATTCATTCTGAAACAAAGGCTTATCCTCCCTCTATTATTTGG
Source organism: Sorex araneus (assembly GCF_027595985.1). Classification (NCBI taxonomy): domain Eukaryota; kingdom Metazoa; phylum Chordata; class Mammalia; order Eulipotyphla; family Soricidae; genus Sorex; species Sorex araneus. Next base: position 28,328,293 of record NC_073311.1, read on the forward strand.
AAATAATTTGTAATCATAAGAGAAAGAAATAAAATTTTTATGCTTTACAACTTGTTATGTCTAACACTGCAGAGCTTATCCTCTCAAAATATAGCTGAAAGATAATGAAGTATGTCCTACAACTTGTTATATGTAATACTGAGGATTTTTAATTTTTTTCCAAAGAATAGTTGACCTATAAAATCTTATATTATTTGTAAATAAACATTGTAAGTGAGAAATTGAATTATTGGTCTAGCAATTATTTTTATTTTTCCTCTTTTGAAGTATAGCATATTTTCTAATAACAATGACTTGGCTGACCAGGTAACTGTTTTAACCACATATAAGAGAATAATAGTATAGAAGTTTCATATAGTTTTAATTTCATTTGACTTGTATCCTCTCTGGATTTTCTTTGGAAGAGAATGAAATTCATTAACAGCTAGACATTTAATTTGGTCCCTGATTGAAGCGTATGAAGCCAATTTAGACCAAGCTGAGCCCTAGATCATATATTACTGAATAGTAGTTGAAGTCACTAAACGTTTTACAGTAAAACACAGTAATTTGTGATGATTGACTCAAAATTCAGTTACTATTGTTATAAGCAAAGTTTGAAGTTTGGTCTGTGTTTTATTATTCAGCATTATTGTTGTATGTCTCACAAATATCTGTTATCTTTTGGAGTATTACTGTTAAAACAACTATTTTTTCTAAAATGTTATAATTAAAATTATTTTTAAATTTGTTTTGTTTTGGGGGCTGGAGCGATGGCACAGCGGTTGGTCTTCTGCCTTTCACATGGCTGACCCGAGATCAATTCCTCCGCCCCTCTCGGAGAGCCCGGCAAGCTACCCGTGCCTATTGGATATGCCAAATACGAATATCTAGAGTATCTAGAGTATCGAGCCCGCGCGGCAGAGCCTGGCAAGCTACCCGTGCGTATTGGATATGCCAAAAACAGTAACAAAAGCATCTCTAAATGAGAGATGTTACTGGTGCCTGATTGAACAAATCAATGAGCAACCGGATGACAGTGACAGTGACAATTTTGTTTTGGAGCACACCTATCTGTGCACAGAGATTATCCCTGGTTTTGTGCTCAGGGATTACTCCTGGCAAGGTGGAAATTGATTGCTGGGGGACCACATGGCATGCCTGGGATTGAAAACAGGTTGGCCACAAGCAAGGCAAGTTTCCTTCCTATTATACTATCTCTCTGGCTCCTCTAAGTTAGATTTAATTGACATAATGAAGGTCTAGTGATAGCACAGCAGGTAGGGCCTTGAATGTGGCCAACCTAAGTTTGATTCTTTCATCCCTCTCAGAGAGCCCGGCAAGCTACCGAGAGTATCTCGCCCACACAGCAGAGCCTGGCAAGCTACCCATGGCATATTTGATATGCCAAAAACAGTAACAACAAGTCTCATAATGGAGATGTTACTGGTGCCCACTCTAGAAAATCGATGAACAACGGGACAAAAGTGCTACAGTGCATATATTAAAGTTACTAGTGATTCTGGGACAGATATTTCTTCACCTCTCTAACTCACTGTAACCATACTGGTGCCCACTTGAGCAAATCAATGACAGTGACAGTAACAGTGACAATTAAGGTCCAAAGCTTTATTAGAACAACCTAAGAACAGAAACAACAGCAGAAACACCATATACTCTCAACTATAAAATTCATTTGACATTGGGAAATAAAATTATATTTTATCAATTTTCTCTTTCCCTCCCCGCCCTGAGCAGAGGTCCTGCACCCAAAGACCTCCAGAGCCTAGCCAAAGCCATGCTCAAGGCCCCTCTCCACATGTTCGGACAAGCCTCATGCATGAAGGTACTAGTAGAGGAACCCAGGTGTGTGGGACCCGGTGCTGAGACCTCCAAGACTGCTCAGATTGGGACTGTGTCTCTCCCGCCCAGATTTTCCAGTAGCTAGGTGGTCACACCCAGGGATTGCCCCCAACACTGTGTAATCCCACCAACAGCCCAAACCCAGAGACTTAAAACCAAGCGGCCGTGCAACATTTTATAGCCCAGTTTTCCCTCTGGGAGAATCTGGCTATCTACCAAGAGTTTCCTGGTCACATGGTAGAAACTCGAAAACTCCCCATGGTGTATTCATATGCCAAAACCAGTAACAATGTTGGGTCTCATTCCCTTGACCCGGAAAGAGCCTCCAACTCGGCATTGTTGGGAAGGACTAGTAAAGAGAGGCTTCTAAAATCTCAGGGCTACGCTTTTGGAAAACAGTATGGACGATTCTCAGAAAACTAGAGGTTGAGCTCCCATTTGACCCAGCAATACCACTGCTGGGAATATATCCCAGAGAGGCAAAAAAGTACAATCGAAACAACATCTGCACATGTATGTTCATCGCAGCACTGTTTACAATAGCCAGAATCTGGAAAAAACCCGAATGCCCCAAAACGGATGACTGGTTGAGGAAACTTTGGTACATCTATACAATGGAATACTATGCAGCTGTTAGAAAAAAGGAAGTCAAGAATTTTGTAGTTAAGTGGATGGGCATGAAAAGTTTCATGCTGAGTGAAATGAGTCAGAAAGAGAGAGACAGACATAGAAAGACTGCACTCATCTATGGTATATAGAATATCAGAGTGGGAGACTAATACCCAAGAACTGTAGAAATAAGTACCAGGAGGTTGACCCCATGGCTTCGCGGCTGGCCTCACGTTCCGGGGAAAGGTCAACTCAGAGAAGCGATCACCAACTACATTGTAGTTGAAGGCCATGTGGGGGAAGGGAGTTGCGGGCTGAATGAGGGCTAGAGACTGAGCACAGCGGCCACTCAACACCTTTATTGCAAACCACAACAGCTAATTAGAGAGAGAGAACAGAAGGGAATGCCCTGCCACAGTGGCAGGGTGGGGTGGAGGGAGATGGGATTGGGGAGGGTGGGAGGGACGCTGGGTTTACGGGTGGTGGAGAATGGGCACTGGTGAAGGGATGGGTTCCCGAACTTTGTATGAGGGAAGTATAAGCACAAAAGTGTATAAATCTGTAACTGTACCCTCACGGTGATTCTCTAATTAAAAATAAATAAATTATATAAAAAAAAATAAAATCTCAGGGCTACGACGAATGGAGATGTTCCTGAGACCACTCAAGAAATTTGATGATTAACGGGAATGATGATGATGATGATGATGACGATGATGATGATCAATTTACTCTATAAATGATAATTAATTTGATGACACAATATAAAATGTAGAAACAGTGCTGAAAAAATAGAAGAATAAAGCATTTTCTTTACATATAGCAGATCAGTTTTGTGTGTAGCGCAAAACTTGATCTCCTGAGTATTGCCAGAAGTGATTCCTAAGTACAGAGCCAGGGAAGTGCCCTGAACATCACCAGGGTAAAACAATTTTAGGACCTTACGCACATATGTGTTATGTGCATATATAAGTACACGTATACATGTATGTGTATGCATATATACATATATACATGTTTATGTATATGTATATATTCACTTCATCACATATCACACAATCATATATATATTTTAACTGGTAAAATTATGAATAAAGTTTTAGCACCTTTAAATTTCTGGATATAATAATAAAAATTCATTACAAAAGAAGAGTTGATGAAACTTTATCTAAGAATGTGAGCCTCAGAAAGACTTTTATCAAATATCAAACAGAATTTCATGTGTTTAGAATATATAATTTCATAGGGTAGAACTGAGTTGATTTATTTTCCACTTTCATGATCCCTTCACTATCCTGGTATTAAGCAAATGATACTATGAGTAAACATATCTACTTCATAGAAAGAATTTAAAATATTACACAATGTAAATTATTTAATTCTTGTGTTTTCCCCTTCTTTTTCATTTTATGTGGCATTGTAATAAAGCAAATTTTTACTCTAAAATATAGTATATTAGGTAACTTTCAGAAAAGCAGGCTTTTGTTCATTTGTCTTTGTTTTATTTTTAGGTCACACACAGCATTTCCTAGGGCTTACAATTTATTTTCCATGGAAATATTTTAACCTACAAATGAGAAAATATTTTCTCATTAATTTTTTTTCATATACTCACAAACATTTTAACAAGGTTTAAAAAGTAATTTGTAATTATGCTATGTATAGTTATCTTGCCAGAGTTTTTTTGAAAAAAACAGACTAAAAGGCACTAATTTGCCTTGTTTTCACTTATAATTATATCACATTGTATTTTATTGGTTATTTTTTGGTACTAATAAATGCCTTTTGTTTTCATATGTTTGGGGACCACACCCAACAGTTCTCAGGGCTCCCTTTTGGTTCTCTAATCAGAGCTCACTTCTGGCCTGACCTGGATCTTTGTGCTATACTAGAGATTCCACCTATTTTAAATGATTATTTTCTTTAACTATATAAGGCTCTTCATAACTTATTTCTGAAGAAGGAAGTATTCATGAAGAAACAAAATGGTTAAGCCAGTGACATTCAGCATTTTTTTTAAAAATCAGAATAGAAAAATAGAAACTACCTTGTGTACCTACAAATTGTGTATTACTCAGCAAGTATTAAATTTATCTGAATTATGTTATACACACCAATAATACATTCAAGGAAAGCTCCTTCAGTAAAATTTGTACTTTGCTATTCATAGTCAAACAAAGTGGTTTTTAATGTAGCACTGAGCTCTGATAGTTTAAAAGTGCAGTGACCTTTTCTATTTACAATTCAGTGAATAAGAACTATAACACCGTAATAAGTTCTCCATTTGCTTTTCCTTGAAATGTGCAGCATAGTTTTAAAGTGGGTGCCTTCACAAACAGAGCCATCCGGTTCCATTTTGTTTGTTTTGGTATGGCTGTGCCTGTGCCTCTTGATAGTGATGCAGTATAAATTTGAAGAATGGGCCAACGACAAACACCATAGTTTCAGAAAAATTCACTTGTAATATGAATAGATTATCAACAAAACATATTAAATGTATAGTTAGAACATATCCTAACAATAAATCTACATTTTCAAAGACTGTGTATTTATTTAATTAATAGAATTGTATTTCTATGGCCAGAGCAATAGTAGGTTTGTAGGGTGCTTGCCTTGCACAGTGTGGACCTGGGTTTGATCCCCAGAATCCCATACAGATCCCAGAGCACCACAAGGAGATTCATGAGTATATAACCAGGAATAACTCCTGAACATCGCTGGGTGTGCACCCACTACGCAAAAAAAGAGTTTTCTCTCTAGTTATTTTTTGCTGATATTTTTATGCATAACGAAAATATCTGATATGTTTTTAATTATCATGAGCTCTTTCTTCAAGATATCTAATATTCTGTAAGAGTATTTTGGATTCTGTAAAGACCTGATTTAAAAAAGAATTAAACATACAATTAAAATGTGTAAAAATGATAAAATATAAATCTCTATATTCAAGAGATAGATCAAAGTACTGGATGCATGTGAATCTAATTTGGCAGTTATTTTAGAAATTAATGCTTAACTCTCACTTAAAATTTTAATTAATTTTTTAAAAATGAAACATGTCTATTATTAATTTTTAAAACAATACAGATCATTTTTAGCCATGAATGAACAAAAACTAAAAAAAAATCTATGGCTATAACCTGTGCACTTTGAATTAATCATTAATAATAAATGTTCAGAACCAAAGAATATTTGAAAATTATCTTGTACCAGAAAATAAAGTTCTTTGGAACTTTAGACTAAAGTAAACTTGCATTTGCTCACAAGGAAAAAATGGATTATATTGACCATTTTCTATTTACCCATCATCAAATAGCCCCTCACATTTCTACTGGATTTTTGTTCTCTTCTGAAACATCTTTTAAAAATTATTTCAGAGGACAGCAGTTAGAAAGCAGAAAACAAGGGGTCAGGGTGATATGGTACAGCAGGGAGTTTTCCTTGCATGTGGCCGACCCAGAGATCCCTTGCATCCCACTGAGGTGCCTAAGCATAGCCAGGATTAATCCCTGAGTACAGAGCCAGGAGCAACCCTGAAATTCGCCATGTGTGATCCAAAAAGACAAAAAAACCCAAAACATAATCCAACAAAGAAAGCAGAAAATCACTATGTAGCAGAAAAGCAGGGAGTTAAAAGATACTACTTGGACCTACGTATTTTGCCTTTAATATAATTAAATATCCCAGTTAGGTGAATGAATGTACAATTAATTGGCACCATTATAAGAAAGATTAAGTACAAAGATAGTCATTTTAACCAGACTTGTGTGTTTAAATGGTATTTAAATATTCCCAAAACATATACAACAGTTTAAAGCTGCATTCCTTAACTTTTATTGCCCCCTTTTGGGGGCTACACCTGAATGTTGCTTAGCGATTACTATTGACGTCGCTTAGGTGACGTCAATAGTAATTGAATTAGGTATAGAATACTAAATTAAACACAGGTCAGCCTCATGCAAGGTAAGCACCTCAACAGTTGTACTCTCTTTTCCCATCTGATAAGTGTTTTCTTTTTTTTTATGAGAGAATGGACTTAAGGAATGAATTTTTTTTTTTTGAATTATCACTGTGACTATATCACTGTCATCCCGTTGCTCATCGATTGATTGTTTTTAGCCTATCAAATACACTATGGGTAGCTTGCCAAGCTCTGTCCTGCGGGCGAGATACTGTCGGTAGGTTGCTGGGCTCTCTGAAAGGGACGGAACAATGAAACCTGCAAGGCAAACGCCCTACCTGTTGGTCACATGCAAGACAAACGTCCTACCTGCTGTGCTAACAGTAACAAGAAGTCTCACAGTGGAGACATTAGTGGTGCCCGCTGGAACAAATAGATGAACAACAGGATGACAGTGCTGAAGGTAAATTTGGGATTAAGGCCACTAAACATCTTCACAAGTCTACCTGCTCTAATATTTTAGAAAATTTAATATTCAACTAGATGAAATCTAAAGTTTTCCTATATTGAATGGAATCATTTTCATTATAATACATAATGAAAGTATTTTATGCAACTAAATACTTAAGTTTAGACTGCATTTTTAAATAATAAAAATATACCCCATAAAATTACTTTTAATGTAAGTTTTCTATCTTATATAATAAAATGTGTTATTTATGAAAAAATAAGTGTCTTTAAGTATAGTAAAACAAAAACAGTATCATCATTATCTGAGAACAATATAAATATATAATATTTTTGTTTTTATTTCTTCCTTATTTACTAACACACTCACAAAATAGACATATTTATTTTTACTTAGAGAAATGCATCTGTTACTAACTAGGTTGGTGACAAATTTAATGGGGTTTATTTCAAAACAACAAAAAGTTTCTAACCTTTACCATTACTTTATTAAAGTCATTTATCATAATATACTTGACACTTGACATTAGATTTGAATTACAGCCAGTAATTTTATTGCTTAAAATTACCAATGAAGGAAAATAAAACAATGTCATTTTATTCTTATACAAAGAAAACATAATTTATTTATTTATATAAAATAATTTCCTTTTCATATAACATATTGTACTTGAAACCATGGCTGAATTGGAATCCCGTATTATTTGCCATTTTCATCAAATTTCATAATTCTATCATTTATTTATAAATCAATAACAACCTTAGTTCTGCTATCCAATGATATGCTTTAAGGCACATGCTAAAATATTTTTATTGATGCAAAATAGGTTTTATTAAAAGAAATTTACTTAGAAAAATGTGAGGAGAGAATAGATGCTCAAGGAAGAACACAGGCTTCTCTAGAGAGGAAAAAGTCTGAAATATCTTTTTAAAATATCCTTAATTTTGGGCTGAAGAAATAGTACAGTGGATAGGGCAGTTAGTTGCCTTGCACCAGGCTGGCCCAAATTTCATTGCTGGTATTTCATATGGTACACGATCCTGCCAGCAATGTTCCCTTAGTGCAGAGCCAGAAGTAAGCCCTGGACATCACTAAAGGTGGCCCCCAAACCCATATATATATATGTGGGACCCGGAGCTGAGACCTCCAAGACTGCTCGGATTGGGATTGGGCCTTTTTCGCCCAGATCCCCTGTTTTCCAGTAGGTAGGAGGTCACACCCAGGGACTGCCCCCGGCGCCATGATTTCCACCAATGGCCAACAGCTAGAGACTATAAAACCAAGCTCCAAGACGTCTTATAGCCTAGTTCTCCCTCTGGGAGAACCTGGAAAGATACCGAGAGTTTCTTACCCCCATGTGAGAGCCTCACAAACTCCCCATGGTGTATTCATATGTCAAAGTCATTAACAATGTTGGGTCTCATTCCCCTGACCCTGAAAGAGCCTCCAATGTGGCACTGAGAAGGATAAATAGAGAGGCGTCTAAAACCTCAGGGCTAGGATGAATGAGACGTTATTGAGACCACTCAAGAAATTCGATGATCAACGAGATGATGATGATGATACATACATGTACATACATACATGTATATATGTACACACATATATATTTATATATAATATTCTGATAGCATATATAATTATCCATCATTTCTCAGAATAGGGACTGGAGCATGGGGTATCAAATGCCAAACATACAAAAGATAACCTTTAAAAATCATAGGTATGATTAAAATATGTGAAAATAAAAATTGTTTTGTAATATTGCATATGCAGAGTTCAGTACTCAAAAAATTGATGAGAGTTTGGAATAAGTTTTTATTTGCTGAAAAATACATACCCTATTATGGCTCAGTAGGACTAATGTCATTTTAAAGTGGAGTTTACTAGGGTTGGATATTACTTTTTTTTTTCCCAAGTTTAATCAGTTTGCCATTTGGTTCAACAATTCCCTCAGGTGCAATTTGATTTAATGTCATAAAATGGTTTATACAGTATGAATTTGAGGATAAATCACATCCCTCACTACCCTATGAGGTCCATGTAATACACACTTGGTATAAAGACAATGTTTTTACAAGAAGATGAAGACATATTGTAGCTTTATGTCTGCCATAAGGTTTAAAGCCAACACAGAAATTTATGGCTAATTTTTTTTTCTTTTTAGAAGCACAGTCTAGTCAAGCATTAAATGTATAGTTAACAGATATCCAATAGTCACAAGAGAGTTGACAACTTAAATTACTTAGTTATAATGAAGATAAATAGCAAGCTAAACATGGGCATATATTGCACCCCACAATGCAATTGATTCTAATGTTGTTGCCAGGCAACTTGCCAGGACAGATTAAAAATACTTCCTGTAATTTGATGCTCTAAACACACACACACACACACACACACACACACACATTTTCACATGGTTTTAAAAGAACGATTAAAGCTCTTGTGTTTAAAAAATGAGTGTGATTGCAAAGTGTATTTTAACGTTCACATGGGTGAAATAAAAATTAAATTATCTTTTGTAAATATGTTTCCTAGCTTCATGGTGTGAGTCTTTAATAAAAATAGAACCCATCACAGATTTTCAATTATTTATAATGCATTCAAGGAGGGGAAACGTTTATTTTGGGGATAAATTGAGTGTTCTTAGTGGATTTATATCACTGTTTGAGATTTTACAAGGCAGAAATTAACTGGAAGAAAACCAGAAAGCATTTCTTGTCATTCTTGTAAATAGATTAAGTGGTATTAGTCTGTTAAGCATATTTTCTATTAAGGAATTATTAAAAATTTATTAATTACAATCATATAGATTTATCTATAGTATATATTTATTTTTAGTTTTGTTATTCTAAATTTAAATATACTTTCTTTTTGTTTTTGGTTTATATCTGGAGATGCACAGGAGTTACTCCTAGCTCACGCACTCAGGAATTAACTCCTGGCAGTGCTCAGGGGAATTGAACCCGAGTAGGCCGCATGCAAGGCAAAAGCCCTACCCGCTGTGCTGTCATTCCAGCCCCTAAATATAGCATGTATTATTGAAGGGGGAATTATAAATTTTTCTAGATAGAGATGATAAGGAGTAGATTCTATAATAATTTTCACTCAGGAAAATAAGCTTATTGTTTGCTTCTTTTTCCTGGGCTGCTTTTTTACTGTCTTTTAAGAAGTGTTTAGCTATCTATTGCAATGTAATAATTGACTTCAGAATACTTCTCTAGTTCAGACTTCACTGCATTCCATGAAGATCAGAAAAAGATTTAAGACATCTCTACTTTAACATGTTTTTTTTTATTTATGAGCACACATAAATGCATTTGTTAACTGAGTTGTAGCAGTTTAGTTGGGAAAGTCAAAGCTTATGAATGAATATATCTGACATCCAAATAACTCCAGGGAGAGACAAAGATCTATTCCACTACCACTACAATTATGAACTTTAAATTCTCAGAATTCTTTTCCTTATTTTACATTATATCTCAAAGTTGCTTGATACGAATTCACAAAATTCAACTTGCAGCTTTTTATTAGGGCAACTGAACTTTATCTAAGAAATACTATGTTGCAAGAATTGTAATAGTTGTCAAATACATTAAAATAAACATGACAAAAAAATATCCCTGAGTTGTTTAACTTGGCTTAATTAGACAAAGTCAGGTGCCATAGAATATCACTTATGTGTGGTATCTTAAAATATGTATATATAATTCACAGGTGCAGGTAAACTGAGAGTTGCCAGAATGTGTAGCAGACATGACTGAAATGACTAACGGGACTCAAAAGCACCAACCTCTCAGTACAAAATAAATAATTTCTGGAGATGTACAGCATAGTGATTGGAGCTAATAAAATTGCACTGTAATTTTTAAAATGTTATAAAAATTTCATCTTAAAAGTTATTATCAAAATTAAGGCATACTTATGTATTGATGATGTTAACTAAACCTGCTGAAGTGATGTTTAAAATATAAATAGATATAAAATCATATTGTGGGGCAGTTAACTGCATCTCAATAAAAATGTCCAGAAAATGTTCAAGTAAATTAAAAATCTCAAAGAAAAGCACCAGCAAATAATTGCTATATAAAGGCTATATAAATAGCCTCTTGACATATGTCAAAATGAGAGTGAATGCTTAAGAGCTAAAGAAAATGCATTAAGAAAGATAGTTCAGAGGAAAATTCATGAAATATAATTTTAAATAATAGAGTTAGATGTTTAAAATGGAACACAGCACTTTATACATTGGAAGATCATGAATAGTCAGAAACATAACTGTGTAAGTAAAAAAAATGGTGAAGTAATATTGTACATTAGGTTCAGAAAGAGTAAGCTCTATTGACCAAAAAATGTGTAGTTGGTTGGCTGACATGGAATGGATGTTCTTTCTTAAGATCAGTGGGACAGAAAAGAAACAGGTAAAAGTCAGGAGGAGACAAAGAAGATAGGCAACTGAGCAAAACAAAATATATAGAAAAGAGGTGTAAAATAAATTTTAATGGCAAATATACTAGTTATGTTGTAGTATACAAAGGACCAATATATGTTAGTGTTTTTGAGTTGACTGTGAAACCAATTATCAATTATTAAAGCTGTATTTCCTCCCCTGCTAATTCCAGCTTCGTATCTCTACACACGATGTTTGAATTAAGATTAATTGGAATTTAAACACATTAGTATAATGGAGTGATAGCACAGCGGGTAGGGTGGGCGTTTGCCTTGCAAGAGGCTGAACTGGATACGATTCCTCTGTCCCTATCAGAGAGCCCAGCAAACTACCTAGAGTATCTTGCCCACATGGCAGAGTTTGGCAAGCTACCTGTGGCATATTCATTATGCTAAAAACAGTAACAACAAGTCTTACAATGGAGACTTTACTCCTGCCCGCTCAAGCAAATCGATGAGCACTGAATAATGGTGACAGTGACAGTATAATGGAAACAGAGAAATTGAAAATGGAAGAAATGAAGGGGGAGAGAGAGAGGTGGGATATAGAGATGAGATTAAAAACTGATTTGTTAACTGTTTTGCTATTAATTGTGCATAATATATAATCCATTGATGGTTTTTGTTGTATAGAAAAAAGAAAGTTATCTAGAAAAGTTTGCAGTAAAGAGTTTTAATTTTCCTTTACAACTTTTTATAAGAATAATTTGAATAGTTTTCATGAAGAACAACCCAAATATTGATAAGAGATTAAAAATAAATAATTTGACAATTTCTATGTATCCAAGTTAATTTTAATAATCAAGAACTTGAAGGAAATTGACTGTTGTGGAAAATAAATGTGATTATTCTAGGAGTAGATTGTAATTAGTGTTAAATATATTCTCAAACCAGGAAATCACATGCATCAATCGATACACTGTACAGAAAAATAGATTCTTGCTTTTTCATTATTTCCCTCAGGAATATGGTGTTTACAATATCACACTTGTTCAGCAAAATGTAGCAAGGTAATATTATTCTCTTAAGAATAATTTCAAACCCAAGAGTCTCCTTAATAAAATGCTGGCACATATTAGCTACTTTGTATTGATTTGGACAATATATAACTTATTAGAAAAAATACCATGTTTTAAACCTTCAACACAATTTCTTCAACTGTAAGTGGTTTAAAATAACCATTACTTATTTTTTGAACTGAAATAGATTTAGTTTATGTTGAAGATCTATATTCCTAATTATTGTGTTTTCTCTGGATTTCCTAACTATGTATGTACCTTAATGGTTGACTGCTCAATAGGAGATTTGATGTCCTGTTACAAGTGTACTTGTTAAAGGGCTGTTTCACTTTGAACCAGATTGGGAAGAACTGCTTGTTAATTCAAGTCGCTTTCCTCAAACTGACATTTCCCTAATTTCATCAGCAGAAGTAGTAGCTGTTTGAGGCCATATTGCATGTTATAAATGATCTTGCATTTTTATAAGACTAACATTGCTTTTTTTGAAAACATTTAACCCATAATATAACTGGTATATTTGTACTGTAACCCATAGGAATTTATGAAAATTACCTCTTGCTTTAAACTTTTCTTTGGTTTTGGGGTCACACCTTGTGGTGCTCAGAAATTACTCTGAGCGTTGTTCTCATGGAACACTCCTGGTGAACTCAGGGTGTTATAGGTGATGCTGGAGATCAGTCCAGATTAGCTGCATACAAGCAAGCACTTTATCCACTAAACTATTAACCTGACCTAGATAGCAGATTTCATTTCCCAAATTACCATGAACCTTACATTTATTGACATTTATTGACATCTATAACATCAAACATGATATTATACATATAAAGATAACTACAATGCTGAGCCTGTGAAGGAAGGTGGTAAGAAAGTTTACTTTTAATTTTTGATAGTAGTCTTAATAATATTCTATAATCTTAATTTGCATATTCAATTGATACTTCAAACTAATTGGAAATGGAGTGAATGGTCGAGGCTTATGATTTTTGAACCACCAATATATATATCTCTTCTTTGCCAGGGCAATTATTGAATTGTCTGGATATTTGATAAAAGAATTGGGAAGTTATTCATTTTTTTTTGTTATTGAAAATATATTTATTGTAAATATTATGATTTATTGTAGTTAATTTTTTTTAATTGATTTATTTTTAATTAGAGAATCACCGTGAGGGTACAGTTACAGATTTATACACTTTTGTGCTTATACTTCCCTCATACAAAGTTTGGGAACCCATCCCTTCACCAGTGCCCATTCTCCACCACCCGTAAACCCAGTGTCCCTCCCACCCTCCCCAATCCCATCTCCCCCCCACCCCACCCTGCCACTGTGGCAAGGCATTCCCTTCTGTTTTCTCTCTCTAATTAGCTGTTGTGGTTTGCAATAAAGGTGTTGAGTGGCCGCTGTGTTCAGTCTCTAGCCCTCATTCAGCCCGCAACTCCATTCCCCCACATGGCCTTCGACTACAATGTAGTTGGTGATCGCTTCTCTGAGTTGACCTTTCCCCGGAACGTGAGGCCAGCCTCGAAGCCATGGAGTCAACCTCCTGGTACTTATTTCTACAGTTCTTGGGTGTTAGTCTCCCACTCTGTTATTCTATATACCATAGATGAGTGCAATCTTTCTATGTCTGTCTCTCTCTTTCTGACTCATTTCACTCAGCATGAAACTTTTCATGCCCATCCACTTAACTACAAAATTCTTGACCTCCTTTTTTCTAACAGCTGCATAGTATTCCATTGTATAGATGTACCAAAGTTTCCTCAACCAGTCATCCGTTCTGGGGCATTCGGGTTTTTTCCAGATTCTGGCTATTGTAAACAGTGCTGCGATGAACATACATGTGCAGATGTTGTTTCGATTGTACTTTTTTGCCTCTCTGGGATATATTCCCAGCAGTGGTATTGCTGGGTCAAATGGGAATTCAATATCTAATTTTTTGAGAGTCGTCCAAATTGTTTTCCAGAAGGGCTGAACCAGTCGGCATTCCCACCAGCAGTGAAGAAGGGTCCCTTTCTCCCCACATCCTCTCCAACAGCGGTTGCTTTTGTTCTTTTGGATGTGTGCTAGTCTCTGTGGTGTGAGGTGGTATCTCATGGTTGTTTTGATCTGCATCTCTCTGATGATTAGTGATGTAGAGCACTTTTTCATGTGCCTTTTGGCCATTCGTATTTCTTCCTTGGTAAAGTTTCTGTTCATTTCTTTGCCCCATTTTTTGATGGGGTTGGATGTTTTCTTCTTGTAGAGCTCAACCAGTGCTTTATATACCATTGATATCAACCCCTTATCTGATGGGTATTGTGTAAATATCCTTTCCCATTCTGTGGATAGTCTTTGTATTCTGATCACTGTATCTCTTGCGGTGCAGAAGCTTTTTAGTTTAATGTAGTCCCATTTGTTGATCTCTGTTTTTACTAGATTGCTTAGTTCCGTGTCACCTTTGAAGATACGTTTATCTTCAATATCGTGGAGGGTTTCGCCGACCTTGTCTTCAATGTACCTTATGGTTTGTGGTCTAATGTTGAGGTCTTTAATCCATTTTGATCTGACTTTTGTGCATGGTGTCAGGTCAAGGTCTAAACCCATTTTTTTGCATGTGGTTGTCCAGTTGTGCCAGCACCATTTGTTAAAGAGGCTTTCCTTGCTCCACTTCACATCTCTTGCTCCCTTATCAAAGATTAGATGATCATACATTTGGGGTTGTGTGTAGGGATATTCCACCCTGTTCCATTGGTCTACAGCTCCGCCTTTGTTCCAGTACCATGCTGTTTTAATTGTTACTGCTTTGTAGTAAAGTTTGAGGTTGGGGATGGTGATGCCTCCCATCATCTTTTTCCCAAGAATTGTTTTAGCTATCCTTGGACGTTTGTTATTCCATATGAACTTTAGGATTGCTTGATCCATTTCTTTGAAGAATGTCATGGGTATATTTATAGGGATCGCATTGAATCTGTATAATGCTTTAGGGAGTATTGCCATTTTGACAACATTGATTCTCCCTATCCACGAGCAGGGTATATGTTTCCATTTCCTCATGTCCTCTTTGATTTCATGGAGTAGCGTTATGTAGTTTTCTTTGTAAAGGTCTTTTACTTCCTTGGTTAAGCTGATTCCGAGGTACCTGATTTTCTGGGGCACGATTGTGAATGGGATTGCTTTTTTCATGTCCCTTTCCTCTGCCTCATTGTTTGCATATATGAAGGCCATGGATTTTTGGGTATTGATTTTGTAGCCTGCAACTTTACTGTATAAGTCTATTGTTTCTAAGAGTTTCTTAGTAGAGGTTTTAGGCTTCTCTAGATATAGTATCATGTCGTCTGCAAATAGTGAGAGTTTGATTTCTTCCTTTCCTATCTGGATGCCCTTAATCTCTTTTTCTTGTCTAATAGCTATCGCAAGTACTTCCAGTACTATATTGAAGAGGAGTGGTGAGAGTGGGCATCCTTGTCTTGTGCCTGATCTCAGAGGAAAGGCCCTTAGTTTTTCCCCGTTGAGGATAATGCTTGCCGTAGGCTTGTGATAGATGGCTTCGACTATCTTAAGGAAAGTTCCTCCAAACCCCATTTTGGCGAGGGTTTTCATCATGAAAGGATGTTGGATCTTGTCAAATGCTTTCTCTGCATCTATTGATATGATCATATGGTTTTTATCTTTACTTTTGTTGATATGCTGGATTATGTTGATTGATTTCCGAATGTTAAACCATCCTTGCATCCCTGGGATGAATCCCACTTGGTCGTGATGTATGATCTTTTTGATGAGTTGTTGGATCCTATTTGCTAGTATTTTGTTGAGGATCTTCGCATCGGTGTTCATCAGGGAAATTGGTCTGTAATTTTCTTTCTTAGTGGTGTCTTTGTTTGCTTTTGGTATTAGGGAGATATGTGCTTCATAGAAACTGTTTGGGAGAGTTCCTGTTTTTTCAATTTCCTGGAAAAGTTTGAGGAAAACAGGCAATAGGTCTTCTTTAAATGTTTGGAAGAATTCTCCAGTGAAACCATCTGGGCCTGGGCTTTTGTTTTTGGGGAGGTTTTTGATTACCGTTTCAATTTCCTTAACATTGATGGGTCTATTCAGGTATTCCAGGTCTTCTTTCTTCAGTCTTGGGAGATTGTAGGAATCAAGGAATCCATCCATTTCTTTTAGGTTCTCCTTTTTTGTGGCGTAAAGACTTTCAAAGTAGTCTCTAATGATCTTTTGAATCTCACTGGTTTCTGTTATGATGTCCCCCTTTTCATTTCTGATTCGATTTATTAGAGTTTTCTCTCTTTCTTTCTTTGTGAGACTTGCTAGCGGTTTATCAATCTTATTTATTTTCTCAAAGAACCAACTCTTTGTTTCATTGATCTTTCGGATTGTTTTTTTGGTTTCGATGTCATTAATTTCTGCTCTAATTTTTATTATTTCTTTCCTTCGGTCTGGTTTGGGGTCCTTTTTCTGGTCCTTTTCTAGGGTCTTGAGTCGTGAAGTCAAGCTATCTATGTGGGTCCTTTCTTCCTTCCTGAGGAATGCTTGGAGAGCTATAAATTTTCCCCTTAACACGGCTTTAGCTGCATCCCATAGGTTTTGGTAGCTCGTGTCTTCATTCTCATTTGTTTCTAAGTATCTTTTGATTTCTTCCTTGATTTCCTTCTTGACCCACTCATTGTTCAACATGGAATTGTTTAATTTCCAGGTGTTTGATTTGGTTTTCCGTATTTGTGGGTGGTTAGCTTCTATCTTCAGCGCATCGTGGTCTGAAAAGATGGTTGATACAATTTCTATTTTTCCGATTCGATTGAGGTATGTTCTGGGGCCCAGTACATGGTCTATTTTTGAAAATGTTCCATGTGCACTGGAAAAGAATGTGTATTCTTTCTTTTTGGGGTGTAAGGCCCTGTATAGGTCTATTAGGCCTCTCTCTTCAATTTCTTCATTCAGGGTCAGTGTTTCCTTGTTGAGTTTTGTTCTTGTGGATCTATCTAGAGGTGATAAGGCCGTATTGAAGTCTCCGACTACAATTGTGCTGTTAGTGATGTCCTCTTTGAAGTCTGTTAGGAGTCGTTTTAAATATTTAGCCGGTCGTTTGTTAGGAGCATATACGTTTAAGAGTGTGATTTCTTCCTGTTGTACATATCCCTTGATAAACAGAAAATGACCTTTGCTGTCCCTTTTGATCTTTTTCATCCTGAAATCTATGTTGTCGGATACCAGGATGGCCACTCCAGCTTTTTTCAGGGGGTTGTTTGCTTGGAGGATTGTTTTCCATCCTTTGACTTTGAGTCTATGTTTACTCTGTTTGTTCAGGTGTGTTTCTTGCAGGCAACAGAATGTTGGGTTTAATTTCCTGATCCATTTAGCCACTCTGTGTCTCTTGATAGGTGCATTTAGGCCATTGACATTGAGAGAGATTATTGTGATGTGGTTTTGTGTCATCTTTCTGTGGGATTTGTTGTTCTTATGGGGCTCCTCCTTGTCTTACAGTAGCCCCTTTAGACCTTCTTTCAAGATTGGTTTTGAGTCTATGAAGTTCCTGAGCTGTTGTTTATCCGAGAAATAGTGTATGGTTCCTTCGAGTTTGAGTGAGAGTTTAGCTGGATAAAGTATTCTTGGTGAGGCATTCATTTCGTTGAGTTTTTTCACTATGTCCCACCATTGCCTTCGGGCTCGGAGGGTTTCTTCTGACAGATCGGCCGTAAATCTGAGGGGTGCTCCTTTGTATGTGATTTCCCTCTTTGACCTTGCTACTTGTAGAATTGTGTCTCTATCTACAGCATCCGCCATTCTGACTATGATATGCCTTGGAGTCTTTTTATTTGGGTCTCTTTTTGCTGGCACTCTTCGGACTTCTTGTATCTGGACTCCTGCCTTGTCCAGCTCTGGGAATTTCTTAGCGATGATGTCTTTGACTATGTTTTTTTCATTGGGGTTACTTCCCTGTGGTTCTGGTACTCCAATGATTCTTATGTTGTTCCTCTTGAAGTCATCTCCCAGGGCTCTGATTCGCTCTATAGCCATTTTGAGGTCTTTGGCCATTATTTGTTGCTGTCTGTAAGCTTTCTGCAGCTCATCCTCAAGCTCGCTGATTCTGTCTTCGGCTGTAGTCATTCTGCTGTTGAGGGCATCTAGTGATATTTTTATTTCATCTACCGATTGCTTTATTTGTGAGACTTCGGTTCGAAGGTTTGAAATTTCTGCTCTCATTTCTGCTCTCATTTCTTCCTGTATTTTCTTGGTAGAGCGTTCCAGCGCTTGATTCATCTCCTCCCTTAATTTATTGGATGTCTGTTCCATAGTTGCTTGGAGTAGGTCGAGTCTCCTCCATATTTCCTCTCTGAATTGTTTATCTGAGAGGTCGTAGATGTTGGGAGACTCTTTTGAGGTTTCTAGTATCTTTTCTTCTCCCTCTCTTGGTGGAGGGGATTTTCGCTGTTTCTTCATATTGTCAGGGAAGTGCAGAGTTGGAACCTTGTAGTTATCTATTCCTCTTTCTTTTTGTGGGAAGAAGGGGCTCCGATTGTGCTGAACTTCCCTTATTCCCTGATAGCTTTTATACTGTCAGCCTAAGCTAATGGCTATTTTGTGTAAATGTTTGAGATCGCAAAAGTGAATTTTCAAAGGAATACACAGTATGGATTGAGCTGAGGTAGGAAAGAATAACTGCGGCCGCATTAGCGGCCGCCGCTCCGGAAAGAGGCCATGCCCACTTTTTAGGCCACGCCCCCTGAGATGAGGACACGCCCCTAAGCAGCAGAGTGGGGATTGGTCAGGATCCGACGGCGGCGGCGGAAAGGTGCCAGGCAGGGGCTTCAGGAGAAGCCCCGAGCCGCGGCGGGCAGGGGGCGGGGAGGGGGCTTCTCCGCGCTGAGGCAGGCTCTCCAAGGGACTGCCTGTTTACCTGCAGGGTGGAGATTGGTCAGGATCCGACGGCGGCGGCGGAAAGGTGCCAGGCAGGGGCTTCAGGAGAAGCCCCGAGCCGCGGCGGGCAGGGGGCGGGGAGGGCAAGTTATTCATTTTTTAAAAAATATGAATTAATATGTGAATTGATGTTTCAGAATTCTGTATTTAACTCATAAGCAACTGCTTTTTTAAAAAAAAACCTTAAAAGGCAATTTTTTTTAATTTTTTTTTTATTTTTAAAGAAATATTTTATTGAACCACTGTGAAAACAAGAAAAAAAAATACAAAGCTTTCAGGTTCAAGTAACAGAAAAGGCAAATTTTTATATAAATAACAAAGAAATTTTAAGTTTCAAATATAACTGGGGAAAAGAAGAAAACTGGACTAGATTCTGCCAAGAATTATTTATAATTATAAAATAATGCTGGTAGAAGGTTGAGGTAAAATGCTGAAATGACTTCTTGAAAAAAAAAAAAACACTTTTTTTTCACCTCACACAACTTTTAGACTTTTCTTTAGTTTGGCAAATTACTATGGTTATAACATAAAAATATATAGTAAGAAACAGTAAAACAAAACATTTCAGAATATTTTTTCCAATCCTGCATTGTGTTTTAATTAAATATATTCATTGTCTTCATAAGAAAACATGTGGCACGTTTTCTGTTTCTGTCTCATAGCTTCATTATCTTTTATATGATTATAATCTAAATATAAGAAATGAGATTTAATTAAACTTTATTTAAATTTAATTAATACTAAAGTCTCATTAAATCAAAGAGATTTGCTAAACCTTATTGGTTAAAAATTCCTTCTGAAACTATTTTTCTCTGTGAAAGACAATTCCAAAACTGGACACAGGGAAGATAAAATTGCAAAGGTATGGAGTTAACCAGGATAGTTGTCAGAATCAAACTATTCCCTCTCAGGTGTGAAGTGTCCTGAAGTTTAGCTCTCATCTCACTTCAGGCCCCCATTGTGGTAGCATGAGGAGGTCTATGGAAATCTAAAAGAGTTGGTTCAAAAGTATAGCTATAAAAAAAAAATCTCAGGATGGTTTTTAACTTTACGTTCAAATTTTCTGACGTCTACATCTATTTCTATATCAGGCATACTGATATCCTTGAAATCAGCCCAAATGGAATTAAGAGTTGATATCAAAATTTGAAACTATCCAACAATTCTGGACAGCGATATTCAGAATATAAAGAATATTTCTGATATTTTGCTATTCACCCAAAGTCTTAGTGCAAGGAAAATAATTATATAGATTGCACCACAATTTCTAAGAAAGTTTCAAAAGGAAATTCATTGACCACCCTGGTACCCACCAGTACATACCTCCCTTTTTTAAAAATAGACTTCCTTTCAGCTGAGAGATCATAAAGCTAGTAGGGTGCTAACTTTGAACTCTGCAGATTCTGGTTTATCCTTGGCACCATGTATAGTACCCTGAGTAACAAGAGTGATTGCAGAGCACAGAACCAGGACTAAACACTAAGCACTGCTATATGTGGCCCAAAGGCAATTAATAAATAAAATAAAACAAACAACTTTTCATGAGCAAGCAGGAGAATGGTATTCTAGGAAAGAAGTCTGCCATATGCTAATCTGTGGGGCTGCTGTTATCAGTGCATCACTGTCATCCCATTGCTCATTGATTTGCTCGAGCAGGCACCAGTAATGTCTCCATTGAGAGACTTGTTGCTACTGCTTTTGGCATATCGAATACGCCATGGGTAGTTGCTAGGCTCTTTCGTGCGGGCGGATACTCTCAGTAGCTTGCTGTGCTCTTCGAGAGGGATGGAGGAATTGAATCAGCTGCATGCAAAGCAAATGCCCTACCCACTGTGCTATCTGTTACTAAAGTCTTTTTCTGTCACCTTGTCTTTTGACTGATTGCTGCCACCACTATAGCCTGGTGATAGAGGAACTAGACCTTTGCAATTACATCATGAATTCAAGTGTAAATTTTGGGTTTAACAAGGATTTTTAAAATTACCAATTTAAGCACCCCTACCCCTTGAAGTATTTTATTACTTTAAAAGTGTTGTATAACATAAATTGTTCTTTAAAAAATAACTCCTTAGTTACAATGGTACATAAACTGAAATTTTTATTTTGGAGGCAGGGTTAAATAACTTTTAAAAATTTTGTTGCCACTTTTCTCAATGCTTTCATTCAGCAGCAACAATTTAGAAATGAAAATTTACTCTCCTTTACTTCCCTTTATATAGCAGAGGTCTGGAGCGATAGCACAGCGGTTGGGCTTTCACCTTTCACGCGGCCGACCCGTGTTCGATTCTTCTGCCCCTCTAGGAGAGCCCAGCAAGCTACCGAGAGTATCGAGCCCGCACGGCAGAGCCTGGCAAGCTACCATGTGTATTGGATATGCCCAAATCAGTAACAATAAGTCTCTCAATGAGAGACGTTACTGGTGCCCGCTCGAACAATCAATGAGCAAAGGGATGACAGTGTGACAGTGACAGTGATATATATCAGAAGTTGAAGCTGACAGCATGAAGAATAAGCCATTGATCAGAGATCTCTGTGTAGATTAGCAAGAGGGAAGCATTGACACTGCCTCAGTAACACACAACATGTCGCCAGCCCACAGGGAGCCTATTGATCACTCCACTGACCAGTAGCCGTCACTTGACCTTTAAAAAGTGCACCACCTTCTTTTACTATAAAAACCCACTCTTTTGATCCTGTATTTTGATTGATTGACCCTTTCAGCAACAGTTAAACTGCATTTTACAAAGTTAAAAAAGTAGCTATTTTTTATGTCAACAGTCTCAATCTCTATGCAATATAGATGTGTATATAAAAATAGGTTTGCACAAATATATAGAACTTGTGTATTACACAAGACCAATCTGTAAATATACATGATAAACATAAGACATGCATTTACATAAAATGATTTTAATAGATAAAATATATATCATAGATTTGGTTGATAAATAAATAGAAATTAAAATGACACTTTTTCTAGATAAGCTCATTTTCTAGTCTTCTAGATTAAGAAATAAAGAGGTTCATTCTGCTTTCTGTGAGGAAATTGGAAGAAAAGGTAACTTTTTAGTCTTGGATGAATGTACCAAAGGAAATAGAAAAAAATCAACATACACCAAATAATAGATAATAATATTTGGTTACTTATTTGGAAATGACCTCACAAAGTTCTTTTTTGGTAGTGAGTAATTATGCCTTTAATAAGCAATAAATCGATATGATTCTATATTGTAAGGGTGTGAGTAATGGTATGAGAAACAGTAAGGTCAAATTTGTCTCTTCTTATTAAATGAGGAAAAGTAACTATATCAACCCTGGTAGTTGACTTTCTTTTTTTATAATATAAGCCTTGATTGCTAAGGTATCCATTTTAGGGGCATCTGCTTCTTAAACAAGCAAATTGGACTAGAGAAACAACCGGAATGTCCTCTCCTTTCCCCCAGGCTACTTTATTTACAGATTCTGATATACAGACACTTTACACAAAAAGGCAATTTACAACACATATCCAACCCCATCCAAAAATGGGGACAAGAAATGAACAGAAATTTCCTGAATTTATTCTTTGGACAAGAGGCACATAAAAAATATACTCTACATCACTAATCATAAGGGAGATGTAAATCAAAACAACGAGATATCATCTCACACCATAGAGACTAGCTCACATCCAACTGAACAAGAACAACCAGTGTTGGCACAGATGTAGGGAAAAAGGAACCCTCATTCATTGGTGGGAATGTCAACAGGTCCAGCCATTTAGGAAAACAGTATGTACATCAAAAAAAAACTTAAAAATTGAGCTCCCATTTGACCCAGCAATATCATTTCTGGGAATATACACTGGCGATCCAAAAACACATTGTAGAAATACCACATGCACTTCTATGTTCACTGCAGCACTATTCACAATAGTAAGAATCTGGAAACAACCTGAGTACCCAAGAAGAGACAACTGGATTAAGAAACCATTGTATATCTACACAGTGGAATACTACACAGCTGTTAGGAAAAATGAAATTGTGAAATTTGCCTAAAAATGGATGAACTTGGAGAGTATCATGCTGAGTGAAATGAGTCAGAAGGAGATGGACAGATATTGAATGACTGCATTTATTTATTTATTAATTATATATTATATATATGACTGCATTTATTTATTTATATATATCTTGAAATAGTATAACACTAATATGCAAGGCCAGGGAAAATGGGCAAAGATAAATGGTCAATGGTTGAAAATTACCACAATGATCAGAGGGTGGGGGTGGAGAGTAGTTAAGATAGACAGGTTCTATTATGTCAATGTTTCTTAATGCTCATTGTGAAAGAGTGTCTTATAGTAAGTATCACAGGATAAGTTACTGGCATCTGTAACTGATACTATTATAAATAGCTGATATAGAATCAGCAGAGTCTCTTGCCTGCATGCCTGGCTTTCTTTCCCAGGGCCTCCTCGTAATGGATGGGCTTCAGCTTCCCTCCCTACCCCAAGCAGAACTCCTGGCAGCCGAAGACCTCCGGAACCTAGCCACAGCCATGCTCAAGGCCCCTCTCCACATGTTCGGAGGAGCCTCACGCATTAAGGACCAGCAGAGGAACCCAGGTGTGTGGGACTTGGGGCTGAGACCTCCAAGCCTGCTTGGATCGGGACTGGGCCTCCTCCAGCCAGATTTCCCATCTCCCAGTAGCTAGGTGGTCACACCCAGCACCATATAATCCTATGAATGGCCAGCATCCAGAGACTTAAAAGCCAGCTCCTGGAAGCATACAGCCACTTTGAGGCCGCGCAATATTTTATAGCCTACTTCTCCTTCTGGGAGAACCTGGCAAACTACTGGGAGTTTCCTGCATACAGAGAGAGCCTGGCAAGGTCCCCATGGTGTATTAATATGCCAAAACCCATAACAAGCTGGGTGTCATTTCTTTGACCCTGAAAGAGCCTCCAGTACGGCATTGTTGGAAGGATGAGTAGAGAGAGGCTTCTAAAATCTCAGGGCTTGGATGAATAGAGATGTTACTGAGACCACTCGAGAAATTCGATGATCAATGGTATGATGATAATGATATAGAATCAATGATATGCACAATGAATCAATATTAAATGACCAGAAATCATGAGATTTTCCCTTTAAACCATTTCTAGGAATAACTAGTATTTTAATAGTCCTGAAGGGGCTGTAATGTGTAATGAGTGCTACTGAGGAAAAGGTAGGGTAGACTGATAGAAGTGGTACCCTGTCTGACAAAAAAGTTAGGGGAATAGAGAAATCGATTCATATTGTCAACCAAAGCAAGAATAGAAAAAAATATGGCTGTATTAGATTTTCCCACCTAAAACAAAATTAGCAGGAGGAGGGCTAGAGGGACTGTAAAGAAGTACAGTGCTTGACTTACACCCAATCAATTCTCACCCCATCCCTGGCAACACATATGGTTCCCAGAGCACTTACAGGAGTGATGTCTGAGCATATAGCCAGGAGGAAGCCCTGAGACCAGATGGGTGTTGCTCCCAAATAAAAAAATATATAAATGAATAAATAAAATTAGTTGATGGTCCTAATATCAAACTTGTAGGACATATAAACATCAAATTGGACTGATGTCTTCTGTATCTCCATAAACACTTTATCAAGTAATTTAGCTTTTGACAGATTAAAGTAGGGTCACTGTCATTTCACTGTCATCCTGTTGCTCATCGATTTGCTTGAGCGGGCACCAGTAATGTCTCCATTGTGAGACTTGTTGTTACTGGTTTGGACATATCAAATATGCCATGGGTAGCTCGCCAGGCTCTGCAATGGGGGTGAAATACTCTTGGTAGATTTCCGGGCTCTCCGAAAGGGGCAGAAAAATTGAACCCAGGTCAGCTGCGTGCAAGGCAAACACCCTACCTGCTGCACTATCACTCCAGCCCTTAAAAATACTAGTGGTGTGCTATAAATAGAGTTTTTCTTAAATCAAAGCAGAAATAGGATTTTTTAAAAAAGAAATATATATATATATAATGAAACAAAATCATATAATGAAGAAAATCAAGAACCCACAATACTATAATCGGAGAAGGTGTTTATTCTAAACATTTTACAACCCAAACAGCAAAGTTCTCTTTCTACCATCCATATCCTCTTTTATCTTAGTCTCATGCTGGCTTTAACACAGTTAGCTGAAGTAGGAAATTCTATCATCAGATATATAACTATTGTTAAATTGGTGGAACTGTGAGAAGTCTTGGAATAACTGCCTTAGCCATTAAAAACAAAATTTAAGGGAAACCAATTCTTTTTCAAAACTTACTCACAGATCAGTTAAAAGAACATCAATATATCTGAAAGACTTCATTTGAATAAATATCATTTTTCAATGCTTGACAATCTTAAAATTGCTACAGCCTATAAACATAAACATACTGATAATTCCAATTCTAAGAGTGCAACAGAGCTTAGATCTTTAAGGCCAACATGAAACTTATGTCAAAGAGGTAGTATTTTTAAATCAATTTCTTATGCTTTTGAAAACTTCCATATTGAAATAAATAATCAAATCTGTGTTTTCTCTTCATAAAATTATATTGCTCAAATTTTCGGTAATATCTCAGTATTCAGTTCAGACACTATAATTTAATTTTATATATGCAAGTAATTAAGTTCCATTGCAACACTATTCTGAGAAATCTTTTCTTTTTGTTTAGCTCTTTGGAAAAAAAAAGCGTCTTAGTGATAGTGTCAAACCAGCTTTTCTGTAGTGAATCCCTCCAACGAAGGTCTAATATATCTGATTTGTCAAAGTCAACACTTTTTTAATCTTTTCAGCCTGTGTCAAATGCTGAGAGCTTCCATCTATTCAGTTTTGTTTTGTAATGTAGGAAGAAAGATGAACAATATCAGAATGTGATATGCACAAACACCAGAAAAACAAAGATCTTATAGGGCACATCTACAAAAGGAAATAGAAAATAAGCTGTTTTATAAGATTTCTTTTACAACTCACTTTGTACTTTATATGAATAAGTTATTCCTAGCTTATTGCATTCCTTATTGAATATTTTCTATACGTGTCATAGAGTTATATGTTTTACATCATCAGGGTAAATACAGTATCGAATATAAAATGTTGAACAAACTTTAAAGTAGAATTATTACTGTCATTTAACTTGAAATAAAACTCAAGTCAGGCTTATTTGGAGGAGAGGTTTCCTAGCTGAGCTAGGGTGCCTAGGGGGACTCCCAAAGATGCCAGCCTGACAATAATATGTTTAGTGCCCAAGTGCTGAAAGCCAGAAGATTTACCCTAGCAGTGCTCAGGCCCACAAGAGCCATACCTGCCTGTGCTCAGGGGCCAGGAAATACTAGAAATTACTTTTTAATCCTCTCATATACAAGTCATGTGTTCAAATACTATGAGCTATCATCCAAGGCATTAATCCAGATTTTTAATAATATATTAGCCTCTAAGTATTTTTAGATCACCATTTATCTTGGAAAGTATCAGAAAACACACACAGTGACTATATGTTTCTTCAATTTCACCAACACTAGTGACATTTTCTAAAAATGGAACAAGAAAGAATCCATTAACTCGGTATATTTTCCTATTGGATTCTCATGTGCATTGTATATGTACTTATATGCATGCACACAATCAGAAGTGATACACTGTCATTGAATTATGTTGTCATAAAAAATACTGAAAACAAAAAAAACAGGGGAATATTGGTGTATTAAAACAGCTAGTCATAAATATTCTAAAATATTATAAATTATGAATTGGTATAAACCTGCATTTTATCAATAATGGAAAATTAAAAATTAGAAGCTTGATTGTAAGTAATTGCCTATTTATTGAGAAAGTGAATCTAAACTAAATGCTTAAAAATGAAGTGTCAAAGAATCTAGATAAATGGAAATAATGATGTCAGTATTTTCAGAATACAAAAATTTCTATTTTAGCTCATATCCTATGGATATTATTCAGATCAAAATGATATATCTGAATAATATACAGTGTAGATTAGTAAATTATTAAAAGTTGACTTGAACATTTACATTACCATAAAATATTATTAGACTTGTTGATTAAAACAATGTATGGAGAGAAATGAATATATTTTAGGAAATGGGTTTGAGTTATAAAAAATCTAGACTTCACAACTATTTTCCCACATATTAGCACTCTTAAATCTATATTTTCTCATGTGAAAAGGGATTATTAACAGTATGTCTTGTGATTTTAAGAGGTTTAGTCCCTCTGGTTAGATTCTGTCAACTTTTTTCTCCAGCAAAGCCTGGAAGCATATGGTGTTTTCTCCAGATGGTTAGAACTTTTATGCTATGATATTTTATGGTTTCATATTGGACAAAGTTTGGGGCTTTATTTTGCTATATAAGGAGAGTTTGTGAAAAGCAATAATATTTTTGCTGTTATTGTTGTTTTTACACTCAAAAATTAGCTTTTAAGCTTGCATTTTCTCCCATTCACTTGCTGCACTAATTTTAAATAACTAACTTAGTAATGTTGAGTGCTGTATGTGGATACATTCCACTACTGAAGCATTAAAGTTGAATGAAGTATGCATGAGGATTACTATGGATGATTGTCACCACATCATTATTACAGGGGTGGATCCATAGTACAGTGCCTTAGGTGCTTGCCTTACACTTGACCAACCCAAGTTCTATCCCTGGCACCCCACATGGTTCCCCAAGCCTGGCAGGAGTGATCGCTAAATGCAGCACGAGAAGTAAAAGCTCAGGAAGATGTGACCCCAAAACAAAACAAATACAATAAAATCATAATTATAAAGACCTAACTAGAATGTAGTATCTTATCTGAGGCACCAGACATACAGATTTAATCTCTTAATTCTTATAACAACTCAATAAATCAGGGACAATTCTGTAATCAATTTTATAAGAGGGTATTCTGATATACACATATAAAGTAGACTATTCTAAGCCACAAAATCATTAAATAATAACTATCAAGTTCAAACTCAGGCAGCAAGGGTATAGTTCCAAATTACTTGATTTAAATATTGCATCCAAATTTTCATCAAAATTTACAAAGAATGAAAAGTATACTGCTTTATATTTTCTAAATTGTTATTTATGTGACACCTGTGTTTGACAATTTGGATTCCAACAGAGATGAGTTAGAATGGAATACATTCTCTTACACTTCTGTTCCAAAACTCACAGTATAATCACCAAACATAAGAGAAAATGCATAATTTTTCTTTTTGCAATAAAATATATTCAAATACTTTATGCATATAGTTTCACTAATACCTTGTGAATTCCAAAGTCTAAAATGGGTATTAAGTCTATGATTTTTTTATAAAGAGGCTCCTAAGGACAATTAAGGAAAAAAAGTTAATTATCTGTATGATTTATATAGTATTTATAAGACTCATAATAATAATCTCCCTCTAAATTATAAGCCTGTGTGCAAAGAGAATGCCTTACCCACTGCGCTATCACTCCAGCCCTTGCGCCAAACTGGATTAGATTCACCTGCCCCTCTTGAAGAGCCTGGCAAGCTACTGAGAGTGTCTCACCACCACAACAGAGTCTGGCAAGCTACTCGTGCGTATTCGATATGCCAAAAACAGTAACAACAAGTATCACAATGGAGACGTTACTGGTGCCCGCTTGAGCAAATCGATGAGCAATGGGATGACAGTGATACAGTGACAGTGAAATTATAAGCCCAGCCCAGCCCAGTCCAGGAGCAGGTAGGACGTTTGCTTTGCACGAGGCTGACCCAGGGTCGATTCCCCCATCCCTCTGGAGAGCCCAGCAAGCTACCGAGAGTATCTAGTCCACGTGGCAGAGCCTGGAAAGTTACTCATGGCATATGCGGTATGCCAAAAACAGTAACAAGGCTCACAATGGAGACGTTACTGGTGCCTGCTTGAGCAAATTGATGAGCAACGGGATGACCATGATATAGTGATAAATTATAAGACACACTTTATACTTTACTCATACTTATCTCAATTATGCAAACAATCATTTAAACCATTTCTTCTTTTCATTTCAGAAGTTAAATATGTTATTTTTTGTGTGTATAATATTATGGACGTAATAAGCCTTGCGCTTTACAGATCTGAGTTTCACTCTCGAATGTCAATGGCATCCTAAGCGTCAACTAGCAATAAGCCCTGAGCACAGCTGGGTTGAGACCTTCAAAATCAAAACAAAATTATATCCCTGTATTAAAATAAAACCACCTATGTCACATTCTTCTAGACTGGCATATACAGTGGTACCTTTCTCTTAATAATACCTGGGTTGTTCATCTCAAACAAAGAGTTTATGGATATTTTCTATTTGAGCAGTGTCTTCATTTTCATGTTTATTTGATTTTAGGGTCACACGTGATGGTACTAAGGGCTTACTCTGGTTCTTTGCTCAGGGATCACTCCTGGTTGGTTGAAGGAGTGGGGCATGTTGGGGTTTGAATCCCAGGCATGCTCTGTGCAAGGCAAAAGCCTTAGCCATGATACTATCACTCTGGGCTCTGAGAAATTTCTTTTGATCATCAGTATATCTTTTCATGTTAAGAGAAGGGAGACTAATATTTTGCTTTTTCTTCATTTTTTTCACAGAAGATTTCTATATATTATCCAATATTTAGAGTCCTAGAAAATAAACTATAATCAAGTTTAGTGATTTTTGTCCTGAAGCAGTGTTTTTTCCATGAAACAATATGTGAGTTAATGAGAACAAAATGTTCATTTAATGTCCTAGACTTCTTCAGTAAGTGGCACATTTACACGTGCCTGTAAGTCATGTGTATGTATTGGTCAAAAAATGTTAGTTAACTAAATGACATTACTGGGTGTGTCTTTTTGTATTAGCAACAATGATATAGAACACTATGCAAATAATGTCCATAATAATCAAGTTAGTAGTGTACTAATGTTTTAGCCAGGTAAGTCACATATATTATCACTACATTCTCAACATCACTGTTTTTTATGAAGATACACACACCATTGAAACAGTAAAATAGAAATATCTGTCCTATAATTTTTATTTCCTTTGGAAGGAAATGAAAATTAGTTATAGTTGTCTCTTAAGAGAAGTGTCATGATCAATATATGTTACATGAACAAATATGATATGTCTCAGATATATGCTTTATGTTATATTCTGACTACTACTCAACAGAAAATAAATGTTAATACATTGTTTACAGAAGTTAGGCATAAATTTAGACTGTGAACTGTCACTGTTATCCTGCTGCTCATTGATTTGCTCAAGCAGGCACCCATAACATTTCCATTGTGAGACTTGTTTTTACTGTTTTTGGCATATCGAATATACCACGGGTAGCTTGCTAGGCTCTGCCATGCGGGCAAGGCACTCTCCTTAGCTTTCCGGTCTCTCCAAGAAGGGCAGAGGAATCAAAACCGGGTTGGCAGTGTGCAAGGCAAATGCCCTACCCACTGTGCTATCACTCCAGCCCAAATTTAAACTGTATTACTTAAACTATATTAAATTACTATACAAAGATTGTTGTTTAGAGTGATACTTTTAAAAGAAAAAAACTTTTCTTTGGGGATAAGTTTTACATATTTTGAAATGTCCTTTTCCAGAATGGAGAGTAACATATTGAATCCCAGATGTTCAAAAGTCTCCTAATATGTGATTAGAAAAATGTTTTACTAAAGCATACACACACACACACACACACACACACACACACACACACACACACACACACACACACACACACACCCCAATGTACCTTCTTATCATTTAGTGCATACTGTTGCTGGTAGAATTTTATTTTTCCTATGTTATAAGAAACAAAGTCTTAGGTCACTGTTTTTGGAATTGTTTTTCAATTAAACACAAGGGTTTCCAGGGTGTCAACAGAGGGCCTCACACATGCAAGGCAATGTATACAAATCAGTTGCCTTGGGTTTGGAAAGTCAGTGGTGAGCCACTGAGTCTGAAACTTTGTCTCTCAGTTCAATCATTTGAGATTTTACTTGATTAAAATCTGTTATTTGTACATATAAAATGCAATGACTTAAAGAAATGCAACTATTATTTTAACCTGGTACTTTTTAACTTTGGTCATAAATCATTATCAAAGGCCGTCATTTGCATTAGTGTTTACTCTTGGTGTTGCACCGTTTTTTAGTGTCATACATAAATTCTCATGCAAATTCTTATCAGGTCTCACTCTCGATAACCCCACTGGCAACTACTGATTATTTTTAATATTTATACACCTTATTCTTTTCTATACTATTATATAATTGGAATCTTATAGTACTCTTTTTATATTGACTTATTTCACTTAGTAAATGCATTTAGTTAGTATTCCTACATGTCTTTTCCTGTTTTGCATGCTCATTATTTTTAGCTGCAATGTTTCTTTGCCTTCTAGAGATAATGTCTTGGTCATATCCTACTTTTGGAAATTATAAATAAATTTGCTAAAATATATCTGTGTATAAAGAGTCTCTTGCCTGTGTGCCTGTCTTTCCTGGGGCTCCTCATTGGGGATGGGCTCCAGCTTCTCACCCTACCCTGGGTGGAGCACCCGGTGGCCCGAAAACCTCTGAAACCTAGCTACAGTCATGCTTAAGGCCCCTATCCACTCATTCAGATGAGCCTCATACATGAAGGTAACGGCAGACGAACCCAGTCTGTGGGATCCAGGACTGAGACCTCCAAGCCTGCTCGGATCGGACCTGGGCCTCTTCCGCCCAGATTTCCCACTTTCCAATAGTAGGTGGGCACACACAGGGACTGCCCCCAGCACCCTGTAAATCCATCTACAGCCAACATCCAGAGACTTAAAAGTAAGCTCCCTGAAGCACATGGCAACTTCTTGGCCACGCAATATCTTATAGCCTACTTCTCCCTCTGGCAAGCTACGGAGAGCTTCCTGCCCACATGGGAAAGGCTTGCAAACTACCTATCACATATTCATATGCAAAAACCAGTAACAATGATGGGTCTCATCCCCCTGATCCTGAAAGAGCCTCCAGTGTGGCATCATTGTGAAGGATGAGTAGAGAGAGGCTTCTAAAATCTCAGGTCTAGGTTGAATGGAGATGTTACTGAGACTGCTCGAGAAATTCGATGATCAACGGGATGATGATGATATCTCTGTTCTAGTTTTGTGTGTACTAGGTTTTACTTTGGGTATATACCAAGAAGTATAAATTCTAGACCATAAGAATATGCTTAGTTTTGTAATCTCTCTTTCAAAGCAGCTGTACCATTTTTGCATCCCGCTTGTAATAAATGAGAGTCTCAGTTTTTCCACATTATTTTCAGAATTTTATATTATCACAATTTTGGATAGGCAATTCAATAATAATACATAATCCACTGATGATTGTGTTTCAAATGTTTATTTTCCATATTTGCATCATTTTGGTAAAATATGAGGCCATCCATATGCCCATGTTCATTGGGTTGCTAAATTTTTTAATGTTGAGCTTAAAAAATTAATTCAGGACAGGTAATATATTTCAATGGTAGAATGCTTGCCTTGCATGTATGTGTGAGGCCCTCTCTTGATATCCGGGAACCAGACAAAAAAACAAAATGAAATTTATGTGCTAATAATATAATTCTATTGTAATAGGTCAGGAGTCTTTAAAAAATGTAATTAACATTAATTGATAGTTTTTATTTTTTATTACAAATTCCACAACATTAGTCCTGGAATAGAGGCCTGATCAGAGGTAAAGTATATCTCATGCTTGAATGAAGCCCTGAATTTTATCCTGAGAACTGTCAAAAAATTTTAAAAATATATTCAAATTCTGGGGATGGGTTCCTAGGGCCAGGGAGGGGTTTCACCTGGTCCTCTCTGGGGCACCCCTATTGCAGAGTCTGGTGGCATGGTTATAAGGGCCTCATTTTATGTTCCCTTCCGGGAGAAGCAGCCGCGAGTTCTGGAGGGTGGCTGATGAGGAGATTAATCTGGCTCCAGCAGGAGGTGGCTTATAGGCCTAGCACCAGATTATCATAAAAAAGAATATATTCTTTTTATAATGATCTGGTGTGTGGTCCATATCAGAGAGTCCATCAAGCTACCGAGAGTATCTCGCCCACACAGAAGAGCTTGGTAAGCTCTCCATGGCATATTTGATATGCCAAATACAGTAACAATAACAGATCTCATTCCCATGACCCTGAAGAAAGCATCCAATCATTGGGAAAAACAAGTAAGGAGAGGTTGCTAAAATCTCAGGTCTGGGACAAATGGAGACGTTACTGGCACCAGCTCAAGTAAATTGATGAGCAATGTAATAACAGTTACAGTGATACAGTGATAAGTATATATGAAAGTGAATGCTTTTTACCTGTATGTTGTTTTTTTTTTTTTATTTTTGGTTACACTCAACATTGCTAAGAGCTTACTCCTGACTCTGGCTCAGGGATCACTCCTATTGGGAGTTGAAGGACCATACCCAGTGCTGAGGATCTAATCTAGATCAGCTGCATGCGAGACTAGTGCCCCAGCCATTCTACTATCACTACAGTCCCAGTAATTGAATTTTTATATTAATTTTATAACTGCAATCTTGTTATTATTGTTTATTGGTTCCATGATTTCTGTACTCAACTATTTTAGATAATCATGTCACATGAAAACCTAGTTTCATATATTTCTTCATAATTTTTAGATTTCTAAGCATTCTTTCTTGTTTTTTTCTTTTTGTACTATCTAGGACTTCCAGTGCAATATTTAAATAAAATTATAAAGTGGGACACCCTGACCTTTTCCTAATTTGCGTGAGAATAATATTAGTTTCACATGATTAAATATGATGATAATAGATATTTTATAAATGTTTTTGTTCAGATAAAGCAACTGAGTCATGATTGTGACAGCATATTTAAATTAACACAGCTAATATGTAAATAATAAAGCATAAGGGAAGTAGAAAATCAGTAGATGAATTTGAATTTCTTAACAACTGATCAAATGCACATGGATTTTAATAATATGATCATAATTTACAATGAGATTTGGCTGTGAAAATGCTTCTACATTGAATTTGTTCTTTATATGATTAAAAACAAGAGTCCAATCCTATCCACCTCATGCCTCAAAAGATTCATAATATATAGTACATTTATTAGAATGTATATAGAATGCAGAGAGTCTCTTGCCCGCACACCTGGCTATCTTTCCCTGTCACAAATTCCCGTTGGAGGGGATGGGCTCTAGCTTCCCTCCTCACCCCGAACAGAGCTACCAGCAGCCAAAGACCACCTGAACCTAGCTACAGCCATGCTCGAGGCCCCCTTCACACAATCGGACAGGTCTCATGCATGAAGGTACCGGCAGAGGAACCCAGGTATGTGTAATCCCATCAATGGCCAACATCCAGAGATTTAAAAGCAAGCTCCCAGATATCTTGTAGCCTACTTCTCCCTCTGGGAGAAACTTGCAATTTTCTGAGAGTTTCCTGCCCACATGGGACAGCCTTGCAAGCTTCCCATGGTGTATTTATATGCTAAATTCAGTAACAAGCTGGATCTCATTCCCCTGACCCTGAAAGAGCCCTCAGTGTGACATGGTTGGGAGGGCCTAGTTGAGATAAACTTCTAAGATCTCAGGTAAAGGACGAAATGAGAGGTTACTTAGCCCGCTCGAGAAATCGATGATTAATGGGATTTTGTGATCGTGATCGTGATATAGAATTCATATATATCTGAAACTTTAGAGTGGTTTACTATTTAGTATTTTGGTATTAAGGGTATCTGTATGTATCTGTACTTCCAGGAGATATCAGTACATTCTAAAAAGCCAACATTAAAATTCAAACCACTTACATATATCCGCAGAAATTTGTTACTTTATAAATGTTCTAGAGAAATTAGTTCATGTCAGAAATATTTCCAGAGATATTTAATATCACTCTTGTTTTCCCTCATTTGCTTAAATCATTTCAAGAAAATTTTTTATCTTCTTTTAATGATCACCTAAATATATAAGTGTTTCAATATCATATCTAATCAATGAATTACTATATATAAATAATTCATATAACTCTATTCTACATAATATTTTTCCACCAAACATTGTAAAATAGGTGAACCACACTTGAGTGAATTGTAAAATAACTGCTCTTAATAACAAAAGATATAATCTTGACTAAAATATAGCACAAATCAAATTTTCAATTTAGAATTAAGATCAGAGATAGAACACCTAAAAATTTCACCCTAAAAGCAATTTAAAATATATCACTAATGAATAGGGACACCAACCTATGAATTAAAGTACATATTACCCACATATGTATTTAAAGAATACTGATCTTTCACTGCTTTACAGTTAAAATGGGACCCTTCCTTTATCTTCTAAAACATTTTTAGCTATATTTTAGAAATAATCCACATTCTCTCTTCTATCCTGCGAGTGAATAAATTTTTTATGTCCTCTCAGTTCCCAGGGTGAAATTACCAATCTATTTTCTTGCAAATTATACTTATTAGCTAAAAGTAGTTCTTTTCTTCCTCAATAATTTCTCACTATTTTCTGCATTCGTTTAGTTTTATTGCTCTTAATTTTTAACCTAGATTAATGCTCAAGTCCAATACAGAGTGGTCCATTACATGATTATTACTATTTATATTTCTCAATAAAAATAATGTTTGTTTGTTTGTTTCCAGTGAGGGTCACCCTCCCAGCATTTCTAGTGCTCATTCTTGCCTCTGTGCTTGGAGATCATTCCTGCTCAGAGGGTCATATGTGATACCAGGGATTGTCCCTGGGTCAGCTCTGTTGAAAAAAAAAAGTGCTCTGCTTACTAGACTATCTCTCTCACCCGAAAGTGCCATTTGTCTTAAAGTGAACAATATTGTCAAATGTTTAAAAACATTATTGTCAAGCAGTATTTTCACCACAGAAACAATTGAGGTCATTTATTTTTCTCCCTGTTTGTTGTAAGTCAAAATCAAACAACTGCTCTAACTTTCACATCAATACATTTCCAGATACTTCTTTTCATCTAAATTAAAAGCTATTCATTGGAGCTAGAGAAATAGTACAGCAGGTTGGGAGCTTGTTTTGTACAGCAGCTGGCAGGTTTTCAGTGCTTGGCACTGCATATGTTTCCTCACCTTGGCAGGAGTGCTCTCTGAGTGGAGAATCAGGAGTAAGCTCTGAGCTATGCAGCATGTGCTCCCCAAAATAAAAGATAATAAAAATAAATAAAGCTTCTATTAGGTGTTCCTTTTAGTTTTAATGAAGAGACTCTTAAAATAGACCTAAGTGGAATAGTATTTGTAGCATGTCTCTCATGATTAGTCTTCATCTTTGGTGTTTAGTTTGTCAAAAGTATGGTAATTTCAGTAATTAAATGTTTAATACCTTTATATATTCTCCCCCTTTTCCAATTAATTTTCCTACCTAAGGGAATAGTTAAAAAGTAAAAAGGTAATATTACCTGAGGTAATGGTGAATTTATTAAATGATAGTCACTTCTTAGTAACATAGAAACATGGTAGAAATTGATGAAATTTTTTTATATAGAGATATTTTGATTAATTAAAACCCAAATATAACTATCACCTATATCTCTAACTCATCAGTACGCATAGTTTTTGGGACACTTCATTGTAAGATTGATGATTTAAAAATAAAAATAAAATTACAGTGATTAAACCCAAGGGAGGAGAGAGAGAGAGAGAGAGAGAGAGAGAGAGAGAGAGAGAGAGAGAGAGAGAGAGAGAGAGAGAGGTAGGGATAATGAAAGAGACAGAAAGAGTAAGTTTTAAGATAATAACTGAATTCTGGAGATTTCTTTAAATATATGTTCTAGTAAGAAAAAAAAGGAATCAAGAAATAGATGGGTCAAACAAAATGTTGAGTTTATGGAGTCAAGGAAGTAAAGGGAA
This sequence comes from Sorex araneus, assembly GCF_027595985.1. Classification (NCBI taxonomy): domain Eukaryota; kingdom Metazoa; phylum Chordata; class Mammalia; order Eulipotyphla; family Soricidae; genus Sorex; species Sorex araneus. The sequence goes on from NC_073311.1 coordinate 28,365,374, forward strand.
AAACATTTCAAAAAGAAGTGAATAAAACTATCCTTAAAGGTTCCTAAGAAGCCATGATGAGAAGTAAAAAGTGTCAGTGAATTTTTATATTGGATTGACAGATGACAACCAGATTGAGTGTGGAAAAATAACAAAGGTAGAACAAGGTTGGTGAAAATCATAGTAAAGTTGAAAATAATGTCTAAACAAACAACAACAAAACTCCAAGAACTTTTATAAAGCAGCAAAAATATATATGGCATATAGAGGAGAACCTACAGCCTTTGTATTAGATTTGTAGAAAATGGGAAGGATTTAGATAGAAAAATTAAGTGAAGATTAGGAACGTTAAAAAAAAAATGCAGTGCCAGCAATTGCACCTTAGGCATCTGCAATACTTAAAAGTCACATCCCCACTCTCAGGAAGAAGAAAGTATAGCACAGTGGGTAGGCAGTTTGCCTTGCACATGGCCGACCTGGGTTCGATTCCTCAACCCCTCTCAGAGAGCCAGACAAGCTAACGAGATTAACTCGCCCACATGGCAGAGCCTGGCAAGCTACCTGTGGTGTATTGGATATGCCAAAAACAGTAAGATGTCTCATGTTGAAGATGTTACTGGCAACTGCTCAAGCAAATTGATGAGCAATGGGACGACAGTGACAGTGATATATATATATATACATATATATATATATAAAAAACTATAATAATTTTCAATATATCACTATAAAAACTATAATAATTTTCTCATCTTCTTTGCCATCTCAGGTATTTACACATATAGATGTGTAAATATGCATATATACATGTAAATATATATGTAAAAATTTATATATACATGTAAATACCTGAGAAGGCAGAGAAAAGGAGAAAATTATTATAGTTCAAAAGATGGAAAAAAGAGGGGATGTAGATTTGTGTTGATGGGTCAGTTTTCTTGATTTTGATGCAAAGAATACATAGCAACCTGCAGATGATTTCTCTTTGGCTAGGGCACTAGAGGGGACTCCCATAGTTATCATGGAGTAGGAGCTAACTTGAACAACTGGTTTGATGTTAGAGGTTGAATTCAAAGGACCAGCACTTAGCCTGGTACTCATGGGGTTCACATCACAAGTTATTGGAGGATCCAAGGTTACACCTGGTAGGTAGGGTGAAAGTTTTGAAAGTTATGAAAAATACTTTTTCTAAAAGGTAGCTTCCTAAATATCATAATTTCCAGTAACATCTAGAAGGAAAGAATTTATGACATGTGACAGCTCTCACTGTGCTTGTGACTATTAACTAGTAGATTTTCATGCTGCTCATAAACTTCAGTCTTGTCTTCAAATCATATTAAGAATGCTCTAAAATAAAAATATATATATATATATATTTAACTGGAGTAGGTATGAGACCTGCAGTGAAGTTGCCAGGATCCAATGTGGCTTCTAATCTGTGAGACAAAGGATAGATTGGGCCTGGTCACCTATGCAATAAAAAAAGGTAGGCTCTCAGCATGAATGACAGAAGGCAAGGCTTGAAAGTGGAAATCGCTGTGCTACCCTGCTGCTCCAAAGCCAGAAGCACTAGACTTTTCCTTTTTAATGTCTTTTTTCTGTATTCTAGTCTGTTTTTGTGTTATAACAATTTAAGTTTTGAATGAGAAAGTGTAATAATAATAATAATAATAATAATACTAAAAAATCATCATGAATTGGTGCATATAGTATATATTGGAAGAAGATGGAAGGAAGGAAAAAAAGAAAGAAGGAAGAAAGGAAGGAAGGAAGGAAGGAAGGAAGGAAGGAAGGAAGGAAGGAAGGAAGGAAGGAAGGAAGGAAGGAAGGAAGGGAGGGAGGGAGGGAGGGTGGGAGGGAGGGAGGAAAGAAGGGAACCTACTCTTTCTATTGCTTAGGTGTCCATGTCCAATCTGTCCACTTTTTCATAGGGAAAGGGGAGGGAGGGAGAGGAGGAAGGAAGGTGAGATAGAGAGGAGGAGGAGGAGTTTAAATCCATTAAAATTTACTTGAGGGACCTGACCGTACAGCTGTTAACCCATTTGCCTTACATACGGCTGACACTATTTCAATTTCTGATACCACACTTGGTCCCTTGAGCACCATCAAAAGTGATCCCTGAGCCAGGAGTAACCCCTGAGTACTGCTGATTTATCCCTCTCCTGCTAAAGAGTTTTATTTGAATGTTGAGAGATAGGAACTAAGGGAGTTTAAACTTTTTTCGCTAAAGTTCTGTCCACTGTTTCACATTATTTACTCTATAAGAAGACAAAATCAAGGAAATAGTTACTAATTTTTAAAAACGACATGGATTCTTGATGATTTAATTTCTTTTTCTAGTTTACCTCTTAGACTTAAATCTCTTGCAGGAGTAGAGACCTTTCTGTACAGTTGTTCTATTTAAATTGGCTGTAATAAATGCAGTCATAATGAAAAAAAAGAGGGTAAAAGAAGAAAAGTGACACAGTACACTTATCAGTTACATTTTTTGAATGGTAAAATTTGTTTTAAATCTGAGAAATAATAGTCATTTTATTCTTTATTACTCCTCTTTCTGTGTTTAGATATTCTTATTCCCTAACAAAATGCTCAGTATAAATTACTTCATTAAAAACAAACTGAATATTTACTAGTGACCCATTAGACTGACATTCTGAGCTGCTTATGCTTTTAAAGAGGGACTGCTTGTTAGACTCCTAAAAATATTATATTCAGAAAAGTAGAAAATCTCATGTAAATCAGTCATGTAATTGAGTTATGCAAAAGAAGAAAAGCTACAAACAAGTCTGTAATTAAAAATCTCCTTAGGGTGGGAGGGGCTGGAGCTATAGTGCAGCGGGTAGGGCGTTTGCTTTGCATTTGGCCGACCTAGGTTGCATTCCTCCGCCCCTCTTGGAGAGCCTGGAAAGCTACCAAGAGCACGTTACTGGTGCCCGCTCGAGCAAATCGGTGAGCAACGAACGGGATGATAGTGAGTGAGTGAGTGAGTGAGGGTGGGAGAGGTAGTATATCACTGGAGCATATGCTCTGTCTACAGGCAAGGTTCAGTTCCTGGCACCACACTGTCCCTCCACTTCACCAAGTGATTCCTAAAACAGCCCCTGAGCAGAGATCTGGGAAGACCCCTGAGTAGGCCAACTGTGCCCTCCCTGCAAAGTTACCTGTATTTAAGTGCAGCTGATTTGCTAATCTCGTTTTTTGATACTTTGCTTATTATACAATGAACAAAACTGTATACCTAGAAAATGAGCTCATGTAAATGCATGCTTAAAATGAAAACTCTTATGGTAATCATATTTTCATAAATATGATAAATAAATATTCCAGTCTAAAACTAATGGTGTATATTTTAAATTCATGCATATACTGTTCATATGTGTAGACATACATATATGTGCAATGGTTTGCAGTGGTTTGTAATTGTATCAAATATTCTTTGTTATTTTACAAAGATATGAAAAATAGAATTGATAATAGGTAAAGGTTTTTGAGGAAATGTTGATGCAGAATGCACCTCAAAATATTAAAAGAAAACAAAATATTGTATTTTGTAAATAGGTGCACAATTATACTTTCTAGAGCAAAAATCATATACTGGCAGATGCCCAGAATTACTATCTTCAGCTTCTCCAGTTTTCAAAATTAAAGGTTAAGTGGTCAGAAATATCTACACATAAAGCAAAGGCCAAATATGTGTTGTAATTGTTTAGCTTTATGGTGGTAAACTTCTGGGCATTAACCATATTGGTCAGGGGTTAATTTATATTTGTGGATCCACTTCCACTTCGTCCTGATGAGCGTATCAACACTAAAACCATATAAAAGCATTGTATTTCCTTCAACAGTAAAGTGATATAGGATTCCCATATGTCCAATACAAATTTCACATGTGCAATATGACTTAGTGTTTCAGTTTATTTCACTATAACACACAGGCAAAAGCATTTTGAAAAATATAGTTTAAGAGAAACGAAAACATTTTATGACTTTGAAACACATAACAGATTTTCTTCTCCCTGGTCACATTATGCTTTAAAAGGATTTCTTATCAAACTCTCACTATAGTAAAGAAAAAGAAAGCTTCTCTTACCAGAGTGGAATAAAGCTTCAACCTTGCTATACCGTTTTCTGCAGCTCTTGTTTGAAAAGACAGATCCAAAACGGCTTTGTGCATACAACTGATCTGGCTGATCTCCAGTCCCTGCACAGAAAAAAAAACAACAACAATATAATTGGCTCTCAAAAAAGTGTTGTAAACATTCATCATGATGGCACTTGCATGTTGAATCTAGTCACTGTTGCCCTAGTAGACTCTTTCCAAATAGACCAATTACATTTCAACTTCCAATACTTACTGCTCGGTTTTTCTCTATTCAAAGCTGAGCTTAATATCATTAAAGAAACTATGAATTGGTCAGTGTTAGTTTTATCACTATATCTTGACCTTTGGGCTCTGAATGTGTTTTCCAAAACTTAAAGACAAACGCTTTAAATCGAGAGATCATATGACAAATAAATGTATGTGGCATCTGTAATACTTAAGTTTGACAATTTTAAAATATGAGATTGGTTGTTAACAAGATAGCAAGAGTTTAAGTATATTTCATTCATAATTTGATAAGTTAATGGGTATTTTTACTCCAGAATCTACAGAGAAATCACATCAATGAGGTCTACTATCTACCCTACAGTCTGAGACCAACTGTAGTGGATTTTGTCTCATTAAATATTCCACTGTTCCTTTGCCCAAACCTTCAAAGAGGTCTAGACACAATCACATCCTTTAATTTTTATGGGAGCAATGAAGAGGTCATACAGCTTGAGTTTCATCCTAAGTTTTAAACATCTAGTTTTTATGAGAACATTAACCGATTATAACTGTGAACAGCTTACGCTTGTTTCTAAGAAAATGTGAACATTAGATCAAAAATAAGTCTCAATAAAAGAATAGCCAAATATATATCACTTTTTTATAATGACCTAAGTAATACATTGATTTTACAACTACATGTGGTATAGTATTTTCTTTCCATGTATGTAAATCCCTTTAACTGTTCACAGCAGTACCACTAAATGCATGGAATATTTTTTGAATTTTATATCAGACAACATATAATTTTTAGAATTTAAACAATATAACCAACAATGTATGATTGCATATCATGTTTGTAAAATCTTTCAAAGTTTAAAATTATAGCCGATTGCAAACTATGTCTAATTAAAGGAAGTGGTTAAGAACTGTTATGATACTAAAACTCAGTTCTCTGATTATTTGAGGATATAATGGAGTTATCGCTCCAGTCCAATAACTGGAGAGACAGCACAGTGGATAGGGCATTTGCTTTGCACATGGCTGACCCATGTTTGATTCCTCTGTCCCTCTCAGAGAGACTGGCAAGCTAGAGAGAGTATCCCGCCCGCATGGCATAGCCTGGCAAGCTACCCGTGGCCTATTTGATATGCCAAATACAGTAAAAATAAGTCTCAAAATGGAGATGTTACTGGTTCCTACTGAGCAAACTGATGAACAAAGGGACTGCAGTGCTTCAGTGCTACACAATTTTTTTTGATATGTGTGTATATATGTATATATATGTGTGTGTTTGTGTGTGTGTGCGTATATATATATACACACACATATATATATTCATTTTTCTGCTTGGATTGAACAAGAAAAATCTAAGTTATTAATAAGAGGTTTCACTTATCTAGATATGCATAACCCTTCAACAAAATAGTCATATGAACATACATATTAAAAGATATGCTAAAACAAAATATATGTGCAATATATAGAGAACATACATTCGAAAAGTTCTGTATATAGTTTCAAATAGAACCTGAAATGATTTTGGAAATATCACTAAAGCAACAGTCCATTTTAGTATTGCTGATGAAAACAAATCATATAAATAAGGTTAAAAAGTTCCAGTAGAAAAATAGTCATTTAAATAATTGCTTATCCTAAGAAATTTGTTCCAGATGACATTGTCAAGGTCAATAATACATTTATTTTCTCAAAATAAAGCACCATTACAACAATATTACTCTGTGTTCACATTATGTTTTCTTTCTATAAAACTTCTTGAGGGACATAACTTGGTATTTTTGTGTAGTCTTACAATATGTCTATTGCTGTACTGCTGTCATCCCATTGCTAATCGATTTGTTTGAGCGGGCACCAGCAACGTCTCTCATTGTGAGACTTTTTGTTACTGTTTTTGGAATATAAAATACTCCATGGGTAGCTTGCCAGGCTCTCCGAGAGGGGCGGAGGAATCAAACAAGAGTCGGCTGCATGAAAAATGAACGCCCTACCGCTGTGGTATTGCTCCAGCCCATATGTCTACTAAATATAATAAATAGTAATGGATAATTTTCTTATTGCTTTTTCATATATTATTAATAAATACTTGGTATTGTCTGCTATCATACCTATAATTTATATAATTAAATTAATATGACCATTAAGACTTAGAACTCTATGCAACTAATTCATCATTCAGGTATTTGGACACGGTTAAAATGTTGGAAAAAGAGTACAATCAGTCAGATTGAGAAGATTATAATATATAAGTGTATGCAAGTTATCTATTTCTTGTCTATCATTTTTCTCAACTGTATTAGACAATACACAACTTTATGACAGTGAACAGACAAATAAAATTAAGAGATATTATAACATTAACATTATAAATGGCTTATATATACATATAAATTTGTTTTCAACTAAATATTCTTCCTCTGCTAATCAAAAAAAGACAAATACTTTTATAGCTTTTAATAAGCAGAAATGGCATAAAACAAAAAATAATAAGATGAATTTGTGTGGAAATATTTCTGTGCTCCTAGGTCCCTCAATACCTCACAGACCACACCACATATTGTATAACATTTAAATGAAACTAATAAACAGTAAAAATAAGAATGGTATATAAATATATTTATATATAAATATAAGATAAAGTTTCAAGAAGTGTGGGAGGGGCTGGAGCAATAGCACAGCGGGTAGGGCGTTTGCCTTGCACGTGGCCCACCCGGGATCGATTCCCAGCATCCCATACGGTCCCCTGAGCACCACCAGGAGTAATTCCTGAGCACAGAGCCAGGAGTAGCCCCTGAACCCCTGAGCATCGCCAGGTGTGACCCAAAAAGCAAAAAATCAAGAAAAGAGAAGTGCGTGAGGCTACTCACGACATATCACTTAAGATTTTCACACATAAACTTGAATAGTTTCTGGGAGTTAAGCAAGTGAAATTGTCCTTAGTGTCATTTTTAATATATCATTTAGAAATTTCTTTTGTCTGAGATGTGCTCGTCAAATCTACACTCCTTCTTCAAGCTATCTTTTCAGACTTTGTAACTTAATAAATTTAAAATGCACTTAAATGAGCTTATATAAATTACTTATGATAATGATCTTTTGTGGAGTATAATAGACTACTGAATAATACATAAGCTTGTCTTCATATTAGATTTTTAAAATTTTACACAAACGTAAAATAAGATATAATAACATTGACTAGTACTATTAAACTTTTTAAAAAGTGGCATGCAAAGACTATGCTTACATGAAAACTGGGCTTGTATAGAGATATTCAAAATTAATAATTTTTTTCCTGGACTTTTAAAAATTTATTCTTATTCCCATTCAAAACATTCTTTCTTCTTTGTGACAAGGGGAATTGGACTGTAACCATGTGTGCTCAGGGCTTAATCTCCTCCTGGCTCTATGCTTAGGGATCATTCATAAAGTTGCTCCAGGAATTTTTTGATGCCAGGGATTGAATCCACACCAACTGTGTGCAGAAATCTTTTGATGCCAGGGATTGAATTCACCAGCTGTATGCAAGACAAACACCTTGCTGTCTTTTTTTTTTTTTTTTTTTTTTTTTTTTTGCTTTTTGGGTCACACCCTGTGATGCTCAAGGGCCACTCCTGGCTCTGCACTCAGGAATTCCTCCTGGCAGTGCTGGGGGATCATATGGGATGCTGAGACTCAAACCCAGGTCGGCCACGTGCAAGGCAAATGCTCTACCCACTGGGCTATCGCTCCAGCCCCCAACACCTTGCCATCTTGACTTTCCAGCCCTTTCTTTTCTTCTTGACTTATTTTCTTCCTTCTAATTTTTGTATTGGTTGACAGCTAATCTTTTTGAAATCCCTCCTATATGTTAGAAAATAGTTTGAGTGATTTAAATATTACATTATTTATTTTATATTTAGTATCTTCTTTTATATACATTATCATCTATTTTCCAAAACACTTATTTCATAATTTTGATTTCACTGGAAGTTACCAACCAAGATCTGTCTGAATCACTTAGAAATGAACCCTTTAGAGAGTTAGAATATTAATAATTTTTTTATCAATTAATCAACTTATGAGACCCAGCTTGTTACTGACTTTAGCATATGAATACTCCATGGGAAGCTTTCCAGGCTCTCCCATGTGGGCAGGAAACTTTCAGTAGCTTGCTAGTTTCTCCCAGAGGGAGAAGTAGAGCCTCCAACGTGTCATAGTTGGGGAGTGGAGAGAGGCTTCTAAAATCTCAGGGATAGGACTTATGGAGAGGTTACTGAGACCACTCGAGAAATTTGATGATCAATGGGATTTCATGATTCGTGAATCAACATATATTAACATTTGAAATGGATCGAGATAGCACAGCAGGTAGGGTGTTTGCCTTGCACACAGCTGACCCAGGTTCCATTCCTCTATCCCTCTTGGAGAGCCTGACAAGCCACCGAGAGTATCCTGCCCTCACAGCAGAGCCTGTCAAGCTACTCGTGGCATACGTGATATGCCAAAAACAGTAACAAGAAGTCTCACAACGGAGATGTTACTGGTGCCCGCTCAAACAAATTGATAAACAATGGGATGACAGTGCTACAGTGATTATTAACATTTGGTAGTCTCAGCATATCTTTAAAAATATAACATTTTAAAATAGAAACATATTAAGGGAACAGCAAGTGGTCAGAGTAATAAGAACTAAAGATTTTGTCTATGGAACTGAGCCTACATTTAGTCACAAACTTGTCTGGTTTTGAAATTTTTTAAGAACACTGACACTTTGCCTGTAATTTTTTTTTTTGGTTTTTGGGTCACACCCGGCGATGCACAGGGGTTACTCCTGGCTCTGCACTCAGGAATTACTCCAAACCATGCTCAGGGGACCATATGGGATGCTGGGAATCAAACCCGGGTTGGCCAAGTGCAAAGCAAATGCCCTACCCGCTGTGCTATCACTCCAGCCCCTGCATGTAATTTTATATCTAATTTATTTTTCAGAATCTTCCAAATGAACTTCCGAAGTTCCATGTAGAATCCATGAGATCATTTTATTCTTGTATACAATTGTGTGAGATGATCAATCATTTTATAATTTATACTTCTATAAATGATGAAAAATGTTGATGTTGACTATTAATAATTTTTTTTCTGTTTAATGGATATTAGCTTCTCCTTAGTAGTACTATAAAGGCTTTGAGTTAAATAGAAATAACATTTGTTATTAATAACGGTATCTTAAATTCTTTGAAAGTTACTGTGTTATACACTTAATATAATTAATTTATATTATATGAGTAAAAATGCATATTATTTTGATATCCTATTCCATATATTATTAGCTATCTTAAAATGGGTATTATTAATAAATACCATCAAGGTTTCAAGGTAGTAACTAAGTTGACCATATTCAATAAAAGAATATCTATAATTTGTATACAGTCTAATCAACAATCTGCTGTATTCCCTGCTTTAATTAGCAGGCCTCTAAAGCCAAATGATGATAAGAACCTGTGCATTAGTTTAGGATTAGTTAGTACTTATTATAGTGAAGTACATACTTTTTGCTATATATCCTTAATTTTTAAGGGTTACCTAGCAAGTTTATAGATACTATTTCTGCATTTAACCACTTAATTCAACAATGTCTTAATTTTATTGTTTTGTGGACCACATCTGGTAGTGCATGTGGTGCTGATGACCTGCTTCCCATGGTGCTCAGGGAACTGTGCAGTGCTGAAGATGAAACCCATGTTTTCACACATGCAACGCATGCGGTCTGTCCCTTGAGCTATTTATCTCCCCAGCTCTTCCTTATGTATCACAGGAGAGCATTCTGCATCTTCAGGAAATGCTCCCTGACACTTGCTCAAATTGCTAATAAACTCTTTCATTTGGTAACTTAATTTTTACCCTCTAATGGGTGAGATGCTCATTTAATATAATTCAAACCCCCATTTCTTCTTCTAATAGTCAATCAATTTTGAATCCTATTAATATTTACTTGCTTATCAAAAATCATAATTATATTTAATTTTATCTTAATGGTTTTCTTAGCATTGCTATCCTTTACATCTGGGTCTAAAGTCCCTCAGATGTAATTATATTATGTAAATTAGTGAAAAAGGGACTTTCTTGTCCCTCTTCCTTTCAATTTTGTATTTGATCTGCATATATATTTATGTATGTATATGCATTTACACAATGTATACACATGTACAAGTATACATGCATATAATATACACAAATATACATGCACATACATTTCTATCACGTACATACACAAGTACATTTGGGCACCATTGTGTAGAATTGTATGTATCAGTTAATTATATATATATATACACACACATCTGTGTCTGATAATCATGATATATGTAACAATACTTGTTTAATATTCCCAGATATTGATACTTTTCTTGGCAAACACTGAAAAATTCCTTATTTGTTGTATATCTGATGATTGTATGCTTTAGTTCAGTCAGCTGTTCGTCTTCTTTTGGTCTTTGAAGGCAGTATGTCTTTCCCTCAGTCACCCTTTTAATATTTACTTTTTCTTTCGTTTCCTATTATGGTGTATAGATTTTCCTTATATTTGGGATCCTTATAACTTCTTCAAACATTAGTATTATGTTTCTGTTTGATTTGGAAAATTATTAGTCATTATTTTTACGTTTTGCTCGTAGCTATTCTTCTCTCCAACAATCTAAATAAATGTACCTCTCTCTCTCTCTCTCTCTCTCTCTCTCTCTCTCTCTCTCTTTATAAATATTTTTGTCTGTAGTGAAGAGGTGTATTTTTCACTTAACTATATGGTTAGGTTTAAAAGTTTAGACAATATTCCTCACTTCTGGGAGGTCAACCTTTTATAACCAGCTACAAAGTTTTAAAATTTCTGTTCTGGAATTTTTCTCATTACATAGTTGCATGTCTTCCCTCATCCCCCCATCCCCTTACATGTACAAAATTCAGTTTTCTATTAAAATTTCCTATATTTTTCTCTTCAAATTTAATAATTATATTGATATTAAAGCCTGTAATTCTAAATTGTACATGGTATATGGGTCTCTCTATAGTGCATTTTTCTCTATTTTTTAATATTTTTGCTTTATCGTTTAATGGGATCAATTATTTTTGTTTCATTTATGACAGGAAGAAATGAAACATATTATTTAGTTTATTGATGTTCTTTTTTTTAATTCTCGAAGGAACTCCTCAGAAATATACATTGGAAGAGTAGGTACTAACTAGACTTTCGTCATTATTATTTCCTGACACCACTTATAAGTTCTTCATACTTTGTTACTGACAAATTTTTATTTATTTCATCCTAAGCTGCTTTTTTTGTATTTGGTTTCTTTAATTTTGCTTAGACAATAAATCAGCGTTTATGTTTGATATCTGATATTAAACGTTCTATGAGCGATTATGTCTGATATTTGTACCTCATTCAGACTGCAACTAAAAGTTTGGCAAGTTGGCCGCCTGGACTCCCCGAGACCTTCCAGCAGCCCCAGCCCGTGTCCTCTGCGCCCCGGCTCCTCCCCGGGCCCCCTAACTGCGGCCCGCCCTCGCAGGTACCGTCCCGGACCCTCGGCCACACCCTCCCGCGCCCCGCTTCCCGCCGCCTGGACTCCCCGAGACCTTCCAGCAGCCCCAGCCCGTGTCCTCTGCGCCCTGGCTCCTCCCTGGGCCCCCTAACTGCGGCCCGCCCTCGCAGGTACCGTCCCGGACCCTCGGCCACGCCCTCCAGCGCCCCGCTTCCCGCCGCCTGGACTCCCCGAGACCTTCCAGCAGCCCCAGCCCGTGTCCTCTGCGCCCCGGCTCCTCCCCGGGCCCCCTAACTGCGGCCCGCCCTCGCAGGAAGACACTGGGGGCGTGTCACGTATGTTAGTTGGCATGGTCTAAAAGTGGGCGTGGCCTCCTCTCAGAGCGGCGGCCGCTAACGCGGCCGCAGTTATTCATTATTACCTCAGCTCACTCGGTACTTGTATTTTTTTGAAAATTCACTTTTGCGATCTCAAACACGCAAAATAGCCATTAGCTTAGTCTGACACTATAAAAGCTGTCAGTTAATAAGGGAAGTTTAGCACGATCAGAAAACCTTCTTTCCACAAGAAGAAAAAGGAATAAATAACTACAAAGCTCCAACTCTATACTTCCGTAACAATATGAAGAAGCACCGAAAATCCCCTCCGAGAAAAGAGGGGGAAGAAAAGATACCAGAAACCTCAACAGGGGCTTCTCACATCTACGACCTCTCAGATAAACAATTCAGAGAGGAAATCTGGAGGAGACTCGACCTACTCCAAGCAAATATGGAACAGACATCCCATAAATTAAGAGAGGAGATGAATGAAGCGCTCGAACGGTCTACCAAGAAAATACAGGAAGAAATGAGAGCAAAAATGAGAGCAGAAATTTCAAACCTTCGAACGGAAGTCTCACAAATAAAGCAATCGGTAGATGAAATAAAAATATCACTAGATGCCCTCAACAGTAGAATGACTACAGCCGAAGACAGAATCAGTGATCTGGAAGATGAGCTTCAGAAAGCTTATAGACAACAACAAATCATGGCCAAAGACCTCAAAATGGCTATAGAGCGAATCAGAGCCCTGGGAGATGACTTCAAGAGGAACAACATAAGAATCATTGGAGTACCAGAACCGCAGGGAAGCAACCCCAATGAAAAAAACACAGTCAAAGATATCATTGCTAAGAAATTCCCAGAGCTGGACAAGGCAGGCATCCAGATACAAGGAGTCCGAAGAGTACCAGCAAAAAGAGACCCGAATAAAAAGACCCCAAGTCATATCATAGTCAGAATGACGGATACCATGGATAGAGACACAATTCTGCAAGCAGCAAGGTCAAGGAAGGAAATCACATACAAAGGAGCACCCCTCAGATTTACGGCCGATCTGTCAGAAGAAACCCTCTGAGCCCGAAGACAATGGTGGGACATAGTGAAAAAACTCAACGAAATGAATGCCTCACCAAGAATACTTTATCCGGCTAAACTCTCACTCAAACTCGAAGGAACCATACACTACTTCTCGGATAAACAACAGCTCAGGTCCTTCATAGACTCAAAACCAATCTTGAAAGAAGGTCTAAAGGGGCTACTGTAAGACAAGGAGGAGCCCCATAAGAACAACAAATCCCACAGAAAGATGACACAAAACCACATCACAATAATCTCTCTCAATGTCAATGGCCTAAATGCACCTATCAAGAGACACAGAGTGGCTAAATGGATCCGGAAATTAAACCCAACATTCTGTTGCCTGCAAGAAACACACCTGAACAAACAGAGTAAACATAGACTCAAAGTCAAAGGATGGAAAACAATCCTCCAAGCAAACAACCCCCTTAAAAAAGCTGGAGTGGCCATCCTGGTATCCAACAACATAGATTTCAGGATGAAAAAGATCAAAAGGGACAGCAAAGGTCATTTTCTGTTTATCAAGGGATATGTACAACAGGAAGAAATCACACTCTTAAACGTATATGCTCCTAACGAACGACCGGCTAAATATTTAAAACAACTCCTAACAGACTTCAAAGAGGACATCACTAACAGCACAATTGTAGTCGGAGACTTCAATACGGCCTTATCGCCTCTAGATAGATCCACAAGAACAAAACTCAACAAGGAAACACTGACTCTGAAAGAAGAAATTGAAGAGAGAGGCCTAATAGACCTATACAGGGCCTTACACCCCAAAAAGAAAGAATACACATTCTTTTTCAGTGCACATGGAACATTTTCAAAAAAAGACCATGTACTGGGCCCCAGAACATACCTCAATAGAATCGGGAAAATAGAAATTGTATCAACCATCTTTTCAGACCACGATGCGCTGAAGATAGAAGCTAACCACTCACAAACACGGAAAATCAAATCAAACACCTGGAAATTAAACAATTCCATGTTGAACAATGAGTGGGTCAGGAAGGAAATCAAGGAAGAAATCAAAAGATACTTTGAAACAAATGAGAATGAAGACACGAGCTACCAAAACCTATGGGACGCCGCTAAAGCCGTGTTAAGGGGAAAATTTATAGCTCTCCAAGCATTCCTCAGGAAGGAAGAAAGGACCCACATAGAGAGCTTGACTTCACGACTCAAGACCTTAGAAAAGGACCAGAAAAAGGACCCCAAACCAGATCGAAGGAAAGAAATAATAAAAATTAGAGCAGAAATTAATGACATCGAAACCAAAAAAACAATCCGAAAGATCAATGAAACAAAGAGTTGGTTCTTTGAGAAAATAAATAAGATTGATAAACCGCTAGCAAGACTCACAAAGAAAGAAAGAGAGAAAACTCTAATAAATCGAATCAGAAATGAAAAGGGGGACATCATAACAGAAACCAGTGAGATTCAAAAGATCATTAGAGACTACTTTGAAGGTCTCTACGCCACAAAAAATGAGAACCTAAAAGAAATGGATGGATTCCTTGATTCCTACAATCTCCCAACACTGAAGAAAGAAGACTTGGAATACCTGAATAGACCCATCAATGTTAAGGAAATTGAAACGGTAATCAAAAACCTCCCCAAAAACAAAAGCCCAGGCCCAGATGGTTTCACTGGCGAATTCTTCCAAACATTTAAAGAAGACCTATTGCCTGTTTTCCTCAAACTTTTCCAGGAAATTGAAAAAACAGGAACTCTCCCAAACAGTTTCTATGAAGCACATATCTCCCTAATACCAAAAGCAAACAAAGACACCACTAAGAAAGAAAATTACAGACCAATTTCCCTGATGAACACCGATGCGAAGATCCTCAACAAAATACTAGCAAATAGGATCCAACAACTCATCAAAAAGATCATACATCACGACCAAGTGGGATTCATCCCAGGGATGCAAGGATGGTTTAACATTCGGAAATCAATCAACATAATCCAGCATATCAACAAAAGTAAAGACAAAAACCATATGATCATATCCATAGATGCAGAGAAAGCATTTGACAAGATCCAATATCCTTTCATGATGAAAACCCTCGCCAAAATGGGGTTTGGAGGAACTTTCCTTAAGATAGTCGAAGCCATCTATCACAAGCCTACGGCAAGCATTATCCTCAACGGGGAAAAACTAAGAGCCTTTCCTCTGAGATCGGGCACAGGACAAGGATGCCCACTCTCACCACTCCTCTTCAATATAGTACTGGAAGTACTTGCGATAGCTATTAGACAAGAAAAAGAGATTAAGGGCATCCAGATAGGAAAGGAAGAAATCAAACTCTCACTATTTGCAGACGACATGATACTATATCTAGAGAAGCCTAAAACCTCTACTAAGAAACTCTTAGAAACAATAGACTTATACAGTAAAGTTGCAGGCTACAAAATCAATACCCAAAAATCCATGGCCTTCATATATGCAAACAATGAGGCAGAGGAAAGGGACATGAAAAAAGCAATCCCATTCACAATCGTGCCCCAGAAAATCAAGTACCTCGGAATCAGCTTAACCAAGGAAGTAAAAGACCTTTACAAAGAAAACTACAAAACGCTACTCCATGAAATCAAAGAGGACATGAGGAAATGGAAACATATACCCTGCTCGTGGATAGGGAGAATCAATGTTGTCAAAATGGCAATACTCCCTAAAGCATTATACAGATTCAATGCGATCCCAATATGTATACCCATGACATTCTTCAAAGAAATGGATCAAGCAATCCTAAAATTCATATGGAATAACAAACGTCCAAGGATAGCTAAAACAATTCTTGGGAAAAAGATGATGGGAGGCATCACCCTCCCCAGCCTCAATCTTTACTACAAAGCAGTAACAATTAAAACAGCATGGTACTGGAACAAAGGCAGAGCCGTAGACCAATGGAACAGGGTGGAATATCCCTACACACAACCCCAAATGTATGACCATCTAATCTTTGATAAGGGAGCAAGAGATGTGAAGTGGAGCAAGGAAAGCCTCTTTAACAAATGGTGCTGGCAAAACTGGACAACCACATGCAAAAAAATGGGTTTAGACCTTGACCTGACACCATGCACAAAAGTCAGATCAAAATGGATTAAAGACCTCAACATTAGACCACAAACCATAAGGTACATTGAAGACAAGGTCGGCGAAACCCTCCACGATATTGAAGATAAACGTATCTTCAAAGGTGACACAGAACTAAGCAATCTAGTAAAAACAGAGATCAACAAATGGGACTACATTAAACTAAAAAGCTTCTGCACCGCAAGAGATACAGTGACCAGAATCCAAAGACTATCCACAGAATGGGAAAGGATATTTACACAATACCCATCAGATAAGGGGTTGATATCAATGGTATATAAAGCACTGGTTGAACTCTACAAGAAGAAAACATCCAACCCCATCAAAAAATGGGGCGAAGAAATGAACAGAAACTTTACCAAGGAAGAAATACGAATGGCCAAAAGGCACATGAAAAAGTGCTCTGCATCACTAATCATCAGAGAGATGCAGATCAAAACAACCATGAGATACCACCTCACACCACAGAGACTAGCACACATCCAAAAGAACAAAAGCAACCACTGTTGGAGAGGATGTGGGGAGAAAGGGACCCTTCTTCACTGCTGGTGGGAATGCCGACTGGTTCAGCCCTTCTGGAAAACAATTTGGATGATTCTCAAAAAATTAGATATTGAATTCCCATTTGACCCAGCAATACCACTGCTGGGAATATATCCCAGAGAGGCAAAAAAGTACAATCGAAACAACATCTGCACATGTATTTTCATTGCAGCACTGTTTACAATAGCCAGAATCTGGAAAAAACCCGAATGCCCCAAAACGGATGACTGGTTGAGGAAACTTTGGTACATCTATACAATGGAATACTATGCAGCTGTTAGAAAAAAGGAAGTCAAGAATTTTGTAGTTAAGTGGATGGGCATGAAAAGTTTCATGCTGAGTGAAATGAGTCAGAAAGAGAGAGACAGACATAGAAAGACTGCACTCATCTATGGTATATAGAATATCAGAGTGGGAGACTAATACCCAAGAACTGTAGAAATAAGTACCAGGAGGTTGACCCCATGGCTTCGAGGCTGGCCTCACGTTCCGGGGAAAGGTCAACTCAGAGAAGCGATCACCAACTACATTGTAGTCGAAGGCCATGTGGGGGAAGGGAGTTGCGGGCTGAATGAGGGCTAGAGACTGAGCACAGCGGCCACTCAACACCTTTATTGCAAACCACAACAGCTAATTAGAGAGAGAGAACAGAAGGGAATGCCCTGCCACAGTGGCAGGGTGGGTTGGGGGGGAGATGGGATTGGGGAGGGTGGGAGGGACACTGGGTTTACGGGTGGTGGAGAATGGGCACTGGTGAAGGAATGGGTTTCCGAACTTTGTATGAGGGAAGTATAAGCACAAAAGTGTATAAATCTGTAACTGTACCCTCACGGTGATTCTCTAATTAAAAATAAATAAATTATTAAAAAAATAGTTTGGCAAGTTATTAATTTAATTCTGTCACTGTATCACTATCATCCCATTGCTCATCGATTAGCTCGAGCGGGCACCAGTAATGTCTCCATTATGAGACTTGTTGTTACTGTTTTGGGCATATCAAAAACGCCACAGGCAGCTTGCCAGGCTCTGCCCTGTCGTTGGGATACTCTCAGCAGGTTGCTGGGCTTTCTGAGAGGGACAGAGGAATCAAACCCGGGTCGGCTGCCTGAAAGGCAATGCCCTACCTGCTTGTGCTATTGCTCCAGCCCATTTATTTAATTTTATTTAATTTACTTAATTATTTTAAATAGTGTAGGAATACTGCTCTTTGTTCAGCCATTGATTAAGCTGATTGAATTGGGCATAAACTCCACATTACTAGTTTTTAAAAATTTTATTGTATCACTGTGAGATAGAGTTACAAAGCTTTCACGTTTGATATTCAGCCATGTAATTATGGAACACCCATCCTCCACCAGTGCATATTTTTCACCACCAATGTCCCCATTTTCCACCCTCACCACACGTATCCCAGCCCTCACCCTGCTTCTATGGCAATTTCCCCAACACTTTCTCTCAATTTGGGGGAATTATGTTTTACTTTAATTTTCCCACCACCATTCAATCCTTCCTGCCAGGAGCAGACACTAGATAATTTATTTTTTATTGTTCATTTTAATATCATGAGAGCTCCTGCAGCCAGGGTTGAAAATGTAAATTTCTAGATGGTAAGTGTTTTGGTTCCAGAGTCATCTCTGTATGGCATTAATCCATTTTTGGATTCAATTGGGAGTCTCTGGGCCAGAGCTGTTGGTTCGCTAAGATGGCACCCAGAGCCAAATTGTGGGTGTGACTGCCAGTCTGCTGTGTGGGCGGAGACCTGGGGAGGGACAGGCCAGGTCCTCTGCCCGCCATGAGGCCTGGAGATTTAGTCCTGGAACCTGCATACTTGGGAGGGTGGGGAGGGGACTTGCTTGTAGAAACTCTTGGTCACCAGGATTCCATTTGCATTAGGCATGGGCAAGTTATTTAAACCTGTTGTTTTTTGTCTTGCTATACTTTAAATGTGAAAAATGGAACCACTGTGAGGGCCTATTTAAATATTATCTACATATTTTTAATATTTGGTAATGAGGACATTATAGTGATTAATTTGTTGGTTAGTTCATTAACAAACAATGTGACTTATAATCACCACAGTTTTAGGCAGGTATTCCAGACTAGGCTAGGTATTTTATACATCACATTAGAAATGTGTCTTTCATAATCGTTTTTTCCTGGTTCTACCACTTATTTTGTCTTGAATTTTGCCTCCATTGGAACAGGCTAATATTGGAAGAGGCTAATATTCCTGAAGCCTTGGGTCTACACCAGAAACAAGACAGGGAAGTACTCCAGCAATGGGGTGACTCATCCTGTGTTAGACAAGCAAACACTCCTGGAATTTATGAAGAGACTTCTATTTATTGGACTCTTTCCAAAATCCTATTCATAACTAAGAAATGCTAGGAAATATAGCTATTTAATTAAGCTCATCACCTCCCCCAAACTAATTTGTCCCAGAAATATGCATCATAAAATTAATTAAATTCTAATTATCTTTATTTTTCAAAGAATGGAGGGACATTAAACAATGCATTGCCAAATATATTGAAAAATTATCCTGTGTGAAAATAATTTTATAAGAATAATAATAGATCAGAAAACTATTATAGGAAAAATTATCTTCATTTTATCACAAATTATATTTACAGAACAAGTTTTGTTTGGGGAAGATATATAAGAAAGCTACTAATCTTTAGGAGATAATTGAGAGAAACTATGATATGCCATATTTTAGATGTAACTACAAGTATATTTATATTGTTATGAATTAATATAAGGGTAGATGATTAATACATTCACACACAAAAGTGATATGGATTACATTTGTTCATAAGTTTGAATATGTATTCTATATATCAGATTTAATATGATGAACACATTCATTGAAAACATAAAGAATCTTGCACTGGGAAAATACAATATAGAAAACTCAATTTCATGGAAAATAATGTTAGAAACAAAGTAGATCAGTAATTATGAAAAGATTAAGATTCCTAGCTGTTGGAGTGACAGTACTTGGCTTACGGGATTTGGTTTTCATGTGGCTGGTCCCAGTTCAAATTCCTGAAACCAAATATGGCATCCTGAGCATTTCAAGCAATCACTATGAGCACTGGACCTTGAATAATCACTGAGTTCTGCTAGGTATGCCCCCCCACCAACAAAGAGGCAAATAAATCCAATTTCTAATATTTAAAAACAAATATGCAATATATGTTACAAGAAAAATTGAGTTCTCATAGGGACATTTTATCTAGTACATTTATGATGCTTTTTCTGTTAACAATATTTTGTCCATTTTGTCCCTTATAATTTATCACTTACATATAATCAATCTCATGATGCAAGGAAACTGGTGTTGCCTGTTAATCATAGCTGACTTATTTTATTTTGTTTGTTTTAATGCTATGTTTAGTTCCAAATTGGTAAGATTTTGTGGCATTTTATCCATTATTCAACACAGAATGCACATGTATTTTTTAAGTCTATTGCTTTATAAAAGAAATGAAATAAGGGATAATTTTTGTCTGAATAAAAAGAGATTAGTTTCTGCTATGTTCCAGAATCAAATAATCTGTCTGTATGAGCAGAACTTCCTTCAAAGTCCTGCTCCAACTATTCGACACATTTCCTTCTTTCCAACAGCCCACTGGTATATATACTAATACATCAATTGAATCACTCTTTGTGTGAGGAATTCATATTTCAGTAAAGTTTTTTTTCTCCTCTGAATGAGATTGACCCTGGTTCAGTTCCTATCATTGAATGTCTCTTTGTTAAATAACAAAGTTTTATTTCTTTCATAGTATTTTATTGGATAAAAAAGGTAACTTTTTAGACCTTATAACATTTCTGAGAGTACAAAAATAAGAAATAATGCCTAAGAGAAAGATTTTCTCTATAATTGGGTTGTAAATTTTCTTTAAACATAACTCTCTAGAAACCAGAGTTTAGGACAAGAACTTGATATATCATATAGAGTATCAAATAGAACTTCCAACTCTTACCTCTGAAAGGACATTGGATACTCTTTAAATAAAATTAAAGAAACAGTGTATCTGTAACATTAGAAATTGTGTAAATACTTATTTTGCATGCTTTTATACATTTACATACTTACAGGAAATAAACTGGTATAGAATGTACAATATAAATTTCCTGAAATAAATTATACATATACATATAATTATATATATTTCAAATCCAAGTACATTCTTATTCTTGTCTATAATGTCTAAATTTTGTTATTTTATTCAGTATTTGCTTCAATTTTTTTCAGTCACTAAAATTTTAAAAATTTGAACTTGAAGGAGAATTTGATTATGCAATGTAACTTCAGTCATTTAAAATATTCACAAAATGGAGGTAAAGGTACTTTAAAATTGGAATTAGCTGTGTGTGGTGCAGCTAAAATTGGCTCACAGCTGTGGGGAACACAGATACTATACATCTGCTAATCGGACAGCAGAGTGCTAAAATTGTACATGCCCATACTTCTGCAGGGCGGGCACTTTGAGCCCTTGTGCTGTTCTCCCAGACCCTTGTCTATCTCTCTGCTGGTCTGTTTAGTTTCCTTTTTCCTTTCCTCTGTCTTTTTTCCCTTTCCCTCTCTCCCGTCTCTCTTCCTTTTGTTGGAAATTGATGCCTTATGCATGCAAGGCAAGGCATGTGCTTTCTCTACCACTGAGCTACATCTGTGCCACTCCCCACCCTTGGCTAGGAAGGAAATGGCATCCACACACTATGAAACCTTTTGATACTACTGACTTCAACATAATGCTGAACTTGTTGGGTCTGTCACGATTTTGCTCCTTTTACTTTATTTATTGATTTATTTGCTTTTTGGGTCACACCTAGTGATCCTCAGGGGTTACTCCTGGCTCTGCCTCAGGAATTACTCCAAGTGGTGCTGGGGGGATCATATGGGATACCAGGGATCGAACCCGGGTCAGCCAAGTGTAAGGTAAATGCGCTACCAGCTGTACTATCGCTCTGGCTCCCACTTCTTTAAATCTTCAAATTTATTCCTTGTATGGTTCTACTAGGCATGGCAGAGCCTGACAAGCTCCCCGTGGTATTCGATATTGGTATTCAATATACCAAATATAGTAACAATAACGGGTATCATTCCCCTGACCCTGAAAGAGCCTCCAATATGGCACAGGAGAGGCTGCTAAAATCTCAGGGCTGGGATGAATGGAGAAGTTACTGGCACCCGCTCGAGCAATTCGATGAACAATGGGATCCTGAGCAACCAAGTGGAAACAGAGATAAACAAATGGGACAATATTAAACAAACTTCTTCTAAAATTCATTCTTGGCTTTTTCTCTTCTAGAGAAGCCATTTCCTTTTTTGAACACGTATTCCTCCTTTCCTTTTCCTTCACATCTCACATCTTTTTCTTTCATAAAAATAATTCTGCTTCACTAAAGAATATAGAAAAGCCATGAAGAAGTAAACACTGGAGAAACCATTATAGTTGCTTTGAAGATTGAATAAAACATTATAAATACAATCATCTCTTTTTTTTATAACTTTTTTGTTGTTTTTATTTTTTTAATTTGCATTTTTTTAAACAGAATCACTGTGACAGTTAAAAAGTTGTTCATGACTGGGTTTCAGTCATATAATGCTTTAAAACCCCTCACTTCAACAGTGTACATTTCCCACCACAATGTCCCCAGACTCCTGCACCCCCAACACACACAAACACACATGTCACAAACACACACATACATGCATATGGCCATGCACGTGTGCAACACTATGACAGGGACTTTTTTTTCTCTCTCTTAACATTGCTTTTTTAATAGACATTTTCATTCTGTTTCTTTAATAAAGCAAATTCTAAACTATTCATGAGTAGGATAGTTTTTTTTTAATTGAAGCATACAAAATCCAATTCATTTAACTTATTTCCAACTTAAAATAAAGTAATTCAAGAAGTAGGTGTTCAGATAAGGTTACCAACAACTTGACTTTTAATTTTTCAAACACAAAGTGCTTTCACATCATCAAAGCCTCAGTACTACTACTGTCAAATTATTTTTATAATTTTGAGTTTATTCCCAAAACATGTATACATTAATGATTTAAAAAAACTATTATATAAATGAATAAATGTGAGAAAATTATTGATTTATTGTGGTTATCACTTCAAAATATATTTATATCAAACCATTTTATTTACACTTTGAACTAATAAAATATGTCAACTATATGGAAATGCAAAAAAGGGAAAATATAAAAGAAGAGTAAAGTCCAGCAATTCCCACTTCAAATGCAGCATTGTTACTACAACATATACAATACAATACATACAAAAATCAAGAACATTGAATATCGTTAAATAAACCTTCTTGGTGGTGGAATATGAGCACTGGTGAAGGGATGGGTATTCGAGCATTGTATAACTGAGATATAACCTGAAAACTTTGTAACTTTCCACATGGTGACTCAATAAAAAATTTTAAAAAATAAATTAAAAAAAAATAAAACTAAAAAAAAAAGAAATAGCATATTGTTCTCTTAAGTATTTTTATTTTTATATTATTGTGAACTTACATAAAATAAAGGAGCTATATACAAAAAATACGATACATACAAATATAGAGAGAATATATAGGGCTGTTTTTTATTTTATTAAATTAATGAAAAATAATATAATAAAGGTGATTGCAGAGGAAAAAACAGTATTAAAAGTGTCTTCATTCTATATTTGTGTGATAAAAATGTTTCTTGAGTGATTTCTGAATCATATCTTATACATTGCATAATAACACACTTTCTTTATAGTATACATTCAAACTATCATGAGAGTAGGACTATTAAGCAGTGGTTAGGTTATAAATTAACTGATGTTGAGTTAGCCAAAATACATATTTAGGGCAGGCATAGGTTAATATGATCTTATAAAAGAAACCCAAGTGTCAGAGAAACTCCTTGGTTGCCTCAAGAGAGCAGATAGGCATATTAGAAATAGCCCAAGTGCCTCAATGGAAGAAATTGTTGGTTTGATGTAGGAACTGAGAACAGTTTCTGGCCAAGAGATAGCAGGGGATGAGAATATCAAAAATCATATGAAATGTCTTCTTCAAATAATCAAGTATATATGTATATGAGTATTGTACACACATATGTATATATATATATATATATATATATATACATATAGTCATCCCATTGATTGTCGAATTTCTCGGGTGGTCTCAGTAACATCTCCATTCATCCTAGCCCTGAGAATTTAGAAGCTTCTCTTTACACATCCTTTCCAATGGTGCTGCATTGGAGGCCCTTTCAGGGTCAGGGGAATGAGACCCACCATTGTTATTGGTTTTGGCATATGAATATGCAATAGGGAGTTTCCAAGTCTTTCCCATGTGGGCAGGAAACTCTCGGTAGCTTGCCAGGTTCTCAAAGAGGGAGAAGTAGGCTATGAGATGTTGCTTCCAGGAGTTTGATTTTATAGTCTTGGGATTTTGGCCATTGGTGGGATTACACGGCCCTGGGGGCAGTCCCTGGGTGTGACCACCTAGCTACTCGGAAATGGGGAATCTGAGCAGAAGAGGCCCAGTCCCATTCTGAGCAGGCTGGGAGGTTTCAGCCCCAGGTCCCATACACCTGGGTTCTTCTGCCAGTTCCTTTTTGCTTGAGGCTTGTCTGAATGTGCGGAGAAGGGCCTTGAGCATGGCTGTGGCTAGGCTCCGAAGGTGTTTGGCCATGGGACCTCTGCTGGGGGTGGGGAGAGAAACTGAAACCCACCCCTCTGAGGGGCCCTAGGGAAGGCAGCCAGGCACGGGGGCAAGACTCTTTCTCTCTCTCTCTCTCTCTCTCTCTCTCTATCTATATGTATATATGTGTGCATTACATATATTACATATATATTACATATATACGTAATACATCAACACACATACATGGTTACTGGGAATAAAACTAAAGTATGATTAATAATTTACTTTAAGAATTCATTAATTAACTATTATATTTCATGAAGGAGCTATTGTTCAATAGGTTCCTATTTTTAAATGCTTATTTTTATGGTTTCAAGTCATATTTAGTTATTTTTGAAGAATTATTTTGGAGTTTATAACTCAAATTATGTAATTTTAGAAACATCCTGAGCTATTAAACATCTTTGTATGAAATAAAAATAGTCTCAACATCCTATGTAGGAGTCATAGCAAGTTGGTTCCATATCAAATCAAGGCTTTCTAATTCAAATAACCAGTTTCTTCAGTGTTTTGATTATAGAACCTAGAAAATAGGCAAAATTGCTATTTTAATAGGTAAAATGCTGTATTTAAAAATCAGGAGCTGGAAAGAGAGTACAACAGATAGGGACTTTCCCTTTCAGGTGACTGAACTGTGTTCAAAGCCCACAACCACATATGGTACTTTGAACATTGCCAAGAGTGATACATGTGCACAGAGCTAGGACCACCACTGGGTATGGCACAAAAAACATTAAAAAGTAGGGGGAAAGAAAGAAATGTAGGAAAGAAGGAAGGAAAGAAAGTATCAAGGGAGGAAGGAAGGAAAGGAAGGGAGGAAGGAAGGAAGGAAGGAAGGAAGGAAGGAAGGAAGGAAGGAAGGAAGGAAGGAAGGAAGGAAGGAAGGAAGGAAGGAAGGAAGGAAGGAAGGAAGGAAGGAAGGAAGGAAGAAGAAACTTTACTGCGTCTTTATAAATTGCACATTTTTTAAAATTATTTTTATTTGGACTGGAGCGATAGCACAATGGGTAGGCCATTTGCCTTGCACGCCGCCGACCCGGGATTAATTCCTCAGTCCCTTTCAGAGAGCCCAGCAAGCTACTGAGAATGGTGATTCAATAAAATTAAAAAAAAAGAGAGAGAGTATCCCACCTGCATGGTAGAGCCTGGCAAGCTCCCACTGGCATATTCGATATGCCAAAAACAGTAACAACAAGTCTCACAATGGAGACATTACTGGTGCCTGCTCGAACAAATTGATGAATGGGATGACAGTGACAGTGACAGTGATTATTTTTGTTTATTTTTATTATTTTATTCTTTGGTAATTGTTAAAATTGCTATTAGGTAGGTCAAATAATGCCGTGTCTTATTACTGATAGTTGTATGGCTGTCTATACTTAATTCGTCTCAGTAAAAATTACTTTCCATGACTCTTACGCCTCAATTCAAAAATTACATAATAAAATCAATAAAGACTCACTTAGGACACTCAATGTTTCAATATAGATGCGTTCATTATTTGTGGACTTCAAAATTTTCCTGAATTTCTTAGGGAAATTTAAATGCACTCATGAACAGATGGTTTAACAAAACGTGGATGAGACAAATTACTTTTTATAAATGAAATTCATTACTGCAAAGAATTAATTTTTGTGCTTTGTGAAGACTTAACCTTCCTATGCCATTACAAAAAGTCATACAGCAAGGAACTCTCAGTTCAGGGATAAGTGGGCAATCTCCTTTATCATTTATGTTTGTAACATAAGGCAGTCCTATACCAGATGCATGCAGTGTTACTTCATGAGCATATAACTCTATTTAAATCATTTATATATTACATTTTACAAATGTAATAGGAAAATGTGTTCTTTTACATTCATGGGTAAGAGTTGGAACAGATGGCAAAATACTCAGTTTAAACTAATATGGGCATTAAAATAACTGATATTGCAAGCATTCCTTGATATAACAGAAGTTTTAGTTCACTATAAAATGGGCTATGGCTTTCTGGTATGTATTAAACATAATGTTTCTTTCATGGTACTTATTATACATGAGGAAGTTTGCTGTTAGAAATTACTCCTACAAATCTTTCCAAATTAAAAATAAGTAGTAGTTCATTCAACAAATATTAATTGAGCACCTGTTATTTTGAGGCATTCTAAAGTAATTTACAGATGAATAAGAGTTGGACCCTGCTTTCAAAATAGGACAGTGAACTGATAGATAAGAGAAAAAATGATTGAAAACCACAAAAGCATATGGAACATTAGGAGTAACCATATTTGCAATGATGGAGTCTGTGTTATTATCATCTCTGGAAGCTAGACCTGCAATTCTTACTATAGCAATATGCTTAGCAATGCATTGTGGTTAGGGAATAGTCAGATACTTGCCAAATTTTGTGAAACAATAAATATAAAATAAATTAATTTATGTATTTACTACATTTATGCATATTTATGTATATACATGTATATTTGTATGTATATATATATATCTGTCTCAAAGTAGTAAAGAAATCTTTAAAAAATATGACAGTGAACAATACTTTGAAAATGTATTTTCACATAGTGAAATGATGTATTAGTTTTTCTTGGGATTTTATCTTTTATGTTAGCTAGGAGAGACAATTTTTGGCTATATCTCTGAACAATTTTGTACTAGCTACAGATTCTTTTGAATGTTCTGTACTTCCTGTAACTACACAAAGAATTTTTCTTGCCTCTAGGCCCTTCTATTTCATCCCTCTCCCTTTCCCAAGGGCACTCCATTTCTAATATCCTTCTCAGCCTTTCTCTTTGCAATCTCTCTTCATCTATCAGTACTTGACATATAGATCAATTTTTCAGGCATATCTTCTAGAACCTATAAATTACATCACAGTCACCAAAATAAAATCTGCATTTAAAAGTTTTAATTGTCATTTTAAAACATCCATCTTACTTGTGTAAATATCTTGAGAAATGCCTACCTTACTTGGTTTATTTATTTATTTTTTCATTTATACCTAGGGACATTGGATAGTAAAAAGAAATAAAGATAATCTTAAGATTTAAAATGCATGCTAATTTAATTTACCAAAATCAGCACATTTATCTAAATCAACTCATTTCAATTTTTGTGTGTGATACACTACATACATTAAGTCTTTATTTCAGAAATGTTACTTAAGAAAATATCAGAGTTAATGAGCTTTTAATTTATCCAGCCTTTTCTCTGGGCATTTAAAAAATTTGCTTAATCATCCAATTTCTTCACAGGTGTTGCTGTACTGAGAGATAGTAGAACCTGAAAAGTAGCTTTACTTTTTTCCCTTTTTTGTTTCAGTAATTTTTTCCAAGAATGTTTACTAGATGATTTGAAGACTGTAGGGCAGTTTAAGCATACATAGTAACAAATAGGGCTTCTTCTAATCTAATGAAACTCTGTAATTTTAGAGGTAAATAGTTTACTTAAAACATAAAATAATCATTTTGCAGTATGTAAGTATGAAACTAGGCAATTGCAATAGAGAAAATTGCATTTGCACTCCATAAAATGGCTCTATATTGA
Organism: Sorex araneus; assembly: GCF_027595985.1. NCBI lineage: Eukaryota > Metazoa > Chordata > Mammalia > Eulipotyphla > Soricidae > Sorex > Sorex araneus. The sequence continues at coordinate 28,393,496 of NC_073311.1, forward strand.
AATCACTGAATATAAAATTCATGATCATTCAAAAATATGCACCTGCTTCTATTTGGTTGCAACATCACTCTTTTAAATAACCATAGATACTCTCTATATACACCTAATTCATCTGCACTAAAATGTTACTCTGATAATTATGAATTCAAATTTCTGTATATGTTCTTTGATAAAATGTTTATGAAAATAAACTACTTAAGATCTGATATTCAAAATTTATGATCAAATTAACCTCATCCATGTCAATATATCCACTTTTTCCAAATTAGTATTTCTTATTTCTTAATTTAATTTTCGGCAAAGATAACACATTCCAAAATATTAATGTAAAGTTGACATTTCATGACTGATATTATTTTCCTCCTATGCAAAAAAAATTGGTCAATTGTTTATTCATTACTATTGACATTTGCTTTTGGCAAGTGAAATTATAAATTTTGTGTAAGAATGAATTAATACTGCAAGTATGAATAACATATATTTAGCTCTGAAATTTTGTTAGACAAAATTAATGATAGAACAACTACAACAAGATAAAAATCTAAAATTAATTCCAACTAGAAAAAAGTAAATGATAATTGTTTTCTAATGATAATTAAGAACAGAGCCATGTGGGTACGCTCTTTTCTGCCGCGGCGCGAGATCAACCCCAGAGGCAACTGAACCACTTTGGACATGAGCAGCACCCCCAAAATGCCTCCAAACTGTGTGCTCGGAGCTACTGGCCCAGGTGCCGCCAGCGAGTGATGCAATTACCAAAAGAATTTTCCCTGGACTTCATATAGAAATCCAAAACCTAATATCTCTTGATTGTCAGCAACGTGTAAATGTTCCTTTTTAGCAGGTCTTACTGTGGGGGGAAACTCCAAACAATAGTACTGAGTTTTTTGTTGAAGGGTAAAGATTGTAGCGATAGAATATTAGGCAGAATTTTCCCTGGACTTTATATAGAAACCCAAAACCGCGCAGCCGCTACCGCGGCCACGCAACCTAATGTCATCTAATCATCAGCAATATGAAATGGTTCCTTTGTAACGGGTTGGACTTTGGGGGGACCATAATAGGGCTAAAGTTTGTAGCGACGTGTAATTTCTGGCTGTACTTTCCCTGGACTTTATACAGAAATTCAAAGCCGCGAGGCCGCTGCCATGGCCACGCGACCTAATGTCATTTAATCATCACCAATATGAAATGGCTCCTTTTTAACGGGTCGAACTTTGGTGGGAAATCCTAACAAGAATAGTAAGTCTTTTGCTGAAATATTGAAGGCAATCAAAGTGGTAGCCATCTCTATAGACTGAACTAAGCCATATCCCCACTCCGGCTGAGAAGAAATATCCTTCTTTCTCGGGAAGAAATGCGGTGTGGCGTTAACCATAGTATGATGTCCATTAAGCTGACTCGGACCTGGTGGCGTGGGAATGGGATACAAGGGAATAAATTATTATGTACTTGGAACAGCAGGACGCTGGTGGAATCTCGAGCTGGGGACGATATCAGTGTATTACTTTTGGTTCCAGAAACTGCTTGCAGACATTCTACCAGACTATCAACTAAGCCAGAGCCCCACGCCGGCTGATGACGGGAAATAACCATCTTTTTCGTTTTTTTTTTTTCCCTTTGTGAGGCACCGTGGTGATTATTAAACAGGCGTGAACTCGGTGGCACAGGACGAGGGGGGGGAAAATAGAAAAGTTATGTAACGAACAGCGGGACTTAATATCTCTACATTCTCAGCAATGGAGAGCCATCAAATGCTTCCTTGACAGTAGGACTGTCTTTTCTTTTTTGGGGGGAAACCCTAGCAACAATAGTGAGTTATGTGTTGAAACATGGAATGTAATCAAGATAAAGCGTAAACGAAGTGGAACTTATCACTTACAAGGGCGGGAACTGGGGGGGCGGGAGGGGGCGGGAGGTATAATGGGGTGGTTGGTGATGGAATATGGGCACAGGTGAAGGGAAGGGTGTTTGAGTATTGTATAACTGACATAATCCTGAGAACTATGTAACCCTCCACATGGTGATTCAATAAAATTTAAATTAAAATGGTGTTAGATGTTAGTCTCATGTTATGTTATTTTATACTCCACAAATGAGTAAAGTCCATCTATATCTTCTATATGATGCCCAAGGACAGTAGATATTAGGGCCAGGAAGATTTCTCCATAGTTGGAAGCCTGCCTCATGAGTAGTCAGGGAGAGAGCAGCTGGAATAGAGAAGGGATCACTAAGAAAATGATGGTTGGAGGAATTGGTCAGGATGGGAGATGTGTGCTGAAAGTAGATAAAGGAGCAAGCATGATAACATCTCAGTATCTGCATTGTAAACCATAATGCTCAAAAGGGGAGAGAGAGCATCGGGAATAGTATCTGCCATGGAGGTAGTGGGAAGGTGGGAAAGGGTGGATGTAGTGCGGATATTGGTGGTGGAGAATGTGCACTGATAGAGGTATGGGTGTTTGATCATTGTGAGATTGTAACTCAAACATGAAAGCTTGTAACTATATCTCACGGTGATTTAACAAAAAAGAAAAAACATAAAACATAAAAATAAAACAGTGTTAAAGAATACTGACAACTATATATAAAAATTAAACTAAATTAATTTCTAACAGCAAGTACAAAAATTAACTCAAAATTATTTAGACACTATGATAAAACCATAAAAATACATAGACAATAGATTTAGCTATATCCTTACATAAACTGCTTAGAGCGATGTTTGAAGACTTGAATCCAATGGCATGAAAACAAAATCAAAATAAACAAATGAGACTAAGCCAGATTTAAATGTCCCTTCCCTTAGACTGAAATCTACAGAAAATGCAAAAGCATCACTAAGTGGAAAAAGTTAAATCATACAACTGACAAAGTTTGAATATCAAAAGTATACACTGAACTTAGAAAATTCAATAATAACAGCGGGAAATAAAAACTATTTACAAATGAAGAGTAAATCTGATGTCTCTGATTTTCCAAAGTGGACATATCAAATGCCAAATGGCCACGTGAAAAAAATGATCATCTTATCTTAATGTTAAATAAAAGTAATGATGAAATATCATCTCTCACATAAAGGTGATTATCGTCTAACAATTTAGAAACAAGAGATGAACAAAATGAGAAGAAAAGGGAAACACTATACATTGTTTTTGTCATATAAACTGGTATAGCCACTATGAAAAGTATAATGGACATTTCTAATAAAACAGAAGTATATAAACCACAGTGTCCCTTTATCCTACTTCTCAAAAATTTACTAAAAATACTAATTTGAAAATAGTATACTTTCCCATATTTATTTTGCAAAATTATTTATGATATCAAAAAAGGAAAACACGAGCTGACCAGCAGATAGAGATGACACATATATTCTCATTGTCACTGTCACTGTCATCCCGTTGCTCATCGATTTGTTCGAGTGGGAACCAGTAACTTCTCTCATTGGGAAACTTATTGTTACTGTTTTTGGCCTATCAAATACACTATGGGTAGCTTGCCAGGCTCTAGTGGAATATAATTTAGCAACAAAATATGAATGGGTTTATAAGGTATCCAGCTAAGTGAAATAAGGCAGATGAAAAAAGACAAACACCATATTATTTCATTCATATGTGGTATATAGGGAAAATATACAGATGAACTAAATACAGCAGTAAATAAATTGTAGAACTGTAAGAGCAATCAAGAGTTTACCAAAGGAAAAGATCAGGTTAAGCCCTGGCAACAAAACTCAGAACAAATGTGAAAACATATTTATTTTCAAAGATGCACACCTGAAACATAGTTAGAAATTTATGATACTGTCGTAAAATATTTTAAAAAATAATTTATATCACTAATATTCTGCTCATTAAACAAACAAAATTGCCATTAACTCCACCTTGCAAGTAGCAAACAAATACATCATTTGTCATAAATTTAAGTAGCTGGTATTTGGGGGTTCAAGGATTAAATCAGTTTTCTTTTATTTCCACAAGTGTTATTTAGAAATATATGTAATTTCTACTTATGCTGATAAATTCCAAGTTGTAGCCTATTAACAGTCTGTAGCTGTCCATGCAAATTTGCCAAATTTGGAAAATGATCCCTACCGCTAGATTATTCTGGCAGATATGAATCCCAAGCTGGAGTGAGGAATTGTTCTCAGCAAGAAAGGAAAATTCCTTTTCAATATTACCTAGACTTTTGAGGTTCACCAAATTCCCTCACACAATATTAGGAAGTGAAAGGTCTTCATGACTCTGGGCTAGTTTAAGTCCCAGGCTTTTTTTCTTCCCAATATATATTACCAACCTCCCTTCCCCATTGCTCTTTCTGCACTACTTCCATTTTCTCATATAATCAACAAAATCTGGTGTTTATAGACTATATGACTATATAGTTCATAGACTATATAGTTCATAGATTATATAGTCTCTCTAATACCACTCCCATGATTTTTTGGTTATATGTAGGTCAAGCAGCCTAATTCAGAATGACTTTATTAAAAAAAAATAACAGCAGGGGAGGGAAAGGAATGCAGAGAAATCCTAAATTATGGGAGGGGTCTCTTGAGGAAGTATTTCAGAGAAAAACAGAAGCCTTTTCCCATTTATACTTTTTAACAAACTGGGGTGGGTCAGCTTTTCCTTATTACATTCTAAGAATGTGGGCCATAGGAATAAAGGAGAGGATGATGAATTGTGTAAATTGTATGTATGGTGGGTTGGGCCAGTCCATCCAGTTTATTAGGCCCCCCTAGGGCCCAGGGCACCCTCCTGACATTGCGTGCCTCTGATTCTCCTTCTTTAGGGCCATACTCCTAATCTTGCCTTGCCTATTCCCTTTTATGTCCAGATCATTATGAAACAAAGAAACTATGTTTGGAAACAACATTTTTATACACCTTGAAATTCAGACCACATAAATAATTCCTCCTTGTTTTTCCTCATGTTTCACATTTAAATTTGCACTGCTTTTAAATAACACCCTAATCTTTCCCCTACTTCCATACCAAATAACTGTATTTCTCAAAAAAAAAGCTTACATAAAGGACTATTGTAATATTGAGACTTATGAGAAAAGGCTTTGTTCTTAAGCAACGTGTCTCATTCCAGAGGATTCCTAAATCCTTTGAGATGAATTTTGGAATTGCGGAAATCAGCCAAAATGGGGCAAAAGGCAGGAGGAGAGTATGTACTGTGTCAGTGGAACTAAACAAGTGACCAGAGGGATGAAACATTTAGGCGCAGACCCCAAATTCTGGGGATAGGAGAAGGACTCGAGGTTAAATGAATAGCCAATAATCAATTAGCCAATCATCCTCACATAATGCAGGCTTTATTAAACACACAGCATAGATGCACCAGTGTTAAAAATGCTTCTAGGTTGGTAAAAACATGCATGTACAGAGAGTGATGCCCTTGGAAATGACACAGAAGCTCCTTGTTGCTCTGTCCCCATACCCATTCCTGTGCATCCCTCCTTCCAGACATCCGTTTGTCTCTTTAATATGACTACAAAAAAAGAAAGATGTTTCTCTAAAGTCTTTTGATAGAACTGCTCTATCAAATTAATTAATCTGAAAGGTGTTGTTGGAATCTCAGCCAGGAAGTTGGTCATGAGGAGAAAAATCAACCTGGATTTTGACTGGCATCTAAATAAAGTCTGAGGAAAAGGTTGAAGGAACATGCAATCTTCTGCTATTTGAAGGACACTTGGAGCACTGTTGTCCCATTGTTAATCAATTCGCTCTAGCGGGCACCAGTAACATCTCCATTGTGAGACTTGTTGTTACTGTTCTTGGCATATCGAATATGCCATGAGTAGCTTGTCAGGCTCTGCCATGTGGGTTGAATATTCTCGGTAGCTTGCCGGGCTCTCTGAGATGGACAGAGGAATCGAACCTGGGTCGTCTGCGTGCAAGGCAAATGCTCTACCGGCTGTGCTATCATTCCAGTCAAAGGACAATCTCAGGAAATTTGAGTCTTTTACTTTTGGAATCTGATGCTCTCAAGATAATTGGTATCTGAACTTATTCTGCAGTTCTATCAAAATACCACCAGGGACCAAAACAATTTGAATTTGGAGGAGTTTTATGACATCAGTCGGTGAACTGTTCTGCAAGATGAGAACAGCAGGCTCACAGCAGATACACTGATTTTTTATGAGGAAATAATCACATCCTGGTGCCCTAGCACTTTTGTAAGCAACTGAAAAATTAATTTAACCCAGTAGACTCAAATTCTGGTGTTCCCCGATGTAGGATACCATTGGGTTTGTCCTTTCAGTCTTGCCGAAAGGAACTTAGTTTACCTTAAAGCAATGTCCTTGCTGTATGGACACAGGAAGAGAGTTAATGTTATGCTTTGTAATTTGGGAGCTGATTGACTCCAATAATATTTACTCCCAGGAATCTGCTTTCTCAACTCAGTTGCCTTTAGTTACTAGCACCCCAAAAGCAGGGTCCCGATGAGGGACGGAATGGACCCAGGTCAAGCTGTGAGCTACCCTGTCATCAAAATGGGCCAAGCCAAAGTGCCACAATACTTAACTATAAGTTGAGAGCATGGTCATAGACAAATGCTATCATGATCCATAAGTAACAATGAGACTAGGACCCTGCTGGGGTTAGGAAGTCTAACCTGGCCTGAGGACTGTGGTCTGGAATATATAGTGAATGTCCTCAGGAAGAACCAAACTTTAAGTCTGATATATCTCTTACTGTGCTCATACAGAATGACATTGCTAGAATATTAGAAGTAAATTTACTATAACTATTTAAGCAGATTATTAGCTGAGGAAGGAAGAAAGGGACACACCCTGACACACCCTTATGTGGACCCCATTCTTGAGCAGATCTACTAGTAATCTCCTTAGATGAGATTTTTTTAATCTCTTCAAGAAATGGTTTTACCCGTCTTTGTTGATTTGTTAATATTCAAGCCACCTTTGTGTTACCGCCCTATGTGATTGCTGTATAAACTAAGACTGTGAGGGAAGAGGGGCAGACAACACAGACAAAAAAAGACACAGCAAGGAGAGGACAGAGGCAAGACAGAAGCAAGGAGAAGACACAGAAGCAGAAGCGGAGAGGAGATACAGAAGCAGAGACAGAGAGAGGTCAGAAGAGACCAGAGGAGAGACACAGAGACAGACAGATAGAGAGTCAGACAGAAGAGAGCACAGCGGCACACACAGAAGCAGAGCACAAGGAGGAGCCATCCCGATCCGTCCATACACAGCGGCTCGAGAGCACCGAATGCGAGAGGCATGAGTGAGAGAGAACTGCCCGAGAGCCTGAGGACAACAGAACACAACACACATCTCATCTCCACCCTGCAAGCGCACACCCTTGTAACTTTTTACACCCTGGTAAGTTCGCACAAGCCCTGCAAAGCAAGCATTGTTACAGAAGCCAGAAAAAGCAGTTACAGATCAAGGGCACATTAAGCAAAGCATCAGTCGTATTTACCACATCCCTTTAAGACCCTCGCCCATTGTTACTGTTTACAATTCCTGATAGACCTCTGGGTCCTCCTGGGAATTTCAGTCTACTTATGGAATAACACAGTAAAATCAGAAAAAAAATTCAAAAAAAACTTCAAAAAATACACTTTTGTTGCTCTTTTTCAGTGTCCCCTTTACAAAGAGATTAAATGCTTTCAGTACCTTCACGATGTCTAAGAATTGCTAGTTGGTGTAGGGAAGTACTTCTTACAAATTAACACTTGGTGATTAGAATTGCTTTTAAATAGAATTGAAACAGTGGAGGCAGACTATAAATTTTACCCAGGAAAATAAAATAAACATGGTTAACTCATGGAACTACTTTGTATTACTTAGATCCTGCTTTGTTTAATCCATCAACTTATTTATTTTATTATATGGAATGTAATTATCAGGGCAGGAGAGATAATACACTTCTAAAATGTTTGCCTTTAGGCAGTAGACCTGGGTTCAGTTCCCTACATTGCTTCTGGTATCTCAGGCACCAACAAGACAGATTTCTGAGTTCAGTGCCAGGGTCCTGTGTAGCTCTGGGTGTAGCCCAATAAAATAAATATCACTGTCACTATCACTGTAGTCTATTGTTCATCAATTTGCTCCAGCAGGCACCAGTAACATCTCCATTGTGAGACTTGTTGGTACTGTTTTTGGCATATCCAATATGCCACGGGTAGCTTGCCAGGCTCTGCTGTACGGGTGAGATACGCTCACTCGGTAGCTTGCCGGGCTCTCCGTGAGGGGCAGAGGAATCCAACCCGGGTCAGCTGCGTGCAAGGCAAACGCCCTACCTGCTGTGTTATCACTCTGGCCAAAATAAATATAGAAATACATAAATTACAGAATTATTTAAAAAAATATGATGGTCTCCCTGCTCCAAAATGCAGGGAGTTTTTAGATACGAGTTATAGATAAATCTTTAACTCATTTGTATCACTTATTTGATGTTTTATATTATTGATTCATTCTAAGGGGAAACGGCAGGGCCGGAGTGATAGTAAAGTGGGTATGGCATTTGCCCTGAACATGGTCGAATGTCGCTGCGTGTGACCCAAAAAGTCAAATAAATAAATAAATAAATAGAGGGATACATCATTTCTATATGTTTTAAAAACACTTTTGTCATGGGAACAAAGAGTTAAGCATAATTGGTCAGAGCACACTGCATCAATTTATAGGTGTTTGCAATTTAATTGTTTTTATTTTGTTATTATAGTTATTAATTTATTAATGATATATCATGTCATCCATAGTCATATAAAATAATATGAATTGTTTTGTTTGTCTGGTTTTCTGATTTTTCTATGCACACTTGTTTTGCTATAAAATAATATCATTAGCTATGGAGGTAGGAAATAATTTTTTTATTGACCATAAATTGCTCATTGAACGCTAAAGATAGTCAGAAGTCAATACAATAGGATCCTTAAGGTAATAAAAGAAAGCAGTAAATATGTAAGAATTTACATCTACAAAAATAGCTTTCTAGAAAAAAAATGAATTAAGGAAAACTAGAAGTATTTCTTTTCACCAGACCTATTTTCTAAGATATAACAAGAAAATCTTCAGGCGAAAAGCAAATAATTCCACAGAGGAACTGGAACACTCAGGAATTATGTTAGAACAACAGAAGTAGTAAACATATGCTCAGTGTAAAAAGATATTTTTATTCTCTGAGGTTCTTCAAATTCTTTGTAAATGTTGAAAAACATATGTGGTGGTAGTTTCAATGTAAAGGAATATAATATTTGAAATTATTATAGTTACAGAAGTTATTATATAAAAATCTCAGACATTGTCTTATAACTCCATAGTGAGAAGTACATTTACAATGTGCTTGAAATAACAAATTGTTAACTTGATACTATCATCATTTATGTATGCAAATTGTAATTTCCAGAAAACAATGAGAAACATAAAAGATGGCAGGAAGCCAACAAATTAATTAAAATAATATATTAATGTGTTCAAATAAGACAAGGGAGACAGAAAAGAATAACATAGAAAAATATAGTGTATGAAATAACCAGCAACTTTATCTAGACCCTAAAGCTAAAATAAGTGGAAAATAATATTTTAAAAATGGTGAGCTACTGAGTAGAAAAAAATTCAGTGTAGATATACAGGAATTTAATATAATATTAAAGACAACTAAGTTTGGTAAATAGCAAATTATGATAAACAGGATACTTTAACTTGCTTCTATTCATAGGCATTGCAATTTATCCACTATTTTAAAAAAATATAATGAACACAAAGTGGTATTTTTTCTACTTTTTTATTAATTTAACTTAATTGCTACATTATGACTATAATATTAAACAACATTTTTTAACATTTTAACGTATAACCAGCTTAAGTAACTTCTGTCTAGGATCAACACATTCTTGTATTTAAAACTTATTATGAGAAAATTATTTAAAAATGCACACCATTCATAGTTAAAGCTAGTTAATTTAATGTTTATATATTTAAATATATTACCATTAGTGCAATCAATTATAAACTGGGACAGAAATAAATTTATGAGCTAGGAGCTCTATGCTTTCTATGCTGTCTTTGCCCCCACTCTTTTTTTCTTCTGTATTCCTCCAGCAATAAGAAGCTTTTTGAATTTTTACTGCTATTATTCCAACATTCTATGGTATTATTCTCAATTAAAAATATAGTCACTAATAATTTTGTTTGTTTGGGGGCATCACATATATGGTGCTCAAGGCTTACTCCTGGGTCTGTACTCAGGAATCTCTCCTGGTGGACTTGGAGTATCATACATGGTGCCAGGATTGGCACCATGTTCCTTGAGTCAAAGAGAAGTTCCCTGCCCATTGAACTATTGCTCTAGTCCTATTTATTTATACTTTCATGAGGAAAATGGTCTAATTAATTTTAATCCATTAATACATAAATTGGACTGGAGCAATAGCACAGCAGGTAGGGCGTTTGCCTTGCATGCAGATGACCCGGTTCGATTCCTTCAACCCTCTCGGAGAACCAGGCAATATACCGAGAGTATCTAGCCCAAATTTCAGAGCCTTGCATGCTACCCATGACGTATTCAATATGCCAAGAATAGTAACAACAAGTCTCACAATTGAGATGTTACTGGTGCCAGCTCGAGGAAATCGATGAACAATGGGATGACAGTGCTACAGTGCAATACATATATTCCTTCCATATTTCACCATGTACCTAAACTCCTCTATTAATATATTTTTCTTATACATTAAGTCTTCTAATTGTTCCATTTTTATAATTCTAACATGATATACCCTGAAGGACATAGATCTTGTAATAACAATTTCAGGACAAATAAAATGATTGCAATTTCAAGAAGCAATTTTGAGTATACTTTCAAAAAGAATAATTGCCCCAGAGCTATACTAATATAAAATTTCAGTTGCAACATACTCAATTCCCTAATTCAAAGAGAGATAAAGAATCATGTGGGGGCCAGAGCGATAGAAGAGTGATAGGGTGTTTGCCTTGCATGCAGAGGACCTGCATACAATTTCCAACGTCCCATATGATCCCACAAGCACTGCAAGAAGTAATTCATTATTGCAGAGCCAGGAGTAACCCCTGAACATCACTGGGTGTGAGTCCCCCCAAAAAAACTCCTGTGTCTATTAGGTGAAATCAATCTTATTGTTGGACAGAAGAGATATAGTTATAATAGGGAGAAAAAGAAGAATAAGGAGGAAACTAGGGGCTGGATCTATAGTACAGTGGGTAGGGCGTTTGCCTTTCATGCAGCTGACTCGGGAATCCCATGCATCCCATATGGTCCCCTGAGCACCACCAAGAGTGATTCCTAAGCGTAGAGCAAGAAGTATCCCCTGTGCATCACTGGGTATGACCCAAAAATTAAAAAAAACAGAAGAAGAAGAAGAAGAAGAAGAAGGAGAAGGAGAAGGAGAAGGAGAAGGAGAAGGAGAAGGAGAAGGAGAAGGAGGAGGAGGAGAAGGAGAAGGAGAAGGAGAAGGAGAAGAAGAAGAAGAAGGAGAAGAAGAAGAAGAAGAAGAAGGAGAAGAAGGAGAAGAAGGAGAAGAAGGAGAAGAAGGAGAAGAAGGAGAAGAAGGAGAAGAAGGAGAAGGAGAAGAAGGAGAAGAAGGAGAAGAAGAAGAAGAAGAAGAAGAAGAAGAAGAAGAAGAAGAAGAAGAAGAAGAAGAAGAAGAAGAAGAAGAAGAAGAAGAAGAAGAAGAAGAAGAAGAAGAAGAAGAAGAAGAAGAAGAAGAAGAAGAAGAAGAAGAAGAAGAAGAAGAAGAAGAAGAAGAAGAAGAAGAAGAAGAAGAAGAAGAAGAAGAAGAAGAAGAAGAAGAAGAAGAAGAAGAAGAAGAAACTAATACTGACTAATACTGATATTTTTTTTTCATTCAAGTAGGCAGAATCTCCTGCCCCCGCTCCAGGCTGTCTTCATGCGGGACCCCTTGGAAGGGTCCGGTTGAGTTTCTCACCCCACCCCAAGCAGAGTCCCAGCAGCCAGAAATCTCCAGAACCCAGCCACAGCCATCCTCAAGGATGCTCTCTACACTCTTGGATGAGCCTAAGCTATGAAGGAACCAACAGAGAAACCCATGTATGTATGTGGGACCCATGGCTGAGATATCCAAGCCAGCTAAGATTGGGACTGGACCGCCTCCACCCAGATCACCAGTTTTCCAGTAGCATGGCATTCACACCCACAAACTGCCCCAGGAGCCATGTAATTTCATCAATGGCCAAGATCCAGAGACTATAAAACAAAGCTCCCGTAAGAGAGTTATGTGGAATCTTCCACCGCAGAGCCTCACAAGATACCCATGGTGTATTCAATATGCCCAAAACAGTAACAATAATGGGCCTCATTCCCCTGACCCTGGACTCTGGAAACATTACTGGTGCATGCTCGAGCAAATAGATGAGCAACAGCATGACAATGATACAGGGATTGTTAACTATGGCAAAGAAAACTCAGATGATCACAGATAAGAAGGAATGCCAAAGTCTCACTAAACCAATATTTCAATCTGAATATCTATTGCTCCTATGTCATTGTTGGTGAAAAGCCACGGGTTTGACTGACAGAAAATTGGACCCTTCAATTAGTTAAAACTCCTTTTTACCAGAGAGAGCACATAATAATACTCTCAGAAAATCAAACTCTTGAAAGCATGAAAGTACCCCCCAAAAGTACACCACCTTCCATGAGGGAATTAGTCATATGCACTCTGGGAGAGCCATAAAATACAATGCTATGAGTTTATCACAAAAAATGTATTGCCTCCAATGTATTTTTACAGAAAGATTCTGGTACTACGCAATAACAATGTTAGTTCCTGAGAACCTGTTTTTATACTTCTTTTATGGGGAAAAGTTTATACAGACATAAGTTTTTAAAATAGAGTGAAAATAGAAGGGTAAACTCAGTATTTCACATTTAGTACTGTGTTCATGCACACTTCTACTAGGTCATTTTCTAAGGTACCTATTATCTAATGGCTAAAATTAATGGGCAAAGATTGATGGAGATGTCAATATTACAACTAAAAAATTTATTGAACCTGTCATATGAAGGCAGACACATTTGTAATAGGAAGTTCTAAAATCTTCCATTAACAAGCTGCAGGGGAACTGAGAAATTGTGTAAGGCAGTGCTGGCAGGATTAATTAAAATGACTGAATAATGCTTAATAATATTATTTTTGAAAGATTAGGAATTTCACTTCAGCACCTACTATAAAACTCTATATTGAAATTTCCTGAATTCTTGCCCTAAGAGCTAGGACTATACCTAATCTGTTCTCTTGTAATGAATAAAATCCACCCTTGACAAGCCAATTGAGGGAGAAAAAAAGAGGAAGAAAATGCTAGACATTATAGATGTAGCAATGGGTGTCTTCATACCAAGTACACTAGAAGCATGGTGGTTCACAAATTTGCTTTAGGCTGAGAAGAATTTGTATAGTAGGGTTGATTCTGTAAAAGAAACCAGAAATTTCTATCAATAGAGAAATTGAAAAGATATTTTGTGCCATACATGTTTTTTCACTGTGATGCAATTCTATACAACGTTGTGATCTGCCAAATTCTCCCCAGGACAGACTACAATAATAAAACTTCTTTCTTGAACAAGCAGAATGTATGGCACAGAAATGTCTCATCTCTGGGTCAGAGTGATAGCACAGTGGGGAGGGCGTTTGCCTTGCACGTGCCCAGCCCGGGTTTGATCCTCAGCATCCCATATGGTCCCCTGAGCATGGCCAGGAGTGACTCCTGAGTGCAGAGCCAGGAATAACCCCTGAGCATCACTGGGTGTGACCCAAAAAGCAAAAAACAAAGAAACTAACAAACAAAAACAGAAATATCTAGTCTCCTTATTGACTAGAAATAATTATGCACCTAAATTATGAACACACATTTAGATGTCAGGAAACATTAAACTGATTTTCTGAACTAAATAAAGGACAAAAACTACATTCACTAGAGAAAATTCATACTCTCCTGTTCAGATTTTGAAAAAGCTTATACAAAGACTCACTATATAGAGGTTTTCTTCTTAGACGTATGACAACACAAATAAGTTAATGTTGAATTAAAAATTATATACAATACACCCTATAATTTTGTACATTTTGAAGATGTGGAAATTTTCCTGCGAGCATTTATTTATCTCTGTGCCGAACAAAGCAAATAGAGGGATTCACAATAATTTTATTTGTTATATTTACTGTTGTGCCTGGGACTAAATCCAATACCTCACTTATGTGAGAAACATGCTCTAGCAGGGAGGACACTGGTGGCCCTAATTTCTGTGGTCAATAATCCAAAACCTATTAATGAAAATTATGTGCACAGACACATTATATTCAATCAAATGACCTAAAATAGCATGAGCTGGAGAGATAGTAGAGTGGGTTAGGTGCTTGCCTTGCATGCAACTAACCAAGGTCAATCTCTGATCTCCCATATGATTCCGCAAGCATGGACAGCAGTGATCTCTCAGCTCAGAGCTGAAAGAAAACCCTCAGCACAGCCCACTATGACCCTAGAGAAAACGAAAGCACTTTGAATTATTATGCATAGTAAGCATTCATTGTTGCTAAATAGAATTAGAATGAAATGATCACTTATAATTAATTGTATGGCAGATTACAAGTAATCATAAAAAGGATATTACATGTACTCTCAAAGAGTTCATTTTAAATAGAAAGTTATTTTTTCTGATATAAAATTAATATATGACCCCAGAATTTTTGGTTTAATTGTAATCTCAATGATACCATGTGTTTTATTACATAGATTACATATATAAGTACATGCTGATTATAAATATGTCTATGGATATTTGACTTATAATGATTTACTCTTCAATATTTCCTTACAATTGTGATAACTCTTGTATTTGAGGAGCATGTGCATATTCTACACAATATCTCCACAACTCTAGTGTGAATAGAAGATTTCTCTCTGAATAAAGAGGTATAGCACAACTTATGAAAATTATTTTAATTGTACATAGTTCCATTGACTTCTTATAATCCCCTCAAACTTTTTATTTTGCTACAAACTTAATAAAAATAATTTTATTTTATATAGCTTAAAGGCAGAGCCTGGCAAGCTTGCCGTAGAGTATTCCATATGCCCAAAACAGTAACTACAAGTCTCACAATGGAGACATTACTGGTGCCCGCTCAAGCAAATCAATGAACAACGCATTGACAGTGATAGTGACAGTGACAGCTTAAAGTTATTCTCAGTTGCATATACTCTCGCTTTATCAAATAGTCTATCATTGAGCATTATAGTCGCTTATAATATTTCAATGATTGAAAACAATACTGCATTTATCATTGGGATTGATATAAATTTGAAGGAGGGACACACATGGCAGTACTCCGGAGTCATTCCTCACGGTTATTAGGAAACTATATGTGGAATCAGGAAAGCAAATAGGGCCACTTGGAAGGCAAACACCTTATCTCCTGCACTGCCTCTCCGGCACTGTGATATTGTTTCATATCTGTCAAACACTCATAAGTGTAACTGTCAGAGAAAATGATCATTTTATTCCTAGCTTCTTGAGAAGCTCTATGTTGTTTACCAAAATATTTGCATCAATTTACTTCCCAAACAACAATACAAAATGCTTGCTTTGTTCCACACACTGTGCAATAATTGTTATTATTGCTTTCAATATGAACCATTCACACAGATGAATTGGCATTTATCTATGGTCTTTCTTTGAATTTCTCTGATGACCTAGTGATGATTAGCAATTTTTTATGCTCCTATCTTTCACTTGTCTGTCCTCTTGGGAGAATAGATTCTTCAAATATGCTACCAATTTTGTATTGAATTTATTTTGGTTGTTGTTAAGTCCTATGGTTTCTTTTTATTTCTTGAATATTAGCCCTTTATTGCATTTATGATGCATAAATATCCTTTTCGTTTAGTAGGCTGTATTTTCATTAGGTTTAGATTTTCTCTTGCTATGTCACAGACTTTTTATTGACTTATTTGCAGTTGTTTATCTTAAATTATATTTTCTTTGCTGCTGGGATAGAGTTCCAAAAACTATTTCTTATTTTATGTCATTGACTCTTGTTTATATATTATATGCACTGTATATCAGAGTCTTGTTTATTTGAGGAACACACCTCGAAGTACTCAGGATTTGCTCCTGGATATGGGCATATCCAGGTATCACTTGTGGCAGAGTTTAGAGGATCATATAAACTGAGGTCCAAACCCAAATTCAATAGGTGCAAAGGAAGTGCTCTTTCCACTGTATTATTCCTCCAGCCAACTGTGTGGTCAGATTCTTACCTCTACATCTCTAGTCCATTCAATTTATTTTTGTATATTGTGTTAATTCTATTGTATATGTTTGTCCAAATTTTCCAACACAAGTTGAAGACTTTTTTTTATTCATGTGAAGTGTAACCAAGTTAAACAGTGGTAAGAGATAAGGAGAATGAACAAGTTAAAGAATGGGAAGAGCCTCAGCCATATGCATATATGAAAGGCGCCATAGTAAGGGCCCACAGCACAGGTCCTTCCTGACCTTCTGCTTGCCGCTCCAAGATCTCAGGTGAGTCTTGCCTCTGGCTAATATCACTGAATCTATTAAAGAACAGGAGGTATAGACCCTCTCTACTGGGAGGGTACTAGGACCCTCCACACCTAATCTGCACAATATTAAGGTTTCACACCACAGCTCTTTCTTGACCTGTTTGCTGTTCCTCCATCCCAGGATGAACAGAGAGACAGAGAGGACCCCCGAGCCTTATCCTTCAGCTTCATCCCGGTAACACAGAGACCCCACTAGCAAAACAGGAGCTCTAGAAAACCAATTGAAAAAACATGTGGAATGCTCACCAGAGTCAATGCATAAAAACAATATCACCGAAGATAGACAACAAGAGAAAATCCTCAGACAGTTTCTTCAGTGACACTCTGATGAGAATGTTCAATGATTTCAAGTAAATAATAACACACAGTCAGCAAAACACACTAAAGAAAGTATCAGATTTGAAATGAAAAAAGAAAAAAAAACTGTAATCAAAAATGACAGAAGTGAAGAACATGGTAAGTGATATTAAAAAGGAAATAGTTCTGAGAGCAGAATAACAGAAGCTGAACAAAAGGTCAAAGAACTCCAAGGTGAGGAGGAAACAGCAGAAGGTAGAAAATAATCTGAAAATAAATGAATAGCATATCAGAGAATTATGGGATGAGTTCAAGAGGAGCAATGTAAAAATCATCCAAGTCCCTGAACTACAAATAGGAAGGCAAAGGTGATGAGGAACAATAGATAGGTAAAGAAATCATCCACAAGAACATGCCAGAGTTGGGAATATGGGCACTAAGATCCAAGTTGTGCAATGTGCCCCAGTGAAAATAGAACCATTAAGAAAACTACAAGACGCATTGTACCCAAAATTTTCCTGAGAATTCAGACTTGAGGTAACGTATGGGGTGCTAGGGGTACCAACCCTAGTCAACCATGTGCAAAGCAAGTGTCCTACCAACTACAATATAATTTTGGTGCCTTGGGATCATTTCAGAAAAACCCTGTTAGTCCTATGAGTCAAATTTTTATTTTGAGATCTGTAATGTTGAAATTATCAGATAATTTGCTTTTGGACCTGCATTTTTGGTTTCATGTTTCTAATTTTAAAAAATTCTAATTATATTTCATCTTAATTGTTGTTTACCCAGAACATTATCAAACTTGAAAGGATATTTGTACCACCATTTATAAGTATTAGAACACTGTAGTATAGATTAGTTAAGGGGTCCAGTAAACATAGTTTTATATATAGTAAAATTACTATTTTAGTTATTTTACAAAATTTACAGCCCATATTTTCTTAAAATATGTATACTTTGGGATGATCCTTTTGATTTTGTTAATCACACATGTATTCAAGTTTTAAAGATGAGCTGCTGGAGAGTTTGTGCAGAAATCAGGGTGCTTGCCTTGCACACAGGCAACCAGATTGGAACTCCTGCACCCTCGAGCCTTGCCAGGTGTAATCACAGCATTGAACCAGGAGTAAACCCCAAACAAAGATAGGTTTGTCCCCCAAACAAACAGAAATATAAAAATTTTAATATTTGTTCCATATATTTACACCTATAATAACTAGGAAAGATATAAAGCATTTTGTTTGCTATGATAAATAAATACATACAGGAATGGATCTTCCTAATAGAAACCACAATTTAATAAAGAAGACTTTATTCTAAAATTACGTCCTTGAAAGTGTCATTTGATCAATATTTGGTATCCTTACTCTAGCATCAATTTTTTTAAAGAAGTATAAAAATTTCCTACAGAACCTACTAGTTATAGAAGTATGGTTTATATGGAAAGATAATTGACAGAAAAAATCTAAATGTTTTTAATATGGAAGAAATAATTATATATACTTTATTCATAATTTATGAAGTTTGAGTCCTGAATATCATTCCACGAGTCAATACACTCTGATTCTCATATTGCATGTCCTTATTTTTTTTTTTTTTTTTTTAATTTTTATTAAATCACCATGTGGAAAGTTACAAAGTTCTCAGGTTTATATGTCAGTTATACAATATTCAAACACCCATCCCTTCACCAGTGCCCATATTCCACCACCAGAAACCCCAGTATACCCCCGCCCCCACCCCCTACCCCCTACTGTATAACTAATGAATTTCACTTCGTTTTTTCTTTACCTTGATTACATTCCATAATTCAACACAAAACTCACTATAGTTGACATAACTCTCTCTCTCTCTCTCTTTTTTTTCTCTTTTTCCTTTTCCCTTTTTTTTTCCCTTTTTTTTTTTTTCTTTTTCCCCCTCATCCCCCTTCCTGCGCCTCATAGTATGGTGTACGCCACGCCACGTCGGCCAGCGTGGGGCTTTTGCTTAGTTCACAGTCCAGAGGTGGCTGCTACATTAAAAACCTTCAATATTTTCAACAAAAACTTACTGTTATTATTTGGAGTTTCCCCCCAAGTCAGACCTGTTCAAATGGAACCAATTCACATTGCTGACAATTATAAATGTTAAGTCGCGCGGACGCGGCAGCGTCCGCGCGGTTTTGGGTTTCTGTATAAAGTCCAGGGAGAATTCTGCCAGAAATTACATAGCCCAGCTCACAGTCCCAGTGCATTGCTGTAAGAAGTCTCTGAATTCAAAGTCTTTAGGCGCAGAGGGTCCGATTCGCGCTCAGCAGCTCCGGGTTTATCTGGGCCGAGGGCATGCTGGTTACGCCCCCTTCCCATGAGTTCCTGGGAGCCCCCAAAGTAAAATCCGAATACCTGTGGGTCTGGAATCAGAAGATGGCGCCTGCCACATGGTGCCGCCAGCCCGCCGCTTTCCATGCAGGAAGACAGGGTGGGGGGGGGGAAATCCACCCCCAGCAGCACCGAGTTGTAGCCCAGTTTGGTGTCCCAATGCATTGCTCTCAGGTGCTGCGCTGGATGCCCGAATGTGTTACATCTTTGGAGTCAAAGTCTTTAAGCGCCGCAGAGGGTCCTATTGGAGCTTTAGGACTGCGGCCCCCATCGACCCCGGTGCTCTTGGCAAACTGGGATGCGTTCCAGTGGGACCCTCGGGAATTCGGATCTCTGCAGATGTTACTTTTCTCTACCCTCTCTCCACCTCCCAAAGTTCCATAAAAATCTAGGGAAAATAATAAACTAAGAACAGTGGGGGGGAGGGGCAAATGCTTTGGGCCTTCTCGGTGTTTAGGTCACCCAGGGGCCCACCCTGCCCGCAACCACCGTGTCCTGGAAGCACCGGGGGGCTGACATCTAGGGGCGCAACAGGGCCAGAACAGGGAGACAGAGCTGTCTCAGGGGCCACTCCCACAGCCCCCAGAGGTGAACCTGGCAAGGAAGGGCCGGACGCGAGCTGGCCTGAGCCCCCGCCGAGCTCTCTTCAGCTGTCACATGGCGGGCGGGGGCAGAGCTCAGCCTCGGGGCTGCAGGAATCAGGAATCGCCCCTTCCCCCAGGAGCTGGCCGAGGCGTCAGTCACCCAGAAGGAGAGCAGAAAGCGCAGCGGCTCTGCAGCGCGGACCCCTTGGCGCGCACGGAACGATGGAGCCGGGCTGGGGGCTGAGAGCAGGGGGCATGTCCTTATTTTAAAGACAAAATTTCTCTGGAGCTGGAGTGATAGCACAGAGGGGAGGGCATTTGTCTTGCACGAGGCCGACCCGGGTTCTATTCCCAGCATCCCATATGTTCCGCCAAGCACCGCCAGGAGTAATTCCTGCGTGCAGAGCCAAGAGTAACTCCTGAGCATCGCTGGGTGTGACCCAAAAAAAAAGACAATATCTCTGCAGGCACTCTGAAGTTTCCTACTTCATTTTCCTTTTACTATGGTTATTCTTGTCACTATGATCATTTCTCATGGTGAAATAAGAATGATGTCTGCAAACTATAAAACTACTAAATTAATTTTTTCTACTTAAACTCTAAATAGCCTTTCCCCAACACAGAATTAAATCCCTCTGTTCTATTCTCCACTCATTTCTCTTTGGTAGGCTCTCTATGTTTATAAACAGTCCAATAAACATGCTTATAAAAACATTAGGGTTCTGTTGTCGTTGCTATTGTTTTGTAAAACAGGCTGTGCACAACACTTCAAATGCTTTTCTAGGGCTTGAGTTATGATAGTTGCTTGGGTTCAGAGCTTGCCTGACAAAAGGCCACTTAGCAATTCCAGGAGTGATCCCTAAACATAGAACCAGGAATAAGCCCTGAGTAATTTGGGGTGTGATACCCCCGACCCTATGACCCCTCAAAAAAAATCATCAATACAAAACCAAACCTTGTCTACTCTTTATCATTTTCTTGATTACCATGCTTCTCATAAGGTTTGACTAAAGTTCTATCCATTTAAAAAACAAGTCCTAAATAGATTTCCTAAATTCTTGCCATTGAATAATAATTAGCAGCTATTCCCCTAGACGTTTTTTACACTTTAAGGTAAAATTTTAAATTTTTGACCCTCTAGAATTTATTTTTCCCTATGCATATATGAGGATTTTTGTCATAACTGTCTTTGTATTCCTTTCTAATACTTTTGGGGAGATTATGAAGGCAAAAATGTCAATGAGATTAGTTTAAATGACTCAGGGCAGTCGCATGGAAATATTTGATTAAATTATTTGCTCAGATATTCAAGCCCATATGTTATGCTTCTAATCTAGCTAATAGATCTAGCTTACTATTTTTTTCAAATCATTCAGAAAATAAACATAATTAAAGTAGATTGATCACTGACATCAAATCTTTTAAAGAGCACTGGAAAAATATTGAAATTCCCATTTTTTACTAGTAGATTAAGAAATGTATTTAATGGTCATGAATGTTCAAAAAATATACAATTATAAATTTAATATTGTTGCAGGATCTGAAAAAGTATGTGGATGGTGTAAATACAAGCTGCTCACTTGAAATGTGTTGTTTTCAATAAATGGAAGCTACAGGTGTAAAAAATGATTAAAAACTGGATTGCATTGAAAATCACACAATGAATATTAGCATATACATAAAAGTAAACACAAATTATGTAGAAATACTTTTTTCAGCTAATTGATAGTTTAAATTGAGGCCATATTTAGACATTCAAAATTTTTTATCATTAAATGTTTTAAATATTTCATAATCATGTATTTGCTCTGAATAATTTTGTAGGCATTTTAGCTTACATTGTAGTTTAATAGAAAATAATAAACCTGTTACCATGAATCTAAAGACAATTGGATAAGATTTTAAAGAAATACTAGCAGGAATCTGATTTAGAGTTGATAAGCAATACATTTATTCTTTGAAGAAAAAAATCAGTTTTTCTCCTCCATTTACATTCTCAATTATATGTGAAAGGGTATCATGTTTTAAAACATTGCATTAGTTTTAAATATTACATTTTGCCAGAATTCAAATATTTGATAAAATATAGACACATATAAATATAATTGTTGAAAATTTAATTACTTGCAATTATTTTGCATGTCATTCAAAAACTAAGTTATTATCAAAAGTCATTGAAGAGCTAAGCATCAACAAAATAGATTTTTAGAACTAAATATATATGAACCATCACTGTATCACTGTTTCACTGTCATCCCATTGCTCCTCAGTTTGCTCAAATGGGCTCCAGTAATGTCTCCCTTGTGAGACTTGATGTTACTGTTTTTGGCATATTGAATATGCCACGGGTAGATCGCCAGACTCTGCTGTACAGGTGGGATACTCTTGGTATCTTGCCAGGCTCTCTGAGAGGGGCAGAGGAAACCAACCCAGGTCGGCCATGTGCAAGGCAAAACCCTACCCATTGTGCTATCATTCCAGCCCACCTATGAACCATATCATTTCAAAATTAATAGGCTCCTTTTTTTGGAAGTTTAGCCAGGAAAAGAAAAATGAATTGAAAAAGGAATGTGACTTTTTCTACTTCTGTTAATTCATTTTAGTTTTAAAATATTTTTAGTTTTGAGGTCACACCCAATGATACTCAGGGGTCTCTCCTGACTTTGCAATCAGGAGTTACTGCTAGCAGTGATCAGGGGACCCTGTGAAATGTTAGGGATTAAACTGGGTCGGGTCATGCAAGGCACATATTCAACCTGCTTTACGAACTCTCTAGCTCCTATATTCGTTAATTTATAATACCTAATACTAACATATTGAGATTTAATCAAGCAATTCTCCTTTTCACTGAAAGATAATATGATTTCCTGGTGTCAAACATATCTCTAAACAAATACTAGAAAATATTAAGTATAATATTTCAGAATATTCTCATAAATACTGGCATATTCTCATAACAGGAAACGACATCAAGGAGCTTCCAGAATACATATGATCCAAGTTTGTATTTCTTCTATAAAGGAGTGTATTTATTTTGCAAAACTTCCTTGCATTAAAATTAGCTTGCTTGTGACTCCCTTGTTAATTACCTACTTAATGGTCAAGTTTTACTATAAACATATTCACTTTCTAAAGAGTAAATAGTTCACATTTGTCTCCCTAGAAATATATTGAATGAATGAATCAAACAATCACTGACACAGAATAAATTACATTTTCTGTCATTTTCAATCTTAGCAAATATTTGATAAATTTGATAAATATTAATAAAAGTAATGTAATAGTGATTATAATAATGCAAGTTATGCTTTGTGTACCAATATTTCTTATATATGAACAAATTTGTTTCTCAGAACAATTCTATGAGAGAATCAAATATATTTTGCTAAATCAACAGAAAAACAGAAATATGGTTGGTGGATTCTTCAAAAGCAGAAAAACAGAAAAAAAATAATGTATGATGAATCTGAATCTAGAGGTAAATATAGATTTGGATTATTAGGAAAATACACACTTAGAAATAATATTGTTATTAGTAAAGAATGCAATGATTTGTATGCATGTATAAAAAATTATTGTACGTGTATCAGTGTATACAACGTATAGTAGACTAGCAATCCAAGTTTTGGCCAATACTGCCAATCCAAGTTTTGGCCGCCATATTTTTCATCATCACTATAGTTTAAGTATCTGCCTGAAAATAAATAAAAGGAAATAGAACTTATATCAAGTATTTAGAAAAACAAATTCTAGATACTTCTTGGAAAGTAACTTCTGGCCTCAAGCTACTCCTAATTGTTTGGAGAAATAAAATCTGGCTAGATGTTTACCTTTTGGCCAGTATCAAGTAATAAAAAGTCAGCCAAGATAGTGTTCAGATCCAAGAATCTTTCACACTCATTATCTGTGTCAGTGCTGGAAGATCTAATAAAGACCCAATATATTACCAGGCTAATTCCATAGACACTGTGGAATTTAATATCCACTTTCAAGCGTGGTTTGAATTTACCAACCTGAGTAAGAACAGATCTATTTTTCCTGAAATTACATTTTTCTACAAACAAGATCCAGATCTTTCTTTCCAGATTGCTACTGCACTTTAACTAAAAATGTTTTTGCTTCTCTCTCACCCTCCCTCTCTCTAGATATATGTGTGTATATATTTATAGAATATATAAGCAACTATATAACATAGTATAGGAGGCACTAAATTATTAAAGATATCTTTTATAGCTAAAGAATTAATACATTTAATTTTTTTAAAGAAATACCAGAAAAGGTCATAAAGATCTTTACCTTAATATAAAACTTCTTGAATGTGTTTGAACTTTACTGGTATACTGAAAGAAAGAAGCTTACTTTTTCATTACATTAAATGTAATATATTTCTAATTCAAGTCTAGAAGGCATTCTTAAATGCCTTCAGACTTAGAACTCTTCTTTCACTCTTCCTAGGGAGAAACCTTTGAAAATGACATACAAATTGGAACACTGAGAATGAATCCTGATTTCCAACAAAAGGTGACAGGAAAATGAAGTATAAAATGTGACTTCAGTTTTTGGAACTGCTATGCAGGATATTTGACAAATTACTCTTTGAACACTGAACAGAAAGTAGTTATAAGATGATATCTAATTTCCAGAAAATCAGTGACCACAAAGCTAGCAAAAACAAACCAAGTTGTATAATGATAGATAAAAGGAATAAACAGAATCTTTGCAATAACCAGCAGTCTTTGTTACAGTTTACTTTTGTAATAAAGTGATTCGATGAGGATCCTTTATTAGTTCGGGGATTGTGGGGCGGGGCAGACACATCTGACAGTGCTCAGAGTTTTCGCCTGGTTCTGTTCTCATGCTCTCCTGGAGGGTCTGGGAAAACAATGTGGTAGCAAGGATGGGACACTGACGGGCTGTCTGCAAGACAGGTGCCCTAACTGCTGTACTCTCACTGACCCAGGGAAGATCCATTTTATTGCAAACCACAAATAGAGTTATTCCTCTTGACGTGAAGAGAGTCCTCTTTTCTGCTAGATGAAAAGAAAAAGATAACAACTACATATAGAGATAGGTAAATTGTAGTTGTGATCATTTTTGTTTTGATTTGAATGTGACTTTTAAAGAGTTATTAAACAAAAAGAGCAGTGACATGCAATGATTGCAAATTTTCTGATAAAGGATATGATTAAGGAATACATTGTGACTCTCACATCAGAATCAAAATAAATGATTATTAAGAAAATGGACCATTTCACAAAAAGCACTTAGGAAAGTGAAGTCTATATTATAAAAATCTGACACCAAATATTTATGAAGCATAATTATAAATTTATAATGGAAAAACTTATTGTTTTAATTGTTTTCTGTATACAACTATGTAAGTTTAGGAACAGTAGAAATCTAAGTTCCAGTGACTTAAACATATATACATATATATATACATATATATATATTTCATATATAACAAAATGTCTAGAGTTAGTACCACTAGCATGTTACCAATATCCAGATTCCTTTTATTTTGGGTTAATAAACTGTGGCATACAGTTTTCAGCTTTCTTGATTCTTGATTTATACAAGTGTGCCTTTTCTGTTAATGTAAGAACAGGTTTGCCTAAAGAAAAGGGTAAATCTTTCTCATTAATTTTTCTTTAATGGATTAATACAAAATTGGTCAGAGTTTGATTGACCACAATTGCATATGAACTTTCTGATAAAGTGAACACTTTGAAGTCTAAAAATTAGAGGAATAAAGAATAAATTATGGCTGTAGATAACCCATATCAATGACCACCATATTTCAATAGTACTTTTTTAGAAATAACAATCCTAGATAATTTTTAATTTTTATTTATTTTTGATGTATTTACATAAAATAGTGAGATTTAATAAAAAAGAAATGAGCCTAGGTAGGATTTATTTACTGATTCAATGTAATGTTGACTGGAAAACACAGTACTGTATTCTTGGTTTTGTTTTACTTTTTCAGTTTAACATTAAAAGCATAAGCAGTTAAAAATACAAAATAATGGATATGTCAAAATTATATACTTTTATGATTTAAAACTAGCATCATGATGTGAAATAGCACTGCACTGTAGCACTGTGCTCCCATTGTTCATCTATTTGCTCGAGCGGGCACCAGTAATGTCTTCATTGTGAGATTTATTGTTACTGTTTTTGTCATATTGAACACGCCACGGGTAGCCTGCCAGGCTCCGCTGTGTGGGCGGTATACTCTTGGGCTTGCCGGGCTCTCACGGGGATGGACGAACCGAAACCGGGTCGGCACATGCAAGGCAAACACCCTACCCACTGTGCTAGTGCTCCAGCCCCATGATGTGAAATAAAAGGCATAAAATAAGAAAAAAATGAGGTCATCATAAATAAGACATTTAAAAACATATAAATTAGCTGCTTTAATTTAACGGTCAGAAGACAGATACAAAAGGATTAAAATAACACATCTCTAAAGATTATATAAAATTTCCCAAAGAACATAAAAATATGCTCATCAGTCATCATTATTGATCATCGTAAAAACGTGAGGGCTAGACAGGTGGTATTTGGGTAAACATTAATGTCTTGCATGTGACTGACCCTGCTTTATTCCTGACATTGCATATATGGCATGGTAAGAGTGATCCCCGAGCACAGAGTGAGTCATAAACCCTAAGCAGACCTGGATACTGTCACAAACAAACAAAAACAGAAATGTTAGTGTCTTAAAATTTACACTTGATTTTCATCAAGTTTTGCATAAATATATGTAATAAAATGAATTATAATAATTGTTATGGATGTTTATATATTAGATTTTCTATTAGAAAAATCTAGTAAAGAGTTTTGGAAAATAATTGGCAGTTTTTTTAAAAAAATTACAAATATGGAAAACACTTTGACCATATATGACTGTGCTCATGATTTATTCCTGGATCTATACTCAGGAATCACTCCTGGCATTGCTCCGGGGACTATATATGGAACCCCGGGAATTGAACCCTTAGCACCAACATGTGCTGCATACACTATTCCAGTGTTCTCATGATATATAAATAAGCAAGGTGTAGACGGGAATTATAGGACTATCTCACTCATAAGAGGCCTCTGGAGAAATAAACCAAGGATATAGACAACAATCAATAATAAATCTTGGGATACAAGTCTGACATTTCATAGTTATGGGCAACGGGTGAAGGACTTAATAGATTAACTTGATGTAACACAGATTTTCTTCAGAAACTCGGGAGACGCAGACGGCAGCGGGAAGTGGGGGAAAGGGAGGGCCTCAGGGAGTTCTTTGAAGGAATGAATTCTATTAATTGTGGCCAAAGGAGAAGGCATGGAATGGTAAAAAAAAAAAATAAATAACTGCGGCCGCGTTAGCGGCCTGTGCTCCGGAAAGAGGCCACGCCCACTTTTTAGGCCACGCCCCCTGAGATGAGGACACGCCCCTAAGCAGCAGAGTGGGGATTGGTCAGGATCGGACGGCGGCGGAAAGGTGCCAGGCAGGGGCTTCAGGAGAAGCCCCGAGCCGCAGCGGGCAGGGGGCGGGGAGGGGGGCTTCTCCGCGCTGAGGCAGGCTCTCCAAGGGATTGCCTGTTTACCTGCAGGATGGAGATTGGTCAGGATCTGACGGCGGCGGCGGAAAGGTGCCAGGCCGTAACACATATTTTCTTATTAGCATGTTCAAAAATGAGAAAAAAAGAAAAAATAGATATAAAAATATTTAAAACTTTCAAAACAAACCAAAATGGAGTCAAACTTTTTATTACACTTAGAATAGCCAAAATATTCTTAAAACAAAACCTATATATATGAATAAAGAACAAAAGTTAATAACTACTTAACTTTTCTCAGGAAATTTACCTAAGAAAAAGTGAAGGCATAAATGAATATAAGTCAAAAAGTTAGTCATGTTCAAAAACCGTTATACACAACTCAGCGATCTTCTAAAATATATACATACTTTTCATAATTCATAATTGAAATAGACACAATGCAATTCCCATTTACCCATTATAACACTTAAAATCTGAAAACACCAAAGCATGTATTTTAGATAATGTGGAGACACGCTATGCTAAAAATGTTAACTCACAATAGCTAGGGACGTACATATTAGATATAAAACAATAAATTACATTGAATAAAACATAGGAAAAACACTACATATTTGCTTCTGTGAAACATTTGATTATTTCACTCCAAATGAAAGGGGAAAAGGACAAAGGTAAACTAATATGACTATCTAAAACTAAAGGGCATCTGCACATTGTAAGAAATGATAACAAAAGCAATAAAGATATTACATGAATGGGAAAAAATTAATGCTATAAATGTGACAAAGGAACTATATTTAAAATATTTTAAAAAATCACAAAACTAAACGACAAATCAACCTCATTGGTAAAAATAAAGGTGGGTAGGGGGAACAAATATTGAAAGACATTTCACCAAGAAGTTACACGGATGGTCAGCCAAATGACATGTAAAATGCCCACTATTATTTACCAGGAAAATTCAAATCAAAATGACCGTAAAAAAATATGGGTGTGGGCATGTGGGAAAAATAGTAATACTGTTACATACTGGTAGCAATGTACTTTGTTCCAGCATATTTAGAAAACAATATAAGAACTTTGAAAATTTTTACATTAAAGAAACAATTAAAAACACTAACATAAAACATATATATATATACAGTCATGAGTATACTTAATATGTTGTTAGTGTGTATGTATACAGGCAATAAAGTGTAAACTGTATACAGGGAATTAATCTATATTAAGTGCAGTACTACTCAAAAGAGCCAATATAGGGGAACAGCGAGATAGTCCAGGGGTTAAGGTACTTGTCTTGCTGAAATTGACTGTTACTTGGCGCTGAGTATTGTATCTTGAGCCCCTCAAGGAGTAATCTCTGAGTACAGAGCCATGAGTAATACCTGAATACCTCTGGGCGTGACCCCCAAATGAACAAAATGTTAAGATATAGATACAATCAAGTGACCAAAAGCAGAATCAAATGTATCTGAAAAATGTGGTATAGATAAATATAATGCAATACTCCTCAGCTATAGAAAATGTTAAATCTTGAGCAGAGCATATATGATAGATAAACTAAGTAACATATCAGATTATTTCAGCATGTGAAAAACAGACCCAGTGGATATAAAATCAGAAACTTAGACTACAGAACAGTGGTTACAATAGAAAGAAGAAATAAAGTCAAGCTGAGGTGTTTCGGTGTCTCATATAGACACTGTAATGTAGTTGTGGTGTGGTATCATATACATGAAATAAATGTAAAATAATGCTGGTAAAGAACATGCAGTTCTACAAAAATTATGTGTTGGGTAAAATTTTGAAGGCACTGGTGATACTAAATAATGATTAGAAGGAATAAAAACTAAAGTGGCCACTTTGAAAATTTTGGAGTTTCTTATAAAGCTAAACATATAATTAAATTATTTATCTTAGTTTATACATTTTATTGAAGATAAATCACATTTCCCCATGCAGTGTTTGACAACAAATATATTTAATAACAATAAAGCCCATCTAGAAACAAATGTCATTGATACATTAATTTACACCTCATTATATTAACTCATTCAACATAATTTTACTCAGCTATTCAAATGAAACAAACTATTAGCATATCAAAAGAGAGGAATCAAAAAATTAGGGGACAGAGAGATAGTACAATAGGTGCCGGCATTGCATGCAGCCAACCAGTTGCGTCACTGGCACCAGATATGATCCCCTGAGCATCACCTGGAACAATTCCTATAGAGCCAGAAAGAAATACTGTGCATTGCTAGTACATCCAGAAATTAAAATAAAAACAACAAAAGAAAATATTATGTTGCTCACATAGGTTATCCTTCCAAAAGTATATGTGAATTTACAAGACTTTTTGTATAAAGCGATTCTAATCTAGAATGACAAAGAATGAATGGGTTGTCTAACATTTCTAGTTTTAGGGCATGCAGAGAAAGTTTGAATTCTACGGGATAAACAGGAATGTAGTGACTGCAAAAGAATATAGAAAGAAAAATTGGAATTGACAAATTATAAAAGTACATTCTAGTGATTGTTTGGATGCAAGATCTCGTCAAAAATGTTTACTAAAATGTGTGTGATTGGACACATATAAATAATTCTGTAAGTTATTAAAAATAACATTGTCTACCACACGTTTCTTTTTTGTACAGTATTTACTTTATTTCTTATATGTTATACTGAAAAAATCCATTGAAATTATTTAAAAACATAACATATAATGATATGTTTTATGGGAGAAAAATACAAGATTATTACTGTGATTATGCAATTACAGTATCTTCCAGAAATATGAATAGCAAACCAAATTATTATTAGTTTGAAAAAGAATTTCCTTCATATTACAAATTACCAGAGAGGAAATTTTATGTTTAAATATTTAAAAATTATATTATATGTAAGAGTAGTCTAAGAAGTAAATACTCAATAGGTTTAAACATTTTTTTCTATTTCTTTGAGAATATTCATGTTAAATAAGAATAACTTGTATCACTTGTCACCCAGTTGATCTTCAATTTGCATGAGTGGGCGCCAGTAATGTCTCCATTAGTTCTTCTGTCGAGTGCTAGTGTAGCCCAATGGTATCTGCTCGCTCCAGGAAAATGAAGAGCTTCAAACCATTCATTCAGGGTTTTGATGAAAAAGTCTGACCATCTCGTAGGTGGGCAGCCATGCAGTCTTTTGACATTCCGTGGAATCCATTCAGCAACAGCTCTAGTCCAGCCATCTTCTCTGAACCACATTATGTCTCTGGCCCATCTGATTTTTGATGCCTTGGCAAATGAGACAGCATCCCTGATTCTTGATCATCGATGGAGGTTGTAACTCCAGATTCCTTCTCTCACTTGAGAGAAAAGTGATACTTCAAGCATAACTCTTTCGATTCCTCTTTGGGATACTCCAATAACGTTCTCATTCATTTTGTAGGGCCCAGGTCTCTGAGGCATATGTTAGTGCAAGAAGAATGGTGGAGTTGAAAAGATGTGCCCAGAGTCAGAGTTTTTCTGTCCTCTTAACAACTTCTTTGACATTCTTGAAGGCGTCCCATGCTACTTTCTGCCTCCTGCACAGTTCTGGCTCCAAGTCATTCCTCACGTTGAGTTCTTGAACCAGGAAAACATAGCTGCTGCATTTGGAGATGTTCCTTCCATTGAGAGCAAATGGACTAGTTCATTTTTCACGAACATAGTTTTGGTGAGTTTCCGTTGTAGTCTGACCTTTGCACACTTGTAGTCAAAGTTGGCCAGCATTTGTGCTGCTGGACTAATGTTTGGCATTATGAGAACGATGTCATCAGCAAAGCAAAGGTGGTGTAGTTGCCAACCGTCTATCTTCACTTTCATTCCTTCCCATTCCAGTCATTACATGACGTTCTCAAGGGTAGACTGAAGAGTTTAGGTGAAATGGTATCATCATGTTGAACCCCTCTCTTTACATCAATAATCACTTCTTTGTAGAATGGTGAGATCCTGGTGGTGAATTCATAATATAGCTCACGAAGGATCTTGATGTAGAGTTTGAATGTCCTGTTTGGCTAGAGCTTCGATGATGACTTCAGTCTCAACAAAGTCAAAGGCCTTCATTAAATCGATGAACGTTAGACTGAGCGACATCTTGAAGTCTCTCGAAACTTCAATGAGCTTGGTCACTGTATGGAGTTGGTTGATCATGCTGAATTCTTTTTGGAACATGGCTTGCTTGCATGGTTGTCCTTTATCTAGTGTTCTGCCTCTTCTATTCAGGATGATTCGAGTAAGCAACTTGTAGACGATGGGCAACAGGCAGATTGGGTGATAGCTGCCAATATCGTGGATGTCTCCCTTCTTGTACAACAGAACAGTCCTGCTAGTTTTCCATTGGGATGGAACCTTGCATACAGACAGGTAGCGTGTGAAGAGCTGAGACAGTGTATCGACAAGTACTGGCGGCAGATTCTTCAGATGCTAGGGTTTGACCTTTTCTGGACTAGGTGCTGTACGCATCTTACCGATGGAATGGCATGTCGGATTTCTGAAGGGAGGATGTTGGATATCTGTTGGATATCACTTCTCTACACAGCTTTCTGAGCTTGGATGTTAGCTTGTGGTTGCCTGAGGCTCTGGCCAAACCACATTGTCGAATGAGCTCTAGAATTTCTGAAGACAAGCATCTGTTTATGGCTTTCCCATTCACTGCATTCTTTGCACAGTGATGGAGGTGCTGAACCAGTCGATTGTACCCATTGTTGATGTTGTCAAGGACCGCATCTTTACACGTTGCCACAATGCCACAATAGTGCCAAAGAGCTCCGAGTTGGTGGGCATTCTGGGAGTTCTCTTCTTAAAATTTGAAATCCTTTCTTTCCACTCTGTGAAGTAGAATTTTTCACGAAGGAGACAGTGGTCCTATCCTGTTTGGAATTTTTGGACAACAGCGACATCAGTCAGGCAAAACCATCAGTTGAATATGATGTGGTCAATTTCATTGTGGAACTGTCCACTGGAAGACTCCCATATCCAATGTTTAGATTCAGCCTTCTGGAACTGTGAGTTACCATGGATGGTCTTAGTCCAGATGATGAACTCAGTCTCTCACCCTGTTTGTTCCATTCTAGGCCATGGGTCCCGATGTGCAATTCTTTGGTCGACCTTCTTGGTCCGATCTTGGCATTAAAATCACTGACAATGATCTTTTGGAAGGTGTGATTTTCTTTATAGAACTTCTCCATCTCCATGTAGAACTTTTCAATTTCTTCTTCATTGTAGTTGGATGTTGGTGCGTAGATGATTAAGATAGAAACTGCTGGCAGTGAGCTACATCTATTTAAGCGTAATTGTCTGATTTAGGTTGTTAGGCATTTGAATGAATCAATACTCATGGTCAAGTTTCTGTTGACAAGGACACCGATGCCACCAATGCCTCTGTTGTCTCATGTTCTGAGGAATAGTTGTTCTCCAGTGTCGAAAACAGTGTGATTTGATCGATGCCTTGTCATTCCAATCAGACCAATGATGTCATACTTGATCTTCTGCGCTTGCACCATAAGGTCCTCACTGGATGCTTCTAATATCAGCATTCGTGTATTGAAAGTACAGTCATTTTAGTCTTTCTTCATTTTGGCAGTCTAGTTTGTCCCTGAGATTTTATCAGCCTCTCCTTGCTCATCCTTCTTAACACTGCCATATTAGGGGTTCTTTCAGTGTCTTTAAGATGAGGCCCCTTGTTGGTACTGTTTTTAGCATATCAAATATGCCATGGGTAGCTTGCCAGGCTCTGCCGTGTGGGCGGAGTACTCTTGGTAGCTTTCTAGGCTCTCTGAGAGGGATGGAGATTTTTAGGATGGCCTCCAATCACCCTTACAGGTATTCCTGTGGTTCATGCCATATTTGAACCCCATCAAATATCGTGCGAAAATTATGGAAAATGGGTATTAAGTGTCTTATGATGTGTTTTATGGTAGTCCTCCACTACCCAGCCAACGCCACGCTCCAGGACACTTTCTGGACACACCATAAATAAGAATCACTGTCACTGTCACTGTCATCCTGTTGCTCATTGATTAGCTCTATCGAACACCAGTAACATCTCCATTGTGAGACTCATTGTTACTGTTTTTGGCATATTGAATATGCCACGGGTAGCTTGGCAGGTTCTGCTGTGCAGGTGAGATACTCTCAGTAGCTTATCAGGCTCTCTGAGAGGGATGGAGGAATCAAATCCAGGTCAGGCGCATGCAAGGTGAATGTCCTACCTGCTGCACTATCGCTCCAGCCCATAAATAAGAATATCATATTAAATTGTGATTTCTCTTTAGTTAAATCATTTGAACAAATATTTATTTAATTGATCATCCTATATGTATTAAATTATTTTACATTGTTTGATAACTGGTGAAAAATTAATTTCACCAATAATATACAAAATTTAAAAAGCATGATTATGATTGTAGGAATTCTGAATTTATTGTTGTTTGAGAAATTAAATTATCTACCTTCAGTTTAAAAGAATCTCTCAATGATTTAAGAATTTGATTCATGGCTTTTTATTCATCTATTTATTTCTTTTCAATATTCATCTAGCTTCTTATGATTCTCATAATCAGCTTGTGAAAGTTCATAATGTAAACTGTCACATCAAAACAGTGTTAGCAATATCTATTATTACTAACACTAAATTCAATGGAAAATAAATAATACTCTTCTTCTGGGAGGCTGGAGAGATATTACACAGGTTAAAGACTTGCTTCGAATGTGCCACCACCCCCTGGCAATGCACCTCTGGTCCCTGAGCAAACAAACATACCTTTTCATTTACCTACTCCACTCAGAGTAACAACCAAATTATTTTCTTTCTATTAGTGTCTAAGCTATTCTAGATGATTCTGATTCAAAGGAACAGGTGCGTTTTTATAAACAAAATTTCATTTAATTATATAAAAATATATTTTCAATTCTAGATTATGTATTAGTAAAAAAATTCCCCTTGGCTGCCCATAGTTAAATATAATCTACACCGGGAGTAAATATTATTGTTATGTTGGTTAGAGATTGATTTTCTGTATCTCAAGACATTAGGACTAATCTCATAAAAGGTCAGACAGTTCCTTCCCAGTATTTCCAGAGCTTAATTGTTTTTCCACATATGTCACTCTTGTATCGGGAGCTAAGGTAAATCAAGGCTCTCTGAACCTCAGGATGTTTAACTGTCTGTGCATAAGAATACAAAACATATCAGACAGGACTTAAATTTGGTATCTTAGTTTTCTTGGTTAACAGTTTCAGTTCAGAAATAAGTTCAGTTAAAAAACAAGATGAGATAGTTTACTCAGAGGGAAAATTCTTAGAAGAGAGAAGACCTCGATGATCTAAGTGAAACTGAAAAACAATTTTTCTTAATATATTTTATTTTCAGAGATAAAGGGGAGAGAGTTTGGAAAATAGTATCAGAGTTCAAGCACTTGACATGCATGTGGCAAGCCCCTTTTAATATTTGGCACTACCAATGATACTAAGAACACTGCCAGGAGGGATCGCTAAGCACAAAGTCGGGAATAGTCCTTGATACTATTAGGTGTCCCCTCACTCCTAACTCAACAACAAAGAGACAGTGGCAGAGGCATAATGTCAATGAGTGAGAGCATGTGTGTGTGATGTGTGTGTGTGTTTATGTGTGTGTTTGTGTGCATGTGTGTGTGTTTGTGTGCGTGTGTGTGAGACAGAGACAGAGAGAGACAGAGAAAGAGAGAGTTGTATATCTGTGTAAGAGCGAGACAGACAGAGAAATAGAGGTTGGTGGGTGGGGAGCATGCTTAGTCTCAAAAATCTTAAGTTGATAGCTACATGGGTGGGATAGAGGACCTTACATAAGCACATGATCTAGCATCGTGTGTTGCCCTGCTTCTGTAGATTGAGATCTGACCTGTGCTATAAGCTTCTGAGCAGAGTTTGATTCATCCAATATGATGACTTCCTTATCTGTTTCGAAGAACTGTCACACTTGGATCTGGAAATGCACATGTTCCACTAGTCTACACATGCTTATTTGGGCACATAAGTCTATGTGATGCCAGATCCTCACTTAAGATAGAAGAGTTGCTCATTACCTCATTAAAATGGAGGTGTTTATATTATGAAGACCATAAAATTTTATAGCCTAACTGTCATCTCTTGTTGACACACAAGGAAACCATCTTGGACTTCTCTGGATATTTTACAGGCATCAAAATACATCAACCAGTGTATAAGAGCCCAGCTGGTAGGGCATTTGCCTTGCATTCGTCCAACCCGAGTTCAATTCCTCCATAATTCAAATCCAATTATGCCTCAAGAGGGGCATAAATGAATGCCCCTCTTGAAGAGACTGGCAAGCTACTGAGAGTATCCTGCCCTCAAGGCAGAGCCTGGCAAGCTACCTGTGGCATATTCAATATACCCAAAGCAGTAACAACAAGCCTCATAATGGAGACATTACTCGTGCCTGCTTGAGCAAATCGATGAGCAACAGGATGACAGTGACAGTGATTTAAAAAGTTTGTTTTTTTAAGTTTATTAATAACATGAGTATGCTGTGCATGCAGGGGAATGAACCATTGGGGCTGAATAACTCTCTTGTTCAGCTTTAAACATTATTCTCAAGCCCTTAACTAAGAGGTCAGAGAGATAGTGAATCTGGTAAGACACCACTTGGCACATGTCTGGGTTCAATCCCTGACATCATAAATGCTCCCAAGCACTGCCCGAAGTAATTTAAGTAATGCAGAACCAGTGATTTGGAGTAAGTTCTGATCATTGATGAATACACCTCTCCCCCAACACAAACACACATACACACACACTCACACACAACCTTTACAAAGACAGAGGCTCTAGAACAAAGGGGAGTTAGGACAATTATCAGATAGAAATAGTAAAGAAGGGTATTTTGGTTTAGGACTTGTACAGATACCAAGGAGATACTATTTGTAAATATACAGTTTACATGTAAATATCATTCATAAAAGGGAACTTCAACTTTCAGTGCCAGGCAATGAAATGGCACTCATACTCTACTTAAAGAATACAGATTACTATAAGTAAAGCCATTAAGGCTGAGACCATGTCTTTCTCTCAGTTCTTTGTTATTTCTTAACTAAGAAGAAATTTTTCAGGGCTTGAGTGATAGTACAGAAATAAGTCAATTTCCTTGACCACCATGACTCTCACAGTACATGTGGTCCCCTGAGAATCACACAGAAATAAAATCAAGAAAGAAAAAAAAAAAACAAACAAACAGAATAAACAGGTAATTGACTTCATGTTCAAAAACTAAGATAAAAAAATGACATTATTACTCCACTTGTGGTGAGACCACAATGCACAGTGATCACTCCTGGTTATACACAGAGAACTGCATATGGTGCTATGGAATTGAGCAAGGGTCAATATCATGCAAGGCAGGTGCACTACTGAATCTAATCTCTCTATAGCTCCAAGATGATGCTTCAAAGTTTTCTCTAATCATCCCATTTTACATCCTAGAAGTCTTTATGTACACTTTGCGGAAATAGTTTGAGATATTTTCATGGGATATGTTCATAATAATAAATGAATATATTTGTGAAAATTCATACTTTTTCTTCTCATCGTAAAGATAATGTAATTACCTCTTTTTTGCTATCTGTTTTCTGTTTCTTTTTTTTTTGTTTTGGTTTGGTTTGGGGAGTTTGGTCTTAGAAGCTCACATCTGGCATACTCATCAAAGATAAATGAATGCTATATTATTCAGTTTTAGGAATAATAAAGATACACTGAATTGCAAATACCCAGGTTTCACCATATAATAGACACATATATTATGCCGGAATGGAGTGATAGCACAGCGGTTCGGCGTTTGACTTTCACTCGGCCGACCCGTGTTCAATTCCTCGCCCCTCTGGCAAGCTACGGAGAATATGGAGCCCGCATGGCAGAGCCTGGCAAGCTACCCACGCATATTGTATATGCCAAAAACAGTAACAGTAAGTCTGCCAATGAGAGATGTTACTGGTGCCTGCTCGAACAAATCGATGAGCAACGGGATGACAGTGACATTGACAGTGATATTATGCCAATTATTATGATTTGCAACAAAACTGTGGTATGACAACAATATGTAAAACTTTTTGAAAAAAATTCTTTTTGCCTTAGTTAAAAAACAATTTTGTTTTAGTCAAAATACATATTTATTACTTTGGCCAGAAAGATAGTATAGCAGGCAAGGCACTTGACTTGCATGTTGCCAATCAGGGTCCAATTCCCAAGTACCCATGGGCCCTCCAACATCCTCCAGCACTGATCCTGGGGTGCAGAGTCAGGAGTAAGCGCTGATCACTCCTTGGTGTGACTTAGAAACAGAAGCAAAACAAACAAAACAAAATCCCAATGATTTATTACAAAATGATCTTTGGCACAACATTAAATGGATAGAAAACTCATGAATATATTAAATACATGAAGAATTATGTAATAATAACAACTTGTGGTAATATGAATTTGAGATACTATAAAAATATAACTATTCTCTTCTACATATAT
This sequence comes from Sorex araneus, assembly GCF_027595985.1. Classification (NCBI taxonomy): domain Eukaryota; kingdom Metazoa; phylum Chordata; class Mammalia; order Eulipotyphla; family Soricidae; genus Sorex; species Sorex araneus. The sequence goes on from NC_073311.1 coordinate 28,431,439, forward strand.
GGAAATAATAGTATACATCCAGAAGAAAACCAACCCAGGAAATTCAGTAGACTAACACTGCAATTACTTTCAAACTTTTTGTATTTAGGAGAATAAATGTTTAGATTTATACAGTAGAAATTTTGTGTCAAAGCATTTACTTGGATCTATATTAGTTTGACAAGACACACCTGACAAGGCACAATATTATATAGAATAATTTAGTTGACTGAACAGGTTCACATAACATTTTGATTACTTTCCCATTTCAATGATTACATCCTGAAGAGATAAAAAAAATGCTACTAAAGATTTCATGATTATATCTTTTTCAGTCCTATAAAAGAAAATAATATGTACTCTATGAGATATTAGGCCATATTACTAGTCACAGTATTTAACAAATATTTCTAACATAAGTAGAAACAGTCAGGTTCTAAACAAAAATAATGCATAATTATTACCAACTTTCAAGCACCTGTTGCAGCTATGGTAGCAATAGAAGTAGCCGTGGTAGAACTCAGGGTGAGTGTTCCTAAGAGGCAACCCACACGGGATTCAAATGCATGAAGCTCTGCAAATGCTCCACCCCTGAATAGAAAGTCAAAGGTCACGACTTTCCCAGAGAGTGGACACTAATGTGGTCATCAGTTATACTTGCCCTTGTATAGCCTGTAAGATCTGTTTCCAAAGAGTCTCCTCATAGTTACAAGGAAATTGCATAAATAAATAAATAAATAAATAAATAAATAAATAAATAAAAAGGGAATAACTTGGAAGGAGAAAGAAGAGAAAACTAACCCTAGAATACCACCGGTACATGGATATACAGCGAAGAGCTGCACCAGGAGGAGTGGAGGAAGATAGGAGCCCTGAAGCCTCAACAAGGAATACCCACATATAAATCCTCTCTGATAAAAAGTTAAGAAACAAAATGGTCAAGATGTTTAAAGAAATAGTGGAAGAGACATCCAATAAAATACAGGAGGATGAGAGAAACAGTGGAACAGACAGCCAATAAAATATAGGAGGAAATGAGAGCAGAAACAAGAAAACTAAAAATAGAAGCGCCATTAATAAAAAAATTCATAAGAAGAAATGAAAAACTCAGTGGATACCTTCAAGAGTAGAATGACAACAGCAGAAGACAGAATCAGTGAGTTTGAAGATGAGTGGTAGGAAGAATCCAGACAACCCTTTTCAGGGATGAAGGGCGTGGTGACCGCCATATTATGACGACCACAGATGGGATTTATGACAAAAACTTCAGCAAAAGGACTCGAGGGTGCTCTTGGGAAGGTGGGTGGCACCGGTCACTCCTGCCGCCAAGATGTGATCCCAGAGGCTGCACATGTGTGCGGCCTCTCCACAGCTGCAAGAGCGTGAATCCAGACCCAGCTAAACTACTTTCGACATGGGCAGCTCCTGGCAGAATGTCTCCAGCCTGAGAACTAAGCCGTGGCCCCATGCCATCCCAGGAGGGGAACGGTATTTCTCTCTTTTGCCTCTTCCTTTCTGGGGATGAAGGGCGTGGTGACCACCATATTATGATGACCACAGATGGGGTTTACAAGCTTGCAATGATCTAATATCTGGAAGAAATCTCCCTGGACCTAGTTGTTAAAGTACAGAAATCCAAAACCGACCTTATATCCTTCCACAACAGGTCTGATTCTAGTGGGGTACTCCTAACAATAATAGTGAAGTTTGTGTTGAAATATTGAATGCAACCAAAGTAAACAGAAAGTAAAGTGAAACTTATCAGTTACAAAGCGGAGGGGGGGTGCGGGAGGGGCAGGATGGGAGGTGTACTGTGTGGGTTTTATTTGTTTATTTTTTTTTGGTGGTGGGATATGGGCACTGGTGAAGGGATGGTTGTTTCAGCATTGTATAACTGAGACTTAAGCCTGAAATCATTGTAATTTTCCACATGGTGATTCAATAAAATAAAATTCTTATTTAAAAAAAAGAATCCAGACAACAACAAAAGATGGAAAGAGACCTCAAAATAACGAAAGGACACATAAGAGAACTATGGGATGAATTCAAGAAGAACAACATAAGAATCACCAGAGTCCCAGAGGGACAGAGAGGCAAAGCCAATGAGGGAGTAACAACTAAATATATCACTGAAGACTTCTCAGAGCTGTAGAATGCAGGCATCCAGATCCAAGAAACCTGAAAGATACCAGCTAAAAGAAACCCCAACATAAAGGAAATAAGGCATATTCTAATCAGAACACCAAATATTATAGAGATACAATACTGAAAGCAGCGAGAACAGAGATGGAAATTTCATATAAAGTGTTGTCCTTTAGATTTACAGCTATCTAGGCCTGTGGTCAATGGCAGCATATAATTAAAACACTTAATGAAATGAAGGCCTCACGAGAATACTTTATCTGGCTAGACTCTCCATTCAGATTTTGAGGAATGATATACAACTTCATGGCTAAACAGCTCAGGAACGTCTTAAAATCAAATCCCACCTTAAAAAAACTGAAGAGGCTACTGTAAGGCAAGACAAACCCCACAAACATACTAAATTTTTACAGAAAGACAGTAGAAAACCCCATGACAATAATCTCTCTCAATGTCAATGGCCTAACTGCACCAATTAAGAGATACAGAGTAGCAAAATGGATTTTTAAAAAACTGAATCCAACATTCTGAGAGAAATACTTTTGAATAGTGAGAGTGAGCACAGACTCAAAGTCTAAGGCTGGAAAATAATTTCTCAAGCAAACAACTCCTTCAAAAAGGCAGGGGTGGCCATACTAGTATCAGACAACATAGATTTTGGGCTAAAAATTTTTAGAAGGGACAGTGATGACCGTTTCTTAATAACCAAGGCATATGTACATCAGGAAAAAAAATTATACTCATAAACATATACACACCCAATAAAGGTCCAGCAAAATACCGTTCCTCTGAGGCAGAGTCTCCTACCCCCATGCTTCGCTGTCTTCACCGGGGCCCCTCAGAGGGGGACAGACAGCCGAAGGCCTCCAAAACTCAGTCACAACCATGCTCATGGCCATTCTCCACGGTATTGGATGAACCTCATGCATGAAGGAACCGGCAGAAAAACTCAGGTGTGTGGGACCCGGGACTGAGATCTCCAATCCTGCTTGGATCAGGACTGGGCCTCCTCCACCCAGATGCCCCATTTTCCAGTAGCTAAGCATTCACCCCCACAAACTGTCCCTTATCCCATCAATGGCCAAGATCCAGAGGCTATTAAACAAAGCTCCCGGAATCACGTGGGCACATTCACAGCCTCACAATCTCTTATTGTCTAGTTCTCCCTCTCAGACAACTGAGTAAGCTACCAAGAGTATCCTGCCTTCACGGCAGAGCCTGGCAAGCTCTCCGTGAGTATTCTATATGCCAAAAAGAGGAACAATGATGGTTCTCACTCCCCTGACCCTGAAAGAGTCTCCAAAGCAGAACCTTTCGGAAGGACGAATAAAGAGAGGCTGCTAAAATCTCAGGGCTAGGACTAATGGAGATGTTACTGGGGCCTGCTCAAGCAAATCAATGGACACAATCAGGATGACAGTGATACAGTGATACAGTCCCTCTGAGATCAGGCAAAACAATGTTGCCTACTCTCACCACTTTTATTCAATATAGTACAGGAAATACTTGTCATAGCAGTTAAACAAGCTCTATTTGCAGATGACATGATGCTATACTTAAAGAATCCTCAAGACTTTACCAAAAAGCTCCTAAAAAGAATAGGCTTGCATAGTAGAGTTGCAAGTTACAAAATCAGTACCCCTGGCTTTCCTATGTATGAGATCTTGTATTGTACAGATCTATCTACAAGAGAGAGATAGAGAGACAGAAAGAGATAGAGAGATAGAGAGATAGAAGGAGATAGGGAGACAGAGAGAGAGAAAGAGATTGGGAGAGAGAGGATAAGTACCTGCCACAGAGGCAAGAGTGGGGGAAGAAACGGGGGATATCAGTGCTGGGGATATCATTGTTGAAGGGATGGGTGCTGAACATTATGGGACTGAAAGCCCCATAAAGTTATTGAATAAAATAACCTTATTGAATAAAATTTCTATGCAATTTTTTAAATTAAAAATAATATTCAACTGCTCATATTTTGATGTTTAAAATGTTTTAAACCGATTAAGAACAGTAATTGCCATTCCAGTATTTTTTGTTTCTTTGTTTGTTTTAAATAAAGGGTGAACTTTCAAGTATTCAGGTTAGAAATAAGTTTAACTTTATAGAAAAGATAAGTACACTCAAATAGAGTTTTATATTTTTGCTATGACACATATATTACACACCATTGATTTTGTTGAAAAACAAGCATCATGAACTATTTTAGACATGCCAGTGTTATGATTGCAGCTTAAGTATCTAAGGTGTCCATCATTTTCCCTAGTTTTTTACCAACCCAAATTAGATTATTTAAATGTGCTCTCAAAGAAGTTACCCTTAGAAGCCACTCTAAGGCTTCATGGGGTACAGAATACCTTGGCTACTGATTGGTTTTAGCCTCGGGGAGTATCACACCAAGGCACAGCAGTCTCCAATGACTACCAATTTGCTTCCCAGTGTGATGCTAGGTTATTGCCTGTGGTCACTAAAGCTGTATTTGGTAAAGGGCTTCACTATTTACTGGTTGTCCTTTCCTTCATCCATAGTGAAAAGATGTTGGCAACTAACCGAGGGTTTAGCATTTAACTCTTAAACAACTTTAGTTTGAGACTTAGAGTTCAGGCTTTTTAACCTTTCACTTACGGAATTTTAGAGCTCAAACTGGAAGTATAAAAAGAAATTGAGATTTCTACCTTCACTTATGCCTAATGGGGAATGTTCCCTATTCTATTTTCTAAATTTGTCATTTTTAATTACTTGAAAGTATTTGTTATTATTTCAGTATTAGTTTTGTGACTGTTTTTGGTAACTAAAGCTTTATCTTTAAAATAAAAAAAATAAAATTCTAAAACATAATTGACAATGCACTGGCACACTGGATCTCGCACTTGTTCTTACAGATTGCTCAACAGAAGACTGAACCCTATATGATTATAAGACTATAAGAAATCGTCACTGTCACTGTCACTGTCATCTCATTGCTCATCGATTTGTTCAAGCGGGCACCAGTAACATCTCTTGTGAGACTCATTGTTACTGTTTTTGGCATATTCAATACGTCACAGGTAGCTTACCACTCTGTGCCTAATGGGCTCGATATCCTCCGTAGCTTGCTGGGCTCTCCAAGACGGGCGGAGGAATCAAACATAGGTCAGCTGTGTGAAAGGCGAACACCCTCCTCTGTGTTATCGCTCCAGCCCTAAATAAATTCTTTTAGTGCCTGATCACTTATTTAAAAATAATAATGTCAGCCAAGTTATCATAGATATTTTTACAGATTTTTTAATAAATATGGGAATAGGGTAATTTGTCACCCATTAGAATAAGAGACTGAAGTTCCTATACTTCTGATTCCATTTTTTGAGCCACATTTAGTGATGCTCAGGATTTACTCCTGGCTCTGGGCTACGGGATCACTCCTGAAAGAAGTCAGGGAACAAAATAGGGTGCTGAGAATCAAAATACAGGTCAAGTGCCTGTAAGGCAAGTGTCCTACCGCTATACTATGACTCTCGTCCTCGGTTCCTATACATTTGATGAGGATATTAACCTAAACTTCAAAGGATCATTAAATGGCAACCCACATTTATTCAGTATTGCATAAAAGCAGTATACAAATTCAAGCAGAAACCAAAAGTATGATCTGAGGAAATCAAGGAGTTAGGGTTTTAAAAAATAATAAGAGAAAAAGAGCTAAGTAATTAAAGTACACAATGTTAAAAAAACTTAACTTTGTCTGGCTTGAACTAAGAGGTAATGTAATTTTCTGTTATTAGTTCTACAGTGTTGGAAAAGAATCTGGAACTCACACATGGAAGGTAAATGCTCTATCACTGAACTGCACTGCCAGCCTGTTTTATGGAGTCTTTCTTCTTGCAGGACGTCATCAATTTTCAAAATCTGGGATGACTTCTCAAAAAGTTGTTTGTTCAGTACTGTCTGAAAACAATTGTTTTCACCCAGTTGATTTTTCCCCTTTTAATCTAGTTCAAAGAAATCAAGCAGATCAAATTCTCTGTAATAACTACCTGGTTCCACTTAAAATATTTTTTTTAAAAAAATCAAATTTTTTCAAAGATAAGGAATAAAAACAGCTACAATCTGTACTTAGAGTAATAAAACTACAATGCTAGTAGTAGCAGTTAAATGTAGTAAATGTATGTTCATTAGACAACTAGCATGTTCAGCCATACAACATTTTAATATATTGTACCAAAATGTGTACAAATTTAAAACTCAAGTGTTTAAATGTTTAACTAAATGGTAATTTTAAGAATTAGGTAATAAAAATTGTATATATTGCTGAAAATCTTCATCTTAATGATTGTCTGCCACTGGTTCACTTATTGTATTAAATATAAGTGATAATTTGTGGATTATTTTTATAAACTATTATTTGATCTTTTATCATTATTCAAATAATCATTGTATCTCTATGTTGTCAACTCACAAATTTTCTAAAATAGTGCTTTACACACACTATTTTGCATATCACTTTTGGAAAATTAATAAATAATGATAAAACACTTATAATTATAAAATAATTAACTATATGGAAGACAGCATATTAAAACTTTACAATGAACTTTCATTTTATTTTTGCAACTATTTAAAATACAATGTATTTTCTCCAAGTACTAGATAATAATAAAGCTGAATTTCAGTAAAATAATGTCACTTCTCAAAATTAAAAAAAAAATTAAAGGAAATGATTTTAGAACCCCATTCTTAAACATTCTTCTCTCTATTTCTCCTATCTGGTGGAACAAATGTTTATCTGCAATGCAATCAGAGTATAATTATTATCATTTTCACAAACCATTGAATCTCAGGATTGGAGGAGAGCTTGACAAATCTGTAGTCTAATTAACTTTATAATATCAAAGAGGCTGTCAACCAACTCCTTTTCAAAACTGCTTCCACTGCAGGTCTCACTAGCTCAATGTACAGCTTGTTTTGTGAGGAGCCATTTATTTGTACTGTTAGTAAAAGTAATTTATCATAACATTTTTTGTCTTTTCAAAGTATTTATATTTGCTTTTAAAATGGCTAAGCAGCAATTATCCAATCTCAGAATCTCTTTGAGACAAAACATACAGGTCCTGAGGACAGGATGTATTCTCTGACACAGTTTTCCATTAGTCAATGGGTGTTTGAGAGACATCACTGCTTCACATGGCAGTGCCAAAGGAAAATAACTCTAATTAAGCTATCCTGAATCATAACGAACCATTCAAACTACTGTAACAATTCAAATAGTGTCTCCAATCCAACTGATTTACTTTATCTTAATAAGTAAAACATATTGAGGAAATACATTTTTCATGGACAATAAACTTTAATTATATTTCACCATAAACTAGAAATAATTCATTAAAACAAACCAAATATGTAATAAATAAATATTTTAAATTCGTAATGGAAACATTAATTTTAAGTTAAGTAGTTCTTCAAGGTTGCTATTGAGCATTAATTTTAATACATAATTCAAAAGTATGTTATGTCACAATGATCCATGTATTTCAGATTTTATGCATAAAATGCTATTATCTATTTAACTCAATTAAAGTCATAAATTAAATTATGAAACTAATCAATATTATTGCGAAACTTGTGATACATCATAGTCATTATTTCATAGTTATCAATTATAAATTAATTTACTTAAAAGATTATGCCTCCATGATTTAATCAAAATATTCATTCAAAGATTGATGCAATTTCATGTCTTACTGAGATTGTGTCAATATATATGAAACTTTTTAAAGCCTTTGTTTAGTATCTGTATTTATAACTCATACAAAGAATTGCTGACAGTTGAATCACTTAGCATTTCTTATCTTCATATCTTGAGACAAATTTGGAATGATTTTTAGATTCAAACCATATAATTAGACAGCATAATAACTAAGATAAAATGGTACCAAGTTGTTAAAAAAAAGTTTTTGTAACTGATACAACACACTGTAAATATCATCCTTCAGGGGCCTTAGAAGAGTGGTTAAGGTACCTGCCTTACTAGCAGCCTTTCTCTGTTTGATCCTAGGAACTTATAGGGTCCCCAGGTGTGAGTTTCCAAAGAAAAAGATGAGGAGGCACACGTGGGACTCGAATATTCGGGTGGCCGAGAATCGTTCCCCTTACTGGCCCACAGCAACGAAAAGATGAAGGACGAGGGAATGGAGAAACAGGGCCCCAGTCTTGTTGGTAGTCAGTTAATTTCTACCTCCTCCCCAGATCTCTCCTTTTACAGCATAATCATAGCCATAGTTTTGGTCATAGTCACAGTCATCATACTTCCATCATCCTCGTACTCATAGTCCTCCTCTTTCCAGTCCTTGTCTAGTCCCTATCATTCTAGCTTCCTATTTCTCCTTACAGCATGGTTATACAGAAATCGTGATGGCTGGAGGTACGCATAGGTGGGGGTGAACATTGTCATAACAACAAACAGATGTAAATCCACTCCTACAAAGTAAGTTCTAGGAGATTTTCAAGGAGAAAATTTTCAAGGAGAAAATTTCATCTGAGGGTTCAGCACTCTAGATTACTAGGAGATCCTCTCAAGGGCGGGATTCCATGTAGAGTGTATTGCTTTCTCCTCTCTTCAGCTGGTAATCCATTTGAACAATCATAGTGAATTTGCTTCTTATAATATTTCTAGTCATTTTGTATGAACACAATAAGATTGAGTTTAAAGGTTATATTAAATTTAAAGGTTGGCCCTTCTTGGGGACATTTCGCTATATATTCCAGACCAGTTCTCAAGGCAGGTTAGTCTTTCCTCACTCCAGCACGGTCCTTATTCTGTTACTGCTTTATGGGTCATTAGAGAGTTCGTTCCATGACCGTGCTCATAACTTATTATACTCATGGTGCTTAGTTTGTCCTCTTTCAATGCTAGGGTAGCTTACAGCTTGCACTGGGACCATCCAGTCCCTTAGTCAGAACTCTCCTTTTGGGGTGTTAGGAAGTAAGGGCAAGTGAGGCTTAATTCAAGTAAATATGATGGATGACTAGGAGAAAATATTATTTTGGAATCAATTACTCCTTTGTTAGAAAAGCATAGCATCAACTGTCTTTCTGTGTCTCTACAAAAAGGACATTGCTAAGCCCTGCAAATAACATAAAGGAAAGAGAAAAGCAATATAGGATTATTAGTGCTTGATGGAATTGTGTGTGCCTCAGGGACACTGTTATGAGAGTAACTCAATAAATCTAAGCTCTCTGCGGGAGGAGCAAGGACAACCCAATGTTATCCAACACCCAGAGTAATAGCAAGAGTGATTCCTGAGTCTAGATCTAAGATTAAACACTAAACACTTTTTGGTTTTGTGCCAAAACACAACAAACAAAAATACTATTTGAACAGAGCTTCTAATCGTGGTTAATAAAGAAGTTATACAAAGCCAAGCAATGCAAATATACACTAAAATTTTTCTTTATGAATCAAAATTTGGGATTATCACATTTTTCTTTTCTATCCTTGTTTTGTGACTACCTCTATTCTTTTAACAATTTTATTTAAAAGAAATTTGAATTCAGAAGAGATGTGTAAAAAAATCATGTAAAATGCTAAAAATTATAAAATTGTTTTGAATATTTTAGAGCATTGTATTAAGTTATGTTTTAAAATGAATATGTAGAAATATATAAAATCATTTTCTGAATAGAAATGCAATTTATACAAATGTGATTAAGTATTTGAAACCTCAAAATGCTGGGGTTCTAAAATTCTAATAAAAGGAACATTTATTTTAATTACATACATGATGTAAAAGTGTGATTCCATGCTCCTTTTTTGATCTTTATTGCCTAAGACTTTAAGAAACTAGTTTTTCATTGCCATTATGCTGCCTGTTATAGTGAGGAAACTATTAACATAAGCAAAACACATTGCTGAATATAAACTACCAATATTTCAATTTTCCTACGAAACCTAATAATATAATTCCTCAGTTCGTGACAGTCATAGTACTTGGCTCTAAGAACTGGCTATCAAATCTTTCTATGTATAAAATGAAATGACCCAGCTCCGCAAATAGTCTTAAACAGATACCAAGCCACTGAATCTCCCAGATATACTTATGTCTGAACTGAGAACTCTGGGACCTACTCGGAATAGGGCTGAGCCCTAAAAAAACGCATAGCAGCCCCAACCATTCCCAACATTCTTAGGCATAAAAATGGCCCCACTCCACAGCTACTCTCAAAGAAAGATACCAAGCCACTGAATTATTCCAGCTCCACAGCTCCTGGATTTCCCCGCCAACACCTCCAATTTTCACAGTACCCAGTAGGAACCAATAGGAACAAAGATAATTTGATGGGAAAGTTGCATGGAAGCCCACTAAGCTCAGTGAGTGTAAACAATAACACACAAAAAAAATCCATCTAGCACCAAACATCTCAGTAAATCCTCCGAAAATGTCTTTAGTAGCACCATTGTGAAGTATTAGGATTTTCAAAATTTTTCTTTTACCTTATTATTTTTTGATAATTCCATCTTTGTAGTACTAAGCTGTTGTATATCATTGGTTTGTCTTTTCTCCCTTGCCACAGAGTTTCGGTTTATCTGGTAATAATCTCTAAACAATTCTAGACTACATTGGTATGTCCTACTCCCCTTGCCACTAGGAGTTTAGGTATATCAGTCACGCCCATCAAAGTGCTCCTGAGTCACTCCCATTCCTTTGTTTATCTGTAACCACTTCTACCAGTTTATCTGCTCTTCCTCTAATCAAACTCTGTTAATTTGTAAGGTCAGACCTTGCTAGGACAGTGAACTTGTATTGTAAGTTAATATTGTCTTTCTCCTCTCTTATGTCTTTTGAATAGTTTATTTTAAAACAATATCCTTTTTGTATGGACAAAGAAAGACATTTATTAATATGCTTTGGTAACATGGGATTTAATTGGCTTCAAATATTATTCACTCCCGGACATCTGCTTTCTGGACTTAAGCCTCAGCTGCCCTTGCTTCCTAGCACCCCCAAAAGCAGGGTCCCGAAGAGGGATGGGATGCACCCAGAGCAAGCGGTGAGTTATGTGCTACCCTGGCATCGAGATGGGCCTGGCCAATGCGCCTAATGCTTAACTATATGTTAAGAGCTTGGTCATGGACATGTCATGTCATAATCCAAAAGCAACGAAGAGACTAGGGCACTACTAGGGCTAGGAAAGACTAATCTGGCCTGAGCACTGTAGTATGAGATTGAGGTGACCCAGGGAGAGCAATTCTATAATCTTAATGTGTCTCTTGCTATATCCATACAAAATGATTCATAATATGTTAGTTGGACAAAGAGAGGAGAAACACACCCATGGGATTCCGCTTTTGGGTGGATGTCCTGCTGAGAGAGATTCTGTCCTTGTGAAAGCATCCCCTTAGGCATAGAACTTTACCCCCTATTGATTGTAACCACACCTATGAATAAGCCCAGGCCCACTGCATCTGTAGCTGGATGCGGGGGATTTAATGTGGCTGTGAGAGGGGGCTGGGGGCGAGTGCTGGTGAGTTCCAGGGCAGACCCAGAGGAGAGAGAGAATGAAGTAGGATGGGAGAGGAAGAAGCAGGAGGAGAATGGAGATGGGAATGGAATAAACTGTGATTGAGACCAACCATCTTGCCTCCGTTCCTTCCTTCACCTGCCTCATCATCGCCATCAACCTCGCCGGTGCGGTGTTGCCTTTGCCCTTTCTTTTTTCTTTTTTGTGTTTTTACACACTAAGCAATAAAAAGAAAATTATTTTCTGCTTGCTGAAGGAGCAGTCTTGAGGTTTGGGGGAATATCAGTGTGTGCAATCAAAATAATGAACAGCACAGCCACATTTAATGACACCACAGCTAATGTCTTGCAACCTCCGCCAGCAAACATGTAGAGAGAGTCAATACACATGTGCAACCTCATAAATCCAGCATGCATGTATCACTTTGTCCATCCCAGCAATAACAATAACCAAAAAGGGAAATGTTAATGCAAGAGTAATTTTATGTTTTAGTATGTATTGCAACAAGCAATATAAAGCATTTTGTGCCTGTTCAGGGGGAATGTTTGGGTGTGGTAAGTGGGAAACTGGGAACTGGTGAGACTGGTGTGGAGCACTGAATGCCTCAAACAACTATATATAGAACAACTTCGTAAATTATTATTTAAATAAAATTTAAAAAATAAAATGTTTGCCATTAAGAAATCACAGTGACCTGTTCATGGTTTCTTGATACATAATTAGAAAGAAAAAACAATATTCTCAAAGGTATGATAATATTAGTATTAAGATAATATTATTTTTAATTAGAAATAAATCTGATCTTAAGATAATTTATTATATAATAAAATTAAGGGAGATAAACCATGTATTCTGAAAAAATATAGATGTATTAAAAATCTCATTTACACATTCAGCCAGAGTGAAAGAGACTCAATAGAAAAAATTTTAAAAAAATAGCTGAGGACAATAGATTTGTAGACATTTTCAGTCATAAAAGATTGTATCACTTGTATTACTTGTCATCCTATTTCTCATCAATTTGCTGGAGCGGGTGCCAGTAATGTCTTAACGTCTCCATTCGTCCCTGTTGCATGCTAGTATAGCCCAATGGCATCTGCTTGCTCCAGGGACACGATGAGCCTCAAACCATTTATTTAGGGTCTTGAAAAAGAAGTCTGACTATCTTGTAGGTGGGCGGCCAGGCATTCTTTTGACGTCCAGTGGAATCCAGTCAGTAACAGCTCTAATCCAGTGGTTGTCTCCAAATCGCATTACGTGTCTAGCCCATCTGATTTTTGACACCTTGGCAAACGAACAGCATCCCTGATTCTTGATCATTGACAGAGGTTGGAACTCTGGACTCCTTCTCTCACTTGAGTGAAATGTGATATTCCAAGCATGGCTTTTTCAATTCCTCTTTGGGATACCCAAATAGCGTTCTTATCCTGTTTTCCCAGGGCCCAGGTCTCTGAGGCTTATGTTAGTGCAGGAAGAATGGTAGAGCTGAAAAGATGTGCCCAAAGCTGGAGCTCTTCATCCTCTTAGCAACTTATTTGAAGAGCTTGAAGTCCTTCTACATCGTTCTCTTCCTCCTGCATAGCTCTGGTGCCAATTGGTTCGTCATGTTGAGTTCTTGACTTAGGTACACATAGCTGCTGCGTTCAGTGATGTTTGTTCCATTTAGAGCAAATGGAACATCAGGAACTAGTAGTCTAGTTTCTTATGAAGACTGTCTTCTTGAGATTCAGTTGTTGTCTGACCATCCCATACTCACAGTAAAAGTCGGCCAGCATTTGTGCCACTTGGCTGATATTTGGTGTGATTAGAATGATGTCATCAGTGAAGCGGAGGTGGTGTAGTTGCCGATAGTCTATTTTAACTCCCATTCCTTCCCATTCCAGTTGTTGTATGACATTCTCAAGGGTGGCACTGAAGAATTTTGGTGAAATGGTATCACCCTGGTAGACCCCTCTATTTACGTCAATGAAAAGATTGTAATTCAATAATTTTCTTTTTATCAAGGCTGCCATTCATAGATAAGCTTACAGAAAATGCAACACTCATACTTGAGAGTAGAATCAAAATGAAAACTTAAAAATATTAAATACAGTATAGAAATATAAATTTATATTTTCTTAACTTTGGTTAATAACATTATCAAATTATTTTTCTTACATTAAATGACACATAATATATTAATTTTTAGATTAACAACAAAATATAGTGCTAATCAAAGAATAGAAATGGAATGAAAGATTTTAGTTTTGTCATTACCTGTTTCATATGCTTAGTGAAATATGTATGATTTGTAATTGGATTGTCCGTGCATCTCCACTGCCCAAGATAAATGTAATAGCACTTATCTGACTCAATAATTATTTGATGTGTGAACCTAATGTAGGAGATAAGAAACAGATTCACCTCACTCTTTACATGGACAATTTCAGAAATATACATTATGTATATACATTATATATATTATGTGTATGCCAGATAGACATGTAGCACTTCACTATAGCACTGTGGTCCCATTGTTCATCGATTTGCTCCAGTGGGCACCAGTAATTTCTCCATTGTGAGAATTATTGCTACTGTTTTTGGCATATCGAATACACCACGGGTAGCTTGCCAGGCTCTGTTGTTTGGGTGGGATACTCTTGGTAGCTTGCCAGGCTCTCCAAGAGTGAAGGAGGAATCAAACTCAGGTCAGACGCATGCAAAGCAAATGCCCTGCCCGCTGTGCTATCACTCCAGTCCCAGACAGACATGACTACTGTTTAAAGATAACTTCAGGTAGATAAAAATCATTCTTATTGAGTGCCTCATTTTAAGACAATCTTAATTTGAGTCGTAGATGAGGAATTACGTGAGCTGTTATGTATAAAAAGTTAGTAAAATATTGTGCAGATAGACAGTATGCTGTTGTTTTTTCAGAACTAAGAAGAAAATAGTTCAAGAGTCCCTGGGAAAATCCTAAACCTCCAAAATATATTACCTTGAACTGGCAGTGTTTTAAGATAGTAAGGAAAATCCTAATGGACACAGACACTCTGAGAACTTTTATAGCTGGACACCTGGCAACTTTGTCAAGAGAACCTTATTTGAAGTTTACAAAAAGAGAATAGAATTTGTAGCATTGCTCAATCATCTAAATTATGACTCTTTGAGGCTGGGTATGGAGTTTGGTATCTGTTATCACCAAAAGATATTAACACTTTTCTCATATATTTTTCTTTACTATAAATCATTACAGCACAGAATAGATGAATATTCAAAATAGTATCACTGTCATTGTCATCCCATTGCTCATCGATTTGTTCAAGTGGGCACCAGAAACGTCTTTCATTGTGAGACTTATTGTTACTGTTTTTGGCATATCGAATACACCACGTGTAACTTGCCAGGCTCTGCCATGCGAGCAAGATACTCTCGGTAGCTTGCCGGGCTCTCTGAGAGGGGTGGAGGAATCGAACTCGGGTCAGCCAAGTGCAAAGCAAATGCCCTAGTGCAGTGCTATTGCTCCAGCCCCCAAATATCATAAGTATGTAAATGCTTTATTTCTTAAAATCATTATGTTTGCATAATAATATAGATTATTAAACTATTATTTATAAATTTGAATTTGGCAACTTGTGGGTCAAACCGGCAGTGCTCAGGGCTTACTCCTGGCTATGTGCTTAGAAATCACTCTGGAAGGGCTCCAGGTACCATATGTTGCACAGACATGAAATCTAGGTTGGCCACACGCATGTCAAGCACCTTCCCTGCTGTACGATCTCTTGGACCCTGCATTTACTTTTTTTTTTTTTTTGTAGAAGTCATTTGCACTCACTCAAGTGTGTTCTGGCCTTGCATCTGGCTCCACGTTCAAGGATCACCCTTACGGTGCTCAGGACACCATATGAGGTGACAGGAACTGGGAACCAGGGTTCTCACCTTATGAAGTAAATGTCCAAACCCCTAAACTATTTCCAAAGCCCATGTCTTATTTTTATAAGGCTTAAACCAAATGGTTAATATACAGACAATTCAAATTAAAATAAAAGTTTTATTTCTCATTCAAATTCCATGTAAATCTAAACAATAAAAAAATCCAAAAATCAGTTTTGAAATAATGAAAACTTTTAAGAATTTGTTTAAATATTAAGAGCTTGAGTGGAGAATATTTATCTATTCACTTATTCTCTACCTTTTTCTCCGTCTCTTCTCATTTTCATCTGTGTAGTTTAGTGGCTACACCCTGCAGTGCTCAGCGTGTTCCATTAGTGCTCAGATATTTCTCCGGGATTTGTGCTCAGTGGTCACTCTGGTGGGCTAGAGAGACCACATGTGGTTCCAGTGATCAAACCCAAGGGCAAGTCAATTACCTTCCATTCTGTATTATCTCTCTATTCTGTTTCTTTGTATTTCTGCATTTTCTCCCTTCCTTTCTTCTTTCTTTTCTTCTAACTAATGTAATTTAGCAACTCCATATCATTTTAACACACTGAGGCTTAACAATTCCTAATGTCACAAATTACATCGGTCTCACAACATGGATACTTAGTGTAAATATAATATATATTCTGTAAACACATTTACAGAAGTGTGTTTTATTGTTTTAACTAAATCAATTAAATGATGAGAATACATTTTTTAACACATTATTTTATTTTGGTTTAAATATTAACAAAATGTGTTTGTTACTTCTGAAAGAATGTTTTCTTCAATAGTCATCTAAATATCATCTAAATATCTAAATTTGGAAGTTAGAGTTTCCTTGTGTTCAATTGCAAATTATTTTATAATTATATTATAAATTAAGTTATAATATTAAGATATAAAGAGTAAAAAGAACTGAACAGTGGAGATGAAATAATGCTTTCCATATATAATAACCTTAGACATAAATACTAATGTTCATAAATATAAAAATGACAATCTAATTATCCAGCAGTAACTACAACAACTAATCATAGGTAAAAGTTATAAATACATGATATCAGAATCAAATTTTATTGTTATTTTTATAAAATTATGTGTATTTGATGGCAACTATAAATTATTATAATGCTCTATGGTAATTTATTATTTTAACTTTGTCTTTGACTATAGAATTGTCTGAAAATGAATTATCAACTCACACTAGTGATAGTGGCCTACATAATTAAAAATAGCAGGAACAAATGTTGGTGAGTGTATGGAGGAAAGTAAAATTCTTTTCACTGTATATGAGAATATAAATTGCTTCTACCTCTAAAAAAAGAAAAGTACAAATTTTTCCTCAATTATTAAACAGAGAACTATACTATGACCCAGCAAATTCACTCATTAACTCTCTTAAAAAGAAACCAAAAGATATATTCACATCTACATTTAGTGAATCACTATTTGCAATAGTCATGATCTGTAAACAATGCAAATACCCAATGAAAATGATTGAATCAAGATGTGGTTTGTATACACACACACATATACACACACGCATATGTATATATAATCACTGTATCACTGTCATCCCATTGTTCATCGATTTACTGGAGCGGGCACCAGTAATGCCTCTATTACACTCAGCCCTGAGATTTTAGCAGCCTGTCCTTACTTGTCTTTCCAAACAATTGGAGGTGCTTTTAGGGTCATGGGAATGAGACCTATCGTTACTGTTTTTGGCAAATTGAATACACCACGGATAGCTTGCTAGACTCTGCCATGCAGGCAAGATACTCTTGGTAAATTGCCAGGTTCTCTGAGAGGTATGTATATATCCTTTACTGCATTTGGTATATGAATATGCCATGGGAGCTTGTAAGGCTCTCCCATGCAGGCAATAGGCTCTTGGTAGCTTGTCAATTCTCCAAGAGGGAGAACAAGACTATTAGATGTCATGTGACTGCTCCCGGGAGCTTGGTCTTATAGTCTCTGAAAGTTGGCCATTGCTACGATTACATGGAACTGGGAGCAGTTTGTAGGTATGGCTGCCAAGCTACTGGAAAATGGGGGGTCTGGGTGGAGAAGGCCCAGTCCCAATCTGAGCAGTCTTGGAGATCTCAGCCTTGGGTCCCGCACATCTGGGTTCCTCTGCCAGTTTCTTCATGTGTGAGGCTTGTCCGAAAATGTGGAGAATGGCCTTGAGCATGACTGTAGCTGGGTTCCAGAGGTCTTCAACTGTCAAGGCTCTGCTTGGGGCAGGGAGGGAAAGGCAACCTAACCTGTTCCCTCCGAGGGGTCCCAGTGAAGACAGCCAGGCGCAGGGGGCAAGAGACTCCGAGTTGCTCTCTTCTGGGAGCTTGGTTTTATAGTCTTTGGATGTTGGCTGTTGGTTGGATTAATGGCGCCCTGCCATGGGGACAGTTTGTGGGTGTGGCTGCCAAGCTACTGGAAAGTCGGTGGTCTGGGTGGAGAAGGCCCAGTCCCAAACTGAGTAGGCTTGGAGATCTCAGTCCTAGGTCCCACACACCTGGGTTCCTCTGCCGAACCCTTCATGTGTGAAGCTCTTCTGAATACACACACACACACACACACACACACACACACACACACACACACACATATATATGTACATATATATAAAGAATACTAGTTAGCTATTATAGGAGATAAATTATTGCCTTTTGCTAAAATAAAGATTAAAGGATCAGACTAAATGAAATGTCAGAAGGAGAAAGAAAATAAAGAAAACAAGGAAATAAACGATGCTCAATCGAAACAATACAATATTTATATCTGAGGTTAAAAAGTGTAGATGGGTAGACTGGAAAGGGTTTGATGAACTATGATGATGGCAATATATTTGCATCTCATTGGTGAGTGTGTTATGCACACAAGATACTGGTAAAAATACAAACACCAACATTCTAGCAATGTTACCAGTATAAAAATTAAGTTAATATAAATAATACAGACAAACACTTCTAACACTTTCTCCAGACACATTATAAGAGACTTATAAGACATTATAAGACACATTATAAGACACTCCTACCCATTTTTCATAACTACTACACCATATTTGATGGAGTTCAGACAGTAGACAACAAATCATATCTGTATCTATATAGATACCTAGATATAGATATATACCTCTCAGAGAGTCCGGCAAGCTACTGATAGTATCCTGCCCACATGGGCAGAGCATGGCAAGCTACATGTGGTGTATTCAATATGCCAAAAAATAATGATAGGTCTCATTCCCCTGACCCTGAAAGAGCCTCCAATCCTTGGGAAAGACAAGTAAGGAGAGGCTGCTAAAATCTCAGGGCTGGGGGGAATAGAGACATTACTGGTGCCCGCTCGAGTAAATCAACGAACAACAGGATGACAGTGATACAGTGACAGTGAAAATACACATAAGGTTGCCATATCTATAATATTGGATTCAATTTACTTAGAAGCCACTTTGTAATTGGAAAATATGCAATTTTAGAATCCCTTGATAATTTTTTAGCCTATATGTACTCTCCCATTGGAACTGAATCAAAAACATTTTTGGAGTGATAGTTTGTGGTCATTGAATAGCTGCGGATTGCCAAACATCTTCTCCCATCTTCTTTCATAACTCTTAAGTATTTCACAGTCTGAAATTATCTCCAGAATGTGTGACTGTTTTGTGTGTATTTGCATTCACTAATATTACCACAGTATTATGTATTGTTCAAATAAAATATCGCTTAATAAAAATCAGAGACTTTTAAAAGAAGAATATTAATTAGAGTCACTTATAATAAAAATCATATAAATAGCTTTGGGGCAAAAGACAAAAGTGTTTTCTTCATACAAATCAGACATAAGTAAAAGTTGATAAAAATTTATGATTATGTAGCATCCATAATTGGAAACCAAAATTTAGATAAAAAGAAAACTCCACACTATGTAGTTTGTGATTTATGATAAATATTTTCTTTGATGACTTTCAGTTTTATATTATTCTATTTATTTTCTTGCCTGGTTCCCTTATGGACTACAATTAATTTGTGCAAAAAAATATTCCAAAAAAACTAGTGTGAGTTCTTAATCTAAATGTTTAGAGTCATCTTATTTTGTCTGTGACTTCTGTTAGTTGACTTGCCTTTAGGAAAGCAGTATTCTTAAGGAGAAATCAATGTATTCATGCTGTCTCCCTGCCCATCAACTAGAAATAACTGACCAGACAAGTAAGTGAATTACATTGGAAGCACATACACCAGTTTAAGTTCAATCTTTATGTCAAAATCTTTACTGATCTCTCATAAGAAACTCTGAGCTAAAGCTATATAATTTAAAAACACTTTTAATTTTTTTGACCCAGAAAAACTGAAATGATAAAAGTTTGCTGTCATTTTTCAGTTAATTTGTTAGACAGCATTAAACAAACAAGTATTTGAATAGACTGTGGGAATAGAGGTATATAAAATATTTAAGTAAGAGCAAGAATACATTGAGAAGAAAAGCCCACATCAACAACCTAAACACATATCTCAAAAATTTGAAGAAAGAACAGCAACAAACCTGAAAAGTAGTACAAGGAAAGAAATAGTAAAAACAAGAGTACAAGTGAACATAGAAAAGGGACCACATTGAAAAGAGAAAAACAATTCAAATAATCAATAAAACTAGGAGCTGGTTATTTAAAAGAATAAACAATGTAGATAAACCTTCAGCTGACTCATGGAGAGAATTAAGAAAATGTCCAAATAAACTGGAGCAAAGACAAAACATATAACATATAACATGCATTTCAGAAATTCAAAACACAGTAAGAGGTTGCTACAAAAAATTTTATGGTCTTAAACTGGAGCATCTAGAAGAAATGAATTAAATTCTTAGTCATGTGATCTCCCAAAGCTGAATGCAAAGAAAGCAGAATGCCTGAACATGTCAATCACAGATAAGGAAATTGAAAAAGTAATTATGAATCTCTCCAACAACAAAAGTTCCAATCCAGGTAGATTCACTGGTGAATTCCATAAAACCTTTAGGGAAGACTCACTGCCCTTATTCCTTAAGCTTTAAAATATTGAACGCACAGGAATCCTTCCTAACAACTTCTGTGAAGGTAACATTAATACCCCAAACAGGCAGAAACACTTCCAGAGAAGAAAATTTCAGACCGATATTTCTGATGAATATTGATGCACAAATCCTTAACAAAATCTTAACAAAATCCTTAACAAATTCCAACAATGTATAAAAAAAAGTCATATAGCCCGATCAAGTCAGGTTCATTTGGGGGATACATGGATGGTTCAAAATATACAAATTAATCAGCAGGTTGCACCATTTTAGTAAAAGGAAATACAAAATATATATGATCATACCAATTCATGTAGAGAAAGACTTTGACAAGATCCAACATCCATTCTTGATATAAATCCTCAATTAAATGAGTGTGGAAGGAACCTCCCTCAACATAGTAACAGCCATATATATATATATATATATATGTATATATATATATATACACACTCATATATATCAAAGAAATCAGATACACAATAAATACAAAAACTTGTTCTCATTCTTCTATAAAAAGAATGAATCACAGGAGAAAGTGATCAGGGAATCCATCCCATTTAAAATTGTGTCTCAAAACATCAAGTATCTAGAATAAATTCAACAAAAGATGTTAGAAATCTATAGTATAAAACTTTAAATCACTAGAAGAGACAGAAGAAGACCTTAGGAAATCAAAAGAATATTCCATTCTCATGGATTGAAACAATCAATATAGTTAAAATACCGGTCCTACCTAAATTATTATATAGATCCAAAGTAATCTCTATCTAAGCTACATGTCATTCTTCAAGGACCTAGAAAATTCAATAATAGTGTTTGCATGAATCAGTGGAATTATAAAATAGCCAAAGTCATACTAAAATATAAAAAATTAGGAAATATTTCATTACCTAATTTGGAACTTACTATGAAACGATAGTTTTCCAAACTACATGGTACTAGAATAAAGATAGGCTCTCACATAAGTGGTTCAGAATCCAATATTCAAGGACAAGGTCCCATATTTATGGACAGTAATTTTCAATAAAGGAGTTGAGAATATGAAAAGGAGTAAAGGTAACCTCTTCAACAAATGGTATTAGGAAAACTGTGTAACCATGTGTGAATAATTAAAGGTGAATTCATATTTCACACCACACATAAAAGCAATTCATAGTATATCAAAGGCCTTGATATCTGACTGGACACTATACAATATGTTGAGGAAAATGTAGGCAGAAAACCACAAGATTGGACCTCAAATTCATCTTCAATGTATGATATTACTGGCAATGGCAGCAAAATAAAAAGTAAACATATAGGACTACATCAAGTTAAGGAGTTTATGCATGGCAAAAACAAAACAAACTAAAACTAAAAGATAGCTAACTGAACTAGAAAATTTATTTTCATTAAACATATCCAGTACATATAAAGTACTCATAATGATCAATAACAACAACAAGAAAAATCCCAAAACACTATCAAAACATAAAGAGAGAATATGCATAAACTTTTCTCAGGGGAAAACAGGTGGATGGCCAGTCGACATATGAAAAAGTATTACTAACCATTAGGATGATACAAATCAAGATGATAACACAATATCATCTCATACTAGTGAGAATGGCACATATCAAAAACAATAATAGAAACAATCTGTGTTGGCAAGGATATTGTGGAAAGGAATTCTCATCCACTGCGGTGGCAATATTATCTAGTTCAACCCATCTGGAAAACAATATGGAGTTTTCTCAGTAAATCTAGTATTGAGCTACCATATGACCCAGCAATTACACTTTTGTGCATCTACCCCCAAGACAAAAAAAGACAAAAACAAATATTTTTCATTTAAACAACATATTAACACCATTATTCATTGCAGCACTTGATAAAATAGCTAAGATAGGAAATAAAAGGAGGTACCAAATGATAGATGTATGAATTACAAAGATGTGTTATATATACACAATGGAATACTATGTAACTGCAAGAAATGATGCAACCATGCAATTGGTTGCGACCTGGTTTGAACTGAAAGATCGAATGTTGAATGAAGTTAGACAGATGGAAAAATGGAACCTCAAATATCAGTGGCTATAGCACAACTCTATGAGGAAATATAATGTAGAAAATGAGGGAAACCTAGACTACTCTTGACCCCAGATTTCAGAAACTAAGACAGAGAAGAAAAATAATTAAGGGGGAAAAGCAAGAAGATGAGAAATGAAAATCATGAGAGAACAGGGTTGAGGGGCCTCAGGTATGTAAGTGATATATGAGAGTGGTACAGTCATGTATCAAAAGCACATATACAACAACATTGGAAACATGAGATCTAAACTACAGCCATTGAACTTTGAAATGTTCCTGAAAATGTAACATGAGTGCAGGGAAAGACGGGACAGCTCGTAAAAGCATGGGGACACTAGTGGAGAAAAATGGACACTGGTGGTGGGATTGGTTTTGGAATATCCCATGCCTAACACTCATCCATAAATAACTTTGTAAATCTGACTCAAACATTTTAAAATATATTATCACTGCTACTGTCATCCCATTGCTCATTGATTTGCTCGAGCGGCACCAGTAACCTCTCCATTGTGAAAATTATTATTACTGTTTTTGGCATATCGTGTAGTTTGCCAGGCTCTGCTGTGCAGACAAGATACTCTAACCCATGTTGACTGCGTGCAAAGCAAATCCCGTATCCCTGTGGTATAGTTCCAGCTCTACAGCCATGCCACTCTGAATGTGCCCAATCTCATCATCTGATCTCTTTAAAAATATTAAATAAAATAAGTAGTCATAGATTATCTTCATATATCTTTACCTTAAATAGTCAACACAAAATTTCCATATGAAAATGGAAAGTATACAATGCACTTGTTTTAAATTTTTATAATCGACATTCAATTATTTTATTAAAAGTGTATATTAAAGAAGCCAAACTGTAGGATGGCATTGCTTTGTCCTTTCCCTTTTGCCACAAGGAACTTAGGTTTATCCCAGTCACACCCAACAAGGTGCTCCCAATTCACTCCCATTCCTTTGTCTATCTATAACCACCTCTCTATGTTCTCTTCCCCAAACAGTTAATCAGCTTTCCCCCCTAATCAGACTATGTTAATTTGTAAGGTCAGATCTTTCTAGGACACTGAACTTATGTTATAAGTTAATATTGTCTTTCTCCTCACCTTTTGTCTTTTGAATATTTTACTTTAAAGCAATGTCTCTTTTGTATAGACACAAGAAGACAATATTATGCTCTTGTAACTTGGGATTTCATTGGCTTCGAATATTATTCATTCCAAGGCATCTACTTTCTCAACTTAAGCCTCAGTTGCCCTCAGTTCCTAGCACCCCAAAAGCAGGGTCCTGACGAGGGACGAGACAGACCCAGGGCAAGCCGTGAGTTCCGTGCTACCCTGGCATCGAGATGGGCCTGGCCAAAGTGCCTAATTCTTAACTATTAGTTAAGAGCCTGATTATGGACAAATGCTGTCATGATCCAAATATAAAGGCAAGACTGGGACCCTGCTAGGGATAGAAAAGACTAATCTCGCCTGAGCACTGTTGTCTGAGATCGATATAGCCCCAGGAGAGCAATTCTATAAGCTTAATGCATCTCTTACTGTGTCCATACAAAATGATTAATATTATGAATGCTTATATGTTTTCTGGAGGAGGAGAGAAGAAACACACTCAGGGGATTCCTGCCTTGGGTGGTTCATCCTTCTGAAGGAAAATCTGTCCTAGAAGCAGCATCCCCTGAGAGAAAGAACTTTACCCCTATTGATTGTGACCACACCTATGTGTAAGCCCCAACTCCCTAATGCTGAGAAGATTTAACTAGGCTGAAAGAGTGGGTTGGGGAGAGAGCAAGAGCTGGGAGAGAAGCAGAGAGAGAGAAATGAGTGAATGAAATAAACAGCAACTAATCAATCAACCGGCTTGGCCTTTGTTTCCTCCTCCATCTGGCCCATGGCCCGGGGCGCTCCTTCTCGGCAAGCAGCCCAGGACCACCCCCTGAACATGGACGGCCACCTGGGAGAGCAACCGGGGCTCTCCCCTGGCCCCGCCCCTGCCAGAAGGTTTTTACACCAAAGTATAAGAGAAAACTAATGTAAGATATTTAAAATAAGATAACGACACTAACTTTTTTAGTTGTTTATGTTGCTTTCAATTGGAAAACCAATATATAGTGTGGGCAAAAAAAAAATGCTTCTAATAATTCTCTGATTAGCATTCAAAAAGGCATTTACGATAGTATAAATATGCTTTGAACTCAAAATTAGTTCACATATAACTAATATGAATGAAAGTCAGCCAGAATTCAGAACACCACATAAATTGAATATTATAATCAATGCAACCTATTGAAAACTGATAAACATTAGATGGAAAATTATGCAAGAGTTTGAAAACTGATTAAAAAGTTCAAAATGACTTCCCAAAGAAAGGAGTCGACTTCATTGTTATTGATTTAACCTGAAGCAATCTAAATGCAAACACTTCTCTATTTGAAACTTATGAAATAAGCAACCTCAAATTAAAAAGTAAAGAAAACTGATAAATGTGCATGCTGTCTGAGTTTTATAAGCTCAAAATTTTAATAAACCCTGTGAAACTTTATGTTAGGTAATTAGAGATTTCAAATTATGTTGTAAACTGTTTCTCTTTCTCTACATGTATTTACTTCAAAGATGCTGTAAGAAAGCATTTATTTGCAGTAAGTTAAAAATATGCCTCAGGGCTGGAGGGATCGGACAGCAGGTACAGTACTTGCTTTACAAGGCTGACATGGGTTTGATCCTGAGCAGCCCATATGATCCCCTGAGCTCCACCAGGACATATGTCTGAGTGTACAACTAGGAGTAAGTTCTGAGTACAGCCGGCTTTGTTCCAAGAAACAAAAACAAAACAAATAAGGAAGCAAATATATGCTTCAGGGCCTAGAAGGTTGTTCAGGGGGTTAAAGCACTGACCTGACAGGTCTAAGGTTCCAAGTTGAACCCCCATCCTGCCACATGGAATGAGGGAGTCTGACTGTCCCCTGTTTGTAATTCTTGGTTAGAAGAGCCCTGCAGAGGGCTCACTGGGTCTGGGGAGATATTAAAAGCCCACTTCCGAGCTATCCCCTAAGAGGAATAACAAAAACAATGAATTAAAGAAAGATTGACTCTAACAAGTTTGTCATCAGAGATCAATTCCCCAGCCTGATTCTGACTTCTACTTCAAGTTTAATGCTCTCTTATATATATATAAGAGAGCATTTTATCCATATATATATGGATAAAAACAACATTATGGATAAAAACAACATGGGGTTTTGGGCAATTACCATTTTTCCACTTTTGGTGTAACCTTTTTTTCATTTGTTCTGTTTTTCAGTTAGCAATACCTTGTAAATTATTTAAAATTGTAATTAACTGTTCCCATTGATATAGTAGGAAAGCAAGATCAATATTCTTTAATCATAACATGACATCCAAACATTACAAGCGTGAAGAAATTTACTACTGTAATTAGGGTTCTCAAAGTGTGGTTTCTGGATGTCAGGTCGAGCATCCTTGGGGAATCTTCTGTGCACATCAATCATTGAACTCCATGTGGACATCCTGATATGAAATTCCGGATGGGGCTGTGTGAATTGTCTTAGAATATATTTTTCATGTGAGTTGGACACAGAGTTAATATTTGAGGACCACTCTGAAGAAGATACTGTACTTAAGAAAACAGTAAAGACTTCCCACACATACTTGGAAAAATTACACATTCAGGAAAAAAGTAGGAGGCTTTGATTCGAATCCACTAAATGCCAGTTTCAGCAATAGAGTATCTTACCATAACAAAAACTTTAAAGTATTTCTTTTAAAAAGCAATTGTGTAGAAAGTGTCTCTGAGGCAGCCAAAATACTGTCTTCATCACTGTCCTAAAATTAACCTTCTTTCTATAAGTGTTTCGAAAGAAAATTCCTGGCAAAGGACAGCAGGGCAATGCATTATGGATTGCAAAGTGCTGCTGATGATAGTCGTGTTGATGTGGGAAAAAGAAAAATCAATACCAAAGTACACTAAATTTCTCTTGGTGGAAGACTGAAGTAGGGAAAGAAAAGTCAAATTGTATCTTCTTCCTGGGAATCAAGAGACAAAGACTGAAGGAACTGTGTTAATTTTAGAGGGGTTGGGGAAACAGTCTAGCAGGCAGAGTGTGTTGACTTACAGGAGGCTGTCCAGGTTAGATCGCCCCCAGAGCATAGAGTCAGGACTAAGCCCTTAACATCACTAGGAGTGGCCCAAAAACCAATGATGATGATAATGATGACGGTGATGATGATGATAATAGCACTGTAGCACTGTCATCCCATTGTTCATGAATTTGATTGTGTGGGCACCAGTAACGTCTCCATTGTGAGACTTGCTGTTACTGTTTTTGGCATATCGAAAGCACCACAGGTAGTTTGACAGGCTCTGACATCTGGGAGGGATACCCTTATATTCTTCATTTGACACTTTAATTATGAACCTAAAATGATCTCACACTAAATATTTTCTCATTCTGATTACAAACTTATGTGTGTTTTTCTTAAACCCTACATCTGATTGAAAAAACTTTACCTTGCTTAATTGTGATCAGTCAAGAAAGATAACTAAGTAGTAAACTCTGTTTATATAACCTATCAGTCAATTCTCTGCAGGTGAATACTCATAATGTGTAAAAAAATATTCAGTAATAAAGTAAAATTGTGTAGCACATACATTACATCCCTTCTCTATTAATGAAATAGCAATGTTATAATGTTCATGTGAACTACTCTATAGCTGTCAATATGTTTTTTGATAATGAGGCAAACTGACAAGTTCACCTTTTTTACCTTTGGCTTAGAACATATTTGACTTAGAATATACTTGACTGACAGAAAATGTAAGTAAAAATCATATTTATTTTTTAATTCTATTTTAGTTCAAAGGACATCATTTAAAGTAAGACATTACAAAATTAAATATCATGCATTTATTTTTGCTTTCTTTTGGTTCTCACTGACTCCGCAGAGCTTACTTCTGGCTTGTGTTAATGGATCACACCTGCCCACGCTAGAGGGAAAATTGAGGGGCTCAAAATGGGGAGAGCCCTATGATAGTGCATTAAACCCAGCATTATGCCTGAGGGCTACGCAAAATTTAACACTGTGAATTTAAAAATGCATATACTGTGTCCTATGCATAATAGGAAGCTGTTATGTTCACATCTAAGAATTATACTTGACTTTTGTTTCCTAAATTAATTACTCCTGATTATAAAATGAATAAATCCAAATATAAAGGTTTATTTTTATTAACATGCAAAGTTTCATAGTATTTGTGATGATTCTTTGGATGTTGGCTGAGGTTGGCTGATCTCTCTTTCCAGGCAATGACTACATAATCTAGAATAGTCTAAGCCACTGATGTGGACATTGAGAGGCTGTTCAAAATATATGAATATTTTGTCAGGCTATTTCTGATTTTTTTTCATATGATTATAGCAAAGTTCTACATTCAGCTAGAAATAAGGTCTCTCTTTTAAAGTACTTTTTAACTTGTGCTGGCAATATACTTACTAATGTTTTATTGTCCTAGACATTCATATGGTCAAGTCTAGATTCAAACAAGATAGAACTTACATTTTTAAAATGAGGTCTTAATTGTGTCCAAATAACCTCAATTGTACCTACCTACTCTAGATACAATGAAAATCTGTTTGCTTAAATGAAAAGGCGTGCCATATTCTTATGTCCAGTGATCAAAAGTTTTCAAATGCCCTCATTAGAGACACATGCACTAACCATAAATTGATTTCATCCACTCATTCAAATTTTAATAAAAATTGCAAAGTTATGCTGATACATTTTTTAACGTGTGTGGAATTTTTTGTATCCTTAAAACTGCATTACCCTTTACAGTTTATTTCTAAAATGGCTTCCTCATGCTTTAAATACTGATTTTACCCAGGTGATGAGTAATAAATATAAACCATTGTACAGTTAAAAGGATGTTTCTGAAGAGCTAGAAATAATATAAAGGGGGTATAGCTCTTGACTTGCACACTTCTGACCTGGATTCAATCCACTCTACCCTATATAGCGGCCCCTCAAGCCCAGCTCTTACTAGGTGTGAACCATGAGAGGAGAGTCAAGAGTAAGCCCTGAGCACCACTGCCTGTAGCCAAAAAGATCAACGTGTGTGAGAGAAGTTTGCTGAATAAAATAGAACAGCTACAGAAACACTTTTGTTTTGAGCCATTTGATATGCTAACACAAAATATATCTGTAAATCTTTTAACACTTTGTCTACAATGAATACAATATGATTTTCCAAGTACTGTATGTATACAATTAGAACATCATCTCTTTTAGAGAGCTAAATTACACAACCAGACAATTCAATGTACTGTGGAACTGAAAAGACAGTTTTCTATGAATAAGAAATAACAGCTTAGTCTATAATATTATGGAGAGGCTAAAGCAAATACTTATTTTATGAAACTCAGAAGTATATTCTTAATGAACAGAAGCACATGGTTAGGTAAAAATTGGCTAAGATAACACAGCTATTTCTGCTTTGAAAATCACCATGAAACACTTTCAAAATTAAAATATTACCGCTTGCATTAAGATAACTTATTGTTTTCAATCTTTTCATTCTTTTAAATAAGACTACAAATTTTGTATCTGAAGTATGCTTTGAATTAAAATTCATTGGCACAATTTTTTTTCATATGTTCCCAATGGGGATTACTTATATACTGATCATTTACTTTACAAATCAATATGTCACAATATTTCTTTCAGTAGTCATCTTCTGGCATATTAAAGTGTGAATTGATTTATAAGTTATGATTTATGTCCTTTCCTAGAGAATATTACAACTTATTGACATGTATAGTGCATTATAAAAGTCATTACATATGAAAATATGTTTTCCAAAATGATACAGCAGAAGTCTGATAACATTTTTTTCTAAAATGGTTATTATAAAATGATTAGCCCGACAACTTCAACTTAGAACTTATTTAAGTAAAGCTTAGCACTTTATAAACACAGGCATTTTCACTTCTAAATAAGGTATATATTTGATATTATATCTTCCTGCCAGATTAGATGACAGCAATATTCAAATGACAAAATCCTCCTGTATAAATTGGCTGCACTGTAGTGACAGATTATGACTTTTCAACTACCATATGTTTCTAAATATTTATTTAGGATTTTAGAAACAGTGTTATTTTTCCTACAAGCAATCAAATAAAGCAAACCCTTATTTTTTTTTAATTCTTTTATTGATTCACCATGTGGAAAGTTACAAAGCTTTCAGGTTAAAGTCTGTTATACAATGCTCAAACACCCATCCCTTCACCAGAGCACATATTCCACCACCAAGTATCACGATACGCCTCCCCCTTCCCCCCACCTCCCCAGCCCCCCACCCCGCATGTATAACTGGTAAATTTCATTTTACTTTCACTTTACTTTGATTACATTCAATATTTAAACAAATAAATTCACTATTATTGATTTGGAGTTTCTCCCCCCTAAAGTCGATCTGCTGAAAAGAAAGCATTTGGTAATTGGTTTTCCATTGCTGAGGATGAAGAGATATGAGGTCAGGATGCGGCACTAGCAGCAGCATAGTTTTGGATTTCTGTATTTTAGTAACTAAGTCCAGAGAAATGTCTGCCAGGAATTGCAACATTGTAAGCTTATACCTCTCAGCTACTTTATATTCCACATATGAGTGCGATCTTTCTATGTCTGTCTCTTTCTTTCTGACTCATTTCACTCAGCATGATACTTTCCATGTTGATCCACTTATATGCAAATTTCATGACTTCATGTTTTCTGACAGCTATGTAGTATTCCATTGTGTAAATATACCAGAGTTTCTTTAGCCAATCATCTGTTTTCGGGCACTCTGGTTTTTTTCCATATTGTGGCTATTGTAAACAGAGAGGCAATGAACATGGAAATGCAGATGTCATCTCTACTATACCTTTTTGGCTCTCCGGGATATATTCCCAGGAGTGGTAATGCTGCGTTAAATGGGAGCTGAATTTCTAACTTTTTGAGAATCGTCCATATTGTTTTCCAAAAGGGCTGAACCAGTCGGCATTCCCACCAGCAGTGAAGGAGAGTCCCTTTCTCCCCACATCCACGCCAACACCAGTTGCTTTTGTTTTTTGGGATGTGGGCCAGTCTCTGTGGTGTGAGATGATATCTCATTGTTGTTTTGATCTGCATCTCCCTGATAATTAGTGATGTTGAACATTTTCTCATGTGCCTCTCAGCCATTCGGATTTCTTCTTTGGAAAAGTTTCTGTTCATTTCATCACCCCATTTTTTGATTGGGTTGGCAGTTTTCTTCTTGTGGAGTTCAACCAGTGCATTGTATATCCTTGTTATCAACCCTTTATCGGATGGGTACTGCATAAATATCCTTTCCCATTCTGTAGACTGTCTTTGTATTTTGGTCATTGTTTCTTTTGAGTTGCAGAAGCTTCTTAGTTTGAGATAGTCCCATTTATTTATCTTTGTTTTCACTTGCTTGGCCAGTGGTGTGTCAGCTTTGAAGATTCCTTTGGCTTCAATGTCATGGAGGGTTTTGCCGACCTTATCTTCAATGTACCTTAGGGATTCTGGTCTGATGTTGAGGTCTTTAATCCATTTTGATCTGATTTTTGTACATGGTGATAGATGGAGGTCTAAGCCCATTTTTTTGCATGTAGCCGTCCAGTTTTGCCAGCACAATTTGTTAAACATGCTTTCCTTGCTCCACTTCACATTTCTTACTCCCTTATCAAAGATTAGATGATCATATATTTGGGGGTGTATGTCAGAGTATTCAACCCTATTCCATTGGTCTGCAGCTCTGCCTTTGTTCCATACCATGCTGTTTTAATGACTACCGCTTTGTAGTAGAGTTGGAAGTTGGGGATTTTGATTCCTCCCATTTTCTTTTTCCCAAGGAGTGCTTTAGCTATTCGTGGGGGCTTATTGTTCCATATGAATTTCAGGAGCGCTTGCTCCATTTCTTTGAAGAATGTCAAGGGTATTCCTATAGGGATCGCATTGAATTTGTACAATTCTTTGGGGAGAATTGCCATTTTGACAATATTAATTCTTCCAATCCATGAGCAGGGGATGTCTTTCCATTTCCTTGTGTCCTCTTTTATTTCCTGAAGTAGTGTTTTATAGTTTTCATTATACAAGTCCTTTACCTCCTTTGTTAAGCTGATTCCGAGGTACTTGATTTTTTGAGGCGCAATTGTGAACGGGATTGCTTTTCTCAAGTCACTTTATTTATTTCTCAAGTCACTCTCTCATTATTTGCATATAGGAAAACCATGGACTTTTGGGTATTGATTCTATAGCCTGCAACTTTACTATACAACTCTATTGTTTCTAGGAGTTTCTTGGTAGAGGTTTTAGGGTTCTCTAGGTATAGTATCATATCATCTGCGAATAGTGAGAGCTTGATTTCTTCCTTTCCTACCTGAATGCCCTTAATATCTTTTTCTTGCCTAATCACTATTGCAAGTACTTCCAGTACTATATTGAACAGAAGTGGAGAGAGTGGGCATCCTTGTCTCGTCCCTGTTCTCAGAGGGAAGGCTCTTAGTTTTTCCCCATTGAGGATGATGCTTGCCATAGGTTTGTGATAAATGGCTTTTACTATATTGAGGAAAGTCCCTTCAATACCCATTTTGGCGAGTGTTTTCATCATAAATGGATGCTGGATATTGTCAAATGCTTTCTCTGCATCTATTGATATGATTATATGATTTTTATCTTTTCTTTTGTTGATATGATGGATTATGTTGATTGATTTCCGGATGCTAAACCATCCTTGCATCCCCGGGATGAATCCCACTTGGTCGTGGTGTATGATGTTTTTGATGAGTTGTTGAATTCTATTTGCTAATATTTTGTTGAGGATCTTCGCATCTGTGTTCATCAGGGATATTGGCCTGTAGTTTTCTTTTTTTGTGGTGTCTTTGTTTGTTTTTGGTATTAGGGAGATATGAGCCTCATAGAAACTGTTTGGGAGGGTTTCTGTTTCTTCAATTTCATGGAAAACCTTGAGAAGGACTGGCAAAAGGTCCTCTTTAAATGTTTGGAAGAACTCGCTAGTGAATCCGTCTAGACCTGGGCTTTTGTTTTTGGGAAGACTTTTGATTACCATTTCAATTTCCTTGATGTTAATTGGACTATTCAGGTACTCCAGGTCTTCTTGGTTCAGCCTTGGGAGATTATAGAAGTCGAGGAATTTATCCATTTCTTCTAGGTTCTCTTGTTTAATGGCATAGAGATTTTCAAAGTAGTCTCTGATGATCTTTTGAATTTCATAGGTTTCTGTTGTGATGTCCCCCTTTTCATTTCTGATTCGGCTTATAAGGGTTCTCTCTCTCTCTCTTTCTTTGTGAGTCTTGCTAGTGGTTTATCAATCTTGTTTATTTTCTCGAAGAACCAGCTCTTGGTTTCATTGATCTTTCGGATTGTCTTTTGGGTTTCCATGTAGTTAATTTCTTCTCTAAGTTTTGTTATCTCTTTCCTTCTGCCTGGTTTGGGCTCCTTTTTTTGGTCCTTTTCTAAGGTCTTGAGCTGTGAAGTCAAGTTATTTATGTGGGCCCTTTATTCCTTCCTGATATATGCTTGTAGAGCTATAAATTTTCCCCTTAAAACGGCTTTAGCTGCGTCCCACAGGTTCTGGTAACTCGTGTCTTCATTCTCATTTGTTTCTAGGTACCTTTTGATTTCTTCCTTGATTTCCTTCCTGACCCACTTATTGTTCAATATCGAGCTATTTGATTTCCAGGTGTTTGATTTGGTTTTCTGCATCTGTCCACGATTAAGTTTTATCTTCAGTGCATCATGGTCTGAAAAGATAGCTGGTACAATGTCTATCTTTTTGATTCTGTTGAGGTATGCTGTGTGGCCTAGCGCATGGACTATTCTGGAAAATGTTCTATGTGCACTGGAAAAGAATGTGTATTCCTTTTTTGGGGATATAAAGCCCTGTATAGAACTATTAGCCCTCTCTCTTCTATTTCTTCCTTCAAAGCCAGTATTTCCTTGGTGAGTTTTAATCTTCTTGATCTGTCCAGAGTAGACGGTGCTGTGTTGAAGTCTCCAACTACTATTGTGTTTTTAGCTGGTCCCTCATTGGGTGCGTAGACATTTAGGAGTGTGATTTCTTCCTGATGTACACATCCCGTGATTAATAAAAAGTGGTCTTCACTATCCCTTCTAATCTTTTTCAACCTGAAGTCTATGTTGTCCGATACTAGTAACGCCACCCCAGCTTTCTTGAGGGAGTTGTTTGCTTGCAGGATTGTTTTCCATCCTTTGACTTTGAGTCTGTGTTTGTTCTGGCTATTCAGATGTGTTTCTTGCAGGCAGCAGAATGTTGGGTTGAGTCTTTGAATCCATTTTGCCAGTCTGTGTCTCTTAATTGGTGAATTCAGACCATTGACATTAAGGGAGATTATTGTTATGGGATTTTGCGCCATCTTTGTGCAAGGGCTTGTTGTGCTTGTAGTGGTTGTTCTTGTCTTACAATAGCCCTATAGTGCTTCTTTTAGGTTTGGTTTTGAGTCTATGAAGTTCCTGAGCTGTTGTTTATCCCCAAAGTAGTGTATGATTCCTTCTAGTTTGAATGAGAGTTTAGCCGGATAATGTAGCCTTGGTGAAGCGTTGATTTCATTGAGTTTTTTCACTATATCCCACCATTGCCTTCGAGCGTGGAGGGTTTCCTCTGATAGATCTGCTGTGAGTCTAAGGGGTGCTCCTTTGTATGCGATTTCCTTCTTGGACCTTGCTGCTTGCAGTATTGTGTCTCTCTGAGCGATGTACATCATTGTAACTATGATATGTCTTGGGGTTTTTCTGTTAGGATCTCTTTTAGCTGGCACTCTTCGGGCACCTTGAATCCGGATGCCCGCATTGTCCAGCTGTGGGAAGTTTTCCGCAATGATTTGTTTGACTGTGTCTTTTTCGTTGGGGTTGGTTCCCTGTGTTTCTGGTAGTCCAATGATTCTAATGTTGTTCCTCTTGAAATCATCCCCTAGGACTCTGATTCTGGCTAGAGCTCTTTTGAGGTCTCTTGCCATGGTTTGCTGTTGCCTGTAGGCCTCTTGCAGCTCATCTTCAAGTATACTGATTCTGTCTTCGGCTGCAGTCATCCTATTGTTAAGGGCAGCCAGAGAGTTTTTGATTTCATGTACCGAATCCTTCATTTCTTTTTGAAGGTTTTTTATTTCTGCTCTCATTTCTTCCCGTATTTTGTCGGCTGTCTGTTGTATTGTTTCTGCCAGGTCCTCCTTGAAGTTGTCCATCTTTGCATTGAGTTCATTGAACATGTTGAGGATTTCAACTCTGAATTCTTTATCGGAGAGGTCAAGTTTGTAGGAAGCGCCCATTGAAGTTTCCGGACTCCTTTGATCATCCTCTGCTTGCACTGGGGATTTTAGCTGTTTCTTCATGTTGTTGTTGTGGTATGAAAGAGGGCCCTTGAAGATGAGTATCCCTGTTTCCTCTTGTCGCGAAAAAGGATTGTGGATAGGCTCAGTTAATAGTGGTTGCCTTTTTACTTGTAGAACCTGGTCTCCTACTGAGATGTTTCCTTCAATTCTTATGTGAAGTCTTGTGTTTTATTGTCCTACTGCTTGCGAAT
Organism: Sorex araneus; assembly: GCF_027595985.1. NCBI lineage: Eukaryota > Metazoa > Chordata > Mammalia > Eulipotyphla > Soricidae > Sorex > Sorex araneus. The sequence goes on from NC_073311.1 coordinate 28,466,692, forward strand.
AGCTAGGATGTTAGTCTTGGATAGGATGTTGAGGAAACTATGTGCCACTGCGTGAGCTTTGGCCGCCGGTAATGAGGCCACGCCCACTTTCCTTAGGCCACGCCCACTGACGATTAGGCCACGCCCCTTCCCCACAGCCCGGCAGCAGTCAACGGGGTCGGCAGTCCGGAGGGGAGGGAAGCTTGGGGTGCTCAGGGCCGCGGAGCAGGCTGGGTCCGGAAGGGCGGGTCGAGGGAGTGTCACAGACCTTTGCCGGAAGACAGAATGGTGGTGGCACTTGGGGTCGGCATGCTGGCCACTCGGCCGGCAGTCCGGAGGAGAGGGAAGCTCGGGGTGCTCAGGGCCGAGGAGCAGGCTGGGTCCGCGCAGACCCTTATTTTGATGGTATTTAAATGAGCAAAGATTAAACAGTAAAACAAACCTTAATTTTTATATCTGAACTTGATAGAATACACATGTGATATTTTGACTTGGAAAATACCTAAATTTATATCAGAGAATCACTCACAATTCACAAATCACAAAATCAGAAAATCCCATTAATCACCGATTTCTCGGACAGGCTCAGTAACATCTCATTTCATCCTTTCCCTGAGATCTTAGAAGTCCATCTCGACTCAGCCCTCCTAAGGATGTTGCACTGGGGGCTCTTCAGGGTCAGGTAAATGAGATCCAGCTAATTACTGGATTTTGCATATGAATACACCATGGGAAGCTTGCAAGGCTGTCCCATGTGGGCAGGAAACTCTCAGAAGATTGCCAGTTTCTCCCAGAGGGAGAAGAAGGCTAAAAATATCACTTGGCCGCTTCTTTTAAGTCTCTCTCTGGATGTTGGCTGTTGATGGGATTACACACACCTGGGTTCCTCTGCCGGTACCTCCATGCATGAGGCCTGTCCGAACGTGTGGAGCGGTGCCTCCAGCATGGCTGTAGCTAGGTTCTAGTGGTCTTCAGCCTCCAGGAGCTCTGCTCGGGGTGAGGAGGGAAGCTGGATCCCATCTCCTCCCAGGGGCCCTGGGAAAGACAGCCAGGAGTGCGGGCAAGAGACTCTCTGCCCACTCACAATTAACACCAACAAAATAAAGCAAGTAAGATTATTGCCACAGAAATACATTTCTATTTAACTTACTAAATGTTGGTGAAAATCAACAATATTTGAAGCTTTTAACAGTTTCATCAAAAAATGTTATTTTCAGTAGATATTTTTCAAAAGCATTGCATGAAACTGTCAGAAACACCTACATCAAGTCATATTTCATATTTGCTATGATGAACTTAATTAAATAAATATATTCCAATGTTTATACCAAACACTGTGAATCAGGTTTTAATCCATTTTTTTAATCAAATCTGAAGCATAAATTTCTGGACTTCAGAATAAAGTATAAGTCTGTAAAACTGACCTAAGTTAGAATACTGTTTGTGTAATTTTCAATTAATTTTCATCATTGACTACAAAAATATTTTTAGCATTGAAAATTGGTTTTATCACTACCTATATCACTGTATCCTAAAGTGTAGAAGAACAAATGATCAAGTATTTATGTATAATTTTATGGATCACATAGTCAATTAAATAGAATATGAAAGAAAAACAAGTCCAGATTTCCTACTGCATCTCTGCATGGGCACTACTCAAACTTGTTAGGATCAAAATTTTCCATTGCTTGCCAATGGAAAAAGAGGATCACATATCCCTATTTTTTTTAATTCACAAAAGTTTTTTTTATCATGGATTTCATGCTAAATTAGCTTTGAATTAAAGGTCAGAATATTAAGCAACAGAAAATTTTAAAAGCAATTTTAAAAGGACAATGATTAATGTTATTGAATTTGACTGTCTATGAAAAGCATATTTAACTGAAAACTTTAAAAGTTCATTTATTTTTAGTCTAAGATGTAAACCCCAATTTCTAAAAAAAAATAAGAAACTGGGGAGTATGATGTCATGGGAGCATTCATTGATCCTTTATTTTTAATTTATTTTATTTAATTTTAGACACTATGGCTTACAACACTGAAATTGATCACATTCTGTGCATAACACATTCCTGTAGGACATCCTCCACCTTCCCTCCTTTTGTTCCAGTTTGTTAACCTCTTCTCAACACTCTCCCCCTGTCCCGTGTTGTTTGTTTCCTTCTGTAAATCAGTTCTCATTCTCTGTTTTTTGCATCATTTGTTACACACCTACTATGTTTTTTATGACTCACGTAGAGAAGATTCAGCGTCAGTTCTCCTAACTAACTTCACTAAGCATGATACACTCCAGAAGCATCCACATAGCAGTAAATTGCATGATGTCATCCTTTTTAACAGCTCAGTAGTATTCCATTGTGTATATATACCATAGTTTAGTGATCCAATCATCTGTGCTTGGACATTTGGGTTGTTTCCAGATTCAGGCTATTGTGAATACTGTTGCAATGGAATACAGGGGTGCACATATTTTTTCTGCATAGTATTTTGAACCTTGGGTTAGATACCAAGCAGTGAAATTGTAAGTCATATGGAAACTCAATTCTTAGTTTTATGATGTGTACATATTGTTTTCCAAAATACTGTAGCAGTGGACACTACCAACAGCAGTGAATGAAGGCCCATGTTCACCACATCCAAACCACACCAGTTATTTTTTTTTATGATGTGTACCAAACTCATTGGTGTGAGATGATATTTTAATGTTTTGTTCTGCATTTCCCTGATAATTCAAGGAAATTATCCAAACCACATCCAAACCACACCAGTTATTTTTTTTATGATGTGTACCAAACTCATTGGTGTGAGATGATATTTTAATGTTTTGTTCTGCATTTCCCTGATAATTCAAGGACACAGACATTTTTTTTCATTTATCCATTAGCCATCTATATGTTTTCTTTGAGGCAGTTTCTGATAATCTCTTTCCCCCATTTTTTGATGGCGTAGGTTGATATTTTTGTCCTTGTAAATTTCTACCCAGGATTTATATATCTTGGATGATATCAGATGAATGATGGGCAAATGTTTTCTCCCAGTCTGTGAAGTGACTGTTTGGAAAGGTGCATACCCAGTAGTGCTCATGACTTACTTTTCTCTCTGTGTCTAATGATCATTCCTGGTTGTGCCTTACCCACTTTACTTCCCTATCTCTCTAAAACCTAAGGTGATTTTTTTGGTTCTGGTTATTTTTTTTCCTTTGAAGTGTAGATACTTCTGAGATTAATGTAGCCGAATTTTTTTACTTTTGTTTCTGCTATATTTTGTCAGAAGCATTGAAGATGCCACCATCAATCAGTGTCATGAAGTATTTTGTTAATTTCCTGAACATGATGTATGAATTTTTATATAATTTAGAGGTCTTCAATCAATTTTGATTTCACTTTGTTTTCAGTTTGGAAAGTGGTTTAAATTCATTTCCCTCCCAGTTTTCCCAGCACTGTTTTTTGAGGATACTTTTCATGATTTTCTTCATACATTTTGCTCCATTATCAAACATTAACTGATCATATCTTTAAGTATCTATATTTGGACTCTCAACTATGATACATTGATATGAGGCTCTGGCCTTTCATTTCTTTTCCCTTTTGGAGAAGTCCATGTTTTCTTTTGAACATGCATTTCTCTTTCTCTCTCTTCTCATTTTTCTAAGAAGATTTCCTTAAATAAGACTATTTTATTTTCTCAAAAAGTTATTTTCCTCTTTTACATTAACTTTTAATTAGTTCCCAATATGTCAATTATTTAGCAAATTCCTAAACAAGTAGGCAGGATTTGATCCTTGAAATGAGTCATGGCTATCTCAAAAAAGACACTGAGATATTGAACTTTACATATGAAATCTGATATACAGATTACTGGTTATAATCACATATTCTTCAACCAAATTGAATTTATTCATAGGTCAGCTATTTTTATTATTAGATATGTGATTTTGTGCAACTTATTTGATCTGTAGCTATGTCATAGTATTATACATTAAATATTATCAAATGACTCCTACTATTTTAATAAATTTAAATAACAGATTTATAGAACATTATAAATAATAATTTACATATATTACTTTCAAATAAATCTATTAAGAAGGAAGCATCTAGATATAGTTTAGTAGAAGTTAAGTTGAAGGAGGAGTCTAACTATAGCCTGACTTGACTATGTATATTTTTGAATTATTAAATTTCTTGGTAACTTAGCTATCTCACCTATGAAATTAGGATTTTAGTAGTACTTACTACCATGCAGGGATTTTTTTTTCACTTTATTTTTTTTTAAATTTTATCACCATGTGGAAAGTTACAAAGTTCTCAGGTTTATGTCTCAGTTATACCGTATTCAAACACCATCCCTTCACCAGTGCCCATATTCCACCACCAAAATCCCCGGTATACCCCCCGCCCCCTCACACCAACTGTATAACTGATGAATTTCACTTCATTTTCTCTTCACCTTGATTACGTTCCATATTTCAACACAAAACTCACTATTGTTGTGGGAGTTATACCCCCAAACAAAATAACCCTACTAAGGAAGCATTTGATAATTCGTTTTCCACTAAAAGATTTTATGTTTTCAGGTTTTAGAAAAGGTCGTGCGGCTGCGGCTCGGATGTGTCCCAGTCCCGAATCCCGGAGCCATGTTAGTTGCTGCTCAGTGTCGCCAGGGCTCCATCTGGAGAAGGTGTGCAGGCTGCACCTCCTCCTTCCAGCAGCCCGGTTTTGTTGGCCCCAATTCAGGTCCGGAGCATTTTCCGGGCCGAGTTGCTCACCAGAATGCCTGGCCGCTTCTCTGTTGAAAGTGGCAAGATCCATGCAGGGATTTAATGAGTCTCTTTTATGAAAAGTGCTTAAAACAGAGTCATGGAGATTTAAAAAAAAACACTCTAAAACAAGTTATTTTGGTAATTATCATATTGGCAGTGAAAATCCTAGAAAAGTAATATAAATATATGGCTGAATTTTAAAGGTAGCATAGTGATATATTGTCTAATTTACAAGCACCGGGAATGGATTTGTAGAGTAATTCTTTCTTCCTAAACCTGAGAGATAGCTCTACATGCTGGAGTTCCATCCAGCATGGAACACAGTCAGAATACAGTGGTGTTCAGTGACCTTCAGCACTCCCTGTCATAACCCTTATTTCATTCAGAAAATTCTATTAATTCTTATTAATATGATACAGACACAGACATAAAACTGTCAGTACCACTCTTCAAGCTCTGTAACACTGTCAATAACCGCTGACCCCCTAAACAATGTTGGTGAGGGTGCCCATATGAACTTCAATTGGGAATGAAAAAATGAAAATATTTGTTAAACATGAAATCAATATTCTGTCAATGTGGAAAGCATCATATGTTACTCATCGATACATATTAATAGATCCTTATCAGTTGCATTTATTATTAAGTCATATGACAAATTTAATTGGTTGAAATACCTGTTGGATATAGATAGAAGTAAAATAAGCTATTCTTTAAAATTGAGAGATAGTTACAGTACATTTGTTACAGTTTGAAGTTGGCATATGACTTTTTTCCCTTTTTGGAAAATTTGCTGCTTTTCATCTTCTTAAATTTTAGTGATGCTTCTAGTTAGAGCTTTAAGTGATAAATGACAACTTTAAAACAAAATAGGGTAGCTAGAAAAATTGTGAAGGGAATTATAAATTAAACCCTTTGTAAAATAAGCTATTGATTTCCTAAGGGTTGCTAAGCAACTATTATGAAGTAAATTGCATAAACACTTTCCTTCATTATAATGAGTTTATCCAAAGTATGTACAAGTATGATAGTTATTTGAGGTTTATGTTAGGCATAATCTTTACTTTTCAGTGAAAGGAGTATTGAGATCATAAACTTTTTTATAAAGATGCTGTTGTATTATCTAGGTATTCCTATAAAGTAATTTAAAAGCCTGTGTACTGGAACATAATTATTAGGAAAATTACTTAAGGTCATTTTTATATCTAATCTATAGCAGTAAAGTTAGAGCTCAGTCAGCAAAACCTTAACATAACGATTATTCCATTCAGAAAATTCTATTAATTATTATTGTTGCACTTTAATGAAAGCATGACTCAACATTCTCTAACTAACCTTTAACCACTTCTTTAAGCAGTGATCATGTGACCAATGCTACAAGTTACTTTGACTTTAGATAGCCTCACACATACTATAAATGCTAAAAAAAGGAAAGAATCAAGGTTAATGAGAACTTTATCATTGATTTTTAACAAGCCTAACTAAATACAACCATATTGGAAACTTGATTTTTATCTACTCTCTTGGCTATTTTGTGATTATTTCCCTTAAACCAGCTTCACAGTCTCTTAGAAATTAGGTTTTATTACCTTTTATATGCTTACATTTGTAGCCACCTGTTCTTTGTCTTACCTGAAAATTGCTTCTTTCTGTGACATCAGTTTGAATTCACTTAAACTATGTAGATGATTATATATTTTTGAGAAGTTATTTGCAAAGTAGAGTTTTAAGAAGCTGACTCACAAAATCTCCAAGGCATTATTCTTTATGAGAATCATAATTGTAAAAGATGCAATTTGAAGTTTTTATTCCAGTAGTAACACCTTTTTATTTTACTCATCTAAGCATAAATTTATCTAAAAACTAATAAAATTCAAGTATATAGGGAAAAAATGAAAACAGCCAGCTAGAAATTCCAGAATATCCTGGGCCTTTCATGTATAAAATAATTTCACCTGCTAGATTCCTGTTTCCATCTTTTGCTTCCATTTAGCATAGAATTTACAAGAAACATTTACCTAGATTTTATTGAGCAAGGTAATGAAAATTCATCATCAACAAATCTTTTCAATCTTTACTTTTGGGAATACTCATTATTTGTTATGTCTTCCTAATTGTAAATCTTTTCTTTATCTCTTTATCTCTTTCTTTATCTCTTTCTCTTCCTTCCTTCCTTCCTTCCTTCCTTCCTTCCTTCCTTCCTTCCTTCCTTCCTTCCTTCCTTCCTTCCTTCCTTCCTTCCTTTCTTTCTTTCTTTCTTTCTTTCTTTCTTTCTTTCTTTCTTTCTTTCTTTCTTTCTTTCTTACTTTCTTTTTTTCTTTCTCTTTTTCTTTCTATAATGCTTCTGATTCTTTATCACTTTATAAACTTTATAAGAATCCTTAAAGTCGGGCCTGGAGTGATAGCACAGCGGGTCGGGCATTTGCCTTGCATGTGGCCGACCCGGGTTCGAATCCCAGCATCCTATATGGTCCCTTGAGCACCGCCAGGGATAATTCCTGAGTGCATGAGCCAGGAATGACTCCTGTGCATTGCCAGGTGTGACCCAAAAAGCAAAAGAAAAAAAAAGAATCCTTAAAGTCACCTTATATTAATTATAAATATTTCCAGATCTTCTACTTGATCATATATATATATATTTTTTTTTCAATCATCACACAATTGATGAGGAAGATATCACTAATAGTCATAGCTTATTTATTCTGACTACAAACAAATTTGCTACCCACATCCACTGATCACTACTGAATATCTCTATTTATTGTCCATTATTGCCCAACTTAGATTCAGCGTTTCAAGAGTCTTATAAATACTGTTTCTAACTCCATTGCACCTCTCCTGCCTTTTTTGTCTTAAAGCATGTTGATCTATCAGATCTTTAGAATTTTGATTTATTGGTTGATTGTAGAAGCAACCATATAATTTGTATTATATTTTGTCTATGAATTTGAGTATAAACCATGTTTTAACATATGCTACAGGTTCATTTTTTTAGGCTAGAAATTTTGCTGTGTGCATTTCTATGTACTTTGGAAAAATGGAGACATTCAGACCTATTGAAAAATTCTAAATCCATCCATGACTTTAATAGTTTTATTATCTAATTTCAATGTTAATTTAATGCTGCTCTTCCTTGTACTATAAGTTACCAATGAGAAACAGATGAAGTTGTAACCATTAACTCCAATTTTTTGGGAAAACTTCATTATATTAGTTTTATGAATATGACAAAATTTCAAATTGACAAAACTTAATATTGACTAAACAGTATATATCTTTGCAAGGTAGTATTTTCATAGCAGGAGATTCTACCCCCACACCAGGCTGTCTTTACCTGGGGCCCCCTCAGAGTGGGGGGGCGTATTGAGTTTCCTTCCCTGCCCTAAGCAGAGCCCTGGCAGCCAAAAACCTCCAGAACCCAGCCAGAGCCATGCTCAAGGTCACTGCACACACGTGGACGAGGCTCACGCATGAACGGACCCGCAGAGAAACCCAGGTATGTGAGCCCCATGGCTGAGAACTCCAAGCATGCTCAGATCGGGACTGAGCTTCCTCCAACAAGATCCCCATTTATCCAGTAGTTTGGCAGTCACACCTACAAACTGCCCATGGTACCATGTAATCTCATCAACTGCCAAGATCCAGAGACTATAAAACAAAGCTCCGGGAAGAGAGCAACACAGAATCTTCTGGTGCCTCCATCACTCATGCAGAGCCCAGCAAGTTACCAAGAGTATCCCGCCCATATGGCAGAGCCTGACAAGCTATCTGTAGCGTATTCGATATGCCCAAAACAGTAACAATAATGGGCCTCATTCCCCTGACTCTGAAAGAAACCCAATACAGCAGTGTTGGGAAGGACGAGTAAGGAGAGGCTGCTGAAAAGGTTTGATGCTCTTAGTGTTCCTGGAGTGAGCAGATACCATTGGGCTACATTAGCACGTAAAAGGGACAGATAGAGACGTTACTGGTGCCTGCTCGAGCAAACCAATGAGCATATAGGTGATACAGTATTTTCATAATAAAATTCTCCACGCATTATAGGCATTGGTTAGCAGTAATGTCTAAACTATACTCACCCATTTTTATGTTCAATGAAACCTGTTCAAATATAATACTTAAGAAACTTTAGTCCATATTTAACTGCTTCAATTGAGTCATCCATATACTATCCCAACATTGTTTATTTAAATTTTCCTTGAACTGAGGCAGTCAATTTAACATTGCATTACTATCAATTTAACATTGCATTAATTTGTAAGTTTGATATGTTTGTTAGCATGTAATTTTCACTGAAAACATAGTATATATAAATATATATATATCCATAATGCATAATTAGGAAAATACTCCGAGTGAAACATACTTAATTCAATGTAACACTATGGAGATAACTTTGTATATGACACACAGACTACTGTCAACAGGTATTATGCACAGAAAGATATCTATATTCATATCTATCTACATTTATAATAAAAATGTCCATTTAGAGTACAACTCAGGTGACTGATTTGCTATTCAAAGTTATAATTACATATGTATATACATTTACATATATGAATCAAACACAGAGCTATCCTGTTTTATCATTTTTAACCGTACAAAAGCATGGGTGATAGAGAGTTAACTCTAAAATATTTTAAATTAACTGGAAAGGAAATTCAAAGAAAATCCCCTTATTGCTGCTAGAATGTTAAATATTCTTATGTAAGTTTAAGGTCAAAGAGATGAATTATAGATAAGGTGCTTAGATTTCTACCTAGATTTTCAGAAGCCCTTTTAAGAAGACAGTTAACATTAAATGCATAGCTATAAATCCTATTTAAAATAACCCATTTATGTTATACTTTATCTCTAGAATCATTTAACTTTTACCATTAAAATCAAAACCCTAAAAAAAACAGCTGTTATAATTTGAAATGTTTGATGGTGCAATTTAAACCATACCTGTATTTGTTTGAAAACACATACATACATACTTTCATACTGCAAATCGTATGTTCAAGTCAAATTAATTAATTTGATTTAAAATATTCCAATAAATTCTAGGGTTATTCTTTCTACTCATTCACATTGTACTTTTTATATTCTATTCTTCATCCCTCCAATTCCATTTTAACCTTATATGTTTTTCTTATTTATATATAATGCAGATTAAATTACTTTCTTGTTCAAAATAATTTAAAAATGCCACTAAAGGACAAAACTTTTCCTATCTTATCTGCCCCATTTGTATCTTAATATCCCATAAGTCACCATATGCAATCTATGCTTATGCCAACATATTACATACTATTTTCCAATGTGCCTGTTCATTCATGCAGACTTTGTCTTTGTAGTCTGTCTTCTTGAGTAAAAATGTCCTTTCCTACTTTGAATAAATATTTGTTTATTTGAGAATCACACCCGATGTTGTTTACTCCTGGCTGTATGCTTAGAGATCAATTCTTGTCTGCTCTGGACCATAGGTGGTTCCAGGGATTTGTGTGGCTCTGGACCTTATATTGTTCCTGATTCAACCATAGGAAACCATCTAAATTGCTGTATTTCCTTGGCAGTCCCAAGTTGAATAGATTTATATTATACAACCAGTCCAAAATCAGATCAGATTCTTCTGTTATTAGTAGTGTCTTTCCACCCTGAATTAAACAATATTTGATGATCTTCCTTGTGGAGCTTCAGTGAAGGTTCATAACAACAAAACATATACCATCCTTCCTCCTAACAATCAAAAACTTAAAAGCTATCAATCTTGTTTCTCTATAGCCTTGAAAGTGTGAGATTTATGCAAATATAGGTAAATGCAACTGCATTCAAGCTGGAATGTCAGTCTTGATAATTATTAAACATATTTGTATATCTTTCCCTTAGCTTAATCTTTATTATGTTTGTAGAATCGGGAGCTGGGCTATATACAGCTTTATTCAGGGATTACTTCTGTGTTTGTGCTCAAGGAAGTGGTTGAGGTACTAGGAACTGAGCCAGTTTGGGCTGCATGCAGTTAAGTGCTTTATCCACAGTGCTACTTCTCCAGTCAGTGTATAAACAGAGGCATTTACTCCTCATTTGACATATATAATTATGCTTAGATATTACAACATAATTTCACCTAACTCACTAGGCTGTTTGAATTAATGAATAAAATATCACAGAGACTGATAAATGGCAACTATGAAAGAAACACTATTTTTTATTTGCTTAGCTATTAAGAATTTTACATGTGGTCATAATACTAAATGAATTTTATATGCAAAATACAATTAGAAGGTGTGCGGCAAAATACAATAAAGCTATTTAAATCTGTAGATTTCTTTATTGGTATCTATAATAGATGAAAATATAGTTACAGTTTAGAGTTTTTGAAATTACAGTAATATTTTTGGCTATGCACTCACACATTTAGTATACAAGTATTTAACTAGCTTAGATGATTACTTATAAATATAATTTTACATTTATTTATGGGACTTTCATCCTCTCACTACCGTCACCAGCTACCATCACCAGTACTACTACTAGAAACGGGGCTTTATGAGGACACAAGTGATGTAAGTTTTCATGACTACTCATTCACTACTGCTTATTAAATATGATTGAAGAGCAATATTTATTTCAATGCTATGACAGAGTCCTTCATAGGCACAATTAAATGAGTTCCTTGGGATTTGTTATTCAGTGTTCTAATAAACTGACTTTAACATAATTTGTCTTTCAGAACGTTAGAAATGGCTTTGAATATTCAGATTAATATTCAATATGTTATCGATGGCCAGTGTTTATAAAGTAAAACACATTTTACAGTTACATATTTCTATCCACCTCCTTAAAGAGGTTACTTTAAAATCCTGTACATATTATATCTATGGGAAACCAAAAACATTCTTCTCACTTTTTCTTTTAATCAACTGCACTTAGCCGAGCACATGCTTAACAGGTATGCCACACGAAATTTCAACTGTGGCACACGATGTTCCTTCAGCATTGCTTGGATAGTTCTGGTGTCTTGGTGACTCTCAAGCACTGCTAGGTACAGAGACTATGTGCAATGATTTAAAAAAAATTGGAAAGGGCAGAAGAATAGAGTGTTGAGTAGGACACTCGTCTTGAATGTTCACGACTCAGTTTTGATCCTCAGATATCTATCCTGAACACTGCCAGGAGGATCCCTCAGCACAGAGCAAGGAATAAACCCTATATAAGATATCCTGAATATTTTTAAAAGAAACTTTAGAATCGCTTATTTTTTCATTTAATAAAATTTAAAATATATATGAAGCTTAGCATATCCTTTTTTACTTCACCTTGTCTTTTTTTCTTTCTTCCAGATCCAAAGCATAATTAGAGTATGGTCATTTATGCATCATAATTGCAGAGAAATTTATAATAAATACAAAGACACATCTATAAATACATTGATTGAAATTCACCTCATTAACCCTCAGTATATACAACTCCAGTTCCAAATTGATGTCTGTGGAAGATGTCTGTGCTTCCAAAATATCCAGTGAGAATTTCAAGCCTATCAACAATCATACTAATCAAATTGATTAATTATACTTACTAATATATTTTCATTGGTTTTATAGTGTTAGCACCTGAAATAGCTTAGCAATCACATATATACAATAGATTATTTTATTCAAATTCTAACAAAAACTTCTTAACCACATTTTTTTCTGGTATACTTAACAGTTAAATCATCCTTTCAATCATGTAATACTATCTTTACCCATAACATTTGGCCCAGCAGGGTTTCTCTATCATGCATGTTAAAATGTTTAAGTCTCCTGGTTACACATATGGATGCATGATTAAATCTTGTCTAAAATTTAATAATGCTGTAATTTGGTTCATAAATAGCAAAGTGAATGCAATTCGAAATATATGCTGCATATTTGATTAAAAACTGTTTCTCATTTAAGCTAATAATAACTGCCTTCATTGATTGAGCAATTAGTGTATGCTAGAAAAGAATATTTATAACTGCCCTGAATCTTTACCACAACATTTTTATTACCAGTTTTAATTTGTGAGGGATTTCAGGATTAAATAAGTTAGATAAGATGAATATTACTTTTTTTCCTTAAGCTCATTTTTAAGTAATGTTTTCTTATAAAGATGATAAAGTAGCTGGTTATGTATTTGACAGAAAAATACCAGTGTGCTAAATCAGTAAGCTGCTTTCTATCTCACTTTAAGTCAAAGCCTTGGGTTTAAGTAAACCCAAGGTTGTTATAGTCCCTTAGCAACATACATGCAACTACACAGATGCACAGATATATACAGACATTACTCATACATTTATTTAACCTACCTAACCCAGTATCCTATTTCTACAAAATTTTGAGCTCATGTCATGTCTGTGTCTGTGGTTTCTTTAAGGATATCCTTAAATATTCTTACATAGATTACTTTATGATACTTTGGTTATTTTCATATATAAGTAAAACTCTGTCACCTGACATATTTGATCTGTTTAAGATATGTGTTCTTTTTCTAGATAACAAACTTGATATAGATAAAGATTTGGTCTATTTGGTCTACCAATATATAATTAGGGCATAGGGGAGGTGCTCAAATCATATTTATAGAATTAATCAAATAAATGAAAATATATCAGAATTGAATGCTTTAAAAGTCCATAATACATTAGACAGAAACAATAGCTATCGGCATGGAATTGAATATAGTTAGTAGCTTCAAAATTAGCAAACAAAAGCCTTAAAAGTCAGACAAAATTGACTTTATATTTATCTTAGTTCTATCTTCCACTTACTAGGTTGGCTAGTTGTATTTTATTCAAATCTTATGCCTTGTAAGCTAAAATGTTAACAGTGACTTCACTGTTTTATTTTGGGTATTGATTATGAGATGTGTACCAGTTAGTAGAATTTCTCTCTCTCTTTTCTCTATCTTACCTTACTTTATTTGTTTTGTTGCCAATGAACCTGATATATCTTCCAAAGCAGATTTCACTTAAATATAAAAGATAGCATTATTTATTATTACAGTAAGATCACACACACACACACATACACACACACACACACACATGCACTCACCCCACACACACATATATATCTCACCCCAATCAAGTCAGAATGTAAGATATCAGTTAGTTTACATAATCTGTATATGCATATTCAGATATCAGAGTGACTTAAGGCATACCAAGTATGCTGTACATCTTTTGTATCATTTCTAAAATTTTGAAAAGCTAAAATATAAACATAAAAAATAACATTTTCCAAGGTTCTCTTTGATTTACATATCTGAGTATTCATTACGTCTTACAGTTAAGTTCAGTGTTTGGATTAGAAGGAAGACGTGGAGGAGAGATGATTTCTCTTTCATTTTAGTTCTTTCTGCATATAAGTACAATGATGTTGAGATTGTTCAAGAGTGGCTGCACCAGTTATTCCACTCATGCACAGGTGTTTTCCTGGGCCTGGATCTCAGCCACAGTGAGGATATTCTAGAAGTCAGAGTTAACAATTCTCCAGCAGGACAGTTCTGCATGGAACCATTCTGAGGTTAGCCCTGCAAGCCTTTCACATCATAGATAAACATCTAAGCTCTACTATAAAAATCTCTTTTTGCTAATGAGTATTTAGATAGCTTTCTTTTTCCTATAACTTAAAGCGCACTGCTGTACTTGACCGATCAGAGCTTCCTGAGTGATTCACAGAGTAGCTGCTCCACTTAACACTAATGTAATCTTTTCACAAGTGGTCTTCACAAAACTGCTGAAATTGCATACTAAAGAGTGTTGAAATATGTCTTCAGTCATGGATCTAGAATTATGACTAAAATTTGTTGCTACTCAGGAGATTTTACTTCAAGTACTACTGTTATAACTAAATAGTTCTGGGAGAAATGTATTACCTCTTAAGTTGCAAGAAAACAAAACAAAAGAAAATTATAAGAAAACCACATAAGTCATTAATACTTTTTAAAATAAATGTTTTGGGGCTGGAGCAATAGTACAGCAGGTAGGGCATTCACCTTGCACGTGGCCAATCCAGATTCAATTCCCAGCATCCCATATGGTCCCCTGAGCACCGCCAGGAGTATTTCCTGAGTGCAGAGCCAGGAGTAACCCCTGTGCATCACTAGGTGTGACCCCGCCAAAAAAATAAATAAAAGAGAAAAAATAAAAGAAATGTATTTTTTGCTGTTTCTGTTGATTTTTGCTTTTGGGCCACATCAACTGGTGCTCAGGACTTTCTCCTGTCTCTGTGATCAGGGCTTACTTCTGTCACACACCTGGTGGTGCTTGAGGGACCATATATGGTGCTGAGGACTGAATTAGGGTTGTCTGCATGCAAGGCAAACGGCATACCTGCTGAACTATTGCTCCAATTCTGAATATTGTACTTATGTCGTTGCTGTTATTTTTACAGAGATTTCTCCTAGCAATGCAGTGATGGTGGTTATGTGAGTTTAAGGGTTTGTCCTTGCAGTGTTTGACACTATGGTATAGGCCTGGCAGTCTTTTGCTCACACCAGTGCTGTGCTGCTCTACTGTTGGTGGTCTGGAGACACCAGCACCAGCCAGACCATGCTGGGGTCCACCAGCACTACCTCTGCTAAAGAGCAGGACATACAGTGCTGGGATATCAAACTCTGGGACTCACATCTAGGCACATGCTCTATGATTCATGTTTTCTCCTCTCTCGACAGTGCTATTCCTATTTAAGGTAATTGTTGTGATGTGAAAAATATGCAGCTACAATTTAAAGCAAGTGCTTCATAGTGAATGTGGATTTGATGCGCTGTCTTGATAAAACTTTGTTTACCTTCTAAAAACATTTGGGGGATTCAAGGGTTTCTCTCCACTACAGATATGTAAACCAGCCATTCTAATCCCTTTACTATTTGCTAGGTCCTGCTTACCTTCTAGAAGGCATTAAATATCCCCAGGAGCAATCTTTAATTAGTTTTCTTAGTCTGATATGTGTTGACCCTCTCTGTTCTCATTCACTGAAGAAGGTATCATCAACTGTGAATTCAAAAAGGTGGGCGTGTGACGTGTGCATTCAGTGGCTGACATGGGGGATTCCTGGATAGATGGTAGAAACAGCCCACTTAATGTGGAGCAGCTTGAGCATCAGGGTGTAGGACTACACATAGGTATAATTGATCCTTTACAGAGATAAAGCATTTTGGGAGAGATAATTGGAGGATTAACTCAAGGAGATACTCCTCGTGACATCTATATAGCTTTTCTCTCTTCCTTTAGTTGTACACAATTAAACAATTAAATCCACTTCTTAGTTATACTTACAGTTCTTCGGATGAACACAGTAAGAGATATAGATTCCAAAACTTAGTTCTCTGGGGGAGCTGGAGCGATAGCACAGCGGTAGCGTGTTCACTTTTCACTATGCCAACCTGTGTTTGATTCCTCCGCCCCTCTCGGAGAGCCCAGCAAGCTACTCAGAGTATCGCACCCACACGGCAGAGCCTGGCAAGCTACCCGTGCCATATTGGATATGCCAAAAACAGTAACAATAAGTCTCACAGTGAGAGACGTAACTGGTGCCCGCTCGAACAAATCAGTGAGCAACAGGATGACAGTGACAGTGACAGTTCTCAGGGCTTTGAGGACAAGCAAGCCTTTTCCCCTAAATCCCAGCCTAAATCTTTAGGCCAGTGCAGCTTGTCCTTACCCATGGGGGGAGGGGGTTCTGTCTCTTAAATCATAACAGCTTGCATCAAGTTGCATCAAGACCATAATTTTATGCTTTCTAGATTGTCCCATCTTGATGCCGGGGTAGCTGTGTGGCTCCCCCAAGGTCATCTCAGCCCCATTGCAGGACTTCCTTTTGTGGGATGTGAGGAACTACTGCAACCGAAACCTGAGTCAAGTAATTATGAGAAATGCCCAGGAGTTAATATATTTCAGGGTTAATCAACTCCCAAATATTAGGAACACGGCATTAACAATTTTTCTGTTTAAGCAAAGAACATTGCTCTATATTAAAATTTTAAAAGGGCTATAGGGGACATAGAAAAGCAAGTCATTCACTTCAAATTAAAAGTCCAGAATCTACAGAAGTTTTGGCTTATCAGTTATCAAGACTGACTTGGGAATATAACAATGTGAATTAAGCACAAGGGAAAGGTTAAAAGTAAAGTCAAAGGTCTAGGGCTGCTCAAAAGAGCACTATAAATTTCTCTGAAAGGAGGAAAAGTGGCAGTTAATTCACTGATGAAGCCTAAAACACTGACTGAGGTGCTAATATCCAGCAGTCAATGTTTTTTAGATTTTCTGTGACGATGGAGCAATAATAGCACAGTGGGTAGGGCGTTGGCCTTGCATGCGGCCAACCTGGATTTGATTTCTCTGTCTCTCTTGGAGAGCCCAGCAAGCGACCGAGAGTATCCTGCCCGCACAGCAGAGCCTGGCAAGCTACCCGTGGTGTATTCAATATGCCAAAGCAGTAACAAGTCTCACAACAGAGATGTTACTGGTGCCCGCTCGAGCAAATTGATGAACAGGATGACAGTGTTACAACAGTGCAATTTCTATAAGTCAGATGTTTTGCTTATATAATCAGCATCAATTATCATAATGCATATAAATTAAACAATTTTCTCAAATTGCAAAGCCATAAATTATGTCATATTTTATCTGAAAGGTATCCATAGATAGTTTTAATTATACTACAAAGTGATTATAAAAATAGAAAGGTTGTATCCTATATTTTCAGAATTTCTGGTTGATGCAAATGTTTGATCTAGTGATGGAAATAAAGTTCTTATCAAAATATGTATTTGTGATTTTATTAACCTTGAACTGAACTGATTATCATTACTTCTTAGTATTTAAATATTTCATAAATATTTTGAATATTTATTAACTAATTATCATAACATACTTCTTATCTAGCTGAGTCAGTGAGAACTTACTTTGCCCTATGGTAAGACTCCAGAATCAGCTAACAAAACTGTTTAGGGACAATATTTTGCTTCCGGATTGAATATAATTCTATGACAGACTTCACTCTGATTATGGATACATAAAATGTATGAGTATAAATTGACAGCAGTAAGAATGAGTAGACATATACTATAATTGTCAATAGAATAAGAGAATTTTGAATATTTTAACTATATTTTCAAGTTTATTATTGGAGCAAGATTTATAATAATAAAAATACATTACATTAAATTTTTCTCATGCTTGATCCTAGAAAATAAGTTTCCTGTTATATTAATATTTATTCTATAGCTCAGCAGCCCTTCTGATAATAGGCTCTGGTCATATCTAACCTTGTGATATCTAAGGAACATATTTAATAATAGTTACAAATAAAGAAAAAAGCTCATTGTATATTGGTGTCTATACAAAAAAAATTGCTTCCTAAACTAACTTTGTAATCTTGGAATTAATATACCCCACTAGTAGTCAAACGCTTTCAGTTTAATAAAGCAAATCTATTCATAGAAGTTATTTTAAGCTTTTAATAGATAAGAATTGCAAAAACAATAACATACCATTTTTTTCTGACATATAAACACAGATAAGAAAATGGCACAAAAGGGAAAATATGAACATTAAAATTGCATTATATTGCCGCTGGCCTACACAAACTATTTCAAAGATGCAGTGACCCCTTTCATACAAAATTTTACAGAATCAAAATCAGAATATCCTTATGAAGTTTTCAGAGAGTTTGTGTTTTAAATAGCATTATGCCTTTAGGACTACATATTTCACATAAAATACTAAGAAACTAGGAAACAAAGTAAAAGATCCCTGGGGATGTCAGTTCACTTAGATTTACTTAAAAAAATTTTTTTAAGAAAATGAGTGTCCCATAAAGGGACACTCAGGCTATCAAAACATCTACTGAAAAGAAAAGGAATAAAGTATTCCATGGCATCTCTCAATAACAAAGTAATGAAGAAAACTATTGGAAACAACTTTTAAAGGCAAAATTTCTTTCAAGCTGAACTCAGTATTTTCCCTTCTATATATTTCAACAGTAAACCTGGTATTGAATAACAAATCTATCAGGGACAACATATCTGATAAATACAACCAACATCAGTTTTCAAGTTTTGCATTTTTAAATTGACTATACATAAATACTAGTAAAATGTTTAGCTATTTCTTTCATTCTGAGGACAATTTTAGTTAAACAGCCCTATGAAAATATATTTTGTACATAATGAGTTTAATATTTCTTCATGAGCCCTCAAAATCCATAGGACAAAAAACTAAAATAAAGTTACTTCTTTGCTTCAGGGTTGCATTAGTCTGTTGACTGATGACCACAGATAAAATGTTTAAAGATGTTTTATTCGTCCAGAGCAGTAGGGCAGGCATTAGAGTGCTTGATTTGTGTACAGTATACCCTAGTTCAATCCTTGGAATCACCCTTGGACCTCTGAGCAAGGGCCAGAATTTAGCCCTATGAACCACTAGTGAGTATGTATCTTAGGTAACAAACAAAATCTAAAACAAACTGACCTTAGTGTATAGGTCAGGGTGTACCTCTGAGGGAAACCACTTTGTAAGGGCCCCAGGACCTTGGGAAACCAGAAGTGTCCAATGAAGACTGTACAGTGGAGTTCTCAACCTCTACTCAATTTCCTCTTTAATAACATTAAAAAAAAAAAACACAACCAATGACATTTCTGACATTTTCTATAAATGCAATATATTTCTCAATTGTGAAGACTCACAGTTCTCCCTCATAAATATGCATGGACTTTCTGAAAAACTCATAATATATGCAAAAGCTCTTACTTCACCCTGCTCAGCGGGGCACAAAGCTAGACCCCTACTTCCTTCTTGTCAAGCATTTTGTCCATACTGTGCTGGTGGACATCCTTCCAAATTTATGTTGTTTTTAATCCAATAAAGCTCTTTTCTATTCAGTTTGTCCCAGTGCTTTTTCAATGTGACAGTGTCATTAACATTATATATTTTTATCTTTCAAAGGGGTAGTTACTTTTAGTCCTTTAAAATTCATTGGTAGTAAATTTCTATTTTTGTGTGTGGTTATAAAATGGTTACAAGGTAAAATTATTTCATGCTTCTAGAATTAATATGATATATTGTGGTTCATTTTATTATTATTACTCCAACTTTGAAGCTATACCTGGCAATTTTTTTTTCTTTTTGGGTCACACCCAGCGATGCTCAGGAGTAACTCCTGGTTCTGCATTTAGGAATTACTCCTGACTGTGCTTGGGCGCCATATGGGATGCTGGGGATCAAACCCGGGTTGACCCTGTACAAGGTAAACACCCTATCCGCTGTATTATCACTCCAGCCCTTATCTGGCGATTCTTAATTATACCTGGCTCCAAATATTGAATCCAGGACTTATATAACATGCAAGATATGGGTTGAGCCCTTTCAGTCATCTCTCTGCCTTCATTTTTTTTATTCAAATATACAAAATACATCATTCTTAGTATTTGTTTTCCAAGGATTATAGCTCCCATACAATGTGAAATGTAAAAGGATGGCTGATTTTCAATTTACAAAACAATGATATTAAATCAAGTCATACTAATTAAAAAAAAGACTTATAATTATTTGCTCTAAAGCTTAAGCGCCATTTTCAGTGGTAAACTAGACTAGTAACACATTTCTCGTGGTACTGATATCTCATACTTCAGTGGCTCAGGTGATGACTCAATATTTAAACAAAACAAACAAACACTAAAGCTTGTGATTTGCAAGGTTAATTACTCAAGAGAGTCTCTTGCCTGCATGCCTGGCTGTCTTCCCCGGGGCCCCTCGGAGGGGATGGGCTCCAGCTTCCCTCCCTGCACCAAGCAGAGCTTCCAGCAGCCAAAGACCACTGGAACCTAGCCATAGCCATGCTCAAGGCCCCTCTCCACACGTTTGGACAGGCCTCACGCATGAAGGTACCGGCAGAGGAACCCAGATGTGTGTAATCCCATCAATGGCCAACATCCAGAAACTTAAAAGCAAGCTCCCAGAAGTGATATCTTATAACCTACTTTTCCCTCTGGGAGAAACTCGCAAGCTACTGAGAGCTTCCTGTCCACATGGGACAGCCTCGCAAGCTTCTCATGGTGTATCCATATGCCAAAGCCAGTAACAAACTGAATCTCATTCTTCTCATGACTCTGAAAGAGTGTCCAATGCAGAATCATTGGGAAGGCCGAGAAGAGGGAGGCTTCTAAAAATCTCAGGGATAGGACAAATGGAGAAGTTACTGAGACAGCTCGAGCCACTGGATGATCAATGGGATTTCATGATCATGATCGTGAATTATTCATAGTCAGTTGTAAGATGCAGTGTTCCAGCACTGATACCAGCAGCAGTCAACTTTTCTTCACCCATGCCCTTAGGTTTCTCCTGTACCTCCCCTCACTCCCCAGTCTTAGGGGAGCACCATTTTAAGTTTGTGTGTTAAAGTTTGAGTCTCATAATATCAGAGTTGTTGACTGTGTGATATGATATTTGGCTCTATCATTCCTTAACACACTGATGTACCTGAATCCCATCCATCTCCACTCCCACACCCCGCCCCTGTTGCTTCTCATCTGTCTTTTTCCCCCTCCTCTCCACTGTGTTTCTTTCCCTCTGCTCCCTATATTTTGTGTCCAAGGATAATCTGAGCAACTCCTGTTGAAACCAAGGCATTCTTTTATCCAGTTTTTCCTACATACCACATATAGGTGATGTCATCCTGTTTTTATCCTTCTTCTGGATAACTTCAATTAACATATCTTCTAGTTCCATCCTTGATGTTGTGAATTTTATGATCTATAACTCAATATCCTTTATGCTTCTGACTTAGGAAATCTTCACTAAATCTACAGTATGCTTAGATATCATTGTCACTTAAAAGGCATCAAGACCACCTCTCTATTACTCCAAAGGGCCTTTGTGTTCGAAAATAAAACCACTTGAAAATATCAAGTTTCTCAATATATTCAAAAGTCTTGGCCCAACATTGAAATGATGGTTCAATAATTCTGTATATGTCTTCATTTTTTTTCTTATTAATATTCAAATGAAAATCACAAAGAATAAGAATTATTGTAGACAATTTCTATGAGCAAAAAAAAAAAGATCCATGGCACACCTTGCAGAATAATAATTTAAGAACCTCCCTCTCTTTCCCAAGATTTAAAAGCAACTAAGCTGGAAAAAAGAGTCAAAAAATAGGCTCCGTTGCTCTGTAGCTGTAATCGCTTATAAAACAGATGCACAGACATTAATTCTGACCATTGATCAAAGTTAAAATCAAGTTTAGAGAAATTTTAAGAATTCATCTGAAACTCACAATTATTAGGCAGGAGAGTAATTCCCGTACTTATATGAATCTTTTGCAAAGCCCCTGATTTTCTGTTCCCAACCCCTCCCCCACCCCCCGGGGCAGTGATTTTCCACTGAGCTTCTGCAGTTTAAATGATTCCCACTCACTACATATGGCTTCATTTCACTCCTCTCATATTTGCTGAAAAAATGTTAGAAGAGGCAAACAACTTATTGAAGAAATGAGCCTATGGCTGTCAATGTAATTCTAAAGCTCTTGCAAAACCCTGCCAATGATTTTAGTTGTCTTGATCCCTCGATACATCGATGGTGCCATATCATTTAAAAAGAATTTAAAAACATACTTTGTCACCATTAACAGCAATATGATTATGCATATGTCCTCAACCTACATAGACACACAGGAAAATGACATAATTACAGAAACAAAAATATATATATATTGATGCACACCAGAATAGCATGTTTAATTCACCGAATTTTAACCTAAATTGGATTCACTGGTACTTTTAGCAAAACTCCCTCCTGCTTTACACCTGAAAGCAGATGGAGGCAGATTGCACCATGAGTTCAGTCCTTTCAAATTACAATAGTTTATGATGCTCATCTGCATTTTAATCAGATACAAAGAATTTACTCCTAAAATGCATTAAGAGTGCATCATGCATTCCTATCACATAAAAATGATCTGGAACATCTATAGTCAAAGGAGAAAATTTTGTGGCATATTTAACTTTGTATCTCTCAATACATGTGATGGAAGAATCACAGTTTAATTTTTAAAAAAAGCTGCTCACAATTGGATCCAAATAGAAATAACATAGTGATTTCAAAATAAAAATCATCTTTACTTTAATATTATACCTGTTTAATTGAATCTGAATTTGTTGACCGATTAATAACATAACTTCAGTTTGCTTTAATTCTTAGTATTTTGTATTACTTCTATGTTGGGAGCATTTTGATTTCATTTTCAGAGAATGCATTGAAGATTTCTAAATTTTTCTGGTTATCGAAATTATTTGCTTACCTAATTTCTTAAACAAAAATTAAATGCGTCATTGTTGACTATTTTTAGTATTTGACACTATTTTATTATGCATATATACATATATATATATATATATATAGTGTTATTTTGTGGCCACACCCAGCAGTGTTCAGGGCTTACTCTTACTCTGTGCTCAGGGATCACTACTGATTGGGCTGTGTAGTGGAACATATGTAGTGTCAGGGAACAGATGTAGTGCCAGGGCTCTGTGCCAAACCCTTGTTGGCTATGTGAAAGCAAGGCAAGTAGTGCCCTACCCAGTGTATCATCTCCCTGGTTCTAGCCACTCTACTTAAAAAAAAAAAAAGCAATAAAGGGATATTTTTCAATAAATGTATCTATGCTCTCATTCCTGGACTTAATACCAGGTTTTTCATGAATGAATTAACTTATTTTAAGCAAAACTGTGTTTGTCATTTTGTGGCAGTACAGAAGACAGGAAAAAGCTGGGAAAAGACAACATATGTTACAGAAAGCAAATTAATGCAAGTAGTATGTTTTCTAACTCTAGGTTTCAGTACTGTAAATATTAGGCATAGGAGACTTTCTTATGCTATGAAAAATTTTTTTGCAACTTTGACCCTTTTCTTTCCCTCCCAAAATTGTAGAAGGAATTTCTAAGGTGATAAAAAACTGAGAGGTTAGCCTGAAACTCGTCGTTTGGGAGAGTAATGGCAACCTTTCTCCCAGAGAAGCTTCCAGTTACAGTCCATTGGCTCTGAGTAGGTTAAAGTGGAAACTTCAGAACAGTTTTGCACTGATCTCACCCCATTCCTCTGACAAGACAGTATTGGCTAGTAGATAAGATACAGTGGAATTCATCTTGACTCTAGCTTCCTTGATCTTCATTGCAGTACTCAAATACACACCCTTGATGACATGTGTCTCTACATGTGATGTGTGTTCCTTAATTGCACTTTCTTAACATTATTACTCATGAATATGTGTGAGTTTTCTAAAAAAAAAAACTAGAATATAAATTGTCACAATACTCTAGCTCTGCCAGGCATAAAACCGGACCCAACTCCCTCTCTTTGAAGGAGTTCCCTGGTGTGTGCTGTTGCTCTTCCTTCCCAACAAGCTTCATTGAAAATAAAACCCCTCATGCCCTGTGATGCACAAGGATTACTCCTAGTTAATGCACTCAAGAATTAACTCCTGGCGGTGCTCAGGGGACGATGTGGGATTCTAGGAATCAAGAAAAAAATAATAATCTGTCTAAAACTTGGAGGCAGGGGGAGGGTGGGAAAGGAGGGTATACCTGGGTTATTGGTGGTGGGGAATGTGCCCTGGTGGAGGGAGGGATCATTGTGAGATTGTAACCCAAACATGAAAGCCTATAACTACCTCACGATTATTCAATAATTTTTTTTTTATATTAGATTTTTTTTACTTTTTCATAAACAATAACAGAAATCATGTAAAAGGCTTCATTCTCTTTTATATCTTTTCCTTTCTTTCTTTTTTTTATAATTTATTTATTTTTAATTAGAGAATCACCGTGAGGGTACAGTTACAGATTTATACACTTTTGTGCTTATACTTCCCTCATACAAAGTTCGGGAACCCATCCCTTCACCAGTGCCCATTCTCCAGCACCCGTAAACCCAGTGTCCCTCCCACCCTCCCCAATCCCATCTCCCCCCCACCCCACCCTGCCACTGTGGCAGGGCATTCCTTTCTGTTCTCTATCTCTAATTAGCTGTTGTGGTTTGCAATAAAGGTGTTCAGTGGCCGCTGTGCTCAGTCTCTAGCCCTCATTCAGCCCGCAACTCCCTTCCCCCACATGGCCTTCAACTACAATGTAGTTGGTGATCGCTTCTCTGAGTTGCCCTTTCCCCGGAACGTGAGGCCAGCCTCGAAGCCATGGGGTCAACCTCCTGGTACTTATTTCTACAGTTCTTGGGTATTAGTCTCCCACTCTGATATTCTATATAGCATAGATGAGTGCAGTCTTTCTATGTCTGTCTCTCTCTTTCTGACTCATTTCACTCAGCATGAAACTTTTCATGCCCATCCACTTAACTACAAAATTCTTGACTTCCTTTTTTCTAACAGCTGCATAGTATTCCATTGTATAGATGTACCAAAGTTTCCTCAACCAGTCATCCGTTTTGGGGCATTCGGGTTTTTTCCAGATTCTGGCTATTGTAAACAGTGCTGCGATGAACATACATGTGCAGATGTTGTTTCGATTGTACTTTTTTGCCTCTCTGGGATATATTCCCAGCAGTGGTATTGCTGGGTCAAATGGGAGCTCAACCTCTAGTTTTCTGAGAATCGTCCATACTGTTTTCCAAAAGGGCTGAACTAGCCGGCATTCCCACCAGCAGTGTAGAAGGGTCCCTTTCTCCCCACATCCTCTCCAACAGCGGTTGCTTTTGTTCTTTTGGATGTGTGCCAGTCTCTGTAGTGTGAGGTGGTATCTCATGGTTGTTTTGATCTGCATCTCTCTGATGATTAGTGATGCAGAGCACTTTTTCATGTGCCTTTTGGCCATTCGTATTTCTTCCTTGGTAAAGTTTCTGTTCATTTCTTCGCCCCATTTTTTGATGGGGTTGGATGTTTTCTTTTTGTAGAGTTCAACCAGTGCTTTATATACCATTGATATCAACCCCTTATCTGATGGGTATTGTGTAAATATCCTTTCCCATTCTGTGGATAGTCTTTGTATTCTGGTCACTGTATATCTTGCGGTGCAGAAGCTTTTTAGTTTAATGTAGTCCCATTTGTTGATCTCTGTTTTTACTAGATTGCTTAGTTCCGTGTCACCTTTGAAGATACCTTTATCTTCAATATCGTGGAGGGTTTCGCCGACCTTGTCTTCAATGTACCTTATGGTTTGTGGTCTAATGTTGAGGTCTCTAATCCATTTTGATCTGACTTTTGTGCATGGTGTCAGGTCAAGGTCTAAACCCATTTTTTTGCATGTGGTTGTCCAGTTTTGCCAGCACCATTTGTTAAAGAGGCTTTCCTTGCTCCACTTCTTTTAAAAAAATTTAAAAAAAGAAAACTCTTTTCTTTTAAGTTCTTTTGTGCTTTTATTTTTTACTAGGATGACATAAAAAATAAAATAGGGAGATTTATTCTGCCATAGAAAAAAAGCTGTGATAGAAATGATCCACATAGTTTAGTAGAGGACATGGAGTCCTCTGAAAATTTGATAAGTTACTGTTTGACTTTGGCCCCCTTTTATTTTTATCAACTCAAAATGTATAGGTAAAAATGGAATATTTTGCTCACCTCCTAAAAATTAGTTCTTTTTTATAAAGAACTAATTATAATGCATGGTAAATTAAAGTTTTATTAATTTAAATTTCACTGGAGTGCACAGCAGGTAGGTCATTTGCCTTGCACGCAGACGACCCGGGTTCGATTCCTCTGTCTCTCTCAGAGAACCCAGTGGGCTACCGGGAGTAACCTACCTGCACGGCAGAGCCTGGCAAGCTACCCATGGCGTATCTGATATGCCCAAATCAGTAACAGCAAGTCTCACAATGGAGATGTTACTGGTGTCCGCTCTAGCAAATAGATGAACAACTGGACAACAGTGCTACAGTGCTAATGCTTCCCCTCTTTCATTTAAGCTTATATGTCATAATTTGCCATAACATTTCTTTATGATTAATTTTATTTCAGCAAACTCAGCTTAATGCTCCCTGTTTAATTTTTGACTCTAGTGGAATGCTTCTCTTTGTTTCTTGTCAAATTTAGCTAAAGATCTGTAAATTTGTCAATATTTTTATTTTTTTTATTTTTTGTCAATATTTTTAAAGAAACACTTTGGGTTCCTATTTTATTCACTATTGTTTTCTATGTATTTCATTATAATTCAATGTTGATATTTGTGCATTTGGATCATATTCTATTATGTTTACTAACACAATATTGGAGATTATAAATTTCCCACTAAGTTTTAACTGCATCTATGAGTTTTTAAGTATTTTGCTTTTATTTCCACTCATATTAAAACGTCTTTTGATTTCTGGTGATTTCTTATTTGAATCATTTATTATTTGAGAGCTATTGTTTAATTTCATGATATTTTCAACTTTCCTAATTTCCCTTGTAAACAAGTGATGTTTTAAATTTTGTTATATTGCAATTGATTTACTTTTAAATTATTTCACCATTAATACCCACACACCATATATATACATATATGTAGCTAAATATGAAGTGAAAATATCAGCAATATATGGTCACCCTGGTGAATCCTCCATGTACAGAAGAGGAGACACTATATAGCATTAGTGATGATTTAACCATTCATTAAAATGTTCACTTGGCCTAGTTAGTAGCAATTGATAGTCTCTGCTCTGCATTCCTCTTTTCCCAAGCATAAAATCTGAACCAAATCTCTGATAATGGTAATAGACGGGAAAGGGGAAGAAGCATTTTCTCTCAGTGATATTTATACTTTAGAAACTGAGAATGTGACACAAAGGGAGAACACAAGTTCTGTATTTCCTCGGTTTATCTTTCTCAATAAGAGAAATCCACCAGGAAAGTTAAGGTAAATGGTTAAGATCCCAGTATATTCAGTATTCTCTTATCCAAGGAAAAGTTTTCTCCTTGGAGTAAGAAGGGTGGAAGATGAGATATGCACCCTACCCCTGGTATCTTTACCAAAGGGACCTGAGACAGCCTCAGCCATAGGGAGGACAGCGAAGGACAACAGAGATAGATGCCCTGACCTCAAAAAATATGTCCTCAAACTGAAATATGGATACTTTTGAATGGACTCCACCTTTAATTTCCATCAATCAGGAATTTTGTTTTCGTCTAGGTAATCTGGGAGGGATAGGGCTGGTATGGTTCATATTTCAAATGGCACAGAATCACAGTTCTTAGCAAACTTTAGATAATCGTGTGTAATAGTTCTTCGTTGGTATGTAATATTTCTTCATAGAGTCATAGGCTGATTGCTAGAGAAAATATCATTTTTTTGATTTATCATTTGTCTTTTTTTTCAAGGATACTGCTACTATACTGTGAGCAAAAATCTGGAATATCAAAAACAATATTAGTAAGATCAAGGATGAGATTCACGTATTTCTGCAGTGTATACATCTCCTACATCTGCAATTTTAACTGTAATTTATCTTTTCATTTATGTTCCTTTGGGTAAAATGTTATATTGTCTGTATGAGATATTATAAAAAAATTAATCAAGGGTATACAAGGCACTGGTTGAACTCTACAAGAAGAAAACATCCAACCACATCAAAAAATGGGGTGAAGAAATGAACAGAAACTTTCTCAAGGAAGAAATACAAATGGCTAAAAGGCACATGAACAAATGCTCTTCATCACTAATAATCAGGGAGATGCAGATCAAAACAACTATGAGATACCTCCTCACACCACAGAGATTGGCTCACATCCAAAAGAACAAAAGCAACTGCTATTGGCATAGATGTGGGGAGAAAGGAACCCTCCTACACTGCTGGGGAATGCCGACTGGTGCAGCTCTTTTGGAAAACAATATGGTCACTTCTCAAAAAATTAGAAGTTGAGCTCCCATTTGACCCAACAATGCCACTACTGGGAATATATCTCGGAAAGGCAAAAAAGTACAGTCAAAATGCACCTGCATCAAAGCACTGTTTACAGTAGCCAGAATCTGGAAAAAACCTGAATGCCTGAGAACAGATGACTGGTTAAAGAAACTTTGGTATATCTACACAATGGAATACTATGCAGCTGTCAGAAAGGATGAAATAATGAACTTTGCATATAAGTAGATCAACATGGAAAGCATCATGCTAAGTGAAATGAGTCAGAAAGAAAGAGACAGACATAGAAAAATTGCACTCATTTGTGGAATATAAAACAACAGAATGGGAGACTAACACCAAGATTACTAGCACTAAGTACCAGGAGGCTTGCTCCATGGCTTAGAAGCTGACCTCACATGCTGGGTGAGAGGGCAGCTCAGATAGAGAAGGGAACACCAACTAAAGTGTAGTGGAGGATCCACTCAGGATGGGAGAGGCGGGCTGAAACCAGACTATAGATTGAACATGATACCTATGCAGTACCTCCATTGCAAACCACAACACACAAAAGGAGAGAGAACACAATAAGGAATTCTCTGTCACAGTGGTGGAGTAGGGGGGAGACAATATGAGAGGGGGAGGGACCCTGGGGCCATTGGTGGAGGAGAATGGGCACTGGTGGAGGGTTGGGTACTCGAATATTGTATAACTGTAACATAGACACGAAACTGGAACTGCACCCTCACAATGACTCATTAATAAAAAAAAATTAAATAAATAAAAAACAATCACGATACTATCACTGTAAATTTTCATCTTAGAGAAACTTCTTTTGTATATTAGAAGTTTTAGTAGATGGTTCATCCACTTTTCTTACTCTCGACATTTTTAAAAGGTAAAACCTTGAATAAACAAGTTCCAAAAGAAGGTATACCAATGGCCAACAGGTATATAAAAATGTATTCAGCATCACAAATAATCAGTAGTGTTATATTCAAAACTGCAATGAACTATCTCTTCATACCTATTAGGATATTAGCACTGTAGCACTGTTGTACAGTCCTGTTGTTCATTGATTTGCTCAAGCGGGCACCAGTAACATCTCCATTGTGAGACTTGTTGTTACTGTTTTTGGCATATCAAATACAACATGGGTAGCTTGACAGGCTCTGCTATGGGGGAGGGATGATCTCAGCAGCTTGCCAGACTTTCTGAGAGAGACAGAGGAATCGAACCCAGGTCGGCCACGTGCAAAGCAAACACCCTACTCACTGTGCTATCGCTCCAGTCTCAGGCCTAAATAACATTTTAAAATAGCAGCCTATGAAATATGCCATAGAAAGTTGATGATTATAATATTAGTTATCCAAAATTTAAGACCACACGTTAGTGAGAATATGGATTAAGAAAACTCTAGTATACTGTTGGTGGGGATGTAAAATGATGTAATAATTATGGAAATCACTGTGGAGTTTTCTGAGAAATTATCAGTAGAACTAAATAAAATCCTGCAATTTAATCCTTGGGAATACATTCAAAAAAGATAAAATATCTGAGATATGTGATGTCCCATATATATGTGTGGGACAAATATGTAAGTATGTATGCATTTTATTAACATTTTGTGAGTTTGTGTCAAGCACACACACACACACACACACACACACACACACACACACTCATATGGAACTTAATCAGTGATTAAAATGAAACCCTTAGATTTCTTCCAAAGGGAAATCAAGTGAAAAGAGTTGGACATATAGAACAGTGCTTGAAAGTTGCTTTGAAGATATTGTTATATTGGAGTATTAGCCCAAACCTTTACATTTTAGATGAAAGAAACTTTAAAGATCTTATATTTAATAAGACCCTAATGATAACCAGTTAGTAATACTATATTGTAATCCTGAAATTTTCAAAAAGGAATAAATTTTTAGGATTTTTGCAAAAAGTAAATTTTATTATATGAAATAATGGATTTAAAACACCAATTTTAGTAAAGTTATGCACACATGTTTTATATTGTATATCACAAATAAATAGGTTAACTTTTTAAAGTTTTAAAATTTACTTTTAAAATTGAAAAGTAAACTTTATTAAATGACAAAATTCATGAAATTATTACTTGTGATTTTTTTCATAGACATAAATAAGGAAATTTTAAAACATTACTCTTCTCATATTTGCTACCAGAACTATATAAAAGAAATTAAATACTAGTATAGGTTAAATGATTCTGCATAAATGTAATTCAATTGTAGTTAACTCAATTACTAATTTTGGATTCTTTTTTAAATTCTGAAATAATTATATTAACTGCTTCATTTTAAAAGGAGTTAAAATTTTAAAAAGTAAATGGTTTAGTGCAATAAAAAGTTCTACAGTTGTATAAAATAGGGTGGGGAGATTGAGTATATGATTAAAAATCATTTCTTTCAGACACATAGAATACAAAAAGAAATGAACATTTATGAGACTGTCCAAATGTTCTGCCTTTACAATCTGAATGGATAGGAGCTTCAAAGGTTCTTAACATTTTGAAAGAATGTTCTGAATGTAATAATTTAAGGTTTAGTTCAAGCAAATAGAATATTTCTATAATTCATCATAATTGCTATCCACTTCTGCCTGATTGTAGAAAAATAGTTTTATGTGTTTACTTATTTCTATAAACCAATTTAAATATCTTCCATCTTGTTTTAGTAAGGATTAATAGTTTATAACAAATTTTAAAAAGAGTTAAAAAAATATGGTCTTGTCTTCAAGCTTGTGTTTTCCCTGGAATAAATATCTCATTTTCTTGTGTCATTGTCCTTTGCTTGATTATTTACTCCAGAGAAGCCTGTATTCTCTCTCAAACATGTGCTTCTCTCTTGCTGTCCTCTTACATCTTTCTAAATAAGTTTCAATAAAATCTATCTTGCTTAACCAATAAAAGGAAAAAAATGAATTTAAAATGCACATTTATTTGTTGACAAAATCACTCTCAATGTCCTTTATAGTTATGTTTTTATGTATCTATCACATAAAAATTTAATGACTAAACTTGCTACCTATATTAAAAAAACATAAACATGAATTATGATTTTTATAAGTATTAGAAAGTGACACTGTATAAGCCCAGGAAAGTTATTTAAAGCTATCAAAAGAATTGAAGATGAACAGTGCTATAGATAATTTTTACTGAAATAATCTTGATTTTGTGTTATAATTCTTTACATATATATTACTATGATTTTTCATATCATACTTATCAAAAACCCTCATTTCTTTAACTCTCCAGCCCATTTCATATAGTATTACTATAGCAAGTTTTTTTTTTCCAAATTACAAACTTAACTATGTTTCTAAACAATACTGAAACTGTTGGGCCAGGAGAGATAGAACAGCTGCCAAGGTGCTTGCCTTGAATACAGCCAATCTGACTCCCATCCCCAGCACCCCAGATGGTCCCTCAAGGCTGCCAGGAGTGGTGCCTTAACATAGAGCTAGGAGTAAGCCCTTAGCACCACTGGGTGTAAACCAAAATCAAAAAAAGAGACTGGAACTATTTTGTGCCAGGTTTACTTTGTTTCCTTGGCAGATTGTGGATAAGGCTTAAAAATCATGTACGCCATTTCTGATCGCTTCTTTTGCCTTCTTTTGTGATGTTGAAATATATGCACATAATAAAATACAGCATACTATTTATATATAGACTTTTATGTAGAGCATTTTGGTTAGCTTGGGAAGTAAATAAGTAAACACATACTTTTACTTTCAAATAAGTAAACACATACTTGCTGACAGAATGAAGCAATATATACATGGAAAAAAATCTGATGTTTCCTTCTAGGCAAAGATAATCCATTAAAATGGTCAGAATTATCTTTTTCACTGCATAGGAACTACTGTGACACGGATAGAGTATTAGCACTCAAATTTTGTCTATACGCTTCATCTTAAAATCTAATATTTACATCTACTAATATTGAAAAAAGTTGGGAAAATTGCACATGCTGGAAGTCTGCCTCAAGTGCTGGGGGAGAAGGCAGTTAGAATAGTGAAGGGACCTTTGACAAAGATAGTTGGAAATGATCACTCTGGAAAAAAACTGTGAGCTGGAAGTAAGTAAAGGAACGTGATATCCTCTCAGAATCTGTACTGAGAAGCAAATTGTCTCAAAAGACAGTGAGAGAAAGAGAGAGAGAGAGACAGAGACAGAGACAGAGAGAGAGAGAGAGACAGACAGACAGACAGAGACAGAGAGACAGAAACAGGGAAAGAAAAAGAGAGAGAAAGAGAGAGACAGACAGAGAGACTAAAGAGAGATACCTAGAGAGAGAGAGAAAGAGAGAGAGAGAGAGAGAGAGAGAAGGAATGTGCCTACCATAGAGACATGCTGAGGAGGAGGGGATTGGCGGAAAGAAACTGGGGGCATTGGTTGTGGGCAATGTACACTGGTGGAAAGATGGATGCTGTAACATTGTATGGTGGACCTGATCATGAACAGTTTTATAACTGAGTATCTCACAGTGGTTCAATTAAAGAAAATAAACTGAAGAAAAAAAAAGAATGCACATATAGTGATAAAAGTATATATATATATATGTATATGTATACCTATATATATAAGTTAGTGGTTTAAAATAAAGGTTCAAAGAGACAGATGTCACACATATTGTGTCTGGTACATTTTTTATACTGAAAAATACAGATTATTAGTATAATTTATAATTTTCATCACACTATGAACACTGTAATTTAATTTATATTCAAAGACAGAATAACTCATGTGCAGCAATACCTATCGACAAGTGTTTGATAACCTAATCCAAATTAGATCTAATCACTGTAACATTTTATACTCTTATGCATATTGTACTTAATTTGAGTTAACCTGAAAACTAATAATGATGTGAAAGATAGAGGTCTGGTTGCTATTTGACAAATAGTGAGATCTTACATTGTTCCAGTCTTTTAGAGTTCAAAGATTAGTGTCACAGATCTGAGCTCAGGGCAGAGTGAGTAGAATAAGTATTATCTCATTTGAAAACTCAACAAATTAGGACAAAAATGAGCTGAATTACTTTCTAAATTCACAGACGCAGAAAGTTATTCTATTATAGAGCATTTTAATACTGCCCTAAAATGTGGAATTAAAAGTATCAGGTGGTAGGGCTGGGATTAAATTTATGACAGTAGAACATGTTTTTTTTTAATTTATTTATTTTAATTAGTGAATCACCGTGAGGGGACAGTTACAGATTTACACATTTTTGTGCTTTTGTTTCCCTCATACAATATTTGAGAAACCATCACTCCACCAGTATCCATTCTCCACCACCAGTGAACTCAATATCCCTCCCACCCCCCACTTCCTTCCCCCCACCCCACCGCACCCCTCCTCTGTGGCAGAGTATTCCATTTTGTTTATGTTTTGCATGCTGAAAAGAACCCAGGTTTAATCCCCAATACTGCATCTGAGCTCTATCAAGAGGGAGTGGTAAGCAGGGACTAGCCACTGAGCAAAGCCAGGAATGGGTATACAAACACACACACACGTGAGAGTACATATTAGATATATATGTATATACATACATATATATAATATAATATGTATACTCTCACATATGTGTGTATCACTTTATCACTGTCACCACGTTGTTCATCAAGTTGCTCGAACGGATGCCAGTAACATTTCCATTCATCCCTGTTGTGTGCTAGTGTAGCCCGATGGAGTATTGGGGGCTCTTTCAGGATCAGGGGAATGAGGAGTGTTGTTACTGTTTCAACATATCGAGTAAGCCATGGGTAGCTTGCCAGGCTCTGCTGTGTGGATGGGATACTCTCGGTAGCTTGCCAGGCTCTCAGAGAGAGATGGAGGCTTTGGGGGTGGTCTCTAATCGCTTTTACAGGTGTTCCCAGTATACCAAATGTAAGCTTTTGGTGGACTGGCATGTTGTAAGGATCCACACACTGACAAACATGCATGTGCCTGCGTCTCTGGGCAGCACCTGGGACATCTGCGGCCTCAGGTTGATCTCCTAAAGTTGATCAAGTGTTCCCAGGGTTGTTGAGCAGCTGGCAGAGCAGGACCCTGTCTCGGAGGGTCTGTGCCAGGTCGGACACCTTCGCCGAGTCCCAGGTCAGCCAGTGGTTGGCTGACAGCACCCTACAGTGGATGAGCCACTGCTCGCACTGCTGCCAGGGCTCTTTGTCCAATGGTGATGCGACTGGGCCCAGCTGGAGCAGGCAGCTACACCCATATGTGTGTATATATAAATATATATATATATGTGTGTGTATATATAAATATATATATGTGTGTATATATATACTCTCACATATGCATGTAGATTTTATATAGACAGTCTACATATATGAGAGAGAAATTTGAATAGGATTAAAGGAAATCTATAAGGATTAAAGTCTTTTTATTTGGGGGCCACACACTGATGCACTCATTGCTTATTTCTGGCTCTATATTCAGGGATCACTCCTAGCAGATTTCAGGTACCATTATGGTGCCAGATATCAACTCTGGATTGGCAGCATGCAGGGCTAATATCCTACTCACTGTACTGATTGTTTACTATGTCTACTAAACATATTTATTTATTCGAAAATATGTAGTAAACACTATGTACTGAAATCTATGGATCCAAACACCATATAAATAACAAAAATATGTTATAGTTTCAGTTTCTGAGTACTAGAGACTGAAATTAAATAAGAAAAATAAAAATGTATGTGATCAGTTTAATAAAACCACCAAAGAAGTTGTCCAGATAAAAGAAGTATAGTTGATAAGTGGTATGTACCCTTAAAGGATGATTAAAGAATGTTATCTAATACCAGGTTTTCCTTAGATTCCTCCTACTCATTTTCATAGGCTAAATCTTTAATTGATATTTTTATTACTTTTAATGAGTTGATTTAATTAAGATCACTGTAGCTAGATCCAGGGCATGTCTAATTTAATGAAAAAAGACTTTATTGAAAATACTGTGTAGTTATTCATAAAGCTCCAGTGACAGACATTAAAAGTCAGGAAAATATACTCCAGCTATATGAGCAGAAAAAGTAGACACGTGAAGAGACTCTAGGAACTGGGAATAAAAGGCATCTTTTCAATGTTTCTACCGAAATTAAAGATTTACCATGTATAAAACTCTGATTAAAATTTTACAATCCCTATTAAAGATGTTTTGATGGTTAGGATTTGACCATATACATGAAATCACTATTATCCCATTGCTCATCGATTTGCTTGAGTGAGCACCAGTAATGTCTCCATTGTGAGACTTGTTGTTACTGTTTTTGGCATATTGAATACACCATGGGTAGCTTACCAGGCTCTGCCATGCGGGCAGATACTCTCAGTAGCTTGTCAAGCTCTCCAAGAGGAACAGAGGAATCGAACCTGGATCTGCCATGTGCAAGGCTATGCCCTACCCTCTGTGCTATTGCTCCAGCCCATACATGGAAATATTAGCTAAAAATGAAGATGTACGATTTCAAAAATAGATTAGATCTTTGAGTTGAAGTACTTTCCATGGCACATGTCTGTATTTTGTTAATCAGCTTAATTTGCATCATCTGTAAATACAAACCCCACAGAGTTCTTTATTCATACACACATACACACATATACAAATTACTTACCTTATGTGATACATAGTATTTAACACAATAAAAGCATCCAACACAACACTCTTTTTTTTTTTTTGCTTTTTGGGTCACACCCAGCGATGCTCAGGGGTTACTCCTGGCTTTGCACTCAGGAATTACTCCTGGCGGTGCTTGGGGGACCATATGGGATGCCCGGAATCGAACCCGGGTCGGCCGCGTGCAAGGCAAACGACCTACCCGCTGTGCTATTGCTCCGGCCCCACAACACTCTTTAAAAAATAGTTTTTTCTCCAATTTACAAACTTTTGTGATTATGTTTCAATCATACAATAATGGAGTACCCATTCCTCCACTGGTGCCCATTCTCCACAACCAACTTTCCCACTATTCCTCCCACCACCACCCCCCATGCCTCCCCCTGCCTCTGTGGCAGGCACATTCTCTTTTACTCTCTCTCTTCCTTTGGGTCTTATGGTTTGCAATAGAGTTACTAGGTGGCCATCTTGTTCAGTTCATAGTCTACTTTCAGCACACAATTCCCATCCCAAGCAAGCCCTCTGAGCATCATTTTTTTTTTGTCAGTCCCTTCTCTATCCCAGCTGCCTTTTCCCTCGAATGTGATTCTGGCTTCCAACCCATGAAATTATCCTCCTGACCCTTATCTCTACTATCCTTGGGTGTTAGTCTCCCATTATATTACTTTATATTCCACAGATTAGTGCAGTCATTCTGTCTGTCCCCCTCTTTCTGACTCATTTCACTTAGCATGGTAATCTGCACTATGAAAAACTATGCAGCTGTTAGAAAAGATGAAGTCATGGAATCTGAATATAAATGGATAGACATTGAGAGTACAACCACTCTTCCTCCGAAGTCAGTAGTCATATCCTGCTACTGTATTCAGAGTTGATGTAACAGTTCTCAGAGTGCTCACTGCTAAACCCATACAAATATTAAAACCCCAACACAGTGTTCAAAAACCTCCAATGCAAATGAAAACTGTAACTCCTATGTACATTGTAAATCAAACAAATATATTCTTTTATTCAAAATACAATGAAAAGATAAAAGCATATTCAACAGATAAAATTGTAGTATGTATATTTACTAATGTCTTAAGAACCCAGATTGCATATATATCTTCTCATCTTCATGGTCTCTGCTCTTAGTCTAACAGGCTAAAAGAGAAGTATTTCTCCCCTGAGAATCTCTGTCTAAGCCTTTAGTTAAGTATGTAGTCACAATAAAGAAAGTAAAAGTTTATGGACTATTAAATGTAATGTAAGAAATGTTACTACATGGATTCTGGTTCATTTATTTTGACAAAGGGATACAGTTTCAGAGAATATTCTGAATACTGAAAAATATTTGCAAAACCTAATAAGGTTTATTTTCCTTATAATTGACCATACAGCTGAATATGCAATACAACATCCCATTGTTATAGAACTCTAAGAAGAAACTTAGAAATGTAGAGTCTGCAGCCAGACAACCTCCATTTACTGGTCTTGTTCTGGAGACTCATAAATAAATCTTGAAAAAGATCAACTAGCCGAAAACATTTCTTGAATACCCATTCCCAGCTGAAACCTCCTGGGCTATCACAGAAGTAGGTGGGCCAGTTTCCAGCCGAACAAAGCCCCAGCAGTGGTTTCCACACCCCAAAGCAGCCACCATGTCTCCAGTTGGATTGTCCCATTAACTATTCTTGACTTTCGGCATCAACATCTCCAAACTCTATAACACTGGCATTAATAGTGAAGGATTAACTTGCAACAGCAGCTTAGTAAATCCTAGACAAGGATTTTAATGTCCCTATGTTGAGATGTATTAATTTTCACAAATTATTTTCAGAAATCTTCTACAGAAATATTTTTGATCATTTTGTTAAGTATTTACCATAAAAAGCAATATAAAATATATTATTGTGTGCCTGCTACGGGGCCAAGCTTGAGAGGTGGGTGGGAAAATTGGAGAACAACGATGAAGGGAAGGTGATAATGGTGGTGGGATTGGTGTTGGAATATTGAATGCCTGTAACAAATCATTATGCACATGTTTGAAAACCACAGTGTTTTTATAAAGTGTAGGAGGGAAATTTACTTAAGTATGCCTTAACGATTTCATGTAAAACCATGATGTTTATACAAAATGGGGGAATAGAAAAATTACAAAAATAAATTAATTTAATTAAATTACTTGTAAATAATGATAAATATTGTATGCATATCTTTTTAGATTATTCTTCTTCAAATAATGCACATGATGGAAAAGCATGGAAATTATTTGATGTTAAAAACATATTTCTTTATTTTGAAAACTGGTTATTTATTATTACTCATGTAACAAGTACTATAACTTACTGAATTTGATATCCTACCTATAAACTATGTATAGAAATGATGGACTGGAGCAATAGTGCAGAGGGTAGGGTGTTTGCCTTGCACGTGGCCAACCCTGGTTAGATTCCTTCGTCCTTCTCGGAAAACCCGGCAAGCTACCGAGAGCATCTCGCCTGCCCGGCAGAGCCTGGCAAGCTACCTGTGGTATATTTGATATGCCAAAAACAGTAACAAACACGTCTCACAATGGAGAACTTATTGGTGCTCGCTCGAGCAAATCGATGAGCAAGGGGATGACAGTGACAGTGATAGAATTGATATTCTTCTGATTATTAACAAAAAATCAGGTTTCCATGTTTTGTGCATAGTTTACTTCCAGAACTGATTGTTATTTTGTATTTAAACCTTACTAATGCATTTATTATCTAACATCTATTACATTGAAAGTGACATGATTTTTGTACTAGGCTATCAATATAGGAAAACAGTAGAAATATTTGACATTCCAATAAAAGAAATTATCTTCTGAACAAAACTGAGCAGTTTTTCTTTACAAAAAGTGTAGGTATAACATGAAGAATATTGTTACCATAATTGTTATATTTTTCTTTCTGTTGCCTATCTAAAGTATCAAATTCAAATTCACATTTGCTAGCTAAGAGAGTTTGTATATATGGTAAATATAGTCAAAAGTATATATGTACTTCTATACATATATGTGTATATACACATACATATGCATATACAAATGTGTATATATGCATATCAAATATATCAGTGGATATGCATATGCACATATATGTGTATATACCTATTTATGATCTTATTTATGTTTCACTGGGGTTATACCATAGAGCAAATATATATTTATTTTAACATACTTTTTTTCAGATCTTAAATACCATAAGGTATTTGTCTATAAAATATCAAAAAATTACCATGTGCTCCTTTTATTCCTTTGAAATGAACGATAAGCTATATACATTAATAACAGGAATTCTTATGACTTATGTGGATCCTTTCAGGGAGAAAAAGCAGTGTATACATATCTTGAACAGTTGTTAGAAAATTTTATGAATCCAGTCTCTATTATGTCAGAAAACACAGCTGTGCATGCTACATCTGAATATCCTCCTCAGCAAGGGGAGAGATGTATTTTTACAGTTACTTTTCTAATTCAGATTCAGTGACACATTATAAACGCAAACAACTACCAGTGCTGCTGAAAGGAAAAATTGAATGCATCACTTAGGTGAAGAAATTCTTTTCACACTGAATTTCTACCCACATAGAGATTAGTCTGACACATGGCATCTTAAAAAAAAAAAAAAACCTTTTCTACACAACATGAGCAAACAAGCATATATTATGTTTCCAATATTTTTAAATTTTTAAACATACTCACTTGTATTTATTTAGTTATTAATAACATGTTTCCACAGTAGACAAACTAAGTTTTCTTAATGCCTGTAAGGGAGAGTATGTTAACTTATAAAGAATTAGAGATAATGAAGGAGGAAGGAGGAGAAATTCTCACTGGAAACATACAGCATTGTAAAGAGCAGGGCCAAGTGTCCACAAACAAAGAGTTCTCTGAGAGGTGCTGGAGCATCAGCACAAAAAAAGCATAAAAACTAACTGAACTTGGAGTCCTGTGACTCCTCAGAGCATCAGAACTTCTGTCATTTCTTTAGGGACACTTGACTTTGCAGAAGACAGAACTGCAGACAAATTCAGAGCTAAGCAGTTGCGCCTTGCATGGGAGAGGGGAAGCAGAGAGAGAAAAAAGGAAAGGGACTGGCAACTTAGGACTAGACATGAAACACCAGTCTAAGGTGGGAGGGTATTGGCTACAAGGGATTCACAGAGCTCCTTGAGTCAAATAAATAAATAAATAAATAAATAAATAAATAAATAAATAAATAAGGCTCAGGTCATACTAGCTATTACAGGCATGATAAATTTTAGCCTGTTTACTGTAACACACTTTCTGTCCCTGGATCGAGCAGGTATCATTGAGCTACATTAGCACTCCACAGAGACAAATGGAAACATTACTGGCGCCTACTCGAGCAAATCGAAGATCAACAGGAAGACAAGTGATACAAGTGATTACTGTAAAACCATGTTGAATTCACATATGCTGGG
Organism: Sorex araneus; assembly: GCF_027595985.1. Lineage (NCBI taxonomy): Eukaryota > Metazoa > Chordata > Mammalia > Eulipotyphla > Soricidae > Sorex > Sorex araneus. The sequence continues at coordinate 28,507,370 of NC_073311.1, forward strand.
CTGATAATTCCCAGCATGAATTGAAAGCAGCCATTTTCAAAATGAGTACCATGACAGAGGGTTCTAGTGTCAATAGAATTGTTATTTGACTGATGAGAACCCACCTCACCGAACGGGTATGTACCAGGGTGTTTAGCACACACACACACACACAAGCACATCCACACATTTATGATATGTATGTACACAGATATATATATATATATATAATATATTATATACATATATAATATAATTCTTTTTTTAAAAAATAATAGCGTTTATTTATTTATTTTTCTTTCTGGGTCACACCCGGCGATGCACAGAGGGGTTACTCCTGGCTCTGCACTCAGGAATTACTCCTGGCGGTGCTCAGGGGACCATATGGGATGCTGGGATTCGAACCCAGGTCGTGCAAGGCAAACGCCCTACCCGCTGTGCTATTGCTCCAGCCCCATATATAATATAATTCTTCTCAGAGAGCCAGGCAAGCTACTGGGAGTATCCCACCCACACAGCAGAGCCTGGCAAGCTACCTGTGACATATTCAATATGCCAAAAACAAAAATAACAAGTCTTATAATGGAGACGTTACTGCCCTCTCGAGCAAATCGATGAACAATGGGACGGCATTATGTGCTACAGTGCTACATGATATAATACAATATTATATGGGTGTATATACATATATATATGTTGAGTTAGCTGGATCTTATTAAACTTTCATATATATTTATTTCTTTTTACAAAATCTAATTTTGTATTTGAACTTACTGAGTCACAAAGAGACTTAAGTTTTATTATATTGAGAAGGGGTTCAGTCGCATATGGCCTAGATTAAGAGCAATATTTCCTGGGATGAACACCCACCGCCAGCACTTTCAAAGTCTTGGTTCTACCTATCAGGATTGTGGCCTTGGCCTTACCCTGACAAGCTTACAACTTAGACTCCACCAGATCAAGCTGCAGTACTATCTGCCCGTTTTGCAGTCACAGCTGTCTGAGGCTGCAGGAAGCTTCCCAGTGTGGGCGGACTAGACTTAGCTATCAACCTAAGAGAATGGAAATCAAGTGCCCAGGCTCTGCAGAGATCCAGTTCTGTGCCTGTGCCCACTAGTCAGAAGGAGACTGGGAAGAGGCAGTGTCCAGCACAGATGGTGGGCAACCTTCCCAAACTAGAGGTGGCAACAGTCATTTCTGAGGTCAGAACCAGAAGCTGCTACCCCAGAGACTGCAGAGGTAGTCCCTAACCTGGAGGTGGACCCAAATCACCAAGCAGTAAATTGAAGAAGCACATGTACCTCGAACAAGCTGTTCCGAGGTACATGGTCTTACTAACTCTTTAAGTTGAACTGTGACACCACATCATTAGCCTGACAACAGAACGTGGGAACTTGGCCAGGGTCCAGGACAGCTAGAACTTGGTGCTGTAGAAGCTTTGGGACACTAATGCCAAAAATCCGTTGTCCATGTGCAAAAGAATACAAAGCCACAGACAACAATTCTATCATGAAAAATCTAAACAAGGTGTCTGAGGTTTCCAGAAATTGGTAATCAGAGATACTAGCATGACATTGAAAACAGGAGCAATGTCGGGTTAGCTGGAACTTAAACTGTCTTCAAAATACTAGAATAATTGAAAAAATAAATTAATTCAGCCACATCAATCAGAAGCCTAGGGAACTCATTAGTTATAAAATAAATTTCTACACTGCCAAATTGTGATTTCAGAGAAAAAATCCTCTTGATGTTCACTGAACTGAGTAAATCAGTGTAGGAAGAGTCAATACTTGAAGAATGATTGGAATGAAAAAAAAAAAACTAACAGAAAGAAAGAGCAAAAATCATGGTAGTGGGACTCAGCAATAGAATGGAAGAAGCCAAAACTTCAATCAGTGACCTCAAGAAAAAAAAAAGTGAGAGGGAAAGAGTAAAAGCTATAATTATTTATAAAAGCAATTAAAGAACTCAACCATCTCTACTTTATGGTTCATAAAAACCTAATATATATTGACCATACTCATTACTATTTGATGTCAAGAACAATAATTACACTTGGGGGGGCTGCAGCATTACTCCAACAGGTAGGTTATTTGCCTTGCATGTGGCCAACATGGGTTTTATCTGAAGCATCCCATATTGTCCCCCTGGCACAGCCAGAAGTAATTCCTGAGCATAGAGCCAGGAACAACCCCTAAGCACCCCAGGCACAGTCTGAAAATAATAAAAAGAATTACATTTCTGATATAAATAATATCATATATAATATAAATAAATTTATATTTATAAAATATAAATACGACAAAATGTAAAACAAAATGATATACAATATATTCAAAGATCAAAGTGCTTTTTATAATTATGTCTAAGGTACATACAAATTTTGTTCATAAGAACAAAATTCCTGTGTTATAACCCCATAAAATCCCGTGTCATAACAAAACAGTTAAATTTAAGGTTCTTTACAATTAACATTGTTTACCAAATAAATAGGAAAATATTGTCTGTATTTGAATTTATTTCATGGTAAACATTATCAAATATACTGCTATATTTTGCGTCTAAAGGTTTTTGCTCCTTAACAAGACTAAACATATAATTCTTTCACTGTGAGATATAAAAGTTAACAATTTTAAATTCTATAGTTCTAAACAGTGCCATTTTAGGATAATGAAAGCTTATTCTGGGGGCTGTTGATATTTCACACCGGACCATGCCCAGGGTTTGTACACACATTGGTGGTGCTCAAGGAAACATTTGAGGAGCTAGGTATTAAAGCAGTGGTGACTGAATGTCAGGCAAGTGTTTTAACATGTATACTATCTCTCCATTTCTGATAACTGAAAGATCAAAATTAATATTTGTGGATGATTCCACCATCTTAATGTTATGTCTTCTTTCCGTAACTGTTGATTAAAAAATACAGTTAGCAAAATGCCCTAATACCATTAAAAAAAATGCACACTTACTTTATATAGTGCCTTCTAAAGTATAATTACATGCTTGTGCTTTTTCCAAATACCTAATTTTTGTTAACTTTTTCTGCTAATATCAATGTTTGGATAAGGTGGCAATGAATCTGACAAGGTGGATAACAGAACTTAATTAATCAGGAAATATTGGATGCCCTGAAGCTGTTGTATACATGTCAGAATTGGCAAACTATCCACTTTCGACAAAGAATAAGAAGTTATATTTCACAGTTATGATACAATTACATTGTTATTTCACAGCTGTCAAAAACTATAGTCTTGAAATATGGCTTCTTAAAGTGCATACTTAAAAACCCTCTATATTTTAACAAAAATATTTCAGAGACCTTACTAACATCGCAATGAAATAAGAAACATCCTCAAAAGGAAATTAGCCAATAAAATTTCTTATTTCATTTTCAGTAGAATAAAAACATAATATTATTTATATCCCCTGTTTTGTCTTTCTGTATACTAAGCAGTTGGGGTAGGGTTTTAGGAATAAAGAGGTGGACAAAAATTGACATACAGAGAGTGGTAGAAAGTATTTAGCATACTGGTGGAGGCAGAGAACAATAAACTTGTAACCCAGTGTTGGATATCATTGGTTTGTCCTGCTCCCCTTGCCACTAGGAGCTTAGGTTTATAAGTCACACCCATCAAAGTGCTCCCGAGTCACTCCCATTCCTTTGTTTATCTGTAACCACTTCGACCAGTTTATCTGCTCTTCCTCTAATCAAACTGTTAATTTGTAAGGTCAGACCTTGCTAAGACAGTGAACTCGTATTGTAAGTTAATATTGTCTTTCTCCTCTCTTATGTCTTTTGAATAGTTTACCTTAAAACAATATCCTTTTTGCATGGACAAAGAAAGACATTTATTAATATGCTTTGGTAACGTGGGATTTAATTGGCTTCAAATATTATTCATTCCTGGGCATCTGCTTTCTGGACTTAAGCCTCAGCTGGCCTTACTTCCTAGCACCCTCAAAAGCAGGGACCCAACGAGGGACGGGACTGACCCAGGGCAAGCGGTGAGTTGTGTGCTACGCTGGCATCGAGATGGGCCTGGCCAAAGTACCTAATGCTTAACTATATGTTAAGAGTTTGGTCATGGACATGTCATGTCCTGATCCAAAAGCAACGACGAGACTAGGACCCTGCTAGGGCTAGGAAAGACTAATCTGGCCTGAGTGCTGTAGTCTGAGATCAAGGTGACCCGGGAGAGCAATTCTATAAGCTTAATGTGTCTCTTGCTATGTCCATACAAAATGACTTATAATATGAATACTTATATGTTAGTTTTGAAAAAGAGGAGAAACACACCAATGGGAGGATGTCCTGCTGAAAGAGATTCTGTCCTAGTGAAAGCACCCCCTAAGGGATAGAACTTTACCTCCTATTGACTGTAACCACACCTATTGTGCAAACCCAGCCCCACCCCAAGGGAGGTGGAGGGATTTAATGAGGCTGATGAGAGGGCTGGGGGCAAGTTCCAGTGGAAGACAGAGAGAGAATGAGGTAGGATGGGGGAGGAAGAAGCAGGAGTAGAATCAGAGGAGAACGGAGAGAGGATATTGGAATAAACTGCGATTGAGACCAACCATCTTGCCTCCGTTCCTTCCTTCACCTGCCTCTTCATCGCCATCAACCTCCCCGGGGTGGGGAAGCGGCTGGAGACTACCGAATGCGGGTGGCAGGAGAGATAGCGCCATTGCCCTGTGCCCTGTACCTGGCTCAGTGCGGTGAGGCGCTCCCTGCGCCCTTTCTTTTTATTTTTGTGTTTTTTACACAACCCAGGATTACAAAATTTAGCACCATTGTAGCCATTTTATCTAAACTACATTGAAAATAATTGCCTTAGTAAAAGGTGGATGGGTGGACCAGAAGATATGTTTAATGAAATAAGTAGAATGGATAAATTTAAATATTGATTTACATATATGTGATCCATAGAAAAGCAAAATGAGTGAAATAAGTAAAGACAAAAGTGGTGGTTATCCAGAAACTTTACCAAGGAAGAAATACGAATGGCCAAAAGGCACATGAAAAAGTGCTCTGCATCACTAATCATCAGAGAGATGCAGATCAAAACAACCATGAGATACCACCTCACACCACAGAGACTAGCACACATCCAAAAGAACAAAAGCAACCGCTGTTGGAGAGGATGTGGGGAGAAAGGGACCCTTCTTCACTGCTGGTGGGAATGCCGACTGGTTCAGCCCTTCTGGAAAACAATTTGGACGACTCTCAAAAAATTAGATATTGAATTCCCATTTGACCCAGCAATACCACTGCTGGGAATATATCCCAGAGAGGCAAAAAAGTACAATCGAAACAACATCTGCACATGTATGTTCATCGCAGCACTGTTTACAATAGCCAGAATCTGGAAAAAACCCGAATGCCCCAGAACGGATGACTGGTTGAGGAAACTTTGGTACATCTATACAATGGAATACTATGCAGCTGTTAGAAAAAAGGAGGTCAAGAATTTTGTAGTCAAGTGGATGGGCATGAAAAGTTTCATGCTGAGTGAAATGAGTCAGAAAGAGAGAGACAGACATAGAAAGATTGCACTCATCTATGGTATATAGAATAACAGAGTGGGAGACTAACACTCAAGAACTGTAGAAATAAGTACCAGGAGGTTGACTCCATGGCTTCGAGGCTGGCCTCACGTTCCGGGGAAAGGTCAACTCAGAGAAGCGATCACCAACTACATTGTAGTCGAAGGCCATGTGGGGGAAGGGAGTTGCGGGCTGAATGAGGGCTAGAGACTGAGCACAGCGGCCACTCAACACCTTTATTGCAAACCACAACAGCTAATTAGAGAGAGAAAACAGAAGGGAATGCCTTGCCACAGTGGCAGGGTGGGGTGGGGGGGAGATGGGATTGGGGAGGGTGGGAGGGACACTGGGTTTACGGGTGGTGGAGAATGGGCACTGGTGAAGGGATGGGTTCCAAACTTTGTATGAGGGAAGTATAAGCACAAAAGTGTATAAATCTGTAACTGTACCCTCACGGTGATTCTCTAATTAAAAATAAATAAATTTAAAAAAAAAAGTGGTGGTTATCAAAGTTAATGGAAAAGTGAGAAAAATAAATCACGTTAAATAGGCCAACTATATGGTGAAGAATGGGATTTTATACTTTTAATGACAAGTACTGTAGTGTAATGATATAATATATATCTGAAGTATATATAATGTTATGATCCAATGTTACTTCTTTCAAAAGCTCAGTTTATAATGCCTGAATAATAGTACAAATATTCTAAATATGAGATTCAGTGGGTATCATACATATATATGTAAATCCATGTATGTATCAAAGAGTATATAAAGTGGGTTATATAATAATAGATTTTGATCCAAACAAAGTAAAACTTAAGGATAATTCTAACCAAGAAATTGAAAACACAGAAAACACTTTTTTTAACTTCCTTTCATAACTCTCAAGGTTCAGACATAGATATAGAAATACAGATATAGAAATACAATGCAGACATACATGAGGACAATGGAAAAGGATATTTGAGTATGATAATAAATAAAACCAAAAGCAATTTTGATAGACAGCATATATAATGAAACATGTTCCACAACTATTGAAAAAATTAACTGTCGACTAAATTTTAAAGTCTCATAAATAAGAGTGCTAAACAATGAACTAAAAGAGTTGCCCATTATGTAAAATTTATACCTTATTTTCAGAATCTGTACTCTTCCTGTTCCCAAATTCTGACAAAAATAATTCCAAACGTTACCCTAATAAGAGGCTCTTAATTTTCATACGTAAAATAATGCTTCAGTGATAAGCAGCCACTAAGATGCATGCAAAATAAAAAAAAAGGAAGTGAAAAAAAGTAGAAAGACAGCATGAAATTAAACCTCTTTTACTACAAGAAAATTTTTTTAAATAACATTTTTAATTTAGTCACCATAATAAAATCTCATTAAGGGATAACATTTCTCAAAATTGCAAATAAATTATTTATTAAAGACTATTGGGAAGATTGCATAGAAGACTAGCTTGCATGTCTTGTGTGTAAGAAGCTCAAGAATAATCTCTAGCACAGTATGGCCACCAAGCACGACTGAGGTGGCTCTGGCTGCTCACATGACCACAGATCCTGAGTAGCATTTTATCACTGGACCCAAGCACTGAACAACTTGAGCCAGTAACACAGAGGAAGAGTTTGCCTCAGAGACATGCAAGCATTGTTTTAGGACTCCTGCCAAAAGAATTAACAACAGAAAAGCGGTGCTAAAGCTCAATCACACATTTTTTTGCCATGCTATGTTCTTTGAAAATTTTTGCATTTTACCAAAAGGAAATTCTTAGAGAGCCTGACAAGCTACCAAGTGTCTATTGCCTACATGGGAGAGCCTGGCAAGCCCCCCCCCCCGGCGTATTCATATCCCAAATACAGTAACAGATACTTACATACCTCTCGCCAGCAAGCTACCGAGAGTATCCGCCTGCATGGCAAAGCCTGGCAAGCTACCTGTGGCATATAGGGTATGCCAAAAACAGTAACAATAGGTCTCATTCCCCTGACCCTGAAAGAGCCTCCAATCCTTGGGAAAGACAAGTAAAGAGAAGCTGCTAAAATCTCAGGGCTGAGTGTAATAGAAATGTTACTGGTGTCCACTCAAATAAATCGATGAACAATGGTATGACATTGACACAGTGATACCAAGAAGAAATTAGCTTGATATTTTTGTGTTGGAGGAATGTTCAATAATTCTATAATTCAGAGTAACAAAGTTGACTCTATTCTAAACAAAAATGGAACAAAGTGTGTTTCAATGAATACTAATTCTAAAAGATGAAATTTTGAGAAATATAAGAAAAGAACATCAAAACCATACTTCACAATCACAAACCCAAGATTATGATGTGCTGGAAAGAAGAAATTGGAAGTATTTTTCAAAGTTTTATTACTTTAGGATGATTTTAAATTAATGCAACACATTTAAACAAAACTGACATAGATTAGGAGTGGTCTGGCTAAACAGAAATATAGCTAAAGAATCAAAAATATAAGGTTTATATAATAAAGAAATATCCTGAAAAAGGTACCTATATACTGTTGGGATTACAAAATACCCCAAGATAATTTATTTCACTTGTAATTGTAAACTATAATTCAGTAATAAAGTTGTATTATGTCTACAAAATCATGGTTGAATTATTTGAATCCATAGTCTTCATTTACTTCAAGAATAGAGATGTACATAAAGTACCTGAGATAGTGATTTACTTCTCAAGTAGTATTCACAGAGAACTGTAGTAATGATCTGGCATCATTAGCATATAACATCAATGTTTACTACAAGCTTGGAAGACTTGCTACCTGATTTATAATATCAAAGTCTAGTCAATAACTCCTGCTGTACATGAAATAAATTGCTTCTTTCCCCCAATACTTGTGATTGACTATCTTTCACTTATAAATAACATTTCTTCTAAATTAGAAAAATCCAAGATTTATTAGAAAATTTAATAGGAAAGTTGTTAAACATGTAGGCAGCATAAAGATCACTACACAATTACAAAATATATAAATTCCATTGAAATAAAAATATCTAGTAATAAGAGCAAGGGAAAGAATGGGAAAGTAAACATTTGACATGTGTGTGGACATTTCACATACATAGTTTCTATAAGAGCTATTGCCTGAGAGCCAGAAAATTTAGCATTTCAACTTTGATCCTTTTGAATCACTAAAAACAAAAACAAAAAAATCTTACAAAAAATATATTTTACACAGAACATGCAACTCATTTATTTTTGTATTCTGTATGCTGTTTGTGTGAACTGACTTTTATTAGAGTTGACAGGAATTCCTTTTTCCTCTCCAAGTTCAATGAAAACAGTTTTCTTTCAAAATGTTTGTCACAACCTCTGGACATACACAAGCCCAGGGAGAGAAAAAAATAAACATGGATATACACACATCTATCAATCTTTTGATACTACAAACCATCTAGTCTGGGGAATAGATGTTTGGAAAGCGAGCAGAGACATTAGTCTTCCACTTCTAGGAACCTGCATAAAGCTTTCTTCTCAAAGACATGTACCTTGTGCCCAATTCTCAGTGACATGTCAGTGGCGAAAATAGAGTCAGCAAGAAATAATAATTTTAGCAATTAACAAAGCAAAATTCATTGCTCAGATAACTATTCATATTTGAGGTTTAAGAAAACTATGAGAACAAGTTATTAGTCATTTTTTTCTCTCTCAGTCTCAGGCTTGGCCCATTGACAAATATTCTATGACTTTTTGGTAGGCTTAGAATTTAGACAACTCTTATAATCACATACTGTTATGTTCTTAGTAGCTTGATGTTATTATGATACATCTCTCTAATTTTCACTGTGACTAACCTGATGTTTCTCCTTTAAACTTTCTGCACCTCTTGACTCCCATAATTTATTGATATCACCATTGTTATGCCAGTAGCCTTGACTATAAACTGCCATTGTCTTCTCCTATATTAGAGGGACAGTACGTTCTTTGAGATCTGTTATAAAGATTTTAGCAATATTCATGAGAGAAGAATCTCCAAAGGATTCCTGTCTCCAAACACAATCACTTTTTAGATTAGGTTTTAATACATTTGAGGTGGGGATAGGGGCAAAAACATTTAGTTAATTGGTGAGATAAAATGGCTGACATTTTTCCAAATTTGGTGAAAAACAATTAACAAATAGAGAAGTTTGAATGAGCTACACCTAGAAATGAATAGTAAAATAGGGTAAACAAAATAAAAACAGTTTTGAAAACAGGAAAATGAAAAGAATCACTGAAAATAAATCATAGGTCATAATAACTGCTGGTCTTTTATAGATATCTGAAGACATCTAACTATATACATATATAAAATATTGAAAGAGAGGTCATGAGTGAATATAGCATCACATGGTCCCCAAGCATTGCAGAGTACCGTCTCAGAGTCCTGGAGCATGTTATGTTGACACTGGTGCCACCCAGCACCTTCCTAGGTGACTTGTGTGTCTAAACAGGGAATGAATAGCATGGCCCTGAACCCCTGTTCTGAACCAATAGCACAAAAGAGACCCCAGAACCTTCTGAACAACACATTGGAGCCCCCTTCTGCACAATATATTTTTTACACAGATCATGCAACTCATTTATTTTGTACTCTGTTTCTGTGAACTGCTTTTATTAGAGTTCACATATCTCTATCTATAAGAAATTCAACTAATGTTTTACTTCAGCAAATCTATCAATCAGACATAAAGAAGAAATTAAACATTCTCAAAAAAAACAAGAGCATAGATAATAAACAAGTCTATAGAAATGTGATATATCTTAATAAAAGATGTATAGCATCCCAAAGTGTAAGAAAACCAAATTTATTAGTTAACAAATATATTAATGAAATATATGCATGTAATAGGATATTATTTGTAATTAAGGAAAATGACATTCTGCTGCATGTAAAACAAAGATGATACTTGAAAAAATCTTGACAACTGAAAATAATCTAATCATAAAAGCTCACCTATGACACCATTTAAAGATATAGTCTCGACAAACAATCTATGTAGAAAATCAATTAAATGTGATCCAGAGATATAGAGTGTGAAGAATATTAAGCCTGACTGCCTAAGTATGGGGTTTCTTTCAATCATATTGAATATATTCTAGAGTCAGTTATGACAGTTCTCCAACATTGAATAGCCAAAAATTATATATATACTTTAAGTTTAGAAGGTCCCCTCAAATAACGTTTTACTATTTTCTCCAGAGTTTGGACTCTACATTTTTAATAAATCAAAATTAGCTTTTAAATATGTTTATAGGCAATACAAATTGCTTTGAAGAGAACTCCCATTTCTATTATAAATGCAATTTTTGTTACTTGTTTCACTTATCTATATACTATCGCCACCTAATATCTTGTTATTATTATTATATATAATTTTTTAAAATATAGTTTCATTGAAAGACATTTACTCAGAGAAATTTAGGGGAGAGGTATATATTCAAGAGAGAATATAGTTTTCTCCAGAGTGAAAGAATCTCTGCTATATTCTTAAATATTTACTCTGGGGTTTGGGTTCAGCGGTAGAGAAAGTGCTATGCATGAATCAAACCCTGGGTTCCATACCCAGTACCACCACACACACACACACACACACACACACACACACACACGCGCGCGCGCACACTCACACCACTATTGGTAGGTGCTTGCCTTCCATAAGCCAAGTTTAGTTTGAACCTTAGAGCTACACATGGATCCCTGAACAACACTGGAAGTAATCTCTTAGCTCAGAGCCTAGAATAACTGCTGAGCACTGTAGAATATGGTCATCTCTCAATTGTTTCTTATTATCATGGCAACACCTACATAATATATTCAATGGGATAAATGGATTGAGAAGAAAATATATTAACTTCAAAAAATTAACTTCCTACACATTTTTAGAGAATTTCATATTGTTTAAAACCAGATTTCTTTTTTTTTTTTAGTACTCAAAGTTTTTTTTTTAATAATATATATTTTTAATTTATTCTTTTATTTTTTTATTTTTTTTTAATTCTTTTTTTTTTATTTTTAATTAGAGAATCACCGTGAGGGTACAGTTACAGATTTATACACTTTTGTGCTTATACTTCCCTCATACAAAGTTTGGGAACCCATCCCTTCACCAGTGCCCATTCTCCACCACCCGTAAACCCAGTGTCCCTCCCACCCTCCCCAATCCCATCTCCCCCCCACCCCACCCTGCCACTGTGGCAAGGCATTCCCTTCTGTTTTCTCTCTCTAATTAGCTGTTGTGGTTTGCAATAAAGGTGTTGAGTGGCCGCTGTGCTCAGTCTCTAGCCCTCATTCAGCCCGCAACTCCCTTCCCCCACATGGCCTTCGACTACAATGTAGTTGGTGATCGCTTCTCTGAGTTGACCTTTCCCCGGAACGTGAGGCCAGCCTCGAAGCCATGGAGTCAACCTCCTGGTACTTATTTCTACAGTTCTTGGGTGTTAGTCTCCCACTCTAAAACCAGATTTCTTAAACTTCTCCTATTTGTGAAAACTTTCACCTGAAAAACTTTAATACAACACTGAGTATATGACACAGGAATGAAAGAACAAACATTTGCTAATAATATATCATAAATATATTTTGAAACACATTTTCATAAACCTCATATTCCTTTATATGTTCCAATATTTAGTCACAATTCAATTTTAAAAAGTTAGGGTTTAAGTAACTGAATAATTTGTTAATCACCTTTTATATAACGATAGGTACTGCTTTTAGCAAGAAGGTTTTTGCTCATTTGTGATCTTATGTGTAATTGGAAAGTTACTTTTTCATGTATTTTGGGTAAAAATATATACTTGGATAGCCATTTCAAATTATTGATGAAATCAGTTGCACAGTCAATATAAAAAATACTTCTCTCATATGAATTCATGGTGCCCTATGTTCTATCTATAATTACAATTATAGCCTAGCATCTAAGTAATTATTTTTTACCTCTGTTCCAGATTAAGAGGACTATACTCAAGAAACCAAGTTTCAGTGATTATGTTGAAAAAAATTGCTGGGGTCATAACCACTGACAATGTAAAAGGACAGGTCTGTAAAGAAATGTGTTATAGACTAATATTTATGATTATTATTCACTGATTACCCATGGACACTAACCTCTAATATTCTCCAATTTTGATCATTTCCACTAATAATATATTTAACGTAAATATTTTTTCAGGTTACTTAAGCAGTTAGAATGCTGTACCATCCACTACACTTTTATATGTCCAAATAAGTTTTATACCTTACTCACATATTTGACATGAAAAAATAAAAAGCTTAATACTCTAGGATATCAGACTATACATTTCTAATTGAATTTCTGTGAACATAAAGTAAACCTTTCTCTGAGGGGGAAACCTAATTATTTCATGTTTGAGTTTAACCAAGTAGATTCAAATTTGGGATGAGGCTATAGTTAAACAAAACAAAAAGCTTTCTTCTCTGATCAATGAAATTGCTTCTCCAACTTCACTTCCAGAACTGAAAATCTTACAGCAGTTTTCCATACTATATGGAATATCTTTACTTTATATTTCTTATTTTCAAATGCACTATCATTTTGTGCACAACCAATTAAAATAATACCCAGATATAATTTCCTATAATTACCAGGTAAATAGTATTGAAATTTTAATTTTTTTTTTTTTTTTTTTTTGCTTTTTGGGTCACACCTGGCGATGCACAGGGGTTACTCCTGGCTCTGCACTCAGGAATTACTCCTGGTGGTGCTCAGGAGACAATATGGGATGCTGGGAATTGAACCCGGGTCGGCCGCGTGCAAGGCAAACACCCTACCCGCTGTGCTATTTCTCTAGCCCCGAAATTTATTTTTTTTTTGATAAATAATATTCACTCCTTAGGAGCAATAGCACAGGTGTTTGCTTTGCATGAAGCCCACCAAAGCTTGATTCTCTGTCCCTCCATAGAGCACTGCAAGCTACCGAGAGTATCCCACCTGCATAGCAGAGCCTGGCTAGCTACCCATGGGGTATTTGTTATGACAAAAGCAGTAATAACAAATCTCACAATGGAGTCGATACTGGTGCTCACTTGAGAAAATTGATGAACAATGAGACAACAAGTGCGACAGTGCTATAATATTCACTGAATTCAAACCTCTAAGATGTTTTAATCACTGACATTCCTTTTTGTAGAAGCAGAAAGAAAGGATAGATTTCTCACTTCTCTGGCCAAAATGTACAATGCTTCAAAACTTTCAACGACTTCTAACTTTTACTGTAGGACACAGTGATTTCTCTCTGTGTTCTTTAAAAAGAAACAAACAAAAACCTATGTGATTAACATGTTTACAATTCGTGAATAACTATATTCAGTGAAAATAGTAAACATTGGGTTTCCAGAGAGACACCATAAAGTTTGACCCTGAGTATATTTTCCTTTAACCAACAGTTTTTTTTTTTCTTTGAGAGTTAGATCATTCATTTACTTTTCATTTATATCCATTTAACATTTGACTTAAATTTGGCAAATAATTAAATGACAGGAATCACAGCTTACCCTGAGAGTTAATAATAGATATCTCTAAAGTTTTCAGATTTTTTTCCAGAGATGCCAGACATTTTCAAGATGTGTCACCTTGGGTGTCACCTTGGCATGTGAAATTAAGGTCAAAGACCTGAAGACTTTAAGAGAAACTGTTACCATTACCTTAAAAAATGAGTATGACCCAGGCTTAGGTTCAGGTTCTTAATGTCTGAATTTGTATCCAAGCATGAGAACATTAATGACACCTATCTTATGACAAAGCAAAGCAAGTGTTTCCCAAAATAAGCATTTCCATATTCCCCGGGCGGGGGTGGGTGTTGTTGCAGACCAGGGTTTGACCCCAGTAGTACCCCAAGGCTACCAGGAGTTATTAGTGAGCAAAGAGCTGGGGAAGGCTCTGAGCACAGCAGGGTGTGGCAAAAATTTGTGTATGGAGTGTGTGTTTATGTGGGGGAGTTGGGGGGGAGGAAGTGGGCTGAGGAGGGGTTATGGCACAGTCCATAGTGATTAGGGATTCCTTCTGGTTCTATGCTCAGTTGTCACTCTTGGTAGTTTGTAAGGAACCAGACATGTTGTAGTTACCTTACCTGTTAGACTATCTTTCTTATATTTTCCCCAATAAAAGGGATTTTTAAAGGGGCTATACTCAGCAATGATTGAGTAGTTCTAGTGACAAACATAGTGAGCCTCTATCTAGTATGGTAGACCTGGCACTGCGATTCTTGGGCCCTCGTGCAACCAGGCAACCTTACTTGAGCACAGTCTGTCATTTTGTGCTGTCATACTCAGGGCTTTGTGCATATTAGCATGAACTAGATCATTGTGTGTAATATTCTTGGCTCTGTAATCGTGCTTTTGGGATATACAAGAAACCTCCTATTTTATGCCTCCAATAGCTTTCTGTAAATGCCTGTTGAATTTATACTTTTGTTGATCAACAAGTTTCTGTATCATTTCTATGATATAGAATTAATCTGCAGTGCATCAAGCATTTATTTTGTTGCTTTAAAACAAAAAAGGATGCTTTTGTAACACATACTTTCAAAGTGCTCCAGATATAGTAATATCTGGGACCAAAGAGATAGTATAGTACTTGCCTTGGACGTGACTAACCTAAATTTAATCCTAGGCATCCCATATGGTCCCCTCAGTATTGACAGGAATGATCACTGAGCATAGAGCCAAAAGTGAGTCATCAGCACCACTAGGGGTGGCCCAACTCCCTTCACCCCCCAAAAAAACTCAATTAATAAATTTTTTATCAATAAGAGCATGACCTAGGTGGCCTTGGAGACATCATGGACCACAGGTATTTTTCCTCACCAAGGCACTATTTGCCCATGCAACACTCAAACCTTGGGTTCTCAGGTTCAGTTGGCTGAGAATTTACAAGAGTCGCTCTGGGACCTGGTGAGCACTTATGATAATTCTGCCCTCATGTCCTCCACCCCCGAAATAATAAGAAAGAAAAAAAACATTATCCCTTTAGAGAAGTTTATTCTTGGTGTTTTTGTTTGATGGATAGCAAAGCAAATTCTTTGCATGGGTTACCAAGATAATTTAACTGAAAAAAATGTGAAAAAAATATAATCTTCCAAAAATTTAGGGAAATATAATAAGAAACAGAGATATTACAATGATACATTTATTTGATTTGATTGATGTTTTAGTTAATTTATTTGGAAGGACCTGGGTACACCAAGCAGTGCTCTTGTTTTCCACCCACTATGTGCAAACAATACCAGATTTTCTGTCACCTTGATTGTGGACTGCCTCGCAATCTAATCTCTGAGAAATATCTCTTTGTTGCTTAAACCACCCATCAAATATTTCCATTATAATAGACCAAACTTACAAAAGCACAGAATTCATTTGTTATCTCTTGGCCTAATGGTTACTCATAACACATGTTTGTAATTTAGATGCTCATAAAAGTTCTGGAGAAAACCAACTAACATTGATTATTAGGGATCTAACAGCACTAAGCACTTCCCAACTACTTAATTTTGGTTCTCATTGTAATCAACAATTAATTTTTTTAACACGAACAGAAAAAAGATCAGAAATGTCAACACTGTATTTTTTAATTTAACATTTTATTTTATTTAAGACACCATGATTTGTAACACTGCTAATGAAATGGTTTTATGCAGACAACATTCCAGAGCTACTCTCTCTACCAGAGCATCTGCTTCCTTCCACCTTCTCTCAGTTGACCCCTTTCCACCAGCTTTGACATGGTAAACTTCCTACTGAAGACTGGCTCTCACTTTCCATTGCTTCTTGTGCAACCATTTTAGAATGGCTATATTCTTTGATCCCTTTTCTTCTAACTTACTTCTGTGCTAAGTTAGGGGTTCAATTAATGTTAAATTTGATCACTCATATAATTTCTAACATTCCATTTATTATCTTTTAGTTTAATTACACAATTGCAATTATATTTTCAAATAGATTGCTTTATGTTTAACTCAGTTTTATTCATTCCTGCATAATTTTGTCACCTTTTGTGGTAATTCAAAATCATACATTTATTCAAACGTGTAAGCATTTTATATTCCGTTACTGCTGATTTGAAAAAAAATATTAACCATTCTCAAATTAAAATCACTAACAAATGATAAAAATGATAAAATGATAAAACAGATAAAACACAAGGGATATTTTGCTTTAATTAGCTTTTACAAAAACATGTCAAAAATTTAAGTAGGAATAACCAAGTAATTTAGAAATTATCTCAAACTCTTTCTAACATTATTTTGTTTTCTGGGTTATATTTTTTTCTGTTTGCTTATTTTTTGTGTTATAGCTATCTCAATTCTTGGTGGTAAAGACTGCTCATATGCTGTGGACCAAACTCTGTATTCTTGCAAACAAAGTCTATGTTCCAGCCTTCTCAATACTATTTTTATTAATATGAAATTTTAAGAACAAAAGATAAGGTTTGATATATACAATTGATTTCATAGTAATTCATGAGGAGATATCACCGGTTTGATTGCTGTCCTCAAGCTACGTAAATGAAGGGCTAAGTTCTACTCATAATCCTGCTTAGCGGACTATAGCATTTCCACCATAAAAGAAAGACAACTATGTTTTTTAAAAAGCAGCTGATATTGGAAAAGCAAGGGAAAAAATTAATAATTTATAGATATCATGATTTTGTGAAGTCAATGTTTAAATAAGAAATATTTTCAAGGAAAATAATATACATTAAACCTGCTGATGTTTTTTCTTATGATCAATTTTAGAATTTTTGCATGTTTTAATTAAGACAATTTAAATATAACAATATGTATTAATTTGCAAAAGTTATCAGTAAGAACTCTTTGAATCAGGAAGATGTATCATGTATTCATAAGATATTTAATATTACAAGAACAAAATGAGAACAACAAAGACAGAAAATATACGTTTGTCATTATTTTGTCTGTAAGATAGAAAAACTGATATGGAATGAGAAAATTAGCACTATGAACAAAACACTTTATAGACATGATCTGAGATATGAATGAAAAGAAATTTGTTCAACCTATTAACTAAAGAATAGTTTGGGCATTTGTCTTGCAAGCCATTTCTCTTGCTGGTATGTTCATGACTAGTATAAATGACCAGTGTACATAAATCAATACTGCCTCTTCAGTCTTCTCATTTACAATATAACATGGACAGAAATTCTTAAAAGGAGAGACTTAGAAAGTTGAGCAGTTAGGAGAATACCTAATTCATCAATGTTGAAATACTTTTGGTTAGAATATAACATGATAAATACTATTCCAGTTGTTGTTGAGGTAAGGACAGCAAGCAATGACCAAACAGAGAAAAGAGAATCTTTTTTAAGTTGGAATTTATATCACTGTGACCATATACCTAGAGAGGACTGAGAAGATATAATTGTGTCCATTACTACAAAAAATTACTAAAATTACTAAAAATTATGTCCATTGATATAATTATAGTCTTGGGATGTTGATCATTATTGAGATTACATGGCGTCAGGGGAAGTTTCTGAGTGTCACTGCCTCGCTACTGTCAAATGGGGTATCTGGGTGGAAGAGGCCCAGTCCCGATCTGAGCAGCCTTGGCTCAGCCAAGCTCTATAAAACCAAGCTCCCATAAGAGAGTGATGTAGAGTTTCTTGCCCACATGTCTGGCTGTCTTCAGTGGAGCCCCTCGGAGGGGAGCAGAGCCCCGGCAATTGAAGACTTTGGGAACCTAACCACAGCCATGCTCAAGGCCACTCTCCACACTTTCAGATATGTCTCAATCATGAAGGAACCATCAGAGGAACCCAGGTGTGTGGAACCTGGGGCTGAGATCTCCAAGGATACTCAAATAGGGACTGAGCCTCTTCTACCCAGATCCCCCATTTTCCAGTAGCTAGGCAGTCACACCCAGAAATTGCCCCTGGTGCTGCGTAATCCCATCAACGACCAATATCCAGAGACTATAAAACCAAGCTTCCGGACATCTTATAGCCTAATTATCCCTCTTGGAGAATCTGAAAAGGCAAGCTACTGAGAGTTTACTGCCCTCAATGTAGAGCCTGGCAAGTTTCCAGTGGCATAGTCATATGACAAATACAGTAACAAAGATGGGTCTCATTCCCCTGACCCTGAAAGTGCCTTCAATGTGGCAACATTGGGAAGGATGAGTAAAGAAAGGTTGCTAAAATCTCAGGGCTAGGATGAATGGAGATCTTACTGCCTCCCGCTTGAGCAAATAGATGAACAACAGGATGACAGTGATACTACAAATATGACACAGTGTATGTGATTAACAATTATTAGATATGTGATCATATGATTTTGTTCTCATTTAAACTTTCTTAAGTTGCTTATCAAATCATATTGTTTTGACCTCACTAAAACTATTGTCTCTTTATATATATATGCATGTGTATTATATAAACTTTGTCACTATAGAATCTATCATCTATCTACATATCTATATCATAGTGATATATTTTATATGTCTACATAATATATAGATACCACTAATATATAGTTACTAGAATACCTACAAAATTAGAGAAAAAAATATGTCAGTATGTGTCAAATTTGAGCTTGCGTGTGTTTTTGCTAGAACATAACAAGAAGCCCCATAGCTGGAAGCCTACTTTATGAGCAGAGGGGACAAGGCACATGGAACAGAGAAGGGATCACTAAGAAAATGGTACCTGGAGAAATCAGTCGGGATGAGAGATGTGTGCTGAAAGTAGACAATAGACCAAACATGATTACCTCTCAGTGTCTGTGTTGCAAGTCATAATGCCCAAAAGTAGAGAGAGAGTATGGGGAATATTGTCTGCTGTGGAGGCAGGGAGAGGGTGGGAAAGGAGAGGTATACCGGGGATATTGGTAGTGGGGAATGTGCACTGGTGGAGGGATGAGTGTTTGAAAATTGTGTGATTGTAACCCAAACAATGATAATTACAATGAAAGCTTGTAATTATCTCTCAGTGATTCAGTAATTTTTTAAAAAAAGAACATAACAAGATGCAGAAACTTTAAAAAATGTTTTGATGATCTTTAAAAGTTAAGCAGAGAATTGCCAAGTGATCTAGCAATTCTACTCCTAGACAAATACCCAAGAGAATTAGAAAGTCTGTTGACTAAGATATACTGTTTAGTAACATATAAGTGGAAAACCACAGTGTATGCCCACATAACTGCTAATACTGAGCCACGAAAGGAGTAAAATTCTCAGACATACTATAGTATAGATAAAAACATCATCTAAATTAAAAATAAAAATATCATGTGCCACTAAATCTTAATATAAAGAATAGAAAATAACATAGAGACTAAAATTAAGTGATGTGAAAGATTTGATGGGATGAGGCGATGAGGAATCATTGCTAATGGGTAGTTAGTTTCTTTGGTTTTGTTAAAAATATTTCAGATTACATAACTTTACGGTTTTTTTTTTATGGCTATTAAAATTTGTACTTTCAAAGGTAATTTTTGTAGTTATATATTGTCTCAAATGTCAGTTAATAAAGCATTTTTAATTTAAAAATCAAATGTACATGACAAATAATTCATATCCTATATAAATATTGGTATTATTATTTAAATTTGA
Organism: Sorex araneus; assembly: GCF_027595985.1. NCBI lineage: Eukaryota > Metazoa > Chordata > Mammalia > Eulipotyphla > Soricidae > Sorex > Sorex araneus. The sequence continues at coordinate 28,527,493 of NC_073311.1, forward strand.
TAATAACTTAATGATAGAAACCTGTGCTTGATTAGAGTTTAGATGTCTATTAACCATGTGTGCATAGAATATAATACCTAAATGGAGAAGGCATTCAAATGACAACTAAAATCTTGTTCACATTCAGAAATAATAGTTTCTATAATTGGACAGGAGAAACACACAACTGACTAACTTTTATAAATAGACCTGAACATCTATTCTAATGATAGGATATATATGTGTGTGTATGTATGTATATTTATATATCACTATATCATTGTCATTCCTTTGTCGATTTACTCGAGTGGGCACCAGTAATGTCTCTATTCCTCCCAGCCCTGAGATTTTTGTTGTTGTTGTTTTTTGCCTTTTGGATCATACCTGGCGATGCACAGGGGTTACTCCTGGCTCTGCACTCAGGAATCACCCCTGGCGGTGCTCAGGGGACCATATGGGGTGCTGGGAATCGAACCCGGGTCGGCCGCGTGCAAGGCAAATGCCCTACCCGTTGTGACCCAAGCCCCTGAGATTTTTGACAGCCTCTCCTTACTCGTCTTTCCCAATGATTGGAGGCTCTTTCATGGTCAGGGTAACGAGACCTATTATTACTATTTTTGTTGAGATATATATCTACACATAAAGATATATATATATTTGATATATCTATATAAATTGTCAAGAATATTTTGAAAATTTATCAATATCATTAGAAAATATTACTCATTAGGAAATTAAAACCAAAATTGTGTCTTATTATACATCAACCATAACAAAAATGATTAAAAGGCACTGTACCATAATTGTTAATTGTTAATAACATAAGCGTTAATATGTTTTCTACATTTAGGGTAGAAACTGAAAGTTTTACTACAGCTTCTGAAAATTGTCAGGCATCACATAGTGAAGATGGATATATCCATGTGTACTTCCTAAATTCTAATAATCAGTTCCAACCAACAACATCCAAAACTTTATTTACAAAACAATATGCAATAATGTTCACAGCACTTTTCTTTTGATCCAAAATTACTTACAAAATAAATTGGTGGGTTATTGTATAATTTGAATGAATTATATTAATAAAATATTGATATTTTGGATTGAATCGCATATATATTTAAGGAAAATGATCCAATATATGTAAAGTCATACAAACTTAACCTATAATATTATAACTCTGATATTGATTAGATTTACAATGAAAGGTAAATGGTTTCACTCTAAAGTGTATTATGTTGAAAGTTTCATATACACGGAATAGATCAATGCCGATTTCTGAATTCTTGTGTCTTCTACCTCAACATAGTTATTTTTAAATTAAAGGAAATCAAAGATTGTACTCCTGTGTCACTATGTGATTATTTTATACATATCTGCAGACACACATACATCCAACTTACCAATACATGGTAATAATATATTATATGTGTGTAGTTTATAATGTATTATATATATGTTAAATGTATTATATATATTTTATATAGTAAACATATTGCTAAGAAATACAAAGGAAAATATAATTCTATGAGAAGCAATCTTGCCAGTGATTAAATCTGAATATTATTCAAATATGGAGATATAAATAGGCACTCACTACTTGTGAAAAATTTTAAATTGTATTTTACTACTGCACTCATGAATTACATATATGATTAAAAATAACATTGCATGCATTTTTATAGATTAGCGTTTTCAGAACTGCAAGGTTTAAAACCTTTTGATATAAGATGGAGCCATTTCAGAAGAAATGTCCTTTGGTATGAAACAGTCAACGGTGCCAAGGCCTTTTCAGACAAAACAATATTCAGCAAGTAATAACTGAAATCTTAGTAATATTTCTATTATCTATACCTCTTTAAATTCAACCTGCAATCTTAAATTCTCTCTTTTTTTAGATATCCAAGGCATTTGAGTTAAATGGAAGAATTTCCCTCATAAATCTGTTTTAAATTTTAACAGTTCAATATTTTATGATTGTACACCAACTCTATAGGGCAATAATAACTTTCCCCATTTCATTTTACTTGACAAACATGCCCTTTTACATTTAGTTTCAAAAGTGTACTCCAACCATATCAAAAAGTTTGAAATGACATTATTTAATGAAATTCTAGATATTTTAAACTAAAAAAATGACTTAGAATAACCATGTTCTTTGACAATACCCTATAATTACCAAAATATTCTCACAAAAGTTCAGTTTGTATAGTCAGTCATATCTTTATCAGCTTTACATAAAATCACATGACAGAAATATTTAGAATATCATGATTTGGGCACATAAAGAAGATTGAAGGGCGAGGGTGGATCTTTTGGACAGAATCAACATTTTTGTAGGATTTAAAAAATAGTTAGGATAAAAAAAAGTTCCATTGATGCCATAATAATTGTAGCCAATCAAGAAAAATAGTGATGTTTGATAATATTTACCAAAATCCACTAGCCACACAGCAAAAACTAGAAAAGTACTACATCAGAAATGAGGTAAGCAGGTTTTTATTTAAATAAATCTCTAAATACTCATTAGATTGTATCATTTTTGAGGTTAATAAAGAGACTTGACAGGAGGTAGTTGAACAATAAAGAATGCATTGCTTATACTACATTTCAAGGAAATGTTTGCAAAATTTTGTTTCTGTAAAAATATCAAAAATTCACAATTACTATATCTCAATCTGAGTCTTGGTCAATTATTCCAGGTAGTAGAAAAGTCTCCAAGTACAATGAAGAAAAAAATAATCTAAGTACCAGTAATGACTTTTCATTTCTATGTATTCTTGTGAATCCTAGTAAATGACACATTCACATGCTACTTTATTTTCTGCAAATAGATTCTCTTTCTCACATCCATTATTTTCCTTAAAATAAAATGCAGGAGATTGCAAGACTTAGTAAATATTTTCCCTATCCTGTTGTGGAACAGTTATCCCCAACATGCCCGGACTCGTGCACTGGGTCCAGGCAGAAGCCTGGCTATGGGGCAAAAGAGGACAAGATCGCGGAGAAGCCCCTCTAGGAGCAGTTGACCATAGCTCACTTTATTGCCAAACATACACATTTTATAGCGGGTCTCCGCTTACAGGAGGTCCAATCACATAGGCCTTAGCACTAGTGGCCTACTGCCTTTTCTACTCTGCTTTGACTCAGGTCTAATCCTCTTCAAGGTTATATGTTGTGGTTAGAATGACTTCTAAAGGCGTACTTGACAATCTCTGCACATGATGCATACGTGGCGAGGGGGTTGAGTGAGGCTCCAGGTCTAACACATAGTGCACATACACTGTTTTGCTAACTTTGCCCCGTTAACTCCTTCTTGCGAGGTTTCGCTGCAGATGTTTGCTGCTCCAGTGCCCTTCGTCCTTCTCTACACTATCCCAATATAGTCATCCAAATTTGACTTTGCAATAATGGGGGTATATATATATATATATGTGTGTGTGTGTGTGTATACATATATATATATATATTGCTCCTCAATTTTGGAAGTTGCCATATCAATTGGGAATTTCATACTCACACACACACACTGATACACAGAATAATAAAGGATTATTTTTTGACTGAAATACGAATTAATTCTAGATAAAAAGAATTATATAATCACTATGTAAATTATATTAATCACAATTTTGTCAGTATCATAATAAAATATAATGGTGCATGACTTTGTGTCATTTCTTCTAGGAAGTTTTCTTCTCTAATCAGAAATTTTCTTCTCTAACCGGAAGTTTTCTTCTTTAAGGTCACGGACTTATTCAATCCAGTAATAGTTTATTGTTTAAACTATTTAAGAAAAATAGCATTTAGATGCCAAAAAAATAAAATTCACTAAGTGTGGGTCCATGTTTTTTAGAAGATCCAGGTTTTAGTCATTGCTCAACACAATCCCCTGGTAAGTACCTTAACTCTGAAACTATTTTTTCAGTCCCATATTGTATTTTGATGCAACAACTATACATAATTGTCTGGTTAGAGCATATAATAACCATGCTAATAATTGCTGGAAATTCATGAAACTTTCTTGTTTGTGATCAATTTTCATATGCTCCCTGAGATTAGAAAAGTTATATTTTTTTCTGAAATGCTGCATGCATTATTATCAACTGTATATAATTATACTGTATCCTTATTAGTATTCTCATGTTTTATCTCCCAATTAATTTGGAGTAATTTTTTTTTATTGGAAACAAACCCGAGGGTTATTCAGGCTCTGTTCAGGTTCACTCATGGCAGTGCTCAGGAGATCATATGGGATAATAGGGAATGGACTGTTGCAGCTCTATGCAAGACAAGCACCTTAATCTTGTACTATCTCTCTGACCCCAGCAGTGAATTTTGTATAGAGCTACACATAGTAGTGCTAGGATGGAAATGCTACTTTCAGTTGCACGTAGTCTGGTGATGAGTCGAAGAGCCATATTCATGATTGTAAGGGTGGAATGAGAAGTAATGCTTGGCAGGAATCTTGTACATGCTAGGTTGAGCTCTACCACTTATGCTATCATTGTCATTGTCATCCCGTTGCTCATCCATTTGCTCGAGTGGGCACCAGTAATGTCTCCATTGTGAGACTTCTTGTTACTGTTTTTGGCATATAGAATACGCCACAGGTAGCTTGTCAGGCTCTGACATGGGGGCGAGATACTCTCAGTAGCTTGCCGGACTCTCTGAGAAGGGCAGAGGAACCAAATGCGGGTTGGTTGCATGCAAGGCAAACGCCATACTGCTGTGATATCACTCCAGCCCTCTTAAGCTATATCTTTGTCAAAATAATAATTTGTATAAGTTTTGAGGGTTGGAGGGGTAAAGGTATGGGTTATGCCTTTATTGTGCAAGGTTCACTGCAGTGTCTGTATTCAGCAGTTAGTCCTGATGGTCACCAGGGTGTCTTACGTAGTCCTTGGGATTAAATATGATCAGTCGCATGACAGTTAAACACCTTAACCTCTCTATTAGCGCTGCAAATTTGTTTTTACTTTGATAATTTTCAATTTCTCCTATTAATGTTTTTATTTCCTAAAGAGGAATCACAGTTTTCTGTAAATGTAAATCTTATAAACTCATGCATATAATAACAAAGAATAATTTATGTGATATTAGTGCACCTAAAAATATATGTGAAAGCTGTTGACTAAAAATTACATAGTCTAAATGCTTCTGTCCAAAAGGAAGATACAGAAGAATGTATGAGGAGGAAGAGAAATAAGGCCTAGTGTTTAGCAATATCACCAGGACCTATAAATTAACACTTATATAAAAAACTTATTATTCATTTAATATTTATTAAATACTCAATCAGGTTGTTTTATTTGCACTGGGGGCATTAAAATCACTTTAAAAAATTCATTCTCTTTTTTTGTATTTTAATTTAATCTGAAGTCCTATTTGTGGTTAAGGAAATTACTTACATAATCTTTAAATTGGCTTTGGTACTGGTTAATGGCATTATGCACAATTTTTATGTGGTTGTCAGTAGAACCATTTTTTTAGTGTTGCTCTCTCTATTTTGTCTCCTATGAAAACTCTGAAATTTGGAGTTCTTTATATCAGTGCATCAGTCATATTTTTATCCATCACAAAAAATTAATTTGAGCTCTTTCTATTGTAAGTCCAAATACAGCTGTATAAGACATTAAACTCAAGTGATTTTTGCAATGGTTATTATAATAATAATAATCAATTTTCATTAAGTGATGGTTTCTAGGTAACTGGACAGATTCCACTCAGGCTCTAAGCTACTTGTGGGAGGGGCAAATAATGTTGAACCTTTCACTTCTATTCAAACCATTTATAACAGAGTTAAGCTCAGTAATTTCATTTAAATGTTAGACAATAACCCAGGAGAAATAATATACTATTTTAAATTATTTCAAGTATTCTAAAATACAAAAGATATTTCTATATATACAACCGTAAAAATAGATGCACAAGTCTCAAACTTCCTTTTTCAGTTTTCCTTACTTTGGGTTTGGGCAACATATGTTTGTGTTTAGGGAGTATTTTTTATGCTCAGGGATCACTCCTGGCAATGCTTGGGAACATATGGGGTATCATAGATCAAACCCAGGTTGGCAGTATGCAAAGCAAGGGTCCTACCTACTGTCTCTGAACCTTCAAATTTTTAAACAGAAACCAAAAAGAGATTGAGGTATGTTAATTATATTAATTAACATGCAATTTTCATAGCACTGCACTGTCGTCCCATTGTTCATCAATTTGCTCGAGTGAGCACCAGTAACATCTCCAATGTGAGACTTATTGTTACCGGTTTTGGCATATCAAATACGCCACGGGGAGCTTGCCAGGCTCTGCCCTGCGGGCAGAATACGCTCAGTAGCTTGCCAGGCTCCGGCCCTTCGAGAGGGACAGAGGAATCAAACCCGGGACTCGGGTCAGCAGCCTGCAAGGCAAATGCCCTCCCCACTGTGCTATTGCCCAGTACATATGTAAATATATATATATATATATATATATGTGTGTGTGTGTGTGTGTGTGTGTATACATATACATATTCTTTTAATAGGGATGATCTGAAATATAGAAAGTTTTTAATAATACTTGTAGACTGTGGATAATATACAAAATTATCATATACAAAAGTGCCTCCTTAGTATGTACCAAATCTTATATTTTAAATTTCTGTGCCCTTGTTGAAAATAAAAAAGCTTAAAATATATTTAAAGATGTTTAAAATATTATAAGAATTTCAAAGTCAGTAGGGCAACTTTTGCCAGACTTTCCTAATGCAATGCACCATCAGTCTGGAAAATTGAAAAAAGTCAAGGTTTGCTAAATAACTGCTGCAGACTACAATTCTTAATTAAGTCATGCTTTCAAAGTTATAAAATTTAATGTACTTTTTTTTATAGAATTCTGGATTTTACAATAGTTGATCCCACTCAAAATACATTCCCCTGACAACATTGTATATGTGGGTTGCTAATACATGGATTTATGGTGAGAAAAAGAAAAATATTCTAAATAAATTTGTAATTTTCTACATAACAAATTACATCACACAGATTAATATTCATATAAGGCGTATAGCTATACCAAGTATCTTATTTCTGGGTGTCCAAATATAATTGTGCTTCTGCTTCAGTAGAATGATATTCTCTGGGCTCTCTATGGCCTTAAAAAAACAACCTCTTTAGAACAATAGGAGCTTTATGATAAAGCAAGAATATCGCAATGTATTCCCTTTCCACAACACCACAAGAAGTATGTCTTGAGTGGTCCATTAAGTGTAAGGGAATGCAGCTGTGACACATTTAAATACAAAATGCGGCGCAGAATGTACCAGTAGCATTTCCAAGGGACTGAAATTGCATGGCTCGAATTTAAACTGTTGTTTCTCTGTGAATTATATTCCTCTTGCCCTCTAGTGGCTTCAGACGTTGAAAATGGATGTCTGATTATTATACATGATCCAAAATTCATCTGGAAACTGGACTAGAAAAGAAAAATCTTCAGTCTTCACTCCTAGCAAGGCCCTGGTTGACTTAAGAGGAATTTATCAATGTAAAGGGGTTGGTTTATTACTGCTTTAAACCCCTCATGAGTCACAAAAGGATTTGCTAAATACTTTCTTGGGGATTGCCTGGGAGCTGCCAAGGGGCTTCTGAAAGGCACTGAACCTTTAGGTGATTGAAATGTACAGTCCCACTGCAATGAATTAACATAATTGGAATCAGGACTAGATGTTTTTATAGGAGCTGATTATGTGCCTGTTCCAATAGTATCATTACTTTAGCCTGAGTTATCCTTGAGGGCATAAGAAGACTTGGAAAAAAGACTTTAAATATGATGGCTGCTCAGCAGGTGAGCAACTCTTTGGTGATAAGTGCATTAGCTGTAATTTATAAAGTGTAGTTGGTAGCATTTAACATTCTAATTATATGTACTATTAAGATATGTTAAAAGGTAAGATATTTATTCATGTTATCTACCTTAGAAAAAGTTTCAAGCTACCTATATTACTGTGACCTATTGGAGAAGCAGAGATTAGTCTTCTGAGGATATTAACTAAATAAAATGTTAGGGTGACTGAGGTCAAAATGTATGCAATTTGTCTAAACGAGTCATTGAGAGATACAACATCAACAAAGACCTAAGCATATTGAGTATGCAAACAAATAGAGCATCCAAAATAAAGGAATTTAGGTATTCATTTCTTCATTGGATTGCTTAATTTGAATTTTGGGGGGTAATGGAGACATAGAAGATTGGATAAAGCATTTGCCATGCAGCCATCAGGCCTGGGCTTGATACCCTCCACCCTACGGTGGTTCTCAGAGCCTGCCAGGAGCGATTCCTGAGCGTAAATCTAGAAATAAGTCCTGAGTTCTACTGAGTGTGACCCCGAAACAGAACAAACAAAAAAAAATGATTTTTTAAAAATTTATTTTAGCATCTAGAGGTTGGAGAAATGCTACATGGGTTAAGGGGCTTCCTGACTCAAGTTCAATCCACAGCAAAACATATGGCCCACCTAAGCACTGCTAAGAGTAATCCCTGAGCACAGAAGGGTGTGACCCCAAAGCTAAAATACACTTAAAAAAAATAAGTTTAGCATGTAAGTTTCAAAAAGATTGGTTTGCTTATTTGGAGTAAAAACATATTAAGATAAAATTAAACTAAAGCCTTGGTGTTACCTAGTATCTTTCCCTACTCATTAATGCCTAAAATTGTGCAGAATAGCTATACATCTTTACAGCCCAACAACTAATCAGCTTTTTTTTTTTTTAACGAGTTACTTTCTTACATGTTAAATGATAGTTCAAATACTGGATTTCACTTAGGTTAACATTGCAATCATTGAGCACATGAATGTTTAATTATGGAACATGATAGTATAACAACTGAGTAATTTAGATTCACAGAATAACTTTAAGCTGCTTTTTACAAAAATTGCAAGCATTATGTAAAATAAAATTGTAAAAGTAAACTAACCATTTTAGACTGCATCTCAATGTTCAGGTAAAAAAAATTGAAAATAAGCTTATCAGAAAGGCAATGTCAGAATAGTTTCCACTTCCGGACATACATAATTACTCCCAACACTTTCAAATACTTAGAATTCCTCAGTAAATATGTGTCTTAAAATTTAGTTGCAATGCTCATAAGTTTTACATCATGCATTACTTGTTCCTCTAAATATTTTCTTTGAAGCATTAATTGATCATAATTAGCACTATGGTAATGACTATATAAAGAAACTAACTTGATTCTGATTTTAAATATTATTTAATTTGAAAAATTATGAATAGAGATCATTTAAATTTACTTGTTTACTTCTGTGCTCAATAGACATATTTTATGCTCGGAATGCCTAAAAGTAACAAAAGTGTGAGTGTTTATAAACAATTTTCTTATTCAAATTTTTTTGTGGTTTTAGGCATATCCATGTTATTCAGGGTTTACTCCTGGCTCAGAACTCAGGAATCCCTCCTGGCTGGACCATATTGGATGCTGGGGATCGAACCTGGATCCATTTCATGTAAGGAAAAAGCCCTACCTGCTATACTATTACTCTAGACCCTTAACTTTCTAGCTATACATCTATCTATCTTACATACAACCTCCATAAAGGGAAAAAAAATGAAGAAGTCTGTGATGAACACCTGGTACAGTGTGAGCAAAGTATTTTCATCTTAATTTTAGACTTTGTTTAGACTTATAGTGTTTAGAGAGAGACAGCATTAATTGCAGAGATTAATGTTGAGTGTCCATATCATTAGCACTATTTCTCGTGCCAGTGAAAACGTAGACAATAAATGGTTTAAGTTAAAAAAAGAAAAATTCCTGCTGAGAAGGCAAAACTTAGAGTGAAAAGTTAAATAAATGAATATGAGACATAAGAAGAGAAATATTTTAAATCCCACAACAACACAGAAAATTGGTTTTATTTTCTTTGCAATTAATTACTTCCTATTTATCATATTACAGTATAATTCATCAAATGTTTTTGAATGATCCTTGTACAACAAAATATTACTTTTTTGCTTTTTGCTTTTTGGGTCACAGCCAGCAATGCACAGGGGTTATTCCTGGCTCTGCACTCAGGAATTACCCCTGGTGGTGATCAGGAGACCATATGGGATGCTAGGAATCAAACCTGGGTCAGCCACCTGCAAGGCAAATGCCCTACCCACTGTGCTATTGTTCCAGCCCTCAAAATATTATTTTTATCCTACATTTAAAAAGATAATTATATGTAAGGTTAAGTCAATTCTGAACACTAACAATTACTCTTCTTCGAGAGATAACTTTATATGAACTTTTACCTTCAGTTATGACATTTTCTTTTAAATTCAATATTTTGCTGTTTTATGTATGCATAATTATTTTAGAGACCAAAGAATATTGTAATACTGATCTTTAACATTTATTATTTTATCATATTCATTTGTAATAATGAGTGTTTCATTATTAATTAATTCAGAGCAATGTTCTTTTTGTATGGGCACAAGAAGACAGTTAATGCTATGCTTTTGTAACATGAGAGTTAATTGACTCCAAAAGATATTTTCCTCCGAGGCATCTGTCCTCTCAACTGAAGCCTCAGTTGCCCTTAGTTCCTAGTACCCCCGAAGCAGGGTCCCAAAACACATAGGAGAGCTGCCCTATAAGCCTCAATGTCTCTCTTACTTTGTCCATACAAAAATTACTAGTACTAAGATGTTAACTAAGTTATTGGACTAAGGAGAAGAGGAATGTCCTTGAGCCTGATGGGCAGTCAGGAAGGGCTTTCTTATTTTGATTTTGCTACCTGTCTGGTGTAACATCTACTCCCAGTGCTGGGAATGGAGAGAGGAGAGAGTTGTTGGTTAGACAAGAGCAGAGAGTAAGATGGGGTGCCAAGAGATGAGCGGAAGAGACACAAGGAGACAGGAATGAGAGGTAGTATTGATGTCGGTGGGCCCCACGGGTGACTTACGTGAAGTGGGGAGAGAAAAGACAGTCACTTTCTCCCCAACTGCCTCTACCACCTGGGACCCAGGGTTACCGGATTCTTTTCTCGATCTTGGAAAAGAATTTCAGGACTAGACAAGCAGTGATGTAAACAGATTTTATTTAGAGGCTTTTTGAGGAAAGGAGGAAGGGATTAGAGAGAAAAGTAAGAGTAAAGCACACGAGAGAGAACGCAGGCTTCTCCAAGGGTGGAGAGAGCTCTACACACATCCTAGCACTGGACACGAAAGCATGAAAGTACACATCTCAAGAGGGGAGATGCGGGCGACACATGTGCTCGGGCACCGCAAATGCTCGGCCACGTGGGCGCAAGCAGCACATGGGTTCAGGCAGCATATGCACACCCTTCCTTTATTCAAGATGTCTTTTAGAGGGTTTCTTCAACCTGCCCTCACGTGGGGGTTCTTCCCAGATAAAAGCCCATTGCTAAGGAGGTTACCAGGGAGGTTGGGAGTGGTGATGGTCTTCTTTAGGCTGGATCACATTTTAATCAGATTAAGGGAGAGGTCTGAGGGTTTGAGGAATTTCATGGGGAGGGTTCAAACTTCCTCAGGGTCTGTTGAAGGTCTTAGCAGGTCTGTTTTCTATATCCACAGGGTGGATCAGTCTTAGGATTCTCCTTCCCAGAGACTTTGCTAATCTAAATTTCATTGCCAAGGGCCTTTCCCTATCTATCTGCCCACATCAGTGTGAGGCTAGAATGCAGGACTGAGAGAGATAGAACCAGGCACGTGGGAAAAATGCAATAAATGGCAACTGATCAACCAACAAGCTTGGTCCTCGTTTCCTCCTCCATCTTCCCCTGGCCCGGGCTGCCCCGGGGCGGGGAGCAGCCTGGGACCACCCCCAACCCGTTGGACGAAGGGGAGAGCCGTAGGGGCCTTCCCTAGCTGCCTGGAGATTATACATGCTCAAAGCATCAAATGAAGACATCATGGGGTTTTGCAATGGCTTTGTGATTTTAATAGTCCATTGAAGAAGGGAGTTTGAAAGTTATTGTAAATTGTTAAGATTGTCTGTCCACGCTCTGCCTAAAATACCATAATTATTTATGAAGAGTATCTTTAATAAAGGTGAATAAAGTATGGGTTTAAAAAAACATGGTTTTAAAATAATAATTTCTACCTAGAAATATTATAATTACATGTTTGGAGTAAGGATATATATGTCTATATGTATAGATAGACATATATATTTCAAATGATATATGATTATATACTCTGGCTTTCTCTCTGGGATCTTCATTAAAGAAGCCTCATCATTGTGGATGAGTTGTGAAGTAAAGATAGGAAACCCCTCAGGATAAACAAGAGAACATCTTTTTGTATCATTAATTATTCAAAGATAGTGTGGAAGACAGGTCATCACTAATATATGAAAATATATAAATCATGGAAAAATAAGTAAAATTTTGTGCTAAGTATAAAGAAAGTAATAAATATGCAGTTGTGTTTTTAAAGAAGATTTTGCTCATGACCTACAACACATCTTACTACTACTTGGTTCTTAATTATATTTCTCTCATATCCATCTCCAACCCTGCTAAACTCCCAAAGCTCTATACCATAACTTAACTTTTACTGTATATTTCATGAGGAGAATTGAGGCATGGCACACTATAATGTTTGTTATATTTCTTTACTTTCTAAATCTTTTTATCTTTAATATTCTGCCTCGTATCTCAGCTTTTAGGTTTGCTTATTATTTCTCTCCTCATACAGTCATGATGAACCATAACTTAGCTTCACTCTCATGAAGTGTATAATACAGTTAATAACATAAGACTTCCTTTGGCAAACTCACTTTGTCTACTAATCCTCAAGCATGCTGTAATAGGAGAAGGATGTGACTTCCATAGGTAAAGTGTGTGTGTGTGTGTGTGTGTGTGTGTGTGCACTCTCAACCTAAGTGGTGAAGAGAACACGTTCTCTAGTCAAGCTGCTGATTTTAAATCCTATTTATGCCAATTATAATTACAAAGGGAAGAGGAAAATCAAGCGTCCTCTGTTACTACAGATAATCTAAGCAAAATATACAAGAAAATTGTACCAAGTAGAATTAAGGGTTGTTCACTAGGGAGGTGCTCCCAAGCAGTGTTCCACTTCAATATACCACACCTGACTATATAAAGACTATATCCAGGTGTACTTATGTGCCACCTGGACTACATTTAATGGCATTCAGAGTACCAGGTCTGCCAGGAATCAAACCCAGGACTTTGGCATACCACACATGCATTCCCAACATTTGAACTACTGCCCCAGCCATGGAGTTGAGTTTTAATTCTTGCTCTTATTCTCAATTATCTGGCTTCAGAATAATAACCTGCTATTATTGACAGTTTTTCTTTTTCCACAAAAAGTTTGGGAGGAGGCAGGAAAATAGTTCAAGTGATAAAATACACATCTACCATGTATGAGGTCCTGAGTTCAGTTCATAGTATTCCACACTGTAGGATAACATTGGTTTGTCCTTTCCAACTGGCCACAAGAAGCTTAGGTTTAATGGGTGGCTCCCATCACAGTGCTCCCATTCCTCTGTGTTTATTTCTAACTTCTTTCTTTGTGTACTGTTGGCTTCTAAATATTGATTTTCTCTTGTCCTTTAAGTCCTTTGCATAGTAAGTTCAGAGCAATGTCCTTTTAGTATGGACACAAGAAGACAGTTAATACTATGTTTTTGTAACTTGGGAGTTAATTGACTCTGAATATCTACCTGTTCTCTCAATTTAAGCCTCAGTTTCCCATACTTCCTAGCACCCCAAAAGCAGGGTCCCAGTGAGGGACTGAATGGACCCAGGACAAGCTGTGAGTTATATGCTACCCTGGCATCAAAATGGGCCTGGCCGAAGTGCCATAATGATAACTATAAGTTAAGAGCTTGGTCATAGACAAATGCTGTCATGATCCAAAAGGCAATAAATAGATTCAGACCCTGCTAGGGTTACGGATGATTAATCCAGCCTGAGCACTGTAGTCTGAGTCTGTGGCGAGATTGTCCAGGAGAGTCACTCTACAAGCTCAATGTATCTCTTACTGTGTCCATACAAAATAACTAATATTAAGAAGTAGAATTAAGATGTCAATCAAGATGTTAATTAAGTTATTGGATGAAGGAAAGGAGAAAAACACCTTAAGTGGTATTTTTACTTGTGAGCAAAGGAAGGGCTTTCTTATGTTGATTTTGCTACCAAGAGGTGTAGAGCCTCTACCACAGTGCTGGAGAGTTGGAGAGAGATGAAGTAGTTGGGGAGAGATGAGAGAGTTGGAAAAAGATGAGAGAGAGAGAGACCAGGGCAGCAAGATGGGGTGCGGAGAGACTAGCAAGTGGGACAGAGGGAGAAGAATGTAGAGGAAGAATGAGGAGCAAGCTCGTGGAGAGAGAGATAGATAGAGAGAGAGAGAGAGAGAGAGAGAGAGAGACAGAGACAGAGACAGAGACAGAGACAGAGAGACAGAGAGAGAGAGAGAGAGAGGAAACAGGAATGAGGGGCAGCATGAGGCTAAAATCAGGGACTCAGAGATTGGAACAAGTGTGTGGGGAGAATAGAATAAACAGCAACTGACCAACCAACTGACTTGGCTCTCGTTTCCTGTCTGGCCAGGACATGGGCAATCAGCTGGGGGAGCAGGCTGAGACCACCAAACGCAGGCAGTGAGAGGGAGAGCCACGGGGGCTCACCCTAGTCACCACGGAGACTATACAGCACATGACCTCTCCCACCTCCAACCCCACACCAGCACCTATGTATGTGGTCCCTAAAACATTTAAATGAGGGAAATAAAAATATATCAAACTTGTTCAGTATTAGTGATTAGACATACACAAATTAAAAATAAGTAATTATAACTACTTTTGTGTCAGTATACACTAAAGGAAAAATTAAGGAGGGTTATATCATTTTATAAAACTGTATAAAATAAAAATTAATAATTGCATTCATTAAACTTATTTCCTTTATATGCTGTTATATGCAAATTCTAACTATTAGACAATGTATTATAATAATAGACAAGATTTTCTCTTACTGATGCATGTGTGTGCTCGCTCTCTGGATGTAAATTAGAAACAGTAAAATAAAAAGGGAGGCCTTTGTATTGATTACAGAGGCAATCTGGAAAAGATATAATGAATGTTAATAGTGTAATGCAAGCCTTTTAATATGAGTTCTAGATAAACTCATCAAGAAAATCACTAGAACTGCGTAGTGGCTTAGTGAAAAATAGTAAATGACTTAGTGAAAAATGTTCTCAGATCAATTATAATATATTACTGGTGAGTTTATTGGCATATATTTCTTGTAAATAAGTCAGTATTGTGTTTCAACATGAAGATATGGAATACATTTAGATAAAAAGCATTTTGACATCTTATAACATTTTCATATGGTCGGGAGCCATAGGATCAGTGTTAAAATTTAAGTGAAAATCCTGTTATCCACAAAGAAGGGCTATATAATGGAGACCTGAGATACTAAAAAATATTTTGATTGTGTCTAACTAAATCCCTATAATTATCTATTAAGTACCTACTGTTTATACTTTATTTCTGGATTAATATACATGGTTGACACAGAAAAAAAGGTATTCAGATGAACTAAATGAGAATTATTTTCCAAAACTGTTACATTAGGGATATGTGCACAGAATTTTTTTTAATACTTTACCATTTTCTCAATTAAGTATTTATAATTGATACAATCGGTCAGTGAGAAGGCATAGGGGCTGAAGCACTTGTTATCCTTGAGAATGATTCCAGTTCTACTACAGACACCACATCTTGTCCCTTGCCACAACCCTTAACACTTCCAGCAATAACCTCTATGTATAGAGTCAGGAGAAACCATGAGCACTTCTGGGTGTAGACTAATGCCACACCCCATGAGATATAGGTAACATTGTATGAGTTTAAGAATATAGTTTGTAACTTGACAACTTAACATTTTATTGTGGACTAATGGAGAAAGCATAACTCTCACACTAAGATAAACATGCTATTAGCTAAAGGTGACTTTGTTTTTCACATTTAATACTTTAAAGGTTAATTAATTTCTACCTAATTGACTTCATAAGCAGAGATTTAGCAAAAGATCTGGGAGCACATTTGAAAATATGATTGTTTTTCTTTTAAATTTCAGTATATAAAAATATTTTAAGCATTTT
Source organism: Sorex araneus (assembly GCF_027595985.1). Taxonomy (NCBI): domain Eukaryota; kingdom Metazoa; phylum Chordata; class Mammalia; order Eulipotyphla; family Soricidae; genus Sorex; species Sorex araneus. The sequence continues at coordinate 28,543,611 of NC_073311.1, forward strand.
TCTTTAAGACAATTTGAAGCACATTGTAATAGAGATATACATTGACCTTATATTTTTAAAATTTTGTGTGTCTCTACATATATTTACATGTGTATGTATGTATACGCATTATTGGTGCCCACTCAAGCAAATCGATGAGCAATGGGAAGGCAGTGATACAGTGATATAGTGATTTTATATAAATTAAAAATTCTCAATATATTTGTATAATTTTTATAAAGAAAATCTCTACCAATTTTGACTCATGGAAGGCAAGCAATAGAAACCTAAATTATTTGCTCTAGTCTCAAAAGTATTGCATGTTGAGAGTGGCAATGATTTAGTCAAAATAGTTACATGTCAATAAATTGGACAAATTAGAAAGAATCTGGGCCAGAGCGAGAGTACAATAGGTAGGGTTCTTGCCTTGCACATGGATGACCCAGGTTCTGTCCCAGCATGCCATATAATCTCCAAGACCCATCAGAAGTGATTCACTGAGCACAGAATCAGGTGTAAACCATGAACACCACCAGGTGTGTCTCCCAAACAAAAGATTAGAAGGAATCTGCAAACTCAAAAGATGATTTTTATTTTGTAAAACAATACATTAAACCAATTGATAACTATTTCTTTTTTGCACCATTCTTGTATCACTCTTAAGCTGAAAGGCATGGCAATGAAAATAGAAAGCCTCAAGGAACAAAGGAAAAATGTTATTTGCTCAATATGGTATATAAAAAGAGAAAATAGTGAAGAGATTAGATTGCTGGGGGAGGTCTTTGGCAATTTTCTCAAGCTTTTAACTTGAGGACATAAAAAAAATAACTGGAAAAAGTAGAGAATGGAAAAAGTTCAAACAAGAAAAATTAATTATAGATAAAACTTGGTGACTATAAAATTGACAAATAGAAGTTATCTAAAACTGACTGCATTGAATAGTTACTGTTAACATTAATCATGAAAAAATATATGAACTTTTACATGAAAGAAATTATAAGCAAAATGAAAATAATTTAATAAATGAGAATGTTATGAACAGAACCACACTACTAAGCTCATTTGGTAGTTTACAGAAAAGTTTAGTTGACAAGCATTTATCTCATAACTTTTAATATCCAAACAGCAAAAAAAAATGTACAGTGGAATATTATCATTAAAGAATCACCTTGCTCAAAATTGTTATGAGATAAAGAGCCCATATTAGCCCACAGCTGGTTTCACAGACATGGAACTGCTATAAATGGAGGTAATCTTTTTTATAAGCTTAGCCCATTTAAATTATTCTATAAAATCAAGAATCTATTTTTCCAACTAGGGAAAAGAGCTCCTATTAAAGTAATTTCTGGGCTTAGGATTGCTGGGGAAAGCCCCTATTTTAAAAATAATGATAGGTTAAACTTGGAAGGTAGTATCCTTTCAAAAGAAATAATAATATTTACTTACATTACCAAAACAGAATAAGTCAAATATGAACTTATATATATATATATTATGTTGATGAATATTTTAATTTAAACATGCATTCAATACTTTGTATATGGGGTTAGATTACATTATATAGACTCCTAATATCTGCATCTAAAATTTTAAAAAATATTTTGCAAAGTAATAAATTGAATCAGAAAGGTTAGATAAGAGTTCTGACTGAGGAGGTAGGATGTGATTCACACACAAAAACATACTTTTAGGTATTTTGTTTAAAACAGAAAACTTTCATTAAGTTTTAAAAGGGATAAGCACTTAGGAAGTGTCTATCCTCTTGTCTATTTGAAACATCATTCACTAGAGTAATTATTATTAGGAAATGTGCCTGATTCATTTTCTTCACATGCTAACTATACATGGCATGACATATCACAGCAATTACTGTCAGGAGAATTACTATTAAAAGAATCATTTTCTCTGCACTTAGTGTTTTCACTTAAAACAAAAAGAAAGAAAGTAGTCATTATGTGTCTATTATGGATGGATCTGTCCCAAGATATCCCCCAGTTACCTCTTTTGCTACTTTCTGGTCTCCCTGATCAAATACACTCTTCTTATACAAGACTTGCTTTATCACCTTCATTAGATAATTATTCACCATCCCAGAAAGATATACACTCTTAACCAGTTTACTTAAAGTTTGGTCATTTGATTTTACTTTCCTCGCACTATGTGGTAAAAACTAACATATGCTCTTAATGGTTTAAAAAAAATCAGTATTTTTAAAATTTCTTTACATTTCCCTCTGACTACATGCATGTGTTCGTCTGCATAAAAATATCCCAGGTTACCTGGACATGAGTCAATTTAACTTGAAAAAAAGCAGGAAAATAGTATAGTAGGTAGGGTGCCTGCCTTGCATGTTGCCAGCCTAGCTTCCATCCTCAGCATTTAGTGGAAACAATTTAGGAGAAAAAACAGGAAAATAGGGGCAGAACCTCTGAGTGACCCATTCTGGGAGCTTGTCCATGATGAACAAGCAATAAATCATACATCTATGACTAGAATATGCACGGAGTCAGATCAATCAAGTTGCTTTAGCGGAGCCACAGAAAACTTGTCTATGTGGAACTTAAAAAAGAATGTATTCATCTCTGATTGTACCAAGCATTAGGTGCATTAACAACCATTTTGTACATTATATGAAAAAATTGCCTCCACAGAATCAGTATGACCTTTAATAATACATACAGTTTTGTGTGAACTGTGTTCATGTTTTAACCCATTTTATTGTTGGTCAGGTCAAGTACATGTGAAGCAAACTTGACTCTTTCTAATCTCTCAAGTGCATGCATCTGATTCTTGGTCATACTTCTACAACAGGTATCCATCTGGTCCGCCAAGATCCACTATGAGTGATCCCTGAATGCATACCCAGGAGAAAGCCTTGAGTGTGGGTGTAGTCCAAAAATCAAATCAACAACAACAAAACGAGATAATTAAACTGAGATATAAGCCACAGGTTCACTTTCAATTTGCTTCATCTCTTCTCTCCTCTGTTTATTCCCATACCATCCCCCCCCCTCTGTGTGAGAGTGTGTGTGTGTGCCTTTTAACCTTGTATTATTTAAAAATATATTAGAATGCAAACATCATGAAGAGAGTCTTGGCTATTTTCATTGTTGAATTGTCAATTTCTATTTTAGTGACTATAGTGATTAGACGCAAATGTTAGGAATATGATAGGAGGAATGAATGTTAAGCTAAACTAGCAAATCAAATTCCAGAGAGAGATTAAGCTACAAACTTCAATAAAATTTACTAAGTTCCTTTTCAAGCTGAAGAGAGAAAATGAAAGTGGGAAATTCAGGAAATTGAAGTACTGGATTATTGTAATTTTCCAAGAAGTCTAGATATAATCAGAAAGAAAGACCACATAGCAATTTGGGCAGGGAAATTTTAATTTACAAATGTATTCATTATAACAAAAGTAGAGTCAGGGGAACAGATGAGTAAGACACTTCAAAAGAATATAGGAGTAGAAGATGTAAGGAGCAATATCAGTTAAAAAATACATAGAAAAAAATATAGGAGAAAGTTGCTTCAAAATATTCAGGGCAAAGCTACATAAGTGTCTCCCTGAGCACTGGCAAGAGTAATCGCTGAGCTCAGTTGGATGTGGCCCACAAAATAAACACACAAAACAAAACAAACAAATAAAAACGACATTGATCTTACTAAGAAAGTATTATTGACTCATTACAAAATAAGACGTTACCTTGCTGTTTTACCTAAACGCTGGCTGCCTCTGCTACTACTTTTAGGAATTTAATTTAAAGATATAAAAATGAAGTAATTGAATAACAAGAAGAAATTAGGAAAAACTTAAAATAAGAAATTAATGCTGAGAATAAGGAAATGTATTGTCTTAAATCCTAAGGAAACTGTTGACTTTGCAGTATCTAGCTGAAGCATTATGTTTCAAAGTGCCCAAGGAACTATGCCAAGAGAAATGATGGTCTCTAAACTGTAAAACTGAATTATGAAGACAACATCCATTTCAGCTCATCTGACATTCTTTGCTTTTCAAGAAGCAAATATCCTCTCTTCTTTAAATATCTGCCCAACATAATTTACTTAAGATGTATTAAGCAAAGCTTAAAATTATGCCGACTTGCAGAAGAAGGTACAGTAAAGACCTCAGAAACATTTTCACACATTAGGCAATAAAAGCAGCACAAATTTGGAGTTTCAAGGCAATTGATAAGTGACATGCTAGGTAAGATACTTTGCTGTTCACTCCAGCAGACTGGAAATGGAGGTATAATATCCTTGACAGATGTAAAGTCCTCAAGAAAGTAAATTTGACAGGATTTAATAGCAGATTGAATATGGGACTGAGGAGGGAGGAGTCAGAACCTTCAGATTCAACCTTGGATGATTGATACTTTGAGGTGTAGAATTCAAAATGAAGTAGTCTTCGAAGATTCAAAGTGAAAATTTTGGAGGATGGCAGTGACTAAAATTGTAGATGCATTAACTGAAAAATCTGAATCGATATCTAAGTGGAAATTTCCTCTTGATAACTGATGATAACAATCTTGAGCTCAGGAGACACAAATTATGATAGAGAGGTTCCGTTTTCTATAAGAATAATTTTTAAATACTGAGTACAACATCAATTCCCAGGCATATATTAGGCAATAACATAGAAACTATGCTATGGCAATTAAAAGTCAAGTGATAAGACTGTCAAATATTTGACATCCTAGAGAACAATAAGTCGTAATGATTCCCTCTTGTTCTCTTAGTATCGTCAGGAGGTGCATTTCCCAGTACTTCATTTAAAAGGCCACGACTTATGGAACACTTAGTTTATCCCAAGTGGACACATTCTCTATGTTATCTTCTTTTTTTCAATCAGAAGCATGGAAAAATCATAGCATATGTGCCCCTAGATCCAAAATACAATAGTTGTCACATTGTGGACAATGGAGTTTTAAAAATGATTTCTCATAAAGTGAATCAATAGTAAAAGGGATTGGGAATCAACATTGTTCTAATAAATCAAGAGAGATGTAAGCAATTTACAATCCTGGGTAGAAATAATTACTTCTTAAGGGCGAGGTTACTTGGGGAACTAATTTTTCTATGAGCTTGTATGTCCTCTGTGGATAAGCAGGCCCTCACACTTCTTTGATGGTTTCTATTTCGTTCCCTACAATCTATAGTCATCAACATGTTGTTATACGGGCAAAACTCAAAACTTTCACAGGAAAGGAAAATAAAGACAGCAAAAAATAAAAACATAAATAAATAAAATTTTAATTTAAAAATGTTAGATAAAAATTTGATCTAAATTTTGGGTAAAATTAAATATGCATGTTAAGATATATTTCATTATATGTATTTACATTGTATTTGATATTAAGTAAAATAAAGGTTAAAAGAAATAACATATACATTGAACAGTTTTTTAAATGACATATATTAAAGTATGACTCACATGAAAAACTTAAAATATTCAGGGAAAATATTAATGTGAGTTCATAAATTAATAGTCAAATAATCTTATAGTGCAACACTTTATATTGTAAAGAAAATAAAATTCACTTTAAATAAATAGAAAAACGCAATTGAAGAAATTATCAGAGATAGAGTCAACAAGCAGTCAACCAAGCTCCTGGAAGAAAGCAACACAGTCTCTTGCCCCCGAGCCTGGCTGTCTTTACTGGGGCCCCTCGGAGGGGATGGGTTGTGTTTCCCTCCCTGCCCCGAGCAGAACTTTGACAGTTGAATGTAAAAAACTAAAACTCGCCGAGGGGCATGTGCACTCGAGGGCTCTCCGGGCGGCTCTGTCTCACCACCCACGTTCGGTTCCCCGGAACCGCTGTGTGTGCTGTCGCTCAAGGGCAGGCGACGGAAGGAAGAAGGCCAAACTGGTTGCTCGATCAGTTTATTTCATTCTCTCTCCCTGCTTCTCTCCCGGCTCTCGGTCTCTCTCTGGATCTGTGGATCTGGCCCCCGTGGACCTAAGTTGCCCTCAATTCCTAGCACCGCTTGCCCTGGGTCCTTCTCATCCCACGTCGGGGACCCTACTTTGGGGTGCTAGGAACTGAGGGCAACTGAGGCTTAAGTGGAGAAAGCAGATGCCCGGGAGGGAATCATATTCGAGGCCAATTAATTCCCAAGTTATAAAAACATAATATTGTCTTCTTGTGTCTATACAAAACAGACATAGCTTCAAAGTAAATTATTCAAAAGGCACAAGAAGAGGAGAAAGGCAATATTAACTTATATAATATAAACTCAGTATCCTAGGAAGGTCTGACCTTGCAAATTAGCAGAGTCAGATTAAGGGAAAGCCACGGATTAACTTTTTCGGGGAAGAGAGCATGGAGAAGTGATTATAGCTAAACAAAGGGATGGGAGACATTCGGGAACACCTTGATGGGTGTGACTGGGGTAAGCCTAAACTCCGGGGAAAACTGGGACAAGCTACTTGTGGCAAGGAGGGAAAGGACAAAGTAATGTCGTCCTACAGTTGAAGACCTCCGGAACCCAGCCACAGCCATGCTCAAGGCCACTCTCCACACAGTAGGACAAACCTCACATTATGAAGGAACTGTCAGAGGAACGCAGGTGTGCGGGACCCAGGGTCGAGTTCTCCAAGGCTGCTCATGTTGGGACTGGGCCTTTTCCACTCAGATCCCCCATTTTCTAGTATCTAGGCAGTCACACCAATAACCACATCAATAGCCAACATCCAGAGACTCTAAAACCAAGCTCCCAGAAGCAACACCTAATAGCCTAGTTCTCCTTCTTGGAGAACCTAACAAGCTACAGAGAGTCTATTTCCTGCTTGGGAGATCCTGGCAAGCTCCCCGTGGCCTATTCATATTCTAAATACAATAACAGATATATACATACCTCTCGGAGATCCCAGCAAGCTACCAAGAGTATCCCACCTGCACGGCAAAGCTTGGCAAACTACCTGTGGCATATTTGATATGCCAAAAACAGTAACAATAGATCTTATTCTCCTGACCCTGAAAAAGCCTCCAATTGTTGGGAAAGATGAGTAAAGAGAGCTGAGTGTAATAGAGACATCACTGGTGCCCACTTGAGTTAATCGAGGAACAACGTGATGACAGTGATACAGAGTTAACAGGTTCATTTTAATGAGAGGTTATCAGGATAAGGAAAAATATTTAACCTAAACAAGGTAGAGATATGGAATCTTCATAAAGTCTTCTGTGTATCTAAATTTTAGTATATCAAAATAATCTCAAACTATTTCCGTTTCAAAGTAGCTTTCATTTCAAGTAAGAAAGATGAAAATTCCCAGTAATTCCTAGACCATTTAGTAATACATTTTGATCTTATGGAAACCACAGTACTCAAAAAAATTAATTATAGGTGCCTTAATCATACCTATCATAAACCATTAGTGTACATTAAAAGCAATCAAAATTTTATTTGAAAAATAGATAAAACATAAAGAATAAATAACCTTGACAATAATCTAGACATATTTACTGTTATATATTTTCTATATATGCTACATCTTTATCTCAAAATTAGTGGAGCAAATTCCCCCTATAACAATTTAAGTTATATTTAGAATACATATAGAGTATACGTATATTATTTGAATGCTTGATTCATACTTATATGTTATAAAAATGGTAAGGGTATTTGTCAAACAGAATGAGCAAAAAGTTTTGATAATACAAAGTATTTAGTTTGAATTTTAACTCTGCTTCTTAGATGTATTTTCCATCCGTTCTCAGTATCATAGACTTTAACATGTAATTGAGGATAGTTGTAATGTTAGAAACTTTGTTGACTATAAAACTGTGTTTACCTAGGGAAAGTGCTGAAGAATATCCAGAGACAATGTGGAATGAAGTTTACACAATGATGGTGATATAGTCTTGGCTGTTACATATATGAAACTCTATCTTAGCACTATTGTATTTCATCACACTTTAATAAAATTTGTGAAAAATGGAATGCATAAGAAATATTTAGCACAGTGCATGTAAAAAGGTGGAAAGTAATTTTGTTTTATTGGTATGCATATTGCTACTGAGTTGGAACTGCTTTGAATCAGAAACAGTCTTATATCATAAACTAAATAATCACTAGCATAGTTTTTGAAAAGCTACAGTCATTGAACTTCATTCATTTCCATTTTAAAGAACACTGCTTTATTTCCCCAGAAGTTTCAGTGATTATTTTCAATAATTTTTTTCAATTATGTGACAAGTAACTGGACAATAAAAATGTACATGTGGTCATGTGGTCATTGCAGTTTAATTTTTTTTGTTAATTTTCCCAGCACTTTTCACATTGCATATTCTTATCTGCTACTGCTGTCTTAATTAATTAGTCAAATGACTATTCACATAACAATAAAGATAACTCAGGGTCATAGCACATGTGGAACTTCGCTATTTACTACAACAAGATTTTCCTCTAAGGTAAGAAAAGTTGTTTTAAGTATTATTGATTTTTACTTGGAAAAAATGTCCTATTGATTTTTCTATCTAGACCTTTAACTATAGCTTTTAATACACTATTCTTGTCTATAATGACAATCAATGGAAAATCAAGTGCAGAAATAGAATGGATACAGGTAGGTAAAAGCTAAAAATCAGGCCTTTAGAAATTTAGTGTAGAACTCTATAACCCCACATACACATGTGGCATTATTTCAGTGTTACTTGTCAAATAGAAAAATTAGAATCTTCACTTTTTCAGTGTATTTTTCAGTTTAAAATAATGCAACTGAATATTTTGTTTTAGAGCTTTAATATTTTTTGAAATAGAATTTCTGGGTTTCTGCCACAAATGAAATTCAGATTATTTGGAAGGTTTTGAGTATATATGTCTCTTTTAACCAATGTTTTGTTTTAATTTTTTGTATGTTTGATTTTTAATTTTCCTATATAACAAGATATTAGCTGGTTCTATATTATTACCTTATAGAACTTGGCATCAAAATACATTTGGAAATATTATTATTCACTTTTAGCATTACCAATAACACCAAACGCTGCTGAATACATTATCTGACATTAAAGGTCAATAAAACAGTAACAACAAGTCTCACAATGAAGACGTTTCTGGTGCCACTGGAGCAAATCGATGAACAGGACCACAGTGCAGTGCAGTACATTCTTGGTATGAAAGAAATAGTGCAGTGAATAGGGTAATTGCTTTGAACATGGCTGACTTAGGTTTCATCTCTCTCCACATATGGTCTCCTGAGCACTACCAAAACTAATACCCTAGTAGAGAACCAGCAGTAAGCCCTGAGAACTGTAGGTAGGTATGCCAGGCCCAAACAGAACAAAACAAAAAATACAGTCCATCTTTTTCTCCAAAGACCTATTTGTACACAGCTAATCAGTAAGAAACTCTATAAACAATGTTTTAATCATCATTTTTTTCTCTCGCCACAAACCTTTCCTAGTTTTTTCACTTTTTATTTTCCAGTTTATATTCATACTCTCTCCCTCAATCTTCTGGCTTTCTTTCATTCGTCTCTCTCTCTCTCTCTCTCTCTCTCTCTCTCTCTCTCTCTGTCTCTCTCATCTTTCCTTTTCTCTTTCCTCCTTTTTCTTGAGCAACTTCAGTCTTCTTTAAAACAAAATTTTTTTTTCCAGGTAAAAGCCGGGGGACTAGGGAGGTACTCAACCAGGAGAACAATACCTACTTGTTTAACTGAGTTTGCCTCTCAGCATCAGATGGTCTTTAAATAGCTCTGATATTGCTCTTGTGGCCCCGGCGCACATCAGGCCTGAGAAGCAGAACAGTCAGTCTCCTCTGCCAGGCGAGGCCGGCATCAGGGGGAATGGCCCCAGGCCAACCAAGATTACACAATTTGCTTCCTAAAGGAACTGAAATCTTGAAAGGAACAATCCTTTAGGCAACGGTTAACATTTGTGTAAAATGACTCTATCAGACAACAATTATATATTTCTCTTTAATTGATTTTGACTACAATAAAATATTCTGATATTTGCATTAATATTTTAAGAGATAGCTACTGACTGATGAATACTACTCTATATCTTAACAGATTTTTATTTAGTTTGTGTATCACAGAACTTTCTCTGTATTAAAGCATGCATTCCTTCCCTCTCCTGATATTATTACAATGATCGAGAGTATACCAACTCTAATTTGGGTGCTCATGTATTGGCTCGTGGTGCTTCTCAGGGATCATACTCCTTTACTTGTGGGGATTCTCATGTACTTCCTGAGGATCTCATTTCATAGTTGTGGTGCCCGGGATTGCTAGGAATTTGCACTATGTGCTGTGGTCCACATCTTTTAGTTAGTTGAAATTTTTGCTGAGCCATAATCCAAAAGGGTCATAATGCTCACGCATAACTGACCAAAGTGCCTTTCTTGTGACAAATGAGATTGTAGAAAAACAACAAATCTACCAAAAGAAAAGCAGCAGAGCACCAGCACTCAGGATTCAGCTTGCAGTCTAATGCTTGTAAGACAGGAGCTTTGGCCACTAAGCCATACCCCGGTCTCCCAGAAAAATTAAGTAACATCACTTAACTACTGAAAATGTTAAGATTTATTTAGAATCCTTCAATTACCTATATGTCATATATATGTTTATATACACATATATATGCATATATATGAATGAATACACACATTACATATATATAGTGTGTTCTATAATGTATGCATTTGATTCATGAGGAATTTTATTTTCAGATATTGATCACTGCCTGAAAGAAGAAAAATAACCTAATAAATGGATGATTAATAAGCTATTCATCTGTAACATACAGAATTTGTTATCATTCATAATATCAAAAATTCTTAAGGAATAATTCAAGTGATGCCACAAATATATTGGGAAAAAAGATTTAAATTTATGCTTTAATATTTTTGTTGTTAAAACAATAAAGCTAAATTTATAATATAAAACATATGTTATATATTTTAAAAATAAGAAAACAGATATTATTAAAACTGTTATTTTATTTGTTGTATTTTAATATATATGGTTACTTTTGTCCCATTCTTATATTTGTATCTATCACTTTTACATGGTTTAAAAATTCTTTTTGTTTGTTTTGTTTTTCTTTTTGGGTCATACCTGGCGATGCACAGAGGTTACTCCTGGCTTTTGCACTCAGAAATCACTCTTGATAGTGCTTGGGGTACCATATGGAATGCTGGGAATTGAACCCGGGTCGGCCGCATGCAAGGCAAATGCCCTACTCACTGTGCTATAGCTCCACCCCCACAGCATTTAAAAATTTTAAACCCAACAGTGCTGGGTCATTCTCAGTTGTGTGAAAATGGGGCTCACGAGTTCAGTACTTGTGAACAGTGGACTATCTGATATATATTTTTTTAGGAGAGGAACATATATCATGCTATGCTGTAAATCAAACTTAGATTCCTGCATATATAAGGCATGTGCATTACCACTTTTACTACCTTTCTTGTCCACATATTATGTTTACTGATAATAAAAAGTATGTAAATTGCCAGAATTTATAGTATAGAATTATCAGTAATCAGATTCCAAGCTATATTTAATTAGTGTTACACTTTAACTTATAATGGGTTTCCAATATGTGCTTCAAGTGGTAGAAGCACGTGTTTTACATGGGAGTTCCCTGACATTGTTTGGATCTCAGGCTTTGCCAGTTATAGTTCACAAAAATAAAAATTCAATAAACTTTTTTTCGAATATATAGCATACATAATTTATGTTAATTAGCAAGCAATTTGCAAAATTAGGTAATCACAGTACAATGTGTAATTTGGAATATGATATAGTAGAAATTCAGTCTTAAGTGAGACACAAACACTTGAATGATCTTTAAAAGTATGTATCTGCTTCTCTATAATTTCCTTTTGACTAACTCAGGGAAAACAGTAAGACAACTCAGAACCCACTATAGAGTGAAGATTACATTATAACTTTTGTACAAGTTTTATCATTCTATTTGGAAACATGGTGTGGGAGGGCAAGAGAATGTCAGAAGAGATGTTAAAGGAACTTATTTTCCAAAAGCAAAGTTGTAAGTTAATAAATATATTACTTAAGTAATAATTTATTTGCTTTGCTCAAAAAAGAGAATATTACAAGTAGGCCCAAAGTAAAAAAAAAAAATTGTTAGTAGTAATCCATATCTCTGGTCATTTCCTCCCATTGTCGTCTAAGTCAATGAAACAAATACATTTTAAAAAGCATGTTGTACAAAGACAACTTTGTTTTTCACCTGGCCAGTGAAACTGAAAAAATGACAATCAGAACTACAGCTTTTCAGACAACCTTGAGGCAATTTTGGTTTCAAGCATAAAAAAAAAATAAGTTGTCTTTCTCCTATTCTGCTTCTGTTATTGCTGATAATGCCGCAAAGCTACTGTACATCAAAGATAGCCTCTAAAGGAGACTGTTAGATAGCATTCAGTGATAAAACTCCAATTTTTTTATCTATTCTTCAGAAACACAGAACTCTGGAACCACTAGCCTAGTGATTTTTATAATGTTATGACAAGTATTGTCATTTAAATTAAAATAACACTAAAAGGTTTATCTTTGAAAGCCTCATCACTAAGAATCAACCTTAAATCCCAAAATCTTCAACCTCATAAATCCTTACCTAAAGCAAAGCAGTAATCCATTCAAACTTAAAATATTATTGATTAGACATACCACTCACATAAAACCATTCTGTTTTTCCACATTACATTTTCTTTAATATATTCTGGTGCTTCATTTCCAGTTCTTTGTCAAAAGAAAAATTTTAGAAAAGAAATAAAAGAAGTATAATGAGAATCATTATTTTGTTGATCTTCATTTTCCACAGATTCTCTTCTATTCTCTGACTTGATTTTAAAATGAATATCATTTTATTAAAAAAATACATGGTAACTAGGAACACATCTGTTTTGCTACAAGTTTTGTGGTACTTAGAGACATAAAGATGGCTTTGTGCTCAAAAAATGCCTCCAAGGAAAAGATTTTCCAAAGTTTCTTGGAATGTTCAAGAATTCACCTACTGACCAATATTACAACCATATTATTTTGGGCTGTGTTTTTATTTACTTTTTGGGTGACACCTGACAAAGTTTATGGGTAACTCCAGGTTGTTCACTCAGGTATTATTCCTGAAGGATGCGGGAGACAATCTGGGATGCCAGGGATGTATCCATGATCAGCCATGGGCAAGGTAAATACCCTACCCACTGTCCAATCTCTCCAAAATCCTAAATTCCCATTAAATTATTACTTTGGATCTATCAGTTCATATTGAACCAACTTCAGCAGTCCTGGTGGGTCTGGAGCCATTCTCAATGACACTTGTCCTGGCCTGATAGATGAGACAATAAGTTCTGCCACTTAGGTCTGATGATGCGTTGGGGCCACCAGAGCAATGCCAGAGATATTTAGAGACCATCCGATATGTCTGATGGTCTCAAGCTCATGGTCTCAAATAGTTAGGTATTGCTCTTATAGTTGAGTATATTTCCAGTCCTCAAGCTATCAAATGAAAATTTTAAAGCAGACAGACCAAACTTGAACAAGAAAAAGGAAGGAAAAAAAAAGAGAGAAAACTAAATAAAGCCAGCAGAGGGGAAGAAAGAATATGCATATTAAAAAGTGGAAGAGAAGATTATGCATATAAAATAGCAAAGTAGTCAAGATGTGTGGAGGGAGGAGATGAAAAAGAAGATACAGCATTGTTTATAGAAGTTCTTACTCTGTAGCTGTTTAGAGGTTGGTCATATGAGAGAGAAAGAAAAGAAGAAAGAAAGAAAGAAAGAAAGAAAGAAAGAAAGAAAGAAAGAAAGAAAGAAAGAAAGAAAGAAAGAAAGAAAGAAAGAAAGAAAGAAAGAAAGAAAGAAAGAAAGAAAGAAAGAAAGAAAGAAGAAAGAAACAAACAGAGAAAGAGAGAGCGAGAAAGAAAAGAAAGAAAGAAAGAAAGAAAGAAAGAAAGAAAGAAAGAAAGAAACAGAGAAAGAGAGAGAGAGAAAGAAAGAAAGAAAGAAAGAAAGAAAGAAAGAAAGAAAGAAAGAAAGAAAGAAAGAAAGAAAGAAAGAAAGAAAGAAAGAAAGAAAGAAAGAAAGAAAGAAAGAAAGAAAGAAAGAAAGAAAGAAAGAAAGAGGGGGAAGGGAAGGGCCTAACGGAGTTCAGGGCTTGCCCCGAGCTCTGTACCCAGGAATCACTCCTGGTGGTGGTGGTGCCCAGAAGCAGCAGCTACCCCAGGAAGTCACATTCACATTCTAGAAAAGTTTATCGTGTAATAAACTATTAACCAGATCCTTTGCATTATACAAAAGCTTTAAAATGTTTCTCAGTTAAGATTCACTTTGACACAGCTAAAACTCATCAGTATTTCTGCTACAGGGCATGGCTGTTGTCATCAGCTACACTACCTTGTACTGTGTACTGAAGGGTTACTTAGCAGAAAAGAATGTGTGATTCAAGCTTTTCAGAAGCATTTTGATCATAAAAGATGTGGAAATTGCTCTTTGCAAATATTTGGTGTCTATTACATTTTAATAAATGCCATAGTACATGAAGGATCTGATCATTTAAGTATAGGCTCAAGATTTATGTGATGAGTAGAAATTGTATACTAAGAAAAATCTTCTTAAGAAAATTTTATATTGAGGCTGGAGCAAATAGCACAACGAGAAGGGTATTTGCTTTGAACGCAGCTAACCCGGGTTCAATTCCCAGTATGACATACGATCCCCTAAGCATCGCCAGTGGTGATTCCTGAGTGCAGAGTCAGGAGTAACCCCTGTGCATTGCCGGGTGTGACCCAAAAAGTGAAGAAAAAAATATGAGTATAGTATGTTCCAGTAAATATTTATAAATGCTGAAATCAAAACTTTTCATGGGACAAAATTTATTTTCTTTATATTTTCAATGCACTGGAGCGATAGCATAGTGGTAGAGCATTTGCCTTGCATGTGGCCATTCCGGGTTCGATTCCTCTGCCCCTCTTGGTGAGCTCAGCAGGCTACCAAGAGTATCTCGCTCACACAACAGAGCCTGGCAAGATACCCATGGTGTATTCAATATGCCAAAAACAGTAACAACAAGCCTGAAAATAGAGACATTACTGGTGCCTGCTTGAGCAAATTGATGAGCAATGGGATGACAGTGACAATAATATTTTCAATAATGTTAAATCGTAAAAATTTACCTTTGTAAAAACTAAACCCCAGGCACTAGCCAGCTTTCACTCATGGCTTGTATTTTGTTGGCTCAAGGTCTAGGGAAGAAAATGCATATTGAATGGTGAGATTATTCAAATCTACACTATGTTTTGATGAAATTTTCTAGTCTGAAAGTCATTTGTAAGAATCTCTGCCAGTCACTTGCCACATTCAAATTTAATTTTAATCAGAAGTGTTTTTTTTTCTTAATTTAGTGTCAAATAAAGGAACTTAACTATTTGACAAATTGTGCCCAGTTCCATTACTATTTTTACATGCATGACATTCTGAACTTTCTTAGATATTTGAAGAATACTTTTTAAGAACTTGAAATAGTTTTCTATGAAAACATACACATGCATTTCCAGGGTTGTAAGACAGTTGTCGAGCACTTGCATTGAATGTGTGAAACTATTTAATCCCTGACAGTGTAGAAAAATAAAGATACTTATTTATGTCTAAATATCTAAAAATAAGAGGATCATGTTACATGGTAGTTACTTTCAGGCTTTAGTAGCAAAATTTAAATATCAAATTTAAAAAATATATTTATATTTTTAAAGTGTAAATATACAGATATTTTTTAAGTATCTGTATCAGTATAGAAATTCAGCTATAGAAGCAGACATTCTGGGTAAAAATCAGTAATTTCACTGTTACTACAAGATTTTGTACAGATTACCTAAAATCTTTATATCAATATATTTATATTTCTGAATGCAGCAATTATGTGTACCTCGGTTGAGAACTCAACATGACAATCGACCTGGCACCTGAACTGCGCAGGAGGAAGAGAGTGGCATGGAATATCTTCAAGAGCTTTGAAGAAATGGTTAAGTGGAAGAAGAACCTCCAGCTTGGGGCACATGTTTTTGACTCCACCGTTCTTCCTGCACTAACATATGCCTCAGAGACCTGGGCCCTACTCAAACAAGATGAGAACGCTATTCGGGTATCCCAAAGCGGAATCGAAAGAGCTATGCTTGGAATATCATGTTTCACTCAAGTGAGAGAAGGAATCTGGAGTTCAGACCTCCATCGTCGATGATCAAGAATCAAGGACGCTGTCTTGTTTGCCAAGGCATCAAAGATCAGATGGGCCGGACACGTAATGCGATTTAGAGATGACTGCTGAACTAGAGCTGTCACCGAGTGGATTCCATGGGACATCAAAAGACCACATGGCCACCCATTTATGAGATGGTCAGACTTCTTCATCAAGACCCCGAATGAATGGTTTGAGGCTCTTCCTGTTCCTGGAGCAAGTAGATACCATTGGGCTACACTAGCACGCAACAGGAATGAGTGGAGATGTTACTGGCACCCCCTCGAACAAATTGACAACGTGATGACAAGTGATACAAGTGATTTATATCCAACTGGATATTCATAAGTTTCTTTTGAGTTGATCTATTTGAAAACCAGAAGAGGGACTAATCAAAAGGAAACATTATGAAGTTGGTTTCTTTACATTATCAGGAAGGATCCTCTCATACCGTGTTCCTTCACTACTTGCTCTGGGTAAACAAAATAACATAC
Source organism: Sorex araneus (assembly GCF_027595985.1). Taxonomy (NCBI): domain Eukaryota; kingdom Metazoa; phylum Chordata; class Mammalia; order Eulipotyphla; family Soricidae; genus Sorex; species Sorex araneus. Next base: position 28,560,285 of record NC_073311.1, read on the forward strand.
TCACTTCCACTGAGTCACTCCTATAATTTTTAGTTTTGAAAATGAGACTATAGAGATAAACTTGTATTCAATTGAATTTAATATGTTTTGATCAATATTGATATGCTTCATCTTAGTCATGGGAATAGTCATGCAGATAAGCTCTCATCGGCCAGCGTCCAGATCTCCCAGCTGCTTCTCCTGGAAGGGAGCATAAAAATGAGGCCCCCATAACCATGCCACTGGACTCCCTGTCAGGCTGTTTTCACTTGGGGTGCCCCAGAAAGGGGGGCAAGTGAGAGCCCTGCCCACCCCAAGGGACCCACCCCAGCAGCCGACCTCCATAATCCAACCACTGCCACACTCCAGGCTGCTTTCCACACACTCAGGCTGAACTTCACATATAAGTGAAGATATTCCTAATCCGTGCAGCCATGTGACACATCATAAGAGACTCCCTACTCATTTTCCATAATTATCACACCATATTTGATTGGAGGCAAGATGGCGCCAATGCCGCCCTAACCCCTCGAGCTCTCTCGAACTTGGCTCACAGTATCACCTTAAAAAACACCTGGCTTAGCACGCCAGGGATGGAACTCTACACGTGATGCCTGCTGGAATTCTACGCCTGATTCCTGATGGACATCGCAGGCGGTTTTGCAAGATTCAGACAGAAAGACATCACTGGGGCACAGAGAAACCACTATGGCGGCCACAGAGTCACTGCCTGCCCCGGCTGGGCTGAGTTGCAGTGCCATTGGTTATAGAGCCATGATGGCAGTGCCCACAGTGGCTCATTCACTGTGGGGGTACTTCCAGCCAACCACCGGGTGACCTGGGTCTCAGTGCAGGTGTTCAACCTGGCATAGACTCTCTGAGATAGGGTATTGTTCTGCCAGCTGCTCAACTGTAGGATAATATAGCTTCAGGTAGCTTAGGTTTATTTGGGTTACTTCCATCACAGTGCTCCCATTCTTCTGTTTATTTGTAACTTCTTTCTTTGTGTTCTATTAACATAAATATTGTTTTTCTCTTCTCCTTGAGTCCGTTGCATAGTTTATTCAGTGCAATGTCCTTTTTGTATGGGCACAGGAAGACAGTAATAAATGCTATGCTTTTGTAACCTGGGAGTCATTTGACTCTACATATTTTCTTCCTGAGCTTCTGTTCTCTTGACCTAAGCCTCAGATGCCCTTACTTCCTAGCACCCCCAAAGGCAGAGTCTCAATGAAGGGATGGGATGGACCCAGGGCAAGTGGTAAGCTATGTGCTCTGGCATCGAGATGGGCCTGGCCAAAGTGCCTAATGCTTAACTATAAATTAAGAGCTTGGTCTTGGACAGATGCTGTCATGCTCCAAAAAGGAATAACTAGATTCAGACCCTGCTAGGGTTAGGAATGGTTAATCTGGCCTGAGCTGTGGCAAGATGTTGCCAGGAGAGCTGCCCTACAAGCCTCAGTCTATTTCTTACTGTGTCCATACAAAAATGACTAGTATTAAGAGGCTGATTGAGTTTTTGGACTGAGGAAAGGAGAAAAATACCTTAAGAGGTATTTTGCCTGCAAGCAGTCAGGAAGAGCTTTGGGATACCTCTAGGTGGTGTTTCCTTTGAACCTGGTGGGCCCTCAGGAAGGGTTTTCTGATGTAGATTTTGGTGCATATAGTTTGGGGCCAGAGAGACAAGTAGAGGTGGAGAGACCAGTGAGAAGGAAGGAGAATCTATTGAGCAGGGATCAAGGAATAAGCAGCTAGGAAGGAAAACTCCTGAGAGGACACAGAGAGAGCCCTGAATATTGTTTTTAAAAACATAAGAATGTTTGGGGCTGGAGCAATAGCACAGGGGACCCGGGTTCAATTCCCAACATCCCATATGGTCTTCTGAGTGCCGCCAGGGGTAACTCATGCAGAGATAGGAGTGACCCCTGTACATCGCCGGGTGTGACCCAAAAAGCAAAAAAAAAAAAAAAAGAAAAGAAAAGGAAAGAAATAAAAGAAACTGTATCTTTAGAAGATATAAGGGAAAAAAAACTTCAATTGGATAATTAGTAATGGCTATTTCAAGTGTAGAGATAGAACAAAAGAACATTATCATCTAACTAAAACCTGTGAATTATTTGCCTGAGAGAGGATCAAAGTATTCTACTCACGGGTTATTTTAACTTTTATGCTAATGACTGTATTTCTAACATTATATGATGCACTTATAATTATAAAAGGATATAGGTATTTATTACATATAAATTCTATAGCAAGATTAAAAATAGAAATAATTTCTTTTTAAATGCCATATTTATAAACTTGTTTCATGTTAGATATTCCAATGATTTGGCTGTTGTTTCCAAATTAAAATCTTTATAAATAAAAATTTACAGCATTGCTGCTGATGTGCAAATATTCTCTATCACCTTGTCATTATGACAATTTAAAAATAAATTGTAAAATAAATCCTTGCAATTTTCACAAAATATAAAGCCCACATTTTCAAATGCAAACATTACCACCAAAAAATGTTGTGAAAATTCTGAGGCATATATATATATATATATATATATATATGTAATTAAAATATGTACATAAACATTATGCACATTTTTTTGTCTGGTTAGTTACATGCATTTTACATTATATAAATTGTAACACAATTACTTATATATGAATCATGTTTAATCTTATTTTATCTTCATTGCAGACTGCAAGCTCTTTTGTCTTTATAAGAAAAAAACTTCAAGACATAAATAATCTAAAACAAATATTATGGCAAATTTTCAGGATTATGCTACAAATATTTACAATGCTTAGTACTGAACACAGGTCTTGAAATCTAGATCCAGGCTCTTCCCATTATAAAGAATGACCTGCACTAAATTATCTTTCTGAGTAATCTGTTGATACCATTTAGTCAGGCACCACTGGGGAATCGACCTACTGAAATTTCAAAAAGTGAAAATTGATTCTATGGTCCCAAAGAAACAGTTATTTTAATAACTTTTGATAAAAATCATCAGGAAGACTATTAATACTTCCAGTCCTCTTAGAAGGAAGCCACTAGAGGGAATTTACTTTTATCTTGGTGATTCACAGGATCCATTTTGAGCATCCATTACTATACCCTGTAGTAATACCTTGCCTGTCAAACTGTCAGTTTTCAAGGTCTGACATCACCCTGCTCACATCTAAAGAGCTTCTGCTCTGATTCCTCTCAGTGACTCTGGGTCACAGCACTGATGACTGAGGCTTTTAAAGATTCTATGTAAAGTCAACTCAATTTCGTCAGCTTTAATTAAGGCTACTCTATCAGACCAGTGGTTTTCAACTCTGACTGCATTTATAAATGACTGCATATGGTCTTTCTATTTTAATTAGGTACCTGTTCTCAGGTTTCACATCAGGAAGAGATTCCGATTTACATTACCTGGATTAGGACTACAATATTGGTTTTCTTAAAATGTTCTTTAAGAGTTTTGTACTTTTCTTTGCAGAAAGATTTATAAAAGTAGGAAACAACTCTAAAGCATTATTGTTGCTGTTATTATTATTATTATTGTTATTGTTATTATTATTATTACTAGCATGAGGACGGGGAGAAAAATAAACCCAGGGATATTCTGAGGCTACTCCCTGACAGTTCAGGCAAGAGGAGAACCTTGTAGTACTGGGGATGTAACCTGGGCTCATACATACAAAACCCACTGATCACTAATAGATCTTTACATATGAAGTGTGTTATTTTCACAACTTAAAGAATAAATATGTTTCTGAATGAAGTTATAAACCCTAAAAATCAATTATTTTTTAGCTTTGTTTGTTTTTAATATATTTAACTTAATGTGTGTTAAAATATTACATTAATGTATTAATTTTCTAATTAAATATTTGTTATATAGAAACACATACACACACACTCCTCTCATAATTTGAAGTTTGCAAAAAGTTTCCCATATGCATATATATAAGATCTATGATTTTATATATATATAAAATAAAGGGAAGAACTAGAGCAGATAAATATGGAGACAGGCTATAAAGACATTTAAAACTCATTTCATAAAAAGACCATAGAGATTGAAGTTTAAGAACAGAACTTTCAGAGACGAGCATTTAATAGGCAGACAGAGGAATAGGATTCTGTAAGGAGACAAAAATAAATGGAATGTAAAAGACAAATCAAGGGAGACTGATGTTAGACACCTCCGCAGCAGAATGTTTTCAAATCATGTGTAGTCAGGAGTGTCTAATGTAGAACTGGAGGAACTGTTCAAGTGAAGTTGTAGAGGTTAGCAGCCAGACTGCAGTGCTGAGGAATAATAGCATATGAAGTTTTGGGATTTAAAAAAAAATGATTACTTGTATTCACAGGCTTTCAATCATCTAGTTTCTTTGAAGAAAGTATGCGGCCATTCTAAGAGGCCTGCTGAATAAAACAAAAATGCTTGACTCTGTTTCATTCAGATTTTATACTTAATCATCCTATTTTCTGTTGAAAAACTTTCAGTTTCTCCTTCTCTGTCACCAAGCTCCTAATGGGGTATTGTGTTTCAGATGCAAACTGGCAATTAGTACCAATTTCTTAAATTTTATATGTAAAAATCCCAATTAATATCTATATAGCTCATAATAAAAAGTTATTAAAATATGAATTATAGACTATTTTTCTTTTATTTACTTATATCATTAGAAAGTGAGATCAAATACTACTTCTTCTCATTCAGAATCACTGTCACTGTCACTGTCATCCCGTTGCTCATTCAGAATACCAGCATTTAAAATCACTGTTAATACAGGGCCAGAGCAATAATATAGTGGGTAAAGCACTTGCCTTTATGAGGCTGACCTGGGTTCCATCTCCTGAATCATTTATGGTCTCTTGTGTCTACAAAGGCAGGAGTAATCCCAGAGTACTACAAAATATGGTCCCTAAAGCATAATGAAAATAATAAATAAAATATTAAAGTATATAAATCTTTGGAAACACTGTGTAACCTACAAAAAACGTTCAAAAGTTTGTATATTTTTGTGCTCAATAGGAACAAAAGAATATTTTTTCATTTTTCATAGTGTTTTGTACAAGTATTCATTTTTATTGACTAGATCACCTACATAGGTAAAAATAGGACTGATATTGAAAAATGTAATGTTATTGTTAAATTATTTATGTTAAAAAACTTTCTTCATGTTAGAAAGTAAATGATTACAAATATAAAATACAAGATTCTTGTTCTTCTCTCAAAACTCAAGAGAGTAAAATTTTTCAATGCTTAATTATTTTTCTCCCTTCCTTAAAATAATATCATATTTTATCATATTAAATTTGTGCTGATTTCCTATCTAGTGAGTTTTCAGCTTACTCTGATACATATTTTACTTACACATTAGTCAACTGGTTTTATAAAGATGGGAATTGCAAAAATTAAAAGTGAAACACTTGGTTTCCACCTTACATACAAAAAAGTAAACAAAAGTAAACAAATGACCAATTTTCCATCTAGTAAACAAATTTCAGAAAATGACACCAACATATTTAGAAGCTAGGCAGGAAAACAAGACTCACTTTGGCTCACTGGTATGAAATCCCCCCTGTGGTCACATATGCTAAAGGATCCTACTGGCTCACCAATTCTATCATTACTGCCTAGCTATGAAGGCATAATTCATAAACTATTCAATTCACCAACAGTCATACTGCCCTGTTTACTTTTTTGCTTTAAATAATTTTTAATATTTATCCAAAGACAGTGCACTGATTGCTATTCTTTAAAACACAAAGCAAGTCTTCAGAATTCTCCCAATATTCAGCTTTGACCTTATCTGTTGACCTCTTAGTGATTCTTGAAATATGAGAATATTATTTCACTTTAGGACCCTTGAGGACTGGAGTGATAGCACAGCGGGTAGGGTTTGCCTTGCATGCAGCCAATCCGGGTTTGATTCCTCCATCCCTTTCAGAGAGCCCGGCAAGCTACCAAGAGTATCCTGCCCGCAGAGCAGAGCCTGGCAAGCTACTCATGGCATATTCCGATATGCCAAAAACAGTAACAATAATGAAGAAGTTACTGGTGCCCATTTGAGCAAATCGATAAGCAATGGGGTGACAGCGCTACAGTGCAGGACCCTTGAGATGATGTTCCTTGAGCCTTCAGTTTAATGTTCCTTTTGTGTTTCAGTGACATAAAATGTCACTAACTCTACCAAAGCTTTCTATTTTTCTATGACTATGACTTTAAGGAGATGTTTATCTCTTGCTTATGTCTATCTTTCCTTCTAAACATAGATTCTATGAAAACAGAAAATTTGAGCAAATCATAGGTTGTTTAAGATGATTTGACCTATGTTGTAGGCTAGCTATAAATATTGTTGAATAAATAAATTTGTGCTAACACACAACACGCTATATTTTTAATTTACTTTAACAACATTTCAGGGGTTGAATTATGTTATTTAAAGTTAACAACTGGAACATTATAATGTATTGATTCTTAGAAGAAATACATTCACAGATTATTTTATATGATCCTCAACACTCAAATAGATTTAAATGTACTGACTTTTACAAATGAAGAAAATGGGGATAAGAGGGGTTAAATAACTTCAGGACACTTCTCTATTTAGTTCTTGGGACCAGAAATAAATTTCAGATTTGTTGGATATTTCTATAGAGTTTTCTATATATCTAAGCTCCAAGACCAATATTTAATTGTTTTGAATTCAGTGCAATACAAAAGATACATAAAGCATAAAGGTTAGAAATATTATTATGTATTTTTCCAGAGAAGACCATATTTTTAAAAGCACATTCTTTAAATAACATTTTCTGAGTGAAAACTGACAGAGAACAACAACAATTAGTTTAGGCAATATTTCTGGTAAAGAAGAAATGCCATTTTTATTGCTACGGTACACAGAAGTTAAATTAATAACCTTGCATTTTATCCTGAATAAGATTGATATTACTGGATGTTATAGAAAACTACTGTGTATAATTTATGAATTATACAATTCTATATTATGTTACTTTCATTTCTTTCTTTTTCTGTGACTGCAAATTTAGAACTATTAGATTCCAAGACATCAGTAACAAATAAGAAAACTACCTTACTTGTTATACATGCGCAAGCACTGTTTTTCTGGTGGGTGATACATCATTCTCATGGGAGTATTTGTACATTCTGTTTTCAAGATGTTGGTAATTTATTTCAGATCTTCCTTAGCATATTTATTTAAATAAAATTATGAGAAAGGATCTATTTCTCATCAAGGAAAAAAATACACACTGCTTAGAATGTTATGTGATATATGTTGGTTCTCTCTGTATATACATATACTGCATTTATTACACAGGCAATAGTCTTGCCATGTCTTTTAGGATTTAGGATTCATTATAAATTTTTCAACTGCAACCTCTCCAAAAACTATGTCAAATCTAAATAGGTTGCTATTGATGCGATTAAAATTACACACTATGTCTAGAAATGGTACACATCAGAGAGCTTCATTTAAGTAGGCAAAAATATTATAACAATTACTTCACAGGGTATATTTCCAATTTTGGCAGAATATGAGATTCTCCTTTCTGCATGTTATATTTGAACGGAAAGCTTATATAAATTATTCTCTGACAATTGATTTAGTTAAGTTTTCTTTTAATTATAAATGATGGTTTTAAGATACCATCATGTAAATTCACTCACAAAATGCACACATACATCTTACATACTTGTCTGCTTATTGAATATTAAGCTGGGCCTAGGATCAAAGGACAAATAATGAATTATCAATCCTCTAAAGATGTCTATTGCTAGTAAGACAAGTGACAGAATAAACAACTACCATATAGCTTTGTCATCCACATAATGACTGTTAATAATAATCATAGATGTATTTTACACACATATATATTCTGCTTCATCTAATTATAGAGTTCCAGATATAAATTAGTAAATTCCCATATGCAAACATTTTTAAAGGTTAATATTAATTGAGGTATGAGAGATAAATATTCATTCACCCTTAGATCAGGGCAAAAAAGGAACTTAATACACACACTTCTTCCAAAATCTAATATATTAAAGGAACGTTTTTCTTAAAAATTCAGCCAACTTCCACTGGTTATGCCTGAATTTCACATGTGTGCTGTAGTTAAGATTTGGTTTATAAGAAGAGAATGCATATGTGAAGAGAATATAAAAATAATTCTCAGTGCATTATAAATACTGATAGCAGATTTTAAAAAATTATCTGATGACAATGAGCATGTTTTCATATACTCATTATTAGCTTTCTTTATGTAATTTTTTTCAAATACTTTACTCAATTTCTATTGAATTTTCATTTTATTATTGGATTCTGGAATCTTTACCCAAATTATATAAATATCAATTCTCTGTCAGATATTTTTGTGAATTTTTCTAGGGTTGTGGCGGGAAGGGGGCAGAGGAAGGGTCATACCTGGTATTGCTCAGGGTTTACCCCTGGCTCTATTTCAGAAATTGATTCTGGCAGATTTTAGGAACATAAGAAGTTCCAGAGACTGAATAGGAGTCATCTGTAAGCAAGGAAAGCACTCCCTTTACTGTACTATCTCTGACCCATGTTTCATATTTTTTTAAGTTTTGGTTAGTGGATCACAAGTGTCAATGCACCAGGCTTTCTCCTAATTCTGTGCTCAAAGATCACTCCTAGCAATGCTCAGGGGACCACATAGAGTATCAGGTCAGTCAAGGCAAGTCAATGTTACCCGCTGTACCATTTCTCCAGCTCATTTTTGTGTGTGTGAATGTTAAAGCCTGTCTTAGCTATTGATTTTCTTAACCTAAAAATGGATTATATATGTATGTATATAATATATATACATATATTACATATGTATGCATATAATATATACACATTTATATATACACTATACACACACATACATACATATTTCTACTAAAAGTGACTTCTAGCTAAAAACTTAAACTTTTCTCTCTGCATACCATAAAGAAGAATGAGCTTGTCTTAACTTTATGATCATGAGGTTATATGTTAAATAACACTAGTATTTTCCAAATATCTTTATAATGCATATTCTGTAACTTAGATTACTACAATTTTTCATTTTGCCATATAAGACAAGTGAGTTTTAAGCTCTAAATCATAACAGTATGTTGATACTGGACTCTGGAAATGCTTATAACTTCAGATCACTTGCAAAATATACATGTATCTCACTTTCCTGGTCCGTGAAATAGATGTAAGTTCATGCAGTTATTGTAAAAATTATATGAAGTGAACATATTTAAAAAGTCTAGAGAAGATTATTGAACACAGAGAAAAAATATATAAAAATTGCATTTCTTTGTTTACTATTTTACTCTATTTTCCAAATCACAAAGCAGGTATAGAGAAATTCCAGAGATTCTAAAATCTATATAGTCAATCAGAATGTTCGTAATTGTCTGTGCATTTCATTGATGTAAAATTCCATGCATCTTTCTAAGTACTTCATTCCACCCCTACTAAATATACTTTTCTTACCCATTCCTCTGTCAAAAACTCAACATTGGGGCTGGAGCAATAGCACAGCGGGTAGGGTGTTTGCCTTGCACGCGGCCAACCCGGGTTCTAATCCCAGCATCCCATATGGTCCCCTGAGCACCGCCAGGGGTAATTCCTGAGTGCAGAGCCAGGAGTAACCCCTGTGCATCGTCTGGTGTGACCCAAAAACCAAAAAAAAAAACAAAACTCAACATTAATGAGATCTAAATTAAATTTGATGTGTCTGTGAAGATAAATAAAGCTAGAGTCATACTCAACATCATTCTAATTTGCATGAATTTAAATTTAAGATCATAAAGGTGTGATGAACTCTAAACCCTGATACAAATATTTGATTTTTATCCCCCTAGTGAAACCACTTTCACATTCTCTTAAATACTCTCTCAGGTGAACTGTTATTCTAATATATTATTTTCTCCATTTTTACTCAGACTCTGAAAGAAGTGTCTGTTGGTTATAGGGAAAACTACAAGAAGTAACAAAGCTCTTTATATTCTTTAAACTTAACTTCAGAACACCAATTATTTCTGTAAAAACATCACTCTGAACACCAATTATTTCTATATCTGGATCTATATGTTCCTGTTAATTTTTTTTGAAGTTGGTGACCTGTCCACTAACTTATCAAAGTAAGCCTCCACTGTGTTCTGAACTTCATATTCTAGTATCAATTTATAAAATTCTCTTCTATACATGCCCTCTTTCTCATATCATTAGATTTTCCCATTGCACAGAATTATTTCCAATAAAAAAATCTTAATTGAAAAGTCTTTATGGTTTTTCAAGTTACTTCTCGATTATCTGTCACAAGAAACTATTCAAACCATTATCTGTATTTCTTTAGCTTTCATTATTGAAAATGTATCAATCATGATTCTTATCAACATTTGCTACTTTTTGAGTTTTTGGATGATACCCACTAGTGCTCTGGGCTTACTCCTGATTCTGCTCAGTTATTCTTGATAGTGCTGGTGGGACTACATGTGGTGCCAGACATCAAAGCCAGTTTGACATTTCATTCCTATTATCAGAAACTACCTTTGAATGTGTATTCGAATTTGAACTTCACCAAGTCTAACTGACATTCCTTAAACCATATGTAATTTAAAAGAGATAATTATTTAATACTTCTACTTAATTCCTTAGTAATTAACTAATTGATAAGACATCAATTTTGCTTGTGTATTTATCTCTGTAAACTTGTGGATTTTGCTTGCTCATGATATTGATCCCAAACTCTAACTTTGGAACTAGAACTACTTATTTTTATTTTATTAAATTGAAATATCCTGACCTTGATCTATAATATTATGCAAGTACAGTCATAGTACACATAATAATATACATCAGAATTTTCCATTTTATAATCTGTGTCACTGTAGCACTGTCGTCCTGTTGTTCATCAATTTGCTCGAGAAGGCACCAGTGATGTTTCTATTGTGAGACTTGTTACTGTTTTTGGCATATCAAATACACCATGGGTAGCTTACCAGGCTCTGCTGAGTGGGTGGGATACTCTTGGTAGCTTGCTGGGCTCTCACAGAGGGGTGGAAAAATCAAACCCGGGTCAGCTGCATGCAAGGCAAATGCCCTACATGCTGAGCTATCTTAAAATCAACAGCAAAAATCTTTGTATTTTTTTTTTTGCTGTGCCATGTTATAATCAACAGCAAAAATCTTTTCCCATCACCTTCTACCACACAATTATTCTCATTTACCACATTTTATTCCCTTCCCATTTGATGATCATTGTTATGTTCTCATAATATAAATGCTTGCCTTTTTGTATTGTTGTGTTCATTGTATTTACTTATTTTATAAATATTTCAGGTATGTGTTCAATAAAATTGTGTAGGCCATATGCCAAATGCATTCGGTAGCCATGAGCTGCTTTTCCACATCAGCCTGCAGTTACCTCCAACAGGAGGCATGAAGGAGGAAACAGGAACACCAAGTTCGTTGGTGATAAGTGACGGTTTATCCCAATCTCTGTCCCCATTCCAGGCTCACACGCCTCTCATCCAGTGTCCTACTGTCTCTCATGTCTCTCATGATAGTCTCCCCGTCCCCCTGTCTTGCAGCCTTAGTCATTGACCCAATCCCCCAGAGCTCAGGGTGTGATTGTACATATGTAAAGCCCTTCCTGCCAGATAAGCTCTTCTGAAACAAAGATGTCATCCTGATAGAACAGTCCCAGGGTAGAATTTCATCTGAGGGTCTCCTTTCATTAGTTCATAACCATTTAAACAATCATCATAATTCTACTTCTTAATATTAGTCATTTTGTATGGACACAGTAAGAGATATACTAAGTTTAAAGGGGGGATCTTCTGGGGACATCTGGCTACAGATTCCAGACTACAGTCCTCAGGCCAGATTAATACTTCCTAACACCAGTAGGGTACTTGTCCAATTCTTTCTTTTTGGGTCATGACAGAGTTTATCTACGACCATGCTCTTAACTTATTATAAGTTTTTATTATTATAATTTTTTTCTCTTTTTGGGTCACACCCAGCGATGCACAAGGGTTACTTCTGGCTTTTCACTCAGGAATTACTCCTGGCGGTGCTCAGGAGACCATATGGGATGCTGGGAATCGAACCCGGGTCAGCCCCATCCAAGGCAAAAGCCCTACCTGCTGTACTATCACTCCAGGACCTGTATTATAAGTTTTATGGCACTTAGCATGTTCTGTTTTGATACCAGGTAGCTTAGAGTTTTTCCTGGGTCCATTCAAATCCCTTCAACAAGACCCTCCTTTTGGGATACTAGGAACTAAGGGCAACAAAGGGCAACTTAATTTAAGTCAAGTATATATGACAGATGCTCAGGAGTAAATATTATTCAGAGTCAATTAACTCCCAAGTTACAAAAGCATAGAATTAATTTTCTGTGTCTATACAAAAAGGACATTGCTCTGAAGTAAACTATACAAAGGACAATGGAAAGAGAAAAGTGATATTTCACTTACATACACAAAATCCAGAGTTCATTATTCTACTTTTCAGGTATAAATGTGTATGCTTCAGTTTTGTGACTTGTGTTTGGGACTGTAAAATATTGTTCAACCATCTTTTCTTCTCTCAAGTGCACTGAGTATTTTTGCAATTGTAAGTTTTTTTTTCATTTTAGAGGCCACAGTGGTAGTTCTTTTTTTTTTTCTTTTGAGGGGGTTGTTGCCTGGTGCTAGGCTACCATCTGTACTATCGCTCAGGTCCCATACTGGCAGTTCTTTGGGCTTACTCATGCTTTGTACCCAGGGATCACTTCTGCCAGTACTCTGGAGACCGGTATGGGGTACTGGGGATCAAATCTAGAATGTCCCCTTGCAATGCCAGCACTCTATCCTCTATACTATCTCTCCAGCCCTAACACCTGTAATTTTTTCAACTCTTGTTAGCAATATCTCCATTTCTTTAAGACCATATTTTTCTATGGTTTTGTCTTGCTCTTGAATTTAGAACAATTTGTCTTCCACTAAAGAGAAGAGAATGGGATAGATACAATATTTGAAGAGTGTTTAAGGGGCCAGAGAGAGAGCAGAGGGGTGAGACTTTTGTCTTGCATGGGACAGATCCAGGTTGATATCAGGAATTGCATATGGTTCCCAAAGCACCACTAGGAGTAATTCCTGATTAGAGAATCAGAAATTAGCCCTGAGCACTATAGGGTAGGGTTCCCAAATAATAATTGAGTAGTTTACATATGAAAAACACATTAATGATACAAATATTATTGCAAAGGAAATAACATTTAATATATTGTAAAACTGCATGTACATATTGAGCATCTCTATGGAGAAAGAAGAAAGTGCTGAAAGTGCTGAGAAAGAAGAAACTGCACTCTAATATTTCAATTTTGAGTAGTCAGGCTTCCCAACTGTCTTAGTGTCATTGATCTTAGAGCATTGTAGGATCCAGCTATGTAAGACACCCCATGGCCACTGAGAACAGATGGCAATTTTGACTAAATGAAATTACCCAGTAGAACCTCTCCCACAACTCAGCAAGAAAAAGTTGGCAAAACCCCTATCCCTGTCTTACTCCTGGGGAGAAAAAAAGTAAATAAAGCATTATAAATTCAATATTCATAACTTTATGATAGCTTGCAGTGGAATAAATTTAGTCTTAGCAGGATGATAGGGCAGATGGTACCCTGAATATGCTAGAAACTTTAAGGCTGATGAGAATAAGGGGTCAGTCAAGATATGCATCTGTACAAGATGAAGAGCTACAACAGACAGATTAGAAACAGAAAGAGATTATATTTTTCCCATGGAATAATAAAAATAGAGCATAGCTATAATTGGAATTTTACACACACAATTCCAGGGAAGTCTCAGAGAAACTCTGATTCATACCTATGATCTTGTTGAGGACTGGTGAGACCCTCAAAAATATGGTTAATGAAGAATGAGAGAAGTTGAGCAGTTATGGAAAATTGATGTGAAGTTTTCTAAAAATTCAAAATGGATTACTCTTTGACCCATAAAGCACACAGTATTTATCCAAAAGAATAGAAAGTAGGATCTCCTAGAGACACCCCATGTTTATTTGGAGTATTAAAATATTTAAGTTATGTGAGTCATCTAAATGTTCATCATCGGATGAGTCAGTACAGAAAATATGGTATAAATATGCAATAACATTCTTTCATTTGAAAATAAATACAAATTAGTTTTTTAAAGCTAAATTTAAAAAAATATATTTAAAATAAATATAAATTCCTGGGCAAGAGAGACACTAAAGGAGTAATGTGCTTTTCTTGCATGTGACCATTGCAGCTTGATACCTAGAAATGTAATGGTCCGTAAGCAAGTCCAGGAGTTATCTCTGAGCACAGAACCAGGAGAAATTCCTGAATAATGTGTGTGTATGTTCTAAATTCCAAAACAACAACAAAAAGGAAATTATATTATGTGCAATAGCATGAATGAACATTTTGGATAACAGGTAAAATTAGTCACTCATAGAAGGAAGAAATGCATAAATTCTCCTATAAGAAGTATATTTAATATTAAACTCACAGAAGCATTGAGTAAAATTTCCACAGGCTAGGTAACTGGTGAATAACTCTTGGAGAGGTAGGAAGTTTCAGTCATAAAGTATAGATCATCTCTATGCTTGTCGTTATAGTTCACAATACAATAATATGTACTTACAAATCAATTACCAATAATAAATTATATTAATATATTTACATGTTTATCATTAAGAATAAATAAAGGATAATGATATAAGCACAATCATTTAAAAATAATACATTGGATTATCACATTCAGAAGGTAGTTCTTGATTCACGAAAAGACAAAATTTAGGGCCATGGGAACAAGGATGGTCTTTCAATAGAGTCCTGCATGGATTTCTCACCCAAGACACAATGAAGCATACAGAGTGTATATTACATGACTCTTGGAGTTAATATATATTATGGATAAAGAGGGGTATGAAATAGAATTGAACACTACAGAAAAAGAAACTGTAACATTTGTATAATACAAGTGCAATAATCACTTGTAATGACTTTCAGGTCAATCTTGGGCCCTATAGAGGGGAGATCATTGCCCCATGGCAGTGTATTGTACATCGCTGCTTTGAATTACTTCTAAATATGGTTTCCTGTGGAAGGATTGTGAGATAGAAGTAAGTCTGCAGTTGAACTATGCTCTGAAGAAATGACAGTCAAAAATGTCTGTGAACAGCCAGCAATGAAGAGTCCAGGCCTACAGGTACCGCAAGCCGGAGAATGCTCTTGACCCCAGACCGGGCCAACAACACCGAAGTGCCAGATGGAGAAGGTGGGTTTGCTGCCAACCCACCTTCTCCAGATGGAGTCCAGGCAACACTGAGCTTCTACTAACATGGCTCCGGTATGTGGGACTGGGATATCTCTCCAAACCGCACAGCTTTTCCTGATATACAAAAAATACGCTCTGGGGGCTAGAGTGATAACACAGCGGGTAGGGCATTTGCCTTGCACTTGGCCAACTCAGGTTAAATTCCCAGCATCCCATATGGTCTCCCGAGCATCACCAGTAAGGATTCCTGAGTGCAAAGCCAGGAGTAACCCCTGAGCATTGCCGGGTGTGACCCAAAAAGCAAAAAACAAAAACAAAAACAAAAAATGCTCAGGAATGGCTCCGCCCCGCCCTGAGCTGCCATTATCCAAGAGGCACAGAAACCAATCTCAGAATGCAGCAGCTGCTGGCTGGCAGATAAACTCCTGGAGTGTGAACTAAGCTACGGCCCCATGCAACCCCGGGAGGGAATGAGTTTCCGTTCCTTGGCCTTTTCCCCTTTGCAGCAGCATGGCGACTGCCACAGTTCAAAACCAATTGGACAGAGAGGTAGGAGCTTGCAGTGATGAAGCATGGGGAATCTCGAGGTGGGGGTCGGGGCAGAACCAGCCCTGCCTTTTGCCCAAATGAGACCCTGAGCCGCTGCTCCCGATCAGCTCCTCCACTCCTGACCAGCCATGATCCCAGAGGCACACAAACCAATCTCGGAATGCAGCAGCTGCTGGCAGAAATACCTCTGGACTTAATGCCAGAATCCCAGAACTGGGTGGCCACGTTCTCGACCGTTCAACATCATATGTTCTTTGTTATCAACAATAGAAAACGTACGATCTAATGATGCCATTTCGAGAGGTCTGACTATTGGGGAAAAATCTCCAAGTAATGCTAGTGAGTTTTCTGTCGAAAATTGAATGTAATCAAAGTAAGGGGAGAGTAAAGTGAAAATCATCTGCCACACAGTGGGAGGAGGGGTTTGCTGGGGTTCTTGGTAGTGGAACATGTGCACTTGTGAAGGGAAGAGTGTTTGAATATTGTGTGACTGAGACTTGATCCTGAAAGCCCTATAACTGATCTCACGGTAACTCAATTAAAAAAATAAACTATTTTTAAAAAAGTCTGTGAAAACACATATAAAAGTTTAAATGCTCACTGGAAAGAGACTTACAAGGCACATAATAAGGTTTTTCTCAATTTTCTTTGTTTCATGTACTTATTCATGTCTGACCCCCGAGTGGCGTTCAGGTGTCTACTTTCAGTGACACTTGACACGGGATTATGGGTGTGGTACTGCTCACATCATATGGTGCCACAGAACATCTGAACACCCCAGTAGTGCTCAGGGTCATCTTTCACTGCATTCAGCGATGCATTAGGGGCTTGTGGTGCCAATAATTAATCAGGGTTTGGCACATGTGTTCTAATGATTGTGCTTTATACTTGTTCCTGTTTTAAAATATGATTTGTCTATGTAGTCACATTGAGACATTAATTTATTGATACATTTAATGAAAGTAAGGAGTTCACCTTTATTTTTCTAGTAATAGTATCTGTGTCGATAATTGTTTCCCTCTAAAAACTTTTTAAATAAATCGGGTTAAAAATTTGGAGAAAAAAATCACGACAAATTTTATGAGTTAAAAAGTAAATTAATAACTGAAAAATTTTAACAAACCTCTTTTATTTGAAGGTGATATTGATTTTATCATCTATGAAGGAAATTAGGGATTGTATGTTAGAAATAGAAGTTAACCATTTTGTTGATAATATTTTGATTATATATATTGCTAATAGTAATTTTATGTAGGATGGAGCGATAGCACAGTGGGTAGGGCATTTCCCTTGCATGCAGCTGACCTGGGTTTGATTCCTCCGACCCTCTCAGAGAACCTAGCATGCTACCGAGAGTATCCCGCCCGCAAGGCAGAGCCTGGCAATACCCTTGTGATGTATTCGATATGCCAAAAACAGTAACAATGCCACACAATGGAGAAGTTACTGGTGCCCGCTTGAGCAAATCAATGAACAACAGGATGACAGCGTTACAGTGCTACATAGTAGTTTTATAAAGTAATTGGATAATAATAACACTAAAACCCAAAAAAAGTTACAAGTAATATTATAGTAAAATAAATTATTTGTTTTTTGTCAGCTTTCAATTGATTACATATGATCTAAAGACTCTATATTGGAAAGAATTAATAGAGTTTAAGTTATTTCATCCTTATATTTGAATTTTGTTTCTGACATTAAAGGTAGTGTGTTTTGACAACTTTTTTTGTTTTTCTCTTTTGACAAAATCATTAATGTTTGAGAGGCTTAGCTACCCATTACTCTTGCTATGTTTCTCAACTGGAGCTTATAAAAGTTTTTATGAGAGCAGAAGTAATATACAAACAGTGAAACAAGGAGAAACCATTAATAATGTAGCTTGTATATCCTACCAATTATTTTCAAATAAATGGGCAGAAAATCAAATTGAACACTTCACATCTTTCCACCTCTTTCTTCGTTCGTGTTAAATCTATATAATTGTTTCCATAAACAAAGATACATATATACTTCAATTATTCTATGTCAACTAGTTGTTTTTCTGCCATTATTACACCATACATTGTAGAAATAACTTTTCTTATATGTTTAAAATATATTAACATAAGAATGTGACAAATATCAAAAGCTTTATTAAAAGTCAAGATTCATCAGTAAAACATTTCTTTACAATTTTCAAATGACTAAATCTGTATAAAAGTGAGGCTACAATAATTGTAAAGATATTTTGGTGCATTATTAGAAAATTGGCACTACATCTCAGTTTTGCAATAATTATAGAAATATTTTACTACCAGTTTTTGAAAGCTTTGCGTCTTTCCCCTTCATTAATGATAAATTTAAGTGAGGTTCTACATTGAAGTTCTTTGTTCTATATATGTGCACAGTAAGTCAAAACACGGAAAGCCTGGGTCACATTAAGAAGATATTTCAAGACCAAAAAATCATGCAGATGATGAGGCCCTTGCCTTTCACACAACCATTCCTTTTCGATTTCCATACCATATACTGTTCTTCCAGAACTGCCATTGTCAGGGGTAATCCCTCAGTATAGGAACTAGCCCTGAGTGCTGAAGTTTGAAGTTCAAAAACAATCAAAAAAGTAATGTACAATAACTAGTATATAAAGTATTGTAAATTAGTAAATGCATAATATATGTTAATAAATTGTTCATAATTAGAATGATGACTATAATGGAAGAGTTCTCTCAATGACTACACACACACACACACACACACACACACACACACTCAGTCTTTAAGAGAAAGCCTTCGAGAGGAGCCTGAGCTGGTGTTTATGTTCTCACTGTGCTCCAGCACATGTTTTACCTGCACCTGCGCTCTTTACAGGTGTACCGGGGCTTTTTCTGCCTTTGGAGAAATTGGCATTCTCTCTCGAGTGAATTACTCTCTCCCTTTTTTCTCCCTCCTTCCCTTTCCTCAAAAAGTTCTCAAATGGGGCTGGAGTGATAGCACAGTGGATAGGGCATTTTTCTTGCACCCAGCCAACCCGAGTTCAATTCACAGCATCTCATATGGAGCACCACCAGGAGTAAATCCTTAGTGCAAAGCCAGGAGTAACCCCTGTACATCTCCAGTGTGACCCAAAGGAAAAAAAAAGTTCTCAAATAAAATCTTTTTCAAACCTCACTGCTCATTTCCTCCTGAAATTCTCATCTTTGAAAAGGACAAGGACCTGAAAAACTGGGTAAGTACTAAGCCTAGCTTTCTCTTCCTGCAAAGAGTAACTCCTCATTCCAGTTGAATCCACAGCTCCCCAAGAAATCAGGTGGTGGAGATTAATTCCCATGCCAAGAAGGTCAAGTGGGCATCAGGTGTGGTTTGAAGGACAGCCAGCAGGACTATCAGGACTCTGATCTGTGCCATCAAGGAGCTCATCATAGATTTTATCAGTACTAGCCTTCCCAGACTCTCCCGGAGTAGCAGAGGTGAATCAGGAGAACGTGGTCAACCCTCTGCTCTCTGCTTCACATAAGCCATCTGTGGAGGCCCACAGGCTTTATGCTTGGCGAGCCAGCCAGGAGATTGCAGTGAAAACAAAAATTACACACACACAAAAGGAAAGAGGTAATCTGTGAAAATATGTTGTGAAAATCTTAATGCTTCTCTTGACTAGGATCCACAGCAGATGTATATATTGCATTTCTTGTAAGTCATAGAGTTTTTAATAAAAATTAATTTAATAAAATTTGTAAAAAGTAAAAGCCGTTGCAAAACATGATCAAGGCAGAATAGCCATCGTTTCTTAGAGGTTAACATACAAGGCATAGTGCACACACTTTGTAAATCCCAGCGTTATATCTATATCTTTCCATTTATATAAGAGTAATGGATTAGCTTATTTTTTCTAAACCTCCATTGATTTTATATGTATTCCAAAGCTATGGTCGTCATACTGAACTCCAGTTTTAGCCTTTCCTTATTGATCTTCTGATATCTAAATAACATTGGTTATGGGGTTTCTCCTTAAATACTACAATTCTCATAAGCTTGTTTATATGAGTCTACTGTACAGAAATTACTGTTTTTAAAACTATCCACAATAAGCTAGATGTTGAGCTTAAAAAGAAGAATATTGGGGGGAGTGATAGCACAGCGGATAGGGCATTTACTTTCTATGCGTCTAACCTGAGTTCAATCTCCAGCATCCCATATTGTCCCCCAAGCACTGCCAGGAGTAATTCCTGAGTGCAGAGCCAGGAGCAACCCCTGAGCATCACTGGGTGTGACCCAAAAAGCAAAAAAAAAAAGAATATTTTATAATCAATGATATTTTCATCTAATAAATATTAGAAAACAAACTTTTTTTAACTTACATTTGTTTTCTCATATTCATTATTAATCTCCTCAAACTTTATAGCATATTAATGATAAATATTTAACTGAGTTTGATTGGCATGTGGATTAATGTATGAAATTCTGTATACAAGATGGAATACAACATTTTCTTGGAAACTGAATAAATCCTTTGAGAAGTTATGTACTCTAAATTGCCAAATGGTAACATAAGGATTTGACACTATATATATATGTATATATATATATACATATATACAGATATGTATAGAATGGATTAAAACGTTATAGAACTATTTAGTAGAGATTATTTGAAAATTTCTCTCAGTTTATAGTACCATGAAATCTTTATGAAGAATATCTTTTGGTATTGCCCTTCATATAGCTGAGCATTTTTGCAAATGGAATGAGAACAAAATCACAGGTATCCTGAAAAAATGATAATTAAATTTTACTAAATTCAATTTCTCATCAGTTTAAAAATGACTGGAATACTTGGGAGTAGAAATCAGATTTCCTGATTCCTGTCAAGAGACAAAAATCACACTTAGAAATATCACAATATTTATCTTTCGAAGAGTGATAGACATATCAAATATCATCTTCCACTCATATCTCTTACATATTTTTTCCAGTTCTTATTATCATCGAAAAATTTTTCTTTTTCAAAAATTAAGAAATTTACACATATTTAAATAAAAAATTGTTATCTTACCCTAAATAAAATTGATTCTGTACTTGGAGAATTGAAAAGAAAATGATGATCACAAGATTATAATGACAAAATAATGATAATGCAAATTTATCGTAAATAAAGTATCACTCTTTATAACACTGTTGTCCCATTGTTGATTTGCTTGAGCGGGCACCAGTTACGTTTTCATTGTGAGATTTGTTGTTACTGTTTTTGGCATATTGAATATGCCACTGGTAGCTTGCCAGGCTCTGTCGTGCGGGCTCCATACTCTCGGTAGCTTGCTGGGCTCTCCAAGAGGGAGGAGGAATAGAACTTGGGTCAGCCGTGTGCAAGGCAAATGCCCTACACTCTGTGCTATTGCTCCAGTCCAGCTAATAATAAATGCCAAGGATAGAGATGTAGTGCTTAAATTAGGCTCCTTACCTCATATGTGACCCCTGTACTATTTCTGGCACCAAATATGCTTTCCTGAGTTTCCTGATCCCTAGCACAAAGCAGGGAACAACTTCTGCACACTTACTCATGAAACTCAAAAACCAAAATTATACAGTAGTAATTAGGGTTATCTAGAAACATTTTGTAAAACTATCAGTCATGCTTCACATTTTGTCAGCTAAAAAATATGAAGCATGATTGATAGTCGTACATCTTTTATTTCCTTTCCTATTTCATTGAAAGATGCACCATAATCTATCTAATTAAAGCTCTATTCTTGATTATGGAAATCCTGGCCCTAATTTTTACTAGTAGTATAATGACTGTATCTTTACTAACTTGTCCAGTACATTGACATTATGTCCTGAAGTGGTGACTCTGCATGACAGTTGAATCTGGTTTTGTATGTGGTGGGGTAAGTCTGCGCTATGTTGACCAAAATGCTCAATTCCTTAAATGTAAATTACCTTTCACAAAGATGAAAGAATAATCCGTTTTTTAAAACAAAAGGTCATAAATCAATTGACCCACATGTCTCAGGGGAGAAAGTATGCCCTTGATTAGAAAAACATGCAAAGGAAAAGAGGCAGTAACCTTATAGTTAATGGGCAGGATAGCATTTATCAGCCATATTAATTGCTAATAAATATGTAAAAATTATTTAACCTCATTCAAAATAGATTAGTGGCATATTAAAATGATTTTTACCATATACCACTAAAACATTGTAAGTACTACGGTTCTTCTTTGTGGTTGAGAAGCATATAATAACAATATTATTGCAGTTTATATTACAGAAGCTATACATAACTATGATCACTACATTTATATTGAACTTTCTTCAAACAAAGAATATTCTTTGGAAAAATATCTAATACTTTAAAAAGCAGCTACCTCGTGAAACACATGCCAAAACTATGTACAGTTGGGATATATGCCGGGAAGTCTGTTGATTTATGTATGAGTGCCACCTAAGTTCATTTCAATCACATTTAGTTTATTCACTTGGTTTCATTCTGAAGGAATGAATTCATTCAGATCATTTTGTCTGTGGTTGAGAAAATTGAACTCTAACAGATTGCAGTCCCAGAAGAAATTGCCTAGTGTTAGAGCTGCAAGTAATTGCTAAACTCCCACGTGCCTCAGGGGAGAAAGTATGTCCTTGATTAGAAAAACATGCAAAGAAAAAGAGGCAGTAAGCTTATAGTTAATGGGCAAGATAGCATTCTCCGTTAAGTGCTTTAGAGCAACAAGGCACACTCTTCTACATTTTTACTAACTAGAGGATTAAATTATACTGCAAAGGAAGTGTTAAAATTCTAATCATTATTAAGTAGGGATTCTATAAGTCCTTATTAATATATAGCACCATTAGAGTCAAGTAACATAGATAAATAAATTAATATAAGGACTTACTTACTTTAATATAATTCTACATTATATATTTTCAACAACACTGCTACAGATTAAATACAATAGTTTATTATTAATTGTGATGGATCCCATACCTATAAAATCTATATGATGCAGTAATATAAACACTTAGATTTTTTTTTTCTTTTTTGTATTTTATTTTTTTATTTTTTATTTTTTATTTATTTTTTTTGTTTGAAAACCTATGAGAAACCTTTTATTTTATTTTATTTTATTTTTTTTTAATAATTTATTTATTTTTAATTAGAGAATCACCGTGAGGGTACAGTTACAGATTTATACACTTTTGTGCTTATACTTCCCTCATACAAAGTTCGGGAACCCATTCCTCCACCAGTGCCCATTCTCCACCACCCGTAAACCCAGCGTCCCTCCCACCCTCCCCAATCCCATCTCCCCCCCAACCCACCCTGCCACTGTGGCAGGGCATTCCCTTCTGTTCTCTCTCTCTAATTAGCTGTTGTGGTTTGCAATAAAGGTGTTGAGAAAACACTTAGATTTTTTTTTTAACCAAGGAACATCATTTCCATATCTTTTCAGTAGGAAAAATGGAAATATATTCTTATATATCCTTTAGCAATGTTTAGATTTCTGCCATAATTTCTAAATTAACTTAGGTCATAGAGAATAAATATTGGCTCAATATCACGCAATATATTGACTAAAGCAAAGTTCATTTTAGGATATATGTATATATATATTAATGCAAGTACATGTATTAGATGTGTGTTTGTGGATGTGCACACACACATGTGCTTAGATATTTATTTACAAAAGCATACTTTTTCTCTAGTCTCTTCTAAAATATTGTAACAAAACACAGTGAGGAACAAAGTAATAGAAGATAAAAACAAAACACAAAGTTCATCAACAAATGTTCCACTGTTGTTCAGATAAGTAAAACAAAACACAAAAAGTTTATTTGACATCATAAAATTATATTACCTAAGTATATGACATATATGTAGTATATTTGAATAAACTTTATAATGCATATAAATTTTCAATTAAGAAAGCACTAGGATGAAACTAGCTTTTTTTTTTTCTGTTTGGGTCACACCTGGCGATGCACAGGGGTTACTCCTGGCTCTGCACTCAGGAATCACTCCTGGCGGTGCTCAGGGGACCATATAGGATGCTGGGAATCAAACCCGGGTCGACCTCGTGCAAGGCAAACACCCTACATGCTGTACTATTGCTCCAGCCCCCAAGATGAAACTAGCTTTTCTATTATACATAGCCATGTTTACAGCAGTTTAAAAATAAATGAAGAAAACAATATTGATAATGATAGAAACTTTTCTATTATTTTTTTCTCACTTTAGTGTTTAAAGTTATTGTTTTGGGTGACCACACCCAGTGATGCTCAGGGATCACTCAGGATTGTGGCACTCTATCTATTGCTGGAGATTGATCACTGGTAGCTCAGGTGCAAGGCAAGAACCTTATGTACTGTACTATCCCCAGACTACCAAATCATGTAAGTTTTTTATATGTACATACACTAACATGTAAAAATTTGTTTAGTGGCATATATCCTTTGCCTATAAGTTAATTAAAGCATATATATACACACAGAAATTTCTGATAAAGCAAATAAACCCTGTTGGTGGTAGTGCACTATGCTCTGAAAAACTGACTTTTAACAAAACTGGATACTATTTAAATGAAATAGTCTTATGATGACATTGTTTTGAGATAGGTTAAAAAATACTGATGAAAGCATAACAATAGTTGCATATGGAGGGATTATATTTACAGTCAGTGTCAGAAGTAAAGATATTTTTGAAATAATTAGAAATTGTATCACAGTAACTCTAACCTATTTTAATAACATGTAAAGCAATAACTTTTCTCAATATCCTAATATTTTTTCAATTAATTTTGGCTAAACTGCTATTTTTATTGTAGATACAATACTTAGGATAATGCATATTTAAAGATAACATTTTAATTTTCATAAGATATAAATATTGAGTATTATTAATATTATGGAATGTTCCCAGTGGTGTACAACAGGCAAAATTACAGAATAAAATTTATCAAAGCACAATGGAAAGTCTTACAAATTTTAAATAAAAGAAGAAAATGTTAATAAAAAACATGAACATTCTATTGTTCGATAGGTTTACAGATGAGTCAAGATCAGCTGTTGTAATCTTGGATAACTTCTATCCATTTTATAAGTCATGAACATTTAACATTTTAAAGTAAAAATACATGCAATACAAAAATGAAGAATTATAGCAACTGATTAAATTTCAAAGATAAATTATTTGGTTATTTTGTGCTATATTATTTAGCTTACATACATTGAGTCCTAACTATTGTAAACCCTGCTTTAAGTACTGAGATGTAATCAATAGTTCAAATCAATAGTTACAGAATTTATGACTGATTTAGAAAAGGTAAGTACTGAGATGTTCTAGACGCAAGTGTTTCAGGAAATACTTCTGTTTGTCAACTCCAAGTGCAGTGTGGAATATGTTATAGATATGTAGAAAGGTGCAGATATTTTCTCTTGACCCACCAAATAGATTTAAGTCTGATAACTTTAATTTTGTTCTGGGATTTTATGGAATACAGCTAAAAAAAGTTGATGTTTTCTAGAATTGTTAAGTGTTCTGAAACAAGAGTTTCGCTGGCATAGACTTCAAATACTGGCACATAGGTCTTCTAAGATTTTAACTTCCTTACTGTAAACCTGTTTTGCTTACACTCTAGTGTGGATTGCATAATTTTTAATTAAAAAGTTGAATTATATCGTTTTTTAAAATTTTTGGGTCGCACCTGGCAATGCATAGAGGTTACTCCTGGCTCATGCACTCAGGAATTGCTCCTGGCAGTGCTCAGGGGACCATATGGGAAGCTGGGAATTAAACCCGGGTCGGCCACATGGAAGGCAAATACCTTACCTGCCGTGATATTGCTCCAGCCCTGAATTATATCTTGAGGAAGTATTTTTAACTACTTAAACATGATACAAACTCTGATTTACCTTGCATTAATAACTGTAATAATCCAACTCAAAACACAAAGGTACAGAATAGGTAAAAAAATTCATAAATTTAAAAATTAAAATGCATACCAATTTCAAAGAGACTGGAGCAATAGCACAGTGGGAAGGGCATTTGCCTTGCACACGGCTGACCCTGGTTCAATCCTTCCATCCCTCTTAGAGAGCCCGGCAAGCTACTGAGAATATATCTCCCACACAGCAAAGCCTGGCAAGCTACCCGTGGGGTATTCGATATGCCAAAAACAGTAACAAGTCTCAGATATGGAGACATTACTGGTGCCCGCTCGAGCAAATTGATGAACAATGGGACAAGAGTGCAGTGCAATGCTATATATATATATATATATATATATATATATATATATATAATCAATGACCTATAATATATAACATATATAATATGTAATTTTCTAAACTTTGAGAAGATGTCATGCTATAGAAAATGATAATTTTCTCAAACTATTTATATAAGAAATTAAATGGATAATTTTGAAGTGTAAAATTAAACAAAATGCATGGAAATGCAATGTTTTCTCAAATTTTGTCACCAAACATACATGCACATATTTCAAGTCTATTCATATGAAAATAGTCCATTCTTTTTATATACAAAGTGTTATCATACGTGCAATGTGCATGTGTAAGAACTTCTTTCTCTCTCTATCTACATATATCGATATTCAAGCAAACCTTAGATATCATACAGATTTAATTCCACATAAACACAATATTGTGAATGTCATACCAAAATGAGTAAAAAGATAATGTATTGATAAAAAGTGTTACCTACTCTCTGAACCACCAGCATGTTCTTTTCTTTTTATTAGTGGCAGTTCTTTCCTCAATGTTGAACCCTGACTGACCAAGAAAATTGTTGCTTCTGTTCCTGTGGTCAGACCCTAAGTAACAATGCCGTTTGTCACATTCTTTGGCTCTTTTCTCAAAAGATTTATTCATAGCATACAATGTTTGCTAGAATTTTGCCCATAGTTGAATTTCTTCTAAAGTTGGTGTCAGTCCTCTCAAAATATATTCTTGCTTTAATATTCTAAATCTATTAGTGCTACTTTAATAATGTTCACAACATCTATACAGGAACAGATTCCATTGTTTTCCTTACTCTCCATAAGAATCCCTCATCTCTTAAAGATTTGTCATGACATTGTGTGAATTAAGTCACATTTTCAAACTCCATTTCTAATTTTCCTGCCAGTCCAACTACATCTGCAGCTTACTTTATGCCTTGAACTTAAAATCTACTTCTTCTAAACTCCTGCTGTTATTTCTATCGCCTTTCAAAAGTCACAATTGTCCTTAGGTGTTTCTAGAATGGAAAAGTCCTTTCTGTGCCTTAATTTTTCTGTCCCAAATCCATGAAAACAATCATAATCTGCTGTATTCTTACAGCATGTACTATTTTTGTTTAATTGGGGCTCTCCATTGATGCTTACTAACCCAGAGATCACTCCGGATGATATCTGGCTTGGAAATGTGGGTCAGAAAATTTGGTACCCAGGTCTCGTTATGCTGCACTTGTGATAGCTAGGCTTAGCATTACTAGTAGCCGTGAGAGCCAAAACATGATATTCATGTAGTACCAAGATTGTTTATAATGGACCTCATGTGACCACACAGTTCGAAACTGATGTTTCATGTAGACTAGTATATTTTCTACTCTTTTGATATGTCTCCCCAACATTATATTTATTACATAATAAGTAAAAATTAGTTCTTGATCCAAAAGCTAATAGGAAATTGTCTTTTGTTTTTATGAGCCATAACCAGTAATGCTCATGGATTATTCCTTGTTCTGTGCTCAGGGATCACTCCTGATAATGCTCAGGGAACCATATATTGTGCCAGGAAATGGGATCACTTCATATAATGCAAATACATTACCTGCTTTACTATTTCTCTAGTCTTTGACCTATGAGTGGCTGAATAGATTCCATATTAGCAGGGTTGGAAGCAACATTAACCTCCTTTACTTCTCCATCAGAGCCTTCAAGTGACCATGTGTGCTATAAGCAAATATAGTATTCATAAAGAAATATTTTTGTCTAAGTATTAGCTCAAAGGTATAGATTGCAACCAAACACTTCTTCAAAGAAGAAACAGACATCCACACAAAAACGTGTTCATAATCACTGATTATCAGGGAGACGCAAAGCATAATGGCCATGATACATTCCTAGGAAGTCCAGAAATGGGACCCAGCATATGCCTTGTATGCATGAGGATCTGCATTTGATCACCTGCATTGCATGGCCCTTGAGCACTACCAGTTGTGACTTTGCTGTTCTCCAGCACCAGTAGGCCTGAGCTGTGTTGCTTTGCTGATACTTTAGCATTTAACAATCTGGTCCAGCTGGCTGAATGTCAGTAGGATTGGTCCTGAGGCTCTATAGTACCATAAACTTTTTCTCAATAGCCAAGATTTGGAAAAGACCACGTGCCCAATAATTGATTGTGGGAGTAACTGTGGTATGTATACATAATGAAATAATACTAAGCTACAAGAAAAGATGGAATCGAACCTATAGCTAAAACATAGATGGAGCTAGAGGGTGTACTGTTAAGGAAAATAATTCAGAAGGAGAAGGACAAGTGCCAAATAATTTCATTTGTGAAAGTTATATTAAGAAACAAATAAATCAAATGGATGATGTCCAATGAAAACTAATCTTTGGATTCTGAAAAGAGAACAGTTTATTAAGTACGGGGTGGGTTAAGAGGATTGAGGCAAACAGACATGGCATAAGGACAGAAATGAAATGTTTTTAATACTTTGGAAGTTGTAATGCAGTTAATTTTGGACAACAAAGCAGAAACAATAACCCTATTCTAACCCATCATTCTAACACCTCTTATTTCAATAGCAATTGAGATGGTAATTTTTTTGAGACAGTAATTTATTAAAGTATTTAGGAATCAGGGATTAGAGATATGTTCAAAGGATTGACCATGGTCTGATTCCAGAGAATCAGATGGCTATTTGAGCATCTATGTAGCCCTAAATATTCCCAAGCATCAGTAATTGTAGCTCTAATTATCCCTAGCATCATGAAACCAAGTAGCATCAGATCTTGGACCCTTTTCTGGGACTATCAGCCCAGCTGACTCAGTATTGTTGCAAGTGGTTTCTCTACCACCTGAGACATTCTAGCCTAAATGAACTCAACCTTATACAAATGTATGCAAATTCTGTTGTCAGTAGATGTAGGTTCTAGTATAACATTTATAGATCCAGTAAAGAAACAATGTGGCAAATTTTGGTTGTTTTTGCTTTTGGACAATATCTGACCATACTCATGGGCTAAATAAAGTTGACTGCATGAAAGGCACCTAAAGCCCAGTTCTGTATTATCTTGTTCCTATAAAATTATAAGGGCCCTGAGGTTTTCAGAATGATAATTTAACAGCAACTTAAGGTGAACAGATGCTTTAACCTTAGTAAGAGAGTAGCCTTGTTTTTTTTAAACTTAGTGAGTAGCCATTGAATTCTTCCCTGTAGCTAAAATTCTTCATAGAATCTACAATTTATCCCCTTAGATCTAGATAAGTTGCTGTAGCTTCTACAAAAGCTCTTGTTGCTGCACCTTATATGTCTATACTCCAGAAATGATTTCTTGTCTTAAATCTCATGAACCAAACTCTATTATCTTCAAACTTTTTCTCTGCAGTTTTCTTACCTTTCAGCCTTCATAGAATTATGTAAGAGTAGGCCACAGTTCTGATTTAGACTTAAGTTTTTAAAAATATTGTGGCTGAGGCAATTAAAATGTTCTTCATATTAGTGATAAGGTTATTTTGTTCTCTTAACCAATTTTCTTTTCACTTGAGTAGTACTTTGCATGTAGTCAATTTCTTCTCTTTCTCTTGAAAATTAACAAATTGGCACAGTAAATGTAGATTTTGGCTTATATTAGCTTTCGATATGTCTCCCTCCCTAAGATTAATCATTTGTATCTTTTGATTTGATGTATGTTAATTTTGATATGTGATATATTTTAACATATGATATATGTTAATTTTCTTTAGTGTCATCACTGAAAGGCCAGTGAATGTTATTGATTAGTGTAGTTTCAATATTATATATCATGTAAGAAGAGGAAAATTAAACAATACAAAAAAATAAGTCTCGCCTGTAAACAGAACATATTATTTCTGGATCTAGCTCTCCATAGCATATGGGAACAACTTGTGGTGCTCCAGAACAAACACAATGATGAATCAATACTTAAATAGATAACACTAATGATAAAGTTATAAATATTGTTATAATGACAAAAATGTGATCAAAGGCACAAAGTGAACACACACTGTAGGAAAAATTTTAACATGTCTAATGATAACATCAGTGCAAGTTTTCCATATACCTTCACATAAAAAACAAACGAACGTGAGATCTGCAAAGTATAAGAATGTAAAGCATAGGACTAGAAAGAAAATGCAGCGCTACTGTGCATGCTTTTCAAGCAACCAGTCAGGTTTGATCCCTGGCATCCCAGATCATCCCTGAGCACTACCAAGTATAATTCCTGAATGTAAAGCCAGAATTAAGCCTTGAGCACTGATAGCATGCTTCCAACAATAAAATAATAATAAAACATAGCATGACGAGTGGGCTAGAGCGATAGCACAGCGGGGAGGGTGTTTGCCTTGCATGGGGTCAACCCGGGTTTGATTCCTCTGCCCCTCTTGGAGACCCTGGTAACCTACCCAGAGTATCCCACCCCCATGGCAGAGCCTGGCAAGCTACCCATTGTGTATTCGATATGCCCAAAACAGTAACAACAAGTCTCACAATGAAGGTGTTATTGGTGTCTGCTCGAGCAAATCGATGAGCAAAGGGATGACAGTGCTACAATGCTACAGGAGCAATATTTATATATTAAATGTATAGGTTGTTGTAAATAGATAACATATGGTTTACATAATAAATATGTGTTTAAAATATTTGATAATATAATCCTCAGCGTTATACTATAATCTCTTATTTTACCTCTTCATTTTATACCTTTCCTTCAAATGACTCATTTTTAAGTTTTATTCCATTATACCAAAGAATATGTTATTATCCTATTCTCTAACATACGCCTAGGACACCTGGGCCATATGAAAACAGGATGAGAATGCTATTTGTGTATCCCAAAGAGGAATGGAAAGAGCTAGGCCTGGAGTATCACCTTTCACTCAAGTGAGAGAAGAAATCCGGAGTTCCAACCTCTGTAGATGGTCAAAAATCAGGGATGCTGTCTCGTTTTCCAAAGCATCAAAAATCAGATGGGCCAGACACGTAATGCAATTCAGAAACAACTCTGGACTAGAGCTGTTACCTAGTGGATTCCACAGGACACAAAAAGACCAAGTGGCTGCCCACCAACGAGATGGTCTGACTTCTTCGTCAAAAACCTGAATGAACGTTTTGAGGCTCTTCCTGTTCCTGGAGCAAGCACATATCATTGGGCTACACTAGCATGCGATAGGGATGAATGAAGATGTTACTGGCACCTGCTTGAGCAAATTGAAGATCAACGAGATAACAAGTGACAAGTGACAAGTGATACTATTCTCATAACTATGCATTTTTATATGTAAATATAATTTGTCTGTAGTTTGTACAATTAAGCTTCCTAAGATTCCTTATAAAGTAGATTTTTAATTCATTCATATATTTATTATTGACAATATAAAATATGGTTTTATGAAAATACAAAAAATTATCTTCAAAAGGTAAAAAAGGCATATTTATGTCTATATTGTAATTATTATATATATGTTCATATAGTATTTCAGCATCAATAATAATTTTTAATGTATTCTAGAAAAGTTCAGAAAATGTATTTTCAGGGAAATAGTCACTCTGGATTTTGGAGTGGAGTTGGAATGATGTGTATAAAAATTATTAACAGTATAGCTAATCAATTTAACCATTAAAAGAGAGACAATTATTTAAAGGAGATACTTTTTTCATTAATTTTCTAGGATGTTTTCATTTGAATATGTGCATTGAACTTGACCAAATATTTTGTCTAGGTAAAAATTGCATACCGAGTCTTAATGTCCTTGGAAAAATTTAGTGCACTGAAATAAATATTTAATATTGCTACATAAATTTGGAGGGGCTTCAACAAGCTGTGTTTAGAGATTACTCCTAGCTCTGTGCTCAGAGACTGTTCCAAGAGATTGTTGGGTGACCACCATGTGTGGTGCCAAGGATCGAATCCCAGTCTTACTCATGCAAGGCAAGTACTTTACCTCTATACTATTTTTCTGGCCTGCTATCAAATTGCTTTTGAAAATTGCAACTTTTTTCTTCATATTAGTAATCTTTTAGGTCACAGCAAGCATATAAGAAAACATTATTAGTTTTCTTATCAAACTAATTTCACACAAAAATTCTTGACATAAATATTTAGAGGGAGATGAGAAAATTTATCAGAAGATGACCAAATAGATGAAAACTAAAGACTGTGAGATGTACATAAATAAGAGAGAGGGGTGTAGTGTGGTGAGATGGAATTCAGGAAAATGATTCATATGGTTTTCATTCAGTAAGACACTCATTCTGTTTATAAAGTCATTTAACTGTTCATTGATTCATATATTGAATTCTAATTTATCAAAGATACTGTGATTTACTGTTATATGTAACAGGAGATAAGAATAAAATGTAAATCAAACATAAATGAATATAAAGCCTTTTGCATGAAATGTAATGTTAAATGATTAAGGTAGTGCAGGCTATGAAGTATAATTTGCATGTAATGAATGTTTGAACTATATCAAATGAGTCATAATTAGCACTGAAGAAATTCCATACATGGTGTAATAGACTGAAGTTTTATTAAAAATATAAAACTGGTAGGCATATATTGAACGGAGCAACAGTATCAATTGAATGCAGTGATATATCAGGGATGGAGTTATAGCAGAGTGCGTGGGGAGTTTGTTTGCCTTGAACATGGCCTACCCGGGTTTGATTCCTCTATCTACTCGGAGAACTCGGCAAGCTACTGAGAGTATCCTGCCTGCACGGCTACCCATGGTGTATTCAATATGACAAAACCAGTAACAACAAGTCTCACAATGGAGACGTTACTGGTGCCCACTTGAGCAAATTGATGATCAATGGGACAACACTGACACATCACTGAATATTTTTTAATTTTTTTTAATTTTTTAATTAGTGAGTCACAGTGAGGGTACAGTTAAAGATTCAAACATTTCATGCTTGTTTTTCCCTCATGCAGTGTTCGGAAGCCCATGATGATTAGTGATGTAGAGTATTTTCACATGTTCCTTTGACCAGTGACTTTTATAAGCCATCTTTAATATGCTAGAAGTGTTTCATATGACATAAAATATAATGATATCAAGTTAAATATATAAATATAAGTTTAAATATTTTATTATTTTTAATATTTTAATAATAATTTCAATGTAACTGTAGTTGTGACTTGATGATTTTGTTTTGAAGTTCACTTTACCTGATATACCATTTTTTTCTTATTATTGATATAACATTTATCTTTGAAAGCAAATGTGACACAATTTAGATTGTTACATTTCATTTAGCATCTTACCCCTGCACAAAAAGAAATAATGTTAAAAGAACAATCAGTTAGAGAAGGGAAACATTCTGGTTTGCCAGATGTGTCCTTTAAAATACTTTACTTCTTGAAGAGTGAAAGGAGTAAATCCATAAAGAAGAATAGTCTCAAATAAATCAGTATGTCATTGAATTATGTAAAATTTATAAAAATGGAGAAAGCACTCTTGATCTACTTGAATGTTCATGCAATGGATGTCTTATACCTCTGATAAGTGGAGGCTGTCAACCTATGACAGATATATGCCTTGTAACAGTGGCATGCCAATTACCAAGGAGAAGATAATGTCTCATATATTTGAAAGTTAAGTCCAGAATGTGATGAAGGACTAGTTTACCTAGACGCTGGTTGAAACAACATTATATTATTCTAGAGATGGGAGAATACCTGAACCATTAAATACACAGTTAATGCTTCTCATCTCCTATCAGTACATACTACCCTCTGAGCTGTTTTCATTATTCAGATGATAGATTTGCTCTGTCTAATGGTGAAGATGGATTTGTACTAATTCTCTCATAGTATTTTACTGCTTGTGAAAAGCAGACATTTGAAATAGAATTTTGAGAAAATAATGACACTGTCACTGGAACCACAATGGAAACAAAACAATGCTTCTTGCTTTCTTCCTGATTAAACAACCTCTTAAGGACTATTAAAAAAAAAAACTAAGAAAATAAAATTAGAAATTACAATTCCCAGAATAATCTTAGTTAATAAAATTTAAAATAAGCACAAAACAAATTGCACCAAACTAAACAGATTCTTAAAAGACTCAAGTGGGAATACAGATTCAACAAAAATGAAAAATTAGGGATATTTTTATATTGATCACTTAAAACATTCATGTAGAGGAAAAAAGGCAAAAATTCTTATTAAACTCAAATGTCCCCTTACTCCAATTCTTAGCCCTTTTATTCCCTTCCTATGAATAAAAATTCTGATACTGTTTCTTCTCTGAATTGTAAGTTGCTATGCAATTTTTATCAGCAGAATTTTAAAAGGTAGATTATGCTGTCAGAAATGCACAGCACATCCCATTAGTCTCAATTAGTAATTGTTTCTTGATAAGTATTTTTAAAAGCCCCCAAATGCTAAATTGTGGGGTTATCTGAGGGACAAAACTTATCTCTTAGAAAGCTTACTAATTTATAAGAGTGTTTTATTGAAACAATAGAAAATAACATAAAAATCTACTGAAGCATGAAATAATAGAAACAAAAGTGCCAGAGACAAATTAAGCAATTAGTCAAGGTGAAACTCAATAACCCTATAGCTTAATGGAAATCTAATTCCATATATTTCCAGAAGTATGGGTAATACAGGAATATTTTTGATTTTGTAAAAAGAATATCTAATTTTAGAATTGTCTCAATACAATTGCTCCTTCATTATTTCTTTGTTAGATTTCTTATACAGTTGTAGATATACAGATTAGAAGTTTTTATTCTTATCTAACATTTTCATTCTTTCTTTTCTAACATTATTTTTCTACTATCTTCTTTTCCTTAAATTCTTATCAACTAACACTTTTTTTTCCAGAAATAAAATTTTACTTCTTTATACATTTGAAAATGACTGGAAACACTTTTAAGTGAAAATATAGATAGTAGTTTTGAGAAATTCAAATCAAAACAAAAATGGTAAAATAACATAAATATTACTCATTTTTTCATTAATTTCTAAATAATAAATATAGTCTTCACATTGTAAAGAATATGGGTTTGGGGGACATGTGAGGGGTACACTCAGCAATGCTCAGGCCTTATTCCTGGTTCTGCAAAGGATGACTCCTTGTAGTGTTCAGGGGGCTATATGTGGTGCCAGGAACTAATCCAAGGTTACTGAGTGCATGACAATCACCTTACAGGCTATAATCTCCTTGAATTCAGTCTTGATATTTTAAAAACTCTTTTTCTGATTATCTATTGCTGCATTATGGCCCAAAATAGCAAAAGCAATTGTACTGTTTATTTTGCTCATGAATCCAGCTCTTGAGTAGGCTCAATCAGTACTTCCTTGGCTTGGATTTTTCCTGACATAGTTGTACTGTTTGGGAAGGTGGATACGGTTTTCTTAAAGACTTCATTAATTACACTGGACTGGTACAGGCTAGAATGACACAAAAACTTAGAGTAAAACAATTGATACAAATTAAGCATATCTTTTCTTTACAGGTAGTTTGTTTCTATCTCCACAAGTGTTAAGTTTCATCTTATCAGGTCATTTGACATATGATATATATTTTTCTTATATGTAATTCTGTTCATACTGCTCTTTCAGTACTGTTCTACACAGTTGAAAATCTTTGATCAAAATAAAATATTATATTTGCACCACACAGACAACAATATTTACAGCTCAGCTGCAAAATGACTGCCTCTACTTTCCCCATTCCAAATATCTAGGTCAAGAGCCAACACTAATTTGGGTCATTTCTAAAATCCAGTTGAGTTGATATTGTCAGTTTCTTAACAATTACATAAATGTTAATTACTGACAATACTTTCCCACAACTTTTGGGTCTGCTTCTAGATCTTGATTTAGCAGTTTGAGTTAACCTTCCTTTAAATAAGAAAGGATTGTGTTTCCTTGGCCTTTTATTTGCCCATAGAAATTCTGGAGTTCAAGGTTTCTTTTAGTTCTATGCTGTGTCTTTTCAGTTCCACCTGATACAATTCTTATAAAATGATGTGGACTTTATCCTCCAGGGCCTAATGTCATTAAAACTTGTTTAATATATCTGATTTTTTCTTTAGAACAGGCAACTCTGAAACTCAATAAACCATTTCCTAGGCCCCATTTAAAACAAAGTTAGCATGAGATTTCAGTACAATAGGCAGGTTCTGTGCCCATCTGACATAATGAAGTAGTTATCTATGATAAACACTCACCTAAGTATCCTTTAAAATTTAAGGGGGTGAAATATCTGGATGGGATATTATAATTAATGGGATCCATCAGTGGGTTTTTCAGAAAATGATAACTTTTTTTAAAATTTATTTTATTGAATCACCATATGGAAAGTTACAAAGTTCTCAGGCTTATGTCTCAGTTATACAATGTTCAAACACCCATCCCTACACCAGTGCCCATATTCCACCACCAAAACAAACAAACAAACAAAAAACCAGTACACCTCCTACCCCCCCACCCCCAACCCCACCTGCATAACTGATAAATTTCACTTCATTTTCTCTTTACCTTGATTACATTCCATATTTCAACACAAAACTCACTATTGTTGTTGGAGTTTCAACACACAACTCACTATTGTTGTTGTTGGCCCCAAAAATACGGCCCTACTGACAAGGAAGCATTTGATAATTAGTTTTCCATTGATGAAAATGAAGAGATATGAAGACACGCAGTCACAGTAGTGGCTGCGTGGTTTAGGATTTCTGTATTTTAGTAGTTAAGCCCAGAGAGCTTTATGCTGGAAATTGCATCATTTCCCTTCCTGGGGCAGCATGGGGCAAAGGCTTAGTTCACAGTCTGGAGACATGGCTGCAAGCACTTGCTGGGACCAGAAGTAGTGTAGCTGGCTTCTGGATCTTGGTCGTTCAGCAGCCAGACAGCTGTGCAAAAGCATGGCCACCCAGGTCGAATCTCGGCATCGCACGAGCCAGTATCGGCTCTAGCCCGAGACTGCCCAAGTGTCCCCCTGTTTCAAGTTCAAAACACATTTTTTTTCCCATCCTTCCTGTGCCACCAAGTTCATACCTGCTTAAAAGTTTCATAATATGGTGGATGCCATGACACTTCTTCCCACAAAGGGAAGAAAATCCGAGGAAGAAGTATATTTCCCCTTCTCGGCCGGCATGGGGCAAATGCTTAGTTCACAGTCTGGAGACATGGCTGCGAGCACTTGCTGGGACCAGAAGTAGTGTAGCTGCCTTCTGGATCCTGGTAATTCAGCAGCCAAGCAGCCATGCAAAAGCATGGCCACCAGGGTCGAATCTCGGTGGAGCGCCAGAAAATGATAACACTTAAGAAGAAATTACCTATCCCTAAAGAAGACCAACGGTGTGAAGACCACTCACTTTTAGATGCGAAACCTAAGCATTTTGAAGATGAGAAATTGAGATATCAGTCAGTTGCAAACATCTGAGGCCCCACCCAGACAAGTGTGAATCCCTCAGGAGAGAAGATGCTAATGGTCATAATGAGATTATAAAATGTTCAGAAACCATGCCAAGCCCCTCCTGCCACCACTCCTGCATCAACCCCCTTCCCTTGCACAATTTCCATATTAACTTTAATGCATGTACAGAACTCCTGGCCAAGACCATTTGGAAATTTGCGTGTACAACTTCCTCCCCAAAAGCCATTGTCGCCTTATTCTTTCAAGCAGATGTTCTCTATTGGACAGAGAACTATTTCTGTCCAAGGCTTTTGACCACTCTGGAAAAGCCCATGCTGTCCTTTGAATAAGTATTCCTTTCTCTCCTTTCAATCTAAATAAAATTATTTCAATAAAAATTATTAAATTTCACTTAAAATAAAAACCATAAAATCACCAATTCTACTAGGGAAAGTTGTTTTCAATCTTAGCCTTCTAAAACTGCCATAGAGAAAAGTTCTTACTTTTCTTCCCCCATCCCTTTTAGGGAAGTAAGATATATTATGGGAAAACTACACACTGTTTTCCAAAGATGGTGAGGCAGTGTAGGAGAGTCTTTTCCTCTGTGCCTTTGAAAGCACTTATTAATTAATTGTCTTAGTGCCTAACCAGTAGCAGTGGAGATTACTCTTAACATCTTTAGGAAAATATTTTTAAGAGATAAAGTCCAGAAAACATGGCATTATTGATCTTCCTTGATTCTTAACAAAGACTCATCTTGACTCCAATCTTTGATTCGCATTCATATCTTAATTTTATAATATTTTGCATTCCAGAGAACTTGGGTATGCAAAACATTTGCTATTTTCGTAAACTAAGCACATTCCAACTGGCTTAAACTTCCCTAAATTCTGTTTTAAAATTAAATATTTTCTTTCTTTTGCTGAAGTTTTATGAATAATTCTCAGGATGGCTAGATTACTTAGTAGTTGAAAACTCAAAGAAACATTCCTCCATGAAATCTATGAAAATACTGCATGTTTTTTGTAATCAAACCTTAGAGTTTGATTACAACATCACTCTGGCAATATATTCACTCAAAAATCTACCTAGGTTATAGGGCACTAGATATAGATTTGATCTGATGAAATAAATGTAAATGCCCTATTTAACTGTTGTAAAGTTTATAAATTCTTGGTTCTTTTTTTCAATTTTTAATTTTAATAAAAAAAATGAAAGGCCACTCATGGCCCCTCTCCACACGTTCGAATGAGCCTCATGCATGAAGAAACTGGCAGAGGAACCCAAGTGTGCGGGACCCAGGGCCGAGATCTCCAAGGCTGCTCAGATTGGGACTGGGCCTCTTCCAGCCAGATCCAGTACCCATTTTCCAGTAGCTAGGCAGTCACACCCAGAAACTGCCCCCGGGGCCATGTAATCCCAACAAGGGCCAACATCCAGAGACTATAAAACCAAGTTCCCGGAAGAGAGAGATGCAGTCTCTTGCCCACCTGCCTGCCTGTCTTTGCCATTGCCCCTCGGAGGGTTCAAGATTCATTCCCCCCCCAGCCCTAGCAGAGCCTCGACAGTAGAAGACCTCTGGAACTCAGCCACAGCCATGCTCAAGGCCACTCTCCACATGTTCAGACGAGCCTCACGAATGAAGGTAACTGGCAGGGGAACTCAGACTTGTAGGACCTGGGGCCAAAATCTCCAAAGCTGCTCAGATTAGGACTGGGCCTCTTCCACCCAGATCCCCCATTTCCAGTAGCTAGTCAGTCACACTCACAAACTGCCCCAGGTGCCGTGTAATCCCATCAATGGCCAACATCCAGAGACTATAAAACCAAGCTCCCGGAAGACATCTAATAGCCTAGTTCTCCCTCTTAGAGAACCTGACAAGTTACCAAGAGTCTATTACCCACTTGGGAAGCCTTACAAGCTCCCCATGGTGTATTCATATCCTAAATACAGTAACAGATATATGCATACCTCTCAGAGAGCCCGGCAAGCTACTGAGAGTATCCCACCTGCACAGTGAACCTGGCAAGCTACCCATGGCATATTCAACATGCCAAAAAACAGTAATGATAGGTCTCATTCTCCTGACCCTGAAAGAGCCTCCAATCATTGGGAAAGACGAGTAAAAAGAAACTGCTAAAATCTCAGGTCTGAGTGTAATAGAGACGATACTGGTGCCCACTCCAGTAAACCAACGAACAACAGGATGACATTGTATCAACATGATACATTGATAATTTTAATGAATCATCATGAGATGCATTTACAGATTTACATACTTTCATAATTGTGTTTCAGTTAAACAATATTCAAGTACCCACCCCTCCACCAGTGCCCATTCCTCAATCCCAATATTCCCAGTATCCTTCCCTTCACCCCCACGCCCTGGTTCTTTTCTCTAATAAGCCAAATTAGAAGCCATTACTCTCAATTTTATGTAATATGTTTACAATTTTCCCTGTCATGTACTGATTCCCAATTTTTTTTGTCTCTTTTAAAGGCCTGAGTCAATGATGAAATAATGTTGTCAGAAGGTTTTGTATGTTTGTTTGTTTTGCAGGAAGTCATACGTGGGGTGCTCTGAGTACTTCTGGCTCAGACCTAAGAGATCATATCTGACAAGGCTCAAAGTAAGTGCTACCTGGATTGAACCTGGGTCGCCATTGTGCAAGGCAACTGCCCTACCCACTGTGCTATTTACTATCACTCCAGCTCACTGAAAACTTTACTTTCCTTTTGATTTTTGCGCCATTCCTAGTAGTGTCCAGGGCTTATTCTTTGCTCAAAGAATAGGGGTCACTCCTGGCAGGCTCAGGGGACCACATGGGGTTCTCGTATCAAACCAGGCTGGTAGTATGTGGACAAGTACCTTTTCCCACTGTATTATCTCTCTTACCACCCCCAAATTAATAAAAGTGACTTATTTAACTTTGAAACAACTGGAAAAATAAAGACTTAGTTCATGATTTTAACATTTCTTGTATTAGTCTTAAGAATTTTTTAATAAAAAGCATAATTCTAGAACATAACTATCTTAACTACAAAAATTGGCTGTCACCAATATTTAATCAATAGGTTATCTGCAGAAATTAAAATTTTTAACGTAAAAATTTTCAGTCCTATCAAAGCCACAAATGGTTAAGAGTATAAAAATAGAGGTAAAATAAAGAGTATGTTTTTGAAGAGATCTGAACACTAACTGGTATCTACTCTTCTCCCACAGAATTCCTCTTACACCCACAATTTTAAAGTATAGTTTAAAACTCATGCCATGTTTGTAAGAAAATATTTGAAGACCAATCAGGAGATATATTTGTTACTGATAGGAGTAGGAGACTGTGGAATGGTTCTTTACATATATTAGAGAAATCCAAAGGGAAAACACTGGGAGATGATAGGTACAAAATAATACCATTTGCCTGGATGGTGGGTGAAAATGACAAGAACCTTATGTGCCATTCAGGAATCTAACATTAGGAACACTAGCATATGATAGCATATTGTCCAAATGCAAAAGTGCCACATTTCCAGGTCTATTAGTGCTACATCTTTATAAGGTCAGGAGTTAAAAGAAACATAATAAAGAGCAGCTATACCCATAAAGAATTAGGGTGTCTGCATCAAGATAGCCAGAAACACTTCACAAGAATAGAGAAAGATAAATATGTACAATATGTCTAGCCTAGAAGGCATGCATTCATCTTTAAATGGCTCTGATCTGATGTTTCTCCATTCCTTTCCTAGCTTTATGAAGAAGCGTAAAGAATTCATAAGAAGCAACCTGTGTGTGGATTCAGAAATACTGACTAGAGTGAAGTTCTTCCTGCCTTATGTTTATAAGGAGGAAGGGAAAGTATTTCATTTAAATTAAGCATAAGTATTTGATTTTTACATGGACTTGAACATTTAAATTTTACTGAATTGGTATTGTATTTTGTCTTGAACTGACCATAAGGCATTTGACATAAGATTGATACAAACAATAAATGCACATATATGGACGGGCCTGGAGAGATAGTCCAGTAGATTAGATGCTTGCCTTTCACTTGACAGATATGGTCCTTCAAGTATATGATACTTTGAAGCCCCACCAGAAATAATATCTGGCCACCAGGTGTAGCCCCCCAAACCAATCCCCTCTCCCTGTTAAAACAAAACAAAACGTACAATCATACACACCAAAAAAAAATGCATAGAGACTACGAGAACCTTACTTATAATACACAGAGTATCACCTTTTAAAAGTATACTCTACTGAATATTTATAAAGAGCACATATAAAAATGT
Source organism: Sorex araneus (assembly GCF_027595985.1). Classification (NCBI taxonomy): domain Eukaryota; kingdom Metazoa; phylum Chordata; class Mammalia; order Eulipotyphla; family Soricidae; genus Sorex; species Sorex araneus. Next base: position 28,602,034 of record NC_073311.1, read on the forward strand.
TATGACATTTAATGTGAATAGAATCATTATCCAAAACAGTATTAATCCCATCCAATTCAATAAAGAAAGAATTATGTATATTTATTTATGTCTCTGGTCTTTTTAAATCACCATCTATGTCATGAGTGTACATTCTAGATTAAACAAATATCAACATTAATAACTAGGACAGTAAATAGAAGAATCTTATGGCTGAGTGAACACTTTAGCACTTTATAGTCATCATTCAGTAACGGTTCTCTTCTCCCATCAGTGATCTCCAGAAGGAAAGAAATGAGGTTGACAGCAGGAGGGAGGGCAATGCATACTATGTCACATGCAGTGTGTAAATGAAAAGAAAGGTCAGTCCAGCAATGCTGTTGGTATGTAAAACCTAATACAGCTCCTGTGTTAGATAACATTGGTTTGTCCTTCCGCCTTATTTCAGGGAGCTTAGGTTAACTGAGTTATTCCCATCACAGTGCTCCCATTCCTCTGTGTTTATTTGCAACATCTTTCTTTGTACTCTATTGACTTGTAAATATTGCTTTCCTCTTCTCCATAAGTCCTCTTCATAGTTAATTCAGAGCAATGTTCTTTTTGTATGGGCACAAAAAGATACTTAATGCTATGCTTTTGTAACCTGGGAGTTAATTGACTCCAGTTAATATTTCCTCTAGGGCATCTTTCTCTCGACCTAAGCCTCAGTTGCTCTTACTTCATAGCACCCCCAAAGCAGGGTCCCAACGAGGGACTGGATAGATCCAAGGCAAGCAGTGAACTATGTGCTATCCTTGCATTGAAATGGGCCTGGCCAAAGTGCCATAATGCTTAACTATAAGTTAAGAGCATGGTTATGCACAAATGCTGTCATAATCTAAAAATTAATAACTATATTTGAACTCTACTAGGTGTGGGAATAACTAATCTGACCTGAGCATTATAGTATGTGTCTGTAGTGAGATGTTCCCAGGACAGGTACCCTACAAGCTCAATGTATCTCTTACTGCGTCCATACAAAATTACTAATATTAAGAAGTAATATTAAAATGTTAGTTAAAACAGTAACAACAATGTACTCTTCACGCTCCTGGATGGAGCGTGCAGATGCCATTGGGCTACACTAGCACGTGACAGGAATGAATGGAGACATTACTGACATCCGCTCAGCAATCAATGAGCAATGGAATGACAGTGGTACAGTGATAGTTAAGATGTTCATTAAGTTATTGTACTAAGAAAAGCAAAAAACACCCCAAAGTGGTATTTGGCCCTTGAACAGTAAAAAGGCTTTGGATATGTTGATTTTGCTAACTGACTGGGTGTGTGGTGGCTACCCCCAATGCAGGGAGTTTGAGAGAGAGAGAGAGAGAGATCAGGGCAGCAAGATGGAGTGCAGAGAGACTAGCAAGGGGTCAGAGGGAGAAGAATGTAGAGGAGAATGCAGGAGCAGGCAAGAGATGCGGCTGTGAGAGGGAGCACGGAGAGATGAGCAGGGAAGACAGGAGGAGACAGGGGATGAGGGGCAGTGTGAAACTAGAATGAGGGGCTCAATGAGACTGGTGCAGGAGCGTGGGGAGAATGGAGAATGGAGTAAGAGAAAGAGAGAGCCATCGGAGCTTTCCCTAGCTGCCCAGAGAATATATACTCACGCAAATATCATTTATAAACAACTTCAAAACAAAGAGCATGTGTCTTTTGAATAGTTACAGATTGAGGTTGAGGTCCATTCTTTACACATCAACAGGACAGAAATAGAATTATACTATAGAATCTTTCTTAGAAATTGACCTACTGAAGAATTTAATACATGCTTATATTGGAGAAGTATGTACTAATTCCTCATGTCCCCTACTTTAATAACTTTTTTGAAAGATTTGCATGTTAATCATAGATTTCGGTTCAGATAACAGGCTATTCTCACAGTTTCCCCAGAGGAAGATTTGGAAATTTCAGAGTATGTTTCCAACAAAGTCATTTATTTACTGAAATTACAAAACAACAATACAATTTTTAAAGTTGCACATTTGAATTATATTACTGAGAAGATTATAGGCCTTGACATATATACTTTTAAGGTAGCTAAAGTTAGTTTTACTTATATGAATACACAATATTAAAAAAACCTGAATAGTTGAATAAGCATATACTAATACTCCAAAACCGTCACAGAAAATTGTCTGTGTCTAAATATTATGGATCCTGTGCCTGACACAGAGGCGGGGAGGGGGGGAATGTGGCTTGTGGTAGAGGGATACTGGGAACGTTGGCGGTGCAGAATGGGCACAAGTGCAGGGATGGGAACTCAATCATTATATGACTGAAACATAAGCATGAAAGTTTGTAAGTCTGTAACTGTACCTCAAGGTGATTCATTAGAAAAGTAAATAATTAAACAAATAAATAAATAAATAAAGATTATGGATCCTTCATTAAATAAAAAATAATATTCTAGTTAGTTTTTGGATTAAATATCTTTTTAATATATAACAAACTGTATATTTATATCAATTATTCAAATATATATATAATTATAAATCAATTGCAATGACAAAATAGTTAAAAAACTTATGGTGAGACCTTCTGAGGATATTGTTGTATCTTAAAATTTTCAGCTAAATGTATCAAGTTATATCATAAGAAGGCAACATGACTTTATATAGTTTGCATCTTAAAACAGAACTTTCAATAATTTAAGAAGTAAATTAATAAGTAATTTAAGATATCTGATGTGAATATCTAGACAACAGACAGATAGAAATTTAAAATTACATATGATTCAATCTGTTGTGCTCAAGTATAATATATAGTATAATTTATATTCTAATTTTATCTGTATTCCTAACAATAAAATAATATAGAATATTTAAAAAAATAATTGATTTTTTAAAATTAGACAAAGGGAATTAAAGTAAGCAGATACTTTCTCCTCACTTTTCTAATAGATTCTATTAATACTATTTTTCTCATAACCTAATCTAACCAAATTAAATCTCTATTTAATTTGATAGGGATTTTATAAAATATATACATATAAAAAGCACCTTAAATAGGTAATTTTTACTTATTATGAAATTACACTGAAAATATAAACATTGTTTAATTGAGGTAAAGTTCCAAAGATTATATTAAAACATTTTTGAGGATATTTATACTTTAATTCGATTGTAAATTCTTAAAATATTTTACATCTGGAATAAAATGTTAGTCTCTGATGATGTAGTAATGGGAATATTTTAGTTAACTCTGAATAAAATTATTGATGGGTTCCTGCAAAATCACATCTTCAAATTTACTTTTATTCATTTTCACATCTTTTGAACCCTTGAGCTTTTTTTGTCTTTTAAAGTGTTAAAACTGTTATTCTACTTCAGTAGATTCTAAATGCCTAAAACAAACTCTCAGGTATAAAACTTGACTTAGTTTCAAAATAGTATACAGTACTCACCCATCCAAGAAGGATAAAGCAGCCGCTGAGAAGCTGTCAAGGAGAAAAATGCCAGAAGGATTAATAAATCATATTGCTAGAACATGATGATGAGAATTATAAACAGCTATGTAAAAATTAGGTCACTAGCAGTCAGATGACTTGATTTTTTTAGCTTTAGTAGTCGAGTAGTTTACATTTATCTTCTGCTATGCACTAGTAAGTAGCTGGCAGACTTGGTATATATAAACATTATTTAAAGACATTATGATTGGCTTGGATACAGAAAGTGCCCTTTGACATGACCATTAGCTGTCAGAAGTTGTAAGTATTGCTGGATATGATTGGGGAAATATTGGAAAGACAGAAGTCAAGGAAAAACAATAGTAAGGAAACAAAATAATTAAAAATAAAGTAGTCACATTTTCCAATGTAAGAGTTTTAAACAAATCTCTGAAATCAAAATGTCCACTTCATTTGACACATTATTAAAAAACAAAAAGCAAGGTAATATATAAAACATGGAATTAGTGAGTGGTCTTTTGTTTTGTTTTGGGGCCAAACCTGAAAGTACCCAGTGTTTACTTCTGGTTCTGTGCTCAGGGGAGCAGATAAGGTGCTGTAATCGAACTCAGTTCAGCCACGGGCAAGGCAAGTGCTCTCTGCCCATGTATTTTCTCACCAGATCCAGTGAACACTCTTCTAAGATTTTTTTTGTTCTTTTAATGTCTAGTATAATAAAACTGACCTTCCAAGTGTATTTCCATTTTTATATACTAAAGGAAACATGCCATAATTCCATAGTCTTGATATGTAAATGTGTAAATGTACATTTATATATAATCATTACATATAGAATAAACATGAGAAGCAATACAGAAATATAATAAATGAAGTAAAATGCATACTCACATAAACTAATAATTCAGTGAGAATGTATCATATTTGTTTTGGTGATTTAAATTTAGTTTAATAATATATAAGGATCTGTGACATAATTAAATAAAATATATAAAATCTTATTACAAAGACTAAGGAATAAGATTGTTTTATAAGTGATACAAATGTTTTTATCATAAAAAAGTAACTTCTTAGTTTGAAGTTTTCCCATTTGCGTGTTGTTGTCCTTGGTAAATGGAGTTGGATCAGTAAAATCACCTCTAATCTATATCCTGAATAGTAGTGTTTATGTAATTCTCAAAGTAAGGATTTTGTTCTTTAACCTACTTTGACTTAACTTTCATATACAGTGTACAATACTAACCCAGTTTCAGTTTTTTGCTTATGGTTATACAGCTTTTCCAGCACCATTTGTTAAAGATACTTTCCTTGTTGTTTCATGCACCCCGCTGCTTTATGATAGATTGTCCATATATCTGAGAATTTATATCTGGCCTCTCAATTCTATACCATTGATCTGAGTCTGTCATTATTCCATTATTTTAGAATTACCATGTGATATGGTAATCAAATGTCAAAATTTCTTTGGCTACTATGGGAGCTTTATGATTTTATACAAACTCTAGTGGCATTTGTTTAAGCCTTTAATTAATTCCACCAATATTTTGATGGAAATTGCATTGAATATATAAGCTGCCTTGGATATAATGAAATAATTAAACAATTTAAGATTACCTATAGATCTATATCCTCAGGTTACTCATTGCTAATATGAGGACCTACGTGATTCTTGATTCTTACCTATATTTAATTTTTTAAAGAAAAAAATATCAAAGCAATGAAAATCTCTCATAACAGATATTATATTATAAAATTGAATTTTCGCTGTAATATCACTCAAGAAACAATCACTATTGGGGCTGAAGTATGTATCAAAGTAGTAGAGCATTGCCAGGTAAGCAATGGGTGTGTCTTGCTCCTGAACCATGTAATATTTCATTACTTGTCCTGCACAGCTGGCTTACTGAATATCCTTGTGAGTGACACCAGTGCCCGCAGAATACTGCTAGTGGGAGTCATTCCCCCAAAATGAAATGAGAACTGTTAGAAAGTTTGTTTTATGTATAGTTGACTACAGGTTCGAACACTTTGTGTTACTTTACACATGTAGATATTGTACACTTTTGTAATAATTAGTTTTCTTGTTGCTGGTGCTCCAAGCACAGCGGGTACGGCATTTGTCTTGCATGCAGCTGATCTGGGTTTGATTCCCAGCTTCCCATATGGTCCTCCGAACACCACCAGGAGTAATTCCTGAGTGCATGAAGCAGGAGTAACCCTTGTGCATCGCCGGGTGTGACCAAAAACGCAAAAAAAAAAAAAAAATAGTTTTCTAGTTTGTATTTTTGTCTTAACAGAATATCTTATTGCTGGTTATCTTTTATTATAAGTTCAAAGATATATAATTATTTATACAATACAGTACAAGAACTATAATATTTGATAAATGATTTTAATTTTTTGTGGTTGATATATAATTCATATTATTTACATTTAACAAAACTGCTGGTTATCAAATAAGTGTTTATACTTAAAATTAGTTTGATTTTGCAAGGAAACAAGTTTTGCTTAAATGAAGTTTAGGGAATATAAATATTGGCATAATTGTTAATGATATATGTTATAATTAAGAAAATAAATATCATAATCAGGTGAAAGACTCAGAACAAGGCCTAACAGATTTTTTCCTGGATAATATTCTGTTGATAAGAATTAGATTGATTCTAAAATAGATCTTGCTAACTTATGCTAATAACTAAAATATGTCATTTGCCAAAATGTGGAGAAAGCACTGAAACATAGGATCTATTCCAATATTTCTGAATTCTCATTTACACTAATTTACTTCTGCCAAGTTTATTATTGAGATAACTAAAATCTGTGTTAAATCATCAAAGGTTAGAAGAACTAGAAAGATTACATGCATTTGCAGAATAGAAGCTTAATCTCATAAATAAAGGTTCACTTACATATACCTAATATCCATGAAACCAGGTCTCAAAAGATTAGTAGTTTCTCTATCAGTTTCCCTTAGATGTTGACTTTTTTCTTTATAATTTAAAATATTCTTTCAACAAAAAATTTAGTAGCTGTTATACTATTGTCCTAATAGTACCTTTCAAAATTACATGCTTTTGCTGCTCAACTAATACTTGCAAAAGTAAATTACCTCTCGATTTTTTGGATATTAACCATGGTATAGTTTTTCTCTTGTTAAATCTGATTATTGAAAAATAAATAACACATACTATAAATATCCTTTGAACCATAAGCATAGCAAATTGACATTACAGTGTCAATTTTTCATTTTGACAGCTTATCATATGAGTCAAGTTGCCCCAGATTTTCTTTAAAGAAGAATGAGGTAAATCTCCTCAAACATAAAGAGTAATATAAAGTATTTTTCTTGTTTTGAAGAAATAAACATGAGTCAGATTATGTATAAATATATTCTTATTATTTATTCACAGATTTTTGAACCATAAACATAGAAATGCATATGTATATATAAATATATATATATATTTTCATTTCAAAGGAATAAACTGAACAGAACCTAATGAAACATTTATACTTCAGCTGATTTTATAGGTGGGAAACACATATAAGCACATTCACATAATTGCATATGCACACAACAAAAATTGTGGATTTTTATATGCCATGTAAAAAAATCACAAAAATCAAACACAAACATATCTGTCACTGTCACTGCAATCCTGTTGCTCATCGATTTGTTCGAGCAGGCACCAGTAACGTCTCTCATTGAGAGACTTATTGTTACTGTCTTTGGCATATCCAATACGCACGGGTAGCTTGCCAGGCTCTGATGTGTGGGCTTGATACTCTCAGTAGCTTGCTGGGCTCTCCCAGAGGGGCGGAGGAATTGAACTCCCAACTGCTGTGCTATCGCTCCAGCCCAACACAAACATATGCAATTCACAAATGTGAAAAATTATGAATATTTATACACTAAAGATTGGTAATTTTTATTTTATAAATGTATATAAAATATCAACAGTAGAGTTCAGAACATTCTGCTGATGCAGAATAATTATATTCTTGTAATGGAAAATTATTTTTCTTTCTTTGGAAGTGGCAGTTGGCCTATGCAGACATGCAGTGGTCAGAAAATGTCTCAGGGACAGTAAGTTAAAGGGCATGAGGTAGACTGGAAAAACAAAATAAGACTGTTGGGATCTATTTCTAAGTTCTGCTTGTTTGTTTTGGGTCACAACCAGCTGTGCTCAGAAGTTAGACCTGGCTTTGCCCTCAAGAATCACTCCCGGAAGTGCTCAGGAGACCATGGGGGGTGCTGGGAATCAAACTTGTGTTGGCTGCATGCAACTTCAGCACCCTACCGGTTGTACTATTGCTTCAGTTCCTGTTTCTATATTTTAAAAGTGCATATTAAGATAAAAGTAGAAAGCCATAGATTGTATCAAGGCTAGGTGATTGCCTTGTATACAGCTGACAGTGGTACAATCCTGGGCACTGAGTATATTCCCTTAAGCACCAGCTGGAGTGATTCCTCTGCACAGAGGCAGTTGTAAGCAAAGCTAAATGGACTAAAAATGAAAAATTATTGTAGAAAAAAAGAGACAGATACAAATAGATTATGAATGACTCCTATCTTTTAAAGAGTACTTTTACTGTATCAAACAGTTTAAACTACTTTATATAATAGATTCTGTGCTTATTCTTAAAATGTGTTTATCTTATCATGTACAACAATCCAACAAAGGTAGCCCTTGTTAATTTTACAATTTGGTGAAGAAATTAAGGTATAGCACAACAGTGATTTTTTTTAAAATCTACTTAGTATTGGAGTTAGTTGTTATTTGAGGTTATCTTCCTAAAGTAGCTAGAAGCTTTGCCTTCTGTTTAGATTATCATAAAGACTCAATTGTGAAAAATACCAGAAATATAAACAATATGTATTTAGAAATAATTTTCTTCTCAAGTTAGAGTTATTTTGTTTGAAAAAGACTGTAACTGTCACCAACATCCTGTTGCTCGTTGATTTGCTTGAGCGGGCACCAGTAACGTAACCTCTCCATCATGAGACTTGTTGTTACTGTTTTTGGCATATCAAATACGCCATGGATAGCTTGCCAGGCTCTGCCGTGTGTGCCAGATACTCTGTAGCTTGCCGGGCTCTCTGAGAAGGGCGGAGGAATCAAACTTGGGTCAGTCAAGTGCAAGGCAAATGCCCATCCCACTGTGCTATCGCTCTAGCCCTTGCAACAGGTATTAAAATTGTAGAGATAGTATAGCAGGTAGGGCATTTGCCTTTTATGCAGCCAACTGGGGTTGGATCCATGGCATCCCGTAAGGTCCCTCAAACACTATCATAAGTCATCCCTGGAGTCAGTCCTGAGAAATGCTGGGTATAGATAAAAAAATAAATAAATGTACAATTAGCATTTGAAGATTATAAGCAATTTGCATTGTGGGATATCTGAAGATTTAAAAATATATATCTGAAAATAAATGTTAGGAGTCTTCCTTAAAAAAAAATGTTATTCAGAGAAGGAAGCAACTTAAATGTGGTTTCCGTAGCCATTAATTAGACTTCTTTTTAAAGCTAAAACTCCAAGCAAGAGAGTTAGAATTGGGAAAATGGTACCAATGAAAAAATATCTTACAGCAGAAGCAGCAGAAGGTGAAGAGGCTTTCTCAATGAATGAAGGTAAAAAAAGATTGATGAAAAGAGAGGAAGTGGAAGGAGAGTAACACAATTTAAGTTAGTGGATGAAGTTCAGTCAGCCACTTGGTTTGTTTAATTTTATCTTTAAGAAAATGCTTCTATAACAACTCAGTGCAAATTCTCTGAATCTGATCTCAGGGGCCTACAGTATTTCTCCACAGTCTTCCTCTTTTAATTTTTTTGGTCAGGTGTAATACTTGACTCCCTTCTAAGACTTACTGCATATTAATTAGCCTATTTCTCACCACATATGTATGCATTTGTTTCTATTTATTATAGTTAATATAGAACCGTCATATACCGTTTGTCCTCTTTTTTAAAACGTACATTGGCTCCTCATACATAAAATGGTTATGTCATGCTGGACTTAACAAGGATCGGGGAACGGAGAGGGTACTGAAGGGGAGGGGGCACTGAGACAGTGATGGAGGAATCAGACACTTGGATGGTGGTGTGAAACCATATCATTAACCATACTATAAATTGCATGCCAAAACTTTTATAAAAAATTACTTAAAAAGTAAATTAAAGGTGCTGAAGTTATAGCACAGCGGGTAGGGCATTTGCCTTGCATGCAGCCAACCTGGGTTTGATTCCCAGCATCCCATATTGTCCCCAGAGCGCCGCCAGGAGTGATTCCTGAGTGCAGAGCCAGGAGTAACCCCGGGCATCGCCACCGGGTGTCTGCACATGAGCAGGACAGCTGACACAGAAACTACAACTAGGATCATTTCTTGTCCACCAGCAGCCACGAAGGAGCCAGAGGCGCTGGATCATCTTTGGGAGGGTGGGGCTGCCAGGGGCGCTACAGCATGGCTATCTGGTTGTGCTCCTCCACGCCCCCTGGCGTCAGTGCAAGGTTATGGAGGGAGTCGGCGTGCCATGCTGTTTTCACTGGGGGCAGCCCTGACGACGGGGGAGGGTGAGCCCTCTGTGCCCCAAGGGATCCAACCCCAGCAGCCAACCTCCACTACCCAACCTGCTGTCAGGCTCCAGGCTGCTTTCCAGACCTGGAAATTATAATACACTTCCTACCCATTTTCTATAATTACCACACCATACTTGATGAAGTTCAGACAATAGGCAAGAAACCATAGAGTTATATATGTGTATATACATATATATGTATATGTATATATGTACATATATATGTACATATATATATGACTCTCAGAGAGCCTGGCAAGCTTATCCGGCCCACACGGACAGAGCCTGGCAAGCTACCCATGGTGTATTAAATATGCCCAAAACAGTAATGATATGTTTCATTTCCCTGACCCTGAAAGAGACTCCAATCATTGGGAAATAGAGTAAGGAGAGGCTGCTAAAATCTCAGGGCTGGGAGGAATTGAGACATTTCTGGTGCCTGCTCCAGTAAATCGATGAACAATGGAATGTCAGAGATACAGTGAAAGTTTTCTTAAAAATATAATGCATGTGATGTGTTTTTATCTTGTAATTGTCATATTCAAGATAAATCTCTGGGGTAGCTGCTTCATTATAATGCATAAATGCTATGAAATTTTTGCATTTGCACAGTATATTTAAGAATGATTCAGTCTATGATTTAAGATAATATCAACCATGCCCATATTTCTAAATTGGAATTCCATCTCTGGGCATCTATCCAACTGACATTGTCTTGGTATGTTAAAGGTCATCTTTTACAAGGGGTGAGGTGAGGGAAGCTGGACCACATATGGTGGTGTTCAGTGACTATTCCTGCTATTCAGTTCTTTGTATTCAGGAGTTTTCTCCGGTAGTCCCGGGGAACAGTTAGAGGTTATTTCGACACCATAACACTTCCTGCAGACAAATGGACATCTCAGAGTTATTTCCAATGACCCTAACCTAGAATACTTTTCTATCAAGCAATTCTCTAGAGTTTTTCATCAATTCACTTTATTTCTTTGTTACTCTGCTAATTATTCTTTATTTGTCAACTTACATATATACCTTATATTGTACATTTGTTTTAAACATTTGAATTTAATATTTTTATTTCTGTAATTTCTAACGTATGTCATCCTTTATATTGTTTTATTTAGGTATTCTTGCTATATACATACATATCTTAAATATTTACTTGAATGGATGGTCTGTGTCTTAGATTAAAGACAGTTTCTTCCTGAGAAATATTTTTTTGGGGACTTTACCAATAGAGGACCATTTTATATTCATGTGTTTATCTATTCAACAATAAACTCTTTCTCCCCCAAAGAGGTGAGCAAAGGATCTATTCTGCTATACTTTGGATACATAAGTATCTCTCTTGAACCTGCATCAAGTATCTTTATCTTTAATACGTGGTCCTTTTATCCCACCACCACAGTCATATGAGAAAAATTAAAATACATTTGAGAACTAAGATATTAAATGCTTATATTTTAATAAAAGCTATATTACTGACATAATGGAGAAAAAGTCAAATAAATGGAAAAATTAAATTATAATATGACTAAAATTAAAAGGATAACTTGTTTCCTTTACTGAGCAACCTGTAAAAGTTTTGAAAAATCATTTAAACTTTTGGGGATTTAAAAATATTTTGATTTTGTTTTGCAATGTCTTTATAGCTAAATCAATAATATGTAAGAATTATGTACTGGTAAAAATGTGAAACATTTTGAATATTCAAGAATAAAGGATGAATTTGCTCTTAATGTATTCTGGAATACAGTATTCAAATATTAATTAAGGACTCCCTTCTATTTCAATAAAATGGTAAACCATTCCTAAACAAATATCTGAAAAGATTTGAGCCATTTATTTGTTTCTAGTAAGGGAAGGAACAGAAGGAAGACATGGATGCCTCCTGAGAGATAAAGAAATGCAAGAGAATTTCCTTTTGCACATGATAATATAACTTATTAAGTAATAGAAGGCAGGCAGATGTTTAAAGGGCCTATGGTTATGATGAGAGGAAATTATAACACAAAACACTTTAGGATGTATGTCAAGAAACCAGGTGGGAATACAGAAACCTCAACAGATGCCAATGTGGTGGGAATAAGGGATGTTATTGTACATCACAACAGATGTCAGTATAGAACAAAGGAAGGCCACAGGACAGCTGCCTCACCATCTGATATTGTTATTATATAACTTTTCCAGAAGTTAAGACCGTCTACATAGAAAGAAGGAAAATAAAAAATATTCTGATTTAACCAAACTAAAAGCTATGACAGAGACTATTTTAAAACACTTTTTTTTTTTTATAAAACTGATTTAGATGCTTTTATCCCCCTTTTGTCCCTATGAAACAGGATGAACTAATTCTGGTTATGAAAAAAAACATAAAATTAAAGATAATTATATACCATTGTCACCTCAAATCTAGACCTGCTAATAGGTATAGATATCAGGAGAAAGAGAAAACAGGAATAAAATTGTTTATGGAAGGAAGAAAATGGTGGTCAATTCTATAACATGCTGCTGACAGTTAAAATTAAGTAGAAAACTGTCGAATTTTGCCTCAAGTTACTGAAGACCCTTCAATAAGAGTCCAGAAGAGTCCGGGAGCTAGGGATATAGCACAGCAAATAGTGTGCCTTGTATTCATCTGACCCAGATTATATCAGCATCAACAAATAAATCCCCCTGAATATGTGCACCAGCAGGTGTGTCCCCCCAAAACCATAACCAAATAAAAAACAAGCAAACAAACCCAAGTATATACCTAAAATGTCAAGGGTGGAAAATCAAATGAGATTTTGTGAGGGATCAAATGATAAATAAGTCATAGATGTTGTAGAGTGAGAGGCCTAATTTATCATATATTAGATGTGGTGTTTGCCTTGCGTGATGCTGACAAGGCATCTGTACCCCATATGGAGTGCAGAGTGAGGAGTAAGCCCTGAACACTGATGGGTGCACCTTCCCCTGCAAAAAAAAAAAAAGAAGTAAAACTGCAGAATGATTTTTTAAAACCACAAGCTCCTAGAAATGAAATGTAATAGGAAAAGTGCAATAGGAAAAGTGATATAGATAAAATAGCTAAACATGTTTTCTCTTATTGAAGATTACCAGTACCAGAAACATAATTATTAAGAAGGAATACATGGCAGATAACAAAATGTTGAAAATTTGCTAGACAAATAAGCCAGGTGTGCAATGTGCAATACTTCCAGAGAAACATACAGAAGGAAATGCAATAGTATTGAAGTATCTTTTTGGGTAATGAGAAGGGGAGCATACAATAGCAAAATAAGTAAATAAATAAATAAAATAAGTAGTTACAGTCACATTCATTCCTCTGTGAGGGAAATAATCCCAAAAGTAGTGGAGGGACAATAGAAGGAGTGAAAAAATATAAAATGAAAACAGTAGAATGATAAGATGATATTCAACTTTGAAAATAAGCAGAGCAAACTGTTAGAACATCAAATTTGAATGTGCAGTGTCCATCATTTGATCTGTCAAATAAATATAAAGTGATTCTCAATTTCAGTTATTACTAAAATTGTCTCTTTTAAATTGAACATCGCTACCTCTATTTTGCTAGAATATAAAGATTGATTTTTCTGGATTTTACTTTTTTCTTCCATACTTGTATATGAGTGGGATTCGTGTTCTTTCTTAATTTGTTACTCTATGTCAAACACTCCCACTTCTCTTTCTTGTATATTTTTCTTTGCTGATATCATCTGTAATTCCCCTATAGCTCTGCCCCTTTCACTCTTTAATGATGTTATTTCCTAAATCATTGCTTCTACAATTTTAGAGCCTTTTTTTTTTTAATTTTACGGGTTGGGGTTTGGGGCCACACTCAGCAGTACATGAAGAGGCATAGTTCCGGAGACCATATATAATGTGCAGGAGATGGAACTGGGGATGGTTACATTCAAGTCAAACATCTGACTTAACCCCAGAACTTTCTCACCACTATTTCTGTTGTACGGAAATCAAAGTCCAAAACCCAGCATCTCTATTTTTCTAATGATCTTGGTCTCCAAGCTCATTCAAAACTCACTTTCTCTGATCAATCCCAGGGCTGTGGTGTTGCTAGATAGTCTCAAAGCTGCAGTTTCACTTCTCTTACTACAATTTTACTTATTTACACTCTACTAACTATAAAAGCTTAACACAAATACCAGTTTGAAGCCAGGAAGGCATTAACGATTTCATTATTTCTCACCCCTCAGCCAACATCCATACTTACCAAGATTAGATTTTATTATTAATCATTATGAACTCATTAAATACAATAGCAATTCCTTTGTTTTCCATGATACATATGTATTTTTAAATTAATTTTATTTAATTAAAATGTCTATTTTTTTAAAAAAAAATTATAGTTTAGGTAACATGGTTGCAATAATTTTAACACTTAAAGCACCAATTTTCAAAGTTGGACCACTCTGATAAAATTAAAGCATACAATATCTTCCACTAATGTCTCTATGGTACTTTTACTCCATCTCTTTGTTCTTTCCACTTCTCTGCACTCCATGGTAATCCAAGACAAGAGTTAACCATTGTACAATGCTGTTCACTTATTCATTTTGTCTCTCTACATAATATTTATGTCTTAATTAAACCACAACCATGCTTAATTCTACTCTCTCCCCACTACTTGCATATGTCTTAGCAACACGATGATTTCTAGTTTACTGCATATAGATCTGTGAGGCTTCCTTTAGTTTTACATTTTCTTTACTGTAATACACATCGTGTCCATGAAAACATATCTATTTTTCTTTCAAAATTTATCTCAGCAATTCTTGCTTTCAACTTTCAGTGTATTTTAAATAAGAAACCAGTGTTACTGAAAAATAAATAGGTTAGATCATAATTCTCCTTACTGAAAAGTCTTAGATTGCCAGCTTTGCTTCTCAAAGTGAACGTCAAAGTCTGATGTTTGATCTGCAAAAGCATTTATACTCTGACTCTCTCGTCCCTCAAGGACCTCATTTCCACAGCTCTTCTTTTGCCATCTCTATAACTCCTTCATAATTTTAAACCTAACAACTCGACACCCACCTTAATGTCTTTGCCCTTTCTGTTCCCTATGCCCGGGAAGATCTTCCCACACATTTTTTAACACTTTTGAAATATCCTTATTATTTAAAATTCATATCTTCTTGAAGACATTTCAGGTTACCCAAAGTTGCAAAAAATTTTATCCTATCTCTCATTCTATTAGTATTTTCAGTTTCTTTTAAAATTTACATATTTTTTTAAATTTACATACTTTTGTTTCCCTATTAAATAAGTGGCTAAATTAGAAAGTAACTTTAGTTTGCTTGGTCACTGATAGATTAGAGATTCTATATACACATAGAAGATGTTCTATAATTATTTATTGAATAAATAAATAAATGAATAATGTCCCGTACTCTATTTATATTTTTCTTGAAGAAATTCAGTTTACATGAATCTAACTCCTGCAACTGGTGTACTATTTTTCAATTATGATATTCCTTTTTTTTGAAATAGATTCAATACCAAAAAATATTTCAGGTTTGATGACTAGTATAATTCAAATTTAGAATGTCTTCGAGTATTATGTATGTCGGTTGTAAAACAAATTAATAATATAAGACTTAAGCATTGATTAGGTGTTTGGAATAGTTTCCTACTGTTCACAAAATTAGTGCTATGTGGATTGATTGGAGAAATCAAGGAGAGGAACTAGCACAAAATGATCTTTCTCATGTCTGGAATATAAAGAATTACAGCAAGAGAATAACAAATGTACACGGCAATAGATACTGGGTACTTGTCTAAGGAAATGAGCTTTATCATGGTGTGAGGACAGGATTTCAGTGTTTGAGGTGGCAGAGTATATTAAGCCAATGATGTACAGGACAGAATTTCTTGTAGAGAATGTGAACATTGTATACATGAGTCCCTATTATTAACATTATTATAAATCAGTACAATTTTTTAATTGATAATGAAGAAATAAAGAAAAATTGTTATGTAAAATAGTGTTTAGAGTCTTGGTCTGTAATTTAATGGAAAAGCACATATCCCAGATGTATGAGGTCCTGGCTTCAATTTCCAACGCTGCATAGGCTAACAGATAGCCACACACACACGATCACGATCACGAAATCCCGTTAATAGTCGATTTCTCAAGCGAGTTCAGTAATCTCTTTATTCGTCCTTTCCCTGAGATCTTAGAAGTCTATCTCGACTTGGCCCTCCTAATTTTGTCGCACTGGAGGCTCTTTCAGGGTCAGGGGAATGAGATCCAGCTTGTTACTGGATTTAGCATATGAGTACACCATGGGGAGCTTGCAAGGCTGACCCATGTGGGCAGGAAACTCTCAGAAGCACGCCAGTTTCTCCCAGAGGGAGAAGTAGGCTACAAGATTCTGGGAGCTTGCTTTTAAGTCTCTGGATGTTGGCCTTTGATGGGATTACACACACCTGGGTTCCTCTGCCAGTACCTTCATGCATGAGGCCTGTCCGAACGTGTGGAGAGGGGCCCTGAGCATGACTGTAGCTAAGTTCCGGTAGTCTCCAGCCACACACACGCACACAAATAATTAAAACCACATGCACACAAATAATTAAAATGAAAAGTTTATGGAATAATTTTATTCCAAAGTTATAAATCAGAAAAGAGAAAATTGCACATTAGAAATTAGAAATTAGTGTGTGGTTTCACATTAAATGTTTCTCTATATAAAGTAAGAGGAAATAATTGGCACCTGGTAAACCTGCAATACATGCAGATGTTACAGTCTAGAGGATAATTATTTTTATTCTTTTAATTCTTGTCTTATCACTATCATTAGGAGGAAAAAACTTAATTGAGCTGTGATAAAAGTATAAAAAAGGAACTATGTTGTGAGTTAAAAAAATATAAATTTCATAAAATAATATTACTTGTATCACTTGTCATCCCATTGATCTTTGATTTGCTCAAGCGGGCACCAGTAACTTCTTCATTTTTCCCTGTCACGTGCTAGTGCAGCCCAATGGTATCTGCTTGCTCCAGGCACAGGAAGAGTCTCAAATCGTTCATTCAGGGATTTGATGAAGAAATCTGACCATCTAGTTGGTGGGCAGCCACGAGGTTTTCTGACATCCAATGGAATCCAGTCGGTAACAGCTCTAGTCCAGCGGTCATCTCTGACTCACATTACATGACCGGCTCATCTGATTTTTGATGCCTTGGCAAACAAGACAGCATCCCTGATTTTTGACCGTCGAGAGGTCAGAACTCCGGATTCCTTCTCTCACTTGAGTGAGACATGATATTCCTAGCATAGCTCTTTCGATTCCTCTTTGGGATATCCGAATAGTGTTCGCATCCTGTTTGCGTAGGGCCCAGGTCTCTGAGGCATATGTTAGTGCAGGAAGAACAGTGGAATAGAAAAGATGTGCCTGGAGTCGGAGGTTCTTCGTCCTCTTAACCACTTCTTAGACACTCTTGAAAGGCATTCCGCGTTGCTCTCTTCCTCCTGCGCAGTTCTGGCGCTAAGTCATTCTTCATGTTGATTTCTCGTCCCAGGTACACGTAGTTGCTACATTCGGAGATGTTTGTTCCATTGAGAGCAAATGGAGCTTTAGGGACTAGTTTGTTTTTCATGAGTATCATCTTGTTGAGAATCAGCTGCAATCCAACCTTTCCACACTCGTGGTCGAAATCGGCCAGCATTTGTTCCTATTGGCTAATGTGTGGTGTTATGAGAACGATGTCATCAGCAAAGCGGAGGTGGTGTAATTGCCGACCATCTATCTTCACTCCCATTCCTTCCCATTCATGATGTTTTTGAGGGTGGCACTGAAGAGTTTCAGTGAAATGGTATCACCCTGCTGCACCCCTCTCTTTACATTAATGATCACTTCCTTGTAGAATGGTGAGATCCTGGTGGTGAATCCACCATACAGCTTGCATGAGTTTGAATGCCCTATTTGGCCAAACTTTTATGACTGCCTCATTCTCAACAGAATCGAAGGCCTTCTTTAAGTCGATGAACGTTAGACAGAGCGGCATCTTGAAATCTCGCAAAACTTCAATGAGTTTGGTCACTGTGTGGATATGGTCTATCGTGCTGAATCCCCTTCGGAACACGCCTTGCTCGCATGGTTGTCCTTTGTCTAGTGTTCTGCCTATTCTATTCAGGATGACACGAGTGAACAACTTGTAGACAACAGACAGCAGGCAGATTGGGCTATACTTGCCAATGTATAAATAATATACAAATAGAATAAAATTACTAGTCAACCATTTATAAATTTCAAATTTCAGAACTTTATTCTCCAAATATTTTAACAGTGGTTAAAGAAGTTTTCAAATTAAAATTTCTAATATTACTTTAAAGTGTATCCGATATATAAAAATGCTGAAACACCTGACTTAATTGCATTAAAACTGCAACCTTTATATTCTATTTTTCTAAGTTAAAATTTTAATCAGGCAATAATATTCTTTATGGAAAGTATTTAGCTAAACTGTTTTTCTAGAAGGACAATAAGAAGCATCAATTTGTATGCCCATATTCAAAACTGGTTCTGTTTCACAATGAAATTACAAAAATATTTAGAGAAAAAGGTTCATTTTTTTTTAATACAAGCCCTTTATCATTTCATTTTTCAAGGTCTTTCAATGTTGGAAACCACATTTTTAAAGATGTGGACAATAGAATTAATTTTATTTAATATTTTTCCTAAGAATAAGAAGCATTACTTTGGTGGTACTTTAAAATATGTAAAATAGCCATCATTATCAGGATACATTAATATTTTTATGACTTTTAATTATTTATTTTGTCTAGTACAAATTGTTCACTCTAAAAACTAGTGTTCTATTAATATATTTTGGCAAAGAAAACTTTTGTTAGGGGTTTTGGGGGCACACTTGACTATGCTCAGGACTTACTCAGGGATCATCACCTTGGTAGGACAGGGTGAATACATGAACTGCTGAGAACTGAACCACCAGCTGACTGCATTCACGACAAGTGCTGTATGTACTGTACTATTTTTATGACTTATTTAAAACTGTTAACTTGTCATCGTATCTAGAAAACTTTTTAATAAAGGTTACATGTGAAATGTAAGTGAGTCATGGGGCTCTCAATCGTCCAATTCACTTTTATTTATGTTTGTGGTGTGGGGATTACTCTTGTCTCTGTGCTCAGGGATCACTGCTGATGTGCACAGGGAATCATTTCTAGTTCTGCAAAACAAACCTTGACCACCTATGCTGGGGAAATGCTTCACTTGGATCAGGACCGGAAAAGTCAGCCGCTAGTATTCACAAGACACATGTTCATCCAATGTCAGCCCTAGCAAGTAGCTGTTAAACTAAATTTTGAGTCTTCTTGTCCTGTATGGGGTAAGAAATTATCCCTGACACCAGATTACTCAGGAAGTTGTGGATTTAGGGACTGTTCCTTGCAGGAAATGAAAATTAGTCCTAATCTTGCTGCTTGTGTTCACTTTTCCCTTCACAGAAAAGAATTTCAGGAGGAAATAAAATAGTGAAGCAAGATAGTTGTTTTTTTTTTTTTCTTTTTGTGTCACACCCAGCCATGCTCAGGGGTTACGCCTGGCTCTGCACTCAGGAATTACTCCTGACGGTGCTCAGGGGACCATATGGGATGCTGGGAATCAAACCTGGGTTGGCTGTGTATAAGGCAAACACCCTACCTGCTACTCTATTCCTCCAGCCCCAAGTTAAGATCTTTTTAATGGTGTTTTAAGTCATGAGGATTGAAAATCAGTATTGCTTGCTATAATCTTCCTAGTACGCCCTTTATAGAAAATGAACATTTATTCAGAGAATGTATCGCTGTATCACTGTTATCCCATTGCTCATCGATTTTTTCAAGTGGCACCAGTAATGTCTCCATTGTGAGACTTGTTGTTACTGTTTTTGGCATATACAACATGCCACTTGTAGCTTGCCAGGCACTGCCATGCAGGTGAGGATACTCTTAGTAGCTTGCCGGGCTCTCCGAGAGAGGCGGAGGAAGCGAATCCAGGTCGGCTGCGTGCAAGGCAAATGCCATACCCACTGTGCTATCACTACAGCCCAATTCAGAGAAGGTAATACGACTATAAAGAATTACTAAAATTATAAGTAAAATTAAAATAATATCAGTAACCTTAACTATTTCAACATCACTAGAGTTCACAGGATATGAGATTCTCAGAATAAATAGTGGAAAAATTTAAATATATTTTAAGAATTTCAATCTTGAGATTGTAAATTTTTACTATAGGCAATTATTCACCTAAGAAAATAGTTCAATGATATTAAAGTTACTTTACACATTAATTTAGATGTCACCTTCTGTTCCTACTCTCGATTTGAATTTATGAAAATATACAAATCACAAAATCCTGTTAATTGTCGAGTTGCTTGAGCAGTCTCAGTAACCTCTACATTCGTTCATTCCCTGAGGTTTTAGAAGCCTCTCTCTTCTCGGCCTTCCCAACAATAAATATTTACCAAGATATTTACAAAATAGTGTCATATATGTTCCAACTCCAGTCTTACCCAACTTATCCCATCCTTCCATCAATGACTCAGGTTCTATCCCAACCAACAGCCTATAACCTTGACAGGCATAATGTTGAATTTAATTACTATGTCTAGAATAGCATGTTTTTACTAGTGTTGGTTCTAACGCTTTATATAAAAACAGGAACTTTACCTGCCCATCAAGATGAGTCCCTGTTCTCTGATTTTTGGCCCTGCATTACCTCTAGACGTCTGTTTACTTAGTTCTCGCTTTTTTCTCTCCTATCAATGATTTTGCAATTTCTTTTTTTCTTTTTCATCATACGGAATCACTGTGAGATAGTTACAAGACTTCATATTTGGGTTACAATCACACAATGATCACACACCGATCCCTGCACCAGGGCACATTACTCACCACCAATATCCCTGGTATAGCCCTATTTTCCCACTCTCCCCCTGCCTCCAAAAGTAAAGAGATTTTGCAATGTCTTACATTGTAAGTTTTATATCATCATCATCATCATCATGATCCCGTTGATCGTCGATTTTCTTCAGCAGTCTCAGTAGCGTCTCCATTCGCCCTAGCCCTGAGAATTTAGAAGCCTTTCTTTCCTCGTCCTTCCCAATGGTGCCACACTGGAGGCACTTTGATGACCAGGGGAATGAGACCCATGTAAATGTTATATACCAAAGTAAAATATTCAAGGGATGGAGTGATAGTACAATGGGTAGGACATTTGCCTTGCACACGGCCGACCAGGGTTTGATCCCTGGCATCCCATATGGTTCCCTGAGCACCACCAGGAGTAATTTCTGAGAGTAGAGCCAAAAGTAACCACTAAGAAATCCCAGGTGTGATCCAAAAGCAAAAGCAAACAAACAAAAAATCAACCCACTTTATTGCATATATATATGTATTCAATATTTCCTAATAAAATAACATTTTAGTGAATTAATAATTTGTGGTGAGCTGGAGTGATAGCACAGTGGTAGGGCATTTTCCTTGCATGCAGCCAACCTGGATTCGATTCCTCTGCCCTTCGGGGAGAGCCGGGCAAGGTACTGAGAGTATCCCGCCTGCATGGCAGAGTCTGGCAAGCTACCGATAGTGTATATTGTATATGCCAAAAACAGTAACAACAAGTTTCACAATGGAGCCATTACTGGTGCTGGCTCGAGCAAATTGATGAGTGATGGGATGACAGTGACAGTGACAAAATAATTTGTGGTATATATGCCTTTTATATTTGAAGAGTTAAGACACTTGGGTCCAGAAAGATAGCTCAAGGACTGAACACATACACTGCATGAGAGAGACCCTGGTTTAATCTCTGATATGAGCACCACTTGACCTCCTAAGCACCTAACCATGAGTAGCCCTGGGGTGTGGCCAAGAAAAAGAAAGGTAAAAGAAAGAAAGAGAGGGAGAGAAGGAGAGAAACAAAGGAAGGAAGGAAGGAAGGCAGGAAGGAAGGAAGGAAGGAAGGAAGGAAGGAAGGAAGGAAGGAAGGAAGGAAGGAAGGAAGGAAGGAAGGAAGGAAGGAAGGAAGGGAGGGAGGAAGGAAGGGAGGAAGGGAGGGAGGGAAATCCTCCCTTCCTTCCTTCTTGCTGCATGCAAGGCAAAGGGAGGGAGAGAGAAAAGGAAGCAAGAAAGAAAGAAAGAAAGAAAGAAAGAAAGAAAGAAAGAAAGAAAGAAAGAAAGAAAGAAAGAAAGAAAGAAAGAAAGAAAGAAAGAAAGAAAGAAAGAAAGAAAGAAAGAAGAAAGAAAGAAAGAAGGAAAGGAAGAAAGGAAGGAAGGAAGGAAGGAAGGAAGGAAGGAAGGAAGGAAGGAAGGAAGGAAGGAAGGAAGGAAGAAAAAAAGAAAGAAAAGAAAGAAAGAAAGAAAGAAAGAAAGAGAGAAAGAGAGAGAAAGAGAGAAAGAGAATGAAAGAGAGAAAGAAAGAAAGAAAAAGAAAGAGGTAAAGAGAGAGAAAGAAAGAAAGAAAGAAAGAAAGAAAGAAAGAAAGAAAGAAAGAAAGAAAGAAAGAAAGAAAGAAAGAAAGAGAGAGAAAGAGAGAGAGATAAAGAGAGAGAGAGGGAGGGAGGGAGGAAGGGAGGGAGGGAGGGAGGAAGGAAGGAAGGAAGGAAGGAAGGAAGGAAGGAAGGAAGGAAGGAAGGAAGGAAGAAAGGAAGGGAGGGAGGGAGGGAGGGAGGGAGGGAGGGAGGGAGGGAGAAAGGAAGAAAAGAAAAGAAAAGAAAAAAGAAATGAAAAGAAGAAACATAAGTCTTAGGAAAAATTGAATTTTTCTCTTGGAGAGATTACTTTACATCTGTCTATTATTCCCTGTCATAGAAAATGAACATATATATAAAGAAATATAAAAATTAATAACCAAATTTGAATACTATGAGTAATAAAAAATTCTATATCTTAACTGTTTCATTATTACTCGTGTTCACTGGAGATGACTTTCTCAGAATAAATATTTGTGGTAAATACTTAAGTACTGAATCTAGAGATTAGTAAGGTGACTTTCTTGCATTTTTCTCATCTAGTTTTGGTCCTCACCATGCCATATGATCCCCAAGGTCTTCCAGAAATGATTCCTGCATGCAGAGTCAATAGTAATTCCTGAGCACTGCTTTGTGTGACCCCCCAAACACACAGGCACACAAATTGAAATGGAATGAAAAACATTAGCACTAGATAAGTTTTTTCTGTTTTCATGTAAATCTTACTCTAATACTTTCTTGGATTCCTTAAAATGCCTATATTTCTAATTAGCTCTGTGGTTTAGAACAAAATCTCACATGATATAACTACAAGGGAAATAAATAATAATTTACATATTTGTATGTTATTCTTCCAAAGATTGACTTTTTCCAAAACTATTAAGTTCACTTGTTCCTGAAATAAAATTTCTATCCCAGCTATGTCTTTTGACTTTCATCCCAATAGGACTACCAGTCACATATTTTATTTCTGTGATTCTCGACATATTAAATTTTGCAGATCTAAATTTGGATTCCTTTACTTTTATAACAAGTATAGACTTCATTTTTTCACCCTATTAAGTCATTGCATAGTATGAATACCAATATCACAATAACAAGAAACAATATGGTGTTTGCAATTGTAGTAATGTCAGTGATTTCAATGCAGATTACACATTTCTAAAGTATAAAGTACTTATACTTTGTAAATAATTACTTTATTAAGTACTTATACTTTATAAATATAAAGGGCAAGTTTAAAGAACAAAAAAAATGGATTGTTCAAACACCTTTACTGTAACAGCATATGATAATTCACATTACTTGATCTGTGAAGGGAGCTCATAACTAAACTGAGAAAGTTGAGTATTGCTCTAGTCAACTGTGGGTTCTGGCAGAGAAATTAGAAAATGGCAGCCAATGTCATTTTTGGCAGGTAGACAAAATTAGAGTTACCTCAATTTCACTTTCCCTTGTCATATTCATTTTCCTAATAATATCCATGAACAAGACAGAACTGGGAAACTGAAGAGGGTAGTTGCTGACAACATTAGCAAAATTTAGTCTTCAGACAAGAGGAGGGTGAATAAGGGTGAAAAAAGTAGGTCTAGAAAAATGGACCATGTATCTAACATACCTATTTCAAGACAGAAGCAGGGATCCTTTTTTGTATTTTTGCCTTCACCCCTTAACCCTGTTTGAAATAATGTTTATTCATCTAAGACCCAAATAGAATTTGCCTCTTTATGCAGTGAGCATAAAGGACAAGGGCAACCACTAGGGTTAAAGAACTCCTGCTTTAAAGGCTTTTTAAAATGATGTGCAAAGTCAAAATTGATTTTATAAAACCCAGAACATCAAATCCAGAATAAACTCTAATTACAGATTAAAGTGATTATTTTGAGGGATCCCTCTGAGGTATATGACTTTTGTGATACCCTCCTTCATTCACCACCAAGAACTGTGTAAGAGAACCACATCTGAAGACACAGGATTAGAAAATATACATTTGTATTTTTGCAATAGTTACTTGAATCTTTATAAAAAGTCAAAAAACAAAACTGACATCATTTTTGAATATGTAAAGGTTTAGTTGGCTAAAGAGACTCATAGAAATACCATGATGCAAGCAAGCACATTCTGATTGCATCAACCGATAATTTTCTTAGAACTTCAGGCAGTGATGGAATATACCTGTAGGTAATAACTTAGTTGGAGAAATATTAAGGCTGTTCACCCAACCTTCTCTTCCCTAGAGGGTAGTTAGAGCTACACCCTATGGGGCAGAGAGGAAAGGGTGTACCACCTGTGTTACACCTGTATAAAATAAAACACATTTTTACAGAGGTCCTTCAATACCTACTGAAAAGATCTTATCTTTTAAAATAGCACAATGGGTCTAGAATTCCTAAATTGTAAAATCTACATATTCAGATTCAAAATCGTCATGTAAATGAAACAACATATGGAAAATAAAGACATTTTAAATTTCTGTTTAATCAAAGTACTTTGGAAAACTAAAGAGGATATTCGTACAAGTGAAGGATCAAATTTCGAGCATCGCTTTCAGAACACATTCACATACTTATATGAGTATAATTTATGCTTTGCATTTCTACTACTGATCCTCAAGTCAAGATTGCATAATATAGTAGACATGGATTACTAAAATTGATTAGGTTTCACAAATAATAAACAGCAAGGTATTAAAATAATCCTTAGAAAAATAGTGAAAAATACGTAAATTCAAATATTTATCTATATCAAATTTAGAGCACCATTCATTTCTATCTGGGACTTACCCAATGCTTACTTTATATAGTTTATTAAAAAATGTATTAAATATTATATTGATATGAATGCCCTCATGCCTGGATTATTTTGTAAGCAAAACAGATATAAGTATTTTCATCACTATAGTTTGAATGTCAGTCTTTGTTAATGTATTAGGATCAAGATATGCCATGAAAGAATATGCTCATGAAAGTCAATTAAGATTTCTTTCGGTTGCAGAAAAGAAATTCAACTTCAGGAAGCTAGACTAAACAATGATTTAAGGTTTCTTTTTAAAAACTGTATTGTTGTACCATAATTTACAAAGTTATTCCTAGTTACATTTTAGACATATAGTATTGCAGGTATTGCATAGTACAGCGGTTGGGCGTTCACTTTTCACAAGGCTGACCCATGTTCGATTCCTCCGCCCCTCTTGAAGAGCCCGGCAAGCTACCGAGAGTGTCAAGCCCTCACGGCAGAGCCTGGCAAGCTACCCGTGCGTATTGGATATGCCAAAAACAGTAACAATAAGTCTCTCAGTGAGAGACGTTACTGGTGCCCGCTCGAACAAATCGATGAGCAATGGGATGACAGTGACAGTGACGGTATTGCAGCACAGACCCCACCGCCAGGGCCGACTTCTACAAATAGTCTTAATTTCCCTCCCATATTTCTCACCAGCATCCCATCCCCAGCCCTCCCCACTGGCCTGCCCTCTTCATAAGCACCTTTCTAAGTTTGGTTGTTAAAGTTTGGGTTTCTTGATTTCAATATCATTCACTCTGTGGTTTGCGTATTTGCCTCTGTTTAAGGTTTCTTTTTTCTCTCCTTAATAATGCAGAATTGTAGCACTTTCTCTTCCTGAGGAAATAAGCATAAGTGCTCTGGAGTGGCTTTTGTGCTAGTCTTCTGTGAGAACTATCATTTAAATGTGTTCCAACTCAATCTATTTCTTTCTCATTCACACTGCTCAAGGAAAACAGACATCCCCATTTTTAGTGGAAAGAGTCCATGAGGTTAAAGTCCCTCATCACTGACAATATTTCTTTTTCTTTACTTGTATAAGCCGTCCTGGGTTTGATTCCTCCGCCCCTCTCAGAGAGCCCAGCAAGCTACCCAGAGTATCTCACCACCATGGCAGAGCCAGTCAAGCTACCCATGGCTTATCTTATATGCCAAAAAAAAAAGAGAAAAAGAAAAAAAGAAACAGTAACAGCAAGTCTCAAGATGGAGACTGTACTAGTGCCCCCTCGAGCAAATCGGTAAGCAACAAGATGACAGTGACAGTGAGAGTATTTTTATCAAAGTTCAGCTACCACGGTAAAAATAGGGATAAAGTTTACGTGGTATTGACTTTAATAACTTCAATACATTTAAAATGCTTAACTTTAATAACTTTAATGTATGAAGTAAATGCACCTTACCACAACCAAATTGTCCAAGACCTTCTACCACTGTCCTTATGTTACCACAGGTCAAGTCTTTATTCCCCACACCCTTGCCTGTCCCCTGTTGATTATTTTTGCAATTTAAGGCCAAAGGTTTGTCATATTTATCTTGCTTTTAGGCTTGCCTGTTCCAGAAATACTAACATAACTGCCTTGTGCTTAAAGCTTGTTAGTGGCTCAGACAGTGCCTCAAAAGAAAGTTTAGGTAGGGTCTGTAGGGAAGATTTGTTATTGTGTTTCTGTAGGGAACACAGTTACCATGGGGTAGGGGATAGAAAATTACTTACTGTACCAGATTGTGCTGGTAATAAGCTTTTGTCCCACAACAGCTAAATTTGGGCAACCCTTATCCTAAATTCTCATGATAGAAAAAGTCTACACAGCTTTCAAACATAGGTAGGCAATATGGAGAATTTCTTCAGCTCATATTACTTCTCACAAAGTAACAATATCCAGTGATAAAAGTTTCAATTAGCATGCAAATTTTTCCCTTACCTCAGGTACCTGTTTTGTGATAGTTAACCACTTCTGTAATTGGGCTCTTATTTATTGATATGGCTAATTATATAATACCTACAAATATAGATACTTCCTTCTTGATATATCCCTCAAAATATAGAGAAGTCATCTTTTTTTTTTTTCTTTTTGGGTCACACCCGGCTATGCACAGGGGTTACTCCTGGTTCTGCACTCAGGAATTACTCCTAGCGGTGCTCAGGGGACCACACAGGATGCTGGGATTCAAACCTGGGTTGACCATTTGCAAGGTAAACGCCCTACCCAGTGTGCTATTGCTCCAGACCGAATGTTCTCTTAGGAAAAAAAGTATATGTTTTTCCTAAGTGGGACACAATTTCTCCTAAAATCATGTAATCTAATAACTCATGCTTCTTACCTATCACATGCAAAGCTGCTTGTAAGAAAATAACTTTATTTAGGGCCAGTTAACTCAAGTGAGGTAGCACACCCTTGCATGCTTGGGCACAGAGTTTGAAAATCAGCAGGGTGTGTCCCCAATTATAGGGATAATAGTTGTTACTGTCACTTCATCCCATTGCTCATCAATTTATTTGAGCTGGCACCAGTTACATCTCTCATTGCGAGACTTGTTGTTACTGTTTTTGGCATATCAAATATGCCACAGGTAGCTTGCCAGGCTCTGCCATGCTGGTAGGATACTCTCGGTAGCTTGTCAGGCTCTCCAAGAGGGGCGAAGGAATCAAACATGGGTTGGCTTCGTGAAAGGCGAATGCCTTACCGCTATGCTATCGCTCCAGCCCTATAATAGTTGTATCCCTGGTAATCTGACAGCAGTACTGTTTTAATATATTGACCTACTCAGAATTATTGCCAATTATTGCCAATATATAACAGAAGTTGCCAATATATTGACCTATTCAGAATTATTCCCTCAGTTTATAAAATACAATATGCATTTCTCTGTGTAACTTGGATATCTGAATATGCAAAATATATTTCTCTGGATCTTAGATAGTTGAAGTACTTAAAAATAAATTGATATTTTAATTAAATAACGAGTTTTTCTTTTGATTTGTGGCCACACACAGCTCTACCTGGGAGTTACTTCAGCTACTGCTAGAGAGACCTTCTCCTTCATGGGGGACAATGTGGTACTGGGGATCCTACCAGGGTCTGCATGCAAAGTATGAGTACATGAGTTCGGGCTTTCACCTCTCCCACAAAATAAATGCTGATTTTTAACCTGGAATGCAAGACATTTTTTTGTGATAACAGTCATGTTGCTGAACAATCCATAGTATCTTTAGATATCCTGTATTCTGCTGGATTTCAGAACAGATGGAATGAAATGGTACATGTGAAATCTCTTTGAACACTAAATTATAGCAATAATTTTAAATTCAAACTAAAGATGCTGGAGAGATAGTGCTGGGTTAAGAGGATTGCCTTCCTGCAGACATCACTGGTTAAATCTCCAGCATTGCATATGATCCTCTGAAAAGTACCAGGAGTGGCAGATAGGAATAAGCCTCAAGGCACTGGTTGAGGCTCCAAAATAAATAAATATGTAAATAAATTCAAGCTATATCTAAATGTTATTAGAAATTATATTGTCATCTTTTTCATTTCTTAAATTATTTAAACTTTTTCTAGACTTTACAGGTTGTTAGCAAATACAAATGGCTGTCTAAATAAGCACATATCATCATTTTTTCAATTATTGTATTCAGACTGCTTCTGTAGAGGTTGCCTTGTTTTCATATAAAAGTTATTTTTCATGATATTTTCAGGTACTAATCTTACAATAATTTCTACTAAAAACTACATTCTCCACACAAGTCCTGTAAAATCTTTATTTTAAAAATTGACTAGATATGATGAAAATATGAGAAATGCAATGGATTAGAGACAGCAATATGTTAATGCAGGTTTTAGGGTAATGCAAATTTTCTTCTTCCATCCTCAGAGTAAATCTTACTAAAATTTTCTTTTAATATAATTGATAACAGTTATACAAATATCTGGCATTTTAATCATGTAAAAATGTCTCTTGCTGTCTAAAGTGAAATTAAAAACTGCCACCAGTCTTTTGCTTTCAGCGGTCAATGTAAAAGGAAATTAAAGTAGACCTGTTAATAAATCGCTGATAAGTTCATTCTAAAAGATCACAGATATGCGTCATATACATGAAAGAACAGCATAAAATATATTGAAAAGTGAAGAAGAACCTCCTTTTCAAACATTGAATATAAATTCTGGTCCTAAATAATAAGCTAATACATTACTCATCACAATGGAGATCGGTACATTCATTTTGGTTAGCTAAACTTATTATGTAGATTTAATAAGAAATAGAAACCATAACCTCTATTACTTATTCTAATTAAACTTATCAATTTAACAGTAAATATTTGATTAAGGCAATATAAATATACACACAATTCCTTTATCCATGCAAAAATATTTGGAGTAGTGTCAGATATTTGAGTTTTTGAAGGCCATCAGATATTTGAGTTTTTCTTTGTATGCTTCTCTATTTGATATTTGTCTTAATAGTATACTTTCCTTTTTAATGTTCTATTTAAATTTAATATTACATAGTAGAAACTTAGAAAATATAGAAACTTTGAGTCTTTTTTTTAATAAAATGTTCACTCTTAAAAGATAGTACAATAGTTAGGGTGCATGTGTGCCTGAACTGATCTCATGTACCATGTGGGTCTATGAGCATGGCCCTCTGCAGCACTGGAGACCTGGCAGCATCTCCAGGTTGACTTTGGTAAACTCTGACACCATGAGACCTAAGTATCAGATCAGGCTTGTCTCTTTATACCTGCATATTGTCTGAGAATTTTGGTGGAATTTCAAGGGTCTCCACTTCACTGCTTGTGAGGTGACCCTATCCCATCTATCCACATAACGTTCAGTTTTTGCAAGTGAATTGAGCCTATTGTATTTTAACTGAAATTGCATAAATTGCATAAAAATGCATAGATAATTTTTTGTTAGTAAGATTTCTACTTTATTAGTTTTCTTCAAATAAAGAAATGAAATCTCTAGTTGAACGCAAAGTGCTAACTTTTCCTCTGATGTGGATTTTTCCCTTTAATAAGAGAAATCACAATCCTCAATAGATTACAAAATTGGTAACAAAAGAGGAAATCCAGTACAGCATATTATACTTTCATATGTTTCCCGATATTAAAGTGTGCCACTCTTTAAAAATTCTAAGCAATTAACTAATACAAAACAATCATGACTTCTATAGCAAACAATTCTGTTAAGTTGGGCAAACAGGCAAACATTGTTATATGGAAAATCATGCCACATCACTTTCAGAGATTATATTGTGTAAATATCAAAATTGATGAATAGCTGCACATAAAATCTAAAAGCATGTAAGTGTCTGTTGATAAATTATCTGTCCCTTTAGTAATTTGAATCCTGTTTAGCTGGAGCCAAGATTCAAATTGAAGTCAGCCTTTTTTCATCACATGTATGTTCAAAGACAATTAGAATAGATTTATTTGGGTTGAATGATGTTGATTAAAGCTTAGTCAGTTTTATTATAGGAACAACTTTCGTTGTTATGAACCACACAGAGTACCTAGTATATAATTTGAGCAAAGTTGAAATCAACAAATCTGTTGGATTCTTGATTTGTCTCCCTTGGTTACATGTGTGGAAATTGAATGCTATGTATATCTTCAAAAATTGACAAGTGGTAATGTTCTATTAAGAAATAGAGAAAAAGAACAAAAGAGATAATACAGCAGGTCAGGTAATTACATTGCACATTGCAGACCTTGACTCAATTCCTGGCAGCATATATGTAGCTTGAGATCCACGAGAGCAATCCCTGAGCACAGAGCCAGGAACTATCTCTGAGCACAGCTTGCTGGTTACCTTGCCCTCCTCCAAAAAACAAATAGGAAAACTAATTTGGTTTGTGTAGGTTTCTAATCATGTTATACAAAAGTATAGATGATCATTATAAAGGAGTTAAAGTATTATTATGCATATCACAGGATATATATGCCTTTATCAAGATAGTAATAATTTAGATAAAAAACTACAATATGTCATATACTACATAAGTATGCATAAGCATGCATATGTACATATAGTAATGTGATTGCTAATATCTTTGGTCACAAAGGAACCAATCTTAGGGAAGTAAACTGAATTCAGCTTAAAACTGTGATTTTACTTATATGTGTAATATTTTAAAAGTAAACCTGAATATGATTAGACAGGGACAATGCTCATTGATAAATTTCATATTAACGAATAAATTAAAGTATAAGGAAAAAATACAAAATAACAACACTAAACTAGCTTCCTCTAAGTTTTGTTATGAAGGTTGCTAAAATATATGTAATCATGAAAATAAATATAAAATATTATTGTAACATTAAACATAAATTCTCAAAACTTTTTTAGCCTTGGGTCTTCAGACATGGTTCAGCAGATAGGTGCTTGCCTTGTCGATGGTCAAGTGGGATTCAACTATCAGCACTGAATAATACCCTTAACTACAGAATCCAAGGTAAATTATGTGTACTTTTGGGTGTGGTGTCCCATCAAATACCTTTTAAAAAATAGATTTTTTATTCCTACTTCAATATTACCAAGTTTATCTTAGAATTTAAGGGATGAGAACTATGCATTCAATACTATTTTCATACTTCTAGTACAAATAGCATTTGTGTTGTTTCCAAAACATATATGAAAACATATATTCCATATATGTTTTGTAGAGGATAAAACAGAGCTTCCTATAAATTATTAAATTAAATCATGAAAAATAATTAAATTGAGGAAGATTAAAATAAAAATTTGGGCATAAGAAAAAGATCCGTTATCATGTGATATAATATTTAAGGCAGTTTACATTTGGCAAAATTTTCAAATTGTAGGTTTTAAATATCTGTAATTATTTTATGTCAAGTGTAGTCCAATAAACTGTTTTTTTTAAATGAAATCACACACCAGAATGGCAATTTTGTATAGGGATTTATAAAAATCAAGCTGCCACAAGAATCAGATTCTAAAAAGCAAACATTTTCTTCCTATAAGCAATCTACTTAGAAAGCCGTATTACCATATTTATTGGCAAATAGAAAACTAGGACAAGGAAAGACTGGAAAATCATTTCACAATTTTGGGTAGCAGGCTATATTAATTTGACAAGTTCTCTTCTATTTTATGGTAGAAATAGGTAGGTTTAAAAATAAATTGTCTTTGATCCAACTCCATCTCCTCTAGACAACACTGGAAGGAATATTGTCATCTTTATTTCCTTTTGTGACTCACCTTTGTTTCCATATTAATCTGAATAATTAATCTGTAAATATTTTTTAGCTATTTTAATACATCCAATTAGATTTTAGTCCTTCACAATAGTGGATCTTTTGAAAGAGATTTTAAACAACAATGAGATGGTCAGCTGTTCAAGATGGTTAGCTATTCAAGATGGTTCAAGTTAATCATGATATAATGCCCAGTTATTTATTAATATTTGTCACTTTGAAGGCACATTTTGTCCATATTATAGACAAGTATAACTAATTAACTTCAAAATGGTTTAAGTGAAAAGAGAAATAAGAAAAAAAATGATAAAGACCAATCGTTTTGGAGACAGCACTGCAACACTGTTGTCCCATTGTTCATTCATTTGGTCCAGCGGGCACCAGTAACATCTCCATTATGAGACTTGTTGTTACTGTTTTTGGCAGATAGAATACACCACAGGTACCTTGCTAACCTCTGCCATAGGGGCGGGATACTCTCAGTAGCTTCCTGGGCTCTCTGAGAGGGACAGAGAAATTGAACCCAGGCCAGTCATGTACAAGGCAAACGTCCTACCCGCTGTGCTATAGCTCCAGTGAAACAAAGTAAAAAAAAAAAAAATTGCAGTTCTTATGAAGGAAGAACTGTGACTAACATAGAATTTTGGGGAAAGGATCAAGATATAGAAGTGGTGAAATAACTGTGATAAAGAGATATCGGTACATTGTACATTGGTGGTGATATATGAGGCAATATGCATTTTTGTTTTGTTTGTTTGGGTTTTTTGTTTAGGTGTTTGCTTTGAGTTCCGGTCATGCCTGGCAATGCTCATCTATATTTCTGGTTTAATACATATTTCAAAGAGGATAATATTTGTTACATTAAATTGTAGCTATAAATAAATATAGTTGTGTAAACCAGATTTGTGTCAGTATACATTTTTAAAACAAATAGCAAAATTATTAAAACATTGCTTTGATTTTATAGTTAAAATTATAAAGAAAGAAACCATTACTCCTGAATTGAAGAGTGTGGAACTCTCAATTTTACAAAGCTTATTCATCTTGATGTTAATAACTCTATTAGGGTATTATTTATTTAAAAATCCTATTTTCTTATTTGGTTTTGGTTTGGAGGAGAGATACATAGAAGAGTTTAAGGCTCTTACCCATGGCTCTATGGTTAGGGATCAGTCCTGGCTGTATTGTGAGGATCGTATGCAGTACCAAGGGTCAAACTGAGTTAGCTTCATGCAATGACAAACTTTAGTTCCTGTACTATCTCTGCAGTTCCAAGACATTTTATTTTTTATTTAAGGAAAATTGACAACTTATTTACAAGGTTTTCTCACTATTATGATGTTAAAAATCATAAAATATATATTAATCATTTCAGATGCAAAATCAGAATATTATAGAATTCAAAATACCTAATGAAATATTGTTTCTAATTAAAAATACATTTCATAGAACCCATAGTCCCTGCCATGCTCACAGCTAACCTTCAGAGGCTCGGGACTAGCGCTTCATGCATGAAAATGAATCTGCTGAAAAACCCAGGTACTCAGGTGACTGAAATATCCAGGCTCAGGAATGGGGCCCCTGCTCCCAACTCCCTGTGATTCTGGATCCCTGGCAGTCAAACCCAGGAACTGTCTCTGGGCACCACATAAGCTCAAAAATGGCTGTGATCCAGAGGCTCACAAATAAAGCTCAGAAGAGAGTGGCACACTGCAGAGATGCCTCCAGACCCCCAAAACACTATCCAGTTAAAAAATGAACTCCAGCTCTAGCACCTTATTTAAAATTTTAGAGATTCCGGAGTATCTAATATTTTATGTCACTATATATCATTGTCCTATACCACACACTTTCAAACTATCTTCAGTTTCATAAAAAATATAATCTTTATTGTAACCATTTGCCAATGGTTACAACAAAAAATTATTGATTCTGAAATTTTCCAAATTAATTTTTATTGTATTTTAGATGGGCTGGAGCGATAGCACAGCAGTAGGGCGTTTGCCTTGAACGAGGCAGACCCGGGTTCAATTCCTCTGCCCCTCAGAGAGCCTGGCAAGCTACGGAGAGTATCTCGCCTGCACAGCAAAGCCTGGCAAGCTACCCATGGCGTATTTGATATACCAAAAAGAGTAACAACAAGTCTCAAGATGGAGATGTTACTGGTGCCCGCTAGAGCAAATCAATGAGCAACTCCATGACAGTGACAGTGACAGTGAGAGTAGTTTAGATGTCATGGTTACAATACTGTTTCCGATTTATGTTTTTGATGCATTGTTATTATTGCTCAATGGTGTCTTCAGTGATTTGAGTGTTATAAAAAAAAAAGAAACTTCACAAAATAAAAAGTAAACAGATCAAAGTACATAAAACTAAAAAGTTTCTGCATGGCAAAAGAAATTTGAGCGAAAATTGGTAGAACACACCACTGAATGGGAAAACATGATTATATAGCATTTATTAGGTAATGGATTGAAATCTAACTCTCAAAGCTAAAGAATACAAACAACAACCAAAAAAAACAAACAAAAAAACACAATTAAAAATATGTAGATATAAACAAAGTCTTTCTGTAGAGGATATCTGTGGATGGCCCAGAGGCACATAAAATAGTTTTCATCATTACATGTTCTCAGGGAAATACAAATCAAAACATGAATGCTTCTGGCATTAATATTGAATTATACTCAAAGCACTAAAAAATAAATATTTTTTTCTAAAACATAGTGTTACATTTTCAGTGAACTAAAGCTTCACTTCAATTTTAATGTAATTGTAATAGGATTTTGCAAAGTTGAAGTAAATTACATTAAAATTCATTTTTTTATTGATTTCTCTAAGAGTGAAGTTCTATACAGGTCCCCAAAACACTGTTTAGAGTTTACGCCAAAAAACACCCTAAATGTATTCTATAAATACTGTCAATATATATTTATCTTACATTAAGGGAAAATACTCTGTTATTTTTTACTTATTTTACTTGTAAATAAATACTAGAAATGACATCCAGTTTCATAAATTAGTTTAAGCAGATAGGGAAGGGACCACAATTTAACACAATTTTATCTGTATGTTTGAAACTGTAGGGATACATAATTGTAATTCATCTTTAAGGTTTACCATTTGAACTTTGCATTGCTTCATGTTACCAGAACGATCTGTAAGGCTCCCAGGTCTTAATAATGCCTTCAAATGATATCTGCATATGTTCTTAGTATATTAATATATAAAATACCAGTCATCTTGGAATAATTATGTTGAAAGTGTAAAAATCAGAATGGAGCCATACTTTATATAAAGAGACAGTGCCTACACTATAATACAATACCACAATTCTTGTCATCCTTCTGCCTCTAACCTCATGGCACTAAAAATAACCATTCTGTCTAACAGTAAGTAGTAATTCAGTTTCCAATTCAGCTAAAACCTTAGTTTCACCTCAATTTTTACAGCTAAAAATCTTATGTCCTCTATGGGTCATAGCTGGTCACTTTTAAAACCTCTTAAATTCAGTTACTATGGAACCAGTGGATATCACATATAGTATCCTTAGGGTAAAATAAAAGGTAAGTGAGAAAATGCCTTTTTCTAACAGCTTCTTTTCAAAACTGTCCAAGAAACATTTTATATTGAGCACAATTTATGGGACACTTTACATTTTTCTTATGATAGGTGGCAGAGCTGTTGATTGAGATCTTACATCATGAGCTGCTACTGAAATTCAACAAACTGCATTTCAATTACTTAGGGTTCCTTTGCTTCTTACATCGGTGTCACAAAAATAAATTGGTATAAAGCTCTGCAATCATATACACTAAAGCTTTTTCTGAACTAAGGTGGCAGATTATCAGAGAAGCGCATATTTGGATAAAAATGAATCTGAGGAATTTTGATCAGCTAAAAAACCTTCAAAAATAGCTATGCACGCGCGCTTGTGTGTGTGTGTGTGTGTGTGTGTGTGTGTGTGTTTATATTTTTTATGGGGGTTCTTCCAAGCAATGCTCAGGAGTTCCAGAGGCATCGGCAGCGATTTTTGGTG
Source organism: Sorex araneus (assembly GCF_027595985.1). Classification (NCBI taxonomy): domain Eukaryota; kingdom Metazoa; phylum Chordata; class Mammalia; order Eulipotyphla; family Soricidae; genus Sorex; species Sorex araneus. The sequence goes on from NC_073311.1 coordinate 28,638,570, forward strand.
AATTAGACTAGAAGTAAAAGGACTTGAGGATGCAATACAGCTCAGGCCCTGCGGTGTCGGGGAAAGCCCGCCTATTGCCAGGGCTGCACCTAGCAGTGTTGTGGAAGACGTTGCAGTGCTGGGAATAGAATCTGATACACGCCAGCTTGGCATTTTTAGTAATAACAAGTCTCACAATGGAGACGGTACTGGTGCCCGCTCGAACAAATTGGTGAGCAATGGGATGATAGTGACAGTGACAGTGACAGTGAGTCTTTATTAAAGATACCAATCCTTGGGACCCAAGAGGGTTAAGGGTTAAGGCATTTGCCTTGCTTGTGGTGGATCCTAGAACCCCATATATTCCCAGTCTGCCTGAGTGTAAAGCCTGGAGTAATATCTGAGCATTGCCAGGTTGCCAGGTGTGGCCCAGTATGTCCTTCCAAAATGATTTTTTTTTTTGCTTTTTAGATCACACCTAGGGATGCACAGGGATTACTCCTGGCTCTGCACTCGCTCAGAAATTACTCCTGGCAGTGCTCAGGGGACCATATGGAATGTCAGGGATCAAACCCTGATCGGCTGTGTTCAAGGCAAACACCTTACCCTCTGTGCCATTGCTTCAGCCTCCAAAATTAAAACAAACAAACAAACAAAAAAACTTAACTTTTACTTCAAATAAATCCTATGTATAATTATTTATAATTTGATTAATTTCATCTTTTTACACAGCTTTTTATATAACTTCATTTGTTATGCTTTCCCTTTTATGCATATGGAAAATGAGTTAGAAAAAACTTAAATTTATTTATGTGTAAATAACAGAAACCAATATTCAGGTGCAGTCTAAATCTAGAGATATCTGTATTATTATTTACAAACAGTAAAATGCTTAAATACAAATAAATATACTGCCGCGATATCATGAATTTGAAGGACTATTTAAAATAAATGATATTTTATTAGTTAAACGTGAACAATATGTATGCCACATGAGTCACTTCCCTTACACTAACTTCATGATTTTGATATCATGATGCAAATATTCTGAACACAGACATGAACAGAATCGTAAGTTGGTGACAGATTTAGCATGAAATAAAAAATAACTTTTCTTAGCTTATGATGAGATAAAAAAGTACTTTATATGCACTGCTGATGAGAATGTTTTTAGTTCAGCCCTTATGGAAAACATTATGAAGACTTCAATAAACTAAAAACAGAGAATCATAGACACAGTGCAGAGGTGAAGTCAACATTCATTGTGCCATAATAAGTCCACTTCAATCCCTGGGATGACTTATGGTCTCCTAAGCATTACCAGAAATGATCCCTGGGCACAGAGGCTAGGGGTAAGCCCTGAACACTACTAGGTTTTCTATCCTTCTCCCCGCAAAATAGTACAAACAATGCAAAAAGAAACAAGTGTGCACTCATACGCACACATGCACGTAGACACACAAACGCACACACATACATACACAAACACAGACCAAGAGATACAATAAAATCAGTCTATCCCATTTATTGGTATTTACCCACAGACACAAAAACATTTATTTGTACAAATGCATGCATATCTATGTTAATTGGATAATTAACACTATGGTAGCACTGTAGCACTGCCGTCCAGTTGTTCATCGGTTTGCTCGAATGGGCACCAGTAACATCTCCATTGTGACACTTGTTGTTACTGTTTTTGTCATATTGAATACACCAGGGGTAGCTTGCCAGGCTCTGCCATGTGGGCAGGATACTCTCGGTAGCTTGCCAGGCTCTCCAAGAGGGATGGAGTAACTGAACCCAGGTCAGCTACATGCATTGGTTTCAACGTGGGTGGAACTAGAGAATCTTAGGTCACTTGAAGTAAGTCAGAAGAGTCTAACAGATGCTCTTTGTCTAGGAAATGGTAGGTTCAAAAGTTGAGGGGGGCACAAATTGGCTCTTGATCACAGATATAATATTGCCAAGGAAAGAGGGAAATGGAGGATAGGACTGAGAAGAAAAGATCTGCAAGTAACTTAGCGCAAGGATCTGGGTTTTGTGCACTTCTATAGTGTAGAGATAAAATAGTGGTATATATCTAAACCTATTCAGTATTTGTATCGAGTGAGGACTTTATCTAGCAAGCAAGGCTGCATCCAGCAGAGAATCAAAGATTCCATAATTTGCGACTATGTCCTTGAGTTTACTGTATTTGCTTAGAGGAAGAAACTGAATAGAAGTGCATGTCTTAAACTCAGGATTCTTACATGAACTGAATTAAGTTTCCCTAAAAGGAGTACACCATAATTTCACTTTCATAAAAAACTAGAAATACAAACTAACATTCACAGCAGATAAGTGATTGACTTAAAAGGTTCAGGTCAGACAGGATTTATTAGTCAGAATTATACAAGAGGATGAGGCAACCTCGTGGGTTGAGAGACATGTTCACTATCTTACTTTTGGCTACATTGTTATCAACACATCAAATTGTATATGTAAAATCTATGGAATTAAATTTGTTAGTTATATATCTATTTTTAGATTATTATCCTCCACCCCTCTCAGACAGCCCAGCAAGCTACTGAGAGTATCTCGCCTGCATGGCAGAGCCTGGCAAGCTACCTGTGGCTTATTCAATATGCCAAAAACAGTAACAACAAGTTTCACAATGGATATGTTGCTAGTGCCCGTTCGAGTAAATTGATGAGCAATGGGCTGTCAGTGATACAATGATATAAAACTGTAATGATTTTTGTTCTTTCATATATAAATTCATAAAAATGGGCTCTAGGATTGATCTTGTTTTGGATATGTTTGTGTCCCCCTAAGGTTCATGTGTTGAAGCTCCACCTCAGAGAGTTTGGATTTAGAAGATGGAAAATGTGGGGGGTCTTTGCCAAATAAGTAAGCCATGAGGGTAAAATCTCACAATGGGCTTACTATTATAAAACAAGACAAGCCATCTTTCTCTTTCTTCTCTTGTATCCTCTGTCTCTTCTTGTTCTTCAGGAAGACAACTAAAAGATACAGACTATGGTCTTCTGTAAGATAAAGAGTCATGAGCTTTGAACCATACTGTAAAATCTTTCTTGTATCTCCCTATGAAAAATGTTAAAAACACTTTTTCACTGTTTAATCCATCCATTTGTGGTTATTTATTAGAGCAGTGAGAACTAAGACATTCTTTATTAGATGTTGACATTTAATAAAAGTAAATGAAAGGAAGGCATAAGTTCTATCTGGTGAACGACATGAGTTGAATAACAATGCATTTTTAGAAGAATACAACTTAACTCAGATTTGAATATTACTATGGTCAATATCTAATTAGTTAATTTCTAGCAAATTGATTTAATAAGAATAAAAATTAAAGTAGTTTAGAATATTGTTCAGAGATAATTGAAAGCATTTGCATAGGCATGTGTTCCTCAGTGCTATGCAATGAGTCTAGTGGCTAAAAACAATGCACATTTATCATTTCTCAGTCTCTCTGTATAAAAAAATCTACATGAATGTATTACTTTTTCATTGCTGCTATAAGAAAGTTACCATAACTTAAAAAATGTAAATTTATTATCATATTTCTGGAGTACCAAAATGAAAATAAAGGTATTAGCATTTATGAAGCCTGGATCCTTACAAACATCCTTAAAAATATCCTGTTTTTGCCACATTTCAGAATCTAGTGACCTCCTATATTTCTTGACTTGTGGCCTATTATTCCTTTAAAGTACATTACTCCATCTGTGTTTTCACCTTCTCAGTGCCTTCTACTCTATTAACTTCTTCATCTTTCTCTTTAATGAATCTTGAATTTAGTGACTACCTGGATAATTTAGGATCCAATTATCTGGAAAAATATGTAACTGAATTACATCTGCAAAGATTCTTTTCTCAGGAAGGCACCACTCAGGAAGGTTCCAGGAATTCAGATGTGGATATCCTTGCTTAATTGATATGATTCATCTTACAATAGTGGAGCACAGCGGCTAAAGCATTTCCCTTGCATGTAGCTGACCCAGGTTCAAGTCCTCCATCCCTCTTGGAGAACCAGGCAAACTACCGAGAGTATCCCGCCCGCACAGCAGAGCCTGACAAGTTACCCATGGAATATGCGATATGCCAAAAACAGTAACAGCAAGTCTCACAATGGAGACATTACTGGTACCCACTTGAGCAAATCGATGAGCAACAGGATGACAGTGACAGTGACATTGACAATTTTGGATTATCTGAATCTTTGGCTCAGTTCCAAGGATCTAAAGTCTTGGTGATGGTTAGCTAGGCTTGCACTCTCCATTGAGGCTAGAATTTGTTTCTCAAACTCACTGCTTATTGGCAGAAACAAGATGATAATTGTATAGTTTGGCAGTTGATGGGGTCACTAGCAGATATTAGAGATCCAGGAGCCATGGCCAGTGATTCCCAGTCAGCGGGGAAGCAGTTACACATTAGGTCCCGAAGATGATGTCTGCTTAGGCAAGTCTCTCCGTTTTCTCTAGAGACAGTGTGGTGCAGGCAATCAAATCCAGGTGATCACATGTAAGGTTGCAGACATGCACCAGTACCCTAGTAATATCTCTCCTGACCCCATTTTGCTCTTGTCTATCATTCAGGTAGCTTTTTCAGACCAAACATAAAAATGAATGTTTGAGTTTAACATAATACAATTGTGATCTTGATAGTAATGTTGTATTACTCAGCATATCCTCTAGTTAAACATATTATATATTTTTTAAAATTAACCTTGAGTAATGTCATACACGTTTGTATTGTTTCCTTGCATCTGCAGGCCAGTAATTTTGGCCTCTGGAAAGAATATCACTGTCACTGTCATCCCGTTGCTCATCAATTTGTTCGAGCAGGCACCAGTAATGTCTCTCATTGAGAGACTTATTGTTACTGTTTTTGGCATATCCAATACACACGGGTAGCTTGCCAGGCTCTGCCATGCGGGCTCCATACTCTCGGTAGCTTGCCGGGCTCTCTGAGAGGGGCAGAGGAATCCAACACGGGTCCGCCACGTGAAAGGTGAACACCCAACCACTGCGCTATCGCTCCAGCCCTAGAAACAAAAATCGTTTCTGAACTGTTTGTTTGTGTTTGCACTTATTTTCCTTTGTTCTGGTTTAGTTTAGGGCCACACTGTGTGGGGATCAGACTTACTCCTGGTTCTAAGCTCAGGAGTCACTCCTCTTAGTGTTAAAAGTACCAGATGTGGTGCCAGAGATCAAACTTTGGTCACCGGAGGCAAGGCAATCACTTGACACACTATATGATCTATTTGTTTTCATTGTAAATTATTTTCAACATTTCAAGTTTTGTTTTCTGAGGTGGGGGAAAATAGTACATTGGGTAAGTCATTGGCTTTGTACATCACAGATCTAGCTTCAATCCTTAGCACTGCACATGGTCCAAAGAGCAGTGTGCTTGTGTGACTTAAAGTCTAGCATTTTGGGCTAAAGCCTATAAGTAGAATGAGTTAGTCTATATTCAGGAGCAATCCCTGAATATACAGTCAAAAATAAGCCATAAGCACTGGTATCACTGTATCACTGTCATCCCGTTGCTCAAGCAGTCTTTTGCTCAAGTGGGCACCAGTAATAACTCCATTTTGAGACTTGTTGTTACTATTTTTGCCATATCAAATATGCCACGGGTAGCTTGCCAGGGTCTGCCATGCGGGTATGACCCCCAAACCAAAATTAAATAAAATAAAGATTAATTATTTTTCTTTTCTTTTTTTATCCCTACCATGTTAGTAAAGAAACCTTTAATGAATATCCAAAGTTGGAGGGGAAAAAGTCACTTGAAAGAAGTATCAACTTTAAAGCAAGTAAGAGAGTCACATAGATATTGTTCAGTGCATATTTCTGCCACTTTTTCAAATGAAAAGCAAATTTTAAAATCTGCTTTGCAGGTGTTCAATGTAAATCAGATACTAAGTTTCAAAGTATGTTACTATTCCCTGTAGAATTTAGACTTCTTAAAGACATTTTATTACAAAGTGTGCCTTATTGAATTTTCTACTCTCTGAGTAGAATGGAACAGGATATACAAAAATAGGTTAATTGTAGTGCTTTGTCACTGGTTTAAAAAGAGTGAAGTATATCCTTCTGTTCATTCTTTATTTTAGAGGAATCACAATGAAAAATTATCAAGAGAAAAATATGAAGTACAATTCAAACAAATTTGGATATGAATGATAAGTGAGAAAAAAGTGAGGTTTACCATTTCTAAGCAAAATTATAAATATATTTATTATTACAAACTAACTTTCGCCTTTATGTCTATCAGAGTGTCTATCTAGAGTGTGTGTCTATCAGAGTCAAAGTAGAATGATAATTCTATGTGCTTCTTTCAGAATTGCATTTATACCTAGTAGTGTTTTTTTAATTTTACCACATTTGTAATTAAATGTACCTTAATTAAGTATAGAATTTATTTGATATTCCATTAACATAATCACTGAAATTTTGTTAGCTCTTTATATACATATTAAATGTTAAAGTATGAATAACTAAAGAATAATTTATCTCTTGTTTTCATACAAAAGGTTCACATATATGCTCTCAATTTTGTGAAAGCAATTTCAACATTTCTACAGATAATTTCAATAAATTTACTTGCATTATTTTGCATAAAATTTATTAATTTTGTAATTAAGGTGTATATTTTTATTAATAGTGAGTGCAAGTTGTATAGTGTGTACTGCAAAATACCTGACATAGTAATTGCTCTATAACTGGCTACTATAATTACACTTATAACTCATCTCACCTAAGATTTAGTAAAGCTTTCTAAAAACACAACAGAGTTATACCAGAGAAATTACACTATTGACTTCATGCTATTCAAACTTGTGTGACTTAAATTCTAGCATTTGGGGTTAAGACCTATAATTAGAATGAGTTAGACTATATTCAGGAGCAGAGCAAATATATCATGAGACATTAGTTTTCCATAAGTAAGTAGGGCACACAATGCTATTTTATTGCAAATATAAGCTTATAGTGATAAGAAGTGTGAATACTAGTAGTTGAATTTGTTTTCTTTCTTCTCAAATTTATACCAATATCCACATAATACTGTGAGAAAAATGTATTGCCTATAATAATAAATATTTCTATTTCCAAATATTGATGTAATTCTGGAAATGTATATCACAAAGTGATATTTATTAATGCTCTTTGGGTCTCCTGTTGATTATTTAAATTATTGAAACATTCTTTACTAATCACCATCATTTTGCTTTCTATACACTATGTTAAATTATATATATATATAGCACTGTAGCACTGTCCCCCCCGTTGTTCATCTATTTGCTCGAGCAGTCACCAGTAATGTCTCCATTGTGAGACTTGTTGTTACTGTCTTTGTCATACTGAATATGCCATGGGTAGCTTGCCAGGCTCTGCCATGAGGGCAGGATACTCTTGGTAGCTTGTCGGGCCGAGAGGACGGAGGAACCAAACCCGGGTTGGCCACATGCAAGGCAAATGCCCGCCCACAAACAAACAAAAAGAATTGCATGAAAGGGCTGGAGAAACAGTCCCGTAAGAAAGGCACTGCCGTGCACACAGGCTACCTGAGTTCAGTCCCTCACACGCCATATGATCTGAGTTCAGTTCAGGGTTCACACAGAGAGATCCCTAAGGACAGAGCCAGGTGTAAACCCTGAGAACCCCTGGTGTGTCCCAGGCCCAAAAACAAAATGAGATAATACACAAAAAGGGTGTTGAGGCACTTGTTTTGCATGCAGTTAACCCCTGTCCAAACCACTACACAATTGCCCAGTGTGGCCCAAAATGAAAAGAATAATAAATTAAAAAATAATAAAATTTTCAGGCCTGGATCCCAGGGCAATAAATGAACAATATCAAGAACAAGAAAAAATAATAATAATTATACAATGTGGGTGCCAGATTAGCCGTGGCCCAAACCCTCAACTTCCACTATTACAATAAAGTAAATAAATAAAAACCCTAAATCAAAGAAACAAACCAAAAACTTGAGAATTATTTTGAAGAGATGAACTTGTGTGAAACCCCGTGTGGTGGGGAACTAGCATGTCTTAACACTCACAAACACCTAGGCCCACAACTAGTTCATTTTTCTGCATGCAAGCTGAATGTAACAATGAATACAAAGCAACCCAATTAAGTTCAGAATACTAAAATTTAATCACTGTAGGTGCTTGAGTTTCAAACCTAAAATATACCCAGACCTACCTGGAAGTATAAGAATTACAAGGAAATAGAGATAAATAAAAAAGTCTTAATACTGGGATAGTATGAACTGAGAGCACAATTTGACAGTGTCTAATCAAGTGTGTGACAAAGTTCAAGTATAGCTATGCTGCAGCTTGGCGACTCTTAGCTAGAAGCACACTGCAGCCCAGACCTACTGAAAAGCATTTGCTGCACCCTCACCAGCATTTTAAGATCCAACAGGTGGAAGGGGACCGCTAATGCCCCAGTCCCTGGGTCTTGATGGGGCTTTTTCCAGAACTGTGGTGAACTCCAGGTAACATGGGTCGAGATGCAGCCATGCGATACCTAATAGTCTAGTTCTCACTCTTGTAGAAACTGACAAGACACCAAGAGTCTGTTGCCAGCAAGGGAGAGCCTGGCAAGCTCCCCGTGGCATATAGATATTCCAAATACGGTAACAGATATATACATACATCTCGGAGAGCCTGGCAAGCTACCTAGAATATCCCTCCTGCACAGCAGAGCCTGGCAAGCTACATGTGGTGTATTCGAAATGCCAAAAATAGTAATGATAGGTCTCATTCCCCTGACCCTGAAAGAGCCTCCAATCACTGGGAAAGATGAGTACGGAGAGGCTACTAAAATCTCAGGGCTGAGTATAATAGAGAAGTTACTGGACCTGCTTGAGTACAGGGATAAGGAACAATGGAATTACAGTGACAGTGACAGTGACAGTGGTTAACTCCGCCCATCAGGAGGCCTTAAGGAGACACCTGAGCTTAAGAGTGGTCTCATCTGATGAGCAACTTGAGTGGCTTCAGAATACACAGAGATTTCCCAGATGGGGAGAACCAAGGCAGTTTTTAAGGCCAAGTCCTTGCAGGCCTGACAAGATTTCAAGCTTGCCAGGCACCCAGTCATACCCCACTCGCTTGGGGCAAACGCTTACACACACGTGCACACTCCCCCTTCTTGCTGCCATGTGCACACTACCCCCTGTTGCTCCCATGTCCACACTCCCTCCTGCTGCTCCTACTTCTCTGCAGAACTCTGATGTGGACCTAGATTCCAGCGCTGCTTACGGTGTAGGTGTGCTTCAAAACTCCTCTGGGTGCAGATCGCCAGACTCGAATGGCCTTGTTGGATGTTTGAGTTCCCAGCTTATCAGCAGGCTTAGCATCACTTGCTGAAATTTCGTGTAGTGTCTGGTCACTTTGCTGGAGGCTAAACTGCTGCTTTGGTAAGTTCCTCCTGTCTTGCCCTCAGAGAGCCTAAGATGCTGATTCCGTCAGCAACTCTGTTGGCTCGATTTTCTCTACCCGCTCTAACATTCTGCTCTGCCAAACCTTTGAAAAGAGTTCCTTGTTTTGCTTTTTTCCTAACTTCAACACTTGTCAGATGTGCTTGGTTTTATTTTATTTATTTTTTAAAAATTTTTGAAATTGTATTGAATCACCGTGAGATAGTTACAAGCTTTCTTGTTTGGGTTACAATCTCACAATGATCAAACACACATCCCTCCACCAGTGCACATTCCCCACCACCAATATCACGGGTGTATCCCCCCTTTTCCACCCTCCCCCTGCCTCTATGGCAGACAATATTGCCCATACTCTCTCTCTACTTTTGGGCATTATAGCTTGCAACACAGATACTGAGAGGTCAGCATGTCTGGTCCATTGTCTACTTTCCGCATGCATCTCCCACCCCAAGTGGTTCCTCCAGCCATATTTTTCTTAGTGATCCCTTCTCTATTCCATCTGCCTTCTCCCCTCTGTTCATGAACAGTCTTCTAGCTATGGGGAAATCCCTCTGGCCCTTGGATCTACTGTCCTTGGGTGTGAGCCTCATGTGATGTTATTTTATACTCCACAAATGAGTGCAGTCCCTCTATGTCTGTCCCTCTCTTTCTGACTCATTTCACTTAGCATGATAGTCTCATATTTGACCATTGATAAGCAAATTTCATGACTTCATCTCTTCTAACAGCTGCATAGTATTCCATTGTGTAGATGTACCAAAGTTCCTTTAACCAGTCATCTGTTTTAGGGCAGTTTATGATTGAGTAGTTGCAATTTGCTGGAGGGACAAGGGGTACGTAGGTAGGTAGGTAGGGAAGATTTTGTATTAGGACAGTCTTGGCCTTCTGTGTTTCTTTCTTTCTTTTTCTTTTTCTTAAATTTATTTTTTGTGTGTTTTTATTTTTGAGTCACACCCAGTGGAACACGGGGCTTACTTCTGGCTCTGCTTTCAGGAATCACTCCTGGTAGGTCTCTGGGGACCATATGCAGTGCCAGGGATCTAACCTGGGTTGGCCATGTGCCAAGCAAGTGCCCTACCCGCTGTACTATCTCTCCAGCTTCACTCTCTGTATGTTTAGGATGGTGGTCAGTGGTCAGTATGCCTTGCCTATTGTCACTGTTTGCTTTTGTGGCTATTTGTGTAATAGAGTTGGGAGTAATGAGGGAGCCTTGAGCATTACCACTGTATCACTGTCATCCCATTACTCATCGATTTGCTTAAGCAGTTACCAGTAATGTCTCCATTGTGAGACTTGTTGTTAACTGTTTTTGGCATATCGAATACACCACAGATACCTTGCCAGGCTCTGCCATACGGGAGGGATACTCTAAGGTAGCTTGCCAGGGCTCTCCAAGAGGAACAGAGGAATCGAACCAGGTTGGTCGCATGCAAGACAAAGGCCCTACCTGCTGTGTTATCGCTCCAGACCACATTTCTGTAAAATTAATACACTCCAATTGTCTCTAAGATATTTGTTTCTCTTGGTTCATGGACAGAAATGGTGATTTATACTGCAATTAAAACAGTGAATGTTAAATCGGCAACATGGAAAGAAAAGTGGGTTGGGTTGGGGTTATTTTTTGGGGGGATGGTTGGTTTTGGATTTTTGGGTCACACCTGATGATGCTCAGGGGTTACTCGTGGTGAGAACAGGAGAACACAATGGATACTGGGGGTCAAACCTGGGTCGGAAAGTATAAAGGAAACTTGAGGATAACCAAGACTATTTGATAGCTGGCTCTGTGCCATGGCACCTGCCACCTCCACACCAGGCAACCCATGGTGCATAGCCCTGGAGGCTCCCATGCATGGCTGGGAAGATGAGGCACACTGCCCCCAAAACATAGGTATCATACCTATTGTTTTTAATTTATTTTCTCTTTCATCTGAATGCACATGTAATAGCTCATCCGATTTCAGTGCTGTGATTTGTAAATTATGTATGCATATGTAAAATATTTGTGTGTCCTTTAAGAATATTTACATGGATTATCAAATTAGGCAATTATGGTGACCTCATTTCAATATGATTAGAGTTTTATAAGAAAATGCAATTTGTACTGGGGAGATAGCAGAGTGGGTAAGATAATTTCTTTGCATGCAGATGGCCCAGATCCGGTCCTCAGCACCACATGTGTATCCACAGAGTTCTACTGAAAGCAGTTCTTGAATGCAGCATGGGAGTAAACCCTGAGCAACACATACTAACTGGGACCAAAAAGCCTCCAAAAATAATTAAAATTAGGCATAGATATGTAAGAACATAGGAAAAAGCAAACCAATTTTATTATTTTACTGTATAAATCTTTTAATTTAAATTCATTTTATACATTGAAATTTATTTGTATTTATATTAATTTTATAGCTGCTCACATATGATTTATATTTTGTCTTATTTGGTTATATAAGGATATAATTTATGTGTTTACCTTTTTATACTTTGTTTATACTTGGTTTTGTTTGATAATAAAGTTCATTCATATGTGTCTACATGTGAATGTAGACACATTCTATAAGAATCAATATATAAGAATCATTCTATGAGAATCAATCTATAAGAGTTGATTCTATAAGAATCAATTCATTCTTATAAATTAATTTTATGCTTTTCTGGAGAAAAAAGATTTGTAAATCATATATATGTATATATACATATATATATGATACTAGCTAAAGCCTAGCTTTTTGAACTGTGGGTCCTACCCTGTAAGAGGTAATGTATCTTATTTTAATTGGAAAAGAACAATAACTGTATAAGGATTCTGTACTCACAATGATCAAAAATTAATTTGGAATAAAATGTTTAATGACTCCATGATGTCTCTGATGTGTACTGCCTGTATTCCATCTCTTTGAGAAAAAAGATTATGAATGGAAAAGTTCAGGAATCTTTCGCATAATTTGCCCAATATATACTAGAAGTTTGGGAAACAAAACAAATTATAGATAATTTAATTTACATTAGCTAGATTTGGGTCAAAAATAGCATTTTACTATGCTCAATTTTTAAAGTAATTTATAATGTGTTCTTTATTCATATATGTAACTAAATATAAGTGAAATTAAATAATGGTAATATGATGTCCCTATTTATTTGAAAAGTTATTTGCTATTATCACAGCAGAAGCTAGATATTTTATCTTTATAGTCAATTCTATAAATGTTTACCCCAATTCAGACTGTATATGGAATAATTTGCTTCATTATAAATGTAATTGCAATTATTTTCCCTTAACTCAAAACTTAATTATCTAGTTCTATGAACTGCACTGTAGCACTGTCGTCCCATTGTTCATCGATTTGCTTGAGTGGATACCAGTAACATCTCCATTGTGAGACCTGTTGTTACTGTTTTTGGCATATTGAATACGTCATGGGTAGCTTGCCAGGCTCTACCATGTGGGCAGGCATACCGGGCTCTCCAAGAGGGACAAAGGAAATCTAAACCGGGTCGGCCGCATGCAAGGCAAACACCCTACCCTCTGTACTATTGTTCCAGTCCATGGTAACAAGTTATCTCACAATGGAGACGTTACTGGTGCCTGCTCGAGCAAATCTATGAACAGTGAGACAACAGTGTAATCTAGCACTATAAAATATTTTAATTTTTATTCTAAAGGTTTTAAACTATCTTAAAAATCATATTCAAGAAAGTAACTTTAGAAGCACCTTTGTATTGTCCCTCAATTAGAACACTAGTTTAATAATTGAAATAGAGTCAGTTCTATAATGAGGCCTCATGAGTACCATACTACAAAATATAGACAGACCCCAAAGACAACCAGTTCTAAGTAATAGAAAAGAACTATTGGCAAAAAAAAGGATCAATATAATGAATTCGCTGTATGTCAAGTGCACTTAAACAGAAATAATTGTTTAGTAGTTAATTTTTATAAATGTACCAAAGCCTAACCTTTTAAAAATCCATGCGTTTCGTTATGAATGTTGAAAGGCATTTATTAAATTATTCTATTTAATAAAAAGATTCATAAAACAGGCATCATTAATAATACTCTAAAACACTAAATGCTTTGTACATAGGTTCAGACACATACAACTCTCCTCTGGATTGGAAAAGTGGCCAGACTCTAGTCAGCCTCCTTAACTGGGAAATATTTTGAAAGCAATAGCCAATACTAAACATAGCGTAAAAGGTAAGTTTATCCATAGTTTAAAAGAAAAATCTGATATACAATTAACACGCAAAATAGTTGTAAGTATTGCATACCTAGAAATAAAAGGAATCACTATAATATACAAATGAATGTATTTTAAATCTTAACATTTATAAGTGTCAATTACAAACATAGATGCAAAATAATTGTCTTCTATCTTCAAGCTGAAAGTACCATAGAAATATGAGAATTTTTAGCACATAAACTAAAATTAAGCAAGTAACTATCAAAGGTATGCGCAAGTGATGTATGAAGACAAAGTCGAGGCTTACCTTTCAGGTGAAGTTTTTCTGTTCGGTTTGGTTTGGGTCCACACCAGACTGTGCTCAGGACTATTCCTGGCTCATTGCTCAATGATCACTCCTGGCGGGACTCATGGATCTTATGTCGTGGGGTGGAGGGGAGGGCATTTGGGTATGGGGGAGGGGTGGATGATACCCCAGATCAGCAGCTCAAGGCAATTGCCTTCTGACTATATTTCCCTGGCCCCTCCGATGACGTTTAATAGTGATTCCATAATGAGTGATATTTATTGTGTAGATGGACAATAAACATAGAACTGTCCTCTGTAGCACTGTCCTCCCATTGTTCATCAATTTGCTTGAGCGGGCACCAGTAACGTCTCAATTGTGAGACTTGTTACTGTTTTTGGCATATCGAATATGCCACGGGGAGCTTGCCAGGCTCTGCCGTGAGGGCAGGATATTCTCGGTAGCTTGCTGGGCTCTCTGAGAGAGATGGAGGAATCAAACATGGGTCAGCCACGAGCAAGGCAAATGCCCATGGTGCTATGGTTATCATATGATATACCATGTATTTTACTGTTACAAATAATTATTCTCATTTTTCTACTTTCTGGGGTTTAGAATTTTTTTGACCTTGAGATATATATAATTACAATTATTAGAGATACTCTCATATTTAATCAAGCATGAGTGTTTTCACCTCTTTTATTGCACAACAATGAAAGTAGACAGAGCAATTTATAAGAACTTGTTGAAATGGTTAATTATAACTCTTAAAAACAGAAATTTGTCTTTGAAATTAGTTTTGTATTAAGAAACAAAACACGTAACTACAGTGAGATATGAGACAAATTTGGGAGAGACTAATGCTAGAATCTGTAGTAGTAGATGAAATTAGATATAAAAATTGAGAAAAAGGAATTTCATACTCATATATGTTTAGAATTCAGACCACTTCTTAGAATAATGTTACTTTACTGATTAGAATAATACCAATTTGATGATTTTGTATATGTGTACGCATGTGTCTATATCCCTTTGTTTTTCCTTTTTTTTTTTCTTTTTGGGTCACACCCAGTGATGCTTAGGCATTCCTCCTGGCTCTGCACTCAGGAATTACTTCTGGAGCTTGGGGGATCATATCAGATGCCAGGAATCGAACTCAGGTTGACTGTGTACAAGGCAAACACCCTATTCACTGTACTATTTATTACTCCGGCCCCTCCCATATTTCACTATCACGAAATCATGAAATCCCATTGATCATCGAATTACTCAAGCGGTCTCAGTAACCTCTCCATTTGTCCTATCCCTGAGACTTTAGAAGCCTCTCTCTACTCGGCCTTCCCAATGATGCCACATTGGAGGCTCTCTCAGGATCAAAGGAATGAGATTCAGCTGGTTACTGGCTTTGGCATATTTATACACCATGGGAAGCTTGTGAGGCTGTCCCATGTGGGCAGGAAACTCTCAGTAGCGTGCAGGTTTCTCCCAGAGGGTAAAGTAGGTTATAAGATATCGTTCTGGGAGCTTGCTTTTGAGTCTCTGGATGTTGGCCATTGATGGGATTACACACACCTGGCTTCCTCTGCCCTTACCTTCATGTGTGAAGCCTGTCTGGATGTGTGGAGGGGGGTCTTGAGCATGGCTGTGGCTAGGTTCTGGTGGTCTTAGGCCACCAGGAGCTCTGCTTGGGACGGGGAGGGAAGCTGGAGCCCATCCCCTTCGAGGGACCCTAGGGAAGACAGCCAGGTGTGCAGGCAAGAGACTCTCTGCCCATATAGATAGTGTAATTATTTCCCAAATTTAAAGCAATAACTAGTCAGAAAATGTGAGTTTCT
Source organism: Sorex araneus (assembly GCF_027595985.1). NCBI lineage: Eukaryota > Metazoa > Chordata > Mammalia > Eulipotyphla > Soricidae > Sorex > Sorex araneus. The sequence goes on from NC_073311.1 coordinate 28,654,313, forward strand.
AATACAGTGTTTTATACACATTAGTTTGTTCCCTTCCCATTCTTTTCATGTGCCTATATCAAGTGATACCCATGGATACATTTTTAAAGAAAAGTTAAAATACAAGAGCAACAATACTAAGAGCACCAATTATTTAAAAGTAGAAAAAATTTGTACTAGCTCACCATTACCCCTTAGCACAAAATTATAAAAAAAATTGCTTCTGTGGTTAAGAAAAATATACAACACAGTAATATTTCATGTAGAACTCTCTAGGTGTTTATGCATTAATTTATAGAACTCATCTAATTTAATAAATATATGAAATTCAGTGGTAAAATAAAATAAATAAAATCCGACACTAAATCACAGTGTCGGATTTTATTTAATGACATGACTCAATCATTTTAATTCATTCCAACTGTAAGCTTATTTGGTGCAATGCTAGAATAATAAGTTAGAATATGTGTGATGGTGGAGCCAAGTCAAAATACAGTGGTTAGGGCACTTACCTCACATGCAGTCGACCTGTGGTGGATCCCCAGCACCCTATGATTTCCCAAATTCATCAGGAGTGAACCCTGACCAGTGTCAATTTCCTTCTGCCAATGTTCCTATATTCCCTTTCTATCCTACCCTTGGTAGAGAGTCTTTTGCCCCTGTGCTTGGCTTTCTTCCCCGGGACCCCTTGGAGTGGGTGGGCTTCAGTATCCCTCCCCTCCCTGAGCAGAGCTCCCACAGCCAAAGACCTCCAGAGCCCCTCTCCACACGTTCTGACGAGCCTCACGCATAAAGGAAGTGTCAGAGGAACCCAGGTGTATGGGACCTGGGATTGAGACCTCCAAGCCTGCTCAGATCAGGACTGGGCCTCTTCCGCCCAGATTCCCCATTTTCCAGCAGCTAGGCGGTCACAGCCAGGGACTGCCCCTTGTGCTGTGTAATGCCACCAATGGCCAACATCCAGAGACTATAAAACCAAGCTTCCAGAACACATCTTATAGCCTACTTCTCCCTCTGGGAGAACCTGGCAAGTTACCAAGAGATTCCTGCCCACATGGTAGAGCCTCACAAAATCCCCATGGCGTACTCATATGCCAAAACCAGTAACAATGATGGGTCTCATTCCCTAGCCTCGAAAGAGCCTCTAATGCGGCACCATTGGAAAGTACAAGTAAGGAGAGGCTTCTAAAATCTCAGGGCTAGGACGAATGGAGACGTTACTGAGACCACTCAATCAACAGGATGATGATGATGATGATGATGATGATGATGATGACCCTACCCTCTAAGCTGTAACTTGACAGGCACATTATAAAGTTTCAGTGGTTGCAGCTTAGATACCATGTTTTTTATTTTTATTGAGTCTGTGTTTTGGATATATGGTTATGCTACTCATATATTACTGGTATAAATGAAACCCTGACACCTGTTCATCTATTACTTATCATTCTCTTCTTCCCCTCTTGACTTCTTACTTTATCTGTCCTCCCATTATTTTTTTCTTATTCCATTTCTTCTAGAGAAGATAATATTGAATGAGTGTAGACTGTGGATCCAGGTGAGCTAAAATACAAATTTTGATCAATAGTTATCATGTGGTTTTTAGATTCTACCTTCTTCAAAACATGAAACAGGAAAACTGTAAATAATTCCATTCTCACAGAGCAGTTGAAGTATACACGCAGATACATAGACATACACACACAAGCACATGTACTCAATATCAAAGTTTCTAATGTTGACTAGTGTCAATTTTCTATCTTCACTAAAGTGTAAGTGTGTGTATAGTTGAACATGAGTGAGAGATTGAGAGGGATCTAGGTAGTGAGGAAAAGAAAAACTGTGAAAATGCACAGGGAATGTATATGCTAGAAAACTCATTTACATGCATTTTACACAAGAGCCTAAAAGACACATGGACACTTTTCTTTGGTCCCTTATACAATGTGAAATCAAATTGAGAAATGAAAGTTAATGATAGACTCAAAAATTTTAAGGAAAAAAAAAATCTTGCTCTGTTCTAACATTAGTTTTTTTGGCATCAAAATAAAGCAAAACAGCTATACATAGGTTATATTTAGGATAGTAGATGCGACCACCTCAAAAATATCTCTAAGGGTTCCAAACCATGGTTAGGGTGCTTGCCTTGAACTCCATATGACTCCCCGAGCCTGCCAGGACTGATCCCTGAGGGCAGACCGAGGAGTAAGTCCTGAGCAGCCCTGAGTGTGACCTCAAAATCAAAAAGTATCTCTGTGGTTCATTTGACAATGACTTAAGAATAATGACATCTGCTGTATTCAAAATTAGTGAAACTTATCTTTGTTTTCTTTTTTCGTATTTAACACCAATACGTCTCTGCAGTTAAGCTTGTTAATGACAAATAAGAAGGTAAACCTTATGTGATTTAAATTAGGCTCAGTTTTAAAACGATATATTTAGTAACTCTCTACTAAAGCTAAAGAAATAGATGGAGCAATCTTCATTACACCTAATGTGCTTAGGCATATACACATATGCATCATTTCACTTGAATGTGACTTTTTGATGGAGAAAACAAGCACTGTATAACTTTTTAGAGAACACAAGTCTAATAAGCAGTTTATATATCAGAACTGAATATAGTTATATTTCATCCTGAATGTCTTTCCTTCCCCCTATGCACTCTTCATTTTCATTACCTCTAACAGATTACAAATTAGAATAACAAGAGGCAAAAGAAAATTGAAGCATTCCTGAATTTATCTCAAGACTTTGGTAATGTAATATTTATCACCTGTCAAAATAGATTTTTTAAATCATAAGATATACTTGGATAAAGTATAAGTTCTATATTTATGTGTGTCCAAATTTTACAATTATTTTCATAAGAAAAATCACACAGGGGCTGGAGCGATAGCACAGCGGGTAGGGTATTTGCCTTGCACACAGCCAACCCGGGTTCGATTCCCAGCAACCCACATGGTCCCCCAAGCACTGCCAGGAGGTATTCCTCAATGCATGAGCCAGAAGTAACCCCTGTGCATCACCGGGTGCGACCAAAAAGAAAAAATAAAGAAAAATCACACAAATGTCAATTTTTAATTTGCTTCTATATTTTATGATTATAAAACTTCTAATAAATATTTTTAAAAGCATAATTTAATTTTTTCCAATATCTAGGACTTCTGTGTTTATTTTGAAATGAACATAAATGCTCTTTAATCAAAATTTTCAATAACTTCTCTCAGACATTAAGTATTGTATCAGGCTGGAGCGATAGCACAGTGGGTACAGAATTTACTTTGCATGTGGCCGACTTGGGTTTGATCCATGGCATCCCTTATGGTCCTCGGAGCACCACTAGGAAAAATCCTGAGTGCAGAGCCAGGAGTAATCCCTGAGCGTTGATTCACATATAGTCCCTAAGCGTGCCTGAAGTATTCCCTGAGCATAGATCCAGTAATAAACGCCAAGCACAGCTGGGTATGACCCATGCCCCATGAAAAAGGTTCTGTTTGAAACTTTACCATGCAGTTATCCATATTTATCCACACTTTATTTCCTTTTCCTGTTCAGAACCACTTAATGATATTATAGTCTGAAACTTTATTTTCATTTAGTTTGTCTTATCTATATAGCAAACATGAGTGACATCACAATGTGTTCGTCATTCTCTGGCTTATTATTCTAATATTCTGTGATGACATTTTATCCTTTATGGGTAAATAGTGTTCCACTATGTAAATACACCATGTCAACATCCATATATTGCTGAATGGCATTTAGGTTATTTCTAGTTTGAGGATATTTATAAATAATCCTGAAAAACATGTAGGACATATATTTCTTTAAAATGTTATTTTATTTTAAAATATATTCCCAGATGTGACATAACCATTGCATACGAAACTTCTATTTGGTTTTAAGACATTCTGGAATCTTTTGGTGTTTCTATGCATATTATCATATCATTGTCAAGTGTGATTGGTAGTTTCACTTATTTCTTTACATCTTGGATACATGTTATAAACTTTTAAAAATCTAATTGTTCTTTCTATGAATTTCAATGCCCTATTGGGTAATTATAGTGATAGTAAGCATCTTGTCCCTGATTTCAGAAGAACAACATGCAGTTGTGAAAAATTATTTAATAATGAGTGATAATTTTTAAATTGGGACTATACTATATACGATTTTGCTTTGCATGCACCTGACCCAGGTTTGATTCTTCCGCCCCTCTCGGAGAGCCCTGCAAGCTACCGAGAGTATCCAGCCCTCACAGCAGAGCCTGGCAAGCTACCTGTGGTGTAGTCAATATGCCAAAAACAGTAACAATAAGTCTCAAAATGGAGATGTTACTGGTGCCCACTCGAGCAAATCGATGAACAACAGGGACAACAGTTCTACAGTGCAACAGTGCTACTAAAAATATGTCAGTTTTCTAATTGTCATTAGTAGTATGAATATATTTTATTAATCAAAATAATGCAAAGTTTGTATTATGAGCTGAGTTTCACACTCCCAGCCATTACCAGCGCCAAAACTCGTATGTGAAGCCTTAAACCTCAATATGATTCTATTTGGAGGTAAGGCCAAAAATGTAATAAGAGACAATTAAACTTAAGTAACATTTTAAGAAATCTTATCATCTCACTGTCAGCACCTCCCTTTTTCTCCTTCCCATGGGGATACAACATAAAACAAAGTGATTATCTTACACTCGGGAAGAAATCTTCTGAGAAACCAACTTTTAAAATCCCTGTTTCCATGAATTTCATAAAATTATTTTTTGTTACTTAGATCACCAATAAAACTTGTAAAGTTTATAATAGACCAGCTAATGTTATTCCTTCTGAATAATTTCAGAACTTGATCATCTCTCTTTTATATGTAAAATAAGTATTGAGATCACGTTGTTTAAATACCAATTACAGTCTTGAGAATAATGATAACTTTTTATATACTTTAATATTCAAAGAAATCTATTCATTTATGTCTCTTTTGCTTTAATAATAAAACAGAGTTCCAGCCATTTATAATGTCTGATTCATTATATATACAGATTAAATGTAAAAGAAAGATCACAAGAGTTAAAAGAAAATAGAACTTCAAAACAGGCACGTTAAGAACATTTGAATGAGAAAGAAATCTTAGGATTGTTATGAGTTCCATACATTTTTATAGTTGAATATCATTTTAAAAGGTAGCTTTGTATGCATTATCTCAATTATACTACTAAACATAACAAAAATCACAAAAATACTGACAGAAATATTCTATTATGTAGCTAAGAGTTTCACATACCCCTTCCCTTCAAGATAATTTATTCAATTGAAATTTTATAACAATTTGCATGAAAATTTTGTCCATTGCATTCATTAGATTACATAATTCAAAAATTTTTCTATTATATACAACTATCTTTAACTTAACATTTAAATTAAATAAAAATGTTTCTAGATAGAAAACTTTATTTCTTTATTTTAAAGCACTTTATATTATACATTATTAACATTCTTTTATTAATGAAAGTAGAAATAATTTTATTCTGTAATTTTATTTATGAAATCTCTACATTATGAATTACATTACATTATGAAATACAAATAGTATTTTATAACTTTAAACATTTTATTAATTATGTGATTCACATAATATTTGCCTTGGTCTTTAAATTGTCTAGAAGTAATTTAGTAGCAATGTGTTAGAGCAATAGTACAGCTAATAGAGTGTTTTGCATGTGGCCAACACAGGTTCAATCCCTGGCATCCTACATGATCCCATGAGTGCCATCAGGAGTGGTCCCTGAACACAGAGCCAGGAATAAGCCCTGAGCACTGCCAGGTGTGGCCAAAAAAAAAAAATTTTTAAAAACTGTAGCATTGTTATACTGTCATTCCATTGTTCATCAATTTGCTCGAGCAGGCACCAGTAGCATCTCCATTGTGAGACTTGTGAGACTTGCTGTTACTGTTTTTGGAATATGGAATACGCCATGGGTAGCTTGCCAGGATCTGCAGTGTGGGTGGGATACTCTCAGTAGCTTGCTGGGCTCTCAGAGAGGGACAGAGGAATCAAACCTGGGTCAGCCACGTGCAAGGCAAACGCCCTACCCTCTGTGCTATCGCTCATAAAATTTATTCATCACAACTTTGAAAAATTCTTTTGGTATTTTATTCACTTAGATATTATAAAATTTATTTTATCACATCATTTCTAATACAAGATGTTCAATTCAGTATCATAAAAAGTTCTTGAGCCAAAACCCACTGATGAGAGAGCAGTGAAAGTTGTGTTCAACTGTTCCCAATTCTACCTAACTTAATATATTGTCTGCAAAGGTTCTTACCAGTGCCTGATAAGAATATTTATTGTAGGGTCCAGAATGATAGTACATTAAGTAGGGTGCTTGCCTTGCACACAGCATATCTGGGTTCAATATCTGGCACCCTATATTGTCCCTTAAGTACTACCTGGGGTTATCCCTGAATGTAGAGCCAGGTGTAAGTCCTTAGCACCACTCAGGGCTCACTCCTGCTCTGCACCCTGAGATCAATACTGGTGGTACTCGGGGAACAATATCAGGTATCAGAAGAAAACCAGTAAACCATGTACATGCCAAGTGCCCACTCTAAAATCTCTCCAGACTTATGTAGTAACAATTACTGTTAATTTTGGAAAAAAATTTCAATAGAGAAATACATATCACATAATGTATTATTAGATTAGAAATTATTCTTACATAACCAGTAAATAGAGGACCTGTACTCTCAAAGTGTTGCTTTATTTTGCATTGTTAAAATATACTTTATTTCATTTCATTTTTTATATTATTTTATTAGGAGGATTCCTAAATCGATCTCCTGGCAAGTCTAAGCCAAATGGTTTGAAAATTTAGTGTACGGACCTAAAAATGCATGTTGTATTTTAGGTTAACTTGAAAGACAAAAGTTGATTCTATACTACTAAATATTTGTGAAATTTTAGCTAAGATACTATTTGTGATAGGAGTAACAGAATGAAAAAAGCTTCCATTAAATAGGGAATGAATTGATGAATATCAAAATAGGCAAAAGAAAGTCAAAACAAGTAAGTCCTGCTGGAGTATATGGTGACCTCTGAGGAAGCTAAAAGAGGATACTGACTATAAAGTTATGCTAATATTTTGACCTTAGAAAAAAGATAAGAAATAATGTAGGTTAATAACTGCATCTAGACACAGTAAAGTGCCAGGGTTGGAGTAGGGATAATATTAATATTGTGGTTTGAAAAGATCACTCATGCAGCAATATACAAGGAATTGTTTGTGGAACCACTGGGGAAATATGCAAAGCTAGTTATTAGACTCATAGAATTAGAAAGATCTGTGCTTGTTGTTTAATGTATGTTATAAATTTGAAAGAATACATGTTGCCTCAAAGAAGAAATACAAATGGCCCAAAGAACATGAAAAAATGCTCTACATCACGAATCATCAGGAGAATGCAAATCAGAACAGCAATGAGAGGTCAACTCACACCTCAGAAACTGTCACATATTAAAAAGAAATAGAGCAACCAATGCTGACATGGATGTGGGGAGAAAAGTACTCTTTCTCCCCACATCTAGTTGGCAGAATGTCAACTGGTTCAGCCTTTTGGGAAAACCATATGGGCATTCCTCAAAAAGCTAGAAATTGAGCTTCCACACAACTCAGCAACATCACTTCTGGAAATATACCCTGGGAGCCCCAAAACACACAGCAGGAATGCCACATGCACTTCTGTATTAATTGCAGCACTATTCACAATAGCCAGAATCTGGAAACATACCGAGTACCCGAGAACAGATGACAGGTTAAAGAAACTATGGTACATATACATAATAGAACACTATGCAGTTAGGAAAATTTGTTATAAAATTTACTTATAAATAGATTTACATGGAGAGTATCATAGTGAGTGAAATTAATTAGATGATGAGGGATAGATATAGAATGATATGACTCTTTAGTGAGACATTTTTTAAAAAGCTCATTATATGAGACTAATATCCAAGGACAGTAGAAACAAGAGTCAGGAGAAAATTTCATGTGTGGAAGCTTGCCTTAAGTGTTGTGGGAGAAAGCAGTTGGTATAGAGAAGGACCACTATGAAAAAGATAGTTGGAAATGATCGCTCTGAGTAAGAACTGAATGCTGAATAGGTAAAGGAACAAACAGGATAATAATCTCTCAGTATCTGTATTGTAAATCATAATGCCCCAAAAGGAGTGAGAGGGATAGAGAAAGTAAAGAGAGAGAGAGAGAGAGAGAGAGAGAGAGAGAGAGAGAATAAGAGAGAAAAAGAGAGAATAAGAGAGAGGGATTAGGAAAGTGCCTGGAATAGATTCAGGCTGGGGTCAGGAGAAAGAGGGAAACTAGGGACACTGGTGGTGGTATATGTACATTGATGAAGGGTATTGAACACTATCATTGAAACCAGACCATGAGCGTCTTTGTAACTCTGCATCTTTTGGTGATTCAATTTTTAAAAGGAAGAAAGAAAGAATGAAAAGATGAAAAAGAAAGAAGGAAGGGAGGAAGGAAGGAAAGAAGGAATGAAGGAACGAAGGACGGAAGCAAGGAAGGAAGGAAGGAAGGAAGGAAAAAAGGAAGGAAGGAAAAAAGGAAGGAAGGAAGGAAGGGAAAAAGGAAGGACGGAAGGAAGAAGACTAGATGATTTTGTCCTGTGAAATAATTCATTATACTCTTCTTTTTTCACGTAAACAGCAACACTGTCTGTCAGAAATAACTATAAATACAGTGGATATATTGTGCAGCTATTTCATGCACTATTAATTATTCAGATATGAGAAAACTAAGCTATCTTAATTTTTAATTTCAAGCCATTTTTCCCTGGAAGCTCAGGGGCCACCATCTTCCAGAGGTCAATGACTGAATCTTAAACCCAAAAGCTTTGTAACTACTCTCACAATGATTCAATAAATAATTTTTAAGTGTCTATTTCAGTTATGTATATTGATTCTAAAATAATGTTACAGCAATAGAATCTTACTCTGCCATTGAAAGTATCTATTTTTTGTGCATTTTGTCTATTTAAATAACTACTAATTATGAACACTTTCAAAAAATAAGTATCTGAAGAATATTAAATGATTATGTAAATGTAATGATTGTTTCTCTCTAAAGTTCATGTTGAAACCTATTCACAATGTGGTAGTGTGTGATTAGGGGGGTTCTTTGTACAATAGTTGTCTTAAAACTGGAATCTTTAAGATTGGAAGCCTCAGGGTTGGAGTTATATTACAGTGAGGAAGGTGCTCTCCTTGCATGTGGCCAATCATTCCCCAGCATCTGCTGTTTCCATGAGCACCACGAGTAATGATCCCTGAGCCAAGAGTAAGCCCTTAGCATTACCAAGTCTGTATACAACATCCTCTTCTGCTCCCCCCCAGAAAAAAGATTAATTAGAGGCTTTGCAGTGGGATTGGCTCCTTTATTAAAATGGACTGGGAAGAGCTGATTTTCTACCAAGTGAGATTTAATAAGAAAATGACTTTCTGATTTTCAGAAAATAATTCTTACCAAATGCCAGGTCTCCAGTACACTGACCTTAAGTTTCCCAAACTCCAGAGCTGTAATATGTAAATGTTGTTTATATCCTCATCCATTGTATATTTGTGGTATACAATAGTTTGATAGCTTTTAGTCTATGAACTATTTGTGAAAGCACCCCAAATTGACAGAGCCAGTACTACTTAAACATGTTCAATAAATATTTAGAAAGATTGCATATAAAAATTAGACAATATGATAACTTACTAGCCTAAGAAAAATAAAAATCCATGCAGAAAATGTGAGAATATTATAATATAGGTAGGTTAGATAAATCCATGTTCCAGTCTATGAAGTATCAAATCTAAAAATCTGTTAAGATTATTTTATGTTTTAATATATATAATGGGCTGTAGCGATAGCACAGCTGGTAGGGCATTTGTTTTGCATGCAGCCTACCTGGGTTTGATTGCTCCATCCCACTTAGAGATCCAGGAAGCTACTGAGAGTATCCCACCCGCACGGCAGAGCCTGGCAAGCTACCCATGGTATATTCGATATGATATGCCAAAAACAGTAACAACAAGTCTCAAAATGGAGAGGTTATTGGTGCCCTCTCAAGCAAATCAGTGAGCAATGGGATGTAAGTGATACAGTGAATACATATAATATGTCTAGTAAAAAGGTAATGTCATTAAATGCAATATGATTGATCACAGTATTTACTAAAAGTATTATTACCCCAATAAGTTGATACTATTTTCTCTTCTACACAAGATAATTATAACTTAATATAAACATATCATTGTAAGTTTGTGTCAAAATCTTACAAAATTTGAGGTACTCCACAACTTATCCCCTTTTCTCTTGGAATTTCAAAGTGTGCTGCAAATTGAATAGAGGATTTTAACATTTCAGTTAAATAATAAGCATATATCACAATAACAATGAAGTAATATCTGACAACACAGACTAGCACACATCAAAAAGTATAAGAACAACCAATGCTGGAGTGTATGTGAGGAGAAGGAAACAATCATACACTACTGATGAGAATGTTGCCTGGTCCAGTCTTTCTGGAAAATAATATGGACATTCATAAAAAAAAATCTAGGAATGGAACTTCCATTTATTCCAACTCCACTTCTTGGAATATACCCCAATGTCCCAAAAGTAAAATAGAAAAAAGACATTTGCACCCCTATTTCTTTGCAGCATATCCACAATAGACAAAATCTGGAAATAATGCAAGTCCAACAATAGATGACTTGATACAGAAATTCTGGTACATATACACTACGAGTATTACTCGAGATTAAGGAAAGATAAAATTGCGTGATTTACTGCTACATGAAGAGATCTTGAGTGTGTTGTTCTGAGTGAAGTCAGAGGGAGAGAGACTGGCACAGAATGATCTCTCTAATAAGTGGGATATTAGCCGCATAATGGTGGAATAGCAGATACCCAAAAACAATGGAAACAAAGAAACATGCAAGCTGGTATTCCAGAACATGCCATTTGAAGGGACTGGGGATGACATAGGGAGGGGACAACAATTATGATGGAGAAAAGCATTCAACTGGAAGAGGGGGTAGTGCTGAAAGGTGGTAAAGCGTTATGTATGGAACTCTATCAGCAACAGGGCTATAGGCAATGGTGAAAAACATTTTAAAATTGGCTCCTCTTTGTAACCTACTGATGGGTGGGAGGCAAAAGGGGATGAAGGAAGAGCATCATTGAAGGGACCTGGACACTGGTGAAGGATTGGTGTTGAAACATTGTATGCTTGAAAACCTACCATGAATAACTGTAATTTCATGGTGACTGCATTTTAAAATTTTTATTTATTTTTTTTAATGAATCACTTTGAGATACAGTTACAAAGCTTTCCTGTTTGAATTTCAGACATACAAAGATCCAACAGCCATTTCTCCACCAGAGCACACTTTCCACTACCAATATCCCCAGTAACCCCACTCCCTGCCCCTACAGCCCAATCTTCTCCCATCCTCTATGGCAGACAATTTTCTCCATCCTCTCTCTGTATTTTTGGGCATTATGGTTTGTAATACACATACTGAGAGTCTAGGCGACTGCATTTTGTAAAAATGAAATAAGCATATAACTTAAATTCTAAATCATTTGGTCTCTTTGGGTAATTACTCAAAGATCTCCAACATGAGAAACAGCGTTTTTTCTTTATAGAATATAATTTCCCCTCTTAACCCTAAGAGATTTATTTATAATCACTCAGCATTCCCACTTTCTGCATGTCTGTTAATGTTACAGGCTATGGTTAAAAAAATGATGAATAGAACATTATCTTTGCACTTTATAAATTCACAAAAGCAGCAGGTAAAGACTGTTCAACAGTTGGGCAAATTTAGCATAGTAAATACCATGAATATCACTTGTAAACTGCTATGATAACACAAAGGAGTGACTGATTTTCTAGTGAGAGTGCCACACAGTCAAGAATGACACTGGAAGATAGAGACGCATAAGAATTGTAATTTTGTATTGAATATGTTTTCTTTTTATTCCAGGGGAAAAAAAAAACTAGGCCAAGATACCAGAGAACTAAATATGTTGGTATGATTGTAGCAATTGTTCAGATTTTTCAGTTGTTGTATTTTTCACCGAATGTGTTCAATTTAGTTTTTCTTTCCATAGGAGTTACTAATAGTGCTTCTGAGTCAGTATTGTGGGCAGGTAGTTGGTTTCTCAGGCCCTAAAGTGCTCAGCTACAGCCTGACACCGTACATTCCTTGGGTCAGAACAAGACACATGTTGCCTGGCATAGGCATCTGAATGATTCACATCTTAGGCATGTGATCTATTATTTGAGCCAGATGCTGGTCCCTACACTAAATTTTCTATTCTGCCCTCCATTTTTATCGAGATATTATTCTGGGGTCCTAGCATTGAAGTCTCAATCCAGCTGGCCAAGCATTTCCAGAAGTTACCCCTGGACCCCTCTGAAACCACACAGGGAATCCTCACAAAATCAAGAAGTAATGATTTCAAGAAATGGCTTGAGATTCTGGGAAGTTAGATTGAAGTGATTCAGTATATGATTAGCATGCCAAGAGCCTGATATTGATATGCCTCTTTATCAAAGTGCAGCCCTATGGTCAAGGAAGGAAGGGAGGCAGGGAGGAAGTGAGATAACAAGGAAGAGAGGTATGGCAGGAAGAGAGAAGCAGAGAGGAAGGAAGGAAGGAAGGAAGGAAGGAAGGAAGGAAGGAAGGAAGGAAGGAAGGAAGGAAGGAAGGAAGGAAGGAAGGAAGGAAGGAAGGAAGGAAGGAAGGAAGGAAGGGAGGGAGGGAGGGAGGGAGGGAGGGAGGGAGGGAGGAATGGAGGGAAATAGAAGGAAGGAAGGAAGGAAGGAAGGAAGGAAGGAAGGAAGGAAGGAAGGAAGGAAGGAAGGAAGGAAGGAAGGAAGGAAGGAAGGAAGGAAGGAAGGAAGAAGGGAAGAAGACCCGCTTTGTATATAGGGGAATTTGAATGTTGATTGGGAAGTGTCTATATTATGGAAAGCAACAAACTATGAATAAATATATAGCAAAACTTGGGTAGGAGTGATAGTGCAGTGGGTAGGGTGTTTGCCTTGCATATGGCCAACCTAGTTTGATCCCAGTATCCAGGATGGCCCTCTGAGTACTGCCAGGAATAACTCCTGAGTATCACTGAGTGTGGCCCAAAAATAATTGAAAATAAAGGAAAAGTAGCAGAGTAAAATTAGGCTTATAGTAGAGGAGAAAATATTGCTTTGTCTGTTGGAATGAAAGCTTTATGAAAGAAAATACTGAATGAGTCAAATAACATATTAGTAAAGATTTGATTGACTTAGTCAATGTATAATCAGGCACAGAAATTCGGGTTATATTTAGAATAGAGAAGCCTAGAAATCTGATTAGAACCAAATTCTCAATCAATAGACAGTGATTTTTTTTTTCTTTTTGTCTTGTTTTGGGGCCATACCCAAAACTCAGGGCTTATTTATGACTCTGTGGTCAAGGATCACTCTTGTCAGGCTCAAAGGACCATATGGAGTGCCAGGAATTTTTAACACACAATGGTTTTGTGCAAGACAAACATCCTCTTCACTGAATAAATCCTTGGCCATCAAAGATAGTAAAAATTTCAATAGGTTATTGTCTTTATTTAATATTATACTGTGACGAATGTATGGACCTGAAACTAATAAGATATTAAACTAGGTAAATTAGCAGATCCTGAAATGTTCAAACAAACTGAAAAATAAGATGAGATATATATTAGAGGGACTGTAATGGAAGGAATTTTTGAAGCTAGTAACTATTCTTTGGGCCTTCAGTAACAGTTTATTTTTTATTATATATCTCCTAAATACAGCACTCTTCACTATGAAAATTTTCATGTAAATTTGGATTTTGCCTTCACAAAGTTTATATTTAGGACTGGGGACAGCTCAGAAAGCCCAGGGGCATGCCTCTTCAATGACAAGGACATGAGTTCAGTAACTGGTGCCATACAACCCGAGAGTGAAGTCAGCTATGACCCTGTGACAACCAGCAACACGAGGTCCTAAGAGCTCTGCATCACTGGGCTACAGGACCTGGGCCCTGTGCAATAAATCTGACATAGTAAAAGCAGTAGTAGTCCCTGGGTGCCCTGAGTACAGCTTATTTATTCTGCAAAAATGTTTCAAAAGGAGGAAAGTAGTACAGCTGTGACTCCATAGGAATAATTTCAATAGAACAGATTGTTCAAGAAAGGAAAATCCTAGAAAAATCTACTAAAATTAGGAAGATATGTTGCAGAGATGGGGAATAATTTTTCTGCCAAGGTCCATTTGCATATTTATAACATGATTCACAAGGGCTATTCAATATAGGCAGATGGGCCCCAGGCAGCTGCTAAGCAATACGATCTGTCCCATATTGTACCAGGGCTATTTAATGCCAAGGACCTCACAGAGCTCTGGTTGACAGTATGCTCCCTGTCCCTGTTTATAGTAATGGTCTACAGGGTTGACAGAGAAGACAACTACTAATGAAGACACCTATTTATGTATAAATAGAAAAAGTGAGATTACACTTTAAAAAATGATTCAGGTTATAAAAGAATGAGATTTGACAATGTCTCAGAGAGGTTAATGTGGGTATGTCTTGACTTTAATCACTTTCATCTATTACCTGGTTTCATGTAGCTCTTATTTATTTTATGTTATAATATTTAAGGCTTTTTAAAAAAATATCCATTTACGTATGAGCCATTCTCTCCCACTCTTCCAGAAATCTGAATCTTACTCACTGCTCTAATAGAAAAAAAATGCAGAGGCAAGGCATGTGGAGGTATAGTGGAGAGATTTTCTCACTTCACAAGTTCAACATGTACTATTCTTTGGGGAAAGAAGTAGTTTTGCTCTTAATCTATTAATTACCACAAATTATTTCAATAATTCTTTGGTCACCCTAAGTAAAGCCAGAGCTAATTTCTGTTACTTATAGTCAAAGTATTTTTACTCAGAAATCAATTGAAAAACATTTCCACATAGACAGAAATAAAACATTTTACTTCACATCTGCATTTTTTCAGAGAAGAGATACAAATTTTACAAATATATGTCTATTGAAAAACTTATTATAATGCAGATGCCATTCCAAATCACCACTATGAACAAAATGCTGTGCTACCTTATGAAGGAAATAATAAGTCTCAAAGTAACTATATCTCAGAAAAATTCTTAAAAAGAATAAATTTCTTATGTTTTTGTAATCATGTCATAATATCAACAATGGTTACACCTGTAAAAAATAATTAGATCATTCCTTGAGACCTTGAAGAAGATATTTTTAATTTGACAACCTTTAGCTGATAAGAACACAATCATGTTAAAATATTTTCTGTGTATACATTTATAAGTAAATTTTATGACTTCATCTATCCTAACAACTGCATAGTATTTTATTGTGTAGGACAGTAGATACAGGGGCCAGGAAGACTGCTTCATGAGTGGAGGAGAGAATGCAGATAGAATAGAGAAGGGATCACTAAGAAAATGATGACTGGAGGAATCAGTTGGGATGGAAGATGCATGCAGAAAGTAGATATGACTATGTTTGGTCATAATGGACCAAACATGATGACCTTTCAGTATCTGTGCTGCAAGCCATAATGCCCTAAAGTAGAGAGTATGGGGAATACTGTCTGCCATCCAGGCATGGAGAGGGTGGGAAAGGAATATTGGTGGTGGGGAATGTGCACTGGTGGAGGGATAGGTGTTTGATCATTCATTGTGTGATTGTAACCCAAAAATGATAGCTTGTAACTCTCTCACGGCAATTCAATAAAATTTAAAAAAATAAAAAAATAAAGTAGAAAAAATGTATTTTCTGTGTTAAACAATAAATGGTTTTTTTTAATTTTTTTTAAAACAGGATGGGACTGTAGCACAGCGGGTAGGGCGTTTGCCTTGCATGCAGCCAACCCCAGTATGGTTCCTCTGCCCCTCTCAGAGAGCGTGGCATGCTACCAAGAGTATCTCACCCCGCAAGGCAGATCCTGGCAAGCTAGCCGTGGCATATTCGATATGCCCAAAACAGTAACAAGTCTCACAATGGAGACATTACTGGTGCCTGTTCGAGCAAATAGATGAGCAACGGGATGACAGTGATAAAGTGAAAGCAGGATGAATTTAGGATAACAACAACATAGAACAAGAAATCAATATTCACAATTTAAAATGTCATCTGATTTAAATTTCAGGTGTTTATCAAATCACTTAATAACATCAACCACCCTTTTCTGTCCATAACAGCTGAAAAGAACCAAGTGCTAGCCTAAATATGTATCGCTTTTGTTTCACAATTCTGCTATAGAATAAGCTTTCATACTAGAGCTCTTTGATCACACTGAGCAAAATCCCCAGTCACAACTGTTTAAGAATCTAGGATTTGCCTTCCTTCGTATGAAAAAAAAAAAAAAAAAAACGGGGGTGGGTGGGTGGAATGGTTATCATAAAGGCCAGCTGAATAGGCTTAGAGCTACAAACATGGTTTCTAGTTTCAGTATTTTACTTTGAATCCCTTCTTCTAATATTTGTCATTAAAAAACTCATGTCTTCAGGATAACTACAAAAATCTATTTGGAAAATCTAATATCTCAAGGTACAAAAGAAAGAGGTATCCATAATCATACATGTGTGGAAATCTCAGCTTAAATCCTTAAATCTTATTGTATCAGTCTAATATTTTTCATTCCTGACTAAATTAGGGTGACACGTATTGAATGGCTTTCATTGATTCTAAAAAAATAGTGTATAAGTATTAATAAGAATATATTTTAAAATAATATTGAATAATCCTAACTAATTTTAAGTCATAAGCTTTTAGATTAATTTAATTTGTAGACTTTTCAAAATAATCATGGTATATAATGCATGCTTACTATGTACATTATAGTGATGAAAAGACTAAGACACAGAAAGGTGAAATTTACTTCACAGTGGAAGAGTTGAGGTCTGAAAAGAAGTTCTATAGCTCTATAGTTTTTTTTGGATTAAGTATTTTCTATTACCATTCATTTCTTAAGATAATTAGGCATTTACTTTCCAGACACATATGCTGAAAATAAACAATAGTAACAGAAAAGATAAGGTTCAATAATCAGAAGAAAGAAAAACTAAAACACAAAGAAATTAAATAACAACCATATGCAATTAATAAATAAACATTATGAGAATCCAAAGTAGGTTAGTCTGGGGAAGAACAGGAATTCCTAATTTATTAAATTGCATTAATATGTGTGTACAGACAATGTAGTCAGAAATACATTTGGTGTGTATCACTGTATCGCTGTATCACTGTCATACTGTTGCTCATCTATTTGTTTGAGCAGGCACTAGTACAGTCTCTAAGTGAGACTTGTTACTGTTTTGGGCATATCAAATATGCCATGGGTAGCTTGCCAGGCTCTGCATGTGGATAAGATACTCTAAGTAGCTTACTAAGCTCTCGGAGAGAGACAGAGGAATCGAACCCTGGTCGGCTGTGTGCAAGGTAAATGCCCTACCTGCTGCTTATCACTCCAGCCCATTTGGAGTGTAAGCCTTATAAATTTTTACTTTCACCATTAGAAATATTTCCTGATAGATCATGAATTATCAAAATTTGCCCTATCATGGAAAAGAAGGAAGGTCAGTATTGCCTACAACAAGTGAGTCATTGCCTAATTTTAAATTTTCACATATAGTTTTATGTTTGCTTTGTATTTTAAAGAGTGCCATATCCACTGTACTGTTTCCAGACCCCCAAATGTTTTCTTTTACCTGTGAAAATGTGAATGATAATATGTTATTATTTTGCTTTTGTTAAAAAAAATTAGACATACATCATTATTTTTCCTGTACTTCTGCTTTTCCTTCTACCATTCAAATAAACAGCAGTTTCTTTGCTTTCCTCTCCATTTATATAGGTTGTAACTGAAAAGAAAGTAGAGTTGCTAACAATATATCTTCTCTGGTATTATTCTGGAAATCTAAATTCACGCAGAGAAGTTTGTGAAGTTCCTCTAAGGAAAAGTATAGAGCATTTCACCTTTGAAAGAAATATCAAAGGGGCAGAGATATCATCTAAGATATGAAGAGTAGTTGTCCAAATTCTAACTTGTAAAAGTAGCCGACTGTTAATGAAGAAGAAATGAAAGAGAAATTTATAGAAATCCTTATCAGCAGAGTGAATAGACAAATAAATACACCAATAGAATTAAGTTTTGCTACTTGCAACATTACTGAGAATAGCAATCTGTTTTTACAACTGTTGACTAAATATTTATGTTCATGATTGACAGAAAATATAATTCTCTTTAGACTTAATATAATTCTCAGAAGCAACCAAGAAAGTAAT
This sequence comes from Sorex araneus, assembly GCF_027595985.1. Classification (NCBI taxonomy): domain Eukaryota; kingdom Metazoa; phylum Chordata; class Mammalia; order Eulipotyphla; family Soricidae; genus Sorex; species Sorex araneus. Next base: position 28,672,700 of record NC_073311.1, read on the forward strand.
GTCTTCTAGTCTGATGAGATCAGAAACCAATTAAAACTAGGTCAATAAAGCTTTTCTACCAGAAATTGGTCTCCCTCCATCACCCAAGTTTACCAGTAGCTTGGCAGTCACACCCACAAACTGCCCCTCTGCCATATAATCTCATTAACAACCACGATCCAGAGACTAAGAAATAAAGCTCCCAAAAGAGAGCAACATAGGTCTCACCTATGAGTGAATCTGCTGTACAATCATATTCTAAATTTTAGATTTCCTGGAGCACAAAAAATCTCATACTCAGCATCACTGGTTTACCAAGAGTAGCAAACATTTGATTGGTTTTAACAAACATGTTAGTAATCTCATACACAGAATTAATGGTTCCAGAATAAATTACAATCTTCACACTTTCCTGTAAGAAACTTTATTGACCATTTTTAGTGGATTATTCATAACAAATAATACAATTAATTGTTTTGGTTCTGCTTCCTTCCTTCCTCCCTTCCTTACTTCCTCCCCCCTCACTTCCGCCCACCCTCCCTCCCTCCCTCCCTCCCTCCCTCCCTCCCTTCCTCCCTCCCTCCCTCCTTCCTTCCTTCCTTCCTTCCTTCCTTCCTTCCTTCCTTCCTTCCTTCCTTCCTTCCTTCCTTCCTTCCTTCCTTCCTTCCTTCCTTTCTTCTCTCTTATTTTCTATCTTTTCAATTTAATTTTTTTAACCACACCTGGTATTGTTCAGGTTGTTGAACAATGACTTTTTTTACTCAGGGATCACTCTAGAAGGCTCAGGAGACCATATGTGATGCCAGGGATCAAAACCAGGTTGGCTGTGTGCAAGTCAAGGCCCTTAGCTGCTGTACTGTCAGCCCTGTGGTAGCCAGGAATTTCAATCAGGGTCTGATACATGCAAGACATATACTATATTATCTCTTGGCTCAAGTTTGTGTATTTTTTAAAATGGTTGATGTAAAGAATTCCTCTGGCTAAAATTTTCTCTGGATAGTAATTAATTAGTACATTCTATAGATATTCCACTTTTTCCAACTTTGAAGTTGCCTTGGGTCTTACAACACCCCATTACTTATCTAACAGAAAATAATAGCATCCCATATTTGTCTTCAAACTTGGAAATCTGACATATTTAATTGCCTAGTGAAGTTTGAACTTGATTAACACTTACTTTAAAGATAATTACACAGGGGTCCATTTTTCAGTTTAATCTTGTTCATTGCTATCTGAAGATGCTACTGGTGTTCAGAAGAGTGCATCATTACTCAGAAAGAAAGTGATTTATTAAGTAATTAAGGGAAACTAAATCTATACCAGCTCAGTGAGAATTATAAGTGAATGCTAACTTTTTACCAACTCTATGTTGCTGTAACAAATGTAAAATACTATTTATATTACTGCTTTCAGTACTTTAATACAGCTATGTCTTACTAATATAGTTTTATATTTCTGAAAAAACAGGGAAAAGTACTAAAATGAATGATGTTATTGACTTTAACACAGAGTTTGTGTTGTAAAACTATTAGTAAAATAAATATTTAAAACTACACACTCATTTACTTCCATTTAACTAACATTTCTGATTACATATTTGTATTCTTGGCAGTGTTTTCTGTAAATATATAATGGTAAATTTAATTTGAAGTAATATTTAAAATCCATGATTTTTTGATTCATTAATCTGAGGATAATATAAATAATCACAAACTCTTCCATTTTTCACGATCAGTGGAGTCAGTTCTTTTTCATAGATTACATTAAATTTCTATATTAAACCATCAATATAAAATTGTGCTACAAAATTTTGTAAAACTCAGACACTCACATATCCAATAAAAGTAATGTGAAAAATACATGTAAACTAAGAAATTAGGAATCATGTAAAATATATAAGGATAGTTGCATTTAAATTATGTAATTATGCAAAATAAATTGAAATATATGTCAAATAATACATATATTTTACACACTTTTGAAAAGCTACAACATCTGGAGAAGTAAGACATTTGCCTACTTCCTTTTACGTGGCTAACTCAATTTGATTGATGACATCACATGTGGTCTCCCAAGCATTGTCAAGAGTGAACACTGGGCACAGAGCTAGGATTTAATCAGGCCACACCTGATTACTCCCAGGTGTGGCCCAAGATAAATAAAACTATGGAAAGTATGCCACTATAAAGTTATAATAAAGTGATTAGGTAAATATATGTGCAATTGTAGTAAATATCTATTGGGATCCTTAGTTATGTTACAGTATCTTAGATATTTAGAATTTTGTGCATTAATAATTAGAAATCAAAACAATTTATTTGTTGTGTGAGAATTATAACTTGAATGTCCTTTTAATATTGTAAATAAGAGTCACACAAATCTTTGCTCCTATATAACTGTATGTCTTCTCCTTTTCTTTGTTGAGCAAGTTGCCCAAGTTAGTTTTTGTTAATCTGTAAAGAAGTATTTCTTCAACTTTATAGGTAGAAAGATACATAAGTTCACATGTTTATATAAAAATCTAAATACTCTTGATTATTTTTATGTCATTATTTCATATTATGTTATCATTGAATAATATATTTACTCATATGTTTTTCCCATAAATATCGATCACACTTTTATTTTTGTCAAGGTTGAAACACATATGTTTTTGGTTTATTGAGGCTTCTATAACAATGCATCACGGCATTGGTGACTTCTCAATAACAGAAAATGTATTTCTCAAGGTTTTGAAGAGGGGCATTCTAAAATCAGGCTACAAAAATGGTTAGATAATAGCCCTTTTCAATATCCTAGAATTATTGCATGAATATATATTATATGATGAAAGGAATAGGGGATTTTTGAAAGGTCTCCTTTATAAAAGCACTGATATTATTTATGAACACTCAACTTAAAAGATATAAGATATATATTGAAAGACATAAATTTTGAGAAGATACAAATATACATACCAATATTCAAATTATAATATTTCTATGTATAGCAATTGAGTGACTATTGTGGAATGATTAACTAATCACCATTTTTTTATACTCTAAGACTTTGTTCTGTATTGTTTTACTCACTAATTTGTTTTACTCATTTTCCTTCCACACATGAATGAAAGCATATGGTACTCATCTTTTCTTTGGGCTGAATACAGCTGGTGGTGCTCAGGGGCTACTCTCAGCACTATGCTTGGGGGACCATGTGATGTTAGGGATAGAGGTGGGGTCGCTGCTTGTAAAGCATCTGGTTCAGTCCTGTGGGCTATCTCCCTAGCCTGCTATTTGTCTTCTCTGACTTATTTTTCTTAGTAAAATTCACTTAAGCTGTAAGCAGGCTGTTGAAAATAGAACATTAGAACATTTCATATTTTAGCAGATAATTATTAGTCCCTCAGGTCTACATATATTATTTTCTTGAAAAATTAATATATTATAGGAAGTTAGGCTGCTTCTAAATTTTGGCTATTACAAATAATGCTGCAGTGAGCATAGGTTTTGTTTTTCTGTCTTTGCATTAAGAAAATAAGATTATGGAATCATTTAAAAATTATTTCAAAAAATACATTTCTTGAATTGATGTTAATATTACAATCAAATTTTATTTCAAAAAATTCATGACGCATTAATTATGTGCATATAATTATTATTCATTCGGTGCAAATGGGTGAAACTTATTGCACAGTAAATGATAGGGGAAAATGACATTTGTTCACCCAATATTTATTTTCTAAAAAGCTAAAAGCAGTGCCTTCTTTCTTTATTTATTTCTTTGCTTTTTTGGGTCAGACCCGGCGATGCACAGGGGTCACTTCTGCTCTGTACTCAGAAATTACCCCTGGCGGTGCTCAGGGGTCTATATGGGATGCTGAGAATCGAACCCGGGTCTGCCGCGTGCAAGGCAAACGCCCTACCCGCTGTGCTACAGCTCCAGCCCCAAGCAGTGCCTTCTGAGGGTACACCGGTTATAATACAAAGCTAAATCTTCTTTTTAAAATCAATGAGTAAAACTTTTTATTCCTTCTAAAAGTATCCCCCTGTTTAGAGAAAGTGCGAAGCAATTTTGAAAAATAAACAGATAAATTATATACTGGTGGTGAATAAATGCTGTACAAAAAAAAAGTTAAATAAGTGAGTATGAATTATGAAGTTAGAAAATTCTTGTATTTTCCGTTTGTCTGTTTTTTTGTTTTATAGGGGACAGAGAAATAGGACATGGATTAAGGAAGTTGCTTTGCATATGGCATTCTCTGGTTCCATTTTTGGCATTTCATATAGTTCCGTAGCAGCACAGGAGTTATCCCTGAGCCAGAAGTACATTCTGATCATAGCTGGGTATAGACTGAATTTTTTTAAGACAAAATTAATTAATTTTTACATTCCATGCTTTGTCATACTGTTAATGATAAGGTTTCCTGTACACAATGTTGCAATCCTGCACCTGAGTACAGCCCCTCACCCACCACACTCCTCTTTGTTTGCTATGATAAGCTCAGTTCTATAGACCTATAGCCTCAGGTCCAATAGCCTGTGGCTATTGTTATTCACGTACTGTATTTCTGTATTTTCTACTTGTAAGAGATCATTCTGTGTCTATCCCTTCTCTTCTGAAAAACTTCACTCAGTCTGATACTCTGCATATCGTTCCCCATTGAAGAAAATCGCATGATTTCATCGTTTCTCTAGTGAAATAGCATTCCATTGTTTATATACGCCACACTATATTTTGTCATCTCTTCTTGGCTACTAGAAATGTTTACACATTTGGGGTATGGCGAATGATGTTTTAATGAACATAGGATCAAAATTTAGTTCATGAAGATGGGAGGGGTCTTGGGGACAATGTCAAAAAGTGACATCTCTGAGTCAAATGGAAGTTCAATTCTTAGTGTTTAGAGAAGTTCCCATATTGTTTTTCAAAAATGTTAAATCAGTTGACATTCCGACCAGCAGTGGTTGAAGGTTCCTTTTTTCGACATCCATGCCAACACGGATTGCTTATTATCTTTTTTGTATGTTTGGGTATCACTGGTATGAAATGATATTTCATTGAATTTTTATGCGTCTCCCTAATGACAGGTCTTGCAGAGCTGCTTTTACTGTACTATGGTGATCTGTGTATCTTCTTCGTGGGAATTTCTATTCATCTTGTCTTCTTACTTTTGTACAGATTTTTTGGGTTAAGTTTTTAAACTGCATTATATATCCTGGATATTAACCCTTTATGGATCAGCAGTGCAAAAATATTTCCTCCCATTCTGTGGGTGACTTTTTATTCTGCTCATGATTATTATTACTATTATTTTGAGCAGTGCAGACATGTCTTGATTTACTATAGTCACATTTGTTTTACCCCGAGTGATAATATAAAGTGAAGTTTCCTTGCCTTGCACACTGATTATTTGTGACTGACCCCAGCACCACAGAAGGTTTCTTAATTCTCAGAGCCCTGCCAGGAGTGATCAGTGAGCAGAACCAAGAGTAAGATCTGAGAACCACCCATAAAAACAAAATAAAAAATTTTCAAAAAATCACTGCTTTTACTTTAGCTTGGTCAATGTCATTTACCTATTGAAGATGCCTCTAGATTTTATGTTGTGAAAGATACTGCCTATGCTTCATCAGTGTAATTCACAGATTTAGATATCATGTCAAAGTCTTTAATCCATTTGCAATTGACTTCTGTGTGATAGGGGCGTGGGTTCATTATTTTTGCGTGTGAAAAAACTACTTTTGCAACACCATTTGTTGGAGAGGCTTTCCTTCCTTCATGCCACACTCTGCTTCTTTGTCAAAGATCAAAGATGAGCTATTCATATACATTTTTAGTGCCTGGGCTTTCAGTTCTGTTTCATTGGCCTGACACTCTGTCTTTTATTCCAGTATTACACTGTTGATTATTACAGGTTTATAATATAAAGTTTAGGAAAGAGAAGCAGCCTATCTATTAATTTTAAAATGTCATGAGTATTTTTATAGGACTGCTTTGAATATTTATAGTAAGTTTGCATTTTGGCAATTTTAATCCTTCTAGTCCATGAATTTATTTCTATTTTTTCTATATTTCTTTCTTTTAGTATTGACTTATGGTTTTCTTTATATGTCTTTCACCCCTTTAGTTAAGATGATTCCCTCCTACTTGATATTTTAAGGCTCAGTTGGGAATTTCCCTTTCTTCTCATTCATTGTTTGCACATAGAAATGCCATGAATTTATGCACGTTGATTTTGTGGCTTGCCACATTACACATTATTGTACAACATTGCTTATTCTAGGAGGTATTTTTTTTTTTTTGGTTTTGTAGTTGTTAGGCTATTTTAAATATACCATCATGTCACCCAACTGCAAATAGTGACTGTTTGCTTATTTCCCAGTACGGATGCCCTTAATACCTTAATATTTCATTTTCCCCTAATTGCTATGGCAAGGACTTCTAAAACTATATAATAGTTATGCAAGTGGGCAACTTTGTCTTGTATCTGATCTTAGAAGGATTTTTGCTTTTTACTGTTAGGAATAATGTTATCTGTAGGTTCCTGGTAAATGGCTTTAACAATACTGAGGGAAGTTCATTCTATCCACATTTTATTGAAAGCTTTTATCATTAATGGGTGTTGGATTTTGTCAGATACTTTCTCTGCATCTGGAGTATTTTTATTTTAAATAGGAACCAGAAAAGAAATCACTGAAAAGAAACTTTAAGAACAGATGCCAGGTATATGAGATAGCAAATCATGTTACTATTGAGAGTAGTGTTAAAACTAAAGACTGATATATCATCAATATTTGCTATGTTTGAGGAACATAAAATAGATATTATAACTAAAAGAGAGTGAAGGAAATTGAAGAATGAGATAAAGGAAGCATTCTATGTTTTAAAAGAAATTCTAAATTTGATGCTGTTTAGAGAAAAGTCAAACAATAAAATACAGTAAACAACTATATAATCTGATAAGTTTATTATGTACTAGATATAACATAACCTTCTAAATTTTAAAGGTCAGCACAAGCACTAGAAATATATCTGATATGTTGGGTAATCACTTCTATTTACTATCACCATGAATAGTAGCACAAATTTTTTTTTTTCACTGAATTTTGGTATCTGAGTCAGCAGTGAAAGCATATTGCACTGAAACACTGGAATATCGAACAATACTTAATTTTTTATTACTTACATCAAAAAAATACAAAACACACACACATCTCATATCCAGTGGTTTCTCCTGACAGTAAGTAGGAAACTGCTGGTTTCCTGTTCATCTGCCCTTTACGTCATGAGAATAATCTAATTCCTCCCAATTGAGGAACTAGTACAATCATGGGGTTGACCAGGAATCATATGTCATCAAGGCACATGTAGAATCAAAAAAAAATGCATGCTAATTCAGAAACAGGAAATGGTATTTCCATGTAAGATAAGAATCCCAATACAAGAATGATGATTCTTATCTTTTGATAAGGAAATGTTTCAAGTTTATGGCCATTATTTTATGTGATTGAGTTGTGATCTTGTATACATAATATTGCATATCTCAAAAATATAAGTGAAGTATAGCTCAAACAAAAGGCACAGTGTGATAAGTGGATGTTATAAAATCTATTTTTTAATTATTCATATATTTGCGGAATTTCCACCTGTATGAAAGAACTTCTTATGGAGTGGAGGGAAGGGGGCATCCACAGTTGTACTCAAGGCCTTACACTTGACCCTGTTGACAGGAGTTACTCCTGGCACAGCTCAGAATACCATGTGCCAGAAATTGAACTTGAGTCAGCCTCAGTCAGTATGTATACTATCTTACCCTCTATTACTAGACTATCTTTATACCTCCTGGATTTCCATTTATGATGGGATAAAATGAACTCAGGCTCACTTTATGGATTGATAAATTTGCAAACATTCGCAAAAAGTAGACTTGCCCTATTTTATATAGACTTTAAGTGTTTTTAGGATTATATTGAAAGAAAACCTTCCTAGTAGTTGCACATTAGCAGCTATATTTTCTTTTCCTTTCATGTCCTGATAAAATTAATGTCTTAATAAATTAACCGATTCTGATGATTTCATGTTAACATTTTGATCAGTGATCTGGAATTATAATCTTTATGAAAAATGTTCACTTTGTATATGGACTTGGATGTGGATTATATTTTCTCTACACTTCAATTGGCCAAAGCATTCATTCACAATTTTGTGTTATTGAAATGAAAAATGTGTAAATATTTTCACTCCTATATAATTTCTTAAATTTTCATGAACCCATCACATTTGGCAACACAAAATTGTAAATTATCCATTCAATTGTAAATTACAGTAATGCCTGAACTCAGTTCTCTATAATTTTAGAGCTCTTCCCTATAGGACTCAGCAATCAACACATGAAAATATTTCATATCCAGAAACATTTTAAGATCACAGTAAAGAAAGTATTACAAGGTTATTCATATGTAAGGGTTTTTAAACTATCTACTTAAAATATCTTTATTTTTATTACAGACTTTTTGATTGTGCTTTCATCTTGAATTATTTACCTAGGTAATTATCTTATTAAACTCTTCCTTTAGTCAGACCAACCACATAAATAAAAATAAAAGTGGAGCAGTCCATCATTATTTTAAAAAAGCTACTTATATAATATCTTTCTTTAGTCTTACAATTTTGGTCTCTGCTCATCCATAAATATTATTTAAAGGGGAAGAAAAACATTTTAGTTAAAAAAAATAAGAAAAACAATGATACCATTAAACTGATAGTCTGAAAAAAAAAAAGAAAAAAGGGTCTGGGGCAATAGCACATCAGGGAGGGCATTTGCCTTGCATGCGGCTGGCCCAGGTTTGATTCTCAGCATCTGATATGGTCCCCTGAGCAACATTAAGGATGATTCCTGAGTACAGAGCCAGGAGTAACCCCTGTGCATCACCAGGTGTGACCCAAAAGCCAATAAAAAAAAAGGTGTTGTATCAGAAACCTTTGATGGAAAATAATAAAATAAAACTAGCAGATATTTGTAACTGATTTATAAAAGGATTTTTGTTAGCAGCTACAGAAGAGTTATATTAAAGGCAACTTCTGAACTTACAGGATTCATTGAATGTCCTCTTAGTATGTACAGGTCCTTTATTTATTTATTTATTTATTTTTTTGGTTTTTGGGTCACACCTGGCGATGCACAGGGGTTACTCCTGGCTCTGCACTCAGGAATCACTCCTGGCGGTGCTCAGGGGATGTACAGGTCCTTTAGAAAAGTTCAGTAGGAGCATATACTACCGGCATCATAGAAGAGAGGAGAAGAGAGCACTGAGGTGAAATAGAGTACAGGGGTTAAAGATTGTGTTGCATGCAGCAGACCTATGTGGTCCCCAGTCACCACCAGATTCCTGAGCACAAATCCAGGAGAAATCCCAGAGTATTTATTGCCTTGCATGCCTTTCCCCCCCCCCCCATATGAACAGTAACAATAAAACAGAAAGGACTAGTTACCTATAACTATTAGTAAATAATATATTGGTGACACAATATATAAAGCAAAGTCAAAATACTAAGTGAGATTCAACAGTGAGAAACCCGGTGGGCACCACAACACCAGAGAATTCTCCGGGCCCCATATGGAGCCGATGTTTCCTGGATGTTCCAGGTGGAACAGGTGCAGTCTCCCCTCCTTCTCCAGATGGAATCCTGGTGACCATGGGCTTCTACAAGCATGGCTCTGGTATGTAGCTATAGCTATCAGGATTGTTCCTACAAAGCTTTTCTGATATGCAAATTGAGCAATGGAAAATAAATGATCTAGCGTCTGCCACTGCCCAAAACTAGAGAGAGAGCCATGACACACAGGGCCTCATGGGATGGGGGATGGACCTGGCCCTTCTCCCCACCCCAACAAGGCCCTGAGTTATCTGAACAGCTCCTGGCCCCTGAATGGCCATGATCCCAGAGGCACACAAACCAATCTGAGAATCCAGTGGCTTCTGGCAGAAATGCATCTGGACTGAGCATTAAACTATGGCACCATGTCACTGGGTGGGGAAAGGTGTTTGTCCCTTCCGCATTTTCTGCCCCTGAGGCGCAGTTGCCACCACCTTTTCAGAGCCTACTGGACAGCCAGGTATGCGAATGTAGTGACATGACAGTCAGGGCCTCACGGGATGGGGGTTGGAACCAGCCCCTCTCCCTGGCCCGATGAGGCCCAGAGTTGCTGCCCACATTCATGACCATGATCCCAGAGGCACACAAACCACTCTCGGAACCCAGAGGCTTTGGGCAGAAATTCCTCCAAACTTAGTACTAAGATATCAGAAATCCAAAATCACACAGCCTTAAAGTGGCCGTGCAACATCATATGTTCTTCATAATCAATAATAGAAAACAAATTATCTAGTGATGCCACTTTGTCAGGTCTGATTATTGGGGGAAATTACAAATAATAATTGTGGGACTTTTGTTGAAATATTGAATGTGATCAAAATGTAAAATGTAAATCATCTGCCACAAAGTCATGGGGAGGGGTGGGATGGGGGCGTATACTGGGTTCTTTGTGGTGGAAATGTGCATTGATAAAGGGATGGGTGTTTGATCATTGTATGATTGAGACTTAAACTGGAAAGCTTTGTAACTGTTCTCACAGTGATTCAATAAAAAAAAATATACAAAGTGAAATCAACTATAATATATAATGAGTATGGAAAAAGTAAGTTATCTTAATATGTCATTTTAAACTGCTATGAATAAATAATCTTACACTGCATTAATGCTATGTGTAATTTCACTTCTTGGCATGTCACAATTTTACCCCAGAAGATCAAATTTTACCTCAGAATTTTACACAGAATTTTACAGAAGATCACAATTTTACCTCAGAAGACAAAAACATTCATTCAAATGGACATCAGAACACTATTATTCATTGGAGCACTTAATAAGCTGCTAAAATATGAAGTTTAACTAGGTGTCCAATAGAAATGAATGTATCATGAAGGTGTGATTTTCTAAACACAATGAAATACTATGTGGCTGCATGGAAGAATGAGGAGGAAGGGATGTTACAGTAAGTAAGGTGTCTGACTTTGCTACAAAATGAATAGAACTTGAAGGACTTTTGATAAGCAAAAGAAGTCATGACAAGGACTTATAAGATATGGTAGGTAAAAAAAGCTAAGCAAAAGTTAGTAGATATCCTGTGTAAACAAATTCTTACACTATTACCACAGAACTGAAATTTTAAAGAAAGGATGGATAAAGGGTTGAGAAGTGTAATTGTCTGTGGTGAGGTAATATTTTCACTTTGGTAATGGCCATAATTTGAAAATATTAAGCAACTAAAGGAGAAATATGCATTCTATGAACAATTCTAGAATGATACTGCAATATAAAGTAAATGTTTAAAATTATAATAAAACATACTTTAAGAATTTAAAATAGTGGGGATGGAGCAATAGCACAGCGGGTAGGGCGTTTGCCTTGCACGTGGCCGACCTGGATTCAATTCCCAGCATCCCATATGGTCCCCTGAGCACCACCAGGAGTGATTCCTGAGTTCAGAGCCAGGAGCAACCCCTGTGCATCTACAGGTGTGACCCAAAAAGAAAAAAAAATTAAAATTGTCTTTTTCCCAAGAATTGTTTTAGGTATTCCTGGGCGTTTATTGTTCCATATGAATTTCAGGAGCATTTGATGAATTTCTTTGAAGAATTTCATGGGTATCCTTATAGGGATCGCATTGAATCTGTATAGTGCTTTGGGGGGTTTGTCATTTTGACAATGTTAACTCTTCCTCTCCATGAGCAAGAAATGTTTCCATTTCCTCATGTACTCTTTTATTTCACTGAGTAGTGTTTTGTAGTTTTCCTTGTAGAGTTCCTTACCTCAGTTAGGCTGATTCCTAGGTACTTGATCTTCTGGGGTAAAATTGTGAATGGGATTTTTTTTTTAATGTCACTTTCCTCTATCTCGCTATTTGCATATAGGAAGGCCATGGATTTTGGGGTATTGATTTTATAGCCTGCAACTTTGCTGTTCAAGTTTATTGTTTCTAGGAGTTTCTTAGTGGAGGTTTTAGGATCCTCAGGGTATAGAAATCATGTCATCTGCAAATAGTGAGAGCTTGATTTCTTCCTTTCCTATCTAAATATGCTTAATGTCTTTTTCTTGCCTAATTGCTACTGCAAGTACTTCCAGTACTATGTTGAACATAAGTGGGCATCCTTGTCTTGTCCCTGATCTTAGGGGGAAGGCCCTCAGTGTTTCTCCATTTAGGATAATGCTTGCCATGGGTTTGTGGTAGATGGCTTTGACTATCTTGAAGAAAGTTCCTTCTAAGCCTATTTTGGTGAGAGTTTTCATCATGAATGGGTGTTGGATTTTGTCAAATGCTTTCTCTGCATCTATTGAAATGATCATATGTTTTTTATTTTTACTTTTGTAGCAATAAGTACCAGGAGGCCTGCTCCATGGCTTGGTAGCTGACCTCACATGCTGGGGGAGAGGGCAGCTCAGATAGAGAAGGAAACACCATCTAAAGTTGTGTGGACAATCCACTCAGGATGGGAGAGGGGGTTGAAAACAGACTATAGATTGAACATGATAGCTACCCAGTATCTCCATTGCAAACCATAACACCCCAAAGGAGAGAGAGAACAATAAGGAATTCCCTGTCATGGGAGGGGCAGGGGGGAGACAGCTCGGGGTGGGGGGAGCGACCCTGGGACCATCAATGGAGGAGAATGGGCACTGGTGGAGGAATGGGTATTTTATAACTGTAACACAGGCACGAAACTCTGTAACTGCACCCTCATGGTGACTCATTAATAAAAGAAAATAATAAAAATAAATAAATAAATTGGTTAAAATCACTGCCACAGTAATCAAAAAAATTTAAAATATTTTATTTAATTTTACTATAAATTCAATATTTAAAACTTGGTGATTATGAGCAAAACTATTATTAATGTAAGTGTTTTAAACTTTTTAAAATGAAATATGATTTGGGGCTGGAGTGATAGCACAGCGGTTGGGCATTTGCCTTGCACACGGCCAACCCAGGTTCAAATCCCAGCATCCTATATGGTCCCCTGAGCACCGCCAGGAGTGATTTCTGAGTGCAGAGCCAGGAGTAACCCCTGTACATCGCCAGGTGTGACCCACAAAGCAAAAAAATATATGATTAATATTAAAAATTGATCACCCTTTTATCTATAGAACACTAAAAGATAGTTTTGAGTTCACTAGGATGGAGAATAGTGTTTCATATTAATTAAAGTTCTCTACCCAAAACATTCTTATACACACAAAAAAATGAAAGCTTTATTTTCAAAACTTTATTTTAGAAGATCAGACAAAACTGAAATACATTGTTTATTCTACATATACATTTACCTAAGGGAACTATTTCCTTCTTTCTAATTTACAGGAGATTGAATCTGGTTATATAACATGCAGCACAAGTTCCTTAAATCCTGTACTATTTTTCTAATCTTGAAGAAATCTTTAATCAGACCTTCAGCTAACGATATTTTAAGGACAGGTTTCAATAACAAGTTAAATTAAATTCCTTCTGATTTGTATCTAAGTTGATATCATTAATGAATTAATTTATGCATTATAATGTTAATGAATTTAGTTTCCTAAAGAAGAAAAGGGGAATTATTTGGCACACAATTCAAAGACTATTTCTTACTCATGCTCTGTGTCCACTGGCTGTTGGCCAGAGGTCCCAGTATTAATCTATTTGTAGGCCATAGAGGAGGTTCAACCTGATGTGATCAAGGCTTACTTGGGCTCTCTGTATAGGGGCTATATATGGTGTTAGTGATTGAACCTAGAAGATATCAATATAGAATGAATTTTCAGGTTTTCAGATTGGCAAAGTCTTTGTTTCTGCATATATAAGATCTCTGCATCAAAGAAAGAAAGTTTGGAATCTGACACCATCACTGAATTGCTTTCAATAAAAGTGACATATGAGACAATATGCCTGATTTCATTGACAAAAGCAAATTTAGTGGCAAGAACTGTTCTTAAGAGGCAGAAAATTTCAATTTATTCATCAGGCTGGAAGAACCATAATTTATATGAACATAATGATAAACTTTTAAGAATAGTTAATGAATATTTAAATGATATTTTGAGCTCAATATTCAAAATAAATTATCATAAATGATTTTTGATTAATTTTTCCTAAAAGTATTGCCACAGATTGATTTATGAGGAGAAATCAATAATGATGAAATGTCTTAAGTTTAATAAACTTCGTTTTATTGTTGGAAGAAGAGAATATGGCTTGGGAAATATACAGATATTTAAAAAAATAACATTCAACTGAAATTATTTTAATCACTTTAAGATGCATAAATGATTTCAATTTTATATACAAATAATTCTAATTAGTAATCTGCCATATTTGATAGTATAATAAACTAAAATTATTTAATGATGTTATATACTTTGTAAGGATTGAGTATTATAGGATATATGAAACAAGTAACTCTCATCTATTAGGGGAAACCTCTATTTAATTAATTATCTTCTCCAAGTACCGATGAAGGTAAAACATGTTAGACAATATTCTGAGCTGGAGAGATAGTACAGTATTTAAGATACTGGCTTGCATGTGGCTAAAATTTTCCAGTCTCCTGCACCACATACAGTCCCTGAGCACAGGGCCTAGTGTCAACCCTGAGCATATCCAGGTGTTGCCCCATACAAACAAGAAGAAAGAAATAATGCTTTCTAAAAATATAGATATTTTTATCTTAGTTTCAAAAGAGTCCTGTATTATTATTTTTCATCACTTGAGTCGCTTGCCCTGTGTCTGGCTTTCTTCACTGGGGCCCCTCAGAGGGGTTGGGTTGAGTTCCCCTCCCTGCCCTGATCATAGCTTTGGCAGCCAAAGACCTCCGGAACCCAGCTACAGCCATGCTCAAGCCTCCTCTCCACACATTCAGATGAGCCTCACACATGAAGAAACCGGCAGAGGAACCCAGGTGTGCAGGACTTGGGGCTGAGATCTCCAAGCCTGCTCAGATCGGGACTGGGCCACTTCCACCCAGATCCCCCATTTTTCAGTAGCTTGGTAGCAACACCCGGAAACTGCCTGCAGCACCGTGTAATACCATCAACAGCCAAGATCCAGAGACTATAAAACAAATCTCCTGCAAGCGCATGACTACATTTATGGCCGCACAACCTCTTATTGTCTAATTCTCCCTCTCAGAGATTTTGGCAAGCTACTGAGAATATCCTGCCCGCATGGCAGAGCCTGGCAAGCTCCCTGTGGTGTATTTGATATGCCAAATGCAGTAACAATGATGGGTCTCATTCCCCTTATCCTGAAAGAGCCTCCAATGTGGCACCACTGGGAAGAATGAGTAAAGGGAGGCTGCTAAAATCTCAGGGCTAGGGCGAATGGAGACGTTACTGGTGCCTACTCGAGCAAATTGATGATCAATGGGATGACAGTGATACAGTGATATCTTAGTCATTTAAAAATTAGTATATACTACTGTGGTGATTATTTCTTGTTATATGCTTACATTGGCTAATTGTGCTACATCTAAAACATGCAAGTTTATTTTACATTTATGTTGTAATCTTAAAAACTGGGGCCTAAGAGATAGTTGAACAGGTCAGGTGATTGTCTTGAATACAGCCATCACCACTTCAATCCCTGTCACTTCACATGGTATCCCAAGTTCAGACAGGAGGGATCCATTAACAGTTTCAGGTGTAAGCCTGAGCATCACCAGATTGCACCCCCCATATGACATTAATACCATATTTAGGAACTAGAGAAATAGTATAGGAGGTAGGACATTGGTCCTGTATGTGGCTCACCAGAGTTCAATCCCTCACATCCTGTGTGGTCCCCAGCACCACCAGGTGTAAATCCTGAATACAGAGCCAAGAGTAACCACTCAGGAATTACTCCTGAAAAAGAGCATATTTTAAATGCATTATGGGAAGACTGAAACAGTAAATGGAAAGTGGAAACATTTTTGAGTAGTCATAGAAACTTTTCTCTATAGGTGCCTAAAATTTAATATTTACAGGAAGAACTCAAAAATATAAACACAATAAAGAAGAAAATAAATGTTTGCTTGTAATATCTTCACGTTGCTTCCACACTTCAGCTGTCACATATGAACATAAAGAGCAGAAACAGTATGGATTATGTACAGATTAGGAGAGGCAAGTGGAACTGAGTGCTTGTAAGTAATATTTTTTACTGTATTCATAGCCAAAAACATCAGAAAAGTAGAAAGTGGTTCTGAAATACACAAACCTGATTGAATTATCTGTATATTATTTTCTGTGATGGGGTCACTGACTTGGTCAATAGGATTTTTAAGGTTCAGTAGATGTTGCTGATGATGTTGAAAATACTGTGGAATAATAAATTCATGGTTGAATCAAATTAAACTGAAAACAGAGGACAAGGTATAGCCTGGATAACTTTTGCTACAAGAAGACCTCCCAGGCATTTATATAAAACTAGTAAGAGAATGAATTTAAGAGAGTGCAATTTTCAGGTGATCAAAATCTTTCTTGTTCTCTCTTTTTTTGCTCATACCTTGTCTGTTTCTCACACTTCAATAACTTGATAGTCTTATATATAAAATATAGACATGTATGCCAGTTAAACAAGTATTTATCAAAATAGTGGTCTGTCTGTAATATTCCCCTAAATTTCTCATTCATGTATGAGATAAAACTGTATCTTGTGGTATTTCTCCTAACTATAAATATTTATTTGATATTTTTACCTAAAGATTTTTTAACATGCACTACAATTTAATAGTAGAGATTTATTGGATTCTGCTACATTTATCAATTATTTGATGATATAAAAATAAAAGGAAAGAGGTAACTAAATTTAACAAGCTTCGAGTAGAAATTTAAACCTATCCCTTTTCACAGTAAATAGTAATTTCAAAAGAATATTACCTATGTCCTCTATCATTAGTCCAAGTACCCTTGCCAAAGAAAACTTTACTGAAAAATATTTTTAACATTAAAAGGAACTTTATTGGAAAATTATTTACATCAGTGAAAAAGAGGATACAACCAAAATGAATGGTCATAATAGAAAAGGGATTATATATATATACATATATATGTACACATGCATATTACATATATCACAACATAAATGAAAAACTTTCTGGTAATTAAATGAACTACAGCTGTATGAAATTAAGAATCACTGGAAAATTGCCAATGAAAATAGGTACAATAGTTCATATATTAAAATATTTATTTATGCTAAACTGAGAAAACATAATAAATATAATACTAAATAACATTTACTTGCAACTTTGATATTCTTAGGGATCAAAGGCTGGCACAGAGAAAAAGAATATCCCCTCCCTCCTCTAAGATGATCTCTGGCATGAATGACACCATCACTGGGAATAAATGATATTTTATCATTTCCTTATCAATGATAGATTACAGAATTAAAGAAAAAATTCAGAAATAAAACAGATGGCATAAAATAATACAATTAGAAACCTTGATGTAAGTAGCACTTATAGAACCTTAGAGAACTTTTCCATTTTTGGAGAAGTCCATGTTCTCTCTTAGATATAGAGATAAGAAGATATCTTTCTCTACTCTAACATCTTCCTAAATTCTTTAATAAAAACTGTTTTGTTTCTTTAAAAAAATAAAACACAATAACCAGCCAGAGCATTATGTGTGTGTGTTTGCATGTGTGTCTGTGTGTATGAAGGAAGGTAAACATAACATTAGAGCAAATGAATCACAGTATTGCATAAAACCATTTTTCATCATTTTTAAGTGTTATTTAACCTCTAGTCTCTTATTTCTGCATTTGTGAAATAAACATAATTAAACTTTTTAACCCACACTTCTGTTTACAGATTGAGTAAATTATTATACTTAACACCTTTATCTGAAATAAAAATATTTGTTTAGAAATTATGAGAATGTGAAAACAGAGTAGGGTGGGGGAGTTAGAGAAAGACAGAGAGACACACATAGAGAGGGAGAGAGAGAGAGAGAGAGACAGAGAGACACACATAGAGAGGGAGAGAGAGAGAGAGAGAGAGAGAGAGAGAGAGAGTGAATAGTAAACACGTTTCAGAAGAAATGCAGGCTTCTCCAGAAGAGCTTTTAGATACACCCAGACTAGAAGGGTGTGGACAGCTCCAAGATGAGGTAAGCCACTTCACTTTTACATGAATACTTAGCAAATAATAAATCTTCAGGAATCCTAGTATTCAGCATGGCATACTCTTTTCTATTATATAAGACGGAACATTTTGATTAACAAAACCCATTAGGATCAGGGGCCATAGAGATATTACAGACAGTGAGGCATTTGCCTTGCATATATATGGTCAACATTGATTTGATCCCCAGCGTTCCATATGGTGCTCCAAGCACCACATGGAGTAATTGCTGAGTGCAAATCCAAGAGTATACTCTGAGCATTGCCATTTCTGGACTTACACTCTCTGTCTCTGTCCCTGTCTCTGTCTCTGTCTCTGTCTCTTTCTCTCTCTCTCACACACACAAATGCACAGCATTTGAGGATTAGAGCATTACAGATAATTTGGGAAGGAAGAGATGTTTAAAGCAAAGAGCTGATAGAAATGACATGCTTTAAACCTGTAAATATTTATTTTTATGCAGATAGGCCATTCCCAGTGATGTATTGGACTGAGAAATCATTGGTTTGTACTAACAGGCCTGATGGTTCACTGCATGCTTGGATTGCTGGTGCGTGGGGCCCTCACAGGTGATCACTTTGTGGAGATCCAATGTTTTGCTCAAGGAACACACTGGGACAGACTGAACATGCTTGACTCTGCTAAACATGGTCAGAGTAACATAAGATATCTCCCCAGCCTCATGCAAATATTCAAACTAAGTTACAGTAGACATATGGAACAAAAGTAAGACTTTTTAACTTTTATTAGAAAAATAAATAATGAAATTGGCAAATTAAGAGATCATAAGAGTGCCCCAAACTGGAGCAAACCAGTGTATTGCATGGAAGACTGGAGTTAAGACTGGAGAAGATTTGTAGGTCCAGTACATGATTGCAAAACATTTTAAAAACAACCTTTGTTTGATATAAATTTCAAGACAATTACTAGAAATCTTGGGAAATTTAACATTAGTAACATACTTTACTAAACTATGATTTTAGAAAATATCACTTTGGATATTTTAAAGAATAAACTTTTTATCTGGAAATAGAGATAAAATTAAAACAGCAAGGGGAATAAGACATCACAGATACTACTTTTAGAGAAATTTGATTATTCCCCAAACTGTAAAGTATAAAACTTTGGAAATTCAAAGCATTGCATGCAGCAGATTTAAATGAATAAACATAGAAATTTCATAAAGAGTGAATGGAGTAAGCTCTCAAGTATTTGAGCAAATATTTAAGTCATTTAAATTGTTTAATATTTACAAAAGTATGGTGGGTTACTCATTGTCAGAAGTAAGTGATGCTCTGGAACCAACTTGACTCTAAAGAGTAAAAGGGGTCATTTTAGATTATAAATCACACAGGAATGTCATAGTTTCTTACTCTACATAAAGGAGACACTTTGGTTCTTAAGGAAAGTCACTGCTATATGTGGTCATAGGTGCTTAAGGAGCTTGCTCTGATCTCAGCTGATTGGAGATAGATTCTCAACACCCTTGTATGGACTTCCTAGAATTGCCAAAAGTGATCCTTGGGCACACAAACATTAGGAAACCCTAAACAAAGTTTGATGTTAACCTCAAATTAAAACAAAACAAAACAAAACAACAAAATGCTGAAGCCATTAATACCCATAACAGGGAGAGTAAAAGAATAATTATATTCATACTCCAAATTCTAAATATTAAGTATTTAAATAGTCTGACGCATCTTCCTTGCCACTTACCTACATGGCTTTCTTGCAAGCTGTTTATTTTTAATTGGATAAAAAAAGACAGAAGATAATGATAAAAACCTATAAAAGTAAAATGTTTTAAGGGGAGAAAAACAAAATAAAAAGGGAGAAAAATAATAAACAGCCCACTATATAAAATTGTTTCATCAGAGTATACAACCAAGCATTTTTCATTAACTTTTTTACTTGTTTGGGGTTTGGATGTCACCAGGCTGTGCTTAGGGTTTACTCCTGTTTTGTGCTCAGGGCTTAATTATTTTCTCTGCTCACAGGACCATAGGCACTGTCAGGGATCAAACAGGTGTTGGCTGTGTGTGAGGTAAGTCCCAACTATGTCTCCAACCCATTTCCTATTGGTTGTATATTTAACAGCACTGTAGTACTGTTGTCCCATTGTTCATCGATTTCCTCGAGTGAGCACCAGTAACATCTCTATTGTGAGACTTGTTACTGTTTTTGGCATATAGAATATGCCATGGTTAGCTTGCCAGGCTCTGCCGTGTGGGTGGGATACTCTCGGTAGCTTGCCGGGCTCTCCGAGAGGGACAAAGGAATTGAACCCGGGTAGGCTGTGTGCAAGGCAAATGCTCTACCCACTGTGATATCTCTCTGGTCAGAATATATCATAAAGAATAAGCTAAATAAAAAAATCCTACCACTTCCAGAAAGATATTATGAGGAAATGGAAGAAGGTAAAATTTTTTTGGCTGTTTTGTTTTAGCAATGGCACTTGGCTGTATTTAGGGCTTACTCATATCTCTGTGCTCAAGGATTACTCAGAGATCATTCCTGGTGGGGCTCAGAGTGTTCTATGGTGGTCTAGAAAAACTTGAATCCAGGTTGATTGTGTGGTGGCTTTCCTGCTGTACTTTCTGTCCAGTCTTATTACTTTTTTAATGAAAAGGATTAGAAATAAAATGATAGACATAAAGATAGGTGAATATGATAGCAAAGACTCAAATTGGTAGAACAAATGCCTTGACTGTATAAGCTCATGGGTGCAATTCCCAGGGCTGCATGCTCCTTGTTCCCAGAAGCCTGGCATAATTTGGCATCCCTAGGTACCAGTGTGTATGGCCCCAGTAAAGGTCAAGCACCTTACTGGTAAGTAGTAGAGCTACTTACTGAAGAACAAAAAGTAATAAGCACAGCTAATCTTTTATAGTGCAGGGGGGGTTGAATTATAGAGTGAGAAGAGTGGTGTGATATTAAAATGGAAAATTATACCAAAGTATCCACACTATTGTATAGCAAATTTGCTTACAAGAAACATAGATTTCTATTAAAAATAGACTTTGGGTAGTCAGATAAAATAGAAAATGATTCAAATTGAGATGAATGAGAAATAAAAGAAAGTCATCTAATTTTCCTAAAAAGTTTTTATTGTGATAATGAAATGGAAAGGTGCCTTGAAAAAATGCATAAAAGTAGGAGATATGATCCAAGGAACATAAAATAAATGGGATTATCTTTCAGCTGCGGCTGAGAGATGACCCTGCAATCAGAATACATCCCTAGCACTAGAACCTGGGTTTTCTCTCTGAAATTATTTAATCCCGCAAACTTCCAAGAATGTGACTCTGAATGGCTCCAAGCGCTAGGGTGGTCCTATCTTCTCTGGTACCACATGACCAAGAAGCACCTGGCATTGAATTGACCACCTAGTTCGCTGAGAATTTCTAGCAAGTCCTTGGACATCCAAATCTTAGATCCTCTTCAAATAACAGTATTTGAACAATAAAAGCAACATATTATTTTGAATATAGAAAGTAGAATATAGAACATTCCACTATGGAATAACCAACATCGTAACATGAGGTGTGTAATTCTTTTATAAGATTCTCTTTTCTGTCTCTCCCTTCCTCTCTCTCTTTCTCTCTCTCTCTATCTTTCTATTTCTCACTCACATTCTCTTTCTCTCCTTTCTCCTACTTCCTTATACAAAGATTTGGCTGCGTGTGTGCTCACCCAAACATGCACACATGCACACACATACAAGCGCACATATTTCTGGGGACTATTTATAATATAATTACTAAAGCACATGCCACAGTCAAATTTTAAGGAAAGCCAGATGTGAGAATAGTGGATGCAATATATAAAATTACATGCAGATGTAATGATAACATAAATGAAGAATTAAAAATATGTTTAATAGAGGTTTCTTCAGTGGTGATTTGCCACTAACGTGAGCACACTTGTTGGTCTGTGAGCAGGTGGTGCTTGGGGTTGAAGTTGCATGATGGTAACATCTCTTTGAGTTTTATGTCAACCCCAAATGCAAGATTTTAGTTTAGAGCATTGAAAGTATGGTGTTCTGCCTGGACATATAAAAATGTATGTTAACATCCAACTGGCAGGATGGTGAGAAAAGAAAGCTGATTTCAAACTTCTCTAATGATAGTTGAAAAAAAATAACCTCATAAACTTTATCAAATCAGTACAATTAAATTTGTTAAAATAGTGAAACATTTGCACTGGATTACAAAAGCATTACTATCTCTTTGCTCTCTGTAAGTTACATACCTGAAGTAGATTGATTTTTTTAAATTATCTTTAATGTGCAGGGATAAAAGGAATTCAAACATTCAAAGGCACTTTGCTATATCAATGACAAACAAAGGTGAATCCAGGCTTTAACTATGACAAACCAGGACTCTTTATCATTGATACTTCAAGTATTAAGGGTATAAGAAATACTTCAGATAAAATTGTTAAAAAATAAATATTTCAAATACATGCTTCAATCTACATAAAAATACGGAGGCAGAAAATAATGGGAGGAAAATGTTACAATTAGGCAATAATTTCACATATCTGAATTTTTAATATATCACAAGATTTATTATTTAAAATAGCACTTAATCATGTAAGGCATATACATACAGTATATTGTATGTACTAGGCTTGAACTCATCATCATTGTCTTTAGAATGTATGTTCTTTATCATGTCCCTTATGTTATGGTACTGGTATGCCTCTTGGCTGAGGAAAATAAATGATTAGATCCTTTTAGATAAAGTGAGAATATTATCTGATTAAAAGAAAAGTGAAGAACCAAAGGAGGAAAATCAAAGGAGGAAAACTCCTATTACACATAGAAAGATTGTATGAATCAGGGTGAAGAATACATTGGTGGAGATTGCTTTGGTCAATGGAAATGATTCAGTGGTGCTACAATCCAACAAGCGAAAATAATTATAGTCAAAATCTCCAAAAGCTGCTCAGACAATTGCTGCATTTGACCCCAAACTCTGTGACTGCAGCTCCTGTCACCATGTCCTGACCTTTATTCTTCCCTGTTGCTCTCTGCTTTCCTTTGCTTCATTAGCTCATAGTTGATAATGGCTGCCCACTCCCTGCTATACCTGATTGCCCTTTTAAGACATAAATTAAGACTAGAATTTTGGGAACCCTATACCAGATTCCAGGAGCTTCCTTTGTATGGAAACTATAAGATCACAGTTAGTTTAATCTGTTGGGCTTCAGAGCAGAATCAAATAATATAATTTGGTGACAATTGAGTAACCCCCTAATCCACACCCATATTTACTGTATCTGTTTATTTTCCACATAGGTAAATTGTTTGTTTAATTTAAATTTGTAAATCATAACCAAATTTTTCTCGATATCTACAAGATTTTGTTGTCTACACAAACATTTTTTGTTTGTTTAAATGTTGCTTGTAAAGCAAATAATAAGAAAACTATAGATCTTTTAGCCAAATCAACATCATAATTTTATCAATGGATGTCTGGGAAATATAATAAATAGTTGTCTGTAGTGAGGAGGGCATGTGTCCAGATTGGATAGTTAATGTGAGATAGTAGGTTTGTGGTCCTCCTTAAGGTGATGTATTCCAGAACTCTTACGTTGCTTCTGTGAATCAGACACTGAATTAAATTGAAACAGAATGGAACCAGGGAATATTCTGTTAAATCTCAAGTAAAATGTCAACTTGTAGCTTTATAAATTTAGCTAGTTTCTTTTATTTCTACAGCATAAGCACTATGGACGTAATATTTTATTTCAAAAGGAATGATTGCAAATTTAAATTAAGAAACTAGCTATCTATGTGACTAATTTCATTTCTCTAAGAAAAATAGAGATAACATGTTACTTTTAAGGAGAAGAAAAGCAGTCTGCATTATGACTATTGCATTATTGCAAAAATGGAATTATTTACAGACATAAAACAAGAATAGTTCCTAGTAAGAGATATCAAAAAATGTATTTTTGTTTCTAATATTTTATGTGATTTTTCTTTTCCAAAGTAATTATCCTAGAACCACGTGTAATGTCAGAAGCAAAAAGTAACAGATTTATTTTTACAGTATCTTTGAAAACAATGATTGGGGAAATGATTTTCAATTAGATTCTAATTCTCCTGGTGTGATTATAAACATAGATCAGCCCTTTATAAATTAGGATAACGTTTACATTTTCTTAAATATATAAGAACTACTTTTATATCACATGATATAAATGTAAATATTAATATGTTTTTGAAACTACAAATTCTATTAGGTGTTTAAAAACTTAATTTTAAGGCCATAAATAAAAGAAAAAATGTCATAGAAGTCAGGTAATGCTGAATATACAGTAACAGAGAAAACTGCATAGCTGAGCATATATATGTGTGTGTGTATGTGTATATATACACACACATATAAATTTTTAAAAGACAAGTGAAAAAACTTAGAAAAATGTATATCTAAAAGATAAACAAAATTTTCTTGGAAATATATACTTTAGTCATGTAAAATTGTTCATAGAAAAAAAGTGCTGCAGTGAAAAAGTTTGAGAATGTGTTTATTTTTGATACAGTTGTATAATAGGAAAAATCTCATGTAAAATCAAGTGAATTCTGCTTTATATCTAACTGCTCATTTCTAAGAAAAGCAGAAAGGTAAATCTCACTGACAGAGAGACGTAAATGGATAAACAGAAAAATCATCGGGCTATAAAAGTTGAAAATTGTTTACAAATTGCTTAGAATATAAGGGAACCATACAGACTAAGTAAACTAACAGCTATCCTAACATAATCTACTGCTCTAGTGTTCAAATGATCTTGAATTTACAATACAAACTCTATTCATCAAATTTATAGATTAATATTAAAACCTATGTATGCATCAAGTAGTAATTTATTATAGTGGTAAAATTAGGAGTCTAGATTAATTATATTTAAATCAAGTAATTTGTAGGTTTATAAACTATAATATGCTGCTCTGTATTACCTCCATATACTTCCATAGCTAAAAAACAATACTTTTTATTATATAACTGTTTCACATAGCTTTATAAAATTCATCTTATAGTTCTCAAATAGAATAAATAAATATTAATTCCTGATTACATATTTATGCTATGAATAGGTGAAATTCTTGAACAATAAGTGTAGTCTCCACATTTTTTAGAGTAAGCAACTATGAAGGGTGAACTCAGAACCAACTCTTATATTCATTGATAGATAAATAGATGAAAAAAAAAGTTGATATGCCCAAAGAATAAAAGTGTTTGTCAATAAAAGATGCTGCAACATGGTTGAATCTCAAAAATGCTCAGCAAAAGAAATCAGACACAGAGAACTACAAAATCGCAGAACTCAATTTATATAAAACGCACAGAAAAGTAAATATTTTGTGACAGAAACAGTTTAGGGGTGGATTTGGGTCAGGTTGAAAAATGAAAATGACTCTAAACTCTGGAAATGTCTAGGATGTTCAGAGTGGAGTCTTACAACTTATGTCATTTTGGCATGTGAATTATTTTGATTTACGTTCTTTTGGGCCCTGCAAACCCAAAAGAAATTTAACAACCCTTAAATATCTAGAATATTTAAAAATGGGGAAAATATGTAGATTTAGGTTTATTTCTAGAAATAAGCTAAGAATATTGTCAATCTAGGAGGGCAAATATCTAATTATAGAACTTTATGTAAGACTCTTCTCTAAGAATCCCAACAACCCACTTTCAATACCTTACCTCTGGATTGAATCAATTGATTTTGTACCATTTACTCTAGAATTTGTATGTTTCTAGAACCTCCATAGCGATGTAATGTGTTAATGATGTTATTGTGATTCCCCCATTGGTCTGAGAAGAATTCAGTGTTCCTTTCTATCTATATTAAGTAGATATAGAATTTCTATTTGTGTAACAGAAATATTCTAAAACTACATTGTGGTATGTGTTGCACAAAATAGTTACCAGGGGCTGGAACGATAGCAGAGCAGGTAGGGCATTTGCCTTGCATGCAGCTGACCCAGGTTGATTCCCAGCATCCCATATGGTAGCCCGAGCACCACCAGGAATAATTCCTGAATGCATGAGCCAGGAGTAACCCCTGTGCCTTTCCAGGTGTAATCCAAAAATTAAAAAAAAAATAGTTGATATACCCACATTTATTGAACTGTATTTTGAAATCATGGTTTCAATAGTAGTAAATTTTATGTCTATAAGTCATTTGAAAGAGTCACAATATTTCTGTGTATGCTTTTTAACGACTTAAGACAGAAAGTACTGTCCCCTCCTAAAATGTGGACTTACAGGAAAACAAAATTTTAGGTTTTGTATTACATAATAAGAATATCAGATGCAATGTTCTTGTTAAATAGCATTTTAAAATTGTGAGCATTAGTTGAACGTTTTGAGCTGGATAATGATATATACCCATGTACCATAGAAAGAGAGAATGTTAGAATCTTATCTGCAAAGTATTTGTGTACGATAAATTAATATATTCATTCAATTATATAGTCTAAAATATTCTTTGAAACCTCTGAATGTAGTTGATAAATAAGTATATACATTTATATACATTGATATTAAAGAAACACAATTTTAAAACAATTGAAGATGCAACATAAATTATGTGTTTAAGTCTATACTCCAAAATTTCTATAAGGTTTTAAAAGTTTAAGTAGTACCCATTCAAGCTAGGAAAAACCCATTGATTCAGAGGCATATTATATTTTCCTTCATTTTTCTCAAAAAATTATTCAAGGGTATTTATGATTAGGAAGTGGTTGCACTTACCATAGTAAAATACTAGGGGTTTCAATAATTGTTTTGACATCAACAATGCTTTTGAAGCGCAAGTGTTTTTTGTTATTTTATTTGTTTGTTTTAAAATTGTTGTCAGTTCTCCTGGAGAATGAAAATTGATTATTTTCTCCTCTGAATTCTGTCTTGTCTCTTATATTACAAGGCCTAAAAAGGAACTTTAGGTAACATTTCAATAGTAACTTCAAAATAATTTGGCTATTTTTATTTACTTCTCTTACCAGTGACAGAAATACTAGATTAAGCTAAAGGAGATAACAAAATTAAAGCATATTTACACACACACACGTCAATGATTTGTTTTTACTCAATCTGTATAAGAAAAAAGTTACATTTTCTTCATGAAAACATGGGATAAATTTCTAGTCATAATTATGTACACCCACATGTATCTATATGCTAGATCATTTGTAATTGTCTGGACCTATCTATATATGTTAGAACTTGATTCTGAACCTTGATAATTTTGTCTAGTCAATAATATAAATGTATTGATAGCTGTGTGACTGTGCTTATCTGAATTTATATACATCATAATAATAAATACGATATGTGATGTGATATACATGTCATAGCATGTATACATTGTATATTACCTGTTTTTTATGCATATCATTAGTCTACAATAAAATATTAGTCTGATAACTCTTGTCAATTAAAATTTGTCTCTCAGTCTATATCCATATGTCTATCTCCATATCTGTCAGTCTACATCTATTTGCATATATGTTTGGCTATATGCATTTGTCTTTTGAACTCTGAATATACATATATGTACATGTAGATTTGTGTATGTTTATGAGTGACTCTGGTTATATATATATATATATATGTATATATATATATAGTGAAAATTAGTATTTCCCTTTAATGTAGATTAGACCTTGGTCTATGTGAGTATTTCTTAAAGGTTTGTAAATAACTAGAAGATATTAAAAATTGAAAAACTGATTTGATGATAAATTAAATATTTCCTCAGCACCATAAAAGAATATATAATAGCTCAAAAACTCTAAATAAATTTTGACTAGGTATATTTTAGTTCCCAAGTTATTTTCTGGACTCAATTCTCCCTTACTTTTATTGAAAATAAATTAAAATCTTCAGTCTTTTGGAATTCTAGCTTTAGTACTGTATTGCAAATTTCATCTATTATCTCATAGAGATTGTTTTTCCTAAAACAATGTAAAACTAATACCACAACTCTAATAACAATAAGAAAAATACTGATGAAACAATTTCTAAGCTTGTATTATTTTATGACAAGTAACATTAAGAATGAAAAGAATGGGAGAAAGTGTCATGGCAACCCAGGGTGGGATTTAATGCTGTAATTTGAATATACTTCAGGGTCTACTTGCTAGTGAGATTATAAGATACTTCTTAATATTCTGTCTGAGAACTAAAAATGTGCTTTTCATATCCTTTTTGAATACTCCTTAGAAAAAGCATAAACATACCTCACTAATAGACTATACACAAACACACTCACTTATGCATTACATGATACTCATATATTACTTAATGATCAAAAAATAAATGAAAGTAAATCTGGATTTGTAGTAACTTAATTACAGTTTGACTTGAAGCAAACAATGCTAAAACAAACGCTTGTTAATGGAATTGTCCATTTTGCCCTCTGAAAATAGCTAAGTATATTTCACCTTTGTTGACAATATTCATGAATTGTCTAGTACCTCAAATATCAGAACACTTTCTAATCATTTCCTAAACAATATTGTTTTGTTTTAACTGTACATGAACACAATCGCATACTTTCATTAACTAAATTAAATTTATAATTGCACTGTAGCACTGTCATCCCCTTGTTCATCGATTTGCTGATTTGCTCAAGGGGGCACTAGTAATGTCTCCATTGTGAGACTTGTTGTTACTGTTTTTGGCATATCAAATATGCCTCGGGTAGCTTGCCAGGCTCTGCCATGGGAGTGCGATACTCTTGGTAGCTTGCCAGGCTCTCTAAGAGGGACTGAATAATCGAGACCAGGTCGGCCATGTGCAAGGCAAGGCAAACGTCCTACCCGCTGTGCTATTGCTCCAGTCCAAAATTATAATTAGAACCTGAAGTTACCAAATATGTGTTTGAGCTGATGACTTTTTGGAAAGTGATTGAAAACCTTCCACTTTATATTTCTTAGATACGAGTCTCTGAAAACATCAAAAAGATTATACCATATAAAAGATGTAACAAAAGAATAATTTTGAAATTGGTCAATTGTCTTTCGCTATGTGGGAATACTGACCTACTTATCTTTTAAAGCATATTCTATCAAATTTTAATTTGGCTATAAAATATGTCTGAGTTTTACAAAATACCATATGTATATCACATGTATCAATTACATTATAAGGAAATCCCAGGAATTCACACAACATAAAACATATGCTTCTTAGAATTAAAAGAAAAAAGCCACCTGGCAAAGCTTCCACTCAACAAGTTGTTCTGCAAACTCATTCAAATCTACTAACTGTTTAGGACTGAAGAGATACTATACGTGATAGGGCTCTTGTTTTGCACCTGGGTTTGATCTGCCCAGCACCCCATATATTGCCCTGATAACTGTCGGGAGTGATCCCTAAGTGCAGAGCCAAGAGTAATCCTTGAGCACCACTGGTGAAGCACATATACACACAAAACACCAAATCTACAAAACTGACTAAAAGTGGAATAAATAATACCTGTTGTCAGATTGTCTATTCATTGTTTCTACATTTAATAAGATGAAAGTTATTTACACGAAAAATTAAATGCAAAATATCTGTGAGTTCCATTAATTAAAAAACTTCTATTATAAAATTAATGTTATTATCCATATTTATTCTCTATATAATATTTGAAAGGAAGAAATAGTTCTGATAAAAATCATGAACTCTATTTTTAAAAAACAAATACAAATTACATAATTACCTTGAAAATTATCATAAATACTATAGTCTCATAAAGATTTGGAGTTGAATCAAGCATTCTATCATTTCCTCTATCAAAGCTGAATTGTCACCTCATCTGCATTTAAAAATAAATTTTCACAGTGGTTCCTACAGGAAACAGAAAATATTCTATTCTGATTTGAGAGCCATTATATTAAAGTGGTTAAATGCCAGATTCTGAGCCAAAGATTCCAAATAAAACTCTTGCTAATCACCTAAGCAACCATGACAAGTAACCATGGACAGTTACTTTCTCTATGCTTCAATTTTCATGTCAGTAGAATTATCATAATACCAGGAACATTTGAGATTGTTGGTAGAATTAATATGCATGAGAAATTCATTTCCAGTCTTTAGAATAATATTGAGCCCAAAGAATATAATCAAAAGTGCAAACTGCTATTATTTTACTAAACCTTTATAGACATTACTGTAACGTTAGGACATGAAAGTGGTCATTAACGATTAAATAAACCAATATCATAGGGTATTCACCTGAGTCTTATATTTTTATAAATATTTTTACAGAAATGAAAGGTCTGATAATAATTTCAGAATATAAACTTAGTGGTATCTTCTGAAATCCTGGAAATTTAGAGCTGTCTTTGGTTAAACATTAGAAGACTTGGAACAAATGCCATGTTTAGAACATGGGTTATAAAATACGTTGAAAGATAAGACTACTAAGAACATTTAGATTTGCTCTAAATGTGCTTACGTGGTGAATGACAAGTGGTGAGAGAGGAGGAGAATCTGTTACAGCATTATGGGGTTCACACACTAATGTGTCTGCTGGATTAGTTTTCTAGGACTGTTACACTACATTATCAAGACAGCAAAAGTTTAAGACAATAGATTTTTTTTCACTAAACCAAAAGTTAGATGTCAGATTAAGGGTTTGGGAATGTTGTTTTCTCTAAGGTTCCTCTCCTAACCTCAGAAGAGACCATCGTCATTTTGTGTGTGTGGGGGGCAGGGTGTTGGGAAATTGGGCCACAACAAGGTGTGCTCAGGGCTTACTCCAGGCTCTGTGCTCACAGATCACTCATGCAGTGCTCAGGGACCATATGCAGTATCAAGGATCAAACCTTGGTCAGCTGCATGTAAGGCGAGCGTTTTTATCTCAGGTATTATCTCTCAGGCCCAAGGATATCACTTGTACTTGTATTAAGATTTATCCTAATGATCACATTTTAAGGTGATAATTTCTTTTTTTTTTAATTTTTTTTTAAATTTATTTATTTTTAATTAGAGAATCACCGTGAGGGTACAGTTACAGATTTATACACTTTTGTGCTTATACTTCCCTCATACAAAGTTTGGGAACCCATCCCTTCACCAGTGCCCATTCTCCACCACCCGTAAACCCAGTGTCCCTCCCACCCTCCCCAATCCCATCTCCCCCCCACCCCACCCTGCCACTGTGGCAAGGCATTCCCTTCTGTTTTCTCTCTCTAATTAGCTGTTGTGGTTTGCAATAAAGGTGTTGAGTGGCCGCTGTGCTCAGTCTCTAGCCCTCATTCAGCCCGCAACTCCCTTCCCCCACATGGCCTTCGACTACAATGTAGTTGGTGACTACAATGAAGTTGGTAGTGGCTTCTCTGAGTTGACCTTTCCCCGGAACGTGAGGCCAGCCTCGAAGCCATGGAGTCAACCTCCTGGTACTTATTTCTACAGTTCTTGGGTGTTAGTCTCCCACTCTGTTATTCTATATACCATAGATGAGTGCAATCTTTCTATGTCTGTCTCTCTCTTTCTGACTCATTTCACTCAGCATGAAACTTTTCATGCCCATCCACTTGACTACAAAATTCTTGACCTCCTTTTTTCTAACAGCTGCATAGTATTCCATTGTATAGATGTACCAAAGTTTCCTCAACCAGTCATCCGTTCTGGGGCATTCGGGTTTTTTCCAGATTCTGGCTATTGTAAACAGTGCTGCGATGAACATACATGTGCAGATGTTGTTTCGATTGTACTTTTTTGCCTCTCTGGGATATATTCCCAGCAGTGGTATTGCTGGGTCAAATGGTGATAATTTCTATAAAAAAAAATCTTCTCTACTTATGGTCTATATCTGAGATGGTCAGAGTTGGGATTTCATTATGTGAAATTTGGCATAGAACACAATTAAACCACCAAATTTACTCCTTAAACTATTACAGAAAGAATTTATCAAAGTTTTTGTACTTAAAGCCTGTGGAAGTCATATTGGACAAATAAATCATAGTTTTTTTGTGCCTTCTATCCTTTTGAGACTTAAGAAGACAACAAAAACATTTAGAAATTCCTGCTTCCTGTTAAGATTTTCTCAAAGAGACACTCTTGCTTAACTGTAAGTTTAGGTCAAAGTTCTAAGACTTAATAAATTCAAATATTTTCCTCAAGGCAGCCATGGAAAAAAAAAAAGAAAGTGAGTTCAACTCTGGGACCATCCTTATAGAGTTAAACCAGTAACAGGAATACAAATTAAGAGTTGGCCTGGAGATAGCAAATGTGACACAGAAACAGTTCCCTTAATTATTTTTGAATATTTACGTGAAGAAAAATATACTGTAATGGTATATTATTATATTTTATCATGAATTCCATATCACCTTAGGAAATCAGTCTCCTCCCCACTCCCTGCCACCCACAAATGAGTATACAAGTTAGGAAACTGAGAAATAGCATTTGAAGTATAATTTGGGTCTTATCCTTCTTGATTGTTAAAATCCAAAGTTGGAAAGTCAAAAGACAGTTAAGACAAGAGTCTTCTTACTAGTAAATAGTTTTCAAACAGGAATGACAGCAAATACTCACTTAAGAAAAGAACAGAATGACTTTATAGCAAGCACTTGCTAGTGTCTCCAAATTTTGATAGAATTAGAATATGCTAGAAACTTTTGCAACATAGTTGAAAATAAGTACTTGGTATTCCCTTATATAAATAAGACTCTTCCACAACTATTTTCAAATGTCAATATAAAGATCTATAAGACACTGTGCTATGATTAATTTCCCTTCCCATGTAAATCAGAATATTAAAACATGTTTTGTATGTCTTTAACCAAAAGCTAAGTAAATTGAAGAAATTCAGACTCAGAATTTTCCAGCAGTCTTGCAACCTAAGGAAAGTAGCTCTTGCTTGTATTTGCAACTGTTTTTATAAAGATTCAAACTCACAGTTAAGGTCAACATCTGGCTGGGCTTAACATTCGCATTTGACAGTTTTATTCTCATTAAGAAATGTTTATATTTTCAAAGCAAAAGCTGTCTTTTATTTTAATAAAAGTCTCCATATATTTAATTTGTTCTTTAATAGGTGGATTTGCATACTGGAACTACTCTGTGAAGTAGGAATTGAAGACTATCTCATACACATGTTATTATAGCAGCATAAAACACAAATGAAAGGAGCAAAGGCCACATTATAATGAGCATGAAAATTTTCTGTCTGGTTTTCTATTTCCTTTTTATATTTTTGAGAAAAAAAAGTGAGGAAATGGGAAATATTTCTGTCTTCTTTTTCTGCTATGCTTGATAATTCAACTATTTGATAGGTATGAAGAATATGCCGAGTAATTTCTCAAACTAATCTTATTTTCTAATTCTATCAATTTATAAGTAATGCTTGATTTAGCACCAAATAGTACTTCTATGCTTAATATATTTTAGTATAACTGTGAAGCAGATGGTTTTATGTGATACACCTCTAAAATACATACATATGTATCATAGATCATTCAGGTGGCTTCAACTGAAGCTTACTCCATGTTTACTATGACAAAATGCAATAAATATAGGAACTGTTTATGGAGCTTATGTTGTTCACAAGCTATGATTTTGTTATTTCCTGTGCATGAACTCCACCATCCACATGAACATAGACAATAAAAACTATGCAGCTGTGATTTAGAGATATGTAGGTCAACTAATTACATTACATTGTATTACAATTTTTTTAAACTTCAGTTCTATATTCTGTCTCTTTTGAGACAGAGTTAAAGAAGAGATATAAACAACTGAGGTC
The DNA here is from genome assembly GCF_027595985.1 of Sorex araneus. Taxonomy (NCBI): domain Eukaryota; kingdom Metazoa; phylum Chordata; class Mammalia; order Eulipotyphla; family Soricidae; genus Sorex; species Sorex araneus. The sequence continues at coordinate 28,706,617 of NC_073311.1, forward strand.
CTCAGTAAAGTTAAATGTAAATCCGTGAATATAGGACATTTTATGCCTTACATGCACAGAAGTAGTCTCGTTAGAGACTTAATTGTCTTAATTGCCTTCCTCTGTGGGCACCAATTAGATGTCCTGAAATATTCATAATCTGGCCAATTTAGGAGAAAATACAGTGATGTGCTTTATTCCTTCATAATGCTTTGAATCACCAAACATCATGGGCACTCAATAAATATTAAATATTTAATAGCAACTAATAAAATGAAATTATGGTAATATATTTTGCAATGAACTCATAATAAGATGAAGTAAAATGTGTTTTAGTATGAGATCTGGAAACAAAATATTTAGATAGCTGGGTAAGTAAATGAACTCTGTGGGGAGATGTGACACTACTGTGATTATGGTTGGAAAGGTTAATAGGAGGTCATAGAGATAAAAATTTATGGCACCTCGACAACGAAATTGCCCTTCCTCATGTGTATATTTGTACTGTTCATTGAATACCACAAATGTAAATTTGATAATATATTACTAAGCTCCCATCTTATCTTCCTCATGCCCAAACATGAAAGGATTACATTCCATTATTAATTGGTATTTTCTTACTTTAAAATAGTATAAAAATAATTCCTAAAGTTTTTCCTCTATTTATCTTTTTTTTCCACAGTTTGAGTTTTTTTTTCAGAAGGCAGCTGTAATAATAATAGTAATAATAATAATGCTAATCACTTTATCCTTGACACCATGTAATTTAATTATTAAATTCTGAGGAACTCAGGGGTATATGCAGATTTTAAATACTGAAGTATATTTATAGTTAATTTCTGTAGATTTAACTATTTAAATTAGTTACTGGTGGAGAAACTAGGCAGGAAGCAAGTTCACTTTTATTAAGTGAAAGTAAAATGTTTCATAATGGAAAGAGAAAGCATGCCAAATGGAGGAATCCATCGGGAACACTTGATTAAAGTCCCTACACCACGATTCTTGTTTAATTCCTGAAAGGGAAAAAAGAAGAACTCAAAATACTTTTTGAAGAGCTTTTTCTTCCTCTTTTCCATTTTTTGTCTTTCACAATCCCTCTGAGGATAAGAGAAATTGCACTTTAAGTTGCTATTTGGGTGACTCAATCCTTCTCCTCTTTCATTCTTCTAATAAGTCTCCCAAATGCTCCAAAGAAATTAGAACACATTTAAAAGTGCTCTTTGGAAGCTCAACCACTATTTTCTCTCCCAAGCGTATGATTAACCCACTGAAGGGTCCAGAAACTGTGTTCCAGTCCAAATACAGCAGCAGGTACACCTTGCTCCAAATCATACATACCTACTATTCTACCCATTCTAGTGATAGCTTTAACTTGGCAAAAATATCACCAACAGGGGAATTTTGACAAAGAGTCTTTACTCCACAATAAATCATAAATGTGTCAAAAGCTATAATCATATATAATTTTTTCCTCCAGCTTGTATAAAAGCATTGTTATGAACACTGTTTTTGCTCTATGTTTCTGACAGTATAATTCCCTACATGCACAGCTTAAACTTTTAGAATCAGAGAAGCCACTCCTTCTCACTAAAAGTATGATGAGCTAAATTTCAGTTTAGAATAAGACTTTCTCTATTGTGATTGGTTCTGTTAATATGCAGAAGTTTGTTAGCTTTTAACATTTTACTTGATAAACAGATTTTTGTACTTCTAAATATACAGTAAGGTTTTTACATAACAGAATAAAACTGAATAATACACATTATGATATATATATATTAAAATTAACACAACACACAAATAATAACTTCAGTAAGGTTTGTCTATATTAAATCACAAAACTTTTCAAAGCCAATAAATGACTGAAATAAAATATTCAAGAATTAATTCCCTGGAGTTCTTTAGAGATTTTTATCCTTTGTATATTTATATATCATAAACATTAGTGACATCAACATTAATAGCAACATTAGACACAAACTTTGTGTCTGAAAACATATGGAGAAAACAGCAGGATGATGTAGAAAAGATTAACAAACATATAGTACTGAATGAGTTTCAAAAGTATGCATTCTCTTTCATTATGCATCACATCTACAACAGAAAATCCTCAAGAGAATTAATATGAACTTATGATAATGCAGCCTGCAGCACGATTTGTTTTGGTTTTGCCTGATTTTGCTGACAATGCAATTCAAACTATACCCGACTAATCTTTAGTAAAGGAATCAGATTATTTCACTTACAAACATGCAGCCATAAAGTGTCAGTCTCCAGTCAATACCATCTACTTAACATCTTTCTCTTTTTTTTACAGCTTGGGATCCCAGCTCATTAGATCATTACCTGATAAATAGGAAAGGGTAATGAATTGAGAAAATAACTACGTACCTTCAGAGAAAACCTGCCCGATAACAATAATCCATTAGAAAACTGGCAATATCCTCTGATCTATTGCCCGCAAAGCTATGACTTGATGGAGAGTTTCATTCCCTGGGCTCAGTTCTCCAGAAGAAAATCAGCACAATTTAAATATTTCTTGGAATGTGACAGCTCTCTAGATCCCCCGTTGCATTCTGTTCCCCAGGGATGGCAATCTGGTGTTCCTGTGTGCATAGAGCAGTGAAGATGAATTGAAAACGCTTGAGATAAATTAGGAATGGCTAAGTTAAAATTGTCTCTGCTCCAGACTCTCTCATCTGCAGTCTGTAAGCCTGTTTTTCTGTGAAAAAGCTAGATGGCAGGCTGCCTCAGTAAGTTCTTCTTAAGCGACACAGAGCATTTTCAATGAAGAAAAATTCTCCCATTATCTAAGCTAATGTGACTGCTGCTAAATCTAGTTTTTTAAGTGTCTGCTGGCATGAAATACTTTTTCACTACTGCTTTCTTTCAAACTACAGTCTAGAATCCATACTATCATGCTATGTACATTTCTATCGGAGAGAAACATTTTAAGTTTTTAGCTCACAGAAAAAAAAATCTTTTTGCAGTTTTTCCAGTCACTTCTGGATAGAAATTTTTCAGTATCAGTCCGACAGTCACTTTGCTGTCTTCTATAAAATATAGAAGGTTTGGTGTCAAATTGCAGTACCTCATAGTCAATAATTATATTTTTTATTGACAGTTCACTTCTTTTCATGTAAAACGCAAAGATGTTCATTTTAAATGTCAGTTGAAATGCATATACAAGTAGAGGAGAATATATGATTCTAGTATTTGACCACAGGAGAAAATATTGACTTTCTGAATTCTATTTTAGAGAAAACATCCTTCTAGTTAATTCAAGTTCATAAATATTTTCCTTTCTAAAAAAGTGAGTCATTTTAATACTGTTTATTTCAATTGAATTATGCTGTGATACAATAATTTTCTCCACAATTTAAAATTGTAATGATTATTGAGAAGCAGTACACTCTACTTGATGTGTCAACCACACACAAGATACAGAACGTTATCAAAAAATAATGAATTACATTTCTTTAGTTGGATTTTTGTGTAACAACATTTATATTATCAGAAAGAACACTTAAAATAGTTATAAGTGTTATATAACTATAACACTTAATAGTTATATTCCAAAAGTATATGTACATATATATTTAACATATACATATGCTAAAGCAGCAGAAAAAATGAAAAATTATACTTTTATAACTTTCTACATGACATTCTGTAATATTCAATATCTGACTATTGAGAAACCCAAAGAACTACAACACTGCTTCTCTTCAGATGTAACTGTAACAACATTGTTGTAATTGGGGGTCTCTTGAGGTAGGTGTGAAGCATAAATTAGAAATAAACAACTTCAAAGTCCAGTTAGGAAGAATAGTTAACTAGCAAATTAACCAGGACCATGAAAAATGAATTAAGGAAGAAAACAACTGAGGAATGTAAGGACGTAGAAATCGGATCAAATCAAGGAAGGAGAAATTTGGCTATTCATCACTCTCAGCTGCATTTTAAGCAGTGGTTAGCACAAAAGGTAGAGTAAGTAAAAAGATAAATTTCAGTATATCTAATCACTGGCAGCCAATTGAATATCTCACTACATTGCAAAAATCTGCACTGAAATTCCCAGTTAATGTAATAGATTATTTCAGTTATGAATGAAACAAAAAATAATTCTATAAGAATCATAGATGTTTATATTCACTTAGAAATTTCCTATTTAACTACCACTGTACTTCAATGATGAATTCAGGAACATGCATTACTATATATGATTGATACTAAACTCCTCTGGATATATTAGGAATTATTTTTTATAGGAAGTGAAATTTATGTAAGGTCCAGGTAAACCCTTGGTTAAAAAGATGTGGAATAGTTCCAGGAACTAGGAACAAAGCCCTACGGGAAATATACACACATTTAGATAAATGAAAGAAGTTCAGTATGGATGGCTGCAGAACAAGGTGGAAAGGGCAAGGAAAGAACTGGGTCTGGAGAGAAAATAAAATTTTGATACTATGTAAAGAACTTTGGACTTTGAGTAGGGGATACTGGATCAACAAAGTTTCTTAAATAGAACAGAGAAATAATATTTGCATTTTATAACAAATTTCATGTCATACTAGAAATTTCATGTCATACTAGGAAAACAAAGAATAACAACTCCCCCAAACACACACACACACACACACACACACACACACACACATACACACACATCTTCACATCTTCACATGCCTATTTAGGAAAGGCAAATACATAACAATTGTCCGTTTTTTTGAGGGGTAGTCCGATTATCAATGAGGCCATATTTGGTAAGGTAAGAGATTAATCCTGGTTCTTTGCTTAGGGATCACTCCAGGTGAGACTCAGAGAACAATATGGCACCCTGATTGAACCCAGGTGGTTACATGCGAGGCAAGGACATTACCCAAAGTCCAACTGTCCTCTCTGCTCATCGCAGTATTCATAATTCATTTGTACCTTGGCTTTAATATGAAGTTTGTTGTATCTTTAAACATCTTTTAACCTTTTGCATTGCTAGCATGATTTCTTGTACTTACCATCTTTTACTATACAAGGTTCAATTTTTCTTTCATTTGCTCTCCTTGTTGCAATTAATTGTTTATTCATTAGTACTTACAACATAGCTGTCAATTGTGGGAGGTGACACTACTAGTGGGATTGGTGTCGAAATCCTGTACAATTAAAACTCAACCTTTAATAGCTTTAAATCAGTGTTCTTTAATTTAAAAAATTTTTTTTCTACAATACACATAATCACATCACTGTCCTTATTTACAGAATCTTATTACTCTTCAAAACATGGACCCAAATTTTTAAAATTACTAACAAGTATATCTGTTTTCTTTATCAAATAATCCCAATCCTAACCAGATTTCATGTTTTAGATTATATGACTATATTATTGCTCATCGATTTGTTCGAGTGGGCACCAGTAACATCTCTCATTGTGAGACTTGTTGTTACTGTTTTTGGCATACTAAATATGCCACAGGTAGCTTGCCAGGCACTGCTGTGCGGGCGCGATACTCTCAGTAGCTTGCCGGACTCTCCAAGAGGGGCGGAGGAATCAAACACGAGTCTCCCCGTGAAAGGCAAACACCCTACTGCTCTACTATCCCTTCAGCCATGTAGACACTTTTTGTTGAATATTACTAGTTTTCTGAAATAGTCCTGTGTCTGTCCTTCAGACAGATTTCTTCTTTTTTTTTCTTTAAACTTCTGAGTGATGATTTCAGTGACATTTCAATGGACTCAATTCTCAAGTAAAACACATATTCCCTTCTGGAATTTCACTTTATTTCTCTTTTCATGATTTTCCCTTTCTTTTGTCCACCTTGCTCAATTATTTACTTTTGATTTTTGCCTTCCATGTGTGTTAATATATGCTAATTTTAAGTTTTGTTTTTTTTTTTTTTTGCTTTTTGGGTCACACCCGGCGATCCACAGGGGTTACTACTGGCTCTTCACTCAGAAATTACTACTGGCGGTGCTCAGGGGACCATATGGGATGCTGGGATTAGAACCCGGGTCGGCTGTGTGCAAGGCAAATGCCCTTACCCTCTATGCTATTGCTCCAGCCCCAGAAGATTATATTCTTAAAGTGCATATTGTTGATCTTGATTCTTCTATTGCCATCTACTTGTCCTTAAATTTTCACTTATAATTTTCTCTCTTACTGTTACTATATGGACTGGAGCAATAGCACAGCTGATAGAGCATTTGCCTTGCACACAGCTGACCTGGGTTCAATTCCTCTGTCCCTCTCTTGAAGAGCCCAACAAGCTACCAAGAGTAACCCTCCCACTCCGGAGAGTATTCTGCCCAAATGGCAGAGCCTGGAAAGCTACCCATGGTGTATTCTATGTTCCAAAATAGTAACAAAAGTCTCACAATGGAGATGTTACTGGTGCCCAATGAAGCAAATGGAAGAACAATGGGATGACAGTGCTATAGTGCTACACTGCTACTGTTACTATGTAATGTATGACATTATGTTTTCAAGCCTTGGAGGAAGCCATAAGGTGAGGAAAGTTTTTCCCTGTGCCTTAATAGCTACATGATACTGAATTTGGCATTGATTTATTGTATTTGAGAATAAAGTACCCTATTTTTTAATTAATGTATAAACTGAACTAATATTTATATGCATCAAATAATATAATCTGTGGAATTAAACTGAAACTAATGGAGTGTAGAAATACATTCAAAGAATATTTCATAATGGCTTAACATATGTTATATATAAAGAACTCCTAAAAATCAACAATAACAAATATCCCAATGAAAAATAACAAAGCAGGGGCTGGAGCAATAGTATTAGACGCATGTATTAGACGCATGCAAGGGCATTTGTCTTGCATGCATCTAATGTGGGTTTGATTCCCAGCATTCCATATTGTCCCCCAAGCACCACCAGGAGTAATTCTTGAGTGCATGAGCCAGAAAAAACCCTTGTGCAACACCGGTGTAACCCAAAAAGCAAAAAATAAAAAAATAAAAAAGAAACAAACAAAGCAAATGAATAGCTATTTCCAAAAAACAGAACAAATTTTCAAATGCATAAAATGATGCTCAATGTTACTTATTATTAATAAATTCCAAATAAAAATCACAATTATAATTCACACCCAATACAGTATCTTCAGAGAAAAGGAAATGCACAAGTGTTAAGGAGGATGTAGAAAATTGTGTCCTAACATTGATGTGCAATGTTAGGAATTTAAATGGAGGAGCCATTATGGAAAACATTATGAAGAATACTGGGATAATTAAAGAGAAAATTATGATATCTAGAAATGGTTTTCTGGATATTTATTTCCCAAGTCAAATGAAATACAGCTATTTATAAATGTGCCTGTAGTAATGGGAATGGGGTTGAAGTAGTCAAAAAGTGGAAGCAACTCAAGTACATAGCAAACAATAAATAAATAAAGGGAGGAATATATATATGTCATTATATGCATTTATATATAAATTAAGTATATATTAATATACATTATATAAACATATGCACACATACAACCATACACCAGCCTTTAAAAATATATACATTTTGTTATGTGTATGAACCTAGGAGTCATTATGCTAAATGTTGTGTGATCGAATACAGCATTCTATATTTTTCTGACAAATATACATTAATTAAAGTAATGAAGACAGACAGGAAGATCATGATTTATAGGTATTGGAATTATGGAAATATGGAAAGATATTGTTTAATTGATAAGGTGTTTCAGTTTGGGAAGATGAAGCTATTCTTGAAATAGAGGTGATGATTTCAAAATGATGTTATTGTACAATATAATACCATAGAATTGCATTCTTTAAGAGTTATTTGTGAAAACTTATATAGTGAAATATCCATAACAGAATTTATTGTTTAACTATTTTAAAGAATTAAACTTTAACTATTTTAAACAATAAATTCTGTTATGGATATTTCACTATATGTTTTCACAAGTAACTCTTAATTTAATAATAGTCTCGAACAGGAAAAAGACATAAAAACCTACACATTTTTCCAAACTGTAAGGCAAGCTACTGTTTAAATAATAGCCTTACACCTATTTGCTATTTTCTTCACGACATAATAACCTCTTGGAAAAAAAATTATCATGTTTCTGACTTACAGTACACTGCCTGCTTTTACTTGTTAGTATTTTATCTTAATAATATGGAATTAAAAACATTGTTAATAAAAGTAGAGAAACGAATAGAAAATTATATTTATTATTCATTGCACAAAGAGATTACACATTAAAAAATTCGAAGGATTTGAAAAATATAAAGACTAAAGAGAAAAAAATAAAATGTGTGAAATATACTGTAGCTAGTATGCTAAGTATGCATATATCTTTCATCTGTTATTTATATGTATATAAAACTTAAAAATTATTATTTCATCAATCAATCCAAATATTTAAACTTAAACAGCTTTAGACAAAAGATATGACATTTCTTAAATTTCTTTAATCATGTGAACCTTGAAGCTGAAAAAAAAATCAATAGGATTAGCAACCTGCTATATTCTTGAAAAATAAATGTGTGTTTCACCAATCCTCTAAATTCAAACCATAAAGAGCTCAAGTAACCTTTTTATGAATTATTTCTAATTTCCAAAAGAGAGCACTTACAGTTACTTTTTTAGAATGTACTACTAATTTAATTATGATTGGCAGCTTTGATTTAAGTATTATTTTATAGCAATGGACATTTTTGCCATAATAGTATATATATTTATTAAAATAATTAAAAACATTTTCTTATTGAAGTAAATGTTGTATGATTTTGGTAAGCAGAACTTAAGAGATCCATTGAGATGTATAGCCAAACTAACATTTTTGTGTATGTACACAACCTATTAAGCAGCAAATAAAAATAAACAATCTACTTTCTCTAAAATATTTCTTTATATTACACATATAAAGAAAATTGTGACAAGATAAAGTTGCTTTTGGCCTTAAGAACTGCTGTCTGTTATATAGGAATACAGGTATATTTCTGGGTAGAATCAAAGTTGTCTAATCAATCAATATGTTATAGATGCTTTTAAATCAGTTACAAAAACATTGATGTCAATAATATGTAAATTTATTCATGACAATTAAAGTAAACAAATAAATAAATTAAAGAAAAACAGTTTTGCATATAACTCTTAAGCTCTAATATAAATCATACTCGTTTTTTGTATGTGCCTGTGGTATGTGTGTGTGTGTGATTGTGTTTGTGTGTTTTTCTCCTTATCCAGTGGTGATAAGAAAGCACACCTGACTGTGCTCAGATATCACTCCAAGAAGACTTTGGGGCATGTATGTGGTACCAGAGAAGATTGAACCCAGTCTAGTCAAGTATAAAATTAGCACCACTGTACTGCTACTATTTTAGAATTTGTATAGTCTATGCCCCTTCATGGATAAGAAAACACAAAAACATAAAAGACGAGTTTAGTTTCAAAGTTGTCTTTGTATTTTAGTCAAGATATGATCATTTCAGGCCTTGCAGTGTTTCAAGTCACATAAATGTACATTTGTGAAAGGACTTTAGCCAGGAGTAAGCCCTGAGAAGCACTAGGTATGCTCCCCCCCAAAAAAAGACAACAAAAATAGACTGAAATATAGAACATTGCATTATTATTTTTTGTCATTTTGTCCAAATTCAGTAGCCTATGAAAAATAAAAAGGTCTTTAGAAAATATTTCTAAGATTATTTTTTTTTACTTTATGAGGATAACTTTATTTTGTGATTATCATGGGTTTTAGAATGCATGATTCAATTGTCAATTTTTACCAGTACCTTGCAAAGTGATTTCAAAAAAGTTACTTAAACTTCCTATGTAAAATGAGCATACCACTACTAGGAACCAATCTCCTATGGATTATGGGAGCCCTTTGATTCTGTGTGGTTCTTCCCTTTTGATGGGCTGTGGTTGAAAGAGAATATGATAAAATCATGGACACATCCCAGTATGGGTATACAGGCTCTGCCTTGTAGAGTGGTGCCCTATAAAGGGGATAAGTGGGGATTAAAGTCTAACAAAATTGTTCATGTTGGCTTAGAATTTCATTGATCTAGATGGATTATCTTTCAAAACTTCTCAGAGAGGCCAGAGAGATAGGACAGCAGGTAGGGAACTTGCCTTGTATGTAACTGACCTGGGTTTGAGCCCAGGTACCATATACGTTTCCCTGAGCTCCCTCAGGACTGATCCCTGAGCACAGAGCCAGGGTTTAAGCCCTTAACACTATTGGATGTGCCCTCCCAAAACACTGTCACTGTCACTGTCATCCCCTTGCTCATTGATTTGCTCGAGTAGGCACCAGTAACATCTCTATTGTGAGATTTGTTGTTACTGTTTTTGGTATATTGAATATACCAAGGGTAGTTTGCCAGGTTCTACCATGTGGGCGAGATACTCTTGGTAGCTTGCCGGGCTCTCCTAGAGGGGCAGAGAAATCTAACTCAGGTCAACTGCATGGAAGGCAAATTCCCTACCCACTGTGCTATCCCAAAACACACACGCACAAAAAAAATAAATTAAAAATTGAAAGAATATAAGTTCTCACGGAGATTATATGGACTGTAAAGGGTCATGTTTCCAGCTCTTCTTTAACACATCTGGCAAATGAGTATCTAATATGAAACCAAATTCTTTCAAGGACAGAGAACTCATAAATATTCCATTACATTTTGTTTCTGCTTGATTTGCTTTGTAGTCAGCGTCATCTTTTGCTCCAAGTTTTTGTTTTATTTTTAATTTTTAAAATTTTATTGAATCACCATGAGATAGTTACAAGCTTTCATATTTGGGTTACAATCTCACAATGAACAAACACCCATCCCTCCACCAGTGCACAGTCCCCACCACCAATATCCCGGGTATACCCTCCCAATTTCCCACCTTCCCCCGTCTCCATGGCAGACAATATTCCCCATACTCTCTCTACTTTTGGGCATTATAGCTTGCAACAGACACTGAGAGGTCATCATGTTTGGTCCATTACCTACTTTTGGCATGCATCTCCCATTCCAACTAATTCCTCCAGTCATCATTTTCTTAGTGATCCCTTCTTTATTCCATCTGCCTTCTCCCCTCCGCTCATGAAGCAGTCTTCCAGCTATGGGGCAATCCCCCTGGCCCTTGTATCTGACCTCTATCTAATGCCAGGCACAAGAGTCAAATCAAAGTGGATTAGAGACCTCAATATCAGAAATGAATCTATAAGGTTCGTAGAAGAAAATGTTGGCAGAACTCTCCATGACATTGAAGCTAAAAGCATCTTTAAGGACAAAACAGCACTGACCATGCAAGTGAAAGGAAACAAACAAACGGGACTACATCAAACTAAGAAGCTTCTGCACTTCTAAAGAAACAGTGACCAAAATACAGAAAGAGCCCACAGAATGGGAAAGAATATTTGCCCAATACCCACCTGATAAGGGATTAATATCCAGGATATATAAGATACTTGTAGAATTGAATATGTAAAAATAACTTCTCACACCATCAAAAAATGGGGAGAAGAAATAAACAGAAGTTTCCTCAAAAAAGAAATACAAATGGCCAAAAGGCACATGAAAAAATGCTCCACATTTCTAGTCATCAGGGAGATGCAAATCAAAACAACAATGAGATAACATCTCACACCACAGAGTCTCACACACATTCAAAAGAACAAAAGCAATCAGTGCTGGAGTGGATGTGGGGCAAAAAGGACTCTCCTTCACTGATGTTGGTGGGAATGCCGACTGGTCCAGCCTTTCTGTAAAACAATATGGACAGTCCTTCACAAACTAGAAATTGAGCTTCCATATGACCCTGCAATACCACTTCTGGGAATATATCCCGAGGACGCAAAAGAGCACAGCAGAAATGACATCTGTACCTATATATTCATTGCAGCACTGTTCACAATAGCCAAAATCTGGAAACAACCTGAGTACCCTAAAACAGACAACTGGTTAAAGAAACTTTGGTACATCTACACAATGGAACACTATGCAGCTATGAACTCATGAAATTTGCTTATAAATGGATAAACATGGAGAGTATCATGCTAAGTGAAATGAGTCAGAAAGAGAGGGACAGACATAGAAGAACTACACTTATTTGTGGAGTATAGGGTAGCATGAGGCTGACACCCAAGAATGGTAGATATTTCTAAAGTTCTTAAAAGTAAAAGTAATATCTAAGGAGATGGCCAAGTAGACCTACCAACGACCTTGTCACTGTAGCGCTGTCATCCAGTTGTTCATCAATTTCCTCGAGGGGGCACCAGTAACGTTTCCATTGTGGACTTTTGTTACTGTTTTTGGCATATTGAATACACCACGGGTAGCTTGCCAGGCTCTGCCGTGCAGGTGAGATATTCTCGGTAGCTTGCAGTGCTCTCCAAGAGGGATGGAGGAATCGAATCTCCAAGGCATAGATTGGCTGTGCTATCACACCAGTCCACCAAGGACTCTAGAGAACATATTGCAGTTAGCACATTATCACTTAGAATCACATTGTTGGTTTAATTAAATGTGTAAAATCTGGAATCATTAAGTCCATTTCAATGTTATAAAATTAAAAAGTGATTATTAAACAGTTTTTACTCTACTGTAGTTAGGTTTTTACAGTACTTTTCATTTTTATATATAGTTATGCTACTGTCAACATTAAAGTTTTATTATGCTTATAAAATTTACATCATTAACAAATTAAATTTTGCAATAAAATACAATAAAATCATTGGTTAAATTTTCCCAAAATATATCTTAATAATGTGATTTCAATGAATAAATAATTAATCCTAAAAGAATTAAACAGCAAGTGGAAATAGCCAGAAAACGAAACTTGAGAAGATATCCATATTCAAAGACCACTTTATAAAAATCTCCAGATTAGGCATGTTATTTAATTTGTTTATACTATCTGGAAACATCCATTGCACTAAAATTACAAAATTATGTTTATAGCTGTATTAGAGATTGAGGATTTTTAGAGGTAATTTTTGTATTTAGGACAGTTTAAGATTCATTTAAAATCTCAAAAAAATCTTCATTGTAAAGAATTTAAAGAATTCCCTAGGGCCTGAGCAATAGCACAGCGGGTAGGGCATTTGCCTTGCACGCGGCCGACCAGGGTTCGATCCCTGGCATCGCATATGGTCCCCCAAGCACCGCCAGGAGTAATTCCTGAGTGCAAAACCAGGAGTAACCCCTGAGCATCGCTGGGTGTGAAGCCCCCCCAAAAGAAAATAAATAAAAAAAAGAATTTAAAGAATTCCCTATAATTTACTCAGATCTAAATTATTTTAACCTAGTATTCTTTTTCTCCTTTAGGATTCTACTTGGAACATCATATTCCATTTGAAATATCGTAGACATATATTGTTAAAGTTTTCTTAGCTTCTCTTTTGTGATTGTTTATCAGATTGTTCTTGTATTTGACTTAAAAACTGTTGATGCTAGCTGGTGTGATATGTTGATTAATGTCATTATTGTCATATGTATAATATTATTCTTCTAATTAACTATGGCTTATGGTTTTTGCGAAAAAGACTAGAGTTAAAAATAACAGTTTTGTCTTGTTGTGTCAAGAATGCATAAGACAAATGCAGCTTATCACTGTCCCTGCTTACGGATCACCTGATGGAAGCAGCATTAGATGTCCTAGCTTTAAAGTTACTTTAAATATATCATCTCACCATAGTCTCTGGATTGAAGCCACTAAGCCCAGTTGACACCGAGGAAGTAGGTTTCTATTCTTAACTTCCCTTAGGGTAGAATAGCTACTTATATTATTTGAAAATTGTCTCTTCTAAATTTCGCTTTTAGTCATTTATATTATGATTTCATTGCATTTTAAAAGAATAATTGTTGAACCGGGAGCCGAGGCACGAGAAGCAAACCCTCCGCGCCTATTGACTGTGATCCTGAGGTCTCCTAACCCATTTTGGCACCAGAGCGGATGCTTGAGGCATGCATTTTGACTGTGAACTGAGCTACAACCTCGTGCAGCCCGGGGAGGGATTTTTTTCCCTCTCCACCCCATCTTTCTGAGCGAAAATGGCGGCAGCGGCAGCAGCCACGCGGTGAGAGCCACCCTCTAAGACCCCTCCACCAGGAGGTAGAACTTTCTTTAGTGACATAGCCTGTAGGTGGTCCTGGGGGGGGGGGGCGTTCCCGGCGCGCCTTCCGCCCAGAGATGAACCGGGAGCCACCGCACGAGAAGCAAACCCTCCGCGCCTATTGACTGTGATCCTGAGGTCTCCTAACCCATTTTGGCACCAGAGCGGATGCTTGAGCCATCCATTTTGACTGTGAACTGAGCTAAAATATTAGAAACCCAAAACCCAAAGTCTTCACTCTTAGCAATGAAGAGAAATTATTAGATGATGCCTATTCAGCAGGCCTGATTGTTGGGGAAAATTTCCAATCAATAATAGTGAGTTCTGTATGGAAATATGGAATGTACTCAATATATATAGAGAATAATGGGAATATCATTAGCTACTTAGATGGGGGGTGGGGTGGGAGGAGGGTGTATTGGGGTTCTTGGTGGTGGAACGGGTGCACTGGTGAAGGGATGGTGGTTTAATCAGTATTTGACTGTGACTTAAACCTGAAAGTTTTGTATTTTTTTTCTTGTTTTCACGGTGGTTCAATAAAATATTTCTTTAAAGAAAAAAAAAAGAAAAAACCCTAAGCTGAATGTATGTTTTCCCATAATTGATAATTTTGTATATTTTTCTAAGTACATTGGGAATAAAGTTTTCTTTCTTTAAAAAAAAAAAAAGAATAACTGTTTCCCTAATAAGGGCCACCACTACGCACATAAAAAGAAAATTCAACTAATGTCTAAAGCACTTGGAATGAGTTGTTTACACTCAGTATTCAGTACACCTTGTTTTTGTTGTGCATGTTATCTCTTCGAGGGCACTGTGTGCTTTTAGATCTGTTAGTACCCTCCTGGGCATAAGAAGGATGGAGATTCAAAGACTTTAACCCACCAAATTTGGGGAGTTTGAAACTGAAGACTTATTGCTGATGACTAAGCTTATGGAGGTAATATTTTTGCACTAGTGAAAATCTCACGGAGACCAAAATGAGAAAATTAGATCAAGAAGGAAAGAAGCTCTGTCGGGGTGGCGATGGACTCACCTGCAGTCACTTCTTGCTCGCCTGCTTGCCATCTCTATTTTGCCTAGATGGAAGTTTTAAAGGAGTTAAAAAGGAGTAAACAGCAACTAATCCTCGCTCATTTTCCACACTCATTCTGAATCAGCTGCATAATAATCTTTAAATCCTTGACATTACTTGATTATGCAGTTTAATTAGCACACCACTCATGGCTGAATATTAGAGGTTTTTCAGCACCTATCTCATACCACTTTTCAAATCACATTTCTGAATGGCCTAATTTTAAATAACAATTCATTAAGCATAATGCTCATAATTTACATAAAATATCACTGTCTATTTTTAAAAGTATATTAAACATACTTCAAAATTTTACCAAATTTCTCATTCAAAATTTAAGTTGTGCAGCTCAAAAAAAGGACTTTTTAAAAAAAATTATGTTTTTTTTTGCATTTACTTTATCATCTTTTTCAAAATTACAGTTCTTTGTGGTTCACATGGACTGGAGCAAAATCACAGTGGGCAGGGCATACCCAGGTTCTATTACTCTGTCCCTCGCAGAGAGTCCAGCAAGCTACCAAGAGTATCCCGCATGCACATGCATGGCAGAGCCTGACAAGCTACCTGTGGGGTATTCAGTATGCCCAAAACAGTAACAACAAGTCTCACAATGGAAACGTTACTGGTGCCTGCTCAAGCAAATTGATGAATAACTGGACGACAGTGCTACAGTGCATGGTTCACATACATAAATATCCATGACAGATTCTATTTAATAATTCATTTTTATTATAATTTAGGTAACAATCATAATGGTTTGTTAATGTTTGAGGTATTGTTCTACAAAATTTCTATACCTTACTACCACCACAGTGCCTACAATACTCCACCACTGTCATTATGGCACACCAATTCACTTGTACATACTATAGTTTCAAATGTTTAAAGGCAACTCCACAGGAAAAACAATAATGAAACCTGTTGAAGAGTTTTTAATATGTCCTATAACTACTTTTCTGCTAAGTGCTAGATTTTATCTAGAAAGAGCATCATCATTACTTTGTTATTATTATTACATAATTTGACACTTGCATGGAGTAACTACTGATACCACATGTGTATTTGTGTGTACACATATTTAAATTATGTTGTATATTGATATGTGACTCAACAATTTGGTATACATGCTTCTTTTTTTTAAAACAAGAAATTTTGAAGTTATTAAGTTAGCTTGAGTCCATAAATAATGTCATGGGACAGGGAGGCAATGGTGTCCCAGTATTACTTAGAGTTTCGTGATACTTCTGGTACTTCTTTGTCTGGTGGTGCAGGCCTCATTACAGGGTACTTAGATCCAGTGCTGATGGGGGTCACTAAGGCTACAGCCAGTGGTTCAGGGAAAATACCCAGAGACTTGACCATGATAATTAAGTGCTGCTTTCTTTCGAAGACTCTCCCTGTCCCTGCCCAAACACTTGTATCCATCAAATAAATACCAACAACAACTTTTTTCTTCATTTATACTCTAAGTTTCTTAAATAGATTTCTATTAGCTATAATGCTAGTTTGTGTTAGGTTTAGTTTACATCTTAAATTATTACTCTCATCATAAACTTTTATGTAAAATCCTCTACTTGTAATGCTTTAAAAGTTACTAAGCCTTTTTTGTCCCCTTTGAACTGCTTTAATTAATACAATTTAAAAATATGTATTTGTGGGGAAAACCCTAATCAAATGCAATTGCTTTTTGCCTTGGAGATATTTTTCTACCTATGTTAGGAGGTTTGCCTTCTCATTGAGCCTATACGTACAGAAAAAAATCAGTTGTTTTTGCTAGGAGAACTTTAAAGTTTAAAAACACACTGATGTCCACTCAAATTGCAAACCACAAAACCCAAAAGGAGTTCCAGGTGTGCCTCTTCCTCTCACTGAGCATCCCAGCCCTCATTGTCCCAGTGCTCTGTGCCCGGCCCCCAGATCCTACCTCCAGCCAGCGTCTAGCGGGCAGGGGACTCGCCCCTCGCCGCTGCATACCCTGCGCTTCCTGCTTCCTCATCCAGGTATGCCTCTTCCCCTCACTGAGCATCCCAGCCCTCGTGCCAGCATGCACACGGCCCCTGGGCCCAATCTCAACCCAATGTCCAGTGGCCAGAAAGGTTGTGGCCTCTTTGGTAGTGGGCATGGCCCCACTGCAATGGGCATGGTCGCTGGAGGCGGCTGCAGTTATTTTCCCCTGTTCTAGTGTACTTGATAGATGTCGCAATCCCCATTAACTAACTTTGTAGAGATCTCCCCAGTTACCTCAAACACAAAAGGCTAAATTAATCACTAGCCTACTCCAATTGCACCAAAATATCAAATACTCACAAAAAGAGAGATTAGCTCTAGTGAACTGGAAGGTCCCCACCTCCATACAACCGTGACAGCATGAAGAAACAGCGCAAATCCCCACAGCAAGGAGAGGACGAAGAAAAGAGTCCAGAAGCCTCAGCAGGGGTTTCCCACAAATGTGATCTCTCTGATAAAGAATTCAGAGAAGAAATTCTGAGAATGTTCATCAAACATAAAGAAACAGTGGAGCAGTCAGCGAAGAAATTACGGGAAGAAATGAGAACAGAAATAGGAAAGCTACATTCAGAAATGTCACAAATAAAAGACACTGTAGACAAAATAAAAAAAAAAAAAACACAGTGGGAGCCCTCAACAGTAGAATGGCTACAGCTGAAGATAGAATTAGTGAGCTTGAAAATGAGCAACAGAAAGCCCACAGGCTACAATAAACAAATGGAAAACACCTTAAAATAGCTCTAGGGAGAATCAGAGACATAGGGGATGATGCCAAGAGGAATAACATAAGAACCAATGGAGTTTCAGAAATACAGGAAGGCAACCCTAATGAGAAAGCCACAGTTAAAGAAATCATTGCTGAAAAGTTCCCAAAACTGGATAATGCAGATGTTCAGATCCTAGGAGTCAGAAGGGTGCCAATCAGAAAGGACTATAATAAAAAGACTCCAAGACATATCATAGTCAGAATGATGGATGCCACAGATAGGGATGCAATATTGCAAGCAACAAGGTAAAAAAAAAATCACATACAAAGGAGCACCCCTTAGATTCACAGGAATTCACAGGATTCTTCATCAGAGGAAACCCTCCAAGCCAGAAGACAATGGTGGGATATAGTGAAAAAACTCAATGAAATGAATGCTTCACCACGAATACTTTATCCAGCTAAGCTCTCACTCAAACTCAAAGGAACCATACACAATTTCATGGATAAACAACAACTAAGGAACTTCATAGACTCAAAACCAAACTTAAAAGAAGGACTAAAGGGGCTCCTGTAAGAAAAGAAAAACCCCTACAAGCACAACAAACTCCTACCGAAAGATGGCACAAAACTCCACCACAATAATCTCTCTCAATGTCAATGGTCTAAACGTGCCCATCAAGAGACACAGAGTGGCAAAATGGATTCAGAAACTGAAGCCAGCATTGTGTTGCCTACAAGAAACACATCTGAATGGTCAGAGCAAACACAGACTCAAAGTCAAAGGATGGAAAACAATCCTTCAATCAAACAACTCCCTCAAAAAAGCAGGGGTGGCCATACTAGTATTGGACAATATAGATTTCAGGTTGAAAAAGATTAGAAGGGACAGCGAAGGCCATTTCTTACTAATTAAAGGATTTGTACAGCAGGAAGAACTCACACTCCTAAACATATAGGCACCTAATGAGGTACCAATGAAATAGTTAAAACAACTGCTAACCGATTTTAGAGAGGACATCGCTAGCAACACAATAGTAGTTGGAGACTTCAACACCACCTTATCAACTCTGGATAGATCAACAAGATCAAAACTCAGCAAGGAAGCACTGGCCTTGAAGGAAGAAATAGAAGAGAGAGAGCTAATAGATCTATACAGGTCTTTGCATCCCCATAAAAATAAAATGCACATTCTTTTCCAGTGCACACAGAACATTCTCCAAAACAGATAATGTGCTGTGCCACAAAGCATACCTCCATAGAATCAGGAAAATAGAAATTGCACCAACTATCTTCTCAGACCATGATACACTGAAGATAGAAATTAATCATGCACAGACACTGAGGACCAAACCGTACACCTGGAAATTAAACGACTCAATGTTGAACAATGAGTGGGTCAGGGAGGAAATCAAGGAAGAAATCAAAAGTTACCTGGAAACAAATGAGAATGAAGACACAAGCTACCAGAACCTGTGGGACACAGCTAAAGCTTTGTTAAGGGGAAAATTTATAGCTCTGCAAGCATATCTCAGGAAGGAAGAAGGGCTCACATAAATAACCTGACCTCATAGCTCAAGACCTTAGAAAAGGAGCCTTAAAGAAAGGGAGCCCAAACCAGGCAGAAGGAAAAAAATAATAAAACTCAGAGCAGAAATTAATGATATGGAAACCCAAAAAACAATCTGAAAGATCAATGAATCTAAGAGCTGGTTCTTTGAGAAAGTAAATAAGATTGATAAACCACTTGCAAGACTCACAAAGAAAGAGAGAGAACTCTAATAAACCAAATCAGAAATGAAAGGGGAGGCATCACAACAAATACCAAAGAAATTTAAAAGATCATCAGAGACTACTTCGAGAGTCTGTACACTATGAAACAAGAGAATCTAGAAGAAATGGGTACATTCCTGAATTTTTATAGCCTCCCAAGAGTGAACCAAGATGATTTGGAATACCTGAATAGACCCATTACTGTCAAGGAAATCGAAAATGTAATCAAAAGTCTCCCCAGAAACAAAAGTCCAGGTCCAGATGGATTCACTAGTGAATTCTTTCAAACATTTAAAGAGGACCTATTTCCAATTCTTCTCAAGCTCTTCCAGGAAATCAAGGAAACAGAAACACTCCCAGATAGTTTTTATGAGGCACATATCACCCTAATGCCTAAGCCAAACAGAGACACCACAAAAAAAAGAAAACTACAGACTGATATCTCTGATGAACACGGATGCGAAGATCTTCAACATAATACTACCAAATAGAATCCAGTAACTCATCAAAACCATCATACTCCACGACCAGACCAAGTGGGATTCATCCTGGGAATGCAAGGTTGGTTTAACATTTGGAAGTCAACCAACATAATCCACCATATCAACAAAAGAAAGGATAAAAAACATATGGTCATATCAATAGATGCAGAGAAAGTATTTGAAAAGGTCCAACACCCATTCATGATGAAAATACTCATCAAAATGGGCATAGAAGGGAACTTCTTTAATATAGTCAAAGCCATCTACCACAAGCCTATAGCAAGCATTATGCTCAATGGGGAAAAACGAAGGGCCTTTCCTCTAAGATCAGGGACAAGGCAAGGATGCCCGCTCTCACCACTTCTTTTCAATATACTACTGGAAGTACTTGCAATAGCGACTAGGCAAGAAAAAGACATTAAGGGCATCCAGATAGGAAAGGAAGAAATCAAGCTCTCACTATTCGAAGATGATATGATATTATATTTAGAGAGCCCCAAAGCCTATACCAAGAAACTCCTCGAAACAATACACTCATATAGTAAAATCGCAGGCTATAAAATCAATATACAACAGTCCGTAGCTTTCCTATATGCAAATAATGAGAGAGAAGAAAGTGATATGAAAAAAACAACCCCGTTCACAATCATGCCTCAGAAAATCAAGTACCTCAGAATCAACTTAACTAAGGAGGTGAAGGACCTGTACAGAGAAAATTACAAAATGTTACTTAACAAAATAAAAGAGGACATGATGAAATGGATGCACATCCCCTGTTCATGGATTGGGAGAATTAACATTGTCAAAATGGCAATATATCCCAAAGCATCATACAGATTCAATGTGATCCCTATAAGGATACCCATGACATTCTTCAAGGAATTGGACCAAACACTCCTAAAACTCATATGGAACAACAACCCCCCACAAATAGCTAAAGCAATTTGGGGGAAAAGGAAGATAGGGGGCATCACCTTCCCCAAACTCAAGCTCTACTACAAAGCAGTAATAATTAAAAGCACATGGTATTGAAACAAAGAAGAGCAGTAGACCGATGTAACAGGTTAGAATACCCTTACACAAAGCCTCAAATATACGATCAGCTAATCTTTGAAAAGGGAGCAAGAAATGTAAAGTGGAGCAAAGAAAGCCTCTTTAACAAATGGTGCTGGCAACACTGGACAGCTACAGGCAAAAAAACGAGCTCAGACTTACACCTAACACCATGCACAAAAGTCAGATCAAAATGAATTAAAGACCTCAACATTAGACCACAATCCATAAGGTAAATTGAAGATAAGGTCTGCAAAACCCTCCACGACATTGAAGATACAGGTATCTTCAAAGAGGACTCGCCACTGACCACGCAAGTGGAAACCGATAAACAAATGGGACTATCTTAAACTGAGAAGCTTCTGTACCTCAAAAGATAAAACGACCAGAATACAAAGACAGTGTACAGAATGAGAAGGGATATTCACCCAATACCCATTGGATAAGGGGTTGATATCAAGTATTTACAAGGCACTGGTTAAACTTCACAAGAAGAAAACATCCAACCCCATTAGAAAATGAGGCAATGAAATGAACAGAAACTTTCTCAAGGAATAAATCAGAATGGCTAAAAGACACATGAAAAAAACGCCCCTCATCACTAATCATCAGGGAGATGCAGATCAAAATGACAATGAGAAACCATCTCACACCACAGAGCTGGCCCACATCCAAAAGAACAAAAGTGGCCCATGTTGGCGCGGATGTGGGGAGAAAGGGACTCTCCTTCACTGCAGGTGGGAATGCTGACTGGTTCAGCCCTTATGGAAAACAGTATGGTCGCTTCTCAAACAATTAGAAATTGAGCTCCCACTTGATCCAGCAATACCACTTCTGGGAATATATCCCGGAGATGCCAAAAAGTATAGTAAAAGTGACATCTGCACCTGTATGTTCATTGCAGCACTGTTCACAATAGCCAGAATCTGGAAAAAATCTGAGTGCCCGAGAACAGATTATTGGCTAAAGAAATTTTGGTACATTTACACAATGGAATACTATGCAGCTGTTAGAAAAGATGAAGTCATGAAATTTGCATATAGGTGGATCAACATGGAAATTATCATGTTAAGTGAAATGAGTCAGAAAAAGAGGGACAAACATAGAAAGATAGCACTCATCTGTGGAATATAAAGTAACAGAATGGGAGACTAACACCCAGGAATAGTACAGATAAGTATCAAGAGGAGTACTCCACAGCCTTGGAGTTGACCTCACATGCTAGGTGAAGAAGCAGCTCTGACAGAGAAGGGATCACCAAGCAAAGGGTGCTATATGGACCCACTAGGGATGGGAGATACAGGCTGAAAATAGACTATAGACCAAACAAGATGCCAACTTAATACCACTGTAGCAAAACAAAACACCCAAAAAGAGAGAGTGAGCAAATGGAAATGTCCTGCCACAGAGGCAGGGTGGGGTGAAGGGAACAGGGTAGGGGTGATGGGAGGGATGTTGTGACCATTAGTGGTGTAAAATGGGCACTGGTGGAGGAATGGGCACTCGATCATTGTATGACTGAAACGTAAGCATGGAAACCTATAAGTCTGTAACTTTGTCTCACGGTGATTCACTAATAAAATAAAATAAAATTTATAAAAGAGAGAAAACAAAGGGGAATGCCCTGCCACAGAGGTGGGGTGGGGTGAGGGGGATGGAATGGGGTGTGGGAGGGATACGGGGATCATCAGTGGTGGAGAATGGGCACTGGTGGAGGGATGGGTACTCAAACGTTGTATGACTGAAACACAAGCACGAAAATCTGTAAATCTGTAATTGTACCCTCATGGTGATTCACTAATTAAAAAAAAGTGAAAATAAAACACTTAGGAAAAGGAGGTGAAAACTATGGTGCTACAAAACAGAATTTAGAATATCAGATATGCTATGTTAAATAATGCTTTAAGCAAACTATTTCTTATAAAAATATTTTATTACACTTAATATTATAAGTTTGGTGATTTTTTTTACCAAAAAGTGTTGGAAATGATACCAAGTTGCTAAATCCAAACACACTTATCATATTACATGATGCAAGTTTACTTTATTCTTCTACTGTTATCTAAGGAACAATCATTAATGAAGTTAAGCCTCATTTTCTCCACTAGTGAAATGGCAAAGGATTTCTACATTTTGAAAGTATTCTCATATAGAACCACAGATATTAACATAAAGGTTTTCAAACAATTGCTATGCATGTTTCATTCTAAAGAACTAAGACTGAAAGACTTTGTGAGTAAATGTATTCAATATTTTAATTTTATAATTAAATTTTATAATTTATACCAATCCAAAGGATTCCTTAGAATTTAGAGAATAACTTTATTTTTATGTGCTTTTTAATGAATTTTATTGAAAACACCATAGTTTCCAAAGTAACAAATTTACTTTATATTGCTTTTTCACATACACACATATAAACATATATATAAGGCAGAGGTATATCTTTTTTTTTCGGTCAGATATCTATGAGAGTAGTATCTAAAAATTTTAGGAAACTAGTTTTCCAAAGTGGTTGAACTTTAAAATTTCATCTTTAGTCAGAGAGAATACCTGCTACTTCAGATGTAGTCATTGCAAACATCTATTACCCCTAATGTGTTTAGTTGGTGGGTAGAGAGTAGCACCATATTTTTACACAGTTACATGCTACATTTCCACGATCACCAAACATTTGTATGCATTTAGCCATCTATCATCTGTTTACCTACCTAAGTATTAGGTACTTAGCAGAAGCAACATATAAATTTTCTTGGAATTTCTCTTTCTTTTACTAATTTTTCTTCTGTTTATTTTCAATTAATGCTGATTTATAGCTCCTTTTTATATTCTGTATGCAATGAATCCTTAAGTGGTCAAATTGCTTTCAGAGTTTGTGACATTTCATCTCACTTATCAACGTATTTTTGAAGTGGGGAGAACTTCAAGCTGTGCTCAAGAGGCCCACAGTATCCCTTCCAACAGTAGTAGGTCAACTAGGCCAGCAGTTCAATAAACGGACCAGAGTATGTGATGCTGCTCAAGCACTACAGTGCCCAAACTCATCTGGACCATCATGGGGCTTGTGAGGTGCATCCAGATTTTATCTGTTAATGTTCAGACGACAGTGCAGTGCTTGGGATTGAATCAGAGTTGGTCACATGGAAGACAAATGTCTTAAATCCAATACTATCACTCTGGTTCTTACCAAGTTTTCTGATACAGTTTATTATGTTGTTGACGGATTAAATTCTTAAAATTCTAGCTTTTTATATTTTATCCCATATAAGATATTCTTATAAACATTGTGACTTGAGTTTCTTGCACTTTGCTTTTAAGTATTTGATACTATTATGCATGTGTTTATTGTCTCTTAATTGTAGTGTGTAAGGATTCAATTTTTTACCTTAGAAAATCAGTAATCATCAGATACATGTAGAGATGACAATAACAACAAACTATTCTTTTTTTTTATTTTTGGGTTATACCCGACTGATGCACAGGGGTTATTCCTGGCTCATGCACTCAAGAATTACCCCTGGCGGTGCTCAGGGGACCATATGGGATACTGGGATTCGAACCTGAGTCGGACGCATGCAAAGCAAATGCCCTACCCGCTGTGCTATCACTCCAGCCCCACAAATGGGTTTTTTGTAAGTTCAGTTCTGTCTTTATGTTATTAAATGCTCATAAAGGCACTCTTTTACCAGGGAATAATTTGATTTGTATCAAAATTTTAGAAATTCCAGTACAATACCATAAAACACCACATTGTGACGTTAATGTAACTGCATATAATATTAACCATTTTATTTAACTAAATTCCATACATCTTTAGTAATATAATGCTTTGTGATTTGTAAAGTCTTTAACACATTCTCATATTTTTTTACTTTTTTATTTGTTTTTTTATCACTAGGCATTACTATGCACTGTATAGATTATAACATTCAGCAGACAGGATTTATGACAGAATGCAAGTGTACCTATTTTTCTGTTTGGAAATTCTTATGTGTCATAAGACAATGATTTATTGTATTTGAGTTTTGTGTTACACTATCAGTGTTGGTCTGATTTCATATACATTCAGTATCAAACTGATGGTACTTTGTGTTTATGTTGGAACTGGGTTGCTTGTTTTTGTTTTTTTTTGTTTCTACTCCGATTCAGCAGTCCATAGCTTGAAGGGATCTCTCAAAGGGGTTCTCTACTGATCCCCACAATTTGAAAGGTGTTAAAGAGAAGAAGAATTATACCATTCGTACCTCTAATCTTACACAGATCTGAATGCTAATGGTTTCACTTAAGTGCAATCAATTTCATATATGTAATCATAGTTAATATTTAATGAGATCACATGAGATTTTGAGGTTTTTCATAATGTAGACTCAGAAAATTTTCACTAACATGCAAAATAAATATCACCTATTTTTACTACTTTATGAAAATATAACAGGGAGAAAACTTCATAGAATGATTTTTTAAAAAATAATTTTCTTATTTCTCTTACTTTAGGCAAATAAATGAAAATTTATACTAAAAAACAAATGTCAATATTTATATGAACTGTATCAGCCTCCTGTTTTATGTAAGATAACATTTTGTAGCACAGAAAATAAAGATACAGAAGTTTCCTCAAAGAAAATAATCAGTTAATACATTAAATATTCCCATTTAAAGAATGCTCCTCAAACATAATAAACAACTGGGAGAAAACAGAACATTTGCGTAAACAAGAAAACTGTTTAACTTGCTTATAGATGATTATTCTGTTTAATTTGAACATTGAGGAATTCAAGTGAAATATTCATATCCTGTATTTTTTTAAAGGGCTATTAGCTATACTATTATCTAATTAGAAATTCAAAGACATTTTACTTTATGATATAGTTGGATGTAATATTGCCAAATGAACACTCATTAAAAAGAAGACTGATCAAAGTATTTTAGAGTCAGGACATTGTGAATATTGAATTAATTACTTCTTCAAATAAAATCCCAAAAGATGTATAAAATACTTTAAATATCTTTTCTTTCTCCATTATCAAACTGAAAATTTGAAAATGTTTCACATTTACTTGTACAGAACCAAACTATAAGCTGCTCTTTGTAATTCAAGGAGACAATTTTATTAGTTACTTCGAAGAATATAATTAATTTCAAAATAATTTATTATTTTATAAGCAGTAGAAATAAGACATGTGAATTCTTATGTTCTCAAAGATATATTTCCATAGGGCCAGAGAAAAAGGCCAATGACTAAGGTATTTGCCTTGCATGTGGCTGACCCAGTTCAAATTCTGACAATGTATCTGGTCCCTGAGTAGTCAGGAGTAAGCCTAAAATTCACTAAGAACTCCCCAGAATCCAAACAGACAAAAAGATAACTTTCAAATCCACAATTTTATTTTTATTTTTAAAAACTTTATTGATGATACTAACCACAAAACAGAACAAAATATAGCTAAAATATGCCGATGATGCTTCATGCCTATATATGTTGTCAAATATATCTCATCCTACACTTCAGATCACCGGCTAAGTAATTTGACTACAGTTACAAAGTGTTAGAGATAAAATAGCTCAAACTCAGCTAAACTGATTATGTTGTTTTCTGAATCAAGCTTTTGAAATTGGTAATTAGATATAATACAATCCTCATTGTTCCAAAATTCAGTGCTTTTCAAGAAGTGATGATAATATATAATTAGTGACCCTTGTGGTGGTCACTAATTAAGTAATCACAAAATTAAGTGATATCCATCAGTTATAATCATCCATAACACTTCCATTTACAGAAGAGAAGAAAGGGTCCTCTGAAGAAAACGTATACTTTATTATAGATATTTAATAGACAAAACTACTTTTCCATTTTTGTTACCCTTCTCTTTAGAATGCTCAATGATAGTCTTGATTATACTTCTCTATAACATTGTAAGGGTGAATAAATGCTGTTGCTTGTCCAAGGTAATAAAGGAACCAAAACATATCCTTTTATGTATCTTAGTCTCAGCACAGTTTCTTCCATGTGTGCAAAATTCCAGCAGTATTCATTAACTCATAGTTTCATCAAAATTAGCCACACTTATGGTTCAGTTCAGTTCAGAAACTTGTAAGTCACTAATGAAAAAGGAGGAGAAACAGCACAGAAATTAATAACATAACAGAAAATTCAATAAATATTTAAATAAGGAGACTGAGTAGGTCTAATTTACACAGAATTTGATGTATCAACTCAGAAGATAATGATTTTGAACAGACAATCATAAAACTAAAAGGATGATTAAGATAGGCAGCTCAAACTATAATTTTATAATAAAAAATAACTAAAATAATCTCAAATGGGTTAATGCACATTTGGTATGTGTGTTAGAGGGATTATAATTCAAAAATTTATTCAAGATAAAATATCTATTGGACTAAGTTCAGAGCATCTTATAACATATAAATAAAATTTACAACTACTATACCTTCATACAATATCTGGAAATAATAACTCATAACATGACTATCAGATTTGGAAAGGCCTTCTGAAGCTATTTATGCAATATTTTTATGTATTAATAGTGGTAAATATTTAGATACATTAAACTCTGACATGAAATCAAGTATTTTAACAAAAATAATACAACTTTTTTTAGTGTAAAAAAATATCAGAGGGAATAATGTCATAAGAGAAATAGAATCTAGGTTTCATAATTTTTTAATTTAAAATCATGTTAATATAGGTACCACTTTCTTTCAGACAAATTATGTAAAATACAAATGCATAATTAAAGATTAGATCCATCTTTTCCTAATTTTACTTGAAATGTCAAAAGGAGGAAAAGATCATCTTTCTTCTTCCTTCCTTTTTTTTCCTTTCTTTTCGTTTCTCTCTTTCTTTCTTCCTTTCTCCCTTCCTTCCATCCTCCCTCTGTCTCTTCCTTCCTTCCTTCGTTCCTTCCTTCCTTCCTTCCTTCCTTCCTTCCTTCCTTCCTTCCTTCCTTCCTTCCTTCCTTCCTCCCTTTCTCCCTTCCTTCCTCCCTTGCTTCCTCCCTTCCTTCCTCCCTTCCTTCCTCTCTTCCTTCCTCTCTTCCTTCCTCTCTTCCTTCCTCTCTTTCTCTCTCTCTTTCTCTCTCTCTTTCTCTCTTTCTTTCTCTTTCTTTCTTTCTTTCTCTATTTCTCTCTCTTTCTCTCTATCTCTTTTTCTCTCTTTCTCTTTTTCTCTCTCTATTTCTTTCTCTCTTTCTCTCATTCTTTCTTCTTTCTTTTCCATCTCTCTTTCAATTTCATTTAAAATTTGATAAATCTACATAATTAAAGACAGTCGAAGATTCTTTCTTTCCTTATCTTTGAGCTATTTCAAACATGGCATTTTCAATCTTTTGTGGCATACCTTGTATTAATTTTGTTTTATTTTATTGTTTTTCATGTAAAAAAGCACAAAATATCTCCTGTTAATAATTGAATTTGCCTAATAGAATGCAAATATTTAAAATATTTTTAAGGAATGAGTAAATTCAGTTTAGTATAATTTTCTGACCTGTAAAAGATTCAGTAGACAGCAAACTGCATAGATGATCAGATCTTGACAGAGCTAGTGAATTGTAAAGGATTAGAAAGCAAAAGAGCTTCATCAGTGGGTTCATATATGTAGGCTTCCATAGATAGCTGAATATTTTCTACCCACCAATTTCCATAACTATGTCTTGTTGTGTCAATAAGAATGCAAGATACAGACAGCACATTTTCGGACTAAAAACTTGAGTCTTACGAGTTCCATTAAGAAGCATTTTAGCTGTTAGTAATTAAATTTATGGCATTAGTTTGTTCTGGTGATTAAATTTTGAAAACTCATAACTTTTCGGAAAGTTATATTTAAGAACTATTAATAATTTTAGTACAAGGGCTGGAGTGATAGCACAGTGGGTAGGGCGTTTGCCTTCCATGCGGCCGACCCGGGTTCGATTCGCAGCGTCCCATATGATCCCCTGAGCACTGCCAGGTGTGGTTCCTGAATGCAAAACTAGGAGTAACCTCTGTGCATTGCCGGGTGTGACCCAAAAAGCAAAAAAAAAAAAAAAAAAATTTTAGTACACTTTGCTTTTATTTTTAACATGACATTTCACTGCTTTTTTTTCTTTTAAAATGCTAATAGAATACTTTGGTAGCAATGAAGTCACTGTAGTATCAATTTAACTAAATTAATATTATAGTAAATGTGAAATTGTAAGCTGTTCAATTAGAACTTAATTAAATCCATGCATGTGGCCAGTAAATTATTTTATTCTTTATTTTTCTTAAGGAAGAAGAGAGCTTGTTACATAATTATTAAAGAACAAATTGTTCCCTCACAAATTCTGTTGACATTGTGCCATGGCTTTTGATAAAATCCATTCAGAAATGGCATTTAAAAAAAAAATATGAGTTGAAAATCTCAAATAACACATTTTTGCCTAATTTCCTGTACTAACAAGAGGAAAAGAAAAATCCTACATTTGCATATTGATCCTGTTTTATTTTATGTCTACAGGAGATTAGATTCATAGTAAACAAATATGTGAGTTATGGAATTCAGTGACTAAGAACTGCCAGCGGTGGGGCTGGGGAGATGGCAGTGGTCAGGAAGACAGTCTTTCCTGGCACTAGGACAAGAATTTGAACCTTGAGGACAATACTCCCTGAGGACAATACTCCCTGACACTCTAGGTATATCCATGGAGGCTCCTAAGTATTGGTGGAATTGTCTTGGTGGTAACCGTGAAATTGAGAGTCACTATTGAACAGTCCTACTAGCTGAGCATAATTGAGAGTGTCCCCGCAGCAGCTGAACACTATATGGGAGCCCCTTCCTAATGAAAAAAATAATGTAAGTGGTTCAAAAAGCCCACAGTGGTATTTATTTTTGATATTCTAACAATATATCATGTGTCAAATACATAAATAATTTCTGAGTAGTGGGCAGTGGGGATAAAAAAATATTTGACTTGCAGTGATATTTTTCACTATATATATGTATATATGTATATTTTTTTCTCTTTAGAGATGTGTATAAATGAGAATAAATGAGTTACAGTTCTGTAGCAAGTTTTATGTACCTGAATTACTAAAGTCACTAAAAATTAACATAGATGTTAATTCTATGTTTACATATATAGATATACAGTGTGCTAATTGAATTTTAAGCGTGTTTATGAAATTCTTTTACGCACTTCTTTTGTAAGCAAGAACTCAAAAAAGAAATAATAAATAAATACACTTTCTGGCATCTTTCTCCTGACCTTTTAAATTTTCCTTTTGAGAGAAGCTAGAGATTTAAAGGAGGCATTAATTAGCTGGCATAACTGTGATTAAAAGGTGACATAAGTTGTTTTTATTCTCTGTAGTAGTGCTATTTCTCTATTCCTCTAATATTATCTCTCTACTGTATTAGGGGGTTTATTTATACTTTTCTCAGAAATTTTATGGATTTATAATCTAGGATTAAGGCTAAACTGGGTTTTAAAATCCAGGTGCTTTTCGGTCTACAAACCAGCCATTCAGTATCACTATTTTTCTATTGTAATACTTCATGGAGGAGCAACTCTGCAGTTTGCTGATGAACGTTTCATTGATGTCCAGAATGACTTACGAGATTCATTAAGGATTAATTTGTGACAGAAAAAACTGACTTTGGCCATAACACACAAATAAAAAATATCGATTCATTTATAGCACTATATATGTATATATATATAGTATCCTTAGCCATAAAAGTCCAGCTGTTGTGATTCATTTTTAATTGACTGTAGAATCAATCTTGCTCTTTAGAGATGTAAAAGAGGATAAATGAATTACAGTTCTGTAGCAAGTTTTATGCATCTGAATTACTAAAGTCACTAAAAATAAACATAGTTGATAATCCCAAAGCAGATTTTAAATAGTTTGTTAAACTATCATCTCTCTTTGTTCTTAGTTTATTATAATTTTTGTAATTAAGATAGTGATTAACACAATAAATTATTTTAGAATTACCACTGAGTGAGACAAAGAAAACATTGCTTTTCCTCCTGGTCAAAACAAGTTGTATGAGTTTTAATTTTTCTGTCATCTCTATAAACTTCCTAATTATTGTCACTGAACACTGAAAATAATTCCTTATTTATTATTTGTTCACTTAATATGTATCCATTGTATGAATGTATTTTCAGGTGCTGTCTTTACAGTGGAGGAAAAGAGGAGAGAAAAATAGAGGCCCCAGGTTCATGGGTCTTATGCACTCTTAGTAATACAACAATTAAAAAAATTGACAAATAGAAAAAATAAATATAAGAAGTAGGGTAAAAATAGGTCACATTGTAATATAAGAATAAAGCACAAAATGGTGGGAAATGATAATACAAACTTTCTGGAAGATTTTTAAATAAAAAATATTTCTAATGTATCTGAAAATGATAATGTATTTACAGAACTGCAGAGACAAGGATTACTGAAGTGTATGGAGCTAAATAAAGTAAGCTTCTGAAAATTTCAGACAATTCGAAAATCTCAACTGTAAGTTTATCTAAAATTAAACATATCCCCCCCTTGTAAGCACACACTTTAGACACATTAAAATATTCTTTGGATTCTTGCACTTCATTTTAAAAATATTTTTATTTAGAAAATTTGAGAGCCAGAGTGGGTCAGGACACAGAATGCCATAAAGTAAGAGAAATCAATACTTGTGACCTAGAAAGTTGACACTACAGAAGGGAGAGTCTCCAGTGCCTCATATTGGAGCTTCCTTTTTTATAATGATGTGATTCTAAATTAAAAAAAATACAGTTCAAAAAGATATATTTCTATAATGGAGACTTTCTTTTACTTTTTAGGGTGGAAAATGGCAAATTTTGTAGCTTCATAAAAAAGTCAGACATAAATTGTAAGAAGTTTCTGAAACAGTTGAGCAATTAAGAAAAGGTCAATATGTATTTTTAATTCACCTAATTTCAAGAAAAGTTCTTGAAGTTCAGCGAATAAATTCAGAAATGCACTGCTTCCACATAGGCGTAGACCAAGCATTCATCTCAGTGAGATTCAATGAAAACTGGACAGTTGAATGGGAGATAGGTACATAGTTAATAAGAAAATTCCATTCAACTTAACAAGAAATACAATGAAAGAATGAGTTGATACTAAAAAAAAAAATATTTCCTATATGTTATTTGATCTCAAGTTAATTAAATCAGATGAATGTCTTACAATCATGCAGAAAATGTTGGAAGGTATCATGGTAAGTACTACTTCAAAACACCTAACACGTGCCAGATACTCTACTTCTATTATTTACAACCATTGTTATCTGAAGTAGTTCAGTTGCAAGATAAAGAACTGAACTATAAACTAAAATTTAGGCAAAGTGGAAACCACCATCATCTTAAAATATAATTTCATTGGTTTAAGAAATCAGCTTACTGTTATCTATTTCCAAGATAAGAAAAAAACCTTATCTAAAACTGTGACCAATGTTTCCAATATTCCATCCCAAAGCAATGGCTTTCCATAGATACTGAGATTTTTTAAGAACAAAATAACATAAGTATATTATTCTTTAAACAAAAATTAAAAAACATACCCAACGTGTTTTTACTTTATTTCCACCTGAATAAGTGATCTTAGGGTGCTTAATATAATTTAAATTACTCAAATTACTACTGAAATTAGGATCATTAGCTATTCAGAATACCATCTCTTCTATCCCATGCCCATTTCATTCAGACCCACATACTTGTTTTTTTCTAATTCAGAATACTACCAATTTGTAAGTAACTTTTCATGCTAGGGTTTCCTAGAATGAGATAATTGCAGTCACTGGAGTAGAAGACTACTTAGTATAATTTTCTATTTTAAACTGTTAAAATAGCTTAATGTATTTATACTAAATTCTTTAGTATAACTTTTTCTTTTATTATATAATGAAACTACTTTTCGTAACTTTCTATTTTATTATGTAATGCTTAGGGCTGAAGAATCATTTTGCATAAAATTAGCATATAAGGAGTATATAATTACACATAATTTATATAAATAATGAAATTATTTTGCTATTTTTCAAAATGGAAGGATGCCTTTTAGTATTTTAATTAAAATCGAACAATTACAAACTGTAACAGCAATAAAATATTCCTAAGAAAGTGTATTGTTATTTTGTAATATTATTTTGCAGCTTGAGACTACTTAAAAAGATGTCTATCATTGAATATATATATTGACATGTATCCTTTATCAAATATTGCTTACAACTTAAATAATTTATTCAGAGAATTCCCAGTAACAATGAACAAGATACAAATTTACTTATTATAAATTATTTTCTAAAGTTAGATTTTAATAGTTAAAAACCATTTCAATTCCCTTAAGAAGGTGTCTGTCTTCAACCACTGAGGTACTACATATTACTATGTCTTAAAAGAAAATAGAAAATAATGATAGCACACATATAAAAGGAAAGTGAAACTTTAATTCTATACTAAAAATTTGTATCCCTGCTGAAAGTTTTTAATTTTAGTCTTAAAATATTAAAGTTAAATGAATCAATTATAAGAAGTACATTTTTGTTTGATAAATTCAAGTTATTTCACACATCATAGATCCTTTTAAAAAATCTATATTAAATTACATTAAATTCAGATTAATTTTTACATAGCTATATATATTAAGACAGAAAATAAATCATGAAAACAAAGGATCATCCTAGTGGAGCAATTGCATAGTTATAAAAACAGGAAATTTTAGTAACAAAGTACATTAACATTATTAAAATTAACCCAGATAAAATAATATTTTAGACTGCAATCAAAGATAAAAAATGCATGATGCTCAGTAAATATAAAATTTAAAATCAAGGGATAAAAATCAAAGGATAAAAATGCATTCAGTAAATAGAAAACTGCTGACAACATAGTTGTACTTTTTCCCGCAGGAAATTGGTGGAGTCTAAAGGCATTTGAGAAATTATTATGGAAACAAGAATGAGTCTAATTTTATCTAAGTTATGTAAAGAATTTTGAAATGAAGTACCTTTATAAATGTGAGATAACGTAATTCAAGAACTAAGATTTAAGCTTCTAAGAAATAAGCAAAGAACTAAACTGTAAGTAAAGCATTCAATGAAATAACAACTGTATGAATCTATACTGAAAAATATATATATGAATTATTGAATACAGTTTTGCAAACTTATAGTAATTTATCTTGTATATGCAAGTGTTTATGCAAGAAATATAACAATATGTAAATTATACATGATAAAATGAATTGCTTTCTCTATATGCTTTCATATTGCAGAGAAGTATTATCAAAAGAGTTTGCACTATGTGATAATAATTAAGAGATGCGT
This sequence comes from Sorex araneus, assembly GCF_027595985.1. NCBI lineage: Eukaryota > Metazoa > Chordata > Mammalia > Eulipotyphla > Soricidae > Sorex > Sorex araneus. The sequence continues at coordinate 28,741,100 of NC_073311.1, forward strand.
ATATAGGTGAAGACTAAGACTTGAAGAAAATTTATATTACATAGAATTTTACTGCATTATAATGATGCTACTTGGTCAACATTGGTTTCAGGCAATTTAGTGTTAATATGTTAAAAGAAGTGAGCTACATCATAATAAGCATGTTGTGCAGTTGAGTGATAATGAAAAGATGGAAGTAAATCTTGTCAACTTCGTGGTTTTTATAATTTCTAACATATGGTGTGAAAGTGTTTATTATTTAAATAAGCTGTTTGAAAGTATTCTTTCTTTTATTTATTTAATGATAATAAGAAAGAAACTTAAATATCCAGTTTCATAAATGATTTTAAAAATAGATGAAGAGTGTATCCTAAAGTTGCTGGGCATATTTTATGTAAATATATATCTTCTTAAAAAACAGAAGAATTCACTGACTGAGAGTTAAGGCACTTGCCTTGAATATGGCTGATCCTACCTGAATGCCTAGAACCGCAAGTGGTCCCAGGTCCCTTGGGAGTGACTCTAGAGCACAGATTCAACCCCTGAGTATCTCAGGCATGGCCCCCAAAGTCACCCCAAATACAAAATGTGGTAACATAACAGAAAACCCTCATATACAATTATATATTAAATATTTGTAACTAAATTACCATTGGCTTAAAGAATTTCATTCTGAGTAACATATTTAATGACTGTGTTTATGTATGAATGTATACAAACATATGGCTTAGCTATTAAACCGTTTCTAGAACTCTAGCTGGATGGTATACCCTGTTTGTCCTAGGTCACAACCTCTATTTCCTGTTCTTTTCAGAATACCACAAGCAGTTGTAGCCAATGGTATAGGGGTATATAAATATCTATACATAAAAAAATATACAATAAAATCTAGTTTATTTGATTTGCCATAAATGGGGTTCTAGGAATATTATTCTGATGCATCAATGAGTAAGTTGGGAGTGAATGTGAAGACTGAGGGTATTACTAGATAGTACTGTGGACTTTTTCATGTGCTGTTGATTTATATTATACTAAATATGTGGAATATTTTTATTTCTTCATAAATGAATTAACCTTAACTGAACCTTAACATTTTTATGCTAAGGTTGATGCTTTTTTAATATCTTGTCTTCTTTCAACTTTAAATCAGCGCATTGTACCACTACAGAAAAATATTTTCTTTATAGCCTTATTCTGTAGTCTTCTATTTAAATTCTTTCCATTAAGTGTTTTTAAATTCTAATTAAAACTTACACATGACTGAGAGATAGTATAAGACACATGTTGTCTGCAAGCAGAAGCCTAGTTTTAATCCCCACCAGGAGTCATCCTAAAGCACATAGCGAGGAGTAAGCCCTAAGCACAAGTAATTGTTTGCCCTGACACCCCGTCCTCTGCACACAGATAAAATAAAATCTAAACACGCACAAGCCTAGGCATAGGCTATGCAGGCTCAGGATCAGCACCATCACCTTCTACCTCTACATTTCATCCCACTGGAAGGACTGCAGGGACATAAAGCTGCCATCTATTACAACAAAGCTATTTTATGAATTTGGTCCTAGAACAAATAATTGAGATATGTGTTGAAGGTGTTACTCCTTTCATTAAAAATAAATGTCAGAGACTGGAGCAATAATGCCATAAGTAGGGCACTTGCCTTGCATGTCCCAGGTTCAATATCCATTATGCAAAATGGTTCCTAAAGTACTTCCAGAACTCATTCCTGAGTGCACAGCCAGGAGTCTTGGTCTGAAACACTTGAGCATTGTCAGCTGTGGGCCTAAAACAGAACAAAAAATATATTTTTAGAAAGTGTTTAAATAAATATCAATGATGATACAAACAAATCAAAAGAAAGAAACAAATCAATGATGGTTTGCTTGATTTGTTTCTTTCTATGTCTAATTATACACTTGTGTATAAGCAAATAATGTAGCAGCAATAGTCATTTCTATTAATAGAAACTTCTGATGCTAGGTCCCATGTTTTCAAATATTCAAGAAGTTTTTGAGAGATTTTAAACCCTTCTGCTACATCATTGAAGGTGAATTCTGATGGATTCTTTTTTATTCTCCTACAGTTTCCTTTATCCTTCCTCTTCCTTAGCCTTCTTTAGCAATACAGTCCCATTCCAGTTTCAGCAACTCATTAGTGAACAACTGAGTGAATAGCTCTTCTTTAGTTGTTATAGTCCCAATCCATTTTCAGCAGCTCATTAATGAATAACCTTCTCCAGTCTATTTATCCATTCTTAAATTAGTTACTTGCGCTCTCAGCCACGGACTTGTTAGATTTTGAAATTTCCTTATCCTTGACAAAATCTTTGAAGTTCATGTAAATTCCAAGTGTCTTCTTTCAGATACCATCTTAAACTTTTTGACTCCTTAAACTCCAAGCCTAGTCAAAACTCTCAGAGTATTTACATTTGTCTTAATTCTTCCAGAATTTCATCAGCATCTACTCAATCCAACTCAGTTTCAGCAAGGCTTGAGCAAAGGGTCTCATCATAGAGTTATCCATCAAAGTTTTCTATCCTTTTCCTTGGTCTGTTGGTTGTAAAAGAAGTATTTGAAGGTTTAAGTAACAAATTGATATTGATATAAACATGACTAATAAAAGAAAAATGCTCAGTAGCATTATCAATAACAAACAAAATCCATAATGCATTTGAAAATCCTAAGAGATTCTCCATTTCACTGTCATAGCAATTAGCGGAGAAATCATGGATGCTTCTCCCAGAAGGGAGCATAAATGAGGCCCCCATAATCATGCCACCAGACTCTGTGCTAGGCTGTTTCACTCAGGGCGCCCCAGAGGCTGGCGGGTGAGAGCCCCAAGGCACCCGGCAACCTACCTCCACTACCCAACCTCTTCCACTCTTCAGGCAACTTTCCACAGGTTCAGGCTGAACCTCACACATGAGTGTACATATTCCTAAACTGTGCAGCCATGATGTGACACATCATTATAGAGGGAAATAAATATATATGCCTCTCGGAGATCCCGGCAAGCTACCAATAGTATTCGGCCTGCATGTCAGACCCTGGCAAGCTCCCCTTGGCATATTCAAAATGCCAAAAACAGTAACAATAACAGGTCTCATTTCCCTGACTCTGAAAGAAGCCTCCAATCGTTGGGAAAGACGAGTAATGAAAGGCTGCTTAAATCTCAGGGCTGGGATGAGTGGAGATGGTTACTGGAGCCTGCTTGAGTAAATCGAAAAATGGGATAACAGTGATACACTGATACAGTGAGCAATTAAGAAGGGTATCTTGATGGGAGGCATCACCCTCCCCAACCTCAAACTTTACTACAAAGCAGTAACAATTAAAACAGCATGGTACTGGAACAAAGGCAGAGCCGTAGACTAATGGAACAGGGTGGAATAGCCCTACACACAACCCCAAATGTATGATCATCTAATCTTTGATAAGGGAGCAAGAGATGTGAAGTGGAACAAGGAAAGTCTCTTCAACAAATGGTGCTGGAACAACTGGACAACTACATGCAAAAAAATGGGCTTAGACCTTGACCTGACACCATGCACAAAAGTCAGATCAAAATGGATTAAAGACCTCAACATTCGACCACAAACCATAAGTTACATTGAAGACAAGGTCGGCAAAACCCTCCACGATATTGAAGATAAAGGTATCTTCAAAGGTGACACAGAACTAAGCAATCTAGTAAAAACAGAGATCAACAAATGGGACTACATTAAACTAAAAAGCTTCTGCACCGCAAAAGATACAGTGACCAGAATCCAAAGACTATCCACAGAATGGGAAAGGATATTTACACAATACCCATCAGATAAGGGGTTGATATCAATGGTATATAAAGCATTGGTTGAACTCTACAAGAAGAAAACATCCAACCCCATCAAAAAATGTGGCAAAGAAATGAACAGAAACTTTACCAAGGAAGAAATACGAATGGCCAAAAGGCACATGCAAAAGTGCTCTACATCACTAATCATCAGAGAGATGCAGATCAAAACATCCACGAGATACCACCTCACACCACAGAGACTAGCACACATCCAAAAGAACAAAAGCAACCGCTGTTGGAGAGGATGTGGGGAGAAAGGGACCCTTCTACACTGCTGGTGGGAATGCCGACTGGTTCAGCCCTTCTGGAAAACAATTTGGATGACTCTCAAAAAATTAGATATTGAATTCCCATTTGACCCAGCAATACCACTGCTGGGAATATATCCCAGAGAGGCAAAAAAGTATAATCGAAACAACATCTGCACATGTATGTTCATCGCAGCACTATTTACAATAGCCAGAATCTGGAAAAAACCCGAATGCCCTAGAACGGATGATTGGCTGAGGAAACTTTGGTACATCTATACAATGGAATACTATGCAGCTGTCAGAAAAAAAGGAGGTCACGAATTTTGTATTTAAGTGGATGGGCATGAAAAGTTTCATGCTGAGTGAAATGAGTCAGAAAGAGAGAGACAGACATAGAAAGATTGCACTCATCTAGGGTATATAGAATAACAGAGTGGGAGACTAACACCCAAGAATTGTAGAAATAAGTACTAGGAGGTTGACTCCATGGCTTGGAGGCTGGCCTCACATTCTGGGGAAAGGGCAACTCAGAGAAGGGATCACCAACTATAATGTAGTCGAAGGCCATATGGGAGAAGGGAGTTGCGGGCTGAGTGAGGGCTAGAGACTGAGCACAGTGGCCACTCAACACCTTTATTGCAAACCACAACAGCTAATTAGAGAGAGAGAACAGAAGGGAATGCCCTGCCACAGTGGCAGGGTGGGGTGGGGGGAGATGGGATCGGGGAGGGTGGGAGGGATGCTGGGTTTACTGGTGGTGGAGAATGGGCACTGGTGAAGGGATGGGTTCCCGAACTTTGTATGAGGGAAGCATAAGCACAAAAGTGTATAAATCTGTAAATGTGCCCTCAGGGTGATTCACGAATTAAAAATAAATTAATTAATTAAAAAAAAACATATAAGGGTCAAAATGAAAAAAAAAAGAAGGGTATCTTGAAAGAAGATACATATGTCCATGGATGTATAACTTTCTATTGTTCTTATAGTATACTGGTAATATGGGCACATTAATATCCAAGTTGATGTTGTAGTTGTCATAGTGCCAGATTATGAAAGTTTTTTTTTTTAGATTGTAACACAATCCCTCTAGTAAGACAATTATCCTACTTTACAAGCTTTTAAAATCTGTACTGTCTGTGGAATATAAAGTTACACAGTAAGAGAATAACAAATTACCAGACAACTAACTGACCTGTGAATTAGTCTTTAGAACTGAGTTTATCAGAGATGAAGGGAATTGAGGAAATGAAGGAGACGGACCCGGAGACAGCTGTAGAGGGAGGCAGATGCTTACATAGAGAATGTGGTATTAGAACTTTGCATGCATGAAACCCTATCTTTAATAGTATTATAAATGACAGTGCCTAAAACAAAAGCAAACAAACAAATAACTCACCCTGGCATTGATTAAATATCCCTGTGAATGAAACCTTCAGCCATCCATTTTTAAATAGATAATTGTCATCTGTATTAAATATTTGCTCTAGCAAGTAATTTTCTCTACAATTTATCTAGTTTCTGAAAATATTCCATTTTCCTTTATGTAAGTGCTTATAATCATACAACCACTACCACTTTCATAGTATGCAATGAATAATTATGCCTGATTAAATTAAACCACCTATAAGTCAGAAATTCAACATAGTACCTGGGGCCAGAATTTTCTTTAAGTGAAACTCAATGAAAGGTTTTTCTTGGTGTGATTGTCATAATATAAAAAGGATTAACTTTGCGGTGGTCTTAAATCCAGTTCATTTGAAGTTTCTATTTTTTTGCTTTAGACCATTTTTTTCCTTTTTCATTTGCCTCATTTCTTTCATTGAAGCAGATGCCTTAACAGCTTTGATCACCTGTTTTTGTTCTTCTAGATCAGAACTAAGATGGACTGAGGCATGCACAATTAGAAAGCAATGACAATCACAGATTATTTATGCTCATAGTTCTAAATCACATTTTTTTGTTCGTTTCCAAGATAAACAACATATCCCTGCAAGACCAATTGCAGCAATAGATGTTATACTTTTAGGGCCTCTGAGAAAAAAAATAATATTAAAATACTACTTCAATTCATTGTCATCATTTAGTCCTCCTTCTAGTCCCAAGTCCCCCTAGTCCTCGAAGACCTCAAAGTTCCAAAGTCTCCAAAGTCTCAGTTCTCACCCTCCTCTCTTTCCCTTTACAGTATACTTATATAGAAAAATGAAGGATGGGGCACACTTAGATGGGGTTGAACATCTCCATAATAACAAACAGAGGTAAAGCCACTCCCTTAGGAGATTAACTCAAGGACAAAATCTCATCTGAGGGTTTAGCACTCCAGATTACTAGCAGATCCACTCAATTGCAAGATTTCATCCAGGGTGTATTGCTTTATCCTTTCCTCAGCTAATAATCCATTTAACTAATCATAGTAAATTTACTTCATAATATTTCTAGTCATTTTCTATGAACACAGTAAGGGATGGATTAAGCTTAAAGGTTGGCTTTTCCTGAGGACATCTTGTTATATATTCCAGACTACAGTCCTCAGGCCAGGTTAGTCTTTCCTGACCCCATTGGGGTCTCTATTCAGTCACTTATTTTTGGGTCATTAGAGCATTTGTCCCATGACCGTGTTCTTATTTTACTTACAACACTCATCTCTGTCCTTTCCATGCCAGGGTAGTTTACAGCTTGCCCTGGATCTATCCAGTCCTAACTGAGGCTTACATCAACTAAAAATTAATGCCTGGGAGTAAATATTTTATTCTGGAGTCAATTAACTCCCATGTTACAAAGTATAGCATTAACTCTCTTCCTGTATCTATACAAAAGGTATATTGCTAAATAAACCATGCAAATGACATAAAGGAAAGAGAAAAGCAATACAGGATTATTACTGCGTGATGAAATTGGGTGTGCCTCACGGGGTATTTTGGCAGGAATAACTCAATAAATCTAAGCTCCCTGTGGGAGGAGAAAGGACAACTCAGTGTTATTCAACACTGATGCATTTACCCCTCAGGTAGAGGTTGAGTTGCTGGTGGCACCATACCCCCTTTATAGTTTGGAAGATAAATGCCAGAAGAAATAAAAAGTGATGTATGTCAATTTACACCAATTAGTGTTTGAGTATCTCAATCCATTGTACTTAGAACTGAACATTACTCTAAATCAATTTATCCCATGAAGTCAATGTGCAGAAAAATTAGTTACTCTCCCCTCACAATAACATTATCATAAATCTATTTTTGTCACAAGGAATAGAACTGTATGATAAATTATCTTGTTGGCAATATTTTTATGTAGAAATATTTGAAATCTGCTAAAATCAAGCCTGAAGCAGTAAAGACAAGGACATTATGACTATGTCTATATTTAATTTTGAAAATTTCTTATGAATTTCTGCCAAAAGTTCTGTTTAAAAAATTTTTTCCCTTTGGATAACTGACATATCAAGCAAAACAAACTTGGGCCAGCGATATAGCACAGGGAATAAGGTGCTAAATTTTATAAAGTTATTTTGGTAATATGTCTAAAGATAAATATGAAGAAAGATGTTACCATATTCATGTATAATTTTTCAGAACTTATTGTTTAAAACTAAATGAATTCTCATTCATTATTGGGATAGAATATTTGCATTTGAAAGTGTGTGAAAGTTGCTTTCTTTGCAAGCTGCAGGCTCTTGGGTTTGAGTCCCTCTGCCCTTCAGGAGTAATTTCTGACCAAAGGTGGGTGTAGATGGATGTAGAACAAAAACCGAATTGGACACAACTTTTGAGGATTTTTAAAACTTTCATGAATTAATTTTAATTATTTTCAACATCACCTGTCCTCATTATTTGATTTTAAATATTTAATTTTAGTAAATCACATGATTTTCTGCCATAACTATAAGTAGAAAGCCGATGAAAGAAAACCAAATTATTTCTTTTTCCCCAGTAACAGCTATTTAACTTCATTATTATGAAAATAATTGAATTATGTAAAATAATTCACTACTACAAATAGATTGATTCTTGCAGTTTGATGTACTTATATACTCCAGCTTTTTTAATCATTGAAATAATTCATTTAAAATTACCTTTCATCAGGCATCTGTGCTCCATCTAGATTTACAAAATTATTATTTTGATTAGGTACTCTTCGTATTGGTACCCTCATACATTAGTTAATAATACTGCAGATATAAGCTCCGTGAAACCTTGTTAGGTTCGGGTGTCGATAATTTTCTCTTCTTCGAGACCACACAAAGAGTTCAGCTAGTAATGTAATACACAAGCTGAGTTTATTAATCCAGCTAGCTGGGGTCAAGCTTCTAGGCACGCAAGTCCAAGCAAAATCCTGAGCAAGGGAAAAGCTGCTAGTTTTATAGTTATTGCTTACATCATAGCTGCACTTACAGATTCAAGCACAAACGTAAGTGAAAATTGCAAGTTTCATTACTCATCTGAAACAGTACAAACAAGCAGTTACAGATAGGTGATCTAGACATGTTTTCAGAACATTCTGGCAGCTACCCACCCTGCATGTGCCTGGGTGGCTACTTTAGACAGTGAATAGCGGTTATGAAACTATTTGCCGAGGCCAAGTTTTCAGCCCAGTTGTCCTTCCCTTGCAGATGGCCAGGGAAGAGAAGCGGGGTTTTAAGAAAAAAACAAAAGGTTTAAGTAAAACAAAATGTGAAGCAGGAACCAGGCATGATGGAGTTGTTCCTGCCTCACTCTGAGTCCAGCAACCTCAAGCAGAGTTTTCATGTTTGAACCACACAGAAGAATTGAAAATGAAATCCTTCTGAGATCAATTTGGGAATGTCAGCTGGTGAGGTTACCACAATAATCTGGGAGTATATATAAGCAACTGGTGTCAGTAGGCCTAGACTGGTCTAATGGGGAAAGGATTTTGAACAGACATTCCACTGCTTTGTAGTTGGGTGTATAATTTTGAGGTTCATTCTATAGAGAACCTTTGAAGGCCCAGTGAAAATCAGTAACATGTGAGTGGGTGGCATCCAACTCAAGAACAAATTGCTCTATAGACTTCTCCTTTCCTCCTTCACTCACCCTACCTGGGAGTTCGTTTCCTCCATGAAATAACGGTCTCACAGAGGCTTTGATCCATAATCTTTTTCCAAGTTTTATTTTGAGTTGACAAAGTTTTCATATGCCATTTTAGTTGTTTTCCTTAGAAGTTAATTGCATGAATTAATCAGCATTATTCCATGAAGAAATATAAAATTCTTATATCTCTACCTCAAATAAGAGTTCTTCTTGAAACTCACATGGTTTTCCACATTTCTCTGTCCAGTTATTGACCTTAAAGTCTACCCTGTTTTCTGTGACAACTCAAACCTATAGCTGTCACAACATTAAAAAATATTGATCCTCAACTGTTATTGCTCTCAACTCTTTGCATTAAGGGGTCACATCTCAAACTTCCACGGTATTTCAGCTCCCTATAAAGGAGTCCCTCCAGTTTGCCCTTAATCTTCTTTTACCTTGTTTCTTTGTTATATGCTATGGTAGGTCTCCCACCATTTTTAGGTCTCTGAACAAGTATGATAGACAAAATGAGGCTCAGAAAAATTAAATTTAATATTTGTTACAAGCTTAGGTGAGGTTGAAAGATGGGGTTTTGGAATATTTTATTAATGGGCTTCCAAGTAATCTACCTAGTGAAAAACTTCAATAGAGAAGATAAAATAAAAGCTTAAATATCACTGTTACTGTCATCCCGTTGCTCATTGATTTGCATGAGTGGTAACTTCTCCATTATGAGACTTGTTGTTTCTGTGTTTTGGCATAATGAATGCACCATGTAGCTCGCCAGGCTTTGCCATGTGGGGTGAGATACTCTTGGTTGCCAGGCTCTCTGAGAGGGTCGGAGGAATTGAACCTGGTTTGGCCGAGTGCAAGGCAAACACCCTACCCGCTGTGCTATTGCTCCAGCCAAACTACAGAACCAATGCCAATTTTATATTCAAGGAAAAAAATATATTTTTTTATCTTACACCAATTACTATTGCTTTATCTTTTCCAATTTGAATAATTATTCCTAAAAAATAGGAGTTCATTAGTCATAGTACTATTTTTTCATATGTCAAAAATATGCTTTTTCAAATATAAAAGTTTGTTGTAAAATATAAAAGCATTTTCAAACAGCATGATTTGAGAATGTTAGGAATAGAGAATAAAACATTTGAACACAACCTGGCATTTATTTTCAAGTGATTTCTTTCTTACTTCTTTTAATACCATTTTAACCTTGATGACCTTCTATCTATAATTCATCCATTGTCTACAGGGATTTATGCAATTTTTGACATTTAAAAATCAGAATATATGGAAATAAAAATAAGACTGAACAGAAGTAAATTAATTGCAAATTGTAAGTAATTATAATCTACATCTTTAAAATACAATATCTTCTGTAAAATATGTACAAACAAGAAGCATATATTTATTTATAAGATCAGTTATTTATTTAAGTACTTAATCGGGATAACACCTGGCAGTTCTCATGACTTGCTCCTGACTCTTAGAGCATGGATCACTCCTGTCAGACTCAGGGGACAGTTTGTGTGTGTGTGTGGGGGGCTTCGGATTGACAAAGCCTGGCCCTGTGCAAGGCAAGTGCCCTATATGCTATACTATCTCTCCAGTCTCTAGAAGATCAGTTACTATGGATGAACTAGTTGGCATATATTTCCTGAAAGTAGTAGAGACATTTTGTATTGATTGACTTTATTCTTATATATATCCTTGAATTACCTATATTATTTCCCAATATTATGCTAACAATTTTTGTCTATTTAGTTTTTTCTCTTGTTTATCTCCCCCATAACCTTTTTCTTTCTCTTAAAATGGTTGCTTACCCAATTTTTGTTTTATTTATTCACTGGAGTATTCTGTGCTTTACCTCTTCTTTCATGATTGCTTTTAAAGACAAAACAATTGTGCTGAATATGAGATTTGTTTTCTCTGCACCAATAAAGTTTCATATACAAGTAATAATAGGCTTTGGCAAAAAATAAATGAAAAACAATATGGTTCAGAAAACCAAAATCATTTATTCACATATAGCTTAACTACAATATTGTGATTACTTTCCTTATTTTATATTTGCTGTTCAAAATACTCTTGCACGAAAAATGAAAGACAAAAATAACTTTACTGTTTCTTTCAGAAATTTCTGAAAATAAATAGCTTGGCAATAACTTCTAAAATATGATATTCATCATGGATTTTTTTTTCAAAACATAAACCATGTCCTTTCCAATAATCAATAATTACTGTATCATGAACCAATACTAACCCAACCTGGGCATTGAAAACATGTCTTGAAATGAGGTCGCAAATATCACACTATCAAAATTCTTTCCTTTTCTTTAAAACACTGACAAAAAATTTCAAGAGTATATTTTATTTTTATAACTATAACTTAATGCTTTGTATAATTTAGCACTGGAATGCATTTAAATTAGAGAAAATCAAATTTATATCAAAATTTCTCCTAATTTACATCTTAATGTTCCTACATTTTTATTATTCTGTTGAAAGAAATAGTATTGGTGAGTTTTTTGCTTATTCTTGCATTCTAATAGGATTGATGGTGTTTGTTTGCTTGTTTCATATCATCCTACTTTGCCCGTGTGCCAGGCTGTCTTCATCAGGGCCCCTCGGAGGGGTGGGTTGAGTTTCCCTCCCCGCCCGGAGCAGAGCCCCGACAGCCGAAGACCTCTGGAACCCAGCCACAGTCATGCTCAAGGCCACTTTCCACACTCTCAGACGAGCTTCAGGCATAAAGGAACCGGCAGAGGAACTCAGATCTTGGTCCTGATGTCTGACCATGGAGATTTGAGCCTCCCACCTGAAGAACAGGTGAGGGCTCGCTCCCTGCTGCGCAGCTCTGTGGAAGTAAATGAAGACTTTCCACCCTGCTGGTACTTCCATTTTGGAGTGGAGATGATCCGTATGGCGTCCATTCACTCAGAGGAAGGCGACATTGAACATGCCAAAAGATTCAAAAGCTATAAGGTCTATATGACCAAAGAAAACTTTAAAAGCTTTACTATCATAAAAAAATGCTAGTGATTGGAAAAAAAGATCATTAGAAGGAGGGTTTTATAACCTGGAGAGTGTTGTGTTTCTACTAGGTAAAGGAAGTTTTTCAGAACTTTAATAAAATAACACACTTCTATTCATATATTTTGAGAAAAAAATACATCTGCAACATTCTTCTGGTACCTTTTTTGGTAAGATCTATGGAAAAGATAATAGAATGAATATCCGGACTCTTGCTACAGTGCTCTTAGAGCATTTAATTCTTTAAAAATTTGCAGGAAATTAAAGTTTTTCAACATGAGATTTAATGAATTAAATATGAAGTTAAATTGCATGATGTATCCCTTCAGATTTTAATGGTTTTGCGACTAGGTCCCACAGCCAGCAAGTACATCTCATTGTAAGTCAAGTGAGAGGCTTGCTTTTCTCTTCTTTATACCTTCAGTATGTTTTTTTAATGCTTCATGGTACTATGTTTGTTTGCATGAACCCAGACAAAAAGTCTCTCCTCTCTGTAATAGGGTCCACTCCTAAAACAGACAGGAAAACCAGCTAACCAAAAGCCCTCTTCCAGAGAAAGAGCCAGGAGATAGGTCTAAATGAAAGGAACAGGTATGATAGGTACTGTTTCAAGTACCCTACAAACCTCAGGGAGACCTTGGAGGCAGGCCAGCTCAAAGAAGGAATGGGCATCATCTGTGTCATGGAAAATGAGGAACCTGGCAATGTGCAATGACTCCTCAGCCTGGGCCCTACTCTTAGCACCAAGAAAAAGAGAAACTTGGAAACCAGGAGCCCTCCTAGCCCTGAGGAAAAGATGGGATGAGCATCTTTTGGCAAAGATATTCTATGGAAAGTGAGAGGCCCAGGGCCACCTCCAGCTCAGCATGGGATCTGATTCTTCCATTTTCACTACACCTGGAGTAATCCTGCCATGAGGTAAAACATTATTGGTGTGTTTCCTGCTCTGTCTTTGGCCAATCTTTAGGAATTCTCAGTAAATGTATCCCGAATGGAGAAGTCTCCAGTCTTGCTGTGTTAATGCAAAGGAACAAGCCAAGTTTCCTTTTCATTTTTAGAGGGTTTTTTTTTTTTTTTTTTGCTTTTTGGGTCACACCCAGCGATGCTCAAGGGTTACTCCTGGCTTTGTACTCAGGAATTACTCCTGGCGGTGCTTGGGTGACCATATGGGATGCCGGGGATCGAACCCTGGTGGGCCACGTGCAAGTCAAACAGCGGTGCTATAGCTCCGGCCCACGAGCCGTGTTTCTTAAACCGTCTGGCAAAATTGAAATGAAGGTGGACAGAAACTCATATTTCTGAAAGTCTCTTTTTTTATAAGATTTAGATTCTAATTGGGCTGGAGGGTGTTTGCCTTGAATGTCAACCCAGGTTCGATTCTTCTGTACCTCTTGGACAGCCTGGCAAGCTACTGAGAGTATCGCACCGCACAGGCAGAGTCTGGCAAGCTACCCATGGCATATTTGATATGCCAAAAAACAGTAACAATAAGTCTCACCATGGAATCATTACTGGTGCCTGCTCAAGCAGATCGAGGAACAATGGGACGACAGTGCTACAGTGCATCATCCTACAAGATTGTTTAAAAAACTTCTACTTTTTAGGTTAGTGTGTGCCATTTTTAGTTACTTACTAATTGCTATTTATTAATAATGACAAAGGTTTGTTGTTTTTTCTCTAGAACAAAGGTATACGTAAATTGGTTGGAAGATTCTTTTTAAAAGATTGGAGTTTCCTAGGAACTTTTCCCATCAATACAAGATATTAGGAATTGAAAACCAACTAAACCTTATGGGATTTGTAGAAATTTGAATCCAGTAAACCAGTGCAAACGTTGTAATACTCATGCCATTATGAGCCATAAGTTGTTTCTTACCTTTAATGAAATTGCCAGTGTCATTGCTGGTACCATGCACTTAGAGACAGCTAACTTTACACACAGGGTAAGTTTCTCAGACCCTTCATAAATCTTAATGTCTGAAAGAACTATGACAGATTCAAAAATGAATTCTTTGCGCTGGTAAGCTTGTAAGTAAATCAACTGCAAAACTTACATATATCACACTGCTTCTCCCGGAAGGAAGCATAAAATGAGGCCCCCATAACCATGTCACCGGACTCCATGCCAGGTTGTTATCACACAGGGCACCACAGAGAGGGTTGAGTGAGAACCTTCCCCACCTCAATGGACCCAGTCCCTACAGCCGACCTCTGCAACCCAACCTTCTCCATGCTCAAGGCCACTTCCCGCATACTCAGGCCGAACTTCACATATGAGTGAACATATTCCTGAACTCCACAGCAACAAAAGCAGCTGTGCAACACAGCATCAGACACTCCCTACTCATTTCCCATACCTCTTGGAGAGCCTGGCAAGCTATCAAGGATATCCCGCCTGCACGGCAGAGCCTGGCAAACTACGCATGACATATTCAATATGCCAAAGACAGTAACAATAACGTGCTCTTCATGTTCCTAGAGAGAGCAGATGCCATTGGGCTACACTAGCACACGACAGGGATGAATGGAGACATTACTGGTGCCCGCTCCAGAAACAATGAGCAATGGGATGACAGTGATGACAATGACAGTGATGATGATATATATCAGTAGTAAACTACTATACCTATGATGTAGAAGATTATTTTGATAAAGTAATTGCATCACATTTTAATAAGATGTCCTATGTACTAAGTATTTTAAAATTTAACTTTAGGGATGGAGCAATCACACAGTGGGTAGTTTGCTTGCCTTTCATGCTGCCCACCTGGGATTAATTCCTGGCTATCTATTTGGTCCCCCAAGCCCACCAGGAGTCATCCCTGAGCAGAAAGCCAGGAGTTAAGTCCTGAGAACTATTGGGTGTTTTTGTTTTTTAAAACAAAAATTAAAAATATATATATATTTTAAATTGTAATTTTATTTTTGTTTGTTTTGTTTTCGGTGTTTATTTCCTATGGTGGTGTTTTCTGGTTTGTTCATTTTTGGTTTTTTACTGTTTGATGCTCAGGACTTACTCCTGGCTTTAAGCTAAGGGATGATTCCTGGAAGGCTCAAGGAACCACTGAGAATGCCTGGAATCAAACCCAGGTTAGCCTCATGCAAGGCAAATGCCCAACCCAGTTTACTATTCTCCAGTCCTTAAACTGTACTTACGGGGTATAAAATAATTTTACTTACACAAAAAAAGGGCTGGAGCGATAGCACAGCAGGTAGGGCATTTGCCTTGCACGTAGCGAACCTGGGTTAGATTCCTCCATCGCTCTTGGAGAGCCTGGCAAGCTACCGAGAGCATCTCACCCACAGGGCAGAGCCTGCAAGCTACCCGTGGTGTACTTGATATGCCAAAAACAGTAACAACAAGTCTCATAATGGACAAATTACTGGTGCCTGCTTGAGCAAATTGATGAACAACGGGATGACAGTGATACAGTGATACAGTGATACACACACCCACAAAATGGTGTGGCATGTTTAGGTAATTGGCATAGAGGTTTCAAAATTGGCACCAAATTTAAGAAGCATGTTGGAAGTTGAATAGGTGGCATTTTATAGAACGCGATTCATAACCAGATCTAATAGTAAAACCCTAAGTTCTTTCCAATAATTTGCATTTTAACTTCAGGGTTTCAGTTAAAAATATGTGCTATTTAGCTTAAAGTATCAAAAATTAACTGACATTTGACATTTCCTAAAAAAGCAAACCAACAAACAAACAAACAAAAAACACGATGAAGAGAAGGAGATATAATACAGATGTGTAGGCACTTCCCTATTGTGCAGATGACCCAAGTTTTATCCCCATCATTGTAAATTGAGTGACCTCTGGTACAGAATCACTAGCAAGCCCCAGAATGTCCTCTATCCCAATAACAAGTTTAACTTGCTGGTGTTCTGTAAGATTTGCATTCGCTTCATAACTATAGAGCATCATATGAAACCTATATTTTTACTTTTATTAGAGAAGTATCTACATAATAAAATTAGAATCAGAATAAATTTCCACTAATTGGGAAAGAGTATTCCCTTTCACTTCTTCCCTCTGATTATTTTCAGGCTAATTTTATGTGCTACCCTTACCGGTGTGAGATGATATCTTATTGTCTTTTGGAGGTGAGGGTCTGTGCGCATAACTGGTGGTGCTCAGCTGCTATTCCTGACTCTGAGTTCAGGAGTTAACTCCTGGTGGTGCTCAGGAGATTATGATTAGTTTCAGGGATCCAAATATGGTTGGCTATATGCAAAGCAAGTTCCCTTTTTTATCCCCTTCCCTATTTTTCTTTTATCTTTATTTGTGGGCTAGAGTAATAGTACTGCACAGGACCAACTCTGTTATTGCTCATGGTTAACCCAGAGATTGAACCCTGTTTGGCTAACTTGCACATGGCCAACCAAAGTTCAATCCCTGGCACCACTCTGGTTCTGTGAGCACCATCAGGAATGATTTTTGAGTACAGAGCTAAGAGTAAGCACTAAGGCTGGGTGTGGCCAAAAACAAAATAAAAAAAATCTCGATTTGGATTTCCCTGTAATAAGTTCCAATGAAGATTTTTATATGCATGATGGCCATCTCTATATCCCCTGTGTGGAAATATCTGCTTTTCTTCTCTCCCCTTTTATTGCTTTCATTATTTATTTTTTTCTCTCCCCTTTTATTGCTTTCATGATTTATTATTTTCATTTATTTAATGTTAAATCTTATAAGGGTTTTATGTATTAGTAAATATCGGGTGCTAGTTCTTCATCTGACATACAATATGCTCGTACTTTATCTTATTGAATAGGGTCTATTTATTTTAACTAAGTATGATTGTTCATGTAAAAACTGCTTGGATTCATCCAAACACAAAAACCTGAATTCAAAAAGATTTATCTATATTCATTACAGCATCTACTACAACAGCTAGTATATGGTAAAAATCAAATCTCCAGGGACAGATAAATGCATAAACAAATTATAGTTTATATACACAACATAATGCAATGAATCTATAAGAAAAATGTGAAATCTGGGGTCTCAATAGATAGTAGAGTGTAAGGTACTTGCCTTCCATGGAGCTGATGGGGGTTCAATTTCTGATACTCAGAATGGACCCCAAACTCCATCTGGAGTTTGCAAAGCTACGAGTAAATTCTGAACACAGTTTGGTGTGGCCCCCAAGCCAAAATATACATATTCTTACATAAGTTATATATTTATAAGAAAATTTAAAGAAAGGAAAGGAAGGCAGATGAAGGAAATGATGTCCTTCAGTTTGCTACAACATAGATGGAAGTAACATGTTTGAGGACAAGGAATCGGAATCAGTAGAAGAAGAAGGACCAATACCAGGTAATCTCAGTCATCTGTGATACATAAAGCAATGCAAGGGAACAGACATAATTGTATGAAATGATGACAAAGCCATGGTCTTGGATGACAAAATGGAGATTGCCAAGTAGTAAAGGAGAAGGGAAGAAGGAAGAGATGCACAACATGTAACATAAGGAAAAGCTGTGGAGGGCTTGGGCTTTTAGGTGGCCTTTAGGTGATGGTTAGAAATAGAAACTATATACATAAAAAACACAATTTTTAATAGTATTCAAACCATGTTACCTAAAGTAGCATTGTACCACTGTAGCACTTTCTTCCCTTGTTCATTGATGTGCTTCAGAAGCCAACAGTAATGTCTCCATTGTGAGATTTGTTACTGATTTTGGCATACCAAATACACCATGGGTAGCTTGCCAAGGTTGGCCTTACAGGTGGGATACTCTGGTAGCTTGCCGGGCTCTCTGAGAGGGATGGAGGAATTGAATCAGGGTCGGTCATGTGCAAGGCAATTGCCCTACCTGCTGTGCTATCGCTCCAGCCCGTTACCTAAAGTATAAGTATAAATATATAATAGTATAAAAATAAATTTACTGAGTTGGAAATAACAAATATAAATAAAAATGAAGCAAATGTCATTCTTCTATTACTCATTTTTTTAACTTCTAGAATGTTATTGGCCTGATATCAGAATTATAGCTGCTGAAGACAAAAACTGTAAAGAATTTTGAAATCCAGTGTGTTGAAATATTTTTAGAATTGTAGCGTGCTAGAGAAGAGGACCTTAAATGCCTTTGGAATTACAGCTATGGTATATCAACAGAACAAAATAGACTTTAATTAAGCAGTGATAGAAGGGAGTGAGAATTTCCATCCACCAAATCAGGCAACTTTAAAAATGTTCCCGCCTGTTTAATCAGTATCCTGGGAAGATCCCAGGGTATATGCTCAGCTCTTGTAAAGTGGTTTCAAATTTATGAATGATAAACTAACACATCAGCAGTTACAGAGAACCTACTATAACTAACAGTACAATGCTTTTTAATTTTCTACCAAGTAACCTCAGCATGCCCATTATAAAGTTAACAGTTAATTAATTTAAGTTAGAATTAACGAATCCCTGTATAAGTCAGTAATACTTTATTATAAATTTAGAATAATAATGACTCTTTAAATGGAAGCACATTTAATGTATAGATGGATATAGTATATTTAATACTTTATTTAACTTAAGGTCTCCAGAAATTTTGCTTTCTATTCACAGTATTAGGATGCTAGGGGAATATAATTTCAAGTTTATAAATATTTATGATAAATCGTAGAAAGGTTTTAGGAGATATTTTCCTGTTAGAATTTGTTTCTAGGCTCAATGTGGAAGAGGATAGGGAATTAAATTCATTCATCAATAATAATTTAATGTTTAGTAATACCTTTAGTATACTTTATATTTTAATAGAATCTCCCATTGGTTTGCAGAAAGCAAGCACCACTTCTATTAATATTCTACTAGGGGACTGGCCTCAATTTTCAATATCTGGATGCAGACATGCAATGTTATAGGGTGTTGTTATATTTGAAACCACTAGTGCTACTCTTGTGGTCAGTGGCACCCACCGGGACCACAAATAGACTTAGCCATTGTTGGTGTCACCAGAACTAGATCAGGATTACATGTGGTTCCAGAATTTGAACATACGAGACACTTATGTTCCACAATATTAAGCTGTTTCCCTAGCCAACTCATACACAGTGAACACTACCATACATGTAGTGGAATACTACTCTAATTTAAGAAGATATGAGACCTTTCAGGTTTTATTCACTGTGGATGAAGCAGAAGGTATCATGCTAAGCAAAATAAGTTTGAATAGAAAGACAAATACCAGATGAGCTAACTCATATATGACATTCCTAAAAATGTCACTGTATCACTATCATCCCGCTGTTCATTGATTTACTTGAGTGGCATCAGTAATGTCTCTATTCCTCCCAGCCTTGAGATTTTAGCAGCCTCTCCTTACTTGTCTTCCCAAGGCATCGAAAATCAGATGGGCCAAACATGTAATGAGATTTGGAGATGACCACTGGACTAGAGCCATTACAGATTGGATTCCATGGGACGTCTAAAGAATGCCTTGCCACCCACCTATGAGATGGTCAGACTTCTTCATCAAGACCATGAATGAACAGTTTGATGCTCTTCATGTTCCTGGACTGAGCAGATGCCATTGGGCTACACTAGCACACTATAGAGATGAATGGAGACGTTACTGTGCCCACTCGAGCAAGTCAGTGAGCAACGGATGACAAGTGATACCTTATGGTGCCCAGACTGTTTATTACTTTTCGTTGTACTTTGGCGCTGGAGCGATAGCATAGTGATAGGGCATTTGTCTTGCATGTAGCCAACCTGGGTTCGATTCCTCCGCCTCTCTTGGAGAGCCTGGCAAGCTACCAAAAGTATCTAGCCCACATGGCAAAGCCTGACAAACTACCCAGGCGTATCCAACATCCCAAACACAGTAACAACAAATCTCACAGTGGTGACATTACTGGTGCCCGCTTGAGCGTTGTACTTGGTTTCAGTTGGGTTAATGACAAATTCACTAATTTCTAAAAGTTTCTATCAGTATAATTCATGTTTTGTTTCATATAACTCTCACACACGCGCGTGTGGGTGCGCGCACACACACATACACACATACACAACCTAGCAATGTTGAAGGACTATTCCTAATTGTATTCTTGGGAGTGACCCCCATAGTGCTTGGGTACCATATGTAGAGCTTGCTAGAAATTGAATCCACATCAAAGATATGCAAAGGATTACTTTAGATCCTATACTATCCTTCCCACCTAATATATATTAACTTTTAGAAATTAATTTGTCTGTCTTTTCTTGATGCTTAGTACTCTTGCTTTCATTTTCCTTGTCACTTACTATTACTTCCGTCATACAGTTTGCTGAAAACTACTAAATATTTTTAGTTGATAATTAGCTTTAATTTACCTGTAAGTTACTATTAATTCTTGATGCTAATTTGTTGATAATTTATTCCATTTTTATGGTACATTTGAAATTTTGTCCCCCATTTCTATGTGTCTGAAATCAGAAACCTTCTCAGTGCTGACATAATAACAGAAAGTGATATTTAAAAGTCATACCTATACAGATATTAAATAAATGGTTGATAGTACAATCTGTTCACTCATTTCAGTTCTAAAGGATTTGCAGTGACAGTGCACTATCACATAAATCAAATATTTCTTGTACTATTTGAGATAAAATATCACAATCAAATAACCTCCATAGTAGCCTAGACTAAATTAAATACTACATCTGATACTATTCACTAGAATAAATCTATTATAGAAGGGCATATTTCTTATAAAATTAATTTCTACAGCAGTCAGAAATGTGCTGCTCAATTTAGAATTAAACATCTAATTCATATGAAACAAGTGAAAATGAGTTCAAATATTAAACAGAGAACTAGGATTCAAGTATAATTTCAGAAAACAAGTGAAGCATCAGAGAGAGTTTTCAAATGGAATACCAGTGTTCTTTCCAGCATAGAGTCAGCAAGGCTGCCCATAACTGTACTTTATCACAAAACACAGACTTGCATGGCTGAAAAAGATAGTGCTTCAATGCCAGATAGAAACTGCATGGTGAGCTTGCCAGCACGAGCGAGCAGTTTCAGCAAGAAAGCAGGCAAGGAGTGTGGCAGCCCATTCACTTCCATCGGGAATGGATAAATAGCTAGGAGACTAAAAATAGACAATGCCATGTTTTCTATTAATTGAAAATAAAATGATGCCTCTCTTCCCACTTCCTTTTGATGAATATTAATCACTTCATGCTACTCTAATTTGGGAGCTGCACTAAAATATCTATGCTACATTCAAAAGCAAGGTCATAATTTTATACAATTGTACTTTAAAATAGACTTTCATACTTTGTAAATTTTGTGTCTTTCTACTTCACTCTGTCTAAGCATGCAAGCCGATATAAGACATTACAGCATTTTATCTATTTCAATTTTAAACGTGCAAATTTAAAATATAATTTTATTAGAATATTGTTAGATGCATAAGCCAGTGAGAACATTCTAAATTATGTCTTTGCACAAATGAGAAATGGATTTTTAAAGGCATTTCTTTTCAAAGTGTGCCAATAGGTTGCTTTTTATTATTAATTTACACATATCTTCTACAAAGTAACTCAAACTTTAATTAGTATTTGTAATATTAAATAGTTGTGTGAACTGCAGCGACAGCACAGCAGTATGGCATTTGCCTTGCATGCAGTGGACCCGGGTTTGATTCCTCCACCCCTCTCAGAGAACCGGCAAGCTAACGAGAGTATTGTGCCCGATCAAGCAAATTGATGAGCAATGGGATGACAGTGACAGTGAAATAGTTGTGATGCCAATTATTTCAGTATAGTATTCAAGTTATATAAGAAATCTATTTTTCAGAACCTTAAAAAGTTCTGAAGAGTCTCCAAAATGTATTTTTAGTATTTTTAACATATTAGTCATTATCTCAATAGTATTTTCATATCTGTAGAGTATACAGTGAAATCACTGTCACTGTTACTGTTGTCCTGTTGTTCATCGATTTGCCTGACTGGGCACCAGTAATGACTCCATTGTGAGACTTCTTGTTACTGTTTTTGGCATGTCAAATATGCCATGGGTAGCTTGCCAGACTCTGCCGTGCAATCGAGATACTCTCGGTAGCTTGCCGGGCTCTCTGAGAGGGGCGGAGTAATCAAAACCAGGGTCGACTGAGTGCAAGGTGAATGCCCTACCTGCTGTGCTATCACTCCAGCCCATAGAGTGAAATAGTGACTAAAATGTACTAGAACAGATCATATCATAATACTATAAATTTTAAGTACATCATTAAAGATGATATGAAATGAAATGATTATCTTTTCAGAATGCAAATCTTTCCAATGTATTTTCAAAACACTAATTTATAGGACTATAAAACAAAATCCCAGGGCAAGGAATATGAGATTTTTGTCTTATCATTATTGAAAAATGAACTGTAACATTTTAGCACTATATTTGTCAGTATTAAATTTTCTATCTAGGGACACATGATTATAAACTGAAAAATGAAAATATGAGTTTCAGTTATATAATGTACTGTGTGTTTATAGAAAATTATAAACATCTAGAATCAGATTAATATTTTTTTAAATGTTGATAATAACTAATTCATAGATTTTTTTTTCCCCAAAAATCCTTCGATAGCTCACTAAATCACACTTTTGGGCATTAACTATAGTCTTGTATGGCCATCATAGGTTCATGTGACAAGGGCTTACTCAGAGACTCTACAGAAAGAATTATTCTGTTTCATTGTTGAAAAACAAATAGTTTCAAAGTTCATTGGTCTACCTGCCAAATTAACCTGATTTCCATTCCTGTTCCAATCTTACTTCTATTCATTTGCTTGAGTTGGAGTGCTTGGAATTACTTACCCAAGATTTAGGAGGAAGAATGCAACACTATAGTGAAAGGGGAATAAAGTATCTTTATAAATGATGCTAATACATTTTATCAACAGCTAAACCTGCTTTTCAGGTCAAAGAGCCCATTTACCCACTACACTTAAAATACTTATTTAGAGTAAATGTTAACATCTCATATTACCACAGTAGTTTTCAGTTATTGACCTTGTTCTTGCACAGAGCTGACAGTTTGACAATGATGGCCCTAATAATTACGCAAAATTACCTGAGAAAAAAAAAAGCAACAGAAAATGAAAGGCAGTAAAATAGATACAAGGTAATATAAGTTAGAACATGGGATAGTTGCCTAATGTCACTGAAACATAAAATACAATTATCATTAGTCCCATTTTACATTTGAAAGAAGGATTAGATCTGTGAAGTACATAGACCAATGTCATGCAGCTGATAAACAGCCAAACTAAATTTCAAACTCTGACATACTAAACTACTCTTAAATTCCCTCCTATGCTGCACGGGAGGTTGGAATAGGCCTGCGGTTACACTGAAGGTTTAAACCAGAATGGTCATTTAACAAAGGCCAGAATGATTTAATCTGAGATGATAAAATGTTGTTGATATATGCAAGTAGTGGAGCTGACAATTTGTGAAGAATAGGATTGTTTCTCTAGAAAAGCCACAAAATTAAAGAGTGATAAAGTTTGTAGACAGTGAGCTGGATAAAAATTAAGGATTTTGGTTGGAATCTCTGAAAATTAGGTAGTTACAAAACAAATCAATCAATTGGAAATTGATTGTACTGAGCTGAATTAAAAGAGACACAAATTAAACACTACCATAAAATGAGTTATTTCAGTAAAACAACCCTAAATAAAATATTCCAAAACCCAGAGTCTTTTATCCTGGGATTTAAGAATGACCCTTTTAGTACTTGATTATTGTGACTGAAACGCAAGCACGAAAGTTTGTAAGTCTGTAACTGTACCTTACAGTTATTCACTAAAAAAAAAAAAAAGATTATTTTAAGCAAAAGACAATATCAGCTTAGCAATTATTAATTTAAAATACAATTCTGTATCTTTGATGTCTTTTAAACTATTTATATCTCCATTAATGTTTGAGTCACAGTATTAGTTAGTATATTTACAAATTTATTTATAAAATTACAAAATTATCCATGGGCATGTTTACAGGAAAAGTTGATGGAGAAGTAATTTTATTGTCATAGAAATACTTCAATTACCTCTTAAATCATAGTGTTCAAAAAATAAGGCAAATAAACAAAAGATTGCCAGTAGTTCAATTTAATTAACCCTAATTAAATTGCACCATGTCACTAAATGTAATTACACTGCATTTTTCATGGAGTTACATTTCATAACATATTAAATGTTATTATTGGTTGTGGGAACTTGATCCTCAGCCAGCAAGCTGATATTTATTTTTTTATGAGTTAAATTAAACAACTCTAAATCTTTTTCCAACATAATTTATTTGGATAGGTTTGAAAAAGAATTTTATAGTGATATAATATCTCCAAAGGCAGAAACATCATATGAAGAAATCTTTATATTATGAGAGACAATAAAATTTGTTTCTGAAATAATTGCATCATCTAAACTCTTGAGAATCCTGTAGCTTTCCCAAATCTAATTTCACCTTACAGATATTAGGCTTTTTACAGTTTTTCACCATCACTTTTCCCCTTAGACTAGATATATGTATACCGTAGGCCAAGAGAGTTTGAACAATTCTTAAACTTTTAAAACTGCCTATATTAAATTGCTCTGTATTTTTAGACCAAGCAATATTTCATTTTTATGCTTTTATTGTATATTTATCAATTCCCTCTGAACTTTGCAACAAACTTAACTGTAACTTGTTTACGATCTTGGTGACAAAAAAGAAATCTCATATTTCAGAAAAATGGATGAAATTGCTTGGACCCAAAATGTGGTACTAAGTGTGGCCAGTCATGATACTCAGTGTGCTCATATCTGAGCTAAGGCATTACATATCCTAGCGAAAAGGCTAATATTTTTTTGTAGAAGTAATCTTCAGATTCAATGATGATAATTATATCAACACAACTTAATATAGAGTGAGAGTATCCAAGATGGCACTCAGGAGACCTGTCCTCTCTTGGCCACTCTCAGTGACGCTCACAGAATGTGGTCTTCTGGGATCCTATCATGTTGGGGATTCGGCTACAGCGGCAATATTCAGAGATCTTCAATGTTGATCCATTCAAATATGACACGTTGTCAAGTGAAATATCAATATCAACTTTTAATAAAACTGAAAACTAAGCTCAATGTTTACATAACGCTTATGAAATAAATGTATAAATTCAATGTGGCTCTAGATTCACCAGTGTGTTATTTATATATTATGCTGTCTCAAAAACTGAGCAGCATCTCACAATCTAATGACTCCAGGTCTTAGTTGCAAATATAAATATTCAAACAAATTTAGATTCTATTTATAAATTCAGCATCAATATGCTAATTGAGTATGTCACGATTACAGAGTGAGTGTAGGAAAGGGAGTGATTAACTCGGTTAGAGGATGGGCTCAAGAAAGCCTTTCAACGTCATTCTTAGAGAAAAATTTAATTTGGGTGTATAGGAAAGGTGTCATGTTCAGATAGAAAATTGGTGTGTTTTTTGGGGGGAAGGGTCAGGAGACACTTGGGCTAATTGTTGGAAATGAGTAAATAATAGGTATGAATCGATCAGAGCACAACAGGCTGCCAAGAAGGCAGCCTTCAACAAGATGATTGATGCTTTAGAGCAGAGCTGCTGAAATATATTTTCTAGACCATAACTACACTATGTCCTGTTATAGTGTTGGTGCATAAACTAAGAACTATTTTATGTTTTTAAGATTTTTTTTCTTTTTGGGTCACACCCAGCGATGCACAGGGGTTATTCCTGGCTCATGCACTCAGGAATTACTCCTGGCGGTGCTCAGGGGGACCACATGGGATGCTGGGAACCGAACCTGGGTCGGCCACATGCAAGGCAAATTCCCTACCTGCTGTGCTATTGCTCCAGCCCCCAAGATTGTTTTTAAATCAAAGAACAGAAATATCTCTGATTCACAATATAAAAAATCCTTCACTCACCATTTTTTTACAAAAAAAATGAACTTATAATTTCTACTTTATTACAAGAGAAAAGGAAATAAAGTAGTCTAAATATAATGGAAAACAAGAATTAAAATAGCAATGTCTGGAAGAGGGCCCAAGTGATATTTTGGATAAAATTAGTCTGTCGTTACTGTATTCTATGAAGACAGGAGATAAATTAATATTTTTCACATGTTAGCACAATTAGGCCAAAATGATTCGAAAGTGAAAAGTATATATTTTTTAATCAGAGATTTATTTACTTTTTATTTTACCAATAATTCTTAAGGTGTTAGTTCATTTTATTCTTACCTGAGCTTCATACATATACATTTGATTACCCATTTCAACTTCTCACAAAGATATCCACCACACTATACGTTTACAATCACAATTATACTATCTAGCTACTCACAAAACTATTTCCCTCTAATGTTTATATTTTCAATACACCAAATATTTTCATAGGCAAATAGGGGCTATACTACCTTGGCTATTACATTTTCTTAAATGGTATTTCTGCTCCTACTTGTGCATTTTTTTTTACTGGGTAGTGTAAGAAAATACTCAGACAAGGACACCAGTGAAATTGATGATGATAATGATGATGATGATGATGATGATGATGATGATGATGATGATGATGATGATGATGATAATTGAATACCCCTTGTCATTTATCAAGAGTCAATTATCCTTTCTGACTTGGTAGGTCACAGAAGATAATGTAATTGAAAATTCACTTTTGGTCTAAGGAAGCAACCTTTTCTACAAGCACAGCACAATAATGTGTTAAACAAATGAAGTTCACAAAACCAGAAACTACTAAAGACTTGAAACTTTGTCTTCTTCATTTTTCTCATTTATCTGTAGTTTCTGATAGACCTTAACTTCATTATAAGAACAAGACAACAGACTTGAATTATATCCTGAACCCATAACTGAAAAGCTATAAAATGCCATTGCTTGGACCACCACTTTAGAAATTCAGGGTTGTAGTTCATGTGGTCTGAGTTCCCCAAACAACAGTTCCCTCTTGGTTGAATGAGTGTAATAGTGTGTCCTCACTCATGTGATCTGACTGAGAAATAAAGCCCATTTGTGACGAGCACTTTCTGTGACAAAGTTTTTTGTTATATTGCAGTATACATAAGTAAGCAAATATATATGCATGTATATGTATATATAGTATACATAAGTAAGCAAAACATTATTTTTCAAGTGTATTTAAACTGTTATTTGAAGATTTCCCAAGCTGAAAAATAACATTTTGAAAAAAACAATGTCTAATAGTATGTTCAGTGATACAAACTGAGTTCTTTTCCACTAAAAATTGGGGGAAACAGACTGGAATGTCTCTTCACACCACTTTTAATCACATATCACTGGAGAACCCAATCAGTGTGATAAAGCAAGAGAAGGAAGTAATGGATATAATGATTAAAAATAAAGCAGTTGATTTATTAGTTTCCTCAACTGGAAGATTTACTATTATTGAGGCCACAATTCTCCTCTAGTTATACTATAAATTCAACAATTCCTAGCATGCTTTTGCAAAGCGATTGGAAAACTAACTTTGAAATCTATAATCAAAGATAAGGAATCCATAAAAAGAAAAAAATAATTTTGAAAAATAATAGAAATCTAAATAACTGATGTTACCTCAATTTAAGATTCACATTAAAGCTACATTGTGATTTAGAACAAAAATAGATCAGTGGAACATAGTTCAGAAAATACCCAAATCTCTGTGACTAATTGATATGATTAGTGTATTAAGTTGCTCAACTGGAAAATAATCATGATTTAATAAGTGTGCATGCATGTATAATTCATCTTCATACATTACATATCATTAAAAATAAATAAACAAAATCAACCACAAACCTAAAGTCATTAAACTTCTAGAAATAATCATAGCAAAAACTGTGACTCTGAGTTTGGAAAATATTATCAAACAAGGTGCATAAAATCATGGTATGCAAAGAAGCAATTAAAAGTTTTAACCATGACTGAAATACTTTTATCTGTAGAAAATGAAAAGATGACAACGTATTATTGTAAAATGTACTTCAAATAGAGAATTTCCATATAGAATATATAATATCTCAAAACTCATCAATAAGGAGAACACCACCAAGGTCATATAAATGTATATGCATTTATATTCTCATGTTAACATTATTATCTCTTTACAGGTTCTATATTTAATAAATTTACACTTTTAGCTGAGGCTAATGTTTTAATATACCAATGATGAACAGATGTGATTTACTCCATCATAGTGATGAATTGATTTCAAAGGAAAAGAAGAAAAGTGTTTTAACTTCAATAACAAGATTGCGGTGGAAGTTACTTGGTTGTATGCCATTATCAGGCTCAAACTGCATAGATTTATAGAAAAGTTTGATAATTTAATATGGTCTATGTGTGACATAATTCTACATAAAATAAATTTATCAAGAAGAAAGGAAAGTACGAATGGAAAGAAGGAAATAAATTTTTTGGTTGATGATTTTTAATTTAACAGTAAAGAATTAAATGCTAGTTTAAAAATGTATTAACTCCCAAGAATAGTAGAAATAAGTACCAGGAGCCTGGCTCCATGGCTTGGAGGCTGGTCTCTGATTCTGGGCAACTCAGAGAAGGGAACACCAAGTAAAATGTGGTCGGAGGTCATGTGGGGGAAGGGTGATGCGGCCCGAATATAGACGAGAGACTGAACACAATGGCCACTCAACACCTTTATTGCAAACCACAACACCTAATCAGAGAGAGAGATAAAAAGGGAATACCCTGCCATAGTGGCAGAGTGGGGTGGGGGGAGATGGGACTGGGGAGGGTGGGAGAGATGCTGGGTTTACTGGTGGTGGAGAATGGGCACTGGTGAAGGGATGGGTTCTCGAACTTTGTATGGGGGAAACATGAGCACAAAAATGTATAAATCGGTAACTGTACCATCACGTTGACTCACTAATTAAAAATAAACTATTAAAAAATTTTAAAAATAGCTGTCATATATACATATATGTATATATATTAAAAATGTATTAACTTATAATAGAGGGTTAATTAAGAGATAAGAAAGTTAACATAAGCCCATATGTATCTACTCTAGTGAACAATGTATGATTTCCTAGACAATCCCATGTATATGTACTCTAGTGAACAATGTATGATTTCCTAGACATCAGGACAGAAAAGCAAGTTGAGGAGAGTCTTTTTGAAAACAAAGGGGAATTATCAAACATCCAGAAGACAAGGAGATAGGTGTGAGAGTAAGTCAGTCTTGCCAATGATGTCTTGATCTCAGACTTTTAGCCTCCCAAATTATAAGACAAAAAATTTCTGTTGTCTTAAGTCTCCCATTTTATGGTATGCTTTAATTTTGCTTGAGTTTGATATTTTAATTTCTATATGTATATTTTTCATCGATTTGCTTGAGAGGGCACCAGTAACGTCTCCATTGTGAGACTTGTTACTGGTTTTGGCATATCAAATATACCATGGGTAGCTTGCCAGGCTCTGCCGTTTGGGCGAGATACTCTCGGTAGCTTATTGTGTTTTCCAAGAGGGATGGAGGAATCGAACCTGGGTTGGCCATGTGCAAGGCAAATGCCCTACCTGATATATACATATAAATACACATATATTTATATGTATGTATATATGTTCACAGCAGATCCTGACAAACTACCTGTGGCGTATTTGATATGCCAAAACAGTAACAAGTCTCACAATGGAGACATTACTGGTGTCTACTCGAGCAAATCAATGAACTGGATGACAGTGCTATAGTGCTATATATGTGAATGTGTGCATACATATACATATATATATATGACTATACTCTATTTTATTTTACCACTCAGTACTCTTTGTAGTTAGAACTAGGATTAAGCGACTTAAAAATGCTTAATATTGGGACTGGAGCAATAGAACAGCAAGTAGCTGCTTGCTTTGAATAGAGCAAACCCAGGTTCAATCCCAGGCATTCCATATCGTTTCTTGGACCCACCAGGAATGATTCCTGAATGCAGAGCGAGGAGTAACCATTGAGGACAACCAGGTGTGGCCCAAATAATAAAAAGCACTCAATACTTAATGGTTAAAGTTTGATAATGCATTTAAAAAATTCATTTTACTGATTATCATACATTTAAGAAACTACAAATTAAACTAAAATTTCTATCTCAGAGCTTGGTGAGAATGACTAGTATGTTTTACAAACAGTTCTCTTTCTCTCACATTCCTTGCATTCACTGTACACTGTTCTTTGAAGCCAAGGAAGAAGTAAGATAAGTATTCCAGAGCTAGCATATAACCAGGGGATCCTAGAGACACTCTTCAGTATAAATTCATGAATACAATGCAAATTTATCAAGTAAAGTTCTTCTCTCAAATTCTCTGTTTATTCTCTCTATCACAGTTTTTATAACTATTATTCTACATGACTGAGGTACCCCCTTGATTTTAAGTCTTGGCAGGGCTTTATTTTTTATTATATTATGGGCATAATTTTTGTGACATTATTTCTTCTCAGCTTAATATACATAGCTCCCACTCATAGTACTGGGGATCCCTAGATTATCTTTTGCCCCCAGAGACTCAGAGGAGACCTCTTCCAAGGATACCCCGTATCCTGATGAGGAGTAGCAGCTGCACTGCTCAATTTATAAATCTTCTTCCTATAATGCTGTCTATCTTGTTCTCTGAGTAACAGGGAGATTTTTTTTTTCTTTTTGGGTCACATGCAGCGAAGCACAGGGATTTATTCCTGGCTCTGCACTCAGGAATTACCCCTGGCGGTGTTCAGGGGACCACATGGGATGCTGGGAATCCAACCCAATTTGGCTGCTTGCAAGGCAAACACACTACCCACTGTGCTATCACTCCAGTCCCAAGGGAGATATTTTTCTGTCTTGCCCTCATTCTAGGATTTCACAATACTATCCTCTTCATTAGTAATTCTTAGTTACTCTCTCTCTGTGCGGCAGAGCTATTCAGAAACTGCATATAACATCATTGGGAATTTTAGATAATTTCACTACCCCATATATCTCACTATTCTCTGGAACCATGTCCCACTTTCTTAGAACCCTGGATGGGTTCTACTTTTAAACTTCAGAAACCGACTTTCACTATCTTCTCTACCTAGGTCCTGCTCTGTGTATCTCATGCCTCAAAACTTTAGTCATATTTTTCTCACTAATTCATTTTATAACAAGCTGTGTATTGGTTGCCTATAAAATTCCTCTAGTAGACCCATTATGACAGGATTGATTAACCAGTAACTGACCATGTTCGGTTTTCTCTTTAAGCCATTGCTCTCCCTTAAAACCGTTTCTCACTTGCTTCTTTGCTTGCTTATTCAGCTCTGAAGAGGAGCAATGTACATGTTCTCTCTCAAACACGTACGTCAAACACGTACGTCTCTCTTGCTCTTTCCTCCATCTTTCTAAATAAATTTCAATATAACTATCTTGCTTCACACACATAGAAACAAATTGAATATGTTGAAGGCAAATAACTTACAAATATTTTCATAGGCTAATAACGTAAATTTTAGGCATAATTGAGAGCTCATGATCAATATTAACTACACAAAAACAGTATAAAATTTTATCTAAGAAATATGAAAGGAGATTTTTCTTTGGGGCTATGAAAGTGATTTTAGACCAAATTCTGTGTATGTACATTTGTGGGTGTTATGTGTATATATTATACTGTGTGTGTTTGTGTGTTAGGAAGTGAACAATAAGTAATATGGATACAGATATCATGAAGTGATTCAAACTGATAAAAAATAAGATTCCTGTCACCAGGAACAAAGACCAAAATGCTCTCAAAGTATGGGGGAAAAAATTCTTACCTAAAAAAACCTGTAAAAGAAAGCAAATTCTCTGATCTCAAAGAACTAGGAAGTTGGATTTAATTTAGTCATCTCAGTTACCCTCACCCACACATTCTGAGAGAAATAATTGCTATTGTAATAGAATAAGAGTATATTATAATATCTTTAAAATAGATGGATCCTTAATTAAGACCATTTAAAAGGATTTCAAGGATGTTCTTTCACATAGACTAATAAAATTTCCATTGTTAGTGTCATATTTTTGTGTTGAAGAAAGGAATACAGGAGGATTTCTATTTAGGTACTATCTTAAAATATAATGAAATCTTTATCTAAACTGTAGCTGAGCTAAATAATTTCCTTTGAACTTTAAGTTATGTCTTCTACATCTTTTCGCTCAAACTTTAAAAAGTTTAAAAAGATGATTATTTGATCACATTCATGTCACTCTATGTTTTCCTTTCTGTGTACAAACTTCATAGCTGAATGTTCTTTCCTATGAATAAAATTTAATGTGGATCAAGTAAGTCCTTTTTAACTATTCATTTCTGTCTGATCTGAAATTTCCCTCAGATAATAAGAAAAATATAGAAGGTTAATATTTAAAATACCCATGTGCAAAAATTCTATTAGTCACTGAAGAATAAATTGCTTGTGCTTATCTGTCACTATGTTATTTGTGTAACTAAATCTTCATTAGTTTGTATCACTATATATGATATTCCCTCAACTCACCACATATTTTAAGGCTACTTTTTCACATAATACATTATAAACAAGTTTAAAACTTTAGTTCTTCTACTTCGAAGGAAGGTGCATTCAAATTACCCAGGGGTATAAAATCCTGAATCCACATAATTACTTTAAAATTATTTCTGTCAAACATGTGTTAAAAGTGAGATTATCATTTATATATTTTAAAGCATTATTATGAAATACAAAAGTTACCCAGAGTATTATTAAAACTTTTTCTATGTTCTCAAAATTTCTTCAGAATATAGACTGTAATTTATTTAATATTGACAAATACAATGTTTAAAATTTTGTATTGAAAATACAAATAAATTTAATTTCTGTTTTTATTAATAATCTTCCTTGGCCATTTTATACAATATGATATGTAGAACTAGAGAGGAGATAGGTCTCAAGAGAAATAATTAATACGATTGAGCATTTCATTTTTTACTTAAGTGTTAGGGGAACACACTGAATGTTGCTCAGGGTTTACTCCTCTCTCTGCTCAGAGATCACCCCTGGCCGTGTTCACGGGACTATATGTGGCTTTGGGATTTGAACCAGCGTCAACCACAAGCAAGATAAAGGACCTTAATGAATGTTCTGCCTTTCCAGCCCCAAATGGTCATTTTACCAAAATGAGGCAAGGCCAGACAAGTAGACAATGGAAATGACTCTGAGTAGAAATAACAATTGTGTAAGTGGGTGAACGGCATAAGTCAGGTAGTGTTTCCTTCACACTCTACTTGAATGCAGACAAATGGCAAAGGGCAACCACTCTTTGAACCTTCCCTTAGACCCAGGCTGGTACTAAAGAACGCAGTAGCCTCATGCAGAAGGTTTGAAAACAAAGGAAAATTGAAGGAACATTAAAAACATATGATACAAAAATGTTGGTGGGGCAAAACAGTTCTGTGGTCTTGAGAGGCGAGTCACAGAGCTCCAGCAGTGCACTACAGAACACCAGTGAGCCTATGATCACCGGGTGCCATAGACTCTGTAGGGCAAAATCATAAAAGGACAAGACCAGAATCAAGGTGAGAAACTGTCTGAGTTAATCATGTGAACCAAGACCATGCATGGAAAGTCACAGTTCCAGAAGGCCAAATCTGAACGTTGGACATGGGAGTCTCCCAGTGGACAGTTCCACAACAACTGACCACCTCATATTCAATCGAAGGTTATGATTGGCCGATGTTGCTATTGTCTCAAAATTTCAAACAGAATAAGACCACCATCTCCTCCGTGCAAAATTCTACTTCATGGAGCAAGGAGAAAGGGCTGCAAAATTTAAGAAGAGATCTTCCATAACGACCACCAATTGGGAGCTCTTTAGCACTACTTCAGCAATATGAGAAGATGCTATTGTTGACAAGCTAACATCCAAGCTCACAAAGCTGTACAAAGAATCAATAGGGAGAGAAGAGCAGCAATGTTGACCAATGCAGCAGAAGCCAGAAAAAGTATTCGCAACACATGCCTGTCCTTCACAAACTATAAGACCAAGATGACTGCCCTCCGATGTCTGATGGATTTATCACATCTTCCAGAAGGGCAATGGAAAACGTTATCCATGACTTCTACTTAAATCTCTTTGATAGCTATGTCAACCTGCCCATATACTAAATTCCACAGAATGGATAAATTGTTCCCAGCATTCTCCCTTTCAAAATCTGAAAAGCCATTCCCTTGGTAAAGATGTGTATTCAGCATCCAGTCCAGACAAGATCAGACCCGAACACCGGAAGAATCTGCCACCAGTACTCGTCAATACATTGGCTCAGCTCTTCACACGCTACCTGTCTGAATGCAAAGTTCCGTCCCAATGGGAAACCAGCAGGACCATTCTGTTGTACAAGAAAGGAGACATCCATGACATTGGCAACTATCTCCCAATCAGCCTCTTGTTCATCATCTATAAGTTATTAACTTGAGTCATCTAAATAGAATTGACAGAACACTAGACGAAGGACAACCATGCAAGCAAGCCAGGTTCGCAAATGGATTCATCATGACCGACCATATCCACACGGTGACCAAGCTCATTGATCATTGACCAATCAGACATTAGCCAAGCAACACATATGCTGGCCGACTTCGACCGCGAGTGTGAAAAGGTAGGACTGCAGCTGAATCTCAACAGAATAATGTTTATGAAAAACGAACTAGTCCATGATGTTCCATTTACTCTCAATGAAAAGAATATCTACAAATACAACAGCTATGTGTACCTGGGTTGAGAATTCAACATGAGGAATGACTTGGCTCCAGAACTGTGCAGGAAGAAGAGAGCAGCATGGAGTGCCTTCAAGAACGTTGAAGAAGTTGTTAAGAGAACAAAGAACCTCTGGCTCCGGGCACATATTTTCCACTCCACCATTCTCCCTGCACCAACATATGCCTCAGAGACCTGGGCCCTACGAAAGCAAGATGAAAACACTGTTTGGGTATCCCAAAGAGTAATCAAAAGAGCTATGCTTCGAGTATCATGTTCCACCCAAGTAAGAGAAAGAATCGGGAAGTTCTGACATCTGTCAACAATCGAAAATCAGGGACACTGTCTCGTTTGCCAAGGTGTCAAAAATCAGATGGGCCGGATACATAATGAGACAGAGATGACTGCTGGACTAGAGCTATTAACGACTGGATTCCAGGGGAC
This sequence comes from Sorex araneus, assembly GCF_027595985.1. Lineage (NCBI taxonomy): Eukaryota > Metazoa > Chordata > Mammalia > Eulipotyphla > Soricidae > Sorex > Sorex araneus. Next base: position 28,776,407 of record NC_073311.1, read on the forward strand.
GTCAAAAGACCACGTGGCCTCCCACCTACAAAGTGGTCAGATTTCTTCACCAGGGCCCTGAATGAATGGTTTGAGGCACTTTATGTTCTTGGAGCGAGCAGACAACATAGGGCTACACTAGCACGAGACAGGGACTAATGGAGACGTTACTGGTGCCTGCTTGAGCAAATTGATGCATAAGGGTGTGGCAGTGATATAGTGATATGATTCTAGCTATATTTGGAATATGTAAGATTCACACAATAGTAATGACACAACAATTCACACAATAGTAATAGTAATGTTTGCCAAACAGTTCTAGTAGAGTATTTTACCAAAAGCAATCTCTAGCAATAAAAACCTTACACAATAAAATGTACTGAGTTTATTTAAGTTGAGGAGAATGTTCAGAACTGAGGCTTAACACAATTTCTTGGGAAAAAAATCAGAACATAAAAGTTTTGCAAATTTATATAAGTCATCATAGGAAAATTTCAGTCAGACTAAAGATGCTAGCCAAGTCCAAGTAGTCCAGGTTTTTGATTACATAGCACTGTCCTAGCAATGTCCTCTCATTGTTCATTGATTTGCTTGAGCGGGAACCAGTAATGTCTCCATTGTGAGACTTGTTGTTACTGTGTTTGGCTTATCGAATACGCCACAGGTAGTTTGCCAGGCCCTGCCGTACAGACAGAATGCTCTCGGTAGTTCGCTGGGCTCTCTGAGAGGGACAGAGGAATCAAATCGGGTCCACTGCATGTAAGGCAAATGCCCTAACCGCTGTGCTATGGCTCTAATCCCTTGATTACATAAGAAGAATGCAAGATAGAGTCATACAGATAAAATACAGAGTCTGACAAATAAAATAAAAAAACATTCTTCCTGCTTGATTACATAGCAGAAAGAATCCAGGATATATTTAGACAAATAAAATACAGAAAGCAGTTTTTTAAAGCAAAGTATATGGTCAAGAACCACAGTGCCAGAATAACGTAAGGCGAGAAGTATTGCTTCTAAGTCAAATATTATAAGCAAGGATTTATAATTCAAGGATCAGAGTATAGGCATAGTGTAAAATCATGTTGTTAGTAAGACAAACAGTTCGCCAAAAGTTAGAGTGAGGCAGTGAGGCAGAGTTTTGACATATTCCAGAGAAGCCCTGGTTTTATGCAACTTCTAGGAAGATAGGTATGGATTGGAATATATTAGGGGTAGAGTATGTATGAGGTTTCAGTGAGATGGTAGGTTTGCGATAAGTGATTTCTCTGTCAAAGTGTTGCTGGTGGGAAATCTGGCTCTTAAAAAAAATGGAGTTCCCCAGAAGCTTTGACAAGTGGGGAGGAGAGAGGCAGCAGCCTCAAGAAGTGAATACACTGCTTCTCTCTTTAAACCTCCTCGGTCCTCCAGGACTGACGAACGTCTGTGATTAACGGAGTATTGCACGTCTGTGATGAGCATCTCCCCAGTCCTACACAGAAGATGTCAAATACACCAGGGTCCCATAGCCCTTCCCAAGATGGTAAGTGATCCCTGCCACTCAATTTCTTGGGGAGTCATGGAACCCATGCTGGACAAAGTCATTACTCTTTACAAGACAGAAAAATTAGTTTTAAATATTACTGAAGCTGTTTAGATCTGTAGCTTTTCTCTATACAAAAGAAGGTCAGGAATAGAGCTATAGTAGATTATGACAAAATTATTCAGGAAATTAAAGGAAGAAAGGGGAAAGTAGAAAATGATTGATCATGGGTTTGTCCAAAGTGGAAAAAACTCAAACACAGATTTAAAAAAATCAGAGATGTGGTAGTCATTCCCCCAGATGGTAAACAAGAGTCTGTTGTTGTTTAATAATGGAAAATTTGTGTCTTTGAAAATAGTCCTTCAGATTTAATCTTATACATATTCTATCCCATTATCTGATTTAAATATACCTTTTTTAAATATATAAATATGCTTTTGTTACAAATGAGATAACTAGATTCTTTGCTACCTCAGCTCAATCCGTACTGTGTATTCCTTTGAAAACTCACTTTTGCGATCTCAAACATTTACGCAAAATAGCCATTAGCTTAGGCTGACAGTATAAAAGCTATCAGTGAATAAGGGAAGTTTAGCACAATCGGAGCCCCTTCTTCCCACAAAAAGGAAGAGGAATAAATAACTACAAGGTTCCAACTCTGCACTTCCGTGACAATATGAAGAAACAGCGAAAATCCCCTCCACGAAGAGAGGGAGAAGAAAAGATACTAGAAACCTCAAAAGAGTCTCCCAACATCTACGACCTCTCAGATAAACAATTCAGAGAGGAAATATGGAGGAGAGTCGACCTACTCCAAGCAACTATGGAACAGACATCCAATAAATTAAGGGAGGAGATGAATGAAGCGCTGGAACGGTCTACCAAGAAAATACAGGAAGAAATGAGAGCAGAAATGAGAGCAGAAATTTCAAACCTTCGAACGGAAGTCTCACAAATAAAGCAATCGGTAGATGAAATAAAAATCTCACTAGATGCCCTCAACAGCAGAATGACTACAGCCGAAGACAGAATCAGCGAGCTTGAGGATGAGCTGCAGAAAGCTTACAGACAGCAACAAATAATGGCCAAAGACCTCAAAATGGCTATAGAGCGAATCAGAGCCCTGGGGGATGACTTCAAGAGGAACAACATAAGAATCATTGGAGAGTCGGGCCCGTGCTCGGCTCCGGCCGGCCGGGTTTTCGGCCCGGGCGCCCATGCCCCTGCAGAGCCGGTGGATGTGGAACAAGCGGGAACCAGAGACAGCTTTAGGAATTGGGGTTCCAGCAAGTGCCTGCACCCATGTATGGAGACTGTGAATTAAGCCTTTGCCCCACGCCGGCTAACGGAGGAAAGAACCTTCCTTCTTGGTCTCTCTCCCCTCCGGGAGAAGGCGTGGAGTCCGACATTTTGTGGGTCCGTTGAGAAGGTACGAACTTGGTGGCGCGGAAAAAAAAAAAAAAAAAATGTGTGCTTTGAACTTGAAACAGCCGCAGGATACAAAGCCAGCCCCAGTCGGGCCCGTGCTCGGCTCCGGCCGGCCGGGTTTTCGGCCCGGGCGCCCATGCCCCTGCAGAGCCGGTGGATGTGGAACAAGCGGGAACCAGAGACAGCTTTAGGAATTGGGGTTCCAGCAAGTGCCTGCACCCATGTATGGAGACTGTGAATTAAGCCTTTGCCCCACGCCGGCTAACGGAGGAAAGAACCTTCCTTCTTGGTCTCTCTCCCCTCCGGGAGAAGGCGTGGAGTCCGACATTTTGTGGGTCCGTTGAGAAGGTACGAACTTGGTGGCGCAGAAAAAAAAAAAAAAAATGTGTGCTTTGAACTTGAAACAGCCGCAGGATACAAAGCCAGCCCCAGTCGGGCCCGTGCTCGGCTCCGGCCGGCCGGGTTTTCGGCCCGGGCGCCCATGCCCCTGCAGAGCCGGTGGATGTGGAACAAGCGGGAACCAGAGACAGCTTTAGGAATTGGGGTTCCAGCAAGTGCCTGCACCCATGTATGGAGTCTGTGAATTAAGCCTTTGCCCCACGCCGGCTAACGGAGGAAAGAACCTTCCTTCTTGGTCTCTCTCCCCTCCGGGAGAAGGCGTGGAGTCCGACATTTTGTGGGTCCGTTGAGAAGGTACGAACTTGGTGGCGCAGAAAAAAAAAAAAAAAAAATGTGTGCTTTGAACTTGAAACAGCCGCAGGATACAAAGCCAGCCCCAGTCGGGCCCGTGCTCGGCTCCGGCCGGCCGGGTTTTCGGCCCGGGCGCCCATGCCCCTGCAGAGCCGGTGGATGTGGAACAAGCGGGAACCAGAGACAGCTTTAGGAATTGGGGTTCCAGCAAGTGCCTGCACCCATGTATGGAGACTGTGAATTAAGCCTTTGCCCCACGCCGGCTAACGGAGGAAAGAACCTTCCTTCTTGGTCTCTCTCCCCTCCGGGAGAAGGCGTGGAGTCCGACATTTTGTGGGTCCGTTGAGAAGGTACGAACTTGGTGGCGCAGAAAAAAAAAAAAAAAAAATGTGTGCTTTGAACTTGAAACAGCCGCAGGATACAAAGCCAGCCCCAGTCGGGCCCGTGCTCGGCTCCGGCCGGCCGGGTTTTCGGCCCGGGCGCCCATGCCCCTGCAGAGCCGGTGGATGTGGAACAAGCGGGAACCAGAGACAGCTTTAGGAATTGGGGTTCCAGCAAGTGCCTGCACCCATGTATGGAGACTGTGAATTAAGCCTTTGCCCCACGCCGGCTAACGGAGGAAAGAACCTTCCTTCTTGGTCTCTCTCCCCTCCGGGAGAAGGCGTGGAGTCCGACATTTTGTGGGTCCGTTGAGAAGGTACGAACTTGGTGGCGCAGAAAAAAAAAAAAAAAAAAATGTGTGCTTTGAACTTGAAACAGCCGCAGGATACAAAGCCAGCCCCAGTCGGGCCCGTGCTCGGCTCCGGCCGGCCGGGTTTTCGGCCCGGGCGCCCATGCCCCTGCAGAGCCGGTGGATGTGGAACAAGCGGGAACCAGAGACAGCTTTAGGAATTGGGGTTCCAGCAAGTGCCTGCACCCATGTATGGAGACTGTGAATTAAGCCTTTGCCCCACGCCGGCTAACGGAGGAAAGAACCTTCCTTCTTGGTCTCTCTCCCCTCCGGGAGAAGGCGTGGAGTCCGACATTTTGTGGGTCCGTTGAGAAGGTACGAACTTGGTGGCGCAGAAAAAAAAAAAAAAAAATGTGTGCTTTGAACTTGAAACAGCCGCAGGATACAAAGCCAGCCCCAGTCGGGCCCGTGCTCGGCTCCGGCCGGCCGGGTTTTCGGCCCGGGCGCCCATGCCCCTGCAGAGCCGGTGGATGTGGAACAAGCGGGAACCAGAGACAGCTTTAGGAATTGGGGTTCCAGCAAGTGCCTGCACCCATGTATGGAGACTGTGAATTAAGCCTTTGCCCCACGCCGGCTAACGGAGGAAAGAACCTTCCTTCTTGGTCTCTCTCCCCTCCGGGAGAAGGCGTGGAGTCCGACATTTTGTGGGTCCGTTGAGAAGGTACGAACTTGGTGGCGCAGAAAAAAAAAAAAAAAAATGTGTGCTTTGAACTTGAAACAGCCGCAGGATACAAAGCCAGCCCCAGTCGGGCCCGTGCTCGGCTCCGGCCGGCCGGGTTTTCGGCCCGGGCGCCCATGCCCCTGCAGAGCCGGTGGATGTGGAACAAGCGGGAACCAGAGACAGCTTTAGGAATTGGGGTTCCAGCAAGTGCCTGCACCCATGTATGGAGACTGTGAATTAAGCCTTTGCCCCACGCCGGCTAACGGAGGAAAGAACCTTCCTTCTTGGTCTCTCTCCCCTCCGGGAGAAGGCGTGGAGTCCGACATTTTGTGGGTCCGTTGAGAAGGTACGAACTTGGTGGCGCAGAAAAAAAAAAAAAAAAATGTGTGCTTTGAACTTGAAACAGCCGCAGGATACAAAGCCAGCCCCAGTCGGGCCCGTGCTCGGCTCCGGCCGGCCGGGTTTTCGGCCCGGGCGCCCATGCCCCTGCAGAGCCGGTGGATGTGGAACAAGCGGGAACCAGAGACAGCTTTAGGAATTGGGGTTCCAGCAAGTGCCTGCACCCATGTATGGAGACTGTGAATTAAGCCTTTGCCCCACGCCGGCTAACGGAGGAAAGAACCTTCCTTCTTGGTCTCTCTCCCCTCCGGGAGAAGGCGTGGAGTCCGACATTTTGTGGGTCCGTTGAGAAGGTACGAACTTGGTGGCGCAGAAAAAAAAAAAAAAAAATGTGTGCTTTGAACTTGAAACAGCCGCAGGATACAAAGCCAGCCCCAGTCGGGCCCGTGCTCGGCTCCGGCCGGCCGGGTTTTCGGCCCGGGCGCCCATGCCCCTGCAGAGCCGGTGGATGTGGAACAAGCGGGAACCAGAGACAGCTTTAGGAATTGGGGTTCCAGCAAGTGCCTGCACCCATGTATGGAGACTGTGAATTAAGCCTTTGCCCCACGCCGGCTAACGGAGGAAAGAACCTTCCTTCTTGGTCTCTCTCCCCTCCGGGAGAAGGCGTGGAGTCCGACATTTTGTGGGTCCGTTGAGAAGGTACGAACTTGGTGGCGCAGAAAAAAAAAAAAAAAAAATGTGTGCTTTGAACTTGAAACAGCCGCAGGATACAAAGCCAGCCCCAGTCGGGCCCGTGCTCGGCTCCGGCCGGCCGGGTTTTCGGCCCGGGCGCCCATGCCCCTGCAGAGCCGGTGGATGTGGAACAAGCGGGAACCAGAGACAGCTTTAGGAATTGGGGTTCCAGCAAGTGCCTGCACCCATGTATGGAGACTGTGAATTAAGCCTTTGCCCCACGCCGGCTAACGGAGGAAAGAACCTTCCTTCTTGGTCTCTCTCCCCTCCGGGAGAAGGCGTGGAGTCCGACATTTTGTGGGTCCGTTGAGAAGGTACGAACTTGGTGGCGCAGAAAAAAAAAAAAAAAAATGTGTGCTTTGAACTTGAAACAGCCGCAGGATACAAAGCCAGCCCCAGTCGGGCCCGTGCTCGGCTCCGGCCGGCCGGGTTTTCGGCCCGGGCGCCCATGCCCCTGCAGAGCCGGTGGATGTGGAACAAGCGGGAACCAGAGACAGCTTTAGGAATTGGGGTTCCAGCAAGTGCCTGCACCCATGTATGGAGACTGTGAATTAAGCCTTTGCCCCACGCCGGCTAACGGAGGAAAGAACCTTCCTTCTTGGTCTCTCTCCCCTCCGGGAGAAGGCGTGGAGTCCGACATTTTGTGGGTCCGTTGAGAAGGTACGAACTTGGTGGCGCAGAAAAAAAAAAAAAAAAAATGTGTGCTTTGAACTTGAAACAGCCGCAGGATACAAAGCCAGCCCCAGTCGGGCCCGTGCTCGGCTCCGGCCGGCCGGGTTTTCGGCCCGGGCGCCCATGCCCCTGCAGAGCCGGTGGATGTGGAACAAGCGGGAACCAGAGACAGCTTTAGGAATTGGGGTTCCAGCAAGTGCCTGCACCCATGTATGGAGACTGTGAATTAAGCCTTTGCCCCACGCCGGCTAACGGAGGAAAGAACCTTCCTTCTTGGTCTCTCTCCCCTCCGGGAGAAGGCGTGGAGTCCGACATTTTGTGGGTCCGTTGAGAAGGTACGAACTTGGTGGCGCAGAAAAAAAAAAAAAAAAAATGTGTGCTTTGAACTTGAAACAGCCGCAGGATACAAAGCCAGCCCCAGTCGGGCCCGTGCTCGGCTCCGGCCGGCCGGGTTTTCGGCCCGGGCGCCCATGCCCCTGCAGAGCCGGTGGATGTGGAACAAGCGGGAACCAGAGACAGCTTTAGGAATTGGGGTTCCAGCAAGTGCCTGCACCCATGTATGGAGACTGTGAATTAAGCCTTTGCCCCACGCCGGCTAACGGAGGAAAGAACCTTCCTTCTTGGTCTCTCTCCCCTCCGGGAGAAGGCGTGGAGTCCGACATTTTGTGGGTCCGTTGAGAAGGTACGAACTTGGTGGCGCAGAAAAAAAAAAAAAAAAAATGTGTGCTTTGAACTTGAAACAGCCGCAGGATACAAAGCCAGCCCCAGTCGGGCCCGTGCTCGGCTCCGGCCGGCCGGGTTTTCGGCCCGGGCGCCCATGCCCCTGCAGAGCCGGTGGATGTGGAACAAGCGGGAACCAGAGACAGCTTTAGGAATTGGGGTTCCAGCAAGTGCCTGCACCCATGTATGGAGACTGTGAATTAAGCCTTTGCCCCACGCCGGCTAACGGAGGAAAGAACCTTCCTTCTTGGTCTCTCTCCCCTCCGGGAGAAGGCGTGGAGTCCGACATTTTGTGGGTCCGTTGAGAAGGTACGAACTTGGTGGCGCAGAAAAAAAAAAAAAAAAATGTGTGCTTTGAACTTGAAACAGCCGCAGGATACAAAGCCAGCCCCAGTCGGGCCCGTGCTCGGCTCCGGCCGGCCGGGTTTTCGGCCCGGGCGCCCATGCCCCTGCAGAGCCGGTGGATGTGGAACAAGCGGGAACCAGAGACAGCTTTAGGAATTGGGGTTCCAGCAAGTGCCTGCACCCATGTATGGAGACTGTGAATTAAGCCTTTGCCCCACGCCGGCTAACGGAGGAAAGAACCTTCCTTCTTGGTCTCTCTCCCCTCCGGGAGAAGGCGTGGAGTCCGACATTTTGTGGGTCCGTTGAGAAGGTACGAACTTGGTGGCGCAGAAAAAAAAAAAAAAAAAATGTGTGCTTTGAACTTGAAACAGCCGCAGGATACAAAGCCAGCCCCAGTCGGGCCCGTGCTCGGCTCCGGCCGGCCGGGTTTTCGGCCCGGGCGCCCATGCCCCTGCAGAGCCGGTGGATGTGGAACAAGCGGGAACCAGAGACAGCTTTAGGAATTGGGGTTCCAGCAAGTGCCTGCACCCATGTATGGAGACTGTGAATTAAGCCTTTGCCCCACGCCGGCTAACGGAGGAAAGAACCTTCCTTCTTGGTCTCTCTCCCCTCCGGGAGAAGGCGTGGAGTCCGACATTTTGTGGGTCCGTTGAGAAGGTACGAACTTGGTGGCGCAGAAAAAAAAAAAAAAAAAATGTGTGCTTTGAACTTGAAACAGCCGCAGGATACAAAGCCAGCCCCAGTCGGGCCCGTGCTCGGCTCCGGCCGGCCGGGTTTTCGGCCCGGGCGCCCATGCCCCTGCAGAGCCGGTGGATGTGGAACAAGCGGGAACCAGAGACAGCTTTAGGAATTGGGGTTCCAGCAAGTGCCTGCACCCATGTATGGAGACTGTGAATTAAGCCTTTGCCCCACGCCGGCTAACGGAGGAAAGAACCTTCCTTCTTGGTCTCTCTCCCCTCCGGGAGAAGGCGTGGAGTCCGACATTTTGTGGGTCCGTTGAGAAGGTACGAACTTGGTGGCGCAGAAAAAAAAAAAAAAAAAATGTGTGCTTTGAACTTGAAACAGCCGCAGGATACAAAGCCAGCCCCAGTCGGGCCCGTGCTCGGCTCCGGCCGGCCGGGTTTTCGGCCCGGGCGCCCATGCCCCTGCAGAGCCGGTGGATGTGGAACAAGCGGGAACCAGAGACAGCTTTAGGAATTGGGGTTCCAGCAAGTGCCTGCACCCATGTATGGAGACTGTGAATTAAGCCTTTGCCCCACGCCGGCTAACGGAGGAAAGAACCTTCCTTCTTGGTCTCTCTCCCCTCCGGGAGAAGGCGTGGAGTCCGACATTTTGTGGGTCCGTTGAGAAGGTACGAACTTGGTGGCGCAGAAAAAAAAAAAAAAAAAATGTGTGCTTTGAACTTGAAACAGCCGCAGGATACAAAGCCAGCCCCAGTCGGGCCCGTGCTCGGCTCCGGCCGGCCGGGTTTTCGGCCCGGGCGCCCATGCCCCTGCAGAGCCGGTGGATGTGGAACAAGCGGGAACCAGAGACAGCTTTAGGAATTGGGGTTCCAGCAAGTGCCTGCACCCATGTATGGAGACTGTGAATTAAGCCTTTGCCCCACGCCGGCTAACGGAGGAAAGAACCTTCCTTCTTGGTCTCTCTCCCCTCCGGGAGAAGGCGTGGAGTCCGACATTTTGTGGGTCCGTTGAGAAGGTACGAACTTGGTGGCGCAGAAAAAAAAAAAAAAAAAATGTGTGCTTTGAACTTGAAACAGCCGCAGGATACAAAGCCAGCCCCAGTCGGGCCCGTGCTCGGCTCCGGCCGGCCGGGTTTTCGGCCCGGGCGCCCATGCCCCTGCAGAGCCGGTGGATGTGGAACAAGCGGGAACCAGAGACAGCTTTAGGAATTGGGGTTCCAGCAAGTGCCTGCACCCATGTATGGAGACTGTGAATTAAGCCTTTGCCCCACGCCGGCTAACGGAGGAAAGAACCTTCCTTCTTGGTCTCTCTCCCCTCCGGGAGAAGGCGTGGAGTCCGACATTTTGTGGGTCCGTTGAGAAGGTACGAACTTGGTGGCGCAGAAAAAAAAAAAAAAAAAATGTGTGCTTTGAACTTGAAACAGCCGCAGGATACAAAGCCAGCCCCAGTCGGGCCCGTGCTCGGCTCCGGCCGGCCGGGTTTTCGGCCCGGGCGCCCATGCCCCTGCAGAGCCGGTGGATGTGGAACAAGCGGGAACCAGAGACAGCTTTAGGAATTGGGGTTCCAGCAAGTGCCTGCACCCATGTATGGAGACTGTGAATTAAGCCTTTGCCCCACGCCGGCTAACGGAGGAAATATGTAATTTCTGGCAGAATTTTCCCAGGACTTTATACAGAAATCCAAAACCGCGCGGACGCTACCGCGTCCGCGCGACTTAACATTTATAATTGTCATCAGTGTGAAAGGGTTCCATTGGAACAGGTCAGACTTGGGGGGGAAACTCCAAATAATAACAGTAAGTTTTTGTTGAAATATTGAAGGTTCTTAATGTAACAGCCACCTCTGGACTATGAGCTAAGCAAAAGCCCCACGCTGGCCAACGTGGCGTGGAGTACACCATACTATGAGGCGCAGGAAGGGGGATGAGGGGGAAAAATTAAAAAAAAAAAAATGGAAAAGGAAAAAGAGAAAAAAAAGAGAGAGAGAGAGTTATGTCAACTATAGTGAGTTTTGTGTTGAATTATGGAATGTAATCAAGGTAAAGAAAAAATGAAGTGAAATTCATTAGTTATACAGTAGGGGGTAGGGCGTGGGGGCGGGGGGTAAACTGGGGTTCCTGGAGGTGGAATTTGGGCACTGGTGATGGGATGGGTGTTTGAATATTGTATAACTGACATATAAACCTGAGAACTTTGTAACTTTCCACATGGTGATTTAATAAAAATTAAAAAAAAAAAAAAAAAAAAAAAAAAAAAAAGAGTAGCCAGATGTGGCCTCCAAAATTAAGACACATGATGAGTTACTGAAACAAGAACTAATTATGATATTTTTTATTATTTTGTTAAGAAAGTGTGTGTACAACAGCTAATTAGAGAGAGAAAGCAGAAGGGAATGCCTTGCCACAGTGGCAGGGTGGGGTGGGGGGGAGATGGGATTGGGGAGGGTGGGAGGGACACTGGGTTTACGGGTGGTGGAGAATGGGCACTGGTGAAGGGATGGGTTCCCAAACTTTGTATGAGGGAAGTGTGAGCACAGAAGTGTATAAATCTGTAACTGTACCCTCACGGTGATTCTCTAATTAAAAATAAATAAATTAAAAAAAAAAAAAAAAAAAAAAAAAAAAAAAAAGAATCATTGGAGTACCAGAACCACAGGGAAGTAACCCCAATGAAAAAAACATAGTCAAAGACATCATCACTAAGAAATTCCCAGAGCTGGAGAAGGCAGGCGTCCAGATACAAGAAGTCCGAAGAGTGCCAGCAAAAAGAGACCCAAATAAAAAGACTCCAAGGCATATCATAGTCAGAATGGCGGATGCTGTAGATAGAGACACAATTCTACAAGTAGCAAGGTCAAAGAGGGAAATCACATACAAAGGAGCACCCCTCAGATTTACGGACGATCTGTCAGAAGAAACCCTCCGAGCCCGAAGACAATGGTGGGACATAGTGAAAAAACTCAACGAAATGAATGCCTCACCAAGAATACTTTATCCAGCTAAACTCTCACTCAAACTCGAAGGAACCATACACTATTTCTCGGATAAACAACAGCTCAGGAACTTCATAGACTCAAAACCAATCTTGAAAGAATGTCTAAAGGGGCTACTGTAAGACAAGGAGGAGCCCCATAAGAACAACAAATCCCACAGAAAGATGACACAAAACCACGTCACAATAATCTCTCTCAATGTCAATGGCCTAAATGCACCTATCAAAAGACACAGAGTGGCTAAATGGATCCGGAAATTAAACCCAACATTCTGTTGCCTGCAAGAAACACACCTGAACAAACAGAGTAAACATAGACTCAAAGTCAAAGGATGGAAAACAATCCTCCAAGCAAACAACCCCCTTAAAAAAGCTGGAGTGGCCATCCTGGTATCCGACAACATAGATTTCAGGATGAAAAAGATCAAAAGGGACAGCGAAGGTCATTTTCTGTTTATCAAGGGATATGTACAACAGGAAGAAATCACACTCTTAAACGTATATGCTCCTAACAAACGACGGGCTAAATATTTAAAACGACTCCTAACAGACTTCAAAGAGGACATCACTAACAGCACAATTGTAGTTGGAGACTTCAATATGGCCTTATCACCTCTAGATAGATCCACAAGAACAAAACTCAACAAGGAAACACTGACTCTGAATGAAGAAATTGAAGAGAGAGGCCTAATAGACCTATACAGGGCCTTACACCCCAAAAAGAAAGAATACACATTCTTTTCCAGTGCACATGAAACATTTTCAAAAATAGACCATGTACTGGGCCCCAGAACATACCTCAATAGAATCGGAAAAATAGAAATTGTATCAACCATCTTTTCAGACCACGATGCGCTGAAGATAGAAGCTAACCACCCACAAATACGGAAAATCAAATCAAACACCTGGAAATTAAACAATTCCATGTTGAACAATGAGTGGGTCAAGAAGGAAATCAAGGAAGAAATCAAAAGATACTTAGAAACAAATGAGAATGAAGACACGAGCTACCAAAACCTATGGGACGCAGCTAAAGCCGTGTTAAGGGGAAAATTTATAGCTCTCCAAGCATTCCTCAGGAAGGAAGAAAGGACCCACATAGATAGCTTGACTTCATGACTCAAGACCCTAGAAAAGGACCAGAAAAAGGACCCCAAACCAGACCGAAGGAAAGAAATAATAAAAATTAGAGCAGAAATTAATGACATCGAAACCAAAAAAACAATCCGAAAGATCAATGAAACAAAGAGTTGGTTCTTTGAGAAAATAAATAAGATTGATAAACCGCTAGCAAGTCTCACAAAGAAAGAAAGAGAGAAAACTCTAATAAATCGAATCAGAAATGAAAAGGGGGACATCATAACAGAAACCAGTGAGATTCAAAAGATCATTAGAGACTACTTTGAAAGTCTTTACGCCACAAAAAAGGAGAACCTAAAAGAAATGGATGGATTCCTTGATTCCTATAATCTCCCAAGACTGAAGAAAGAAGACCTGGAATACCTGAATAGACCCATCAATGTTAAAGAAATTGAAACGGTAATCAAAAACCTCCCCAAAAACAAAAGCCCAGGCCCAGATGGTTTCACTGGCGAATTCTTCCAAACATTTAAAGAAGACCTATTGCCTGTTTTCCTCAAACTTTTCCAGGAAATTGAAAAAACAGGAACTCTCCCAAACAGTTTCTATGAAGCACATATCTCCCTAATACCAAAAGCAAACAAAGACACCACTAAGAAAGAAAATTACAGACCAATTTCCCTGATGAACACCGATGCGAAGATCCTCAACAAAATACTAGCAAATAGGATCCAACAACTCATCAAAAAGATCATACATCACGACCAAGTGGGATTCATCCCAGGGATGCAAGGATGGTTTAACATTCGGAAATCAATCAACATAATCCAGCATATCAACAAAAGCAAAGATAAAAACCATATGATCATATCAATAGATGCAGAGAAAGCATTTGACAAGATCCAACATCCTTTCATGATGAAAACCCTCGCCAAAATGGGGTTTGGAGGAACTTTCCTCAAGATAGTCGAAGCCATCTATCACAAGCCTACGGCAAGCATTATCCTCAACGGGGAAAAACTAAGGGCCTTTCCTCTGAGATCAGGCACAAGACAAGGATGCCCACTCTCACCACTCCTCTTCAATATAGTACTGGAAGTACTTGCGATAGCTATTAGACAAGAAAAAGAGATTAAGGGCATCCAGATAGGAAGGGAAGAAATCAAACTCTCACTATTTGCAGACGACATGATACTATATCTAGAGAAGCCTAAAACCTCTACTAAGAAACTCTTAGAAACAATAGACTTATACAGTAAAGTTGCAGGCTACAAAATCAATACCCAAAAATCCATGGCCTTCATATATGCAAACAATGAGGCAGAGGAAAGGGACATGAAAAAAGCAATCCCATTCACAATCGTGCCCCAGAAAATCAGGTACCTCGGAATCAGCTTAACCAAGGAAGTAAAAGACCTTTACAAAGAAAACTACATAACGCTACTCCATGAAATCAAAGAGGACATGAGGAAATGGAAACATATACCCTGCTCGTGGATAGGGAGAATCAATGTTGTCAAAATGGCAATACTCCCTAAAGCATTATACAGATTCAATGCGATCCCTATAAGTATACCCATGACATTCTTCAAAGAAATGGATCAAGCAATCCTAAAATTCATATGGAATAACAAACGTCCAAGGATAGCTAAAACAATTCTTGGGAAAAAGATGATGGGAGGCATCACCATCCCCAACCTCAAACTTTACTACAAAGCAGTAACAATTAAAACAGCATGGTACTGGAACAAAGGCAGAGCCGTAGACCAATGGAACAGGGTGGAATATCCCTACACACAACCCCAAATGTATGACCATCTAATCTTTGATAAGGGAGCAAGAGATGTGAAGTGGAGCAAGGAAAGCCTCTTTAACAAATGGTGCTGGCACAACTGGACAACCACATGCAAAAAAATGGGTTTAGACCTTGACCTGACACCATGCACAAAAGTCAGATCAAAATGGATTAAAGACCTCAACATTAGACCACAAACCATAAGGTACATTGAAGACAAGGTCGGCGAAACCCTCCACGATATTGAAGATAAAGGTATCTTCAAAGGTGACACGGAACTAAGCAATCTAGTAAAAACAGAGATCAACAAATGGGACTACATTAAACTAAAAAGCTTCTGCACCGCAAGAGATACAGTGACCAGAATACAAAGACTATCCACAGAATGGGAAAGGATATTTACACAATACCCATCAGATAAGGGGTTGATATCAATGGTATATAAAGCACTGGTTGAACTCTACAAGAAGAAAACATCCAACCCCATCAAAAAATGGGGCGAAGAAATGAACAGAAACTTTACCAAGGAAGAAATACGAATGGCCAAAAGGCACATGAAAAAGTGCTCTGCATCACTAATCATCAGAGAGATGCAGATCAAAACAACTTTGAGATACCACCTCACACCACAGAGACTAGCACACATCCAAAAGAACAAAAGCAACCGCTGTTGGAGAGGATGTGGGGAGAAAGGGACCCTTCTTCACTGCTGGTGGGAATGCCGACTGGTTCAGCCCTTCTGGAAAACAATTTGGATGACTCTCAAAAAATTAGATATTGAATTCCCATTTGACCCAGCAATACCACTGCTGGGAATATATCCCAGAGAGGCAAAAAAGTACAATCGAAACAACATCTGCACATGTATGTTCATCGCAGCACTGTTTACAATAGCCAGAATCTGGAAAAAACCCGAATGCCCCAGAACGGATGACTGGTTGAGGAAACTTTGGTACATCTATACAATGGAATACTATGCAGCTGTTAGAAAAAAGGAGGTCAAGAATTTTGTAGTCAAGTGGATGGGCATGAAAAGTTTCATGCTGAGTGAAATGAGTCAGAAAGAGAGAGACAGACATAGAAAGATTGCACTCATCTATGGTATATAGAATAACAGAGTGGGAGACTAACACCCAAGAACTGTAGAAATAAGTACCAGGAGGTTGACTCCATGGCTTCGAGGCTGGCCTCACGTTCCGGGGAAAGGTCAACTCAGAGAAGCGATCACCAACTACATTGTAGTCGAAGGCCATGTGGGGGAAGGGAGTTGCGGGCTGAATGAGGGCTAGAGACTGAGCACAGCGGCCACTCAACACCTTTATTGCAAACCACAACAGCTAATTAGAGAGAGAAAACAGAAGGGAATGCCTTGCCACAGTGGCAGGGTGGGGTAGGGGGGAGATGGGATTGGGGAGGGTGGGAGAGACACTGGGTTTAAGGGTGGTGGAGAATGGGCACTGGTGAAGGGATGGGTTCCCAAACTTTGTATGAGGGAAGTATAAGCACAAAAGTGTATAAATCTGTAACTGTACCCTCACGGTGATTCTCTAATTAAAAATAAATAAATTTAATAAAAAAAAAAGACAATGTACTGAGAAAAGAAAGTATGATAAAAATTCTTACATTCAGAAAGAAAAAAAAAACAAAACAAATGAGATAACTAGTACCCATCATCAAGGGCAGCATATAAATATTTTATTAACTCAAATAATTATTCCGTGGTTCTTTCTAAAACTATTCTTATAACTATTCCACTTGTTCTAGCATTCCCTTTATCAAAGAAATTAGTGAACTCACTTAAGTATCTACAGAATAGTGTTGCTAATCTTGGACTTTTGTCTCAGTATACTGACCTAAAATATACTCATTTTTGTGGATAGTTTATTTTTTCTAAATGTTTTAGTCTAATATATATTATGGGGATGATTAAACTTAAATATTCACCAATGAAAAGCAATAAAACTAATTTTAAAACATTAATTCCTCAAATATGGAAAATAAGATGAACAAACTATAAGATATACTTACTAGAGTTTATAGAAATAGAATTTGTCAGCACAACTCTTTAGAGAATTGTCTATAATAATAAATAAGTCATTTCCTAAGCAAAAGTCACAGGTATCTCAGTATGAGAGTAATAGGAAAGCAGCATGGGGTTCAGTGTAGGTGAAATTGAAATTAATTTTCACAGTTTAGATGCTGGGTGGTCTCAGATGACATGACTGTTTAATCTTAGCTCATACAGGTGTGAACGTCATAATATGAAAACTGACACATTCAAATAGAAAAATAGACAATATTATAATTAGGTTTCAAACTCATAGTAAAGTGTGAAAGCAAAACACTCTTTTTACACAATGTCTGAATATGAAAACACTATGGAATTTTTGAAAAGATATACAAGGGAATTATATAGTGTCCATTCTCTATATAACTTATAACAAAAACTCTCTTTAGCAAATTTATGTAAAAGAGTTATTATTATACTAAGGCTGAAATTATTTTTTAGAGCCATACCAGTGATAAAAACATTCATCAATACTTACTGTGAAATCCTCTTTTTTTTCCTCATGGGGACTGCTGTTTGTAAATTAGAGAACATTCTGTCCTTTTATTATCTAATTTAGACACAGATACAATTAGGTCTATTCACTGAAAAATTTGTTATGAAATACATCTCAGTTATTTTAATAAGTCTTTATAAATAAGAATATACACACATTCATATTAGCAATCAACAATAAAAGATATTGAGCAATGCTTTATTTGTTCACTGTATGTGGTAGAGTTTTTATATGTCTCTTATTGATCATTCATAACATTATGGCCTGAAGTACACACACAATTGCTTTAGCTGTTTCTTTTTGTATGAAAAGTAATATTATAAATCTAAAAATATACTTTTTATTCCATTGATGACAACTATGCATATAGAATTACTGATTACAAAAAAAACCTGTGGGAAGGTTAAGTACTGATTTTTAAAACATTGTTTTCATCCATTTTTCACAGAAAAATTGCAAATATTATTCCCAATCATGAATTATGCAATTTATTGGGCAGGAGAGATTGCATATAACTTAGGTTCTTATTTATATCATATGGAAATCCAGTTCAGTATCTGGCACTACATATAGTGTTCAGGAGTAAGCCTTGAGCACGAACTGAATGTGGACTAAAGAAACAAGCACAAATGTTATGTAATTTCTTAAAACAAGACTATCTCACCAGTACCTGAAGTGTAAACTCCCCTTGATTTGTTAGTAAGACTCATCTAATTAAAAAGGGAATTTGTAGGAAAGTCAATTTGTAGGCTTAAGAAATCTTTAGGTGGGACAAGAGAAATATAATAGAGGTGAAGGTGTTTGTCTTTCATGCAGTCAACTTAAGTTCAATTCCTGACACCAAATATGGTTCCTGAGAACTGCCAAGTTCCTAAGCACAGAGTCAGTAAGATATGAATCCTACAGATATGGCTCAAAACCCTGAAGAAAGGAGAGGAGGGGAGACAAGAGTAAGAGAGGAGAGAGGTAGAGAGGAGAGGAAGGGGGAAGAAGAGGAGGAAAGGAGAGAAAATCCAAGTATACAAAATGCTACCAATTTATTTAACTATTAAAAATACTAAACTTTAAAGGTGTAATGAATATGATTATGGAAATGATGTTAAAATGTATAGATTATAAATTATTAAAATTTAAAACCATAGCAGTAAGAGAAATATTTATTTTCATCATTTATTTTATATGATCCTTAAATATAAGCAGAGCAGCAAGCTCAGACTATATTTGTCTCTGAACTATATGTTCAGACTTAAAAATGGATATAGTAATTCTGCAAATAAGCTTAAAATTAAAGTAATTTTTAAATAATTGAAATTCTACTAAAATTTTCTATAGCTATTGAATGAATGACATTATATTACAGTGTGCAAAATAGTATGTAAATTAAAAGTGATTATGTAGGATTTGTATATGTATTGCTGGTTGAAATCACTTGTATCACTGTCATCCCGTTGCTCATTGATTTGATCCAGAGGGTTCCAGTAACTTCTCCATTCATTCCTGACATGTGCTAGTGTAGCCCAATGTTGTCTGCTCGCTCCAGGAACATGAAGAGCCTCAAACCATTCATTCAAGGTCTTGACGAAGAAGTCTGACCATCTCATAGGTGGGCAGCCACGCGTTCTTTGGACGTCCCATGGAATCCAGTCCATAATGGCTCTAGTACAGCAGTCATGTCCAAATTGCATTATGTGTTCGGCCCATCTGATTTTCCATGCCTTGGCAAACAAGACAGTGTCCCTGATTCTTGATAGTCAATGGTTCCAGAGTTGGAATTCTGGATTCCTTCTCTTACTAGAGTGAAACATGATACTCCTAGCATAACTCTTTTAATTCCTCTTTGCGTCACCTGAATAAGGTTCTTATCCTGTTTTCTTAGGGCCCAGGTTTCTGAGGCGTATGTGAGTGCAGGAAGAATGGTGGAGTTGAAAAGATGTGCCCAAGCCAGAAGTTCTTCATCCTCTTAGTAACTTCTCCAAAGCTCTTGCAGGCGTTCCACGCTCTCTTCCTCCTGTGCAGTTGAAATGCCAGGTTATTTGTCATGTTGAGTTCTCAACCTAGGTACACATAACGGCTGCATCCAGAGATGTTCATTCCATTGAGAGCAAATGGAAAGGCAGGAACTAGTGCATTTCTCATGAATATTGTCTTCATGAGATTCAGCTGCAGTCCTACCTTTCCACACTCACGGTTGAAGTCGACCAGCATTCGTGCTGCTTGGCTAATGTTTGGTGTTTTAGAATGATGTCATCAGTGAAGCAGAGGCTATGTAGTTGCCAACCTTCTATCTTCACTCCCATTCCTTCCCACTGCAGTTGTCTCATGACATTCTCAAGGGTGGCACTGAAGAGATTCAGTGAAATGGTACTGCCCTGTCGAACACCTTTATTAATGTCAATGATCACTTCATTGTGGAAAGGTGAGATCCTGGTGGTGAATCTATAATACAGCTCATGGAGGATCCTGATGTACAGAGTTTGAACTCCCTGTTTTTCCAGGGCTTCAATGACTGCTTCAGTCTCAACAGAATCTAATGCCTTCTTTAAATCAATAAATGTTAGACAGAGCGGCATCTTGAACTCTTGTGAAACCTCAATGAGCTTAGTCACCATATGGATATAGTGGATTGTGCTGAATCTTTTTCACAATCCGGCTTGCTTGCATGGTTGTCCTTCATCTAGTGTTCTGCAAATCCTATTCAGAATGACTTGAGTGAACAACTTGTACACAACGGACAATAGGAAGATAGGGTGATAATTGCTGATGTTGTGGATGTCTCCCTTGTACAAGAGGATGATCCTGATGGTTTTCCATTGGAACAGAACCTTGCATTCAGAAAGGTAGCATGTAAAAAGCTGAGCCAATGTGTACTGGCCGCAGATTCTTCAACTGTTTGGGTCGGATCTTGTCTGGACCAGGTGCTGTACATTTCTTTACCTGAGGAAATGGCATGTCGGATTTCATAAGGGAGAATGTTTGGAACATATCCATCCTGTGGAATTTGGTGTGTGGGCAGGTGAATGTGGCTATTGAAGAGATATGAGTAGAAGTGGTGAATAACCTCTTCCATTGAACTTCTGGATGATGAGATAGATCCATCAGGATGTCAGAGGGCAGTCATCTTGGTCTTATAGTTGGTGAAAGACAGGCGAAAGTTGCAAATACTTTCCCCAGCTTCTGCCGCATCGGCCAACACTGCTGCTCTTCTCTCTTTAATGTCTTCCTTTATTGCTTCTCTGCACAGCTTTGTGAGCTTCGACATTGGGTTGTGAATGCCTGAGTCTCGCACCCAACCATGTTCACGAATGAGTTTAAGAGTTTCCGATGACAGTCATCTTTTTGTGGCTATCTTACTCTCAATACCCCTCGCACAATCATGAAGGTACTGAACCAGTTGATTGTATTATTTGTCGATGTTGTCAACGATGGCATCTTCCAATATTGCCACAATAGTACCAAAGAGCTCCCAGTTGGTGGTCATTCTGGGAGTTCTCTTCTTAAAATTTGCAGCCCTTTCTCCCCGATGCGTAAAGTAAACAGCGACATTGGTCAGGCAAAACCACCAATTGAATATGATGTGGCCAATTTTGTTGTGGAACTGTCCACTGGGAGGCTTCCATGTCCAATGGTTAGATTTGTCCTCCTGGAACTGCGAGTTACCGTTGGTGGTCTTGGTCAACATGATGAACTCAGACAGTCTCTCGTTCATGGGTCCCAATGTGGAGTTCTTCGGGTGATCTTCTCAGTCCTATCTTAGCATTAAAATCACTGACAATGAACTTGTAGAAGATGTGATCTTCCTTATAGAACTTCTCCAGCTCCATGTAGAACTTTTCCATTTCTTCTTCATCGTAGTTGGATGCTGGTGCATAGACCACAATGAGGTGGTGAACCATCAAGGGGGCTGGTTGAAACATTAAAAAGGAATTTTAATTGTAAGTTAATTGACATTGAATGTTGACTAATGACATTACTCAAAATTGGTATAGTTGTTGTCACAAAACCATTTTCTGTCCACTTATTTGTCAAATTCATCTCGTCTTAAATATTTTTAATTAAAGAACTGTGATTTACAAATTGTTGGTACTTGAGTTTTAGGCACATAACATCTGAACACTAATCCCACCACCAGTGTCAACTTCCCTCCACCAGTGTTTCTATATACACTCCCTTCCCCTCTTCCCCCCTACTCCCATTCCCACTCATTGCTAGCTGTCAAACTGATAGGAACATTAAAAAGATCTAGTGTTCGCAGTTTACATCTCACTTTTACAGTTTTGTTGAGTTTGTATTTTAGACATATGGTTTTACCACTCACAAATAATCAATACCATTCACCAATAACCAGTGTAATCAATACCCCATGCCAATTCAAACATTATTTTGAATACTCTTCTTTTCCCCAACCCTCTTGATTTCTTTCCTTCTCTATGCTCATCTCCAAACATTAAGATCAAGGGTAATATAGGCATACCCCCTTTACTACAATGCATTTTCTCATTCTATTTATAACAGGTAAGTGAGATCATCCTGTGTTTGTCTTCTTCTGGTTTACTTGACTCATCATGTTTTTTTGTAATGTAGCTCAAGAGATGTCAGCAATCTAAAAGATACTGAAAATGGAGTACTGTGTAAATGAGATTAAAACTCTCATTTCAGATATGGTGTATATTCCTTCTTCACACATTCTATTAACTGATATCAGCCATATCTTATAACCTACTTCCATAAGAATAAAAAATTAAAGAGTTAACCAGGAGATAAAATATGTTATGAGAAAACATTGTATTGATTCTCTCACAAACACTAACAAATAGAAGTGTCTCAAACCTATGTGCATAAAGTGTGTGCTATATTTCTCTGGGATTTTTAAGGCAGTGCTTCTTTGCAAACACTGTCTGTGTTTGGCAAGAATAACCCAAATAATATGGTTGATGAACCACAAGTATTCTAGTCATTAGGTTCCCCATATTACAGAAATCAAAATTATTTCCCTAAAAGTCAATGGTGAAAGCTCATCTTATTTTAAAATGTTGATAAACGTTCATTAATGCTACAAAATAATTCATTGTGGCAGGATGTTTTATCTCTATATTTTACTCCGCTAAATTGGTTTGTCATTTTTTTGATGAAAAAATAATCTTTTATATTGTGGGTATAATTTTCTTTTACTGAGGAACACTGCACTGTGGCACTGTAGTCCAGTTGTTCACCGATTTGCTTGAGTGGGCACCAGTAATGTGTTCATTGTGAGACTTGCTGTTAATGTTTTTGGCATATCCAATATGTCATTGGTAGCTTTCCAAGCTCTGCCATGCAGGTGGGATACTCTCGGTAGCTTGCCGGGCTCTCTGAGAGGGATGGAGGTATCAAACTTGGGTAGGCCATGTGCTATCGCTCCAGTCCATATACATATAATATACATATATAAATAACACACTGCTAATGGATGAGGTTTATAATATACTTACTAAATTCTAAAGTTACTTGAGAAGTGGGTCAATAGATAGAATTCCACAACCAATAACAATGGCAATCTCCCCAGAACTGTGTATAAAACAACCATTTTACTGAGGAAATCAGAGGAAAAATATTTCAGCAAAAAGTAAAAATGTTCTCATAAAGGACTACAAAACAATTATAGTCAGAGATCCTATTAAGCATTTTTATACAACGTACTAAAACGACACTCAACATCACTCTAAAATAAAGTTTTATTACTGAATAAGTCCAAAGATCATTTTTGAGTTAATAGTGTTCTACTTTATGAAGCAACCAGAAATAAAACTGAAATAAAACAATAACTATTAATTATTTCAAAATTATATTCTACTCTGCAATTACTTTTCCATAATTGTCCAAGCTGATTTATTCTTGACTCAGACTAGCTAGGTCTTATATTATATGGTTTTTAAATAATTTTTACAGTATTCAAAGACATGGCAATATATTTTGTCATTGTTTTAGTTACTACTTTAGTATTGTAAACTTTTGAATCTTAAAAACGTAGTAAGGTGCTGGAGCAATAGCACAGCGGGTAGGGCATTTGCCTTGCACGCGGCCAACCCGGGTTCGATTCCCAGCATCCCATATGGTCCGCTGAGCACCTCCAGGGGTAATTCCTGAGGGCAGAGCCAAGAGTAACCCCTGTGCAATGCCAGGTGTGACCCAAAAAGCAAAATAAAAAGTAAAGTAAATTGTGATATGTATATATATATATGTGTGTGTGTGTGTGTGTGTGTATGTATATATATATATATGTATATCCTGAAATCAGTATACCTAATATTAGGAATATTTCTCTAAAATAATTTAGTTTAATGATATTTTAAAGATATTTTTAAGTATCATAGACTAGCACTAAAGTAAAATTTTTCTTCCTATCATGTATCACTGTCATCCCATTGATCATCAATTTGCTCGAGTAGGCCCAGTAATGTCTCAATTCATCCCTAGCTCTAAGATTTTAGCAACCTCTCTTTAATCATCCTTCCCAATGGTGCCATATTAGAGGCTCTCAGGGTCAAGGGAATGAGACCCATCATTATTATTGTATTTGGCAAATGAATATGCCACGGGGAGCTTGCCAGGCTCTCCCCCATTTGGGCAGTAAACTCAAGATAACTTGCCAGGTTCTCCAAGAGGGAGAACTAGGCTTCCTAAAGTAAGCTAAAATTTCAAAAAAGAAAATTAAAAGATTTTTGAAATTATAAATACTGAAGCCAGGTATAAAACTTAACTATATATTTGGCTCAGTTAGAAAGATACTACAATATGTTTTATTGCACTAAGCCAAATAAGTTTGATCCCCAGCACTCAGAGCCAGGAAAAAGCCCTCTGAGTACTGAGATGTATTGTTTCCATCCCCTACTCCACAAAGAAATATATTTGGTTCATATCACTTATATATATATTTAGCATTTGTTTAACATATCCACATTGATTTTGATATGTAATTGGAAATATTACACAGCATTCTACTTCAGCCATAATATCAAAACATATATAATTGAAAAAATTACTATATCTGTCATTCAGAAGAACTTTTCTAATAACAGATAGTAAAACATATCTTAGAAAAATAACTCTCAGGATCTAAGAAAAGTGTGAATTGTTGTTGAATTAAATATGGTTACAAACATTTTCTAACTCTGAACCATATAACAGATTTTTCTCTTTTCTCTGTTATTTTGAGTGATATGCTCATATTCTGATAAAAATTGGTTATATAAAAAATGCCTTTCAGAGATTTACATTTAGCTTTTTAAATTGCAAGTACATCTCTTTTATGCTTTTTGTTGCTGAATTTTAAAGTTGATAGCTAATTTTAAAATGAGACTTTATTGCACATGAACATCAGCAATATCAATACTTTTTTTCAGAAATTTTGCTATGTATTGAGAGCCATATTTATTTTTGAAAAGAAACTATATAGTTAATAATTTGTGAAAATGTAAGACAACTTGAGTGCATTGGAAGCTTTGAAAGGTGCAGCATGAGAACATTTTATAATTTAAATCATTTATATTTGATTCATGTTATCATTAAATATCATCATCATCATCATCATCCCATTGATTGTCAAATTTCCCAAGCGGTCTCAGTTAATGTCTCCATTCATCTGAGACCTGAGATTTTAGAAGCCTCTCTTTACTCATTCATCCCACCGAGGGAGGCTCTTTGAGGGTCAGGGGAATGAAACCCAGCATTGTTAGCCGCAAAGCGGCCACATACTTCCAGGAGCTTGGTTTTGAGTCTCTGGATGCTGGCCGTTTGTGAGATTACATGGCAAAATCTGGGTAGAATAGTCCCAGTCCCTATCCGAGCAGGCTTGGAGATCTCAGCCCCGGGTCCCACACACCTGGGTTCCTTTGTCGGTATCTTCATGCATGAGGCTCATCCAAACATGTGGAGAGGAGCCTTGAGCATGCCTGCGGCTAAGGCTCCAGAGGTCTTTGGCTGCTGGAGCTCTGCTTGGGGCAGGGAGGTACGCTGGAGCCCACCCCTTCCGAGGGGCCACGGGTAAGAGAGCCATGTGCATGGGTTAGAGACTCTCTGTGTCACTCTCTTCCAGGAGCTTGGTTTTAAGTCTCTGGATGCTGGCCATTACACTGCCCCCAGTGCCATGTAATCCCACCAGCAGCCATTAAATAGAACTATCTATTTATTTTTAGATGTTTTCATGTAGCTAAAGAGAGTGAAGAGATAAAACCAATTTTTAAATGTGTCAAGTAACACGGCTCCGGGTTGCGGGACTGGAACACATCCGAGCTGAGGGGGGGCACTGGAGTGGGGCAGCACCAGCCCAAACTCCAAATGGTCCCGGCCGCCAGAAGTCCCGCCCTCGACCCACCCTCGGCGCCATCTTGCCACGTTGAACAGAGAGGAGGCCAGGTAGTCTGGTGAGCAACGCGGCTGGAGAAATGCTCCGGACCGGAATCCGGGCCAACAACACCAGGGATCCAGACGGAGGAGGTACAGCTGGGACGCCTTCTCCAAATAGAGCCCTGGCGACACTGAGCAGCAACTAACATGGCTTCGGGTTGTGGGACTGGAACATATCCGAACCGCGCGGCCGCGCGACCTTTTCTAAAAACTGAAAACATACAATCTTTTAATGGAAAACCAATTATCAAATGCTTCCTTAGTAAGGCTGTCTGTCTTGGGGGGAAACTCCAACAATAGTGAGTTTTGTTTTGCAATATGGAACGTAATCAAGGTAAAGAGAAAATGAAGTGAAATTCATCAGTTATACAGTGGGGGGTGGGGGGCGGGGGGTATACTAGGGATTCTGGTGGTGGAATATGGGCACTGGTGAAGGGATGGTGTTTAAATATTGTATAACTGAGACATAAACCTGAAAACTGTGTATATTTCCACATGGTGATATAATAAAAATAAAATAATAAAATAATAAAATAAAATAAAATAAATGTGTCAAGTAAATTTGAAGATAGTACTTTGTACAGAAGATCAATTTCTTTGGAACTTCAATAGAAGCTATATAGAAGTTTATATATATATATCCATATATATACACAGTAGGGGCTCTAGCTTGTGCAAAATGGAATTGAAAGAGAGGAATTTTAAAGAAACTAGAGGGAAGATCTATGAATACTGTTATAGAGTAGTTTTACTATCAATAACACATTATAAGTTATATAAATGTGGAATTTTTTGGTTAGAAATGTATATTTCATACTATTAGGCAGACCCTAAACAGTTTCATAAGGGATACAGACCTATTTATGCAAATAAAGTGGTAAAAGATTTATAAGATAGCAAATACACTTTGAGAGATCACAGCCAGCGGTTCTTGGAGCAACTACTATCTTAGTGCTCTTGACAGTTGCTTCCAATAGCAGTAATACCATGTGGTGCTAGAGATTAATCCTTGGTTACATTATACAAAACATACTTTACCTCTTTGAACTGTAATGCTAACCAAAATAATAAAAACCTTTAGTGGATATATACTTAAATGCGAGTCTCTTGCCCACATGCCTGGCTGTCTTCCCCGGTGCCCCTCTGAGTGGATAAGCTCCAGCTTCCCTCCCTGCCCCGAGCAGAGCTCCTGGCAGCAGACCACTGGAACCTAGCCAAAGCCATGCTCAAGGTCCCTCTCCACACATTCGGACAAGCCTCACGCATGATGCTACCGGCAGATGAACCCAGGTGTGAGTAATCCCATCAACGGCCAACATCCAGAGACTTAAAAGCAAGCTCCCAGGTATCTTATAAACTACTTCTCCCTCTGAGAGAAACTAACAAGCTACTGAGAGTTTCCTGCCCACATGGGAGAGCCTCGAAAGCTGCCCATGGTGTATCCATAGGCCAAAGCCAGTAACAAGCTAGATCTCATTCCCCTGACCATGAAAGAGCCTCCAATGCGGCTTTGTTGGGAAGGCTGAATAGAGAGAGGCTTCTAAAATCTCAGGGATAGGATGAATGGAGAGGATACTGAGATCACTTGAGCAACTCGAAAATCAATGGGATTTTGTGATTTGTGATTTGTGATACTTAAATGCAAAGAAAGAAGAAAGATGAATGATATAAAACACCAATTAAAATTACACAGAAAAAATTGTTGAAAAAATGAAAACTATAAACAAATATTAGAAAACAACTCTAAAATATGGAGAAACTAATTATTATCAAAATTATTTCTAATTTCAATAATATTAAGTTTACAAACTGAAAGAAAAATTTGGTATCTTTTTCAAACCTTGTTGTGTGATATTTATAATAAATCTCCTTTGTGATTTTTATTGTGGGATGTTCACAAAAAAATATAAATCAAAGTTAAAGCAAAGGAATGATAAAAATATGTAGTGCTAATACAATCAAAAGAAAACCCAGACATGACATTGAGTTGGGATAAATACAAAATACAGAAAGAATATAGAAGAACTCACAAAATGTTAAAATCTGAAAAGGACAAAAGTATACATAATATATCTCTGCTTAAAACAATGATAAAATTGCTTGAGAACTTAGAGTCTAGTAGTGTAAGGAGAAATAAGTTAATCTATTATTAAAATTGGGACTCAAAAGCAATATATGAGCAATTAACATATTTAGTGAATTGTCAAACATTTAGGGGCTAGTTGATGTTGACCTCATTATTACCAACTGGAATTAATGGGTATTTAAAGGCTACCTTAGCCAAAAAATTATGACTATGTTTATGTCTGAAGATCACATAATGTTTCCACAAGATAAAAAGAATTTGAGACACTAAAACATTTCCTCATGAATTAAAAAAATTGAAAGATCATAAAATGTAACTTGTAATGTAATTAGGCTAGAAATTCATAAGTGAAATATCTCGAAATTTTAGTTTTTATTTTACTGATAATAGGCAAGTTACCGAGAGTATCCCACCTGCACAGCAGAGCCTGGCAAGCTACCTGTGGCGTATTCTATATGCCAAAAACTGCAACAAGTCTCACAATGGAAATGTTATTGGTGCCCGCTCAAGCAAATCAATGAACAATGAGACAACGTACAAGAGTGATAATAAAGACTGATGAACACTTTTCCCTATATGTACTATCTATTTGTATGTCTTTGGAGAAGCACCTGTTCATTCTTCTCCCAAAGTTTTCATATAATTGCTGACTTTCTGTTGTTGCATTTTATAGGTTTTGGATATTAGCCCATTAGCTATTGCATTATGTGCAAATATAGTCTCTCATGCATTATACACATTTTTAAGAGCTCCTACAATAAGACCACAACAATAAGTGGTACTAGGAAAAATTGTGAACAGAAATGAAAGCCCAAGAGCTACAGCAATGTAGGCCAATGGTTTTTGATGATAGAAAAATAAAATTCAATGGAAAAAAAATGTTTGGAAGGAAGAATAATGATTCAACAACTGAATATACAAATGAAGTAAAAATAAATCTGAATACATTTTACATAGTTAACAAAATTCAAAGTGAATCCAGTATAAAATGTAAACCCCCTAGAAAACTTCACTTCACTTGTATCACTTGTAGACCCGTTGATCTTTGATTTGCTCGAGCGGGCACCAGTAACGTCTCCATTTGTTCCTGTCTCGAGCTAGTGCAGCCCAGTGATATATGCTCGCTCCAGGAACAGGAAGAGCCTCAACTCGTTCATTCAGAGATTTGACGAAGAAATCTGACCATCTAGTTTGTGGGCTGCCATGAGGTCTTCTGACGTCCCGTGGAATCAAGTCGGTAACTGCTCTAGTCCAGAGGTCATCTCTGAATTGCATTACATTACCGGCCCATCTGATTTTTGATGCCTTGGCAAATGAGACAGCATCCCTGATTTTTGACCATCGACGGAGGTCAGAACTCCAGATTCCTTCTCTCGCTTGAGTGAGACATGATATTCCCAGCATAGCTCTTTCAATTCCCTTTGGGATACCCTAATAGCATTCTCATCCTGTTTGCATAGGGCCCAGGTCTCTGAGGCATATGTTAGTGCAGGAAGAATGGTGGAATCAAAAAGATGTGCCCAGAGTCGGAGGTTCTTTGTTCTCTTAACCACCTCTTCGACGCTCTTGAATGTATTCCACGCTGCTCTCTTCCTCCTGCGCAGTTCTGGCACCAAGTCGTTCCTCATGTTGATTTCTCGACCCAGGTACACATAGCTGCTGCATTCAGAGATGTTCATTCCATTGAGAGCAAATGGAGCTTCAGGGACCAGTTCGTTTTTCATGAACATTGTCTTGTTGAGATCAGCTGCAATCCGAGCTTTCTACACTCCTGGTTGAATTCGGTCAGCATTTGTCCCAATTGGCTAATGTTTGGTGTTATGAAAACGATATCATCAGAGAATTGGAAGTGGTGAAATTGTCGACCCTCTGTCTTCACTCCCATTCCTTCCCATTCCAGTCTTCACATGATATTCTCGAGAGTGGCACTGAAGAGTTTCAGTGAAATGGTATCACCCTGCCGCACCCCTCTTTTTACATCAATGATCACTTCCTTGTAGAATGGTAAGATCCTGGTGGTGAATCCACAATACAGCTTGTGGAGGATTTTGATATACTGAGTTTGAACGCCCTGTTTGGCCAGGGTTTTGATGACTGCCTCAGTCTCAACAGAATTGAAGGCCTTCTTTAAGTAGATGAACATTAGACAGAGCGGCATCTTGAACTCTCATGAAACTTCAATGAGTCTGATCACTGTGTGGATATGGTCTATCATGCTGAATTCCCTTCAGAACCCGGCTTGCTCGCATGGATATCCTTTGTCTAGCGTTCAGCCTATCCTATTCAGGATGACATGAGTGAACAACTTGTAGACGACAGACAGCAGGCAGATTGGGCGATAGTTGCCTGATGTCATGGATATCTCCCGTCTTGTACAACAGAACAGTCCTACTGGTTTTCCACTGGGACAGTACCTTGCATTCTGACAGTTAGTGTGTGAAGAGTCGGGCCGGGCCAGTGATGAGTACTTGTGGCAGTTTTCCCTAGAAAACTAACAGAGGAAAATAGTTTGTTAATCTTGAGTTTGAGAATTACTTTTACATATAATACCAAAAGTGAAGTACATTAAAAAATACATAGATAGATTGACTTAATGGAAGCTAACAATAGCTCTGTAAAAGATATTGTTAAGGTAATTCAGAGACAAAGCATATATTGAGAATAGTAGTTTCTAAATACGTATCGGTAAAGGACATATTCAATGTGCAAAGAACTTTAAAAAACAACACAAAGAAAATGATGAACTAAATAATAATATAAAAAACAGGCACCTGAAAGAAACACATCTCAAACAGATATAATATCTGTTCAGCATATCAAAATATGCTTTACATGTTATTAGGAAATTGTCAATTAAAACAGCAATGAAATATTACTACATGAGTTGAAATACCTAAAATTCAAAACACTGATCTCAGTTGTTGGCATTTTGTGAGCACATAAAATTTCATATACAGATAGTAGGAAGTTAAAAAAATTACACACAGTTTTAAAAAGCTGAAGTCTTATTGTGCCAATCAGCAATCACACACCATAATATTTATCCATTTGTATACAAAAACACACTATTTTGATGTTTATTCATAACTGCTGGAACTTGGAAACAAACATGATGTCCCTCAAAATGTGATTAGATACATGGGTAAACATAATATCGTTCAGCAACAAAATTAAAAGAAAAAATCCTTAGTATAAAAAAGATAGAGGAAATTGAGTCTGGAAAGATAGTATAGAATGTAGGGGTATTGGCATTGAACATGGCTAGCCAGGGTGTAAATCCACTTACATTCTCTGAAGCCCCACTAGGAATGGCCCTCTGAGTGCAGAGACAGGAGTAACTCTGAACACCACCTGGTATAACCCTCCACCCCAAAAACTAGATTGGGAGGGGAGATTACAAAAACATTTCTACATGAAATTATTCAATCTAAAATGCCTATGGACTCCAATCATATGATCTTCAAAAAATTTATTTTGTATTACAAATTATAATTGACTTTAGATTATACGATAGTAATACATCGGCTCATTTAATAATCATGAGTCTACAACACCCATTGAATACCTTAAAAATCTAATAAAATTTTGGATAGAAGAGGCTATAAGAGAATGTTCCATCTTCACTATCCAATTTTCCTGTAAAATCAAAACTACTCTAAAACTAAAGTATAGAGAATGGAGAAATAGTACAGCAGGTAAGGCACTAACCTTTCACATAGCCAAACTGGATTCAATATCCAGCATTTCATGTGGCCCCAAGCACTGCCAGAAATGATCCCGGAGAAAAAAACCTAGATATGCCCCCAAGCCCCAAAATGAATAAATAAAAACAAATTATTAATTTTTTAATTTTCAAAATAAAGTATATTAATTCAAAACTTTGTGAGTTTGAAAACAGCAAATTTATTTCACCCACTTAAAATAGAAATTGACATATATTATAGTAGTGCTAACTCAAATATTCAACTATAATTTTTTTTTCCCGCTGGAACAATAGCACAGTGTTGTGTTTGCCTTGCACTCGGTGACCCAGGTTTAATTCCTCTGCCCTTCTCGGAGAGCCTGGCAAGCTACCGAGAATATCTCGCCTGACAGCAGAGCCTGGCAAGCTCCCTGTGATGTATTCAATATGCCAAAAACAGTAACAAGTCTCACAATGGAGATGTTACTGGTGCCTGCTCGAGCAAATTGATGAGCAACAGGATGCCAGTCATTCACTTATTTATTTAGTGTAATAGATCCTCCTGTAGTACAGTTAGAGACTTACAAACTTTCATGGTTACATTTCAGTCATACAATGTTCAATTAAACACCCCTCCAACAGTGCCTATTCTCCACCACCAATGTTCATAGTGTGCCTCCCCCTACACCCACCTTATCCCCCCACACCCTGCCCTGCTTCTGTGACAGAGTATAACCTTTTGCTCTCTAGCTCCTTTTGGGTGTTGTGGTTTGCAATTGAGGTATGAAGTAGCCATCATTTTCGGCCTATAATCTGCTTTCAGCACGCATCTCCCATCCTGAGCTGGCCGTCCAAGCACCCTTCAGTTGGTGGTCCCTTCTTTATCTGAGCTACAATTTCCCCCAGTGTGTGAGGCATGCTTCCAAGCCATGGAGAAATCCTCCTGGTGCTTATCTCTACTATCCTTGGGTGTTAGTCTCCCATTCTGTTACTTTGTATTCCACATATGAGTGCAATCTTTCTATGTCTGTTCCTCTCTTTCTGACTCATTTCACTTAACATGATACTTTCCATGTTGATCCACTTATATGCAAATTTTATGACAACATCTTTTCTAACAGCTGCATAGTATTCCATTGTGTAGAGGTAGCAGAGTTTCTTTAACCAGTCATCTGTTCTTGGGCACTTGGGCTTTTTACAGATTCTGGTTATTTTAAACAATGCAGCAATAAACCAACAAGTGCAGATGTCGTTTCTACGATACATTATTTTGCCTCTTCGGGATATATTCCCAAAAGTGGAATTGCTGGGTCAAATGGGAGCTCAATTTCTAATTTTTTTTTGGTTGCTTTATGGGTCACACCTGGCTCTTCACTCAGGAATCACCCCTGGTGGTGCTCAGAGGACCATATGGGATGCTAGGAATTGAATCCGGGTTGGCCACATGCAAGGCAAATGCCCTACTGGCTGTACTATTGCTCCAGCCCAAACAATTTCTATTTTTTTTCATAATTGCAGAACTTTATTTTCATTTTGTTCTAACTTTTCCAGTGAAATAGAACATTAAGAAAGCCTTTTTACAAACGCATAATTGCACACCACATCTCAGGA
The DNA here is from genome assembly GCF_027595985.1 of Sorex araneus. NCBI lineage: Eukaryota > Metazoa > Chordata > Mammalia > Eulipotyphla > Soricidae > Sorex > Sorex araneus. Next base: position 28,809,095 of record NC_073311.1, read on the forward strand.
TTATGAGATACTGTGTAACCTTTTCTCCTCTTTTTCTAATGTGACTGAACACCATCATAGAGTTATTCTTGCCCTTATGGGGGAAAAAGCATTTCAAGTCACTCTTCATATCTAATAGCACAATTTCATGTTTATTAACATATACTCATAAAATTTATAATTTTCAGCACCTGATGAAAATCTAGGACCATGTAGATCTGCTAACCTAAACTTCTATTTTAAAAAGTTGAAACCAAGGTCAAGAAAAGTGAAATGTCTCCTTTCAACAAAAAAATTATGGAATAAGAAAAACATATCGAATGAACAACAATGACTCCCTTTATGGAAGAAAAATGTTAAGTGAGGGAAAGAGTTTGAAAAAAAAAACAAAAGAAAGATCACAGGTGTCAAACCAAAAGCAAATCAAAATTTTACTGTGAGATGCTTGCTTGGTTCAGTTGTTTCAAAAAACTTTATTTTATACTTACATTTCTAATTTTTTGAGAAGTATCTGCACTGTTTTCCAAAAGGGCTAAACCAGTCAGCATTCCTACCAGCAGTGAAGGAGAGTCCCCTTCTCCACACATTCCCGCCAACACTGGTTGTTTTTGTTGTTCTGGATGTGTGCCAGTCTCTGTGGTGTGAGGTGGTATCTCATTGTTGTTTTGATCCACATGTTTCTGATGATTAGTTTTGAGGAGTATTTTTTCATGTGCTGTTTGGCCATTTTAATTTCTTCTTTAAGAAAGTTTCTGTTCATATTATCACCCCATTTTCTAATGGGGTTGGATGTTCTCTTCTTGTAGAGTTCAACCAGTGCCTTTTATATCCTTGATATTAACCCCTTATCAGATGGGTATTGAATAAATATCCTTTCCCATTCTGTAAGTTGTCTTTGTATTCTGGTCACTGTATCTTTTCAGACGCAGAATCTTCTTAGTTTAAGATAGTCCTATTAGTTTATCTCTGTTTCCACTTCTTTGGTCAGTGGAGTGTCATTTTTGAAGGTACCTTTAGCTTCAATGTTGCGGAGCATTTTGCCGACCTTGTCTTCAATATACCTTATGGATTCCAGTTTGATGTTGAGGTCTTTAATCCATTTTTATCTGATTTTTATGCAAAGTGTTAGGTAGATGTCTGAGCCCTTTTTTTTTTTTTTGCATGTGGCATTCCAGTTTTGCCAGAACCATTTGTTAAAGAGTCTTTCCTTGCTCCACTTCACATTTATTGCTCCCTTATCAAAGATTAGATGATCATATATTTGAGAGTATGTGTCAGGATATTCCTCCTTGTTCCATTGGTTTGTGGCTGGCTCTGTCTTTGTTCTAGTACCATGCTGTTTTAATTATTATCACTTTGTAGTATAGTTTGAGTTTTGGGATGCTGATGCCTCCCATCTTCTGTTTCCCAAGAATTGCTTTAGCTATTTGCGGGGAGTTTGTTGTTCTGTATAATTTCAGAAGTGTTTGAGCCATTTCTCTGAAAAATTTCATTGGTATCCTTATAATAATTGCATTGAATCTGTATAATGCTTTGAGGAGTGTGGCAATTTTGACACTGTTAATTCTCCCAATCCATGAGCAGGGATATCATTCCATTTCCTCGTGTCCTCTTTTATTTCATGAAGTAACTTATTGTAGTTTTCTTTGTACAGGTCCTTTACCTCCTTAATTAAGCTTATTCTGAAGTACTTGATTTTTGGGGGCATGATTGTTAACAGGGTTGCGTTTTTCATGTCATTTCCTATGTCCCATTACTTGCATAGGAAAGCCATGGACTTTTGGATATTGATTTTATAGCCTGTGACATTACTGTACAAGCCTATTGTTTTTAGGAGTTTCTTGGTAGAGGCTTTAGGGTTCTCTAAATATAGCATCATATCATCTAGGGCAGAGCCTGGCAAGCTACCCATGGCATATTTGATATGCCAAAAACAGTAACAATAATGGGCTTTATTCCCCTAACCCTGAACATGACAGGGACAAATGGAGATATTACTGGTGTCCGCTCAAGCAAAATGATGAGCAATGAGAGGACTGTGATTATTGATACAGTGATCATCTGTGAATAGTGAGAACTTGATTTCTTCCTTTCCTATCTGGATGCCTTTAATATATTTTTCTTGCTTAACTGCTATTGCAAGTACTTCCAGTACTATATTGTACAGAAGTGGTGAAAATGGGCATCCTTATCTTGTCCCTGTTCTCAGAGGAGAGAAGGCTCTTAGTTTTTCCCCATTGAGGATAATGCTTGCCCTAAGTTTGTGGTAGATGGCTTTGACTATATTGAGGTAAGTTCTTTCAAAACCAATTTTGGTGAGAGTTTTCATCATTTGTATGTGCTGGATCTTGTCAAATGCTTTCTCTGCATCTATTGATATTGTCATATAGCTTTTATGTTTTCTTTTGTTGATATGATTGATTGTGTTGATTTCCCAATGTTAAACCATCCTTGCATCCCCGGGATGAATCCCACTTAGATATGGTGTATGATCTTTTTAATGAGATGTTAGATTTTATTAGCAACTATTTCGTTGAGGATTTTCGCATCATGTTCATCATGGATATTGGCCCGTAGTTTTCTTTTTTAGGAAAAAAGTGTGTCTTTGTTTGCTTTTGGAATTAGGGAGATATGTGCATCATAGAAACTGTTTGGGAGAGTTCTTATTTCTTCAATTTCCTGAAAAAGCTTGAGAAGAACTGGCAACAGTTCCTCTTTAAAAGTTTGGAATAATTTTCTAATGAATCCATCTGGATCTGGGCTTTTGTTTTTGAATCCTTTTGGTCACAGTTTCAATTTCCTTAATGGGAATAGGTCTCTACAGGTATTCAAAATCTTCTTGGTTCAATCTTGGGTGATTACAGGAATCCAGAAATTTATCCATTTCTTCTAGGTTCTCTTGTTTCATGGCATACAGGCTTTCTAAGTAATCACTGATGATCTTTTGAATTTCTTTGGTTTCTGTTGTGATGTCTCCCTTTTCATTTCTGATTTGGTTTATTAGAGTTCTCTCTCTCTCTCTCTCTCTCTCTCTCTCTCTCTCTCTCTCTCTCTCTCTCTCTTTGTGAGTCTTCGTAGTGGTGTATCACTTGTGTCTATTTTCTCAAAGAACCAGCTCTTGGTTTTATTAATATTTTGGATTATCTGTTGGGTTTCCATGTCGTTAATTTCTGCTCTAAGTTTTGTTATTTCTTTCCGTCTACCTGGTTTGGGCTTAAAATTCCTAACATCTTGAGCTGTGAAGTCAAGTTATTAATGTGGACGCTTTCTTCCTTCCTGAGAAATGCTTGCAGAGCTCTAAATTTTCCCCTTAACAATCCTTTAGCTCCTTCCCATAGGTCCTGGTAGCTCGTGTATTCATGCTCATTTGTTTCCAGGTATCTTTTGATCTCTTCCTTCATTTCCTTCCTGACTCACTCATTGTTCAACATTGAACTGTTTAATTTCTAGGGGTTTGATTTTGTTTTCTGCATCTGTGCATGATTAACGTCTATCTTCAGTGCATTCTGGTCTGAAAAGGTAGTTTATAAAATATCGATCTTCCTGATTCTATTGAGGTATGTTTTGTGACCTAGCACATGGTCTATTTTGGAAAATATTCCATGTGCACTGGAAAAAAAAAAGTGTATCCTTTCTTTTGGGGATGTAAAGTCCTGTATACATCTATTAGCCATCTCTCTTCCATTTCTTCCTTCAAAGCCAATGTTTCCTTGGTGAGTTTTATTCTTGTTGATCTATCGAGGGGTGATAAGGCGGTGTTGAAATCTCAAACTACTATTGTGTTGCTAGCAATATCCTCCTTAAAATCTGTTAGCAGTTGTTTTAAGTATTTAGCTGGTCCCTCATTAGATGTGTATATGTTTAGGAGTGTAATTTCTTCCTGTTTTACATATCCCTTGTTTAATAAAAAATGGCCTTCACTGTCTTTTCTAATCCTTTTAAATCTGAAATCTATGCTGTCTGTTACTAGTATGGCCACCTGGGCTTTTTTGAGGGAGTTGTTTGTTTGAAAGATTGTTTTCCATCCTTTGACTTTGAGTCTGTGATTGATCTTACTGTTTAGATGTGTTTCTTGTAGGCAGCAGAATGTTGGGTTCAGTTTCTGAATCTATTTTGCCACTCTGTATCTCTTAATTGGTGCAGTTAGACCATTGACATTGAGAGAGATTATTGCCATGGAGTTTTGTGCCATCTTTCTATAGAGGTTTGCTGTGCTTGTAGGGTTTTTTTCTTGTCTTACAGTAGCCCCTTTAGTCCTTATTTTAGGTTTGGTTTTGAGTCTATGAAGTTCCTGAGCTGTTGCTTATTTACAAAAATATGGAACACTTCAAAAATTTGCATGTCATCCTTGTGCAGGGACCATGCTAATCTTCTTTGCATTGTGCCAATTTTAGTCTATGTGCTACCAAAGCTAGCACAATTATAATCTTTTTTATATTAATGTCAATGTTAGTATATAACTAGAAGAATATTCAGTATATGATAACGGATTAGTATATGATATGTATAGTGAGAAATATTCAGCATAATACACATTTAATGAATTTAAAGATACATAAATACAGATAATATATCCTAGGAAATGGAATGTTCCTGGATGCATGGATATATATATTTTGTTTTCTGTGTCAACTGTGGTTGACAATGAAAATTCATTAAAGAAACTTACAAGTAATCACAGAATTTGCCATTGTGTTGTCAAGAATAAAATTGAGGGCTGGGGCAATAGCACAGCGGGTAGGGCGTTTGCCTTGCACGTGGCCTACCCGGGTTCAGTTCCCAGCATCCTATATGGTCCCCTGAGCACCACCAGGAGTGATTCCTGAGTGCAGAGCCAGGTGTGACCCAAAAAGCAAAAAAAAAAAAAAAAAGAATAAAATTGAATTATTCAAATAGTTTAGAAAGGAGAATAAAAAGGACAATTGGTATTTGGTCAAAGAACAAATAATAAATATGTAGCTTCTTTTTTTAGTAAACAAAGTTCTTCGATTAAATGTAGGCTTCTTGCAAAGATTAAAATAAGGCCAATATCATTGATCTAATTCAATGCTTAAAATGACTGCCAGAGAAATAATATAGTGGGAACAGTGTTTTCCCTACACATGCAGGGAGGCCAGAGTTCAGTCCTTGGCACTAAATATGGTTCCTCAAATACAACAGACGTTACCTCTGAGCACAAACTAGAAGCAATCTCTGAGCTTCCTTGTGTACATCCAAACAAATAAAGAAAATATGAATTAAATCTGTGCATGAAAATCCTTTCAATAATGGTTTGGTTTGGGTCTTATACCTACACAATGACCGTATTAAGAAAACATTGCTTCAAAGTAAGCAAAATTAATAAATGACTCAAGAATCTGATACTGTGAACTGGAGGGATAAATCAGCAGAGAGGGCTTTTTCTTGGCATGCCCCTGACCTGGGTTCCATCCCAGGCATTACATATGCTCCCAAACCATTGCCAGGAGGAATCCCTGAGTTCAGAGCCAGGAGTAAACCATGAAGATTGCCGGGAGTGGTCCCGAAACAAAAGTAAACAAACACGTAAAGAATCTGACACTAACAACATATAAACTTTAGTCTGATAAGGAAAAATATGTAACCATGAATTAATGGTTTGCATTTCATTGACTGTGCATACCCATACAAATGATATACTTAATATATTTCACTTTGACAAGCGTATATCATATTACTTTCCAGTTCAATTATTAATTTACATTGCAAAGTAAAATTAATGACTTTATACAAATATTTTTAGGTAAATGAGAACTTTGAAAGGTTTTATTATTTCCTGCTAACAATGAAATGATTTCATGACCGTCTTACCACCAGATAAACGTATCAGTTAAGTTTTTAAATTACTTTTTAAGAATAAAAACATTTCTATCTGATCTGAATGTCTCTTTATGTATAATAAATCTGGATGTATCAAGGCTCTCTAATTATAGAATATTACTCAAACAGACATGGAAATTAATAAGAAATATTTAACAGCAAAACATTTGTTTGAAGTCTATGGAACAAGAGTGATAAAATCATATTTTATGTTAGAAATTTTTTTTTTTTGGGGGGGTCACACCCGGCGATGCACAGGGGTTACTCCTGTCTCTGCACTAAGGAATTACTCCTGGTGTTGCTGAGGGGACCATATGGGATGCTGGGAATTGAACCTAGATTGGGCTGCGTGCAAGGCAAATGCCCTACCCACTGTGCTATCGCTCCAGCCCAGTAGAAATGTTATTCTGATACAACAGTTTTATTTTGATTAACTTATTATAATAATACAGCAATGTAAATTTAAAATTTATATTTAAATTAAAATGATTAAAATATCTTCAAAATAAGTTTTTACTTTTTAATTTAGTAGAAATTTAAATTTTAATACTGTTTAATTGTTATAGAAATAGTTAATTTAGACAAAATAATTCATAAATAATTTTTCCTCTAACATTTTCTCTTTCCAAAGTCATTTTTCTTTTTCCTGTTCTTTTAATTTGATACCCTTGCTTTATGGTATCATAGTTTCACAACCTTATTTATTTCAGCAGGGAGCATCACATAAAAGAAATGCTTGAAAGGGTAATGGCATTCATTGCATTACTAATCTATTCTCTCAACCACTGATTAGCATTGAAATTGATTTTGAACTTCTTGTGACTAAAATGACATTAATCTAGGATTTGCTGTTAGAAACATAGCACCTATTTCATGTAGCAGGTGATGACACATCATTAATTTGATAACTTGATGTTGCAACTCTTTAAAAGTCATCAAAAATATTACTCCTAAAACTTCTATAAAAGAAAGTAACTAGATATCTCTGAATACCAAAAACCAAAAATATCACTCAATTTTGCAATGAATTTAGAATTGGTGTTTCAGCATATACTTCTAACCAGATATTTACAGTAGCATCTTCTTGTTACTATAATTCAGAAATTATCAAACCTCTGTATTTTAAAAGGTTTTTTTTTAGAATAAAGGGACTAGAGCGATAGCAGAGAGGGTAGTGCCTTGCACCAGACCAACCTGAATAAAATAAGATACTTCTTTAAAAGCACACTTTGATTGCTACCCCCGAAGTTTTGATTTATGTGGGAAGTGTGGGGAAAAGTCTTCAATATCATTTTAAATTACCATGATTAATTCTACCTGAAGTTATTAAAAAGAATGAGTAGTAACCCAACATTCAAGTACCTACAATGATGCATGTCTATAATCATGAAATCACTAGTAAGTGTTCCAAACCATTTATAATTTGGAAAGGATCTATAATTAGTAAATTATAATTATCAAATTAGTAAACCAAAATAATTAGTATTTGTTTTAATTCTATGAAGAAATTTTGTGGGAATAAAAATAAAGATGTAACTTTCCCCCTATAAGTCTGTAATTATCCTATAAAAGTTTTATTTAATGTCAAACATTTTAATTTCTTTCTAGAAAACATTCATGATGGATGGAAAAAATGAAATATTATTTTTCAACTTCTAAAAATTGTCTTAGAAGACAGGATAGCACTAAAACTACCTGAGTCTATGTTAAGATGAAATAATCATGCTTATTTCATCTGTTGCTTTTTACAACTATTCAGTTATATTTTTGTGTTAAAAACTAATAAAATATTCAACAAAGGAAGAGTCTGGGCAGGCATAAAGCTATGTCTTTTGAAGAACATTGACTCATACATAAGGTGACAAAATTCTAACATATACAGGTGACAATGATGTTTACTTGTCTGAGATTTAGATAAACCTTTAACTCTGTTTCTACCCCCACATTAGGCTAATTTTAATATTTTCTTGAGTCATTTGCCCCTTCATATCCATCTCTAGCATAGAATATTCCTAACATATATCTATATTTAAGTCAGATTTTGTTAGATTGATACTGCAAAGGTGTGCAAAAACTGTATTTGAAAAGAAGGATTAGTTCCCCTCACTCTCTGAAAGGTTTCCTAAGAAACACACTATTTCCAAAAGATATAATTTCATCTTCAGTTTCTGCTACTGTCAAACCATTGCTTTTATATGATCCTTACTAATATTCAATGATGGCTACTAAACATTGACCTTTATACATCATCCCATGAATGCTATTCCAGTAATAGCACAATTAGACTATTGTTTTAAATTATACTAAAACAGCAATAACAGCAATGATGATACCTCTTTACGTGTATTTCTCATAGATACTATCATTAGCTTATCAAAATATGAAGTGGTTTGTAATAAAGATATTTTCTGTCTCTCTGTATTTCTCTCTACTTCTGTCTCTGTCTCTGTCTCTCTTTTTCTCTCTCGCTTCCATCCCGACACCCTACCCAACTGACAAGGAAAGCAATCTTCAGGAATCAGAACAATAGTACAGAAGGTAGGTAGAATGTTTGACTTGCACATACCTGACCCAGATCCAATCCCTGGCATCCTGAGCCCCACTAGGAGTAATTCCTAAGCACATAATCAAGGGAACCCCTGAGTATTGCCAGGTGTGACAAGAAAGAAGGAAAGAAAGAAAGAAAGAAAGAAAGAAAGAAAGAAAGAAAGAAAGAAAGAAAGAAAGAAAGAAAGAAAGAAAGAAAGAAAGAAAGAAAGAAGGAAGGAAGGAAGGAAGGAAGGAAGGAAGGAAGGAAGGAAGGAAGGAAGGAAGGAAGGAAGGAAGGAAGGAAGGAAGGAAGGAAGGAAGGAAGGAAGGAAGGAAGGAAGGAAGGATGGCAGGCAAGCAATATTTATCAAGGAACTGAAGCTCTTTGCTAATATGCGAGTTAAATCTTGCTAACAACCAGGTGAGTAAACTTGGAAGCTCCATTTGATACCGTGATTAAATTCTGTGATGGATCCCAAAACATAAAAATAGCTAAGCAATTTCCAGAATACTGAAAACATAAAATAAAGAAAGAATTATTGCAGTTTTGTGATACTGTCTTATGGAATAATTTGATATGACTAAATTGATGACTAATATTTCTGATTATCTGAATGTAAGTTATAACTGCACACTAGTCCAAATTTCCTTTTCTTCTTAAAGTCTTTTTTTGTTTTGTTTTGATTTAGGGACACAGACAGCTGTGCTCAGAGATAAATCCTGCTGGTGCTTGGAGGACCATATGTCATGCTTGGGAAGGAACTAGGGTCTGGTGCATATCAGCCAAGTGCCCGAATCCCTGAACTACATCTCAAAAGTTCTCATTTCTGTGTGCCATGCATTTCATTGCTTAGATTCTCAACTTTCTTTGAATGCTCACTTTTATTATTTATATGTGACACAATGATGAAAGGTTAGATATAATGTACACAAAACAGAACTATTGTTACAATATTATACACCTTATGGTGTTAACATGAAGTATTGTTTCCAACCTCTTACCACATGAAAAAATGTTGAAAAGGACAAGCTGGATTGATTTCTTCTTACTGCCATACTTTCATCATTCTATGACCTTTGTTCAAACGGACACGATATCACTGTATGACTGTCATGCCGTTGTTCATTGATTTGCTCGAGCGGGCATCAGTAACATTTCCATTTGTCCTAGCCTTAAGATTTTTGCAGCCTCTCTTTACTTGTCCTTCCCAATGGTACCACATTTGAGGCTCTTTCAGGGTTAGGGGAATGAGAGCCATCCATCATTGTTACTGTTTTTGCCATATGGAATACACTACAGGGAGCTTGCCAGGCTCTGCTGTATGGGCAGGATACTCTTAGTAGCTTGCCGGGTTCTCCAATAGGGAGACTTAGACAATAACAGGTCTGCATCGCTCTCTTCTGAGAGATTTGTTTTATAGTCTCTGGATCTCAGTCATTGATGGGGTTACATGTGGGTGTGATTGCTAATCTACTGGAAAAAAGGGGGATCTGCGTGGAGGAGGCCCAGTCTTGGTCTGAGCAGGCTTGGAGATCTCAGCCCCGGGTCCCGCACACCTGGGTTCCTCTGCCAGTACCTTTATGAGTGAGGCTCATCTGAGTGTGTGAAGAGTTGTCTTGAGCATGGCTGTGGCTGGGTTCCAGAGATCTTAGGCTACCAGAGCTCTCCTCAGGGTGGGGAAAAAAACTCAACCTGCCCCCTCCAAGGGGCCCTCATGAAGACGGCCAGGCACGGGGACAGGAAACTCTGCTGATGGACTCTCTTGATAATAAATTTATAATTATTGCATCCTTGGTTATTAGTATTTCAGTTATTAACTATTATTCCTTAAGGAAAACTTAATTTTATGAGCATAATGGCAATCTATAATGCTTTGTTTTTGCTTTTGCTTTTTTTCGGGGGTCACATCCAGTGATGTTCAGGGGTTATTCCTGGTTCTACACTCAGGAATTACTCCTGGTGGTGCTTGGGGATCATATGGGATGCCAAGGATTGAACCCAGGTTGACTGCATGGAAGGCAAATGGCCTACCCATTGTGCTATTGCTCCCGCCCTTGCAATCTATAATGCTTAACACACACTTTTACAGAACAATTCAAAACCTTTGATAACATAAAATTGTTGGGAAAATTATATATAATTATATATATATATATATATGGTTTGTTCATTTGTTTTGTATAAAAAACGAATAAGCAAACTACTTTAACAGTAGGTTAGAATTGACTAAAATAATATATCTCATGCCCAACCAGTAGGTTACCCTGAATTCTAAGGTCAAATTAGGTTTCCACAGCAATTACTAAGTGGAAGCATAATTATTAATGGAGTCCCCAAAGAAAAAACGAGCATTGTAAATCTACATGCAAATAAAATGTTATGTTTTGAAAGGAGGTCAGAGATGAAAATAGCATTATCCATCAACTTTCTAACATTTAAACATATAGATTACCCCGAGACAGCTCCCTGACTGAGCAACAGTTCATGAAGGCAACAAGACCCCAAAGCCCTCTGAAGAAACAGGAAACTCAAGCAAATAATTGCCAAAGAAAAGGGGGTGGGAGGTGGGATGGGAGGAGGATGAAGCACGAGTGAAGGGCAAAAAAAACCACCCCAAAACAACAACATTGAAATATGTTGTTTGTTGCCCAGTAAAATCATTTGGTTAAAAGTCATTTTTCAAAAAATAGCATTTTCAGCAACTGGAAAAACAGAAGTACTAATCTTTTCGTAACTAATAATCCCTGATATACTTCATACCATTAATAGCTAGTGTATTGCATTTATTGCTGTTTCTATTTTATTTCAAATCATACATTTTTCACTCCATCTAATGTCAAACTAATCAAAGAAGAATTTAGATAGGTCTGCCTAATTCCCAGCTGTTGACACAATGTCTGTTATATTGCAGATAATAAATGCTGACTTAATGATGGATATGCACAAGTTGTTTTCACTTTTTATGCTAAAATATCACACTTCTTTTTTTTTCTGCTGAAGTGTTTATTTTGTTTTTTTTAAAAATAAAGGAATTAACATAAAGAAAATAATGAAAATAAACCAAAGAATAAAATGATTTTAGAAATATAACTCCTGAGGTCCAATTAAGAGAAGTGCGCCCTAAGGATGCAAACACTGGGAGAAGGGGATAAAGGTGGAGACATCTTGGCACTCTCTAGTTTAGCAGCCCTGAAAGTACTGGCAGGGGCCAGCCCCAGGTGAACGGGTCTGAAGCAGTGAAACATCAAGGATTAAGATAAAGACAGACATAAGAGAGGAAAGCTTGGGATCTGGGGGCTAATAACCTTGTGGACTCACAGCCTGATTCTCCATCATATGCCTATTTATTCTTTTAGACCAACAATCACACAAAGAGCAAGGAAAAACACACACAGTCTCATACACACACACACACACACATTGCATATATGTACTAATCTAACCAGGACAAACTTTTACATATCAATGGGAACTAAAGGCTATGAGTTGTAGAGGTCTCTTAAGTGTAGCGCTGTAGCATTGTCGTCCCATTGTTCCTCTCTTATTCTCCTAGAATAAACTAGTGATTTTGAAGACGTCTATTTTTGAGTCTTACGTATTTTCAGAGTGCCCATAAAAGTACTGAATAATGTTGTTTATTCCCTAAAAATAAATTCCCCGTAAATGATTTAAAGAACTCTGGTAACAGTGACCTAATTCTGAACAGCTGAGCAAAGGTGATGTCCCAGGTGTCATCTCAAAGGCACAGAAAATAAAGCAGCTGTTTTCTACTATCACCCACCTTTGCAGTATAACTATATATCTCTTTACCATTCAAAGGTCTCAGGCAGTAATTAGATACTGCATTCTTTCTCCTTTATCATAGGCAGTGCATACGAAAGTGAGGATTGACTCAGACTTGTTCAGTGTATTATTCCCGCTAAAAAAGTGGCAGTGTTCGTTTTCTGTGATGAATTATTACACATCTGGCTTTGGTAGATTAACTAAATTATAAACTCATTTGAATTTGCATGCATAAATTAGGGCCACTAATAGATGAGACTATCCCCTTAAAAATAGTTTGCAGTCATTTTTTTTCAATGAAAACTTTTCAAAAGTCACATACTGTTAATGAGTATTGATTTAAGACAGTATTACCATGTTTGCCTGCTCCAGTATTATTATTCACAGTATAATACTTTTTAAACGAAGGGGTCTCAAGTTTTTTGTATTTTTAACAATGTAAATCAAGTAGGAAATCAATGCAAAAAGTGAACTATTATGGTACAGTAACATATTTGAAAAATAAGAAAAGGAATTTGAAACTCTTTCATGAAGAGAATAGAAAACAAGATGGTCAAAAAAATCCAGTGATGAAACATTTCAATTTCCATCTAAATAAGATAATACTTAAAAAAATTTATAGGGACACCCCTGATGGCACAGTGGTACTAGGACACTCTAAGAAATGCTCTGCACAGTGGCATAGGTCTAAAAGTTGTGCATCCGATTGGCTGGAGCTACAGTACAGTGGGTAGGGCATTTGCTTTGCACATGGCTGACCTGGGTTCGATTCCCAGCATGCCATATGGCCCTCCAGCACCGCCAGGAATAATTCCTGAGTGCAGAGCCAGGAGTAACCCCTGTGCATCACTGGGTGTGACCCGAAAAGAAAAAAAAAAGCACAACCAAAACTTGCAAAATTATTTTTAAAAGAAATTCAACATTTTCCCATTCTTATAATGGTTCTTCAGACATTTGGGTAACATTTCAACATTTACTTCAAGTCCTACTCTTCTCAAACCGCTTTTTTGTTTGAGACCCAAGAAGCAAAAAAAAAAAAAAAGTTGTAGATTCGGAGGCTTTTTCAGTGCAGGTCGCCAGGGTGCTCAGGGGATATGGGGAGCTTTGCACCCGGTGGCATGTTCTCTACCATGTACAGCCACGTTGCTGAGCCCTGGACAAAATTTTAAATCAGCAACTAACTATTCAGAGTATCTTTCTTGCCCTTGCATGTTTATATTTCTATGCCTTAACCTTCATTAGAAAATCTATTGGATGCTTCATAAAATTATTATACTTACTAATTTATCAGAAATGAGATAAACAGACAACATTCAAATGAAAAATATTTTTCTATATAAAAAAATAATTCCTGTAAATAAAGGAAGTTTCTGAAAAAAAAAAGATTTTGGTATTTATGTCCCTTGAAAAGCAAAGTAATATATTGGGGACATTGGTGGTGCAAAATGTGCACTGGTAGAGGGATAAGTATTTGATCATTGTATGGCTAAAATTGGAACATGGAAAGCTTTTAAAGCGTATCTCAAGGTGATTCAATTTTTTAAAAAAATGCTAAGTAATATTTTTATTAATTTATTACTACTACACTGTGGCACCAACCAACAGTGCTTGTGTTCGCTGGTGCATTCAGGACCAAAAGCAATTTCCCCTGAGGATGGAGTGAAGAACAGGACCTGATGACTTTCACCGTCACTGTCATCCCATTGCTAATGGATTTGCTTGAGCAGGCACCAGTATCGTCTCCATTGTGAGACTTGTTACTGTTTTTGGCACACCGAATACGCCACAGGTAGCTTGCCAGACTCTGCCGTGAGGGCGAGATACTGTTGGTAGCTTGCCGGGCTCTCCGAGAGGAACAGAGGAATTGAACCTGGGTCAGCCACGTGCAAGGCAAAGGCCCTACCTGCTATGCTATCACTCCAGCCCCCTGATGACTTTATTGAGATTAAACAATGCTAATATAGGGAAAAGGAGACCTTGCTATGTGCAGGGTGAGGGGATAGGGATTGAATGGGAAACAATGCAATAAACAGTTGACAGGGTAAGATTAGGAACAAAGGAGAAATTTAAATGTAAGCACATGGGGACTGAGAGTGCCCTGGGGAACTGGGTGTGCCTCAGTAGCACTAAAGTGGGTGATAACAATGGTGACTAGGTAATGGGCAATACAACAACATAAGCTCTCTGTGAGGGAGGAAGGTCAAGTAAAAGTCAAGCCTCAGCTGCTCTATGATGAGACAATGATTCAGAAAATTCTATTATGCTGAACTACAGCAATTATAAATGATGGCGAGGCTGCACCCCTTTTGGTGCTGTCTTTCCCCATCTCTGTAGCCATGTCTCTGAAAGTCTCACCTCAAGGAGAGTCCCCATTGAATTACCCAGCAGGGTGGCACCAACCAGAGGATTTGAAACAGTGTTGCAGGGATTCCAGTATTAGTACTCCCTTTTTTGACATGAAAATATTCCCCTGTGGGCTTTTAAAAATCTCCATGTAAAAAAATTTTAATTTTCAGTTAGTATTCAAAATGTTCTATTTGGCTATGGTGAATGCATTATAACCTAATGCTTTCAAGGGGATTTTAAAAGAGCTTCATCGTGTGTGGCTCTGATTTCCAGGTAGAATATCACATGCAAAAAAATAAAATTCTATTTTTTGTTAATATTTCAGGGGCTCCATGGGTAGCACTGCAGGATAGATCGTGCAGGTGAATTATAAAAGTAATTTTCAAACAGTCAAAGGAGATAGGTAATTACAAGAACTGATCATCTTCTTTATAGTCTCCAAGAAGAAAGTCTTTTCCTTCTCTAAAATTTTGTGGAGATTCATAGCCTAAGCAAATGCAATTTGGGAGCCAGAGTGATTGTGCTGTAGGTAGGACACTTGCCTTGCACACTGCTGATCTGGGTTCAATCTCTGCCACCCCATATGGTTCCCCAAGCCTGGAGGAGTGATCCATAAGCGCAGAGTCAGGAGTAACTCCTGAGCAATGCCATGGGTGACCCCAAAATAAAATCAAAAACAAAACCAACGACAAAAATAGAAAACAAGCTGGTAAAATTCAAGACATATAGCATTTTGATACACCATTCCCTTATTATCAGAAGAAAGTTTGGGCAATATCCCAAAAATTTATAATGTCTGCCCTTTGTGAAATCAGTCACTTAATGCTGCCATCATATACTCGCAAACATATGGATTGGTGCTCAGCTCCTTAAAAGTGCAGGGACTATATTTGACTAAGCACTAAAATTGAACTCTCAGGAAGCAATAATAGGTAATATTCTGTTAAGTATAACATTGTTCTCATATCTTCCTAAGTACATGAGGGGAAGAAGAGGTAACTCCTCAATAATGAAGCTCAAAAGTTCTCAATTCATAGATGCGCTCTAGCACAAAGAAATATAATGCATTAAGGAACACTATTATTTTTCTTAAAAAATATATCACATAACTTGACAACAGAAAAGCTGAAAGTAGCAGTGCAAAATTGATATCATATCTTTTCAGGTTGGAGAAATACATGTTAAAAAATGATTGATGTCAGTTAATTGTATAAAGCATTGTAGCACTGTCATCCCCTTGTTCATCCATTTGCTCAAGAGGGCACCAGTAGCGTCTCCACTGTGACACTTGTGTTATTGTTTTTGGCATATGAAATATGCCATGGGTAGCTTGCCAGGTTCTGCTAAGCGGGTAGAATAATCTAGGTAGCTTGCCAGGCTCTCCAAGATGGATGGAGGGATCCAACCTGGGTTGGCCACGTGCAAGGCAAACGCCTTACCTGTTGTGCTATTGCTACAGTCCTATGTATATATAGCATGCATATATATTTAAAGCAGTTTTTATCTATTTGAATTATAACATGATTTTATTAATTACAATTCTGTGCATCTTAAAACACATTTATATTTATATGCACATGTATGTGTTTGACATGTATTGTTTATCAGATACTTCTTTGTCTTAAAAAAGAAGGTAGACAGTTTCTATTGAAATAGGTCAGGTATTTCCAGAACACCCAGGCTAGAAGAAGAAAAATAAAATAGATTTTTCCAGCCAAGGACTGCTTCATTATTCCAGACAACACTTTGTATTGATCCTCCTCTATTTATTTCTAATTTTGTTGCCACTGATTGAGTTGAGCTCTAAATCTTGTGACAGCTTACATGCTGTTAGGATGCCGCATTGCTACTTGAAGAACAGAGTAACAATGTTCTGATTTTAAACTCTAATTTACTCGTATTTGCAGCAAATTAAGGTGCCTGATATAGCATTTTAGCACCAAAAATGTTTTATTATACGTCTTTCTTTATTCACCCTCACAGAAAACACAGTGTATGTGGTCAATACAAATGTTTGCATTACCTATGCTGCATAACCTAATACAACAATATTTAATTAACAATATATATGGCAATATATATGTTAATATATAAATAATATATATTAGCAAGAGCTGGAGTTAAAGCACAGCGTCTAGGGCATCTGTCTTGCATGCGGCCAACCAGGGTTCAATTCCTCCACCCCTCTCGGAGAGCCCGGCAAGCTACAGAGAGTATCTTGCCTGCACAGCAGAGCTTGGCAAGCTACCCATGGTGCATTTTATATGCTAAAAACAGTAACAACAAGTCTCATAATGGAGACGTTACTGGTGCCCGCTTGAGCAAATCAATGAGCAACAGGATGACAGTGATACAGTGATATATTAACAAACCACATGTGCCTAGGTAGTTATACTTAAACCATTCTTGTTTTACTTTTGTTTTAGGTTCCAGGGTTTACAATAATTGTTTTTGATAAGGTTTCATGCACACAATGTTTCACCACCATACTATCCACCAGTTTTCCCTCAGTCAACCTATCTATTCTCTACCCCATCCCCCACAAACTACAAACACCAAACATTTTCTGTCTGTACATAATCACACTGAATAAAATGTCCCTAAATACTCTCAAATATGATTATTCCACATGTGACCCAGTCAACATGCTATTAGTCAATTCTTCTTTATTTTATTTCATTCATCTGGATAATTTTCTTAATATTGGAATGTATTCACTTTTCTTAAAAGTTGCTTTAGAAAAAAAAAACTCACTGCAACACAGGTTCCATGATAAAATGTCTTCTCATTAAAAAATGCACAACCAAATCTTGCAAACTTATTTATAAAACAAATTCAACATTTTCCAAGTCTTATCATGGTTCTTCAGACATTTGGGTAAAAATTTCAACATTTACTTCAGGTCCTACTCTTCTCAAACAGCTAGTATCCCTCTTTTAATCCAAGTGGAAAAAAAAAATGAAAGGGTCTTATTTCTTACGGCATATCCTCCTTCTCAAAGTTTCATGCTAGTTTATTAGAGTCACTTTTTAATTTTTTATATGTAGGCAACCTGATTCATTAAGCTGTTAATAAAGAGTTTCAAGCACTCACTGTTCTACCTTCATCACTGTGCCATTTCTTCACCAATGACCCAAAGTTCTTTTGTCTTCTCACCTCACCACTTTAGCAAAGTATTGTTAAAAATATTTACTTATAGTTTGGGTCACATGCTTACACTACTCTTGACTTTATGGTTTTGGTAAAATAGATTTAATAATTGACAATTTCAAGATAAGCAAAGAATAAAAGTTTAAGAAGTGACTTTTTGTAGGAGGTTGGTGGACCATATTCAGCTCTGTTCAGGCCTTCCTCCTGGCTATATGCTCAGGGATCACTCTGGTGGTGTTGAGATGACCAGGATATCATTACCTACCAGGTACTAAAATGAGATTACCCATATCATTAACCTATGTTCTATATATCCAGCATCATAAAATGCCTTTTAAAATAATTTTTATTTTATTTTATGTAAATAGTGTCTCTCTCTCTCTCTCTCTCTCTCTCTCTCTCTCTGTGTGTGTGTGTGTGTGTGTGTGTGTGGGAGGGGACTTGTCCAAGAAGGGCTCCAAATGCCTGGTGGAAGTCTCAAAGCAGTGGGTCAGAGAAAATGGTGCTGCTCAGGCCCTCTGCCACTGGGGAGTACCTTGGTCTTTGATAATTCTAGTTGATCCCCCAAAGCTGTTCCACGCGATACTGCAGGTGCCAGAGATGGATTCCTGATTGTGTTTGTGACAGTCTGTGCTATTCCCCAGCTCTTTAAACTTCACTTTTAAAAAATATTAGATGTATTATTTTTTCACAGGGTCCAATGTCTTGTGTTAAAGGAGCTATGTTTTCAGGAAGAAGATAGCAAGCTTCTGATTGCCTGGAATTCTGGCAGAGAGGCACAGATCAGATGCAGGCTTCTTGTCCAGAGGCCAGCATGTATTATTTTTGTTCTTTCAGGCACAAAATGTGCCAACACCAATCCACCACCAGTGTGTTTGTCCCTCCACTTATGTCTCCAGTTTCTCTACCACCCCAAAAGCCTTCTCATTTAGCAGACAAAAAAAAAAAATTACTTCCTATTGTTTGCTACAACAAATGGCAAGTGAGTTATCAGAAAATATATATCAATAAAAGTCAATTTTTGATGACTGGTTGTTATATCTCTCCGTGGTATTCTAAAGTCAATGTCCGGGAATTTACTTAGCTAGCTTATGCCGGTTGAATCTTCTGTGTTATTGTTGTCACCCACTGAGCTTGGTGGGCTCTATACAACTTTTACACAAAAAACACTCCGTTCCTCCTGGACTCTAAGAACTGGGAAATCAGAGGAGATGTTGTACAGCTGTGTATTCAGACACCTCAGGGACAGTGGAGCTGCGCTTCTTTAGATGATACAACAGGTCAGGTGAGGTGGCTACTGGGCCTAGCCAGATGGAAGGGGAATCTGCCACCCTCTTCCAAAAAGGCCAAAATTTCCAGCTTTTGAGATTGGTCTCCTATGTAAAAACACAAAAAAGAAATGGAAAAGGGGCGAGAAGGAGAGTGTCTCACCACACCGGGGGCACCGGGGGCACTGGGCACAGGGCAACAGTGCTCTGTCTCTCCCGCCACCCACGTTCCGTGGTCTCTTGCCGCTTCCCCCACCCCAGGGAGACTGATGGCGATAATGAGGCAGGCAAAGGAAGTATCGGAGCCAAGGCTGGTTGGTCTCAGTTGCAGTTTATTCCATTCCCATCTCCATTCTCCTCTGATTCTCCTCCTGCTTCTTCCTCCCCCATCCTACGTCATTCTCTTTCTCCTCTGGATCTGGATTTTGATCTAGTTTCTCCAGATCTGGCCCTGGGACTCGCACTGGGACTCGCCCCCAGCCCACTCTCACAGCCTAGTTAAATCCCCCAGCAAGAGAGAGTTGGGGCTTACACATAGGTGTGGTCACAAGCAATAGGGTAAAGTTCTTTCCCTTAGGGGATGCTTCTTCTAGTACAGATTCTCTTTAAGCAGGACACCCGCCCAAGAGCGGAATCCCATGGGTGTGTTTCTCCTCTCCTTGTCCAACTAACATATAAGTATTCATATTATTAATCATTTTGTATGAATATAGCAAGAGGTGAATTAAGCTTATAGAATTGCTGTCCTGAGGTCACCTAGATCTTAGACTACAGTGCTCAGGCCAGATTAGTCTTTCCTATCCCTAGCAGGGTCCTAGTCTTGTCATTGCTTTTGGATCATGACATGACAGGTCCATGACCAAGCTCTTAACATACAGTTAAGCATTAGGCGCTTTGGCCAGGCCCATCTCGATGCCAGGGTAGCACATAACTCACTGCTTGCCCTGGGTCCGTCCCGTCCCTCGTCGGGACCCTGCTTTTGGGGGTGCTAGGAAGCAAGGGCAGCTGAGGCTTAAGTCGAGAAAGCAGATGCCCGGGAGTGAATAATATTTGAAGCCAATTAAATACTACCAAAGTATATTAACAGTTGTCTTTCTTTGACATACAAAAAGGATATTGCTTTAAAGTAAACTATTCAAAAGACACAAGGATAGGAGAAAAGGCAATGTTAACTTACACTACAAGTTCACTGTCCTAGCAGAGTCTGACCTTACAAATTAACAGAGTCTGATTAGGGGAAGAGCTGAATAACTAGTTGGGGAAGGGAGCATAGAAGTGATTATGGATAAACAAAGGAATGAGAGTGACACGTGAAGCACCTTGATGGGCGTGACTGATATACCTAAGCTCGTAGTGGCAAGGGGAGCAGGACATACCAATATAGTCTAGAATTGTTTAGAGATTATTACCAGATAAGCCCAAACTCTGTGGCAAGGGAGGAAGAACAAACCAATGTTATCCTACAGTCTCCTGAAACAGTTTGACTGTCTGGCAGCTAGTTGAGAGATAAGCATCATATTTAATATTCAGTAATGAGTTACAAATCTATTACATGCATGTTACATAATTTTACAATCCTCATGTTGAAACCAAATAGGGAATATTGGAATAGTTTTAGTTATTAGAAACAGAATAAATATATAAATCTTTGCAATAAATATATAAATCTTTGCTTTTTCATTTACTTTCTTAACTGTTCTAGTAAGCTCATTATTAAAATTGACAACCTCTGTTAAGTGTCTGAAAGGTGTTCATTCACGTACCTTCACCAAATCTGGAGGATATTTTGAGTTGTTTTTTTTTTTTGGCTTTTTGGGTCACACCTGGCGATGCACAGGGGTTACTCCTGGCTCTGCACTCAGGAATTACCCCTGGCTGTGCTCAGGGGACCATATGGGATGCTGGGAATCGAACCCGGGTCGGCCACGTGCAAGGCAAACGCCCTACCCACTGTGCTATCTCTCCAGCCCCAGGAGGATATTTTGAGACATTAATTTTAGAGAAAGTCAGTCAGAAAACCAGAAATGCTAAGTAAATGAGATAATGTTAAAAGATGCTGCTTTTTTCCTCCAATCCTGCAAAGATATAAGCACTGACATTAGAAGCTAGAAAGTAAGACAAGGAGACAGGCTACCAGTTCTTTCACTTCTGTAATAAGTTTGTGGCTCTGTGACTATATTAAGTGTGGATAAAGTAAATATGGGTAAGGAAGGAAATACGTAAGAATTTAACATCTTAACATACAGTAGGGTATGCATCTCTATGTAAGTGATCACAAGCTGTTTGTTTACTCTGTTTTCCATAGTAGATTAAGCATAATTAAATATTCATAAAGCTAAAATATCCTAACTCTCTCTAAAAGTCATAGGTTCCCATTCATTTCCTAGTTTCAATAAGTGAGCAACTGTCATTTCTTTAAAGTCCTTTCTCTATTGTTTCTGTTATTATTTCATTACTTGCTATTTTTGTTATTTTGACACTCTAATCTCAACCAGAAATTTTACAAAAAATTTTAGCCAATTATATTTATGAGCAACTAGTATTTTCTTAGAAAAGTCCTTACATATGTCTTTGTTCAATTATTTATTATTTTGTCATAAATAATCATAAGGGGCAAAAGAATTATATTCAGGATTCAAAACATTCAGTGGATTGTTTCTGACTGTATCCTTGTCCAGACCAGGATAAAATAATCTCTAATTTATAATAGTGCCAAACTATTGAGATTCAGGTCTTAGGGAATGTATTTTGAGTAAACCAACATACTCAAACTGAGTTTTTGAAAGAAAAAAGAATGTAGATTAAAGTTAAAAAGAGAGTGACCTGAGTAATAAAAATGAGTTACAGTGGGAATTTCTATATGAAATATAAATTGTAGCTATTAATGATTTCATGATATAATATAAGAAATTCTCACTTGTCTTCTTTTAAAATCCAAATAAGAATCTGATATATTCTTGCATTTTTGGTGACAAGAACTTTAGATTTTGATATCACAAAATTATATAATATTTACACTGTCATTCAAGAAATATCTCTAATTTTTACAAGGGCCATTTCAAAATGTAAGGTAATAAGTTTGGATCATATTAGAAAGTGTACATATAGATTCATTTAAGCTAATTTTTTTTTCTGAAACACATTGACTGCTTTTATGTATAAAGCTATCTTTAAAGAAGGAAAAGTTATTTTTAAAGGTGGAATTACTGGTTTATGATTTTATATGAAAACAGATGAACCTCAATATTAAGTACCATATATGTGTCATAAACTTAGGGACATTTTCTTAGAGTAAATCAAATATTACCTTATTTGCAATAAGATCATTATAGATGTAAGTTCTTAGTGTACCCTAATGAAATAGGACTGGTATTCTACAATGGGAAAATTTGAACACGTATACACACACAAATATACACACAAATCTTATATGCAAATGAAGACAGAAAGGTGAATTTTGGCATATCGAGAAATACCAACAATTACTAGCATACTGCCTGAAACTAGGGAAGAGGCACAGAACATATTCTTTGATCATTTTCTTTAGAAAGAAGCAAATCTGTTAATTCCTTGATCTTAGGCTTCTTCTAGTTTCCCAGAATTGTGAGACAATTTTTTTCATCTGTTGATTAGCTCCTAGATTTTGTTTTGACAGTATCTGTGCTTTAGAAAAATATATATATATATATTTAGTAAAATAAAAATATATATATATATATGTGTGTGTGTGTGTGTGTGTGTGTGTGTGTGTGTGTGTGTGTGTGTGTGTGTGTGTGTGTGTGTATCGGCCAGCCGCCAGGAGCTCTGCTCTGGATGGGGAGGGAAGCTGGAGCCCATCCCCTTTGAGGGGCCCTGGAGAAGACAGACAGGCGCTCGAGCCAGAGACTCTCTGCCGAAGACCTCCGGAGACTAACCATAGCCATGCGTAAGGTCCCTCTCCACATGTTCAGATGAGCTTCACGCATGAAGGTATTGGCAGTGGAATCCAGGTATGTGGGACCTGGGGCTGAGACCTCCAAGCCTGTTAGGATCAGGACTGGTCCTCTGCCCAGATTTCCCATTTTCCAGTAGCTAGGTAGTCACACCAGGGACTACCCTCGACGCCCTGTAATCCCATCAACAGCCAACATCCAGAGACTTAAAAGCAAGCTCCTCGAAGTGGCCCCATGATATCTTATAGCTTACTTCTCCTTCTGGGAGAAACTGGCAAGCTACCGAGAGTTTCCTGCCCACATGGGAGAGCCTCAAAAATTCCACATGGTGTATTCTTATGCCAAAACCAGAAACAAGCTGGGTCTCATTCCCCTGACCCTGAAAGAGCCTCCAATGCAGCATCATTGAGAAGGACAAGTAGAGAGAGGCTTCTAAAATCTCAGGGTTAGGTCGACCTAACTGCTCAAGAAATTCGACCATCAACTGGATGATGATGATGATATTTATGTAATATATATTTATATTACAAAATGAACTCAGTTTCTTTTTAATTTTGTTTTATTTCAGGGCTGCATCCTGCGGTGCTCAGGACGTGCTCCTGGTCTGCCTTCAGAGATCACAGTTGAGGATGTCTGGGACCATATTGGCTATCACCGTACCTAATGTATTTTCACTCTAGCCCCTAAACCTGATCCTTCACCACAAATTTACAGATGGGAATTTTTGTTAAGTCAATTGAATATTATTTGAAATGCAAAATCCAGACACTATGCTCATAGGGTATCTTTTTCTCCTGTCTCTTACCTAACATTTGAGAACGTGATTTCAAGCAGCATAAAGATAGTAGAAATATCTTCAGAAATAACTGAAGACATGCATAGTCAGATATAATAAATGCACAAAAAAATCTTTCTAGGTGGAGAAACAATACTTTGTCTAAAGTCATATGTGTTGACATTTCAACAAAAAATTAAACAAATTTGTGGGCCCACAATTTTGACATAATTGCTCTATATATTTCTTAAGTTCAACTGCTATTTCATTTATTTTCTACTAATGAACTAAGCATTAGACTTCTTCAGTTGGTTGTTGTAGAGGTTATAGAACATTCAGGTATAGAGCACATGTCAAATGAAAAACAAAGCCAAACCATGTTCGATTCCACAAAATCAATACAAGCAACTACTG
Source organism: Sorex araneus (assembly GCF_027595985.1). Lineage (NCBI taxonomy): Eukaryota > Metazoa > Chordata > Mammalia > Eulipotyphla > Soricidae > Sorex > Sorex araneus. The sequence continues at coordinate 28,833,110 of NC_073311.1, forward strand.
CCCAGTGCAGTGGCTATGAAGCTATCAGATGTGATAATCCATTTCTGTTGTTCAACATTGTAATAACTGTTATGCTTTATTTTTTCTTTACTATGCACACAAATATATTTGAAGGTCTTTTATGAAAGCAGTGCCTTTTGTTTCATGGAATTAATACCAATAATTATGTTCTGTCATTTCAATACTTATAAATCACTAGTCTAGTCAAACATTATTGATTGCATACAGTTTATTACAAATTGACAGTAAATTATAACTTTATAATTTATAGTATTTTTGATAAATACAAATTACCTTTTTCTCATTTAATGACAATTTTGATGATGTTACATTTTTTATTTGTTTTTGTTTTAGGGGCCATACCCATTGTTCGTTGGGGCTTACTTCTACTTCTGAGAACAGAGATCACTCCAGCAGGCTTGGGATAATCTGGTGTATGGATTGAACCACAGCCGACTGCATATAAGGCAAATGCCCTATCCTGTCTACATTGCTCCAGTCCCTGGTGTTACATTGTCTTCTGTTTGAACTGTCTGTCCTTCATTTCATTGTGTTTATGTATGAGTCATGCCTACTTATTGAATGTATCTTGTATTTTATTTGATACCTATTTAAAATAATGACATAATATACCCCAATGAGCCTGTTTCTCAAGCTAGCATCTTTGAGCTACCAATATAAATTAGTAACAAAAACTAAAATGTAGCCAAATATTATCAAATAAATAATGCATATTCAGAAATCAGTTAATGTTAATTAAAATCAGTTTTACAAAATTACACATATTATAACTCATCACTCATTAATTAGATTATAGTAGAGAATTGCACTTGATGCTAATAAAAAACATTTTAAAATTTATCATGTATTTACTTGAAAGGGAAGGAAATTTTACTTCATGGTGCTAATTTATCAATATAAGTTAGATTTATTTATGCTTTGACATACATTTTTGTAAATTTGTATCTATTAAATAATCATAATCTCTTATATTTAAAATTTACTTATGTTACTAAATGTATAAAATAAATTAAATAATCAAATTCTGTCATATTATGGAAAATTATATTTTTGTTCAGTGGAGGATGGAAAATGCAAGATATAAAGTTGTTTCCACTTTATCTATTGAGGACATCGTAAACATATTACTCACTATATTTTTTTATACATCAAAATCACAATGACAGTCTTCCAATTTTCTTATGACAGACAAAAGCAGATTTGTGAAGAGTATTGTTTTTCTTCAACAAATACAACAATCCCAAGGGTGTGATTTAGTCTTGGTCATCCTGAGGTAGCCTTTAGTGAGGGCAGGAAGAAATCTATGATAGCTTCTATTTTCCCTGGATTTTTCTTAATTACTATTTAGTGGGTTTTTTCCATATTTCCTATCACTTAAAGTTGATAGATATTTCTAATACCAACCAAAATAAAATCATGCCATTTAATAAGCATTTCTTATTAGAGTAGAATATTACCATCTTTGTGTAGACACCTATTGTATAAAACTTAAAAATTGTTAGACATACATAAATTTAAGCCTCTAGATGTTAGAACTTGTACCACTTTGCTTTAATATTCTATTAGTTGACCTGAAATTAATGGTGCAAAAAAGAACAGTCATTGTGTGACAGATATTTGGATTCTGCTAGAATCTTATTTGAATGGATCTGCCCTTATTATAAGAAAAAAGCTTAACTCTGACATTAATGAGAACTAATCATGTTAAATTTATCAGCCTACTGAAGCTTAGCACTGACCTGTTTTATCAAAGGAATTGCTATAAACAGACATCCAGCCATGAGAAACACTATGAAATTCCATGCTCTAACCAATTTTTCCGGGAGCCTGTAAGGACCCATAAGGACAATTAGAGGGTGCCCCAAAAGCCTCTATCCCTCTCAGACAACCTGATAAGCTACCGAGGCTATCCCACCCTCTCGGCAGATCCTGGCAAGCTACCCATGACATATTTGATATGCCAAAAACAGTAACTGTAACAACAATGTGCTCTTCATGTTCTTGGAGCGAGCAGATGCCATTGGGCTACACTAGCATGCGACAAGGACAAATGAAGATGTTAATAGTGCCTGCTTGAGCAATCGATGAACAACGGGATGACAGTGACAGTGAACCATCTTCTAATCAAAATGAGAAATCAAAAAATAAGAAAAAGCTTATGCAGGTTTTTAATCTTAGCAAAAATCATTGACAATGATATATACTATATGTGATCTTTGCTACCTAACAAGGCTACATAGCATTATATTTAAAAACCACTTATATTCATAGAACGATTTCTAGAATCATAATTCAATGCATAATCATATAGGAAGCTATGTAATAGCTGGTGTTTGTGAATAAGTTTTTTTTTAATAAAGAAATACAGCTGGTAATCTTTATAAAATCAGGAACCATCTAGGTTAGTATATGCATCTAGTTTGCATTCATAAAATATGAGTAGAAGTTCACAAAGTGGCCGTCACCATAAATGTTTTCTAACAATACTTTATTGATTCAGTGATATACTTTCAACCAAACACTTAATAAGTGACTATTGTGCAGTGGGCATGTTCTAGGGACTGTGGGTTTGTGGAGGAAGATACAAAAAATGTCCCAGCTTCAAAGAACTAATATTCTATATTAGATTACTAAAGAGTGAATACAGATGCCAGAAAATATACATTATTTTGTTTTAGATTGGAGGAAAATAAACAAGCCTGCATACATAGAAAATGACAGGTCTCTACCTCCAGTGGTTTAGTCAGCTTTTTTGAGGCTGCAAAAATAGATTATAATCTCAAGCTTGAAAAGAAATAAAGCTTATCAAAAGGAATAAAGCTTATTAAGGGGAGAACCTAAGCAAACAACAGGTGTTGAAGATCAATGTGAGCTTTGTATTGATATCAAGCAGGGTTTTATGTTTGCTTGTTGCCCGCATACCTTTCTAGTGATCTCCAAGCAAGGTGGAAGCTGAGCTACTTTGAAAGCAGGTGCCTAACAAGTCCAAATTTACGAATTATTGAAAAGACTTTTATGAAATTGACCAAACTCTATTTTCATGACTATAAACTTTGAAGATAATGCATTTCCCAAGAGAGAAAATAATAATTAGGTTTCGTTCTTAATAAAAATTCACACCCTGCTTCAGAAATTCCCATCCAAGTGTCTTTTCTCCCTCTCACAGACATTAAAAAATTGGCAAATATCTTGAGGGGATTTTAGTCAGGAGAAAGTGTCCTGCTGTTTCCCCACAGCGGGACTCTGCCTCTTAAACAATGCAGATTGCAGAACATTTCAGTCTACCTTTCAAAAAATTTATCTCAACTCTTTGACCTCACACATATTCCCATAGTCCCAGGACTCAGGAATGTCCTGTGGAGAGCATTGGCCAAGTATTTGTGGATTCTCAGTTTTCTGATTTGTTATTCCAGTATTGCATACTAACTAAAAAGCTACCTGAGTTTTTCCTTCTTCCAGCAGTCTCTCTTCTGAGTTAAACTGATCCATAGTGTGTGCCTGGTAACAGCAAACATCCACAAAAATCAGAAAAAAAAAATTTTAAAAAAGACTAGTTATTTTCTCAGTGGAAATTCTACTTATCTAGTTGTATTCCTCCAAAATTATCTCATGCCTTTACAAATACACTTTTTGTATTTTTTGTTTTCCTAGTTTTTACAGCAGAATAAAATGCCTGCTACTACTTATTGGAATTTACTTATTTTTTTTTTTAAATAACTCTTCAATACTGTTTGAATTTGCTATTTGAAATCAGAAGGGTGAGATTCTATTGCCCTGAACTTGATTTGTCCTTAACAATAGTTCACACAGTTAAGTTTACCAGCCAATGTGGCTACTCTGCAGCTGTCTCCTAATTCTTTCCTAATTATTCTCTAGAGTTGGGGGAAAAGACAAAGTATATTTTTGCTGACACTTCTTCTACAGTGAAATAATGAGACAAAATTCCATTTATTGACTAATTCCTACAAAAAACTTTGGTCATTTTGATTCACCAGGGATTAATACCAGATCAGGATTTATATTTCATAGTCCAACAAATCACCAGACATTTTATCTTCTCTGATGTACCACTATTCTGCCTAATGTCTTTGAATTCTTCTAGGATGAGAAAAGGAAGTACATAGTGCTTAATTCATATCTAATCATAGTTTCTCCAAATGAATTTGCAAACCCCAAATCCAGAAGCTCAATTTCTATGATCCTATCATTTCTAAACCATTGGAACTTAGATTCACTTAAACTACTAATAGCCATTTAATATGTTGTAATGTCAATGTTGTTGATAATATTTTTTACTTGTTTATTTCAAATCATGTTTTTATGTTTCATCCATTTTAAGTTTTGAACTCCTACTTTATTATATACAGTTAAAACCATATATGGGATAATCAGAATTTATATTCTGACAATCAGAATTTATACATATACTGTTATAACAAAATGTATGTGAGCTTGTACAAGAGGAAAAGAAATCACACAATTACTAAACAAAGTATTATATTACGCCAAACTGCAGGTGTGTGTGTGTGTGTGTGTGTGTGTGTGTGTGTGTGTGTGTAGAGGTGAAACATAAATCAATGGAGAGATAAAAGTATTTTTCTTTAACTTATAATATCTTGGTGAACATTGTATGGTGAACTTGGGTAGTAAAGTTCTATGAGTATTCCCACAATAACTCTGTTATTTTTCCCTGGGGAAGGTAAGAGTTTATAGCAGTATGAAAAAGCCTGATGTTACATTTCTTTCAGTTAACCTCTACTGTTTTACTATTTTAAAGACACTAGTCCTGCACCCCCAAAAAAATCTTCTAAAAGGTTGATAAAGGTTATAAAAATTTCCCAGATTCTCTTCAAGAAAATTGAGAAGTATTTGTAAGTACAGAAAAAATGTACTTCAAAATGGGAGTAAGAAAGAAACTATTTGCAAAGATAATACAAGTCTTCATTGATCTTACTCCAAAAATTACTCAAGGGAAAAACTGTTTCTAAGCTAAGGTTTATAGCAGTAAGCAATTCTATTTTAATCCATTGTTCTTTCTTTTTTTAAAAAAAAAAAAAGGTACACTTGGTTGATAAAACTGTATATGTTCTTGAATTAATTTCACATCTTTGGAATTAAATATGCCCTAATACTGCAACCACCCCCAAAGCACCAATACCTCTTCAGAATAATCAATTAGATGCTGTCTTCAGTTCTCCTGTATCCTTCTGCAATGATAATCTCATTTCTAAGGTCTGACTCAAGGGATCAGTTTGTTTCACTGTAAAAAAACTAAAGCACGCCGAGGGGCTTGTGCACTCGTGGGCTCTCCGGGCAGCTCTGTCTCACCGCCTGCGTTCGGTGCTCAGGAACCGCTGTGTACCGGCTGGATCGGGACAGCTGGTGGTCAAGGACAGGCTTAGGAAGAACGAGGACCAAGCTGGTTGCTGATTAGTTACCGTTTATTCAATCTTCCATCTTTCTCATCTCCCGCACTCCCAGCTCCGTCCTCTCTCTGGATCTCTGAAGCCTCTCTGGCTTCTCTTGTCTCTCTCCTCCCTTTTTCCTCTCTCCCCTTGCCCCCAGGTTACACACTGCTAGGTAGCAAAATCATCATAAGAAAGCACTTCCTGAGGACCAGGCATTCCAAAGTCCTTCCCTTATTCCAAACACTCATTAACATCTTAATACTAGTTATTTTTGTATGGACATGGCAAGATATACATTGAGACTTGCAAGACAGCTCTCCTGGCAACATCTTGCCAGACTCAACTCCAGCACTCAGGCCAGATTAATCATTCCTCACTCTAGCAGGGTCCAAATCTAGTTATCACTGTTTGGATCATGACAACATTTGTCCATGATCAAGCTCTTAACTTATAATTAAGCATTAGGCACTTTGGCCAGGCCCATCTCAATGCGAGGGTAGCACACAACTCACCACTTGCCCTGGGGCCTTCTCGTCCCCCGTCGGGACGCTGCCTTTGGGGGTGCTAGGAAGTAAGGGCAGCTGAGGCTTAGGTTGAGAGAATAGATGCCAAGGAGAAAAATATCACGTAGAGTCAAAGGACTCCTAGGTTACAAAAGCATAGCATTTGCTAAGTCTTCCTGTGTCCATACAAAAAGGACATGGCTCTGAATAAACTATGCAAAGGACTCAAGGAGAAGAGAAAAACAATATTTACAAGTCAAGAGAACACTAAGAAAGAAGTTACAAATAAACACAGAGGAATGGGAGCACTGTGATGGGAGTAACCCAATCAACCTAAACTATCAGAGGCTATGTTATCCTACAGTTTCACTGTCCATTCTCTGGCTTTGCCTTTCTATATCCCACATATAAATGAGATAATCCTGCATTTGTTTTTATTTATCTTTTATTTAAGTTAATATGACCCTTTCAATTATATCCATGTTGTTCCAAATGGCAATATTTCATATTTTCATTTCATTTCTTTTTTTCTCAGAAGAGGCACACCTGCTTATTCTCAGGGATTATTTTTGAGTCTGAACCCAGAGGTCACTTTCGGAAGGCTCTGAGGAGTACATGGAGTGCCCAGGACCAATCCTGGTTTCACACATGAAAGGTAAGCCCGTAACTCACTGTATTATCTCTCCAGTCCCATGATTTCACCTTTTCTTAAGCTAAGAAAAAGTTTCCAGATCTTCACTATTGCAAATATTGCTGCAATAAACAAAGGTGGTCATTTCTTTTTTTTTAAATTTGGATTTTAGGTTCATTGACTAGGTACCTAGTAGAATTTCTGGAATATATAGTGCAATTATTGAAGAATTTTAAGGGATCTCCAAATCATTCTCCACACAGGCTGAATCAATTTACATTCCAAGTTGCAGAGAATGAGAACTCCTTTTACTCCACATTCCTGCAACACTTGTTGTGTCTGGCCTTTCTGATGTAGGGCATTCTTAGAGGTGTAAGGTGATATCTTATTGTCATTTTGATATTCATTTTCCTCATAATAAGTGATAATTAGAATTTTTTTCCATGTGCTTATAAGCTGTCTCCATGTCTTCTTTGGTAACATGTAATTTTATTTTAAAATGTGTGGCTTGTCTATCTCCTTGCAGGCAGAACTGACATCAGATTCTTCTGCTCTGCATATGTATTAGGAATACATTGAGCTAAAATTTGTCTTCAAATGTTAAGGAGTTTGCATAAATGAAAACATAATATTTCCCCTGGTAAAGATTTAAACAATTTATTTATGATAGCTTAGATTATAACAATTGAATAGTTGAGGACTGATTTGTAATTTTTCATTTGCAAACAGCATATAATTTGTTAGTAAACCAAGTGAGAATATATGTATGATATACTAAATTATTACAAAATTTAATAACACTATTGTGACAGGTTGCATTGTGCTTTCCAATACAGCAAATTTCCATACATCTTCATCTTAAACATTAGAAATTGATTTCACCAATACACAATAAAATTACAATAAGTAATTTGTAACTTTATATAAAAATTTGCAATTATATATAAATTTTTCATTCAACAGACCTTCTATCTACAAGAATATAGATAGATTTTGAGGCTTTTGTGCTTAGTGAAGTCAAATAACTTGCTTTGAATATTTTTAAAATACCATAAGACCTGAACAAACTACCCTTCCTTCTGTCCTAGTTCCCTTTACTTAAAAAAATAAATAATTTATTTTAGAACAAATTTGGACTTAGAGAATAATTGAAAAGATTATATAGAAAATCAGCCTGCTTCACAATAGTTTTCCATGTTCAAAACTTAGTGGCATAATACATTTGTTTAAAATTAATGAATCAACACTGATTTCTTTTTAATAACTAGTTTGTACTTTTATTCGGACTGGAGTGATAGCCCAGCAGATAGAGTGTTTGCTTTGCACAGGGACAACCCAGTTTCAATTCCTCTGTCCCTCTCAGAGATCCCAGAAAGCTACCGAGAGTATCCTGCCCACACAGTAGAGCCTGGCAAGCTACCTGAGGCGTATTTGATATGCCAAAAACAGTAACAGCAAGTCTCACAATGGAGACATTACTGGTGCCCATTCGAGCAAATCGATGAACAGCAGGATGACAGTGACAGTGACAGTGCTACAGAAATAAATTAGATGAAGGGAGAATGCAAACACCATATGATTTCACTTATTTTTGGTATATTGAGAAATCAACTGATGAATGATTAAATAATAAAAAAAATATGAGCATAGGGTCATGGAGCACCTTAATGGTAAATAAGAAAACAATAAATTTTGGCACTAAAAGATCAATTAAAGATTTTCAAGGAAAAGTTTTAAGAATTACTAATGAATCAAATGAAAGATAATTAATTTTATGATTAAATAATTGAACTCTTTAATGGTGAAGTTAGTGCACTATATTTTAAGGAGAGAGAAAGAGAAGAGGGGAAAGAGAGAGAGAGAGAAAGAGAGAGAGAGAGAGGGAGGGAGGGAGGGAGGGAAGGAGGGAGAAAGAGAGAGAATGTTCAAGAAAGAACACATGCTTCCACAGAGTATGAAAAATAGTGTCTAATTTTTGATTTCTAATGATGCACACCTAAAAGTTAAATGTTATAATGCAATGTTGCTTCAATTTTTTTAGTGTTCTATTTACTAAGGACACATACACACACACACACCAAAGAAGCAAATGGAGAACCAGAGACAAAGAACAATTACATCCTCAGAAACAAACAGATAAATCAAGAAATGTATATTTTTAAATTTAAAAGCTTACATTTGTTAAACTATATTTTCCGTTTTATGTAAATGAGTAAAGCATAACACATACAGTAAAAATTCTTTTTTTTTAAATTTTCAATTTTCCAGACCACCTGTTTTAATCTTTGATCGGCTTTCTGAATTTCCCAAAATATGTTTCAGATAATTTTCATCTTTTAAGAAATACACATATAATTTTCTTTACATTTGATGAAGGTTATTAGATGCCAATATTTTCCTTTTTTCCTTCATATCAGCAAGAATATCAGTACAAAGATCATTTAGATTATAGATTCAACTTGACAAAACTGCTCCATTAACTCCTGATACATTTTCTATCTCAAGATTTGGAATAGTTAATACAATTTTCACAGCAGGCGTTAAGAATTTCTAAGTGGAGGCAAGACACAAGAACATTCTCTTCTATTCAAATTGAAGTATGTATTTTGATTACTGTGTTGCTTTTAAATACCTTGTTGAGAATGCCAGTGGAAAGTAGATTGTCCTTGTAGTTAGTATATATAAATTTCAAATAATTTTCAGAATTGAATTGATGTGAATATCACTATCACTATTACTATCATCCCCTTGATTGTAGATTTGCTGGAGCAGGCCAGTAACATCTCCATTCGTCCTAACCCTGAGATTTATCAGCCTCTCTTCACTGGTTCTTCCCAATGGTGCAGCTTAGAGGCTCTTTCAGGGTCAGGAGAATGAGATCCATCATTGTTACTATATTTGTTATATGAATACACCATGGCAAGCTTACCAGGCTCTCCCATGTGCACAGGAAACTCGGTAGCTTGCCAGGTTCTCTGAGAGGGAGCAATAGGCTATAAGATGTTGTGGTTTTATAGTCTTTGTATGTTGGCTGTTGATGGGATTACACAGTCTGGGAGCAATTTTTGGGTGTGACTGCCTAGCTACTGGAAAATGGGGGATTTGGGTGGAAGAGGCCCAGTCCCGATTCAAGCAGGCTTAGAGATCTCGGCCCCTGGTCCAACACACCTGTGTTCCTCTGCTGGTTCCTTCATGTGTGAAGTTTGTCCAAGCATGTGGAGAGTGGCCCTGAGCATTGCTGTGGCTGGGTTCTGGAGGTCTTTGGCTGCTGAGGCTTTTCTGTCCATCTGAAGGACCCTGACGAATGGAACAGCAGAGGCCTTTCCTCTCAGGACCCTCGGGATCAGTCCGTCCCCTCCTGGGGGTCCCTGAGGCTGTCGGGTGCTGACCACCCTCCTCTGGGACACAGGAAAGGACACTGGGCCTGGGCGGGAAATAGCCATGGGTAGCGCTGCCCACGAGGCCCCACAGTCCCAGTGTGGACACAGGGAGCCCTGGAACAGGCCCGAGTGGACACCAGCTCCCGCTGACCTGTCCAGCAGCTGCGCCCAATTGAATAATAATTAGTAAACTTGGGGAGTTTCTGAACTTGTGAGGGGAAGCCAATTTCTCCAGACTCGAGTCCTGTGATGGCAACTCACTGGCAAGTCCAAGCTAAACACACAGACCTAGTGCCATGTTCAGAACCACCAAGAGAAGCATACTGATGATTATCTTGAGTTTTGAAATGAATTTTATGCAACACCTGTGTTTCAATAGTTGACTGATTTAGTTATAAATGATTAATTCTATATTAAAGGCATGATTACTACCAGAGAACCATGAGCCTTATTTTTAAAACTAAGCCAGATAAAAGAAGATGATTGTTCAAGTTAGTAAAATCATATATGAAAATTAAAGTGTCTTCACCTAAACTCAACACTATAAAGAATGTTCTCTTTCTGGTAATCCAGAAAAAAATATGCTTAAAACTCAGCAAATCCATAAGTAAAATTTAAATCTGTATTTTTAAAACCAATCCAAACCTCTAAAAGTCATGATGAAATTATTTGTGTAAGTTTTATACTATGAAGTTTAAAAAAGAAGGCATTTGATCTATATACTTTATTCTATTATATATAAAATACATAATATCAACATATACATATGCATGCATGTCTATATAAATACATACATAAAAATATATGTGTGTTATGTGTCAATATGAAAAGTTTAAATTTAAATTGTCTTCTATTTTAAAATTCCTGGCATGGAAATTATTGGAAAATTAAATAATGACAATAATTATCTTGTTCCGTACATAATCATGATGTATAACTCAAAATCCTTTGCAACTTTATTATAAAAGTCCTCCTGTGATCATGTAATCCTTGTGAATTATGTAAAGATATTTACTCTGTCGGATAAGGTATTACATAATAAATGTATGTGATTGAACATGAAAAAAACTATTGTATATTTAATTTGCTTGTGTTTATTCTTTTAAAATAGATGCCATCTATACATTATGCTACAACAAATCATGCTTCTCTATGCAGTCTCTTAGTATGTTTTTAAATTGTAATATTTGGCATAAATTTTCTGGTTTGAATTTACCTTTGTGATTTTTTTGTGGTGCTGCTGACCGGTTTCAGATGATTAAAATTTATACATAGTGGCTGCAGTGATATTGCAGATGGTAGGATACTTGCCTTGCATGCAGCTGACCAGGGTTTGACCCATGGCACCATATATCTAAAGGGACTGAATTTTAGGGAACTTTTAATCTAAATTGACATGCAGCGCTGGTGAAATGTATACTGGATGAGATGTTTGGACTGGATTTGATTCCCAACACTGCTTATGGTACTCCAAGTAACACCTGGAGTGATTTATGAGCACAGCCAGGTGTGGCCCCCAAACAATAACAATAACAACAACAAAAATTCCAAACAACAACAAGAAAAATCCTGGGTTCTTTAGATAGTATAATAGATAAGGTGTTTGCCTAATGAGTCAAACGGAGTTCTATCCCGGGCATCACACATAGTCTCCAAATTCTGTCAGAAATTATCCCTGTATGTGGAGTCATAAGTAAGACTTCAGGGTAGTCAGGTGTGCAAAAACAAAAACAAACAAATGCACACAGAACAAATAACAACAAAATTACATGTATTTTGAACGTTGTCATTCCCCTTCACTTAAGAAAAAAGGTGAATGAAACATAAATGATGAGCATCCTTAGACCATCCACAATGACAGTTGCAGGAAAAACACCACATTAAAGGCTATAAAATGATGGCAAACGCTAAAATTTAAACTAAAATTTGTTACAACTAGTAGGATCCTTTAAATAGTAATTTTGATGCATTATTGGTGGATGAGTATAGACTACCATGAGATAACCTGTTTCATGAAAAGGATAAAAAAGATATAAATGACCCTTTGGAGGTTACAGTGCAAGGACATAGGCCCTTTCAAAGATTAAATAAACTTCCTCTCCTCCAACCTAAAGATAATGTTAGCAGAACGTCAGCATTAGCAAGGAGGACAGTTGATTATGGAGTACAAAGATGCATGTTCAGTTCCATCTGAAAGGATTTAAAGTACTGATAAAAGAGAAAACTTAAAAAATATACTAGACTAATTTGAATATTCTGTAATCTACATGCTAGAGAAACATTAAAGCAGTCCAACTCCTACAGAGTTTAACAGAAAATTGCAGAATAAGGCCTATTTAATTCTGCTAGCATTAGCTATATGTCATGGATCGTTTTCTACTAAATTCCAAGTCATGTCAAAGTACAAGAAAAAAATGGTCTGGAGACACAACACAAAAAATAGCAGAATCAGAAGTAGATATATTGGGAAATTGGGATAATCAAAACAGGAAATGCAGACACCTATGACTACTATGTAAGAGTTTTTATGGGAACAGATAGCTTATAAGAACAAACAGACAAGGGCTGGAGTGATAGCACAGCTGTTAGGGTGTTTGCCTTGCATGAGGCCGACCCGGGTTCGATTCCCAGCATCCCATATGGTCCCCCGAGCACCGCCAGGAGTAATTCCTGAGTGCAGAGCCAGGAGTAATCCCTGAGCATCGCCAGGTGTGACCCAAAAAGCAAAAAAAAAAAAAAAAAAAAGACAATGTAAACCAACAGTACAAACTCTATGAGAATCAAAGAAAATACTGGAGATTGAAATACTTTGACAGAAATGAAGAATTTCATCAAGACAATGACAAATGCAATATACTCTGCCCGCACGCCTGACTGTCTTCCCTAGGGCCCCTTTGGAGGGGATGGGCTCCAGCTTTTCTCCCCGCCCCAAGCAGAGCTCCTGGCAGCCTAAGACCACCGGAACCTAGCCACAGCCATGCTCAAGGCCCCTCTCCACACGCTCGGACAAGACTCACGCATGAAGGTATGGGCAGAGGAACCCAGATGTGTGTAATCCCATCAATGGCCAACATCCAGAGACTTTTAAAAGCAAGCTCCCAGAAGCTGATATCTTATAACCTACTTCTCCCTGTGGGAGAAATTAGCAAGCTACTGAGTGTTTCCTGACTACATGGGAGAGCCTCACAAGCTTCCCATGGTGTATTCGTATGCCAAAGCCAGTAACAAGCTGGATCTCATTCCCCTGACCTTGAAAGAGCCTTCAATGCGGCATCGTTGGGAAGGTTGAGTAGAAAGAGGCTTCTAAAATCTCAGGGATGGGACGAATGGAGACGTTACTGAGCCTCCTTGAGAAATCGAAGATCAACAGAATTTTGTGATTCATGATTCGTGTGAATCACAAATGCATAGGAAAATGATCAATTACCTTGAAAATAGGTGTATAACAAATTCCCAAGCCGAAAAATTGAACTGAAAGAATGATGATACTAATGATAATAATATATAAGATATGAAAAATAATGGTAATCTATAGTATGCTCATGCATACACATACATAACTAAAATATTAGAAAAAGAGAAGTTAGCAGAGAGAATCAAACAAATGAACTGACTGGAGGCAGCAGTGCCTGATGACTTTTCAAATTCCATGACAAAAACCAAAGTACAAATTCCTGACACAGAGAATACCATAACAAATCACTGTAGCACTTTATCACTGCTGTCCCATTGCTCATTGATTTGCTCGAGCAGGCACCAGTAACGTCCCATTGTGAAACTTGTGAAACTTGTCGTTACTGTTTTTGACATATAAAACACGCCACAGGTAGCTTTCCAGGCTCTGCTGTGCAGGTGGGATACTCTCGGTATCTTGCCAGGCTCTCTGAGAGGGACCAAGGAATCGAACCTGGGTTGGCCATGTGCAAGGCAAATGCCCTACTCGCTGTGCTATCACTCCAGTCCATCATGAAAAATAATTTTAATAAAAGTCTGTACAAAGGAAAATCTTATAACCACCCCCCCAAAAAAATAAAAAAAGAAAATGAGATAATAAAGGTACTCAGTGGGGGCAAGACAAGAATAATACCAGAACAAGACTAATGAATTTAGTAAGATTCATGGCAAAATTGTGTAAACTAATAACATTTTAATTCATTTTTTGAGGGGAGGCACACTCTGGGTTTCTCAAGGCTTATTCCTGACTCTGTGCTCAAGGATTATTCCTTGCAATGATCAGGAGATCACATACAAAGTAGTGATCAAACATGTTCTGTCTTGTGGAAGGCAAAGTCCTTATACCTTACACTATCTCCTCCTCCCATAAGGACCTAAGGTCCATAGGGACCACAATGAAAATAATTGTTGAAAATAATTACTCTGGATAAGAACTGCATGCTGAAATTAGGTAAAGGGACAAGTATGATAACCTGTACCTGTATTGCAAACTATACTGCCCCAAAGGAGAGAGACAGAGACAGAGATAGAGAGAGACAGAGATAGAGAGAGACAGAGAAAGAGAGAGAAGTGCTTACCATATAGGCAGTCTGTGGATGGGGGGTGGTAGGATGGAAACCGGGGACATTTGGTGGTGGGAAGTATTCACTGATGGAAGGATAAGTGTTGGAGCATTATATGACGGAAACCCAATCATGAACAGCTTTGTAATTGTGTATCTCATAGTCATTCACTAAAGAATAGCAATAATAAAATAAAAAGCATATATATATATACATATATTTTAAAATCTCTATTCAGGTAAGTTATCCCTCAATATTTAAGTAGGCCATTGCACAAACAAAATTGAGAGCGCTTACTCCATCAAAAGTACCTTACAATAAATGTTTAAAATAGTTATTCAGATGAGAATAGAACAGATTTGTTGATATGGGATCTACCAATGTTTCTAGAAGAGTATGGAAAATACGAGGTCCCAGAATATGTAAATGTAACCTCAGATGAAAATAGATTTTTTGCTGATATAACAAAATTAAAGTTGCTCAAATGAACTCACCCTAGATTAATTGTGGGCTCTATATCCAATGACTTTTGTTCATTTTAAGAGCATATACAGGCTGGAACAGTGTATCTATAAGCTACTGAATGAGACTTCTGGGAATTCACCAGAATCTAAGACTGAAGTATAGGAAAGATTATCCCTTAGAGACTTCAGAAAGAATCAGAGCAGCTACCATCTACTTTTGAAATTTTGACCATTAAAAGTGGGGAAAATGAAGTTTTTGTTGTTTAATCTTGAGTTGGAAAATTGTTATGACTAGCCCAGGAAACTACTGAACATTCTTCTAAAAATGCAGGATGCCGAGAGCGATGCACTGGGACACCAAACTGGGCTACAACTCGGTGCTGCCGGGGGTGGATTTTTTTTTTTTTTCCTCCCCACCCTGTCTTCCTGCACGGAAAGCGGCGGGCTGGCGGCACCCATGTGGCAGGCGCCATCTTCTGATTCCAGACCCACAGGTATTCAGATTTTACTTTGGGGGCTCCCAGGAACTCATGGGAAGGGGGCGTAACCGGCACGCCCTCGGCCCAGATAAACCCGAAGCCGCTGAGCTCGAATCGGACCCTATGCGCCTAAAGACTTTGAATTCAGAGACTTCTTACAGCAATGCACTGGGACTGTGGGCTGGGCTATGTAATTTCTGGCAGAATTTTCCCTGGACTTTATACAGAAATCCAAAACCAGACTTAACATTTATAATTGTCAGCAATGTGAATCGGTTCCATTTGAACAGGTCTGACTTGGGGGGGAAACTCCAAATAATAACAGTAAGTTTTTGTTGAAATATTGAAGGTTTTTAATGTAACAGCCACCTCTGGGCTGTGAACTAAGCAAAAGCCCCACGCTGGCCGACACGGCGTGGCGTACACCATACTATGAGGCGCAGGAAGGGGGATGAGGGGGAAAAAGAAAAAAAAAAAGGGGAAAAGGAAAAAGAGAAAAAAAAAAGAGAGAGAGAGAGTTATGTCAACTATAGTGAGTTTTGTGTTGAATTATGGAATGTAATCAAGGTAAAGGAAAAATGAAGTGAAATTCATTAGTTATACAGTAGGGGGTAGGGGGTGGGGGCGGGGGGTATACCGGGGTTTCTGGTGGTGGAATATGGGCACTGGTGAAGGGATGGGTGTTTGAATATTGTATAACTGACATATAAACCTGAGAACTTTGTAACTTTCCACATGGTGTTTTAATAAAAATTAAATAAATAAATAAATAAATAAATAAATAAATGTGTTGTAAAGTAAAAAAAAAAATGCAGGATGCTGCTAAATAAATGTCTATTCCTCAGAAAGTGGCTTTGGAACTAGATCATAACAAGACTTGAAAAATTTAGGTATACATGATAAAATTTAAAAAAAAAACCTAAATTGTTCTAAATAAATAATTAATTGAAGTACATGGGTTAAATGATATCTGGTGAGAGGCTGGAGGAGATAAAAATTTTGTTATGGGGACTAAACTAATGGAAGTCTCTGTCATAAAATGGCATTATACTCGAATCAGTTTATTCTATTCTTAAAAGGAAATTAGAATTTATAAGAGATTATATTGAGGATATTCTCTAGAAAAGTATTAGAGCAGCAGTCTGGCTTCTCAATACTGATTATATTCAACTACAAATCAGTTGAGGAAGGATTTGTTAAATAAAATGAAACAAACAGTATATAATTTGAGAAATTTTCAGTCAGTACAGATTATACAAGAAGACAAAATTTTGAAATTAATCTTATATCATAAAGGGAAAGGCAAGGGTATGGCTGGAATACCTTTTACTGAAACATTAGGTGTACAGGGCATGGATCTAATCAGTCACTTCAGTAGAAGCCATGTACAGAGTTGAGGTTTTCAAAAAAGCTGTAGGAAACTATTTGGTCCGAATGTTTTTCCTCATTGTCAAAGGGCCTCCATTATTTATGTGGAAGCCTTACAAAGTCTCTGGGAATATATATCAGCAGAAACACATCCAGAAATGGACTGGAAAAAATGATGAAAGGTTGTTGCTCCACATACCCCAACACACACTTGAGTTATGAAAGACTTATTAAGGGAATGAAAAGTGGAAAGCCATAGAGAATGAGGAAAAACATTTAGACCATATATTTGATAAAGGACAACTCTATAACCCATATTGAACATTTTAAAAATCAGTAAGAAAACAATCCCATCACTTTCAAAAAAGGTAAAATATTAGATCAGAAATCTTTGACGAATAAAAATGTGCAGTAGTCAGGAGCAATTTTCATTTTGAATTTAAAATTATAGAATGAAATATTGAATCACAACTTTTAAGAAGTTTAAAATTAAAGTTAAACCAATATTGCAATTGCTAGCAGTATGAAGAATCAAAACCCATTTATTGCAAGTGGAAATATAAATTTCAAAGGGATATAACTGAGTATGGACTTTGAATGCATGAGGTCCTGGGTTCAATCTCCAGTAATTCCACCACTTTTTTTTCTTTGGGGTAGAGAGATAGCAGAGCAAATAGAGTGCTTTCCTTGCACACGGCTGATCCGGGTTCAATCCCCGGCATCCCATATAGTTCCACAGGCACTGCCAGGAGTCATTTCTGAGTGCAGAGCCAGGAGTAACCCCCGAGTATCACCAGGTGTGACCCAAAAGGCAATAATAATAATAATAATAATAATAATAATAATAACAACAACAACAACAACAATAATAATAATAGTAATAGTAATAATGATAATTATTTTGAAAAGTTAATATACTTAGATTATTCTGACTAGGAATGCCATAGAAATTTTATATATAATATAAAGCATTGTAGCACTGTCGTCCCGTTGTCATCCCGTTGATTTGCTCGAGGGGGCACCAATAATGTCTCCATTGCGAGACTTGTTGGCATATCAAATACGCCATGGGTAGCTTGCAAGGCTCTGCCATGCAGGCGAGATACTCTCGGTAGCTTGCCATTCTCTCCGAGAAGGATGGAGGAATCGAACCGGGTTGGTCTCGTGCAAGGCAAACACCCTACCCACTGTGCTATCACTCCAGTCCATAGAAAACATAATATAAAAAGCTGGAAAAAATAATGTGGCCTTTATTGGGTCTATGTTTAAACAAATTATGATCAATATATACATACAATGGTCATTTTTCATTATATCCATACAAAGGAAATTTTTCATCATATTGATACAATGGAAATTTTTAATCAATAAAAGAAAATGAAGTATAAGACACAAGCACATTTCACAATAAAATATTAAGATCCTTTTTTAAAAGTAAAATCAAGAATATTTTGTATGACTTTATTGATATGATAGTCTTGAAAAGCAAAAGTACAGACATGATTAAAAATAAGTGGTAGCAATGATTATGAGTAGAGGAAGAAATAATGATGTGAAGGTATAACCAGAGAATTTGCAGTGGGTGTTATTAAAGCTATCCTGTATAATTTTTAAGTTTATTTTGTTTGGGGGGATCTCACTCAGCTGTCCTGAGGGTTTACTCATGGTTCTGTGCTTAGGGATTTGTGGTTCTGGGGGTCAAACCATTATGATGGTATGCAAAGAAAATGCCTTAATTCTTGTATTATTAATTCTTAATTCTCCTGGAGTCTATGTTATAAAGACTTATATGAAACACTGTGATTGTTTACTTCTTCCCTTCCTGTTTTATTTTTTTCATTGTTATGATTAGGGATAGAATTTTTTTTGTGCTCACATGCTTATTTATGGTACTTGCAGATACTTACGGTACTTCTGTTCTTGATTGCATTGTACTGAAGGTTATGACAGCAATTCTGTGTCATACTTGTCATGTTGAATGATTCTGACAATCAAACTTGCAGCATTATGAAACCACCCTAAAAGACCTAAATTTGAAATAAGTGGGTTTATGTTTTTGCAAAAGAAAAGAAGCTGTGTATAAGCACTGAATTCTGAAATTTTACTTTTCATCAGTATTCTGTGATAATATTCATGAACAGATAATACTTTTACAACATTAAAATTAAATCAGTGCAGAAATGATGATGGTGAAATATGCATTTCTTACTATTTGAAGGAGAGTTTACTGATAAGCAATAGTGGGAGAATATTTTATCCGTGTGTAAAAGACCAGAATTTGCACAGTAATCTGAACATAGTTTCAGCATAAAGTATAACAAAAGTTAATTGTAGGATAACATTGGTTTGTCCTTTCTGCCTTGCCACAGGGTTTTAGGTTTATTGGTTACTTCCAGCACAGTGCTCCCACTCCTCTGTGTTTATTTTTGACCTCTTTATTTGCTCTAGGTTAACTTGTAAATATTGCATTTCTTTTCTGCTTAAGTCTTTCACATAATTAATTCAGAGCAATGCCTTTTTTTATACGGGCACAGAATGACAGTTAATGTTATACTTTTCTAAAATAAGAGTCACAAAATTGACTCCAGGTAATATTACCTACTGGACATCTATTCTCTCGACAAGGCCTCAGTTGCCCTTACTTCCTAGCACCCCAAAAGCAGGGTTCCAACAAGACACTGAACGGACCCAAGATAAGCTGTAAACTATGTGCTAACCTGGCATCCAATGGGCCTAGCCAAAGTGTCATAATACTTAATTATAAGTTAAGAGCATGGTCATGGACCATGAGCATGATCTTGACATCAAAGTCTGTCATGATCTCAAAAGTAATAACTAGATTAGGACCCTGCTAGGGTTAGAAATGATTAATCCAGGCTAAGCACTGTAGTCTGAGTCTATGGTGAGAGGTCCCCAGGAGAGCCACCCTATAAGTTCAGTGTATCTCTTACTGTGCCCATACAAAATAACTAATATTAAGAAGTAGAATTAAGATGTAAGTTAAGATGTGAATTAAGTTATTGGACTAAGGAAAGAAGAAAAAAAAAATTAAGTGTCATTTTGCCCATGAGCAAAGGAAGGGCTTTCTTATGCTGATTTTGCTACTGGGTGAGGTGTGGTGTCTACCCTCAATGCAAAGTTGGAGTGAGATGAGAGAGACCAAGGGCAGGAAGATGGAGCGTGGAGAGACTAGCAAGGGGGCAGAGGAAGAAGAATGTAAAGGAAGAATGCAGGAGCAGGCGTGTGGAGAGATGAGAGACATGGCTGTGAGGTGGAGTGTGAAGAGATGAGCAAGAGAGACAGGAGGAGACAGGAAAGAGGGGCAGTGTGAGACTGGAATGGGAAACTTAGTGAGACTGGAACAGGAGCATGGGAGGAAGGGAATTAAAAACAGTGAGACTGAAACAGGTGCATGGGGAGAATGGAATAAATGGCAACTGATCATCAACCAGCTTGTCCCTTGTTTCCATGGCCCAAGTCTACTGAGCCCCGAGGGTGGTCCCGGGAGGAAAGAGAGAGATAGAGAGACAGACAGACAGACAGACAGACAGACAGAGACAGAGAGGGATAGATAGATAGATAGATAGATAGATAGATAGATAGATAGATAGATAGATAGATAGATAGATAGATAGAGAGAGAGAGAGAGGGAAAGAGAGAGAGGGGGCTTTCCCTTGCTGCCTGGAGATTACACAGTTAATGTCTGTATTTCTGCTTCTGTGTGTACTTATACACAATTTAGGGCATAATCATAAATGTATGTACTTCCTCTTATGACTGAGAGAGCCAAGCAATAATGATACTCCAGAAGTAATAAGACCTTCTAGATCTTGACCCACAGAAAGATTTTCCATCAAAGGAAACAACACTCTTTGGGAAAATGACTGCTTCTAGTACTGACGATGTAAATACAGAAAAGGAGTTTAGAGCATATCACAGAAAATATTGAAGTGCATAGACACAAAAGAGACAAAGAGAGAGCTACAACAGAGGGCACTGTAGCAGACAGAGAGAGCTATCTGGTGGTCGGGGAGATAGTAGAGTGTGTCATGTACTTGCTTCGTAAGTACAGGCTGATGCTGGCTTGACCCCTGGCTTCCCACATGGTTCCTAAAGCACAGCCAGAAGTGATCCCTGAACACAGAGCCAGGTATAACCCCCACTGGCCCACAAACAAACAAATAAACCAAAGCCAGAATTACCCATTGAAGGCTAAGAATAATTAATAGTGTCATATATGAGACTGTGAGTTCTATTCTGTCACCATGCCACATGCTGAGCACAGTCCTAGTGACGCTGATGTTTTTGATACCACACATAACAAAGCAGTGCAGTTTCTGGTTTACCACACCAAGTGTGGGTGCGCATTGCAGCCAAGTATATGACCCCAGCCACAGTGAAATTGACAACAATAAATGAAAGAGAATAAAATTTTTAAAAGAAAATATAGCAGCCAATGACCTACTCTGAAGTAATTTGAACAATAATCAGTATGAAATTACAAATGTGGATGAGTGTTCCACTTGCCCCAAATCTCTACTAACTCTGGTTGCTTTGAATCTTTATGACGTGTGCCAGACTCACTGATATGAGATGATATCTCATTGCTGTTTCGATTTGCAGTTCCCTGATTATAAGTGATATATTTTTGCCACTTTGTTTCTGTGTAGTTTTTTTTTTATTTTTTAAAAATCTAACCCATTCCCACCATTTAACTAATTTTACTTAACTATTAAAAAGGTCTTAATTTTGACATTTTTTTATAGTTGACAGTGAAACATTTATTTTAATTGAAAATATTTTGTTTTAGAATTCGTTTTAAAAAACATTATAATATATTTCTATTTTCTGTGATTCTGAAAAAAATATAGATTTTTTTTTCTCCAGGATAACTTTAATAAATGTTCTTATCACAAGAATTAATGTGTCCTTTCCAAATACATTTATTTCTCGTGGGAGCTAATTTTTATCAAATACAAATTAAAATACTCAAGGCATTTTAATTCATATTTAAATATAAAGTAACAAGGACAGATTTATATGAAGACTAGTCTTTGATTTTAATTTAAATGGATTTTACTGGTAAATTGGATTTAGTTATGCTTCATAAGGATATATTCTTGTTTAGCAAACTGGATTGCCTTCATTTATAAATTTATGTGAATTAAGAAAGAAACTTCATTCCATGCAAACATTTTAATATCTAGGCAGAAATGTAAAGTTTACTCTTGCAATCATCTGTGGTTTTACTGCATTAAGAATTCTATTTATTGAAGCAACAGAATTGCTTACATTTTAACATGCCTCTCTGTATTTCCTACATTACACATTAATGCAGTTAATCTGTTCAGTAGTTTCAGATATTTGAAATATAATCACATCCGTTTTGGCTAGGGTTTGAAATATAATCACATGCATTTTGGCTAGGGATTGTGCGTAACGACAACTTTTAGTCAATTTGACCTAACAGCAATAGTTTTATAATCTTTGATCTAGTAATTGCAGAGTTAATATTGTAAAAACAAATTTACATTGTTAACTCTATGTAATTTTTATATATGTTAAATGCTTCTTCCTTTTTGTTTTGGGCCACACTGAGAAGTACTCGGGGTTTATTCTTGGCTTTGCTCTGAGGGATCACTCCTGGCTGGCTCTGGGGACCAGATGGGATCCGCTGATTGAAGCCTTCAACCTATGTTGGTTCCATGCAAAGTGTATGTACTTGTACTACAGTAAGTACTTACTCTCCAGCCCCTGCTCTGTAAATACTTTTACAGTTTCTAAATTTTAATTTATTATTTCATGATAAAATCTCTCTTAAACACCTGAAAGGATAATTACTTGCTAGAAAATATATTTCCCTTTGATTGTAATTAATGCTATTGAAAGTAAGCTGACATAAAATTGATGCAATCTCAATAAATTAAAAATAAAATCATACAGGAACATTGTTGATTACTAGGCTTACCAAATAACTAGCATTTCCCTTTTCTCTAAACTCTGCTTATTGCAAAAAAATAAAATAAAATAAAATAAAATAAAATAAAATACATCAACTAGACAGGGTCCGCGCAGGCGCCGGATGGGAGCCAGCATGTTGGCCGAGCGCAAGGCCAAGTTGTCTGAGTTGCATAAAGTTCATGCAAAGGTTTTTGGACTCAGAAACCAAAAAACAGCTAGAAGAGGAAGAAAGGAAAAGAATCAGTGCAAAACATTGGTACCTGGATTTGCCAGAGCTTCAAGTGAAAGAGAGTTTCATAATTGAAGGGCAGAGTCTTTTATTATTCAAAGATCTTCTCCATGGAAGAATGTCATTCTGAGGATTTAATCCTGAAGTTGGCGAATCTGATCATGTGCCAGATGAACTCAAAGAATAAAGAAGAAGTTGAAGATGAAACGGTGGAACTCCATGTGTCTGATGAGGAAATGGCTAGAAGGTACCAGATCTTGGTGGGGACAATTGGGGAAAAAAATTGCCATGAAGAGAGACCGGGCCATTATGAAGATGACAATGGAGACACAAAACCAATTAAAACAAAGAAAATATTCTTAAAACCTCAAGACTGAAATGGACACTTTGCGATCCAGTTCAGGAATGCCTTGTGAGAATTAGCTGCCATTCTGGAGAACGTTTTCTGATGGTTTCTGTTAAGCCATTAATATTATGTTTATTTGTAAAGAAGCATAGAATATTGGAAACATGATGTTTTTGAAACAGATGTGTGAAGGATGTCATACATCTTTTGTGTAACAGTTTTCACAGAGAAAGGACTTTTATGGATGCAGGTTCTTAGACATGTGGTCGCTTCCTAAGGATTCCTGGCTTCAGATTTCTTTTTTATTCACACACTCCTGTCACTGACCTTGGGTTGAGTCATCAGACCAATGTTTAAGTTGCCCGTATATTTGGTTTTCACCTCATTAATTATGTGAAGTTCATTGACGCCCGCCTTCTGAACCCAGCCCTGGGAGTTTCTGCAGGAGACTGGCAACAGTAAGCCTGCCTCGGCACTATGCTGGATTTGTGTGCTACCCCCGGCACTAGCACCGAGGCTGAGGGGGAAAGCCAGTCATAAAAATAAAATGTTACATGATAAAAATATTTTTTCATTAAAACAAAGATGCCAACTTACCCCTCCCCACAGAATGCCAGTTCAGAGTAGTCCAAAATAGTGTAGGTGCTTTGGTGCTCAACATTAGATTTTACCAACAACCTAGTTATCTCATTGAGTTAGTTAAATGCTAGTTCCGTTTAAGTCACAATGTGCAGATAATTGCAAATTTTTCACTAACACCAAGAATGAAGTGAACTGTCTCACTCTTTTTTTTTTTTCTTTTTGGGTCACACCTGGCGATGCACAGGGGTCACTCCTGGCTCATGCGCTCAGGAATCACCCCTGACGGTGCTCAGGGGACCATATGGGATGCTGGGATTCGAACCCGGGTTGGCCGTGTGCAAGGCAAACGCCCTACCCACTGTGCTATCGCTCCAGCCCCCGTACTGTCTCACTCTTGATGTACATGATGACTCCATGTTCCTTACTCTCAGTTAGAAATGTTAGTGACTAACTCTGATACATATGTGTTTTTGCTTGTTTTTGTTTTGGGGCCACACTTGGCTGTTTTCAGGACAGACTTCTGGTTCTGCACCCAGGGAAAACTCTTGGTGGAATTTAGGAGACGATCTGTTATGCCAGGGGTTGAAGGCAAGCACCCAATCCACTGTACTATCTGTCCTGACCTGATCCATAAATGATGAGGACTATGATGTATGTAATTCTGAATTTTGAGGAGAGAGAGTGTGTGGGAAAAAGGGAAAGAGAAAGGAAGACAGAATCTTGGAAATATTGCTGTTTCTTCCATTTTGGTTTTAACAGATGTGTGTTTGTGTTTGTGTGTGTATTTCCATCATACCAGGTGGTACAAGAGCTCAATCCTAGTTCTACATTCAGGGATCACTCCTGGTAGGGTTCCTGAGATCATAGAATCCAGGATTAAACCTTCATCAGCTATCATGTGCAAGGCAAGTGCCTCTCCTGTTAGACTATCTCTCCAGCTCCTAAATTAAGATATTTTAAGATGTGATATATAATACCTAGAACTTGAACAGTTATCTTGAGGCCATGTGTAACAGACTTAGAGACAAAAAAAAAACTAATACCATTTTATTTGAAAGATATAACCTATTTATTAAAGTATTCTACCAAAATTAAATTTAACAATCAGTAAATTTTTGCTAAATTTTTATACCAGTACTATGTGTTAATCCTAATAAATATAGCTGTTTTTACTATTTCAAAGTTTTGGTTCCAAATAAATAACTGTATCACTTGTATCACTTGTGTCACTTGTCATCCCATTGCTCATTAATTTGCTTGAGCGGGTGCCAGTAATGTCTCCATTTCTCCCGGCCACGTGCTAATGTAGCCTGATGGCGTCTGCTAGCTCCAGGAACATGAAAAGCCTCAAACCATTTGTTCAGGGTCTTGACAAAGAAGTCTGAATGAATAATAATTTTGATTATCACTTGGATAATAGAAAATGTAGTGTCTTTTTTATGTAGTTGGTCCCATAATAATCACAATACTATAGTTATTTTAGAAACATGCAAAATACTATAAATGTTAGACAATTTTTAGAACTCTGTGATTTTTATGCATGTTAAATGTATATAGCTCTGTAAACACTTAGCCATAGTTCTCAAGATTCATGGATAAGGTCAGGAAATACAGTATATCTTCAATATAAGTTCTTCTAAATATGAGTAAAAGACTCACCGTGAGACAGTCTTAAATCAAATAGAGATTGCAAGTTTGCATGCACGCAGCCTAGTCTTGAGTTCCCACTTCTTGCTATTTTGGGAGAGGAGCTATCAAGTAAAATACTGGGACCAGAGAGAGAACTCAAAGAACTGGAATATATGCCTTGAATGCTCAAGGCCTCAAGTTTCATTCTCAGCACTAATCATCCCAACCCTGAGCAATGTCAGTTGTGGTTTGAAGTTCCCTTTGTACTTCAGAGTATGGCTATGGTGAACTGCACTATTTGGCCCAAACTGCATCAGCTGCAGACTGGAGAACTGAAGCTTCTGGCCTGCTTGATGGAGAGATCAACAGGAGAGGCATATGAACCATTTGAGGCATAATTGGTTGGTGAAAACACTTGTATCACTGTATCACTGTCATCCCATTGTTCATCCATTTGCTTGATAGGATGCCAGTAACATTTCCATTCATCCCTGTCGAGTGCTAGGGTAGCCCAATGGTGTTCTGCTCACTCCAGGAACACGAAGAGCCTCAAATCATTAGTTAAGGGTCTCAACGCAGACGTCTGACCATTTCGTAGGTGGGCAGCCATGCGTTCATTTCATGTCCCATGGAATCCAGTTGGTGTAATAACAGCCTTCCAAAAAAAAACTCAAAATATACACAGCTAAAGAGCTCTGGAATCACATCTCAGAATTTATATTTATGTTTTAAAAATGCATTAGTAATAAGTCTAAATGAGTGCTAGATAAAACTGGAAAATTGATGCTATTAGAAAAGTTCTGCTATTATTTCTTTATTTTTTCTTTTTAGGTCATACCCAGCAATGTACAAGAGTTACTCCTGGCTCTGCACTCAGGAGTTGCTTCTGGTGCTGCTCAGGGGACCATATGGGATGCTGGGAATCGAACCCGGGTCGGCCTCGTGCAAGGCAAACGCCCAACCTGCTGTGCTATCGCTCCAGCCCCCTCTGCTATTATTTCTTACAATGCATAAACCAAGTATACCACTACAGGTAATATAACACAGGCATAAACTTTGACTCAATAGTTAGAAATGGTACTTTCTTTTAGTATGCTCTTATCTAAAAACATTTATTTTTATTCACTGTAACTTCCTTGAACAATTGAAAAAAAATATTCCTCTCATGAAGTATATAAGAAATGTGAGTTATTTCAACACACTTATTAACTTGAATCAGTAACTCAAAGTAAGTTCATTGTCAAGATTTCAAAGCATTGCAGTTTATAATAATATATTAAAGATTTGGAATTAGATGAAAAAGCCACACATGAGTAAAAATCAATCATTAAAATACCATTTCTTGAATCGCACAAGTAAGGTTTGTTAAACAAAGTACAATTTATTAATTATTAATTGATCAACTTACTCTTAGGATAATATTTATCAAAATATCAAATTGTGATAAGTGAGAATTAAAGTTCATAAATTCAATTCATATCTAGAATTAAACATTTATTTAATATAATTTCCCAGGTTATTTTGCTATAATAAATAGCCCTTAGCTATTGATCTGTCAATATTATATCTGATCATGTAACAAATAATAACCCTCATTTATGTTTTTTATTTTATCTGAAAAAACTTGGCTATTCTTTACAGAAAATGCATATGTTGACATCATGATAATATTATCTATGTGTGTCATATAAAACCTTGCTCTTACACTTTAATGTCCATTCTAATAATATGCACTATATTGTAGACTGAATATCTAATCAAATTAATATCTAATATAGCACTAAAACAGCCGTATTGTGTCACTGATAAGTCTTAGTACCTATTTGTATTTGTTTTACATGCATAAAATATACGAAACACAAAAAAAATCTCAAAATACATTTATACATTTAATTTTTATGGTTTTTATGACTTTTAAACTGTAATTATGCTGCCACATTAGATCTTGACAGGAAAACATTCGTAGATATAGCTGTGTTTGCATATCATCTGTAGCAATTTTATCTACAAAAAACATTGTTATTTTAAGAGTGTGACTTGATGATATGATGCCTTAAAAAAGGGAAATTCGTATGCATTTTGGGACCACACAAGATTGTATTTCTGACCAACAAAAACATATTCACACTGTTGCTTAGCAACACATATGCAAGAAGAAATTTGCATCGGCACCTAAAGGATAAGGGTTTAGGATATTAAATTCTTTATCAGCGTTTCAAATTCTTTGAATTTTAACAACAGTATTAGTTTGGTGGACTTGTAATTTCATTTTTAGCTACTGGTTTACTTATTAAGTTTCAGATGAATGTATAATAAAATATATATAGCAACTTAGAGAAGAAAGAGAATAAGGGAGAAGAAGGAAGGGAGGGAGGGAAGGAGGAAAAAAGGAAGGAGGAGGGGGGAGGGAGGAAGGAGAGA
Organism: Sorex araneus; assembly: GCF_027595985.1. Lineage (NCBI taxonomy): Eukaryota > Metazoa > Chordata > Mammalia > Eulipotyphla > Soricidae > Sorex > Sorex araneus. The sequence continues at coordinate 28,861,049 of NC_073311.1, forward strand.
GGGAGATGGAAGGAGGAAGAGGATAGGAGGGAGGAAGGAAGGAAAACAAAAGAAAGAAGACCAAAAGTGAAGACAAAGTTTCTAATATTTTTTGTGCAAACAGCCATTTTATTACACCTTAAAAAGAAAAATCCTTATAAATACTTGGAAGATACTTTTCTGGATCTACGATGTGTTAAGTACTACTGCACTGTAGCACTATCGTCCCATTGTTCATTGATTTGCTCGAGCAGGCACCAGTAATGTCTCCATTGTACTAGCCTTATGAAGTACTTCTTTATTCTAAGGAACAAAACAGATGCCAGCAGTCTCAAATATAAGATTATTAGCTGCATTCTCACACCCTGTGAAGAATTCTTCTCATTGTTTATTTCAACTTTCTTCCTATAAAACCCAGAAGTAATGCTGTTAGATAAACAGCAAACCATTTCATTTTTTAATTTTCTTTAGGGATTAAAAAATTGCAGAGACTGGGGCTGGAATGATAGCATAGCAAGTACGGTAGGGCATTTGCCTTACACACAGTCCACCTGGGTTCGATTTCCAGCATCCCATACGGTCCCCTGTGCACCTCCAGGAGTTAATTCTTGAGTGCATGAGCCAGGAGTAACCCCTGTGCATCACCGGGTGTGACACAGAACCCCCCCCCCAAAAAAAAATTGCAGAGACTAACCAACTACAACAAATGTTATTAAGAAATATAAAACTTGGAGCTGGAGTGATAGTACAACAGGTAATGCGTTTTTCTTGCACATGGTTAACTGAGGTTCTATCACAGCATCTCACATGGTCTCCTAACACCACCAGGAGTAGTTCCAAAATGCAGATCCAGGAGTAACCCTTGAGACTTGATGGATATGACTCAAAAAACAAAAAAACAAAAAAGAATATAATAAAATTAAAATAATGTATTTGTTAATGCTAATGAAGTTTACAGAAAAGATTGTCCGTATTCCACTTGCTTTTGTCACCACTATTGTTATTACTAGCACCGTAGTTATATCAATTATCTTGGTTATTCTCTAGCTTAGAAATAAGTTCATTGTTCCCCTGTTGCATATGTGTTATAAGCAAGTACATCTTACTTAATTATATATACATAATTTTTCTTCAAAAGCAAATCATCTTCTTATACTCACTGTGCTTTTTTCAATTCATTCCTTGCCTGACAAAAAGCTGATTCCAAATTGGCTTTGCATTCTACTCTTTGCTCTCTAAAGAATAGATAGTGCTTAGATTTCTCTTTATGCATCAATGACCATGTACCTGCATTAAAAAGTCAGAATATCTAGCAGGACATAACACTTGAATAAAAGGCAGCCTCTACTCCCTGAGCAGCATAGTCTCTTAGTCACTTCTCTCCTGTTAAAAGATTCATCCCTTGAAACCCAGTTTTGTTTACTCATTCCTGCAAGACTTGTAATTGCTCTCTTGTTTTCTAGTCTCATATCTTTCTGCTTATACAGTGTAGAGAGTATCTTTACACTTTTCTCCCCCAAAGACTCAAAGTGGCAAATATCCTAAGAGAAAATACTAACAATGTAAGATCACATCTCTGTAACTTTGTTCTTTTTATAGTCTAGGTGTCTTCACTCCTTGTGGATTCATACATTTTGAACAATTAAGATGAAGGAAAGGAGAATTAAGGATTTGACAAATCCAAAAGAATATATATGAAAACATCAATGGAAATATTTTATAAATGTGATTATGTTACTTATACAGTCATTTAAAATATTTAAGCTGATTTAAATTTTGCATTTATGTCACAATGTGTAGTTAAGACTAAAATCTTATCAGTTTGTGCCTGAGGAGATAGTATAGAGGATTTGACAAACTGAGTACAGAGCCAGGAGTAAGCCCTGAGCGCTGTTAGTGAAGCAAAAACACACAAGCAAAGTACATAAAATACTATCATTTACAAAAAACCTGCCTATTTATTCTTCATGTATAATAAAATGCAGTAATATTTTCATTAAAAATTATTCTTTACTACTATAATTTGAAAAACTGAAATAGAAGGATTATTACTTTAGTGTGGAATTTATGCATCAACTTTTTTCTATTCCTTTACTTTTTTTATAATTTATTTATTTTTAATTAGTGAATCACCGTGAGGGTACAGTTACAGATTTATACATTTTTGTGCTCAAGTCTCTCCCATACAAAGTTTGAGAACCCATCCCTTCAGCAGTGCCCATTCTCTACCACCAGTAAACCCAGCATCCCTCCCACCCTCCCCAATCCCATCTCCCCCCACCCCACACTGCCACTATGGCAGGGTATTCCCTTTTGTTCTCTCTCTCTAATTAGGGTTGTGGTTTGCAATAAAGGTGTTGAGTGGTCATTGTGTTCAGTCTTTAGTCTACATTCTGCACGCATCACCCTTCCCCCGCATGACCTCTGACCACATTTTACTTGGTGTTCCCTTCTCTGAGTTGCCCAGAATGAGAGACCAGCCTCCAAGCCATGGAGTCAACCTCCTGGTACTTATTTCTACTATTCTTGGGTGTTAGTCTCCTAGCCTATTATTCTATATTCCAAAGATGAGTGCAATCTTTCTATGTCTGTCTCTCTTTCTCACTCATTTCACTTAGCATGATACTTTCCATGCTGATCCACTTATATGAAAACTTCATGACCTCATTTTTTCTAACAGCTGCATAGAATTCCATTGTATAGATGTACCAAAGTTTCTTCAACCAGTCATCTGTTCTAGGGCACTTGGTTTTTTTCCAGATTCTGGCTATTGTAAACAGTGATGCAATGAACATATAAGTGCAGATATGCATCAACTTTATTAGTAAAACTTAAAAATCCTTGGTGTAAGAATCAGGCTTACATTACAACCACCTACTATTCATTTTAAGTATTTTCTTAGGAATTTTTTTTTTATATATAGTGCATAGACTATCATTAAATTGTCATTTACTAGTAAATGTATTTCTGAGATATAGTATTATTATTTTATGTATTAAAGTAATGCTATAATACAGTAATATTAAATATTATGATTCCTTCATTATCTTAGAAGAGCAAGATACATGTACATCAAAATATTATGCTGAATCAACATATAAATGTATATATTTTAAATACCCTTAAAATATTTTCAGAAGCATGTTGTCTTTATAATTATGATGATGTGGATGACAGAAAAATAACATTAAAGACAGTAGTTTTGAAGATTGGTTTATCAAATGAGTTATTAGATACAAAAGTTGTTTTCCTCTCTAAGGACAAAATATCAACATGAGAGTGGCTTCATTTTCTTCCCTTTAGTTGATAACAAAACAAAAATATATTTAGCTGAAAAGAAGTAGAGCTGCATATTTTGAAACATATAATTTTCTTCAGTGAGACAAAAATGAAAAAGCTATAATTAGCTGTAAATTTTTAATCAAACCAACATTACAAATTGATTCAATAATTAAAAAAATACTGAAATAAAACTAGTGTATTCGCCACCTAAGCGTAGTTCAACTTGCCCATTTATAATCTTTAAATGTCTGGTTAATTATGGGTCTTGCACACAATAGGTGTTTAATGTTTATTTAGATGATGGAGGTTTCTCTGTGTAGAATAACATTGGGTTTGTCCTTTTAGCCTTGCCTCAGGGAACTTAGTTTACCTTAAAGCAATGTCCTTTTTGTATGGACACAGGAAGACAGTTAATATTATGCTTTATAACTTGGGAACTGATTGACTCCAATAATATTTACTACTGGGCATCTGCTTTTTCGGCTCTGTTGCCCTTAGTTCTTAGCATCCCCAAAGCAGGGTTCCTTCGAGGGATGGAATGGACCCAGGGCAAACTGTGAGCTACCCTAGCATCAAAATGGGCCAGGTCAAAGTGCCACAATACTCAACTATAAGTTGAGAACATGGTCATAGACAAATGCTGTCATGATCTAAATGTAACAACTAGACTAGGACCCTGCTGGGTTTGGAAGACTAACCTGGCCTGAGGACTATGGTCTGGACTATATAGTGAATGTCCTCCGGAAGAACCAAACTTTAAGTCTGATATATCTCTTATTGTGCTCATACAGAATGACATTGCTAGAAATATTAGAAGTAAATTTACTACAACTATTTAAATGGATTACTAGCTGAGGAAGGAAGAAAGCGACACACCCTTGTTTGGATCCCACTCTTGAGCAGATCTCCTAGTAATCTGGAGTAATCTCCTTAGATGAGATTTTGTTAATCTCGTGGAGAAACAGTTTTACCCCTCTTTGTTGATTTGTTAATGTTCAACCCACCTTTGTGTCACGACCCTATGTAATTGCTATATGAACTAAGACTGTAAGGGGAGAAAAGGGGAGAGGTAAGACAGAAGCAAGGAAAGGGGAAGAAGGAGAGGCAAGACAGAAACTGGAGAGGTAAGAGAGAAGCAAGGAGAAGAGACAGAAATGGAAAGAAGACACAAAGGCAAGACAGAAGACACAGAAGCAGAGAGAGAAGACACAGAAGCAGAGACAGAGAGAGAGGTCAGAAGAGAACAGAGGAGAGACTATAGAAACAGAGACAGAGATAGAGAGACCGATAGAAGAGAGCATAGTGGAACACACAGAAACAGAGCACAAGGGTGAGTCATTCCGATCCAGTCCATACACAGTGACTCAAGAGCACCGAACGAGAGAGGGGGGGAGAGAGAGAGAAAGAGAGAGAGAGGGAGAGGGAGAGGGAGAGGGAGAGGGAGAGTGGGAGGGTGAGGGTGAGAGGACAGGGAGAGGTATTCTTTTGTTATTTTTAGCTCAACCCTTAAAAAGAGTATAATACAGTTGGAGCAAAACTGTTTGACATAAATTGAATTGTGACTAATAAAATAATATTATGATTAATGTGATGATAATATTGACATAATTCATAAATATAAATGTATTCAGTAGTAATTTGGTGTTAAGACATTTTGTATATAACAAAGTACCTTTGTACCTCATACTCAATCTTTTCTAACTTATGAAGTACTTATTATTGATCTAGAGTAGCCAAGCATTACATCTTTCCAAATGTTTTTAAAAATTGTACTTTCAAATTAATTGAAAGAATGATACATTAAGCTATATGTAACCTTCATTTAGATTCAGCACTGTTTAATTAATTCCACCAAGGAAACTCCCTAATGCTACCATAAGACTAATATAAGTAAAAAGTCAATGTTGTTTTCTGTTTTAAAGAACATCTAGAGACAAGTGGCGAATTTCTTAGACATTTAAACCAGAAAAGAAAGAGTATAAAGGAAATTTTACAAGAAAAGGGGAAAATTGGAAGTAAGATATTCCTTTGAAAGATTTATTGCATTAGACAGAGAGGAGAACTTGAAGATAAATTAACTTAAACTTTCCAAGTGGAAATAAGATGTAAAAGAGAAAGAGAAAATAGGAACAAAGGAGAAAAACGAGACAGAACTTGAACTTTCAGTAAAGAATGAGTAGCATGTACTAGGTTCTCATTACTTTTATAAAGATTTAAATAACAGTGTTTAATACTGTGACAAAACTTATCAGAAACTAGAAAAAAATTGGCATGGGGCAACTATTTTTGAGAAACAAAGATCAATCCAATAGAAACTTCAATATACTGCCTACTTTCAGGTTAATTATTGCCAAAAGTGGCCTTGAGACACCAGCTACCATTAGAGAAATCCCTACTAAGATAAAATTAAAAATATGGCCAAAGTACCTTTCATGCATCTGAGAGAGGTTGGCTTTCTGGCATAACATATGAATACCTGAGTCTGCCAGGGATGACCCATGAGTTCAGAGACAAGAGTAAGTCCTTAGTACACCTGAATGTGACCCCAAAGAAACAAACCAAAAATTACAAAGAGAATAAAAGGAAAAATAGTGGGTGGAGCTAACACAGTGCATAAGTTTTAGCCTTGATCCCCACCACCACACTATGTTCTCCTGAACAACTCAAGCAGTGATTCCTGAGCACTGTCACTGTTACTGTCATCCCATTGCTCATCAATTTGTTCAATTGGGCACCAGTAACATCTCCATTGTTAGACTTGTTGTTACTGTTTTTGGCATATCAAATACACCACAGATAGTTTGCCAGGCTCTGCCATGTGGGCGAGACACTCTTGGTAGCTTGCCAGGCTCTCTGAGAGGGGCGGAAGAATCGAACCTGGGTTGGCTGAGTGTAAGGCAAATGTTCTATCGGCTGTGCTATCGCTCCTGAGCACAGATATAATCCCTGATAAGAGCCAGTTGTAATTCCCCAAAATGTTTAAAATGATATAAAATCAATAATCAATGTAACTATATACCATTCCTTGACATCAATAAAATTTATCAAGACCTCATTAAATTTTTAAAAGAAATTTTGATGTAAGAAATTATGTATTTTTTTTTTATTTGGGGGGTTTTGAGGGTCCCACTTGATCAGATTCCTATTTCTACCTCTGTGCTCAAGAGTGAATCCTGGCTGTTCATGAAGAGTTTTCCCCCTATGTGCCCGAACATGTTGCGCACAGGGTCCGGGCAGACATAGGGAGAAGGGTGAAGGGCCCGCAGAGAAACACACTCCAGGAGCAGCTGATAGCTGTTAACTTAATTGCCAAATACACACATATTTTATAGAGGATCTTGGCTTACAGAAAGGTCCAATCAAAGAGAGCTTAGCATCATTGGCCTATCATCTTCCCAACTCTGCTTTGCCCCTGTCCAATCCCAATATAGGCTAGTTGCTGCAATTAGGATGACTTGCTAAGCATACATGACAGTTTCTGTGGCTTGGGCTCATGTGACTAGGAGGTTGAGTGAAGCTCAAGGCTGATCACCCGGTGCTGACACCCTGTTCTTGCCAACTTTGCCCAGATACTTTCTCTTGCGAGGCTTTGCTTCTCGGCCGCTTTGCAAGGTTGGGTCTTGCATGCTCCAGCACCCATCACCCTGCTCCACACCTGTTGGTCCCCCAGGAGATCACATGTGTTGCCAGGGACTCAAACCAAGATCAGCCATACATAAGACAAGCACCTTACATTGTGAACTGTCTCTCTGGTCTGAAGAGAAGAAATTATTGAATATGTAATGTATAGTACCTACATATATAAAAACGTACATAAAGTTAAAATTAATTTTTGGTACCAGAAGAACTACCAAAAGAGAGTGTTCTGCTTTCATTGACACATGCTGTAGAGCAGTAGATCTCTGTATGATAGTGGCTCTCTTTATAGCAGTGCACACTTCATCTACCTATCCTGTCTTGTATATAACTAGTATCTGTCTCCCTGCTTTTGCACACATGTTGGAATTCTGTAATATTTTCCATAGCAATAAATGTATAACTGTGAATTGTTGGTATAATCATTTTATTTTTTTCTGCATCCTCAATATATTGGCACTAAAGTAGATAAGCCATGGCATTACGCCTAAGGGAATAAATACATTTAAAAAAGAGTGTATTGTACAAGTAAAAGTCAAATAAATCACTTGTATCACTTGTAGTCCTGTTGATCTTCAATTTGCTGAGTGGGTGACAGTAACGTTTCCATTTGTCCCTGTGGCATGCTAGTGCAGCCCAATGATATCTGCTTGCTCCAGGAACAGGAAGAGCCTCAAATTGTTCATTCCGGGATTTGATGAAGAAATCTGACCATCTAGTTGATGGGTGGCCATGAGGTCTTCTGACATCCTGTGGAATCCAGTCGGTAACAGCTCTAGTCCAGCGGTCCTCTCGAATCTCATTACATGACTGGCCCATCTGATTTTTGATGCGTTGGCAAAGGAGACAGTATCCCTGATTTTTGACCATCGGCAGAGGTCAGAACTCCGGATTCCTTCTCACAATTGAGTGAGATATCATATTTCCAGTATAGCTCTTTCGATTCCTCTTTGGGATACCCCAATAGCGTTCTCGAAAAGATGTGCCCGGAGTCGGAGGTTCTTTGTTCTCTTAACCACCTCTTCAATGCTCTTGAATGCATTCCACACTGCTCTCTTCCTCCTGCTCAGTTCTGGCACCAAGTCATTCCTCATGTTGATTTCTCGACCCAGGTACACATAGCTGCTGCTTTCGGAGATGTTCGTTCCATTGAGAGCAAATGGAGCTTCAGGGACCAGTTCGTTTTTCATGAACATCGTCTTGTTGAGATTCTGCACAAGATTCTGTGATCTGAGCTTTCCACACTCGTAGTCAAAGTCGGCCAGCATTTGTGCTGCTTGGCTAATGTTTGTTGTTATGAGAACAATGTCATCAGCGAAGCGGAGGTGGTGTAATTCCCAACCATCTATCTTCACTCCCATTCTATCCCATTCCAGTTGTCCCATGATGTTCACGCACGAGTGCAGCCCCGCAAAGAACTTTGTGACCTTGAGCTCTATATTCAACGAGACCTGGAAATAAGATCCTCTGTCTGCCCCTCCAATCTCCGGCATCTGAGGGAGGGGTCCAACCCAGACGCCCCACCCTACTCAATATAAATACCTCACTGGCCAACCCCCACTACATCCACTACCCAGCCACCGACATGCTACAGGTTACTCTCTGGAAACACCATAAAACACTTAATACCTATTATTCCCACACCATATTTGATAAGGTTCAAAATTTGTGTGAACCATGGTAACACCTCTAAGGGCGATTGGAGGCCGCCTGAAAAGCCTCCTTCCCTTTCGGAGAGCCCGGCAAGCTACCGGGAGTATCTCGCCCGCACAGCAGGGCCTAGCAAGCTACCTGTCGCGTATTCAATATGCCAACAACAGTAACAACAATTGGCCTCATTCACCTGTCACCGAAAGAGCACCCAATATGGCAGTGTTAAGAAAGATGAGCAAAGAGAGGCTGAAAAAATTTCGGGGATGAACTAGACTGTCAAAACAAAGAAAGACTAAAACGGTTGTCTGTACTTTCAATGCACGGACACTGGCATCAGAAGCATCCATCAAGGACCTGATGGTGGAAGTGCAGAAGATCAAGTACGACATCATTGAGCTGACCAAAATGAGGAGACATCAATTACATCATGCCATTTTCGACACTGGAGAAGAATTGTTCCTCGGAACATGCGACAATAGAGGCGTTGGTGGCATCGGTGTCCTTGTCAACATGAACTTGACCATGAGCTTTGATTCATTCGAATGCCTAACAACCCGAAGTGGATGGTTACGCTTGAATAGATGTGGCTCACTGCCTGCAGTTTCTATCTTCATTTGTGTATGCCCCAACTTCCAACTATGATGAAGAACAAATTGAGAGGTTCTACATGGAACTGGAGTAGCTCTATAAATAAGACCACACCTTCTATAAGATCATTGTTGGTGATTTTAATGCCAAGATAGGTCCAAGAAGGTTGCCCAAGGAACTCCATATTGGGACACATGGCCTAGAATGGAACAATCAGGGTGAGAGACTGTCTGAATTCATCATGTCGACCAAGACCATCCATGGTAACTCACAGTAGCAGAAGGCTGAATCTAAACGCTGGACATGGGAGTCTCCCGGTGGACAGTTCTACAATGAAATTGACCATATGTTACTCATCGAAGGTTTTGCCTACCGATGTCACTGTTGTCCCAAAATTCCAAACGGGATGAGACCACCGTCTCTTTTGTGCGAAATTCTACTTCCAAGAGTGGGGAGAAAAGTCTGCAAAATTTAAGTCTAAGAAGGCAACTCCCAGAATGACCACCAACTGGGAGTTCTTTGGCACTATTGCAGCAATGTGGGAAGATGCCATCCTTAACAACATCGACAAGGAATACGATCGACTGGTTCAACACCTCCATGTCTGTGCGAAGAATGCCAAGAGTAAGAAAGCCACAAACAGACGCCTGTCTTCGGAAACTCTCGAGCTCATTTGTCAACGTGGTTTGGCGCGAGTCTCAGGCAACCACAAGCTAATGAGCTCACAAAGCTGTTCAGAGATGCGAATAAGGAAGACCTCAAAGAGAGAAGAGCAGCAGTGTCGGCCAGTGCAGCAGAAGCCGGGAAAAATATTCACAACGCTTGCCTGTCCTTCGCCAACTACTAGACCAAGATGACTGCCCTCCAACATCTCGATGGATCTATCACATCCTCCAGAAAGGCAATAGAGAAAATTATTCATGATTTCTACTCAGATCTCTTTGACAGCCCTGTCCACCTGCCCACAAAAAGCCATGGGTATGTGAATACATGAATGGCTTAGGAAAATTAGTGCATTATTTTTGTTCGTATCTGTTTGTTTGCTAGGAGGACCACACCCAGCAGTGCTCAGGACTTACCTTTAGCTCTGCATTCCAGACAGGGTGCCAGAGATTAAACCATGGTTTGCCATGTGAAAAGTAGTGCCCTACCTGTTGGATTATCACTCAGGTTTGTTTTGCTCTCCCATAAAGCTTAAAAGAGAAAGATAGCGTGAGATATGCTATAGGGGATGAGGCACTTGCATTCATATCACTGGCCATGATTCCAATCCAAAAACCACATAGACTCCCACAAGGTCTTCGAGGAGTGGTCCTTGAGCAAAGACTGGGGAAGAAGCTCTGAGCACAGCTGAGTGTGATGCTAAAACAAAAACAAATATATATGTACATATATAGTAAGTAAATAAAAAAAAGAAAGAAGTAAAGTAACCCAAGTATATTTTGGATATGGAGCTTAGAATAATTACCAAATGCTATATTATTTATAGAAAATATTGAACTATTTACAATTTTGCATACATTTTGATTATATAGATTTGAAAGTAAAATTTATAAAGGCTTATGATTTATCAGTGCTGATATAGTTAAATTTCATTATATATAATATACAACATATAAATAATTATATATTATATAGCTATATATAGTTATATATTCTATATAATTATATATTACTATATATAAGTATATATGTATATATATATGTATATACATATATATATATAAGGACTGGAGCGATAGCACAGGGGGTAGGGCATTTGCCTTGCACGCGGCTGACTCAGGTTCGATTGCTCCGTCCCTCTCGGGAAGCCTGGCAAACTACCAAGAGTATCCTGCCCGCACAGCAGAGCCTGGCAAGCTACCCCTGGCATGTTCGATATGCCAAAAACATTAACAACTCTCAAATGGAGATGTTACTGGTGCCCTCTTGAGCAAATTGATGAGCAGCGGGATAACAGTGATAGTGATATATATATATATATAAAATTTAATTTTATTAATGAGAATATTCCTGAATCATATATTTTATATCCATTTTTTTTCTTGCATAGTTTATAGTTGCCTGAGCACTGCTGGAAGGTTTCTGTGAATAGTACCTGGTATGGCCCCACTTATTACAAAAATTATCAGTGTTGATATTTTTATTAATATTGTATTCACAATGTATGTAAAGTTTCAAATCAAGTTACTGCAATTTTATAGCTGTATCATCATAAGTAAATATATAATCCCTTGGAGTCTCAGAGTTGTTGTATTTTAAAGGAGAACATCAGTAGTATATCCACAAGTTATTCTCAATTATATAGCTCATTTTGAGGATTAAAAAATTAATATATGTGATACAATAAAAATTATGCATAATTCATGCACATATTTTATACATAAACCAAATACAACAAACAGAAATATATGCACATTTTATCTTCTGCGACTGCTACTCTGGTGAGTGTATAAAATCAGGTAATAGATTATAAATCTAATAAGTTTTAAATTTAAACTATTCTTCACACCTACTTTAATTATTGGAATAGTCATGAATTTAAAATGTCTAAGTCAAGAACTTCTTGATAGAAGCTGCAGAAATTTTATGTATTTAGCTTTGCTTTTATGATTATTAAACATTTTAATTTCTTTGCATTCACATCTCATTGATGTTATTATTTTGCCATAATTTAGAAAACATTCAGTTTACATAACTATTATGATCCATGAAAGATTTTAAATAATCATAAAGTGAGCATGTGACAGATTATCTTTTGCTGATTTTTACCCAAAATTCAAAACAGTGATGTGATGTGTAAAATTACAGCTATAAAATATCTGCTTTGTGACAAAATTTTTAACATGTAGTATATTGTATACAAAGTATGTGACATAAGATATAAATTATTTTAAGCATATATGTGTGTAATTTTAATTTTACATCTTGCCTGCTAATTATTTCAAACAAATGGGAAATTAAAACTATTTTTGATAAACAACTTATCAAACTTGTAAAATAGAAAACAATTTTAAAAGTTCAGAATAAAAATTCTAAATGGGAAGAAGAAAACTTTCATATTACTATCCATAAATTAGGGATGAAATATCAGCATTCTATTTTACAGCTGGCAGTAAAACATCAAGCAGAATTATTCTTGCATACGTTGCTGTTATTTATTTCCACATCATTAATTTTTGTATTTAAATTTTCAGTGCTTGATACAACAGGAAACTGATTTAAATTTCTCTTATTATGCATTTCCAATTTTAAAAACCATTCATTAGTATTTTTGAGGCCAAGCTTGGTCATGGCAGGGTTTACTCTTGATCCCGCACTCAGGGATCACTCCAGATTGATTCAGGTGCATTTGGGGTGCCAGGATTATATCCGGGTTGGTCAAGCTCAAATTAAGTGCCCTGGCAGCTGTTGTGTCTCTCTGATCTTAAGATTGATTTTTAATCATGTCTTGACTGAGATTCTTTGAAATTTGAGGGCAGGGCATACCCGGTGATGCTCATGGGGTCTGCAGTCAGGAGTTACTGCTGGCAGTGTTTAGGGGACCACATGAGATGCTAGTGATAGAATCCTGTTGACTTTGTGGAAGGCAAACAATATTGCTTCAGGCCTCTCAATTTAAATTCCATTGTTTTTTGTCACAGCTAGTGTTTCACAGGGGTTACTCCTTGATCTGCACTCAGGAATTACCCCCGACAGTGCTCAAGGGACCATATGGAATGCTGGGAATCGAACCTGGGTCTGCCGCATATAAGACAAATGCCATACCCACTGTGCTATCACTCCAGCCCCTCAATTTAAATTCTTATCTATGGATATGGTAGTTTCTCTTTGAAATCTGTATTTTTCAGTACAACATTTTGGTTTACAGTGCTGTTTTATCAAACAAGATAACTGTTAGAACAGTATCACACATTTTTGGAATTTGCATAATTCAATATTAATGTACCTAAAGAAAAAAAATAAAATTAAAGTGATGTATTTGAGATATTATGTAAGTACAATGCATGTAGTTTAATTTTCCAAAATTTACTTTCTTACATTAGCAATAATTATATAAGTGGATCAACATGGAAAGTATCATGCTGAGTGAAATGAGTCAGAAAGAAAGAGACAGACATAGAAAGATCGCACTCATATGTGGAATATAAAGTAGCTGAGAGATACAAGCTCACAATGTTGCGATTTCTGGCAGATATTTCTCTGGACTTAGTTAGTAAAATACTGAAATACAGAAATCCAAAAGTGTGTGGCTGCTAGTGCGGCCTCCTGACCTCATATCACTTCATTCTCAGCAATGGAAAACAAATTACCAAATGCTTTCTTTTCAGCAGGTCGACTTTATGGGGGAGGAACTCCAAATCAATGATAGTGAATTTTTTGTTGAAATATTGAATGTAATCAAAGTAAAGTAAAAAAAAAAAAACATTAGCAATAATTACAAAGAAGGCCCTTATTATCAATGTGCTTTTCTATTGTAGTTATAAGGTTTTAAAATTTTGTACATACAAACTTTTTACTGTATTTTTCTTTTTCTCTAAATGTGGAGGTAATCACTTTCACATCATAAGTGATATGATCACCTTAATTTTATGTGGTCTCGCATTGTTTATAACAATTCTTTTTCTGTATGCAAAAAATTCTGGTTAAATTATATGAAATTAAAATGAAATAAATATGTCATCAGAAGCTACAAAGTGTAGCTCTACAGACTTTAAATACATTTCAATAAACTGATATACTTTGCTATTAGCCAGAACTTTTAGTTTTCTTTGATAAACAAATTTCATTTATATATGAAATTAAAGAAAAAAGATGAATTAACAACAATAGTTTCTAACATTCATAAAGAGGTTATATATAGAAGGGAGGTAATTCATTGATTCTATCCAAGCCTTTCCCACCATTTCCCGTATCACTCTGTGTAGAAAAAAAATCTTTGTTTCCCCTTTACCTCTTCTGAAAACAATATAGAAATAACAAATAAAACCTATTGTAAAAATCACTATATTTAAATGTATGTATGGCTCATTTTTTTTTTTTTGTGAGTCTAGGACCATAACACATAGTATTTTGGTCTTAATTGGCCTTAACCCAATTCTGCTAGGGGACCTTATGAAGTGTTAGGGATTCAAACAAGGCTTATCCTGATTTCGTGGTCTATCTTGATGAAGGCAACTGCTTAAACCTTGTACTATCGTCTCAATAAGCTTGGGTTATTTTGATGAATTAAACTTAAGGTGCTTTATGATTTTTTTCATTTCATATCACATATAACTGCTACTAAAAGGCATTATTTAACTTTCCACATGATCCCCTATTTATAAAAAGTATGGAATAGTACATTATGATATGTTCATAAAATAATACATACTATAATTTTAGTTTTTGCAGGCAAACAGGTTAAAATAATAGGGTTTTGCGATTACGACAGTGTGACAGAATACTACAGAAATGCATTGGACATTTCTATATATGTGGCTGAACAATGAAGAAATCAATAGAATGCGTCCTACAGATTCTTCGGAAACATGGTATCATAATAATAGTTAGGAAGATTGTTTCACTTATAGAATGCTCAAATCAATGTATTTTATGAAACACTAAAATGCTTTACATGTGTACAGTATAAACACAGTTCATGAGGCTCTATTCCAGGATGAACATCTGTTTCCCTGACCCAGCAATCTGCTATTATTTATGTCTGGGCATATTTGCTGCCATCTGAATTGTTTTATTTTTGTTTATATAATTTTGTTATTAAAATGCACTTTAATATACGATAAAACACATTTTCTTAAGGAAATATGCTTAACTTTCTATATAGGTGGGGGCATATTTAACTTTTTCATTTTTATTCTGGTGGGAGATGGGTCTCTAAATGATACTGAGAGAGCCCAGAGGCCACTCCAGGTATCATTCAGTCCAGTGGGACAGCTATTTAATGCTAGGGCCCGGCCATGTGCTGCTGTCCAGGCTTTGTGACACTTGGATCCCCCAGGTACTCTGGAAACTCAGGGCCACACAGAGAAATTGAGGTGGTATTGGGGTGAAAAGCATCTGGTGCTTCAGGGCTGTATCCACTGGTGCTCAGGAGATCATCTGGTGCCAGGAATCAAACACAGGCTGAATATGCCCTAGAATATTCTTTTCTTTGAATACTAAACTGACTTTAAGGGACTTAAGAGAAATGACAGTCGGTAGGGCACTTGTCTTGGCACATGGCTGACCCAGGTCCTTTTGGGGCCACCCTATACTGTAGCCTGAGCCGAATAGCCATGATCCCTGAAATCAGAGCCAGGAGTAAGTTCTCAGTACTGCCCGTGCCAATGTGCCCCACCCCTGGCTCCACTGAGAGTGGGAGGGAGAACGGACTAAACTATATTTTTAGAATATTTTTAGAATTCAAAAAAGCCCATGACCTTTTTGGTATTTTGTTATATTTTCTTGACTCATATCAAGACAAAAAAATTAGCGGGATTTAGAGGTAAGAAAAGGAGAGTAATGATACAATCTTTTAAAAAATCTGTTTCAATTGGTATTGTAAAATAAACAAAAAAGAGCAAGAGGTTTTCCAATGTATTTTTCTCTTTCATGTTGCCTTTTTAGTTTGTTTCTACTTTACTTTTTTATGGGGACTTTGGAATAGTGCTTTCTGCAAAGCAGAAACAATCTCTCATAGCCTGACTGGCACATCTCTAGGGGGTTACTGTTCTTGGAATATTGCCTGGAGATTATTAAACTAACAAATAAAGCATTTTCAGATATCCCATAAATTTCTGGCCCAAACCCAGGAGCCGTGCAGTGTTCCGGCCAAGCTGATTCTAAAAGACAAGTGTGAGAATTGCTCCAAGCAGAAAGAAATGGCCCTGTGGAATCCATTCATTTTGTTTTATTTTTCACCTATTCATTAGTACCATGAAAAGTGCTGCTTTCAACACAAATACATCTGTTTATACCAGTGCTTGACCTAAAGACCTTGATGAAGGAGTTTTTCTCTCTTATTTTTCAACACAAATCTTACCATTATTTTAAACACAAGGGCAAATCTTGGCATAGTACATATAAAATGTTTTAAACTTCAAATTCTCCCATTCAAATTGCCAGCATTTCCATGGTATCTATTTTTGTTTTCTTTGAAATTTTTTGTTTTGTGACCTTCTGCTTTCTGCTGCACCATCTTAGGTGAGGTTTGTCTCTGGCTGATATCACTGGGTCTAAACTGAAAGAGAGAACAGAGCACCTCCTTGCTCAGGTGGGTCCCAGCAGCCTCCACATACAACTGGTGGCATTTTAATGACTCAAACCACAGTTCCTGAAAATATATCTATGCAACAAATTACATGATGCTCATAGTTCTTCTCCTTGTCGTTCTGTGAGGATGGGCAGACAGGACAGAGAGCAGCTTTAGCTGAATATTTCAGCATCTTCCAGGAGATTTAACT
Organism: Sorex araneus; assembly: GCF_027595985.1. Lineage (NCBI taxonomy): Eukaryota > Metazoa > Chordata > Mammalia > Eulipotyphla > Soricidae > Sorex > Sorex araneus. Next base: position 28,877,632 of record NC_073311.1, read on the forward strand.
ACAAAGACTTTCTCCCAGCACAGCAAGATAACAGAAAACACATAGAAGCCCACCAAGCTCAATGATTGAGACAGCGTCAATGAAGATATAAGCAACACCAGTGTGTCTTCAGACGGTGTCTTTAGTGACACTATAAGAAGACGATCAATGAAACAGAGGTAGTCAGCTCAGTAAAAGAAGAAGTGAGAGTCCAAATGAAAAAAAAAACAAAAACAAAAACAAAAAAACAAAAACAATAAAAAAAATCACTAAAGCCAGAAAAGACAGAAATTAAGAATGTAGTGAGTGATTAAAAAAAAAAAAAACAAAAGTAAATAAATTTCTGAACAGCAGAAGCTGAGCAAAAGATTGAAGAGTTCCAAGATGAGAAGAAGGAAAACTGCTAGGGAACAGCAGAAGGTGGAAATTAGTCAAAGGAACATTGAACAGCACAGCAGAAAATTATAGGATAAGTTCAAGAATCCCTGAAGACAAGTGGCAAATCTGATGAAGGAAGAGTTAGTTAAAGCAATCATTGATAAGAATTTCCCAGAGTTGAGGATTGCAGTCACACAGATCCAAGAGGCATGAATTGAAATATCAGTGAAAATACACTTAATTAGGAAAACTCCAAGACACATTATACTCAAAAGGAAAAAATCAAAGGCAAAGATAGGCACAGCATATTTTATGCAGCAAGATCTAAAAAGTCATTAACATACAAAAGAAAGTCCATAAGATGTACAGAAGATCTATCAAATGAGGATTTATGTGCCAGAAGGATATAGAAAGATATTATAAAAAAAATTCAATGAAGTGAACACCTCACCAAGAATACTATATCCCCCTAGATTTTTATTCATATTTGAAGGAACTTTACAGAGATTCATGAACAGGCAATAGTTTAGGAAATTCATAGCCTTAATACCAATTTTGCAAGAAATGTTGAAAGAGCTCCATTAAAAAAAACATGAGATTATTTTCATTATGTGGCATTGAGTACGGCACTCATTAACAGTCCATATGTTCACCCTCTTCTAGATTAAGAAAGGTTAAAATCACATAGAAATTAACAATCAAAAAATGAGTTTTATCGATTTATTTTCTGTTAATTCTATTTGCTAGTCCTTTAAATTTTATTGAACCAAATGATATCAAATGTATTTATTATATGTCAGCTAAAGGGACAGGCTGGGGGGTGGGAGGGAACCTAGGAATATTGATGGAGGTAAGGGACATTGGTAGCAGGACTTGTGTTCAAACATTATATAGCTGGAATCACTCTATTATGAACAACTTTGTAAATCACAAGGTTTCAATAGACATTTTTGGAAAAACAAAACAACTTTTGTTGTCTTTTGGGGCCACATCCATTGCTGCTCAGGGCTTAATCCTGTCTTTGTGCTTAGAGATTCCCTTCTGGCAGGTCTTGGAGGACCTTATATAGTGCTGGTGATTAAATTCAGGTTGCTGTATGCAAAATAATGCGACCCACTTTCTGTATTATCACTCTGGTCCCCATTTATTGTACTATTGCATATTTTAATGATGGTAAGAAAATAGATAGTGTTAAGAGTTTCATACCCATTATTAAGTGAGAATTTGGATTTTTTATTATCAGTTTTCCTACTTCATTTTTTTCTCCCCCAGGAAACTTCACTTTTGCTTCAAGTAGAAGAGTAAAAAATAGAAACTTCTAAGTTGATCTACTTTGTAAATCTACCTTTTTAACATCAATGATTTTTGTCAAGAATTTCTCAAAACTTCTAGTAAATAAAGTGACTCTTATTTTCTATAGCACCTGAGTAATGTTTCATGTTATCACTTGTAGCATTAAGTTACGCATCTTTATATTAAATACTTTAAAATTACCTAAATCATTCTATTTTTCATTAATTCAGGCTGATAAAAAGTTAAGAAAATGAGACAAAGATAAGTATTAACACTCAAATGAGAAATATTAATTATTTGACCTTTATTTCCTATTACTTAATTTAAGAAGTAATCTTTAGAATTTCCCAATAGCTCTCTGAGGAAATGTGCATTGTCACCTCATTTTATTTATGAGAAACTGAATCAAAGAACAGTTTTATAACCTGCCCAAAGCCATATACTAAGTGAATTATTAAGCTAGAATGCAGAAGCACACAATTTAATTTTTAAAATAAATTGTCTTAGAGAGAGAAACAGAAAGACAGAAGAAAAGTGGGCTGAAGAGGGAAGGTTTAGAGGAGCAGGTGGGAAGAAATTGGGGACATGAGAGGCAGAAAATGTGCCCTAGCTGGAATATTGTATGACTGAAACTCAAAGAGAAACAACTTTGTAACTGTATATCTCAAGGTGATTCAATTTTTTTTTAAAATTAAAACATAATAATTTCTCTCTATCAAATGTTATAAGAAAATTATAGTTAACACTAGAAGTATGCTTATTCAATCAGCAGTATAATCAAAAATTAAAGCTTTATTAATATTGTTGATTATGATAAAATGTATAGAAAACACATATTTTATGTTACCCATACATTGCATATTATGTACTTTGTCTTATGCTATGTTCCATCTCACATACTTTTTCATTTATGCACGGAAGTGCAGTGACATATGTAAGTACAAAAGTAGTTCAAATATAAATATATCCATACACCTTTGTGTATATGTACATATGTTAAAAGAGAAAAACACACTATTTAATATATTCTTTTATATAACACAAAGTCTTCATCTAAAGAACATCTTAGAAAGACAAGTACATTAAGAAAAAATGTACTAAAAGTTGTTCACTTTACATATGAATAAAACAAAAACCACACTAAGCTCACTAAGAACGACTTAAATGAGGGGAATGGTATATGTTGATATTGGCCAAAAGGAATTAATCATTTAAATATATCAAATTTCCCTAGAAGTATAGCTTACTGCATTATTTACCAATGCAACACTCAGAAAACATTATTTTAATAATATAAATTCAAATAAGCATATAAAAAACTTCATTATCATATGTCACCAGGGAAATGAAAGCTACAAAAAAATGAGATGTATAAACTCATTATCGGGGCTGGAGCAATAGTCCAACAACTAAGGTGCTTGCCTTGTATATGGCTGACCGGTATTCAATCCCCAGCTTCCATATGTTATCCTGAGCATTGCCTGAATCATCCCTAAGCACAGTGCCAAGAATAAGCCCTGAGGGCATCTGTGTTTAATCCCAAAATCATAATGCAGAATACATAATGCAGAAGACTAATATCAAGTGAGTTTATGAAACAAGGAGACTTTTTTTCATTTTATATATTCACTAGTTTGTATATTTTGCTTTTAATAGCCATATAGAAATACCCCAGTTTGAAATGTGAATAAGGAATTCTTTTTTCTTTTTTAAAAATTATGTCATCTAGGCACATTGATTAAATAATATACATTTTCTCCAAAATGTTATGAGTTAGTTGTGTCTATCATATAGCATATTATGATGGATTCACTGGTAACCCAATAAATACAGTACATTTGGATATTTTAGGAATACATTTAATAACTAATGGGAAGAATATATCCCATACATTATTAAATTTAAAGCAATTTGTACAACTTAGAGTCAGTTTAGCGGTATCCATTGGATCACTTCCAATATTTTTTTTTGCAAATACATTTGTATATATGTCCAAACACAAAGGTAATAAAATTTGATATGACACAAACCAAATATATAACCTAAGACACATTATTGCCATTAAAATGCACAAAATCTATCTAGAGTAAACGAATATCATGGAACACAGTCAACTGGAAATCGTTATTTACCATGCCTTAAGAAAGAATAAGAGAATAATAAGTAGCACTGTCCTCCCTTTGTTCATAGATTTGTTCGAGTGGGCATAGTAATGTCTCCATTGTGAGACTTGTTGTTACTGTCTTTGGCATATTGAATACACTACGGGGAGCTTGCCAGGCTCTACCATGTCAGTGGGATACTCTTGGTAGCTTGCCGGGCTCTCCGAGAGGGACAGAGGAATCGAACCCGGATCAGGCACCTGCAAGGCAAACGCCCTACCAGCTGTGCTATCCTCAAACTACTTATTGTTCTTCTTTACTACTAAAGAATAATAAGTAGTTTTAATAATCTCATAGTTTTAGAAATAAATAAGTGCATATACATTCAAGGAAAAGTACAGTTTAATGCATCATTTCTGTACCCCCTTTTCTTTGGTTATTTTAACCTTGTCATTACTTAATTTTTCATACATAAAATGTACATTAATATGTTGCAGTGGAAGGTTATAAATAGACTTGTAATTTTCTAAGCTTTTATTATTTTTTAGAATATTATTTCAAATGTATAAATGTTTATGTGTTAAACATGCAATATCACGATAACACAACACTACCACAGTGCCTGAATTTCTCCTGTTTTTAAATATGTGCAACCTTTGAGTTTGATCATCCAGTATTTACCTTTCTCCTGATTATTATGAGTAAATAGGACACCTTCCAATTCAATACACATTGCAGAAAACTGTACAATTTCATCTTTTTCTATTTCTGAGCTATATTTTATATACATACAAAATACACACACATATATCATATATATGTATATATATACACATATCATCACATGAAGGAACCCAGCAGAGGAACCCAGGTGTGCGGGACCTGAGGTTAAGATCTCCAAAGCTGCTTGGATCGGGACTGGGCCTCTTACATCCAGATTCCCCATTTCCCAGTAGCTAAGCAGTCACATCCAGAAACTGCACCCAGAGCTGTGTAATCCCATCAATGGCCAACATGCAGAGACTATAAAATCAAGCTCCAGAGACTATAAAATCAAGCTCCCGGAAGCCGTGACATCCAATAGACTGGTTCTCCCTGTTGGAGAACCTGGCAAGCTACTGAAAGTTTATTTCCTACATGGGAGAGCCTGGAAAGCTTCCTGTGGCGTACTCATATCCAAAATACAGTAACAGATATATACATACCTCTCGGAGAGCCTGGCAGGATACCGAGAGTATACTGACCACATGGGCAGAGCCTGGCAAGCTACCCATGGCGTATTTGATATGCCAAATATAGTACCAATATGTCTCATTCCCTTGATTCTGAAAGAGCCTCCAATCTTTGGGAAAGACAAGTAAGGAGAGGCTGCTAAAATCTTAGGGTTAAGAGGAATAGAGACCTTACTGGTGCCTGATCAAGTAAATTGACAGACAATGGGATGACAGTGATACAGTGATACAGTGATACCATCACTTATTAACCAGCAATCTATTGAACTCTTGGCTTGTTTCCAGATCTTAGCTGTTGAAATAATGCTTCAATGAACATAGATGTGCATATATCCTTCTCGATTGTTTTTCTGTTCTTCACCTAGGTGTCCATGAGTCAAATGGAAATACTATTTCAATTATTATCTCCATACTATTTTCCAAGCAAGCTGAGCCAGGAAGCAACTTGCCAATAGTAAATGAGGATCTGTTTATACCATAAGCCTGCCATAACACAATTTTCCTGTTTGGCTGAGTTTTTTGTTTGTTTGTATGTTTGTTTAATGCATTCTCAGTATTGTGGGATTGTGTTTAATTTTAACTTGGATTTCCCTGAAAATCACTAATGATAAACACTTTTTTTTTTTTTTGCTTTTTGGGTCACACCCAGCGATGCTCAGGGGTTACTCCTGGCTTTGCACTCAGGAATTACTCCTGGCAGTGCTTGGGAGGACCATATGGGATGCCAGGGATCGAACCCGGGTCAGCCGCGTGCAAGGCAAACGCCCTACCCGCTGTGCTATCGCTCCGGGCCTGATAAACACTTTTTAACGTGTGTACTGGCCAGTTTTATGTCATCTTTGAGAAATTCTCTATTCATCTCCTCTTCCCATATTCTCATCTACAATGTGAGACTATTTCATTCCAATAAATAAGATGTCTTTCTTATTGTAGGCACCACTTCCTTTGCAACTGAAAAACATTTTAGTTTGATGTAGCTCCATTTGTTTATTTTGACTTTATTTTCTTAGCCAATGGGGAAATATCATTAAAGATACTGGTGAAAAATAAATAGATTTAAAAGGAAAGACTGAATAACAGTACAGACGGTACAATGCTTGCCTTGCAAACAGCTGACTTATCCTGAATTATATACCCACCTCTGCATGTGATCTCTAGAACCCTTCAATGAGTGATCCATGAGCACAGTGTCAGGGATAAGCCCTGAGCATAGTCAAGTGTGCCTCAAAACCAAAAATTATGCACTGTAGCACTGCCGTCCCATTATTCATTGATTTGCTTGAGCGGGCACCAGTAGCGTCTACATTGTGAGACTTGTTACTATTTTTGGCATATCAAACATGCCATGGGTAGCTTGCCAGGCTCTGTCGTGCGGGTGGAATATTCTCGGTAGCTCACTGGGCTTTCCGAGAGGGAAGGAGGAATTTAACCTGGGTTGGCTACATGCAAGGAAAATGCCTTACCAGCTGTGCTATCCGTCCAAAAATATAAAAATATAAAATAAGGACTCCTCTGGTGTGAATATCATGGAGCATCTTCATGTTTATATTTATGTTATAAATAAGATAAATATATATGTATTTATATTTATGTTTACCTAAATACATTTTATATAAACTGATTTGTTAATGAGGTCTATATCCATTTTTAATTAATCTTTGTGTCACATGAAATAGTAATCTAATTTCTACATTTCTACCCAGCCTCACCCCCACTTGCTGCTTTTCAGTTTTCTCAGCTTCTTTTCTTGAAGAAGCTTTCCTTCTTTCCTTGTTCCATTTCATGCACCTAACCCCTTAATCATAAATTAACTCCCCATATATTTCAGGGCTTGACTTTGGGATTTCAATACCATTTCCTTGATCTTAGTACTTCTGTTCCAGTACCAAGCAGTTTAGATAGGTATAGTTCTGTAGTTGTCTAGGAATGCAATGCACTCAACAGTTTGTTCTTGTAGAATTGCTTCGGCTGTATTGGGCATTTAATCATTCCATAAAAAGTTTAGACATACTTGTTTCTACATCTTCAGAAAGTTATATTAGAATTTAGGTGAGATTTATGTTGCAACAGTAAATTTCTTTGGGTCAGATAACTATTTTACTGATGCTTATACTTCAAAACCCTGAAAATTTGATTAATTTTATTTCTCTGAAAAATGATTCATAATTTTCATTAAATAAGTTTTTCACTTTTTTGTTAAATTGATTCATTGATAGGTTTTTAGACATGGTAATAAGTGGGGTAAGTTTTATTTATGTACTTATTTCTGTATCATAACTTACATATAAGAATGCACCAGTTTTTATAGCCTATAAATTTATTATATCAGCTTATTGATTTTAGGAAACTTGAGGTGATGTGGATAGGGTTTTCAATGTACAATATTATGCCATATGCAAATAATAACCATTTGCTTTATTTACCAGTTTGAATCCCTTTGATTTTCTTACCAAATTATGTGACAAGGACTTCCAATATTAAATTGAATGATAGTGGTATTAATGAAGATTCTTGTCTTACCACAACCTCTTTATCCACTCATGTTACTGGGGTGCTTTGGTTGATTCTGTAGGTTGGCAATTGGGATATCTCTGCAATGGACATATGTGTACTGGTATGTCTTCTGATCAGTTTTTGTGTTCTTTGGACAGATATCTAGAAGTGAAATTACTGGATCAATTGTTGTTCTATTCTCAATATTTTGACATATCTTTATACTGTTTTTCAAATCTGAATGAACCAGTGTACATTGTGACTCACAGGGAAATAACGGTGTCTGTCTTCTTCACAGTAGCTACTCTGTCAGACATTTTTGATAGAGGTCATTCTTGTTTGTGCGAGGTGATATCTCATTGTAATTTTGAACTACATTTCCCTTTAATCAGATATAATTAACATATTTACATATATCTGTATTATTTGGAGGAGAGTCTTGGGCTTTTATGGGGTGGTTTTGTTTTAAACTCTGATTAATTTTAATATTGTGAGTATCCAAGCCCTTTAACAGGAGTCTGTTGCAGATATTTCTTCCACTGAGTAGGATGTAATTTTATTTTAGACAGTTTCCTTAGTAGTTAAACATAGTTTGATATAGTCCTTTATTTATTTATTTTTATTTCGTTAATAATGAGGTCAAATGATAAAAAGATACCTCAAAAGTTAATATTGTGCAGTGTTTTGCCTATTTTTGATGTGTTTTATGGATATAGATATAACAAGTTCTTTTACCCATTTGAGTTAACTTTTGTTCATTATAATGACATAGTGATCCAACTTTATTGTTTTTTATGTGACTATCTAGTTGTCCCAAGACCAGTTTTTGAAGATACATTATTTCATTTTATGCTCTCAACTCCACTGTTTTATAAATCAACTGCCCATCTATCTGTGTATTATTTCTGTCCTCTCAGTTCTATTCTATTGTTCTGAATATCTGCTTTTATCCATACACCACATTGTTTTGATTAATAGACTTGATGCTTCCTTTCTTCATGTCAAGATTGTTTTGTTTATTCGGGATGATAGTGGTTCCACATATATTTATTTGTATTTAGACTATGTCTTTGAAAAATGGCATTGGAATTTTGGTAGGAATTGCATTGAAGCTCCAAAATGTTCTGATAGGATCATTATAATAATATTAATTCTTATAATCCATAAAAATGGAAGTTTTTACATTTTATGTCTTATTTTATTTATTTTAAAAGTGATTCATGCTGTATTTTATGTTTAAGCCATCCACCTCCTCTGTATAGTTGATATCTAGATACTGAAATTTAATGTAATTGTAAATAATTGTTTCCATTGTTTCATTTGTTTACTTTTGAGTTACACTTGCAATGCTAAACTTGGTTTGGCTGTGTCCAAAGCAAAAATCTTACCTGCTATCTATATCTCTAGTTCCTTATTGTTTCTTTTGAATGGTTTCTCTTCTACTTTGCTATATTCATTTAGAAAAGCAATAGTTAGTAAATTAATGTCCATATATTTTGTGATCTGCCATTTTACTCTATTGGTTTATTATTGATGATAGTTTTTTTGTGTAATGTGTAGGGGAATATATTTAATTAGTGATTTTTTTCTTATTTTTAATCTCTTATTTCTTTAACTCATCTGTAATTTATATCTTTCTGCTCTTTAGTGATCAACTTCAATTTATCTCATTTTTAATTTTTTGTTTTGTTACTTTGGTTGTTTGTTTTGATTTTTTCTGAGTATTTGTATTTGACATTGCCATAAAGTTTACAACTAAAGTTGTGGACTTATATCCTATTTGAAATGCACTCAATATCCTTTTTTCTTTTTCTTCCCGACGAACTATAGCTTTCTCAATACTTCCCTCTTCAAGGCTATTTGTTTTCACAAATAAATTCACTTTTGGTTAAAGTTAATAGTTGAGAAAATAAATGAAAATGTTTTTAGTGTTTACACACGAGTGTGTGGGTGTCACATTTGTGTGAATTTCTCAAGTAAATCACAGTCTCAGTTTACGCATATTTGTTTATAACTGCCATATTAATCCTGCTGAAGTAGTTGGCCTTAAATTGTGGGATGAGGCATGTTGGGACCACGCTCTCCTGTTTGGGGCTTACTCCTGGCTCTTTGCTAAGGATCATTCCTGAAAGTTCTAGGGGCAGAGGGAGGGAGGAAATGAAGTTGTAGGGATTGAATTGAGATTGTCAAATTTAAAGGCTTGAAAGGCAAGATTAAAAGGCAAGCATCTTATCCCTTACAATATCTCTCTGGCCAGTATCTTTTGTGTGTGTGTGGGGGGGGGGTGGAAGTAACACCCAATAGTGCTCAGTACTTTCACCTGGATCTGTGTTCAGGCATAACTCATGATTATGGATTACAGAAATCACTAAATTGCTTCGAAAAAGCTTATCGATTATCCCCAAGTGCCTCCTTTACCTGTCTCTCTTTTAGCTTTGGCTGACCAATCTCTTCAGTTTTATTAGGGTGATAGATAGAAAATGAAACCTTGTTGTTCCTTCAGTAGCTTTTCTCAGAGTGTAAGTGATGTGTGACTTCTCACAAATTTCTTGGTGATTTGATTTTGCACATTGCCTATTCATTCATAGTTCTAACCTATTGGGGTAACTATGAATAACACCAAAACATTGGGTGTTTGGGATGTCTTTTACTTATCTGTGCATTAAAAATTCTGTGTGTTAGATTTGTGGTTGAAAAGTCTTTGAGGTTTTCTTCCAAACCAAAAGGGCTGTGTAGGCGGCTCCTCTCCACCTGCGTTGAAGGTGTTGCTGAAATGAGCACAGAGTTGGCTCAAATAGTTAAGTGGCTGTTACGACTTGTAGCCACAGATTGCTGGTCATTTAAACTGGAGAGTGTCGAGCCAGAAGATCGCTGGTACAGAAGGCTGAGAAAGTGGGGCAGCTTAGTACCACGCTGCCTTTCGCTGGTTAAGACCTGTGAGAGCAAAGGTAGCCAAGGGACATCAGTTTCCACTGCTACCTTCAAAAAGGCGGCGCTGTGCTGACTGGCATCTGTGCTCCTGGGCTCCAAGGGGCGGTTTCACTAAGTAGAGGATTGAGATGCCCAAGTCAGTGATTGTCATTTATTTCCACCCTGACTCCTGTTTACATATGGCATTCCTGTGTATGGAATCCCTAAGGGAATAACAGATTTTGAAGAATCCAGGGACTTTAAGGAAGAAAAAAATGATATTTAAAAATCAGTAAAAGTCAATTTATGATGATCAATTGGTATAGGATAACATAGCCTCGGGTAGATTAGGTTTATTGGGTTACTCCCATTACAGTGCTCCTATTCCTCTTTGTTTATTTGTAGCTTTTTCTTAGTGTTCTGTTGACTTGTAAATAATGTTTTTCTCTTCTCCTTGATTCCTTTGCATAGTTTATTCATAGCAAGTCCTTTTTGTATGGACACAAGAAGACTTAACAAATATTATGCTTTTGTAACCTGGGAGTCATTTGACTCTACATGATATTTTCCTCCAGGGCATCTGTTCTCTTGACCTAAGCCTCAATTGCCCTTACTTCCTAGCACCCCCAAAGCAGGGTCCCGATGGGGAACGAGAAGGACCCAGGGCAAGTGGTGAGTTGTGTGCTACCCTGGCATCGAGATGGGCCTGGCCAAAGTGCCTAATGCTTAACTATAAGTTAAGAGCTTGATCATGGACAAATGCTGTCATGATCCAAACAGTGATAACTAGATTTGGACCCTGCTAGTGTGAGGAATGATTAATCTGGCCTGAGTGCTGTGGTCTGAGCCTGTGGCAAGATGTTGCCAGGATAGCTGCCTTGCAAACCTCAATGTATCTCTTGCTATGTCCATGCAAAAATAACTAGTATTAATATGTTAATGAGTGTTTGGAATGGGGAGAGAAGAAAAAACCCTTAAGAAGTATTTTGCCTACTGGAAGTCAGGAAGGGCTTTAAAATGCCCCTGGGTTATGTTCCTTTTAAACCTGACAGCCCTCAGGAAGGGCTTTATTATGTTGATTTTGCTACCTGGCTGGGTGTAACCTAGGGGCAAGGGCCAGAGAGGAAAAAGGGAGGAGAGAGATGGAAAGGCTCCGCAGTTGATCCAGAGAGAGGCTGGAGCAGAGCTGGGAGTGTGGCGGGAGATGAGAAAGATGAAAGATTGAATAAACGGTAACTAATCAGCAACTAGCTTGGTCCTCGTTCTTCCTTCGCCTTTCCTTGACCACCAGCCATCCCGATCCAGTCCACACACTGTGGTTCCAGGGCACCGAACGCGGGCGGTGAGACAGAGCCGCCCGGAGAGCCCGTGAGTGCACTGGCCCCTCGGCGAGCTTTAGTTTTTTACAAATTGGTAAATGTTTTCATTGTTTAAACTTATAGCTGATAGTTAATCAATAAAAGTTGATTTGTGATCATATGCGCCATTAGTGAGTGCTATCCTCTATCCCACATGTTGGGATGTTTCTTCTCTCCTTTAAAGAGGCTCAGATGTATTTTAGCACTTCGGAGTGGGAGTCATTTACTATTTTGAGAGTACCATTTTAGTATCTTTCATAGAGCTAGTTGGTGTCAATGAGTGTCTTAACAAATGTCTTTATGCCTATTCGCTTGAAAATCTTTTGGTCAACCCTAAAGGTTTTTTTATATTTGATTATATTTTGCTTACTTCTCTCAAAGGTACATCAGAATCTTTGTTTATTTACATTTTAACGACACTGCTTGGGTCTGGCTAGGTTGATTTTCTGAAGTCCCTAAGCTTTCTATAGTTGCCAATAATATCTCCCACCTCATGACAGGGAAATGAATAGCAAGCATTTACTCAGTTAATATGTTTTTTCCCTCTCAGTTCCTTGTGGTAACTTATAATGTGACTATCATTTCTCTTGTTGTTTCCCTTTCATCACCATTTTATGTTTTATTATTGTTCTTCAGGCTAATCTTTTTGATGGTACTCTCTGTATTATCATAGAGCTCACTGATTCCATATTTGACTTATTTAATAATGCTGTTGATCCACTAACCAACCACCGCTATGCGTTCAAACTCAGTATATCAAAATCCTCCTCGAGCTGTATTGTGGATTTACCACCAGGATCTCACCATTCTACAAGGAAGTGATCATTGATGTAAAGAGAGGGGTGCAGCAGGGTGATACCATTTCACCGAAACTCTTCAGTGCCACCCTCGAGAACATCATGCGACAACTGGAATGGCAAGGAATGGGAGTGAAGATAGACGGTCGGCAATGACACCACCTCTTCTTCGCTGATGACATCGTTCTCATAACACCAAACATTAGCCAAGCGGCACAAATGCTGTCCGACTTCGACCAAGAATGTGGAAATGTCGGATTGCAGCTGAACCTCAACAAGACGATGTTCATGAAAAACGAACTGGTCCCTGAAGCTCCATTTGCTCTCAATGGAATGAACATCTTCGAATGCAGCAGCTATGTGTACCTGGGTCGAGAAATCAACATGAGGAACAACTTGGTGCCAGAACTGCGCAGGAGGAAGAGAGCAGCCTGTAATGTATTCAAGAGAGTCGAAGAAGTGGTTAAGAGAACGAAGAACCTCTGACTCCGGGCACATCTTTTCCATTCCACCATTCTTCCTGCACTAACATATGCCTCAGAGACCTGTGCCCTACGCAAATAGGATGAGAATGCTATTAGGGTGTCCCAAAGAGGAATCAAAAGAGCTATGCTGCGAATATCATGTTTCACTCAAGTGAGAGAAGGAATCTGGAGTTCTGACCTCCATCAACAGTCAAAAATCAACGATGCTGTCTCGTTTGCTAAGGCATCAAAAATCCAATGGGCTGGTTATGTAATGCAATTCAGAGATGACCGCTGGACTAGAGCTGTTACCAACTGGATTCCACGAGACATCAGAAGACCTCGTGGCCGCCCACCAACTACATGGTCAGATTTCTTCGTAAAATCCCGGAATGAAAGATTTGAGCCTCTTCCTGTTCCTGGAGCAACCAGATATCATTGGGCTGCACTAGCACTTGACAAGAACAAATGGAGACGTTACTGGCGCCTGCTTGAGCAAATCAAAGATCAATGGTACTACAAGTGATACAAGTGATACATAATGCTCTTGAATTCTACATTTTTTTAGTTCATCCTATATACATATATATGTGTGTTTGAATATATATATATATATATATATCAGTGACTTCTATTTGGATTTTTCTAACACGTTCATTCATAATTCTCTGCCTCATAAACATTATTTTCCACTGTTTTCTTGTTTAATTAACACTCACTTATATTGTTGCTTTGAGTTTATCATCAGGGAGTTTAGAATATTCAGATATATTTGAAGTCTTTTGTCATCATCCATCAATGTGGGTTGTTTCATGAGTGCTAGCAGTGAGCATCTGGGTTCCAGCCAGTGATGGAGTTTCATTAGCACAAATTTCAGACAGTGGTTGTAATATGAAACTAGATACTTATGGAGAATCTGCAATCATTAATATTCTTAGTAGCTATCATACTAAGATCCAGGAGCCTAATTTCTGGTCAAGGCTTTGTACTCATTGAAACCTGACAGTGACTGTCTTATCAAAGTCTTAATGAACCTGAGTAGTGACCAGTGGTCACAGTTGCAAGTACTCAATAGCATTTTTAGAACCGAGTTTACTTTCACGGTTGTCAGTGCTTTGTATTTGCCAGCCTTTAGCAACAACTGTTATGCCAAAATCAAACAAATATGTTAGATTTAAATACAGTTATCTGTTAAACATACATTTACGAAACTGTTGCACAGTCTGAACTGGCTAGTGCTACTGCCGAATGTTCAGGATTAGGGGAGAGGGATGCTGAAAAACCTGTGTACCACAGTAGAAAAGCCCTGAATGGTGAGGCCACTGTCACAGTTGTCCACTGGCAGATCCATGTCAAGATTAAAATAGCCCACTGAGTATCTGGATATCATACTTTGGGAATATATGGGCAACTTTGTACAAAATTTCAAGTGTAAGAGAAATGATGACAGAAAATTCTATTTTGGAACTGTCAAAGGGTAGCTTCCTGTCAATTATTTTTTCAACCTAAGGGGCCTGAACATCCTGTTTGAATGTTTAACATGTCTTGGATAGAAAGATTAAGGTAAGATGTGGTAATTAATCCAGAGTTTTGACGGAAAGCTTGACTAGATCCATTGAGAATGTTGGCTAAAGAATTGCATACTTGATCTTCTTTACCTTCTCTTCCTGAGCTAGATTCCCCCCACCTTCCTGAATTCTATAACCACAGCTACTGTGGGAAGTAATAGTATTCTGGAGAAAAAGAAAACTTAGTTTTAATGTGTATGTGTGTTTGTGTGTGCGTGCATGTGTATAAATTTTATAGAATGCTTATATTTAGAGTCACCTGAGTTTAGAACTGTATCATCAGTTACATAGAATAGAGAATGGGTTGGAGCAATGGATATTATTCTTGTTCAATATGTTAAAAAGAGATTTTAAAAGAAAACACTATGTTTTTTTTTTGTTCTGACACTAATTTCATTGGCAATTTTTACAAAAGACCTAACGGTATTCATCTTTTGAAATTTATTTATCTCATCTCAGCCTCCACCTGAGTATTTTTGACTGAATGCTGATTATACTTTAGCAGAGCAATTTAGATGGAAATCTTCAGAGCAAGAGGCACTTTATTTTCTAGTTATCAAAAATAAATACTTTGAACTCTTTAGCACTGTAATAGTTTTTTTCTGAAGATGTTAACTTCTGGTTTCCAAATTTATCATGCTTCTAAAATGATGAGAAGTTTCAGCATACACAGATGACCGTCTCTGTGAACCACATTAGTAGCACATCCAGCTTGGTGACCTTCCCCTCCACAGGCTTTACTGTACAGCAATGATTAAGATGTCAAGTTCAGGTTCAGAGTTCACTATCATCAGTTTGTCTCCTCAATAGAAGAATCTAAAAACTGGTTACTAAGCTTTCTGTCAAATTGAATATCCTTGCAATCCAAAGTAATGGAATTGGTCTCTACTCCTCTCTAAATTGCTATAGCTTCTACATGCCCTCTCTAAGATACCAAGATATGACATAGATTCACGTAGCTTCCCCACCTTCTGTGTCACATCAATTTATGTCTTAAACCTTAGAAAATTCAATTGATTGTGATGTTTGGAAGAAAACATGGGAATTTTTAGACATTTTACTATAAGACAAATAATGCTATGGTAACTTAATAATTATTGTAATTTAATCATATAGCTTTATAGCATAATTTATCTTATTTTACTGTATTCTCTTTTTATTCATCACTTATTAATGTATAATAAGCTGTATAGAAGGCCTTACCTTGTACAATGAAGAATTTTGACTCCCCATGCAAATTAAAGGGCTGGAGCAATAGCACAGCGGGTAGGACGTTTGCCTTGCACGTGGCGTGGCCCACCTGGAATTCATTCCTCCATCCCTGTTGGAGACCCTGGCAAGCTACCGATAGTATCCTGCTCATATAGCAGAGCCTGGGAAGCTACCTGTGGCGTATTTGATATGCCAAAAACAGTATCAAGTCTTACAGTGGAAACGTTACTGGTGCCCGCTCAAGCAAATTGATGAACAATGGGAGGAGAGTGCTGCAGTGCTACAGTGCTATATGCAAATTAAAAGGTTACAATTATTAATTAATAGATGAGGTAATGTCAATAAAAGCTAATGACATCAATTTCCTCATTAAACCTATTGTCATATTTTATTCATTACATTTTAAAGTAATAAATTAGTGTGATAGTAATTTTTCTTCTAATCTTTATTAAACTTCTAGATTTATAAATCATAATCCATTATTTGTAGTATTTGTGAAATATTATGTCATCACGTCAATATTTTTAAAAATATACAAAATTACATATGGACAGGGTGTGGGAAAAAGCTCTTGTAATTCTAGTGCCTAGATAATAATCACTGTGTACCTAACTGTTCAGTTTCAATATTTCTTGTACAAATATCAACAAATTTATTTTTCACAATTAAATAGAATGAGTTTAGATAAAAAAAATTCATTGTTTAAAAATCAATAATATATTTTTATGTTTTCTGTTGCTGCTTCTGTTAGAAACTCTAGTTGTTATTGTTATTTAGATTTTTTTAAACAAAATAAGTCCCTACAAGTCCTCAGTCATCTATACAGCTGCAGAACTATACACATATGACGATGTTCTGCTTAGAGAAATGTGGAACATGAAGAAAAATAGAGACGAGGAAAAAATGCATGTCTTTCTCCAATACTTGAGGCCTAGCTTGATGAATTCTCAAAAAAAAAAAAAAATACCACCCAGGCCTGGAGAGAGCATAGCCCAAGAGAACATTCCTGGCCCTGCAGGGGGCAGCAGGGAGGCCTCAAAGGACTCAGTGTTACAGGCCCTGGGCAGCCCTTTGTCCTCCATCACTGCATTGAACTGCCGCTCGGCTTGTCCAAGTGTCAGCAGGAGTGGCCACGGACCCTCTGAGCCAAATGTGGTCGAGGCCTCAGATGAACTAAAATAAATTAATAGGAGAAGGGAAACGATGCCAACATTATTGAGATAGAAGCTATTTGAAATTTGGAAACAGAATCACTGTTTGGAAACCAGGATATAAATAAGTGGAAGTTCACACCAGAAAGATTTTCTTTGAACTTCTCTGAGAACTTGAAAATTTACCTTACTATCACATCCTATGATTTAATGCACTATTCTGAATTCCCACTCATGTTACACACTTGATATTTTTCATTTGGGGTTTGCTACTAAATTGTATTTATTATTGTATTATTGAAGTAATATTAGCTAGTAGTAAAAATAATTCTGCAGTTTTTCCTCCCAAAACTGAAGAAGGGATTTCCATGTGTTATTTTTATCCTAATAAATTTTTGAATGGTAATTTAACATAAAATTGTAGCACTGTAGCACTGTCCTCCCTTTGTTCATCGATTTGCTCAAGCGGGCACCAGTAATGTCTACATTGTGGGACTTGTTACTGTTTTTGGCATAATAAGCATGCCACAGGTAGCTTGCCCGGCTCTGCCATGAGGACAGGATACTCCGGTAGCTTGCCAGACTTTCTTAGAGGGATGGAGGAATGGAACCCGGGTTAAACGCCCTACCCGCTGTGCTATCACTCCAGCCAATATAATATTAAAATATAAAAATAATAAAAAATCAATTTTGTCACATTTGAGAACATAACGATAAATAAACCCTGGGCACTTCTGGCCCTCAAAAAAACCAAAAGTCAGTTAAATAGAAAGAATAAGCTGCATATAGCTACAGGTAATAGTTTTATTATAAACTCTACTCATATATATATATGTGTATATATATATATATATAACACATAACGTATATATGCAAATAAATACAAATGTAGCCTCAAATGTAATGTATGTGTAGATGTAAATACACCAAAATTTAACATGAAATTTTTCTGATCTTTCTATTTATAGAATACAAAACACTAAGGTTAATTTTCTTTTTAAACTTTTATTTTGCTCAATGTAGTCAAATCTTGTTATTTAAAATTTTTATCCACAAAATTTTATTTCATATTATTTATTTATTTGGTTTTGGGCCCACATCTGGTGGTACTCAGGAGGGACTATGGCCTGCTGGGGATTGAACCCAGATAAGCCACAAGCAAGATAGCTGCTGTATTATCACTCCATTTCTCTCCACCACAAATTTTAACTTCCTTGACAATACCATTTTATTTTGTTAAAACTCTATTCAGATAACTAAACACAATAAATTATATGGTTAGGATTGAAGTCTCCCTGGTTTTATAATTTATAACAGGGAAGGGATTTTTATGTTTTTCTAAATTGCTATCTTGTTATTATGGGTACAGTGGAGATTAAACTCTCTTACCACCTATACAAAAATTAATTAACACAGAAGACCTAACACTGTAATGCTTAAAAGAGCTTGCTCCTTTTAGCACTGCTGGAAGCAGCTAAGGGACCTTGAACAGTGCCACATGTAGCCCTACTGGCCTCCAGTATGTTGCCCCAGACATTTAACTGTCATACTTGGGTGACCAAGAAGTACTAGGAGTGACTTCCTGCCCTGTGTACTACTTGAAATCTCTTACGCCACCACTAATGAAATATCTTGTTTATAAAGTTGAATCTAGCCGGCCTCTTAGTTTTTCAGTATATGGCTAACTAAAGGTTAACTGATGAATATTTTCTCTGCTTTTAAAATAATACGATCCCTTTACTTTTTCTTCTAAGTATAGAATGTTGGTACATTCTAGGCAGTGGAAATGTGTGAAGAACTTCAAGGAAAACCTTTTCAGATGAGGTCTCTAGCTTTCTGGTAGACAATGCAGTCACATATCTTTGTTGAAGGAACTAGTGTATCTTTTAGTTGTCCAAAAATAACTTTGAAATTTTGGGCCTGATTTCCAGTGAACTGCATCCCATCAATCTTCCCCTCTTCTGAATTTGCTTCAACTGTATTCTGAGTTCTGTGCATCCATCTAGGGAAGCTCCAAGGGTAAGAGAGATCCTGGTGGAATGGGCTATGTAACTCCTGGAGTCCATTATGTTTCATTCTAGCTGGAGCATTAAATTGAGGATGTGAAACCACATTATTTCTTTCCCTCTAAGTTGATAGATGATGGTGTTCCAGACAATAAAGAGTCTGTGCAAGGTTAAAGTACGGATGACATGGGAAAAGTATCAGGTGGTAAGAGTGGAATTAACATTGTAATAAAGGAATTTTTTTGTATTTAAAATTCTACTTTATTGCTTTTAAAGCACAAGGAGGATGATTTTGACTTATACATTACTGAGTAAATTATTTAATGCTGAAAAAAAGGTTACAGAGCATGAAGGGTACTTATACTGTAGATTAATAACAATAATCTCTTGCCATGCATGGTAAATTGCATCAGCTGTCACTCATAATCAAATATTTAATAATGTAGTTTAATTCATTAGAACAGATTATTCTCTACTTCTTGTTTTTGTCATTTTGTTACAAATAATGACAACCTAGACGGAATATGTAGATTACAGTGTAACATAGTTTATAAGAAAAACTTTTATGAAGATTTCTAAGAGTTTATCATGTGTGTGATAATAATCTCTTGAGAATACTTTAATGATCTGGAACAGGAATGTATTGCCAATCACTTAAGATGATGACCTGAAAGAAATGGCATAAAAGACTGATTGACACTAAAATATGTTATTGAATACTACAGGTATACAATTGCCAAATACTGAAAACCAAGGATCTAGAAGCCAGCCAGAATCAACATTATCAACAAGATATTTCATTAGTGGTGTAGTGGGAGATCTCCTAAGTAGTACACAGGACAGGAAATCACTCCTAATGCTTCTTGGTCACCAAAGCATGAGAGTTAAATGTCTGAGTCCAACATCCTGGGGGTAGTTAGAGAAATGTCCGGACCAACTTAGGGTAGATTCTCTACAACATGATATTTGAATATAATTTATTTACATAGAAAAAGAGTCTAAGAAAATGTGAACCTAAAATGGTTACACATCTTCAAAACATGTTTAATTTTAAAGTGAGTCTATAAACATGAAATAAATGTACTGCTCATTTTGAGGGTTTACAATTGGGATATAGGGGCCTTAATATTTGGAAACTGGCCTGGAGCGATAACACAGAATGTCAGGCATTTGCCTTGCACACAGCCAACTTGCATTTGATTCCTCCATCACTCTTGGAGAGCCCAGAAAGCTACTGAGAATATCCCGCCCTCACGGGAGAGCCTGGCAAACTACCTGTGGCATATTCAATATGCCAAAAATAATAACAACCAGTCTCACAATGGAGACGTTACTGGTACCTGCTCAAGTAAATCATTGAACAACAGGACGGCAGTGCTACAATACTATTTGGAAACTAGTTTCATAAAATATTCATTCAATACAAATAATAATTAGACCATAGCATAGAATGAGCATAAAGGTTAGAAAGTAAATTATGATTCAGAATCTATTAGTATTTCTAAATACTTTGAATGTCAGCAAATGGGCAATGAGTGTAGATTAAAATAAGATTAAGATTTTGACATCCCATTGCCACCCTCATGTGAGCTCATCTACCAGCCTTGTTCTTACAGACTCATGAATATAACTCAAAAGAGATTAAGTAGCTGCAAATATTTATTAGACACTGGTCCTTGCTGAAACAGTAGAGGAAATCTCGGGAGAGGTGTGGGCCTAGTTCCCACTCTATCACACTCTATGAAACCCTGGGCAGCCATACTTACACTCCAACAACTGCCACCAGGCCTCCATACATCTCCAGACTACACAGTACTGATACACTATGTTACAATGCATCTCTAAACTCTACAATACTAACATCCCAATAAGAGCACACCAGATTAGATGGGAATGTAACATAGAATCCAATTAATCTTGACTAACAAAAACATTAACATAGAAGGCTTACCTTGCAACAATTTAGTAAACCCTCAGACAAAGACTTAATGGTGAGATACAACAATTTTCACAAATTTTCTTTTGCTGATATATGTTTTGATCATTCCATTATCTACTTGGTGGTAAACAAAAACATAAAATAAACTCTTGTGGGCCTGCTACAGGGGCCAGGTTTGAAGGTGGTTGTTAGGATGGAGACAGCGGTGGGGAGAAGTTGACAGTGGTGGTGGGTTTAGTTTTGGAATATTGAATGCCTGTAACAAATCATCATGAACAACTTTGTAAACCATGGTGTTCAGATAATGTAGGGAGCAGCTTTACAAGCCTGGCTCTTATCTCCTAGTCAGAGCCTGGCTCTCTGATTCTAACAGAGGCTTGTAGCAAGGTTGCCACTATGGTCACCATTTGTTTCTCAATAGCCTATGCCTGTAACAAAAGGACATGTCAATCTGCATTTTCTGCATTTGTATGTGGGTCCAGACACCATTTCTCCGCAGCAGAAAAGGTATAAGTAGTAGCTGCTAGTAGAATAAACTCTCTTTCTCCTTGTTGCTTTCTGGCTCTGCTTCTGCTTCTGTTCATTTGGCTGTGTCCCCTTCTCAGTCCCACAAAGGGACCTCCCTGCTGGTCAGGACATGGGATCCCACAAGATAAAGTAGAAAAAATAAAATAAAGAACTAGTCAATATTTTTAAATTGCTATAAAAATTATATATATCCCTTTAATCTATAGTCATTGTCAATCAATATAAATTTAAAAGGAACTTATAAATAACATGGTATTATGAAATAATCAAATAGATTTTTATATGTAAGTTTGAACTAATTAATAAAGCATGAATGTCTTCAGAATGAGTCAAATAGGTCATAGATAGGTGAATATAACTACCCTATAAAATCTAAATAACAAAAACATTTAATAATAATAAAACATAATGTCTTATAATGGGCAAGAGAAAAGTATATTTTTTCACAAAAGTGAAACATTTTATTATACATGTTTAAAAATCATCATATTTTTAAAAAGAAATTTTATTCAAACCAGAAAATTTTACCCTTTTCATTATTAATCCATTTAGAATTGAGAGACAGATAAAGCCTGGGGGGGGGGAGGAAGCACTTAGTTGAAAAATTATTATTTTTTTATAAAACATGAGTCATTAAATTTCTTTCTTATGAGTATTTCAGAAAGCAGAGGGGCATTACCTTTTGGTTCTGTAGTAATTCTTACACTTCAGAGATTTATTGAAATACTAGCTAGGACTCAATATAGAAAGAATAATAGAAAACAAAAATATACAGAGTTCTATTTAATATTCTGAGACAGAAAATGAGTAGTTTAAGACAATAGCAATCACAGATGAAAATTCTAATAGCTATTTGCAATTACAAAATCACATGGAAACCAAGAAGAAAAAGGGAAAAGGAATAATAAAAAACAAATCTGCTGGAGTCAGATACAAAAGATAATTACAAAGAAAAATTTTTTAAAGTTAAATATACTGAAGATCCAGTACACTGAATTGAGTACTTGCCTTGCATGCAGTCCAGATGGCCAAATCCAATTCTAATCATCCCAGGTAGTCCTCTGTGTACCCACAAGAGTGGTCTCTTAGTGCAGTGTCAGGAGCTATCTGAGATTATTGCTGGGCTTGACCTCAAAACAAAAATATACATTCAATAAAAGTTAAAAAGAATGATAATGGTGTTAAATGAGAAATATCTTAAAATCAGATTCTCTTATATTTAAGTAAGAAATCTGGAACCATATGGCTGAATGCCTGAATTTATAAATAAATAAATAAAAAGTAAATAAGGACAAAAAGACACTTCTCTATTTTTTAAATTGGAATCACTGTAAGATAGATCCTTACAAAACCGTTCATGATCAACTTTCAGTCATACAGTGTTCCAACATCTACCCCTCCACCTGTGTACATTTTCCATCACCCCAGAACTAAGGTCCCCAATTACCCTCCCATCACCCCCCACAACACCCCACCCCAGCCTGACCAGCCTGCCTCTATGATCTATGATCTATGATCTCTCTCTCTCTCTCTCTCTCTCTCTCTGTCTCCCGGCATTGTGGTTAGTAATAGTTACTGAAACATTATCATTTATATCCCTTTAATTAATTTTAGAACTCAATTCTTGTCCAATGTCTTCATTTTCAAATATTATTGTCATACTGGCCCCTTCACTATCTTACCTCGCCTCTGCCCTACACACACTTGTAGTAGATTCCAACGATTGATCAGTCCTCCTACTTCCTATCCCTTGATATATATATATATATATATGTAAAAAATATATGTATCACAAACGAATGCAATCAGTCTATATCTGCCCATCTCCTTCTGACTCATTTCACTCAACATGATAATTTCCACATCAATCCATTTACAAGCAAATTTTATGACTTCATTTTTCCTTACCACTATATAGTATTCCATTGTGTAGATGTATCATGATCTGTTCTCAGGCATTCAGGTTGTTTCCAGATTCCAGCTAATATGGATAGTGCTACAACGGGCATAGGACTGCAGACGGTGTTTCTGCTGTGTGTTTTTGGCGCCCCAGGGGATATTCCCAATAATGGTATTGCTGGGTCACATGGGAGTTCAATTTCTAGTTTTATGAGGAATGTCCATACTGTTTTCTAAAACGGCTTGACCACTGAAAGAGAGTCCCTTTCTCCCTACATATGCAACAGCACTACAACACTAGTTGTTCTTATTTTTTTAGATGTGTGACAGTCTCTGTGGTTAAAGATACCTCACTGTTGTTTTAATAAGGATACTCCTCTTAAGGTAAGTCCACATTGTCTAACTCTTTTTCCTGTTCACCAAATTTTAGAATTGTTTCTTAGGCTGAAGACATGTACAGGTAGCACCAACAATTCATAGTGATCTTGGGTAAGAATATTTCAAAATAAACCCCTAAAAATTCATGATAGTTCAAACAAGACTTGTTATGTTTTAATGTCCACTATATTCTATATAGTTCTGTCATTAGAGAAAGTTCAGAGTTTAAGATCTACTAAGAGTATACAGAGAAAAATCAGCAGGCTTTGATTTTCTGGGTCCTAATTGAAGAATAGTAGAATAACTTTGGTTTTAACTTTTTTGTTTTTCTTAATATTGGGAGACTGGATCAATAGCACAGCAGCTAGGGCATTTGTCTTGCACGCGGCCGACCTGGGTTTGATTATTCCCTCCCTCTCGGAGAGTCCAGCATGCTACCGAGAGCATCCTGCCCACATGGCAGAGCCTGGCAAGCTACCCATGGGCATATTCAGTAACAAGTCTCACAATGGTGACATTACTGGTGCTTGCTCAAGCAAATCAATGAACAATGGGACGACAGTGCTACACTGCAGTGCTACAGTAAGAAAATTCCATAAAATTTTATGTTTTACTTAAATATTCTGACACTTTCCAATATAATATATTTTTAAATTTTCTATTAATGAATCACTGTGGGGTACAGTTATATACTTACAAACTTTCGTGCTTGTGTTTCAGTCATACAATGATTGAGTACCCATCCCTCTACCAATATAAATTTTTTATATTCAAGAATTGTTTCTATTGATGAAACATATTTAATTCTATGTACTCACTATTCACATATGAATAAAAGTAGCAAATACATGACAAATGGTGATATATTAACATGATATTTACTAAAATTCATCAGGTTGGTTCAACAAACTGTCAATAAATATAACATTGTTATCTATGACATTTCAGTGGGGACTATGCATTGAATTATGATTTAACGGTTTATATTCTGCCTCATATAATGTTGAAATGCTATCACTAGTCTGAGAAGTTTATGATTTTTGTCTATTGTTGAAGAGACAGTGTAGTATTTTACTAAGTTTTTTTAAAATGAAAGTCTTTATAATGATATTCTGAATGATTATAGTTCCAGAAAATATCATTTAAAAATAAGTTTATATGGTTTCTATGTCTGAAGACAAAAACAAACAATGCTTCCCATTTAATTGAATTTATATAATATTTGAAAACAAATGTTTAATCATTTTCTAACTCTTTGTTGACCACTGATGCCTGGAATAACTTAATATCTTGAGCTTCCATTAAAACTTTATTTATGAGTGTCAGTAATTACAGTTTTGGCATTAAATTGATAAAACTTAGTCTAAACAATAAATTAGGCTTCTTACAATATCCTAACATTTAGGATATAGTAGCTTTGTTGTACAGTTTCCTTTGGTATGCATTGAATAGAAATTGCCTACAGTCCTTATTTCCCAAACTAATTGAATAGTGATTCTTGGTCACAGTAATTTGGATTTTGTATGGGCATGAGAATTTATTCGTATGAAGTTAATAAATTTTTAATTTGTTTTGTTTTTGGCTTAATATAGTGAAATATGCCATATATTCAGAAAAATATTCAACTCATATATATATGAGCCATGCTCAGGGCCA
Source organism: Sorex araneus (assembly GCF_027595985.1). NCBI lineage: Eukaryota > Metazoa > Chordata > Mammalia > Eulipotyphla > Soricidae > Sorex > Sorex araneus. The sequence goes on from NC_073311.1 coordinate 28,902,975, forward strand.
CTCTCCACACGTTCCAAAGAGATTCACGCATGAAGGGACCAACAAAGGAACCCAGGTGTGTGGGACCCGAGGCTGAGGTCTCTAAGCCTGCTCAGATTGGGACTGAACCTTCTCCATCCAGATGCTTCATTTTCCAGTAGTGTGACAGTCACACTTACAAACTGCCCCCGGTGCCGTGTAATCCCACTAAAGGCCAACATCCAGAGACTATAAGACCAAGCTCCCAAAAGATATCTAATAAGACATATAAGACATCTAATAGTCTTGTTCTCCATTTTGGAGAACCTGACAAGCTACCAAGAGTCTATTGTCCGCACAGGAGAGCCTTGCAAGCTCCTCATGGCGTATTCATATCCTAAATACAGTATAAGATATATACATATGTCTCAGAGAGCCTGGCAAGCTACCGAAAGTATTCTACCCGCACGGCAGAGCCTGGCAAGCTACCCATGATGAATTCAATATGCCAAAAACAGTAACAATATGGTCTCACCCCCTTGACCCTGAAAGAGCCTCCAATCATTGTGAAAGACGAGTAAGGAGAGGCTGCTAAAATCTTGGGGCTGAGTGTAATAGAGATGTTACTGGTGCCCGCTCGAGTAAATCAACAAACAGTGGCATGACAGTGATACAGTGATATATATATATATGTACATATATATATAGTGATATATATATATACATATATCTTATTATTTCCCTAAAAACCTAAGATAGCTTAGGGCTTACTGTGCAATGGCTATAAACAACAGTGTCTGTGTCATGTGCACAGCCTGTGGCTTGTAAGAGTTATTCTAGGGATCTTAGGAATAGTCCTTTGCAGAAGACACTCATCCTTTCTCATACATTTGTTAAACTTAATCTACAATCAGATGTGCCTGATGCTTTTAGAAAGCCCAGGGCATAGTCGTCAGGCTCCTTACTGACCAAAAAAGTATGTCTGTCCTCACCAAGCAGCAGAACAAGGAGCATGTAATTGAGGCTCTGTGTGAGGACAAATTTAAGATCTCTGTCCGATGTGAACATTTACTAATTTTCATGCATCATGCAGTTCAGTTTGAAGACAAAGAGGGTAAAAAGCAACTTATCCCAAGTTTGTTTTTGTTTTAGTTTTGTTTTTTTTTAAGTTCAAAGCAGTTGTGTATTAACTGACAAGATTACAAAAATATGGTAGACACCTTGGTTCATCCATCTAATAAGCCAATTAATAGGTTGTTCTCTGTTGCCAGCATCTCTACCTTCTACAAAATGGGGGGGGGGTGTGTCTTTTTCTTCATCCCACTCGGGGGAGAGCATCATTTGAAGGGCGAGAGGAAGTTGTGTTCTTGAAGCTTTTTCAATAGTATAGATCTTCCATGCAGATGATGCAGTATTTACCATCACCCTGCCTGGCCCCTCCTGCCCTTTTCTGAGATGCCACGCTGACATCTGCCCTCTGGGTTTTATCTTCAGAGGATGGTGCTGATGATGAGGGCAAAAAGGATGATAAAAACTTATTCCTGCCCTCCTGGGGGCTCAGCCTGGAGGTCAAAGATCTCTGCATTTGAGAAAAAGAGGAGTGGAGCCTGAGAGCATGCCCAAGAGGAAGGTGAGAAGGGCAGCTTCTATTTCTTCTCTTCTGTACCCTCCATGGTTCCAGTTGGAAAAGAGCTATCCCAAGTGTTTTGGGGTCAAACATATCCCTAAACCATAGGCAGCTGAGTGAATGGTGGAGATGTTACACCCCTGAGTCCGTGCTTGCACCTCAGTCTGCATCAACCCATCCAGTTTCACCACATTAATCTGCCACTTAATGAAAACAAGTTAAATCCATGCACAGTTGGAGGCTACGGCTCAATAGAAGACTATGGGCCTTGTACTGATGAAGTCTGTGGTTCAGTCCCTAGCACAACCTGCAACTCCAAATGCCCTTTCCTGGCACCGTCATCTATACCTGAATGTTATCATGTTGGATATTTTTCCTTGGCTGTAGTAAGTCATGACTTTTGATCGCTTTTCGTAGAATCACATAGCCAGCAAATGAGTCACCAAAGAACCTCATAATACAGGTATCCTATCAGCAGCAGATATCCATGGTGTCTGGGAAGGTGTGTCCAGCTAGTCCTGTAGAAAGTGTTTCTAAGTACTGTAAAGAGCTGCCTCCACCCCTACCCCACCCTATTCTACTAGTTTACCTCTCTAGTCTATGCAATTTGCTTCCATGTATAGATTTTTACCTGCAGTCCTCTTAGAGTATCCTGGAAACCCAGAAGGAATCTTATGACTGTAAGTTCAAAAATACTGATGGAGACTATAATCCTCTGGCAAGATCATCTGAGGTCACAAACTCATGTCACCATGGATTCTTCTTTCAATATTTGGAGCAGGGAAGGGCAAGAGGGGGAACTCGAAAGAAGTGATCACTTGGCTCCCCACCCATGATTCTCAGTGAAATGGTCTGAGGGTTCATAGTTAAGAGCAAACAGATGGGATGGTACTAGGGCCCTATGGTGCTATTACCCAGGTATTAGGTGTTCAGGCTCCTGTTCTAGTAATGCTATAAGTACTGTATGATGCTGGGTATCAATAAACCGATGTTTAGTGCATGCTAGACACACTCCAACCGCTGTATTATTTTCTGTCTATTTCAGTCTCTTTATTGTTTATGCCTAATTGTGCAATGTAAACTCAGCCATTTCACTTCACTAAGCATAGCACACACACCTTGATCCCCAATTCTCACCACTGGCTCTCTAAGAAACCACCTTGGCTGCTTTATTCTACAGAATACTTGTTGTGTTTTGGAAAAATTAATGGTTACTTAAGAATATTAATCACCTTGAGATACACAGTTACAAAACTGGTCACAATTGGGTTTTAGTCATACAATGTCCCAACACCCTTTCCTTCACCAGTGTACATTTTTCACCACCAATGTCCCTCTGTGGCAGGCATTTTTCTATTTCTCTCTCTGTCTCCCTCTCAGTCTCTCTTTCTCTCTCTCTCTTTCCTTTTGGGCATTACTATTTTCAACAGAGGTATTAGAAGGTTATCATGTTTATCCTTTCACCTACTCCCAACACTCAGATCTTGACTGGAGCGATTATTTCAGCTATGGTTTTAAATCCTACTCTAGAGGCCAGAGACCTATAACAGGAGATACGGAACTTGCCTTGCAAGCAGCCATCTCATTTCAGTCTCCAGCACTACATATGGTTACTCTGAGAACCACCAGGATTGAACTCTAAGCACAGAGTTATCTCTGAGCACAGCTATGTATGGCCCAATACAAAAGAAAAAGAACTGTGCTCAATGAATTATAACTTATGTCCTGAATATTTTATTATTTGTTAACTTGTAGAAATATCCTAGTAAAGGGCTACTTGCTTTAAATATTATGTGTGAAATATAGACTTTCAAAAATATTCTCTATTTCATAACTTATAAAGTACCCTTATTTTTGTGTTGGAAAAGTAGACAAAGTTACGAAGCAGGCAAGGCATTTTGCAGTATCATGAACTGGAAAGACATTTACATGCCCTTAGAACATAGAGGTCTGTTATACTAAGTTTAATTTTCTGACAGGAAGAAACTAAGGATATTCAACTTATTATTGAATATAATAAGGTGTGTTCAAAGTGTCTCCTTGAAACTTGAGTGCGTATAGAGGTGATTTACACTACCATGGTAAGAGTGAGCATTTTCTGCACAGAAAAAAAAAATCCTATCTTATTTATAAAGCAGTATTTCTAACCTTCAGATATTTTTCTGTACCATCATTCTATTTTCAGCTTAATACAGAAAAAGTTAAGAAAATTCAAATGAAGGTTTGATGGACATAAATAGTCAAACATGACATTATTGACCTTTAACCTGTCTACAAAGTTAACACTCCACTGACCAAGCAAGTGGAAACAGAGATAAACAAATGGGACTATTTTAAGCTAAGAAGCTTCGGCATCTCAAAAGAAACAGTGACCAGAATAGAAAGACAATCTACAGAATGGGAAAAGATATTCACCCAATACCCATCTGATAAGTGGTTAATATTAAGAATATACAAGGCACTGTTTGAACTCTATAAGAAGAAAACACCCAAACCCATCAGAAAATGAGGTGATGAAATGAACAGAAACTTTCTCAAAGAAGAAATCCGAATGACCAAAAAGCACATGAAAAAATGTTTTTCATCATCAACCATCAGGGAAATGCAGATAAAAAAATGCAATGAGATTTCATCTCATACCACAGAGACTGGCCCACATCCAAAATAACAAAAGCAATCAATGTTGGTATGGATGTTGGGAGAAAGGGAAACTTCTTCACTGCTGGTAGGAATGATGACTGGTTCAGCCCTTTTGGAAAACAGTATGGATGTTTCTCAAAAAATTAGAAATAGAGCTCCCATTTGACCTAGCTATACCACTTCTGGGAATATATCCCAAAAATGTAAAAAAGTACAGTAGAAATGACATCTGCATTTGTATGTTCATTGCTGCACTGTTTACAATAGCCAGAATCAGGGAAAAAACAGAGTGCCCAAGAACAGATGACTGGTTAAAGAAACTTTGGTACATCTAGACAATGGAATACTATGAGGCTGTTAGAAAAAATGAAGTCATGAAATTTGCATATAAGTGGATCAACATGGAAAGTATCATATTAAGTGAAATGAGTCAGAAAGAGAGGGACAGACATAGAAAGATTACACACACATGTGGAATATAAAGTAATAGAATGAGAGATTAACAGCCAAAAATAGTAGAGATAAGTACCAGAAGGTTTGTTCCATGGCTTGGAAGCTGGCCTCACATGCTGGGGGAAAAGGTAGATAGAGAAGGGACCACCAATTAAAGGGTATCTGGAGGGCCCGCCCTGGATGGGTGATACATGCCGAAAGTAGACTATAGACCCAACGTGATGGCCATTCAATACTTGTGTTGCAGACCGTAACACCCTAAAAGAGCGGGAGAGTAAAATGGAATGTAATTGCCACAGAGGTGGGGGGGAGTGGGGCATGGGGGAGAATGGGAGGGATACTGCGAACATTGGTGGTGGAGAACAGGCACTGGTGGAGGAATGGGTACTCCTCGATCATTATATGACTGAAACATAAGCATAAAAGTTTGTAATCCTGTAACTGTGCCTCACGGTGATTCATTTAAAAATAAAAATTAAAGGGGCCGGAGCGATAGCACAGCAGGTAGGGCATTCGCCTTGCACACGGCCGACCAGGGTTCAATCCCCAGCATCTCATATGGTCCCCCAAGCACCTCCAGGAGTAATTCCTCAGTGCAAAGCCAGGAGTAACCCCTGAGCATCGCTGGGTGTGACCCACAAAGCAAAAAAATAAAATACAATAAAATAAATAAAATAAAAATTAAAAATAAGTAAACTGGAAAATTACTTGCACACATAAGAATGTCCATTTGAATGTCCACCATGTTTAACTTGAAAGTGCTTGATCTAAGGACTAGCTATAACATGGATATTTCAAAATAAAATACAACATAGAATTTTGTAATATGTCTTAAGCATTTAGCATCTTTATAAACAACATATATTTTAAACACACCTTATTTATGTCCTCTTAAATCCAACTATCGCTGCAGGAAAATTATTTTCAATTGCTTTTCAAATGTATTTGCCAATATTCTTAGACTCATAGTTAAAAATATCATCAATCACTATTATCCAAAACAAGATTCCTATTCAGAAGAAAGAAAGTCTGCATATAGATCCTATACTTTATGGAATATATAGCATTGTCGGACAGAGTAACAATTGATTCTTAGGGAACCTTTGTTTTAGTGACCACATAGGGGCAAAGAAAGACATCTAATTTAGAAATTTTATTTGAGGTACTTATTCAGTTATGTTATTACAAAAATTAGAAACAAAAATAAGAACGAGAACTTAATTGTTTTCTTCACTCTGAAGAAGCCATTATTCTTTCTGAAATGTGTGCTTCTGTCTCCTCACCTCTAAGTAAGTCTCATTCAATAAAAAGTAGGGCAATCTATCCTCAATTGTGAGAAGGGCAATGTTTCTGTTCGTTAAGCAGGGGGACAGTGAATTTATATGATGAAGGAAACCTTAATATACAAAGTTTCGGTTGAATACCCAAACTAGAGTTTTCCGTAATTTGATATTATAGTTGTATAATTATAGTAATGTCTTAAGTTGATTGCTTTGGAAGATGGATTATGATGTATATAATTGAGTTGAAACTTTAGTTGAATACTTTAGATAAATTCTATTAATTTTACTTGCTGAACACTGAAAGTTATTTGATATTAAGCAGCATTACTATATTGACCTTTATAATTTTCTTCAAAGCATATATTACTGCATTCACCAAGTCAAATACTAACCAGAACAGAGATCAAAGATACAATAGAACTAATTATTTTCACTTGCACACATACTAGTGAGAATATGAACAGAATAACTCTACTGCACTTCATCTCTATCCACACTGTATTACAGGGCCATAGTCATATATCTTAACTGAAGCATTGTCAGATAGTTCACACAATAAGGTCTTGTACTACCTGATAAGTTATTATGGAAACATTATAAACTTCTTACTTGAAAGATATATAGAGCAGTTCATCTCTCATATATGCTATTTTGGATTAAAATATCAGAATACATCATTATCCCTGATCTCTGGAAAGACTATTAATCATATTTTACAGATAATAGTATTTTCACATGTTGGTCAATGGAGGCTCTTTTTTCTAATCAGATATGTATTAATGAATGGAAAATATTAAAACAACATAGCATATAAATCCTTATAAAAGCATGCCCTGAAAAAGTAGGGTTTATTTTTAATGCCAATCCATAAAGATGCAAGAGCAGATTTAATCTTGAATTTAATCAAATCTGTGGGATGTCCTTAACCAGCCTTCTTCACTTGTCAAATTACAGTCTTTCTTTACTAATCTTGGAGAGCCAGGTACTTGATTCCTGTGGTTCTTAATTGTCTCTTTCAAAACTTCAAAGGAAAATTAAAGACTTTCCTATCACTTGAGAAATATAACATGTAAGTTAAATTAGCTAATAAATATTAATGCCATTAAAACACAAACAGATCAACAGGAATGAAACACTCATTAAGACTGCATTATTTAAATGAGCTCTAAATATGTGAGATTTATTACACTACAAAATTCCATATCATCTGTGAAATGTACTACATTATTCTCATATCAGAATCATAGGTTTTGTAGTTTTTCAAATACTCCCTCATTACTTAAAAATTTGCCTCCTCAAACTATAGCTATTATTTAATGCTTTACCATCATGCATGCAAGTTTTCATTCCAAAGGTGTTCAGTGTTGAATATTACTAATCCAACATTTTTATGGTCAATAATATTTTGTGTGGCCAATTATAGCTACATATTAAAGGCAATAATGGTATATATTTGAGTAATATAGTAACATACTATATACCAATGTAAAGTATAGGTTATTGTCTTTAATGTTATTATACTTTAATATTTCATCCAGTTTATTTACAATGTTATAAATTGAAGTCACTTTTGTTCTTTCACTTGACAAATGCTATTTGGTTTGTATGGCTAAATGTTTTATTTAATCTACCATTTTAATTTTTATTTTTATATACAAAATCACTCATTATTAATTAAATAATACAGTTAGTAAATAGAACATATGCTGTTTTTACTGAGCTTATATTTGGGTGAAAATTAAAGCTATAAACCACAAGATAAACAATTAAGGCAGATAATAAAAGTCTTTGAAAAATAGTAAAATGAGGGTAAGTGAATAGAGAAACTCAGAAGTAAAATAAATGCCTATTGAAAGAAAGATATTAAGATATGCTAATACGTGAGCAAAAATTTTAAAGTAAATAAATTAGGGGACCCAAGCAATAGTACAACCGGTAGGGCATTTGCCTAACACATGACTGAACTGGGTTTGATACCACATTGGTCTCTTGAGCCTGCCAGGAGTGATTCCAGAATATAGAACCAGGAGTAAAGTCTCAGAGCCACCCGGTATAGTCCCCTGCAAAAACAAAGTTAGTGAACCACACAGTACTTTAGTCTATTTATGCAGAAAAGAGACATAAATGACTGTGCAAGGTGGAAAAAACACTTAAGATGATAAAAGAATATGCAAATATGCATGCCTGTATAGTAAGAGAAACAAATAGGAAAGGAAATTAGCTATATGAAAAGAACTGATTTTCTACAATGCTATAGGCATATTAAGGAATTTGAATGACATTTTGATTGAGATAAGAAATCATTGGAAGTTTTTGAGCAAAAAGAATGACATTATATGACATGTATTAATTATACCTGCTAGCCCAGGAAAAGTTAGAGATTAAGAAAGAAATAAAGGTGGACCGAATTGATAGTCCAGTGGCTAGGTTGTTTACCTTGCATGTAACCTGTTCCATCCCAGCGCACCATAGTGTCATGGCTCTGTGATGAATATAGATAGACTGACTTCAAAGCTGACAACTTAATCATGCTCAATGACTTAGTGATGGGATCTCATGATTTAGGAGCTCTAACATCATTGAAGTTCTCACCTGAATGATTTTTATGCTTCATACAGTACTGAGTATTATTCAATAGCATCCATTCAGTTCCTTGCATGATCTAGAGTTTCAAATAGGACTTTGTATTCATAGTCCTTGCTGATGATGATGGAAATTGTGGATTTGCCACAAGCTTTCTCCCCTTTCTAATCTCCAGGACCTGTAGACGCTTTGTGAGAACTATAGAAATAGCTCAGCAACAGGAAGCAATCACAGCACCACATCCCTTTGCCATCCTCTGCCCCACAGTCCCTGCCGCCTGTTTTAAGGGTCTTGTGCAACAACAGTATTACAGGAAAGAGGAAGAGAAAGTGACTGGTTTAAGTGAGACTCCAGTGCAGCATTACTTCTGCCTACGGCATTGGTCTGACTCCAGAACCACATTTTCCTTTGGAAGGTATGAAAGAATCAGAGGAAGTCTTCAACTACTCATAAATATTCAGAAATGTTAAGTGCTTCAAGGGGGAGGAGGAAAGCTGACTACCAGGTTGTTGTTGTTGTTTTTTTTTTTTTAGGTCAGTTGAAACTGTAGCACTGTCTGTAGCACTGTCTTCCCTTTGTTCATTGATTTGCTTGAGCTGGCACCAGTAACTTCTCCATTGTGAGACTTGTTGTTATTGTTTTTGGCATATTGAATACGCAATGGGGAGCTTGCCAGGCTCTTCTGTGAGGGCGAAATACTCTCCATAGCTTGCAGGGCTCTCTAAGAGGGACGGAGGAATCGAACCCAGGTTGACCATGTGCAAGGCAAACACCCTACCTGCTGTGCTATCAATACACTCCGTCTCTAATTAATTGTGAAAGGGAATTTAGACCAATAAAATATTTATATTTCATTTCAGAAGTGAGCTTAGAATTCAGTTTTAAACTCCCTTAACACTATTATGCATAATATTTAAGTCTTCTATTTTATGGAGTACAGGAGAGAAAATTGACTACATAACAGAGAAACAAATAAGAATATTTTCAGTATATTAGTCACAAATATACAACCTGCAATAAAAATAAAAATAATTGTTATAATTGGCTATCAGATATCCACTGTCTAAATTAAATATGGTGTAGCAGATATTCATGTTAGCTAGTTTAGAAACTCATTCTGATCATTAAAAAGCTGTGTAATTTTCGATGAATTACTTAACTTTCCTAAAGTTAAATTCATGTTTAACCTTAGTACAATAGTAATATCTAAAAGGTTATAATTGATGCAATATATTTAAAGTACTAAGTCCAGTGCTTGGTTGAGGGTTCAAAAATAGTGTCTATAATTATCCACACATCTACAATCAGTTGGATAGAAAAAAACAAATCTTTGACAATAAAATTAATTTGATACAGTTATTTTAAAATCTACGATTTTGACAAAAATCTAAATCTTACCCAAAAAGGTAGTAATAATACATATATAGATATCTAAGTACCACAGAGTTCTATAGAATAAAATATACTATTTGTTTATAGTAAAGGGCCATTTTTGTTTACCATAACCCAATTTTCTCTTCTAGTAGTGATAAGAGGTAGAAAATTAGTGTATGTGCTTGAGATTATACATTGTGGACAAGAAACTCTTAAATTATAAATATAAGTGGTAAAACAGAAGAGAAACAATTGTCCTTTCTTTACTCCTGAGAAACAAATATATGCCCCCTAGAGTAAACAAATTTAATCAGGAAGAAATAGATTTTCTAAAAGACAAACTGAGTGGATGCAACTTTATAACTCAAAGCATATCCACTTGATTTTAGATCTTGTCTATACTTGGAATTTAAACAAATATTAATGGAGCTGTGAATCTTTATAGAATTCTCACTGAAAAAATGTCCACACAAAACATTATTTCTCAAACTTCTTACTTCAGGATCCAAGTTTTAATAAAACCGTTAACAAAAAAAATCTGAGCAGAAATATACGTATATCTCTTGTACATAGTAATTAACTATGGACTCTGTCATGTTTTGCAAATAAATAATTTAGTCATTCTCATATCATAAAGTGAGATTTAGTTCTTGCAATTGCAAATCAATATTATAAATTATCAGATCACTTGATTATTTTATTTTAACTTCTAAATTGCTTTCTGTAATTATTCATTTTAAATAAATAACTTTCATTTTCATTTTTTTCTCCCTTTCTCTAGAATCTTGGTGAAAGGACCTTATTAAAATAGTCAAAATGGAGTTGATAAAATTTTTTAGAATGTTATTAATTTATGCATTTTCTACATACACACATGGAGTTTTCAGCATTTCATTTAATAGTTCTTTAAATTACAGTGTATATTTAATATTTTATGCACATCATCCCATTTTAATTTTCTTAAATTGGGTAGAAAATAACTCTGATTTCAGACTCAGTTCAGCAGTCACTAATGGCAAACCACAAAAGGGTCTCTACTATCAAATGCTGACACTGTGTGCTTTAATTCACACAAATTTGAGGATCAGGAAAGGAGGAAAACTTAAATGTTTAAAAACATATTATTGATTTTATAATTAAAGGAACATTGATATTAAGATTTTTTTCAAATTGATTTATTTTTGCTTTTTTGTATACTTTCTCAGGGAAATTATTTCTACAAGGACATTATAAATAACTGAATGTGCAATTTCCATACATGTGTTTTGGCCTAAAATCCTGTTGAAATAAAATATGAATCTTAAAAATATTCATCTGAAAGCATTCTTTTAAGTATTGTTCGAGCTAACCATGTACCACGTAGTGAATGACAATGTTCATAGCCTAAGCTATTATTCATTTTATGTGTCCTATTCTGGGGTTAATGAGGCACAGTTACTGACAATGGCCTTACTGAACAACGCTCCCTATATAAATTCACACTTCATCAGATATATTATATGAAAGGTAAATCCAGTTTCTCGACTGCTAAAATAATCCATCAGTTGCTCTTGCTTGGAGCAGCTATCATAATTTCATTGATTTTTGCAAAATTTATAATACCTTGTGAATATTTTACTTTGCACTGTAAATTGTGGGTCTTTTGCCAAAACTCTTTAGCTAAGGAAGCCTAGATGCATTCCTCAGGTTAGACCTGGGCTCTAAATGAAGCTAAGAGACTTGTTTAAAGCAGAGATTATACATGCTTTATTTTCATTTTTATATATTAAGAAAGCAATTTTAATTTTTTGTTCCTTGACCCTTACTAATATGATTTTGAAATCATTTTGAAAACTCTTTTGCACAGATCTTGAGAACATATACTGTAGCTGTCAGATAACCAATTGCATGGAAAATTGAAATAGATGGGGGAAAGGGTTTCCACTGAATGATTTTGCACCAGAGTGTGGTAATCACCTTGGTAATGTTTGGCTAATGCCCTTTTTTTTCTCCATTACCTTTCATCAACTTCCATCATGCTTCGCTTCTTTTCCTAGACTTAGGATGGCTCTTACTCCTCCCTACACCAATTTCATTTGGTACCAGTCCATTTCACATCATTCCAACACTTTGTTCTCATCATGCTCACTATATTTTAAAATACTTTACATTGTAAGTGGCTATGTCTCTATTTCATTTCCTCATTTGTATAATTAAGCATCTTTAAAAGTCATGAACAAAGAGAAGAAAATAAAAAATTTTTGAGTATAAAAATAGAAATTCCCATTAAAATAAAACATCAATCAAATGTAAATATCAAAAGAAAAAAAAACTATTGTTCAAGCTAACTCTTCCAAATAAGATTATAATAGGAAATAAACGGTACCTGAATAATTATTTATATGTTTATTTGCCTACTCAGGACAGTCCCTGTATTTCAAAGGATATCTGGTTGTTTACTGTATTCCTTGGTCTAAATCTTCTAGTAGAAAGTAATTTCTAGCCTTAAAAGAGAGGCTGAAATATAGTGTTAAATTTATGTTAGCCACTTAACATGTCTTATTCACTATATTCATCCATTGGTCAACTGAAATACATCAGAAATATGTTTAACCTAACATGGTAAAAATAAAATACAATCCTTTTTCCTTACTTTTTATAACCTATTGTTGGATTTTTATTGCATTATAAATATGATGCTTCTGCATTAATTATAAACTTAAAAAGTAAACATGTCAAAGAATTGTTATGTGCATAAAACCTCCCATCTTGTCAAACTTTGCAAATAACTTTATAATGGCAGAAACTTTACAAATATAATTCTCTAAAATTTACCCCAATTTAAAATATATCATTGTAAAATTTCAAAGTCTAGGATCTTTTTTACATGGTAAGTATTAACCTGATAGCAAAAGCAAATAACCCGAGAAAAGAAAATTATAGTCAATAATTCTCAAGAATATATTTGCAAATATTCTCACCAAAAAAAAAATTAATGCTATCAAACCAAATCCAATAACATATTGAGAAAACCACACACCCTGATCAAAATAATTTAAGAATTGCAATGTAAGGATGACTAAACATAAAAATTAAAAAAATAATCTAACAAATTAAAGTTTTATAAATGATGAGATACTCTTAAGAAAGAAAGAAAAATAATTTTATGAATTAAGCATTGTAAGTATTCTCAAAATATTGAATAAAGAACCATTCCCCATAATAATGAAGTGCATACATGGTAAACCCTAAGCTTATATCATAATCCACAATGGTACAAAGAATTATAACTAATTATCATATATTTATGTAGCATAATTTTATAAATTTACCTTTCAACTTTATAGATTTATTCCTTAGTTATATTTAGCATTTTAGCTAGATTCTTTAGAAATATATATCAATACACATATATACACACATATATGTACATGTATAAACATATAAATAATTTAAGGTATTAAATATAGATTAATATAGTATGTATAATTTCATATATAAATATATACATTATATATATATAAATAGAAAGAATCATTTTTCTTTGGATGCCCTTTATTTTTCTTTCCTGAATTCTCTGGCTCAAACTTTTAATGCTGTGTTGAGTAGAAGTGGTGAGATTATCTTTTCTTGTATTTTTTCTCATTTTAGAGGAAATATTCAGCTTTCACTTTTAAATGTACTGCCAATTGAAATGCAAAAATTGTGCAACCATTTTGGGAGAGACAGATTGGCATTTTATTACTAAGCTAAACATCAACTTCCCAGAAACTAAAGTCCAAATTCTTTATGCAACTGTTTTAAAACTCACCATGAGACAAAACCTGCATGTGAACAATAAAAATATTTTATTTGTGATTGGCCCAAACTAGAAGTAACCAAATATCACTTGGTTCGTGACTATATAAACAAACTATACTACATTGATATAATGAATTATGACTGAATGAAAAAAAAATGATGAGCTATCTAGACACAAGAAGGCATAAATATAAGCATATATTTCAAAGTTAAAAATGTCTAAAATACCATATTTTGCATTATTCTAAATATTATATTACATTTAGACAAAGTGACTCTATATTTAGGATGAAAACATCACAGATTTCCAGGAGGCTAGTTAAAGAAGTGGAATTTGATAAGGATTATCAAACGTTAGAAGAAAGATAAAGTTTATGGGTGTTCTTAGTGCAATGAAACTGTGCTATGTGATACTGTAATAGTGGTAATATGACCATATAAACATATTTATATAACTTTATGGATAAAAATCTTAATAACTAACATTTAAAAATGATTTTGGAGCTTAGATATTTTTAGGATGGAATGAATAATGTGATAAATCAATATAACTGTATTATGAATTCATGAATCCCCATTTAGTGTAGTAGTTAGAGAAAGTATGTGATAGCCTAGTTATTTTTAGAAGGTAATGTGATCTATAAGGCTAGAATGATTTATATGGTACTGGATTAGTATGAGTGATGTCGGCGCTCAATTATGTTAGCTTAACATAGACAAAGATGGTTACACATAGAAACATTTTATTGATGTGTGTCCATGTACACTACTGAGATTAATTGATATGTACATTTTTTATCAACTGAGATAGCCTAGAAAGAAAAAAAAGTCAACTTCACACAGATTTTTATAATTTCATTCTCAACAAAAAGAAACTCCTTGAAAAATGACTGAATCAACCTGTGGGCAGGATCTGAAAAAGATTTGTTTAGAGCTTGAAAGTATTAAAATAAAAGAAGAAACCCCGTAATTATGGGAATATGTTCAAAGGTACATAAATTATCTGTATTGCTCCAACCACTAGTAATATCAGAAATAAATAGTATAATATAACCTTTGGACTGGAGCAATAGCACAGCGGGTAGGATGTTTGTCTTGCACGCAGCCACCCCGGGTTCAATTCCTCCATCCCACTCAAAGAGTATACTGCTACTGAGAGTATCTCGCCCACACACGGCAGAGCCTGGCAAGTTCCCTGTGGTGTATTCAATATGCCAAAAACAGTAACAAGTCTCACAATGGAGATGTTACTGGTACCTGCTCGTGCAAATTGATGAGCAATGGGATGACAGTAATACAGTGATAAGAATATAACCTATATTATACTATTTGTATAAAATAAACATATAGATGTATATAAAATGTCTTCATATTGGTATGCAGATATATAAATAAAAATGGGGGAGAAGAAACAAATCTATGCAAAATAATTTCAAATAATTGATACAGATAGTTCATCTTCAAGTACGTGGAGCATAGCTTCTCAGTCTGTAAGTGTGACTTGTGTTTGCTAACTTCTACACAAAGGGCTCCATGTGGAAACTATTAGAAAAGAATAACAGAAGAGTCCGATAAGTACTACCAAAGCTCGGTTATCAAGGTCAGTGTCATACTTGTGTTATTTTGATAGTGAACTATCAACACATAATGTGATGAAGAATACCCTTAGCATTAATCTGATAATGAATATGCCAGGCAGATGATAATGGGTACATGTTCTAAAAACTATGTGATTGGTACTCCTCAAACCTGTAAGATCATATGAAAAAGAAAATTTAGAAATCAAATGATGCATAAGGAGACATGTCTAATGTTATATATTGTATAGAATTCTGAACAGAAAAGGGCATTGGTTGAAAAGTGAAACAATGAGTAAAATATAGATCTTATTAGAGAATACATATAAATTATTGACTAGGTCCTAACAAGTTTGTCTTGCTTAACTAAGATATTATAAAAAGTAGAGCCAACTGGTAGGTTATGTAAGAATTATTTGTATTATCTTTGCAATTTTTCTTGGTATATAAAATGACTATAAATAGCATTTTATTTAAAATAGCAGAAATATTAATCTGATAAATACAACATTTAAAAGAAGATCTACTTAGGAATGGCCAAAAGGCACATGAAAAAATGCTCTGTATTACTAATCATCAGGGAGATGCAGATCAAAACAACTATGAGATACCACCTCACACCACAGAGAATGGCACACATCCAAAAGAACAAAAGCAACTGCTGTTGGAGGGGATGTGGGGAGAAAGGGACCCTTCTACACTGTTGGTGGGAATGCCGACTTGCTCAGCCCTTCTGGAAGACAATATGGACGCTGCTCAAAAAGTTAGAAATTGAGCTCCCATTTGACCCACAAATACCACTTCTGGGAGTATATCTCAGAGAAATAAAAAAGTATAGTCGAAATGATATTTGCACTCATATGTTCATTGTAGCACTGTTTACAATAGCCAGAACCTGGAAAAAATCCAAGTGCCTGAGAACAGATGACTAGTTAAAGAAATGTTGGTACATCTACACAATGGAATACTATGCAGCTGTTAGAAAAGAGGAAATCATGAATTTTGCATATAAGTAGATCAACATGGAAAGTATCATGCTAAGCAATATGAGTCAGAAAGAGAGAGACAGACATAGAAAGATTGCGCTCATCTGTGGAATATAAAATAACAGAATAGGAGACTAATGTCCAAGGAAAGTAGAAATAAGTACCAGGAGGTTGGCCCCATGGCTTAGAAGCTGGCCTCACATGCTGGGGGAAAAGGCAGTTCAGATAGAGAAGGGAACATCAAGTAAGCTCTGGTTGGAGGACCCGCTTGGGAGGGGAGATGCGTGCTGAAAGTTGACTATAGATTGAACACGGTGGACACTCAATACCCCTATTGCGGACCACAACACCCAAAAGAATTGATGTTGGGGTCTCAGCAGCCAGTCTGAGACCCTGGCCAAATCCCCTGCCCTTAGAGACAGAAACAGGCTCTCTTCAAACAGGGCCCCAAGGCCCTGTGCCAGCACTCCACCCAGAAGGGCTCCCTGGTCGAGGAGACAGTGGGATAAAACTTGAAAGTCACTGCTTGTCTGAGCTAAGCATACCCGGCCTTGGAAGGAGGGAACATAAATCATCAATTAACATCTGTAAAGGGCCTAGCAAAATGTTTTCTTCAGAGCTGATAACCAGGTGTCAATCCCACCCACTCCTTCCTAAAATTTCTTCTTTAAATATTGGTATGTGAGCTCAATAAAAGGAGAGTTGTGTTGACCTCCAACTCTCCCCTCTCTGCGTGGTTCTTTCTCGATGGCGGCGATAGGGTGGCCGCGGTGCGCAGGGGGGCAGGGCAGAGGCTTCTTCCCTTCCCACTCCCTCTCCTATAGGGAGTAAGTCCGGTGGCTGGGGGATCATACTCCAGTTTGCCGGGATCTAATGGCCAGGACCCTGACAAATTGAGAGAGAGAATAAAAGGGAATGCCCTGCCACAGAGGCAGAGGGGTGGAAGGAGGGGGGGATGGGATTGGGAGGTGGGAGGGATACTGGATTCACTGGTAGTGGAGAATGGACACTGGTAGAGGAAGGGGTGCTCGAACATTGTATGAGGGGAAACACAAGTCTGAAAATGTGTAAATCTGTTACTGTACTCTCATGGTGACTCAGTAATAAAAAATAATAAAAAAATAAATAAAAAATAAAGGAAGATCTACTTGATTTACAGTATTTTAATAGATCTTTTTATAACTAAATTGATATTGGGAAAATATGTGCTTATGCATTCTTATAACATTGACTATAATCTGAAAATAAAACAGAAGTTTACAAGTAATTTAAGCAAAAAAAAATTCTTGAAATTCTAAAAAAAAATACAAAGTGGAAAGTACATGCTATTATTCAGTATAGAATAATAGCAAACACATTAAATTAAATTAAAAAATCAAGTTATAAAACATCAATATCTAGCTGTATAACTGAATATAACTGAATATTAAAATTACTTTCTTATATTGTATATTATCTACATACATAAATTCCCATGGATTTCGAGAAGAAAAAAAAATTTGTGATTTTATATAATTAAATAATTTTAAATAAAATTGTTATATTTCATATTTTGCTTTTGGTGATCTTACATATATACTTGTTTATAAAAATTTTGATAAATTTCATCATAAAAACGCAATTGCTATATTTAACTTCATAATTAATTGCCATGAAATATAGTCATGTGAATTTGTATTGTCAGAGACCCCATAACTTTTTGGTAAAATTAATATTTTTTAATTTTTAAAAATTACATAAAATTTGCTATAAATACTGATAATATTAATTAATAATAATTAGTAATAATATTAATTAGTAACCCGGTCAAGAGTAGGTCAGACAGGAACATTTGAAGAATCTGCTGCCAGTACTCGTCAATACACTGGTTTGGCTCTTCACAGGCTACCTGTCTGGAAAACCAGCAGGACCACTCTGTTGTACAAGAAGGGAGATATCCATGACATCAGCAACTATCGCCTGATCAACCTGTTGTCCATCGTCTACAATTTATCCACTCGAGTCATCCTGAATAGGATTAGCAGAACACTAGACAAAGGACAACCATGCAAGCAAGCTGGGTTCCAAAAAGGATTCAGCATGATCGACCATATCAACACAGTGACCAAGTTCACTGAAGTTTTGCAAGAGTTCAAGATGCCACTCTGTCTAACATTCATTGATTTAAAGAAGGCCTTTGATTCTGTTGAGACTGAAGTGGTCATAAAAGCCCTAGCCAAACAGGGCATTCAAACTCAGTATATCAGGATCCTTCCTGAGCTGTATTATGGACCATTCCACAAGGAAGCAATAACCCACGTAAAGAGAGGAGTTTGGCAGGGCTATACCATTTCACCAAAACTTTTCAGTGCCACCCTCGAGAATGTCATGCAACAACTGGAATGGGAAGGAATGGGAGTGAAGACCGACAGTTGGCAACTACACCACCTCCACTTCACTGATGACTTCATTTTAATAATACCAAATATCAGCCAAGCAGCACGAATGCTGGCCGACTTCGACCATGAGTGTGAACAAGTGGGACTACAGCTAAATTACATGAAGACAATGTTCATGAGAAATGGACTAGTTCCTGACATTCTATTTGCTCTCAGTGGAATGAACAACTCTGAATACAGCAATTATGTGTACCTAGGTCAAGAACTCAACATGACAAACCTGGCACCTGAGCTGCACAGGAGAAAGAGAGCGGCGCGGAATACCTTCAAGAGTAATAAAGAAGTGGTTAAGAGGACAAAGACCCTCTGGCTCTGGGCACTTTTCAACTTCACTATTTCTCCTGCACTAACATAAGCCTCAGAGACCTGGGCCCTACAAAAACAGGATGAGAAAGTTATTCGGGTCACCCAAAGAGGAATAGAAAGAGCCATGCTTGGGATATCACATTTTACTCAAATGAGAGAAGGAATCCAGAGTTCTGACCTCTGTCAATGATTAAGAATCAGAGACACTGTTCCTTTTGCCAAGATGTTGGAAATCAGATGAGCTGGACACATAATGCGATTTGGAGACGACCACTGGACTAGAGCCATTATCAACTGAATTCCACGGGATGTCAAAAGAATGCGTGAGCGCCCATCTATGAGGTGGCCAGACCTCTTCCTCAAGACCCTGAATTAACAATTGGAGGCTCTTCAAGTTCCTGGAGCAAGCAGATGCCTTTGGGCTACAATAGCACACAACAGTGACAAATGGAGACATTATTAGCACCACTCAAGCAAATTGACGAACAATGGGATGATAAGTGATACAGTGATACATGACAATTCTTTCTGCTCTATGCCATTCCAGGTGAGATATACTCTGGCTTTACTGACATTACTGGGACTACTTCCAGCTGGGAGATAGAGCCCCTCCCTTTCTACTAGATCCCAGCAGCCTCCATTTCTAACCAGTGCCATACTAGGGTCCACAATCTCAGCTCCTGATGTGCCCAGATGTGTACTGGGCATATTGTACACTACTCACACAACTCCAATCATTCCTTGAAGACACAGAGAGAAGAAGGAGAGCAGTTTTGGCACAGGTTGTCATCAAAACACAAGAATATATGAGTTGATATGAGAAAAATATAAAATCAGAAAACAGAAATGAAGGGTACAGTAGGTAAATAAGAAAAAAAAAAACCAAAAGAGCTCTGAATAGCAGAATAAAGGCAGCTGACCCAAAGAGCTCTGAGGAGTTCCAAGATGGGAAGGAGGAAGCCATTAGGAAATAGCAGAAAGAGGAAAATAGTATAAACACAAATGAACAGAGTAACAGAGAACTATGGGATGAGTTCAAGAGGAACAATACAAGAATCATCAGAATCACTGAAAGACAGAAAGGAAAATTTGATGAAGAAACAAAATAATGGTTAAAGAAATCAATAAGAATTCTCGACAGTTGAAGAATATAGACCTCAAGATCCAAGAGGCCCAAACTGTCCCCCTGAAAATAGATCCAATTAGGAAAACTCCAAGACCCATTATACTCAAAATGACAAACCCAAACA
Source organism: Sorex araneus (assembly GCF_027595985.1). Classification (NCBI taxonomy): domain Eukaryota; kingdom Metazoa; phylum Chordata; class Mammalia; order Eulipotyphla; family Soricidae; genus Sorex; species Sorex araneus. The sequence continues at coordinate 28,923,230 of NC_073311.1, forward strand.
TAAAGAGGATATTGAGTGCAGCAAGACTAAAGAAAGAATTTACACACAAAGGAAAGCCCAGCAGATGTACAGATTTATCAGATGAGACTCTACAAGCCAGAGAATATGGAAGGACATAATGCAAAAACTCAACTATATGAATACCTCATCAAGAGTACTCAGGGGCTAGAGCAATAGTACAGCAGTAGGGTATTTGCCTTGCACAGGGCTGACCCGGGTTTGATTCCCAGCATCACATATGGTCCCCCAAGTACCGCCAGGAGTAATTCCTGAGTGCAAAACCAGTGGTAACCCTTGTGCATTGACGGGTGTAACCCAAAAAGCAAATAAATAGATAAATAAATAGATAGATAAATAAATACATAAAATAAAATAAACACCTCAATCCAGTGAGATTATCATTCAGATTTAAAAGAATAATATAGAATTTCATGAACAAGCTGAGGAAATGCATTGTCTTAAAACCAGTCTTTCAAAAAACACTAAATGAGCTTCTTTAAAGGACAGGACAAATTTCCCAACATGTAACATGTTGAGTAAGGTACTTACTAAGTGTGCACATAGTTACCCTCTAACAGACTAAGAAAGGTTAAAAACATATGGCAGTCAGTCATTACAAATTGACTGTCATTGATTTATTTTCTGATAATTCTGGTTCCTTATTTCTTTAATATTTTTGGAGCAAGTAGTATGAAATAAATTTATTATATTCCTGCCTAAGGGAAAAGCAAGGGGTGGGTGGGTGGGAGGGTACTTGGGGGGCATTAGTAATGAGACTGATACTGATATGCCTTATAAAACTCTATTGTGAATAACTTTGTAAATTATGTTGTTAATAAAAATAAAAATTAAATTTAAAAATATGATAAAAATAAAATGAAGGCCTGAGTGCTAGTACAGTACATATGACACTTGTCCAGTACATGGTTGTCTCAGGTTCAATTCCTTGTACCATGACCAGGAATAAATCCTAGGCATAGAGCCAGGAATAAGCCGTGAGCACTGCTGGGATGCCCTGCAAAAAACAAAAACAAACCAACCCCCCCTCAAACAAACAAATAAATAAATAAATAAATACATAAATAAGCTCAGATGCTCAGTAAAGTGACAGGCTAGAAAATCAACAGAAGAAAAATCCATCGTATTTCTATATACAAACAATAAATAGAAGAAGGCATTTAAAATAATACACAATTCCTCAACTCCTAAAAAAAAAAAACACAAGTAACTGGAATTAGCTTAACGAAAGAGGTAAAAGAGATTTAAAACAAAAATTATGTCTCTACTAAAAGAAATAGGCTATACAAGGAAATGGAAATACATCCCTTGTTCTTGATTTCTATTTTAAAAATAACTATCCTTTCTGAAGCACTACAGAATCAATGAAAACCCTATAAAACCACCCATAATATTTCTAAGAGACATATACCAAATGCTGTAAAACTTATATGAAATAATAAAGCTCCCTAAAGAGTCAAACAATCATAGGAAGAAAAGGAAATGGGTGGCTTTCCTTTTCCCAAGTTTAAATTATAACATGAATCTATAGTAATCAAAAATCGTGTGGTACTAAAATAAAGACAAACTCTCCAACAAATATAATAGGATTATGGTCCCAGAGACAGATCATCAGGTACACAGACAGCTAATCTTCAGCCAAAGAAGCTAAGACACTGAAGTGGAGCAAGGAAAAGACTTCAAAAAATATCTTTGAAAAACTGACAGATATATATTAATAAAATGAACTAAGACCTCTATCTTATACCTGTGATTGAAGTCAGTTCAAAATGAATTAAAGACCTAGATATCATACCAATTTGGAATACTACTAAGCTATAGCAAAAAATCAAGCCTCATAATTTGCTGCTTTGTGCATGGAATTAGAGTATATCATGCTTAGTAGATTCAGTTAGAAAGAGGGGACATATACAGAATTATCTCCCTCATGTGTGGATTATAAAGAAACAAAGTAAGGGAGTAACAAATGCTGGCTGAGTGATAGCACAGCAGGTAGGGTGTTTGCCTTACATGCGGCTGACCCGGGTTCAATTCCCAGCATCCCATATGGTTCCCTGAGCACTGCCAGGGGGTAATTCCTGAGCGCACAGACAGGAGTGTCCCCTGTGCATTGACAGGTGTGACCCAAAAAGAAAAAAAAAAAGTGGAGTAACAAACTGTCAAAGGCAACAGAGTTGAAGAGTTGGCCTGTGGTACTGGTTCTAAAAAGAAGTGGCTTTTGACAGAGGATAGGATGGAATTTTTCCTTAGGAAATTAATTGGTAGAGGGGAGGAGGGACCCTAGTGGTAGGAAATTGTGTTGGAACATTGTACGCATGGATTATTCACAGTATTGAAAATCATTGTACTTCAAAAAAAGGGAGGAAAATAAAAGGGAAAATCTTATATTTTCTTTAAAAAAAATGGAACTGGAAGGTATCCCACTAAGCAGAATAGATCAAGAGGGAAAGAACAGATATTAGATGATCTTATTCATAGCCCAAGCATAAAGAAACAAGCCAAAATAATTGTTTAATTGCAATGAAAACAAAACCTGATTTTTCTATCAATAAAATATACTTTTCAAAAACAATTTGGCATTATCTTGCAAAGCTAAACATGTGGTCTTTAAACTATCAGTTCAGATAAAGAGAAAATAAAGCAGAAGTGATCATAGCTAAGGAGTAGAGGAAGGAGTCAAATAATCTCAGACAATATTTTTTTTTGCATGTCTGCAAAGAAGAAGAGAAATTTTTGCACATTTGTAAACAAAGCACATTTTCAAATTATATGAAATGTAAATGATTTTAGAAACATTGTTTCCAAGAGTTAAAAAAAATACTTATGTGTAACACTCTTAAAGGTAATTTATATCAGGAACACATAAACATACCTATCTGGGTATCAGAAAATAAAATGAAAAAATATTATTATTTAGGCAAATATACATATACATTATTATTAATTTCGTGGCTGCTAGTCATAGCTGGAATAATGTCTTTTGGCACTTCAGAGGCCATGTGATTCTGGGGTTGGAACTCAGAGCCTTACACATATTAGACCTGAGCTCTATCTCTTGAACCACATACCTTATCCTTGTAATTTTTATTTAAGATAATAGATGTTCTTTAAAAAGAAATGAAAATCTAGCCAGTTGGCTAAATATTATTCTACATCTAGCAAATTGTCAAAACATTAAAAGCTGAAACCTCGGCTTCTGCCAACAACATTGAATAATTAAAACTTACCCGCAGATCTAGAGTATATCAGTCTAGAGAATAATTTGGCAAGATCCACTAAATTTTAACAATGTGCATATAGAAACTCTTGGAAAATGTCAATGAAGCATAGTATTTGAAATCTCTTTGATATATTTTATAGAATACAGCATAAAGAAAAATATAATCAAAAAATATTATGGACAACATCAAAAATGAAACTAACATTAGATATATGTATCCAGGAACCCCAATATACAATGAGTAGAGAAAAAACGTGAAGCTTTAAGATATGCTTTATATTAGCAGAGCTAGGAAAATGTGCCCCTCGGAGATGAGAACATAAAATAAAAAAATTAGTACCCTAAAGTTACTAGAAAACAAAAGGCCAATTAATGAATAATGGTACCTCAGTTTCATGAGTTTTGTACATCTTTGTTAATTTATGGGTTCAATGACAAGATTTGCATCAGTTGTCTTCTATACAAATTAGCATAAATTACCATTCCCTTCATAGTTTAAAATAGCACCAGCACAATTATTAGCTTACAGTTTCAGCTTGCAAGGAATTTGGACAAGTTTTACTTGGGTCCTTTATTAATGTTCTCAGAGTACTATTATCAATATGTTGGTGAGTTTGCATTCACATCTGCCCAAGTACTAAGGTATAAGTTTTTACAAACTTGCTTAACTTGCCAGCAAAATTCTTTTTGTTGCAGGTTGAAAACACTACCCTTGCTTCTGATGGGCTATTTCATAGAGGTTACCCAAACTCCTGCACTATGAACCTCTAATAATAAATGAAATTACTACTAGCCTGTTAATTCTTCAAAGTAAGATATGGAAGAAAACCTAAACAAGTCTGCTAGTTAGATTAAAATCTAAATGTTATAGAGGAAAGACATCCATATTTCCCCTGAAACAGCATATTGGCTAGAAGAAAGTCAAAGTTTCTGCCCACACTCAAAGAGAAAAAAGGGATTTCTTTAAAAGCAGGAGCTGGGAGAATAGGGCTGGGAATAGGAATCAAAATACTGGAGTACAGGTCCAAAATGCGAGAGCCCCAGATATCAACATAGGCACAGTATGAACCCCCAATGGCATTAACAACCCCCAGGCACATCTGCGTGTGGATCTTCAAAGAATTACAAAGGGTTTGATTATCATCCTTTGGGAATGCAGTCTGTCTTTCCAGGTTTCTGACAGAGATAAAGCAAAACTGGGTCATTCAAGAAATCTTTCAAAAAAAAAAAAAACCCACATAGAAAACAAAAGCAAATAAGCTACTGATTTGAAATTTGAAATAAACATGGAAAGTAAACCGAAAGAGAACATAGCTATGTAGTGGAAGGAGTAGTCAGAAGATTTCTGAAAATATAAACAATCTTAATTTAAATTATTAGAGAAAAAAACACACGTGCACGCGTGTGTGAAGTAAGATAAATTTTCATCGAATGGAATCTACTTAGAAGAACATGAGGGGACAAAAGAGGGGAAACAGAAGTTTAAGGGCATATCCAGAGTGGGAAAAAAAGAGGGAGATTAAGAGAGAGAGAGAGAGACAGACAGACAGACAGACAGAAAGATACAGATTTGTGTTCATGGAGAACATGAACTTGGAGAGCAAGCTTCACTGTAGCCCTGTTGTCCCATAGTTCATTGATTTGCTCAAGCGGGGACCAGTAACATCTCCATTGTGAGATTTGTTGTTACTGTTTTTGGCATATCAAATATGCCTCGGGTAGCTTGCCAGGCTATGCCATGTGGGTGTGATACTCTTGGTAGCTTCAGGGCTCTCCGAGATGGACGGAAGAATGGAACCCAGGTAGGCCACGTGGAAGACAAACACCCTACCCGCTGTGCTATTGCTCCAGCAAGCTTAGAGATGAAAAATTTTAAATAACAATTCAGGCTCTTTTAATTCATATAAAAATAATTAGGCAAATCATCAGTTAAACTTCACACCAAATCGTTATAAGACAGAAATCCATTAAGCTAAAATGCTAAAATCACTGAAAAGTCTACTGATAAAAATGATGAAATCTATAAATTAATATTTCAAATAAACCAAAATAATTGGAAAGTGATAGAATATGAAAAGAAAAATTGAATAATTATTATATTAACTAACATTGTGATAAACTGTAGGTAAACTAAAAAAATGTTTTAGAGTTAAGGCTAAAATAATATTAAAAGACAAAGAGTGTTATCTCTTTTTTAGTTTTGGGACAGGAGTGATAGCACAATGGTAGGGCATCTGCCTTCCAAGCGGCCGACCCATGTTCAATTCCTCCACCCCTCTCGGAGAACCCAGCAAGCTACTGAGAGTATCGCGCCAGCATGGCAGAGCCTGGCAAGCTACCCGTGGTGTATTGGATATACCAAAAACAGTAACAATAAGTCTCACAATGAGAGATGTTACTTGTGCCCACTGGAACAAATGGATGAGCAAGGGGATGACAGTGACCCTGGGGGCTGCTGAAGGCTTACTTCTGGCTCTGTGCTCAGGAATCCCTTCTGGGAGGCCTCAGTATGAGGGATAAAACGCAGGTCTGCAGCATTCAAGGCAAGCACTTACCTACTATAATATCTTCAGCCCCACAGAGTGTTATTTTAAGAAATTAAAAGTTAACTGAGTCATTTTTAAAAAGTGAGTGGGATAAAAGAGATTCGATGATTGAGAAATAAGTATACAAAATGGAAATATCTAAAAGAAATGTACCTTATGTAAGTAGGCACTCAAAGTATACATATTATGTGAGAGTAATATAATTCACAAAATTTAAAAGAGAAATTTAAATATCCACAACTAGACAAGGAGATTATAATATGCCTAACAACATAACAGTCAAAAAAACATACAGTAGCCACAGTAACACAGTAGATTGTAATTCATGCTATCAATGATGCATATATATATATAACAAAAATTTGTATAAAAACTACTCAATTGCATGTCTGAGAACAAACAGTAAAGATAACACTGATAAAATTATATTATATTTTGAACATTTAGCAAATATAAGCAATAGAAACTGCTTCATTTTTTTCAAATTATTTTAAATAATATTTCAAAATATTTCAAATATTACTTATGAAAAAAATGACTTAAACAAGAGTTTAATAACCAAGTAATGAGATGCACCTATTTTAATCTGAAATTAGGAGTTTCTATGTAACATATGCATCAAAGAACTACAATTTAAAATTTGAAAATTGTAGGTAAATTTTAAGTAAATGTAAAAGAGAACACAATATACTAGTACTCTGGGAATCAGTTGACGACATGCCAGGAGCAGTGATGTTTCCCAAAGGAAAATATTACCTTGGGGGCTGGGGACAGTGGTAAATTAGAATGACTCAGTGGGGCTTCAGCCTTAGGTGCAATTAGAGGCTATGTCTGTTCACTTAGAGTAAATTTCCTTGGGGATGAATTGAAATATTTTATTTTGTGGAAAAAGGGGCCAGTAATGTAGTCTTTTCACAAAATAAGTTTGAGAAACTCCGGTATAGAAAGAAATTTAGAAACTAATGACTTAGGAACCTGAGAAAAACTAAACAGCACTGATTGAAAGCTTCTATTTGGAAGAGAAATCAAACTTACTAATTAAAGACACATAACAGAATCTTTATAAAAAGGAAATAAAAGACAAATGTTTTTATGGAGAAGATTTTTTAATTTAAACAGAGCAGATTTTAAAAGCAGTTTTAAGCGTTTCATTCTTTTAAGATACAATTGTTAACTCAAAAAGTATAAAAAACTGAAGTATACCCTTTATACAGAATTACAGATACCACCAGGCATCCATTTAGAAATTTAAGCTTCACTTTCAATTTTAATTTTAGTATATTGTTTGAAGATAAATTAGTTTACAGATAGAAAACTCAGATTCTAGACATTCATATATTTTAAATTCACTCTCTAATTTTCCTAAATTATTTTAACAGTTCTATTAGCATACCTAGGCTGAATTAGCTGCGATTTTCAGATAAGTATTCAGATATTTTTTCAGATATTTTTGCTCTTATATGATCTGTATTTTATTTTGCATTGAACATTTCCTGGGATTCTATCAGGACCTCAAATAAAACTTGCCCCAAATAAAACTTCTTAGCTACCTCTCTCTCAAGTCAATCTTCCTCAGATGACTTCCTCTTCATAAGACAGGCATCATGCTTCAGTGTCTCAAGCTGGGCTTCTCTGTTCTTCTCCCATCTTCCTCATTTAAATTGACGCGAATTTCATGAGATCAGTATGTGCCTCTGCAATTTTTTATTGAGGCACCATGATTTACAGTATTATTAATAACAATTTCCTGCACACATCTTCCAATGCCACACCCACTGTGAAAGTGTTTCCTTCCACTAATGTCCCAGAGACCTCTCCCATCTTCCTCATTCTCCGGGTAAGCTCAGTTCTGAAGACCAGTTCTTGCCTTTGACCATTTGTTGTTTTCTTACATCTTTTGCATATATTAGTTGTAGTTTATCATTTATATATTATATCTGTGACTTTTTCTTTTTAAAAACTTCAGTTACCTTTTGCATGATTTTTCTTCTATAACTTTTAACCCCGGTTTTATAACTTCTATTATATAATACCTAAAAAGAGCTTTTGATCTAATCTTTCAAATACTAGTTTCATCCTACTTAGGTTCATGAACATTTTCTGTTAGCAGGAGGCTATGAATATATATGTATTTAAGACAGTGATATATATGTGTGTGTATATATATATGTATATATGTGAATATGTATGTCATCAATGCCTTTGTTCTTCCGTATTTATCATTAAAAATCAATTCTGGCTTCCCAGATCACTAGGTGAAAATTCACCTTCATTAACATTCTACCCCAATACATCTCCTTTCACACCATATCATCTGTTTATTAATAATCATCTGATTATTTTACAGTTTCAGTGATCTTATCTCTGGAACTCACACACCAAACATAATCTCTTTAATTTTTATAATTTATCTATGTACATTGGGCTGGAGCGATACAAAGTGGTAGGGCATTCGCCTTTCATGCAGCCTACCCGTGTTCAATTCCTCCTTCACTCTCAGAGAGCCCAGCAAGCTACTGAGAGTATCTCACCCGCAAGGCAGAATCTGGCAAGCTACCCGTGGCGAATTCAATATGCCAAAAACAGTAACAATAAGTCTCACAATGAGAGACGTTACTGGTGCCCGCTCAAACAAATCTATGAGCAATGGGATGACAGTGACAGTGCCAGTGATCTATACATCTCAACAGAAAATGAAGGCCTGATTTTATCAGTCTGAAGGAGAATAAACAAACAGAACACATATTGACCAAGAAGAAAAACAAGATTTTTTCAACCAAACAACATATTTTGGAGCTTATTGCCCACATATCTACTCCAGGAACGACATTGGCAGGAAGCAGACTATCCAGTCTATGCTTGAATTTTTAAAAGAATGAGATAAGTCAGAAAATTAATCATGAAATTATGTGAAAATCCCATGCTACATATATTTGTTGAGAAAATTTAAAATCAAAGCACTCATGAGATATTTAGCAAGAGATAATAAGAAGTGTCATTAATAATAGGGAAGCAATAGAGATTCCATTTTAGATCCTACAGACATCAACAAGAAACTTTTGACAATTTTGATAAAATACACATAAAAATACAAATGACAGAACAATAAAAGTCATAGTACTCGTATGCCTCTCACATAAATTGAAGTGAGGGTACAGAGAAACTGGCACTTCCGTAAATTAAGAGGGCAACTTCTGTAAAACTACCTGGAAAATTCTGTCAATTTATCAACTGAAGCATAATATAGGCATTCCCTATAATGAAGTTGTTATATGTTCTAATTCTTATACACAATATATAGAGGCAAACATATATTAACCCAAAAACATACACTTTAATAGTTTGCGAGGATCTCCCATGTGGGCAGGAAACTCTCAGTAGTCTGATGGTTCTCCCAGAGGGAGAAGTAGGCTATAACATGTCACGAGGCCTCGAAGCGACCACATGCTTCCAGGAGCTTGGTTTTATAGTCTCTGGATGTTGTTTGTTGATGGGATTACATTGCGCCCGGGGCATTCCCTGGGTATTACTGCCTAGCTACTGGAAAATGGGACATCTTGGGGGAAGAGGCCCAGTTCTGATCCAAGCTGGCTTGGAGGTCTCAGTCCCGAGTCCCATACACCTGAGTTCCTCTGCTGGTACCTTCATGCTCCTGAGGCTCGTCCGAACATGTGGAGAGGGGCCTTTGAGCATGCCTGTGGCTAAGGCTCCCAAAGTCATATTAGCTTTCATATTAATTAACTTATAAATCAAAGTAGTGGATATCTTTGGGGAAGTTGTTCCTGGAAAGATAACATGACAGGATCTTCTAAGTTTTCTATAGGGTTATGTCTAATACTATAGTTCTGAGATGTGTTATTGATATTGTGAACATAAAGTCAGTTGTATACTGTAGTTGCATGCATTTATTTGAATTATACTTTCATGAAGAGGTGAAGTTAATAGTTTAAGGGCTAAAGAGATATTTATAGTGAGTAAGACACATACCTTAAATGTTGCAGACCTGGTTATATCTATGCATCACATATGGTACTTAAAGAACTGCCAAGAATAATCCCCAAGTACAGAATCAATATCAAGCTCTGAGCACTGCCAAGTATGGCCCTTAAATTTAAAAAAAAAAAAAGCAAAACAGTAAAACTCAATTCTCCATATATAAAACTCACCATTTTAATTAAAAACATAAAATAATGTTATGGGAGAAAACATATAATTCCCTTTGTCCGTATATTTAAAATATAATGAATATATTGTGTTAACCACATATAAATTATTTTTTCCAGTTTACAGAACTTAAAAACTTTTGTGTTACCTAAAAATATATGATGCATCAACAATTTTAGCATATGTACAATTAATTCAAAAGCCCTGGAAATAATCACAATTTTTTGATGTCAGCTCCCTGGATGCACCCCAAATACTCCAGCTTGCTCAATTCATTTTGCCCTTTAAATTTTAATGAGAATTGGCTTGAATTATCATTTTATACAAAGCCAGCATTTCTAAATTTCTTTCTTTTGCTGAGTTTTATGCCACTCACTTCCTGTTTAACTTTCCTGTATATATTATAATATTAGATAGTTCTTTACTCCTTGATTTCAACATACTAATTCAATTTTAAGAATATAATTATAAGACCACAAGAATGAATTAGTGATAGATATCCTATGACATAGTTATAATCTTAATAGAATTCTATTTGGTTTAGAGAGGACAGGACATAGATAAGCAGCCACATAAAAAGACGGATTCTTATGGAATGGCCAACAACATCGATTGATTAAAGCACAGAAGCAATAAAACAGACTTATTCATACATGTAATTTTGTTTTTATGCTGAAGCAAGATTCAACAATCAGATATGAGTAAATATACTTGCTTTACATAGGTACAATTCTTACAGTGTGCTTAGATACAGTGTATGGCATATGCTTTAGACATTTGTTATAAACCATGAATCAAAGAAATGAAGCAAAGTTTATTAAATCTGAATTTCATCCCAGCAAAACCTCTGTGTTAGAGACTTAATCAAAGTCTCACAGAATATAACCTTATTTGGAAATAACTTTATTGCATTTTAATTTAGATAGATCACTTAGATGGTTTCTAAACTAATATCACTGACATTCTCAAGAAAATGAGAAATTTGAATAAAATATCACTCACAGAAAGAAAAAAAAACATGTAAAGATTGAAATTGTATTAGGAAACCCAAAAGATTAACATTATAAATCTAAAGAAATAACCTAGAATATATTTTTCTTTAACAACATTAGGATTGTGAAACCATTGACTTCTTGATCTTAGATTCCTAATATCCAATGGTGTAAGAAAATATATTTGTGCTTCTTTAAAAAACTCAGATTCCATATATTTTTAGAAAACTATTATATAATTGTATTTTTAAATTAACTTTCATGTAAAATTTAGTAGTCAAATGATAGAGAATGGGAGTGAGAGTTAATGTTTGAACGGATTCTCTCACCTTCTAGACAATTACTCTGATCTATATGGAAAATGACCAATTTTTAACTTGAAAAAAATAACTGTGTTATTGTTATTTCTCATTTTAATATCAGAGATATGCATCAAGAAGAATACTGAGAATATAGAAGCTAATGCTTCTTTCATGAAAATGAATATTGAATGGAAATAGATAAGAAAGGAGGCTTTTTGGGCTCACTGGGCTGTGCTCAGGGCTGGCACATGGCTCTGCTCTGAGGGAGTATTCCTGCCATTTTTAAGAGGATCTAAACTGGCATAGAACCTGGATAGGTCACATGCAAGGCGAGTGCCCTATTTTTATGTACCATCTCTCTAGCACCAAAATTACCTTCCTAAAGCTGTTAAGTAAATAACTATGTTATAACCATCTGGAACTTTATATAAACTCATTTTAGATATAATATTCAAAGATGTAGATACCCAGGAGTTTTGCCTACTTTCTTGATAAAAATATGACTATAAGGATTAACAGATAATGAATGCATCAGAGCAACGAGTTTTCCTCATACATAAATAATATGTATATGTTATATTATGGAATCACTTGCATCACTTGTAGTCCTGTTGATCTTCAATTTGCTCGAGCGAGCGCTAGTATCGTCTCCAATTGTCCCTGTCGTGTGCTAGTGCAGCCCAATGATATTTGCTTGCTCCAGGAACAGGAAGAGCCTCAAATTGTTCATTCAGGGATTTGACGAAGAAATCTGACCATCTAGTTGGTGGGCGGCCACGAGGTCTTCTGACGTCCCGTGGAATCAAGTCGGTAACAGCTTTAGTCCAGCAGTCATCTCCGAATCGCATTACATGACCGACCCATCTGATTTTTGATGCCTTGGCAAACGAGACAGCATCCCTGATTTTTAATCGTCGATGGAGGTCAGAACTCAGGATTCCTTCTCTCACTTGAGTGAGACATGATATTCCCAGCATAGCAATTTCGATTCCTCTTTGGGATCCCATAACAGTATTCTCATCCTCTTTGCGTAGGACCCAGGTCTCTGAGGCCTATGTTAGTGCAGGAAGAATGGTGGCATCGAAAAGATGTGCCCAGAGTCGAGGTTCTTCATTCTCTTAACCACTTCTTTGATGCTCTTGAAGGCATTCCATGCTGCTCTCTTTCTCCTGAGCAGTTCTGGCACCAAGTCATTCCTCATGTTGATTTCTCGACCCAGGTGCACATAGCTGTTGCATTCGGAGATGTTCGTTCCATTGAGAGCAAATAGAGCTTCAGGGACCAATTCGTTTTTCATGAACATCGTCTTGTTGAGATTCAGCTGCAATCCGACCATTCCACACTCAAGGTTGAAGTTGGCCAGCATTTGTGCCGCTTGGCTAATGTTTGGTGTTATGAGAACGATATCATCAGCGAAGCGGAGTGGTGTAATTTGCCAGTTGTCTACCTTTATTCCCATTCCTTCCCATTCGAGTCATTGCATGGTATTCTCGAGGATGGCACTGAAGAGTTTCAGTGAAATAGTATCACCTTGCCGCACCTCTCTCTTTGGATCAATGATCACTTCCTTGTAGAATGGTGAGATCCTGGTGGTGAATCCACAATACAGCTCACAGAGGATTTTGATATACTGAGTTTGGACACCCTGTTTGGCCAGGGCTTTGATGACCGCCTCAGTCTCAACAGAATCGAAGGCCTTTAAGTCAATGAACATTAGACAGAGCGGCATCTTGAACTCTCACAAAACTTTAATGAGTTTGGTCACTGTGTGGATATGGTCTATCATGCTGAATCCCCTTCGGATCCTGACTTGCTTGCATGGTTTTCCTTCGTCTAGTGTTCTGCCTATTCTATTCAGGATGACAGGAGCGAACAAATTGTAGACAAGAGACAGCAGGCAGATTGGGCGATAGTTGCCGATGTCATCGATGTCTCCCTTCTTGTACAACAGAACAGTCCTACTGGTTTTCCACCAAGACCGAACCTTGCATTCAGACAGGTAGCATGTGAAGAGTCGGGCCAGTGTATTGATGAGTACTGGTGGCAGATTCTTCAGGTGTTCGGGTCTGACCTTGTCCAGACCAGGTGTTGTCTCGTCTTTACCAAAGAAATGGCGTGTTGGATTTCAGAAGGGAGAACGTTGGGAACAACATATTCATCCTGCAGAATTTGGTATGTGGGCAGGTGGGCATGGCTGTCAAAGAGATTCTAGTAGAAGTCGTGAATAATCCTCTCCAGTGCCTTTCTGGAAGATGTGATAGATCTATTGGGACATTGGAGGGCAGTCATCTTGGTCTTACAGTTGGCATAGGACGGGCGAGTGTTGCAAATACTTTTCCCGGCTTCTGCTGCACTGACCAACACTGCTGCTCTTCTCTCTTTGAGGTCTTCCTTTTTCGAATCTCTGCACTGCTTTGTGAGCTCGGACATTAGCATGTGGTTGCCTGAGGCTCTCGCCAAACCATGCTGACAAATGAGCTTGAGAGTTTTCGAAGACAGGCGTCTGTTTGTAGCTTTCTCAGTCTCGGCATTCTTCGCACAGACATGGAGGTGCTGAAGCAGTCAATCGTATTCCTCGTCAATGTTGTCAAGGACGGCATCTTCCCACGTTGCTGCAATAGTGCCAAAGAGCTCCCAGTTGGTGGTCATTCTGGGAGTTGCCTTCTTAGAATTAAATTTTGCAGACTATAGAATTATGGAATACATATTATATTGAAACTATAATATGCCTTATTATAGAATAGCATTAAGAATTTTTTGTTTTCCATTTTACACAAGTTTCTACTGTAGTCTGTTAGATTGGACTGGAGCAAGAGTACAGCGGGTAGACCATTTGCTTTGCACACAGCTGACACAGGTTCAAATCCTCCATCCCTCTTGGAGAGCCTGGCAAGCTACTGAGAGTATCATGCCTACATGGCAGAGTCTGGCAAGCTACCCATGGTGTATTCATTATGCCAAAATCAGTAGCAAGTCTCACAATGGAGACATTACTGTTACCCACTTGAGCAAATTGATGAACAACAAGATGACAGTGCTACAGTGCTGTTAGATTATTAATGTCATAATAGAAGTTTTTACTCTACTTTTGCTGTTTGTTTCCTGGTCCATATCCTATTGTGATCAGGCCTTGTGCTTGGGGATAACTACTTGGCTCTGTACTTGGGGATAACTCCTAGCATTGCTCAAGGAAGATATGTGGTAGCTGGGACCAAACTGGAGTTGTACATGCGTGAGATAAGTACCTTAAGTCATTTACTAACTCTCTGGCCTCTCCACTCTAATTTTTTCAATGGGATATGAATAAAAAAATAAATAAAAGCAATTGTAAGATCATAAATTTCAGACAGCAGCTTAGTATTGGCAAATATTCTATATTCTGGAAATGCTCAATTACCTACATGTAAGATAGCCTTGTACATCCTGTACCCTGAATCATAAATACCACAAGTGTCCAAGTCTACTCAGTCAAATCACTATGTAATGAATATTTTTTTAAATAGTGGAATAGTTTTTATCCTTTCATAAAGTGATATCTTTTAAGAGGTTGGTTAAACCTAGGACGAGGGAATACATAGAATTAAGAAGGGATACCTAGGTTACCCTTGACTGTAGTGTGTAGGAAACTGAAAGACAAGAAAAGAAAGTAATCAAGGGGGATATTAAGAAGAGATGGATGGGGCAATGGCTAGGGACAGTAGGCAAATCAGTACCATAGAGGTGTGGCATATCCATATGTCTAAATCATACAATCAACACAATTAAAAACAGAAAATCTAAACTATAACTACCAAGCTAAAAAATGTGCCTGTGAAGGAAGCAAACCGTAAAGTGAGAGAGAACCTGGAGACACTGGTCGAGGGAAGGTCACACTGGTGATGGATAATTTGCTGGCAACATTTCATACCTGAAATTCAACCATGAAAACCTTTGTAAATAGTAGTACCTTAATATAAAGTTTCATTAATACAGAGAACATTGTTTAAAAATAGAAATACATTAATATCATATTTTAATAGAAGGTAAAACAATCAAATTATGCAAATTAAAACAAGTGTTACAAGAGTTTTAAGCTTTTTTGAACTGCAACATTTCCTCATGTCCTTTATTCTTCTCCTTTATTGTAAAAATGTTGGTTTTGTACATGTACATATATATGTATGCATGTATATGCATGTATGTGTTTATGCATATATATACATGTACAAAACCAGAGAGAGACACACAGAAACAGAGACAGGGAGACAAAGGAGTAATAGATGAAAGAGCAAGAAACATTAACACTCTGATTCTATTTCCTGAAAACAAATTAAATTTCCAATATGCTTATTCTGAGAGTTCAATACAATAATGTGATCACAAATATCTTAAATGATTTAGTATCCTACACACCAAAAATGATTTACAATTCCTAGTTAAAGTCTCAATTATATTAATAATGGTAGCTAGAAATTGTGGAGTGACATTTTCATTCTCTTATTTATCATCCTAAGGTGTTTGCAGATATTCTGGTTTGTACAAGATAGCCAGACAAAGTTTTCAAAGATACAAAGATATTATCCAATTAAAAACAAAAAATTAAAAAAATTAAAAACAAAACACAGAAAACAGCAGCAAAAAAATCATTGCTTTCCCCCTTTGTATTTATTCAGCAAGATCTAGAGCTTCTACCTTTAAAAGATTCATCAAAAACAACTATGCAAACAACCACTTCTGTTGATAACTTTGAATTCATAGCAGCACTATGTCTAGATTAACATATTCTTTCTCTCCATTTTAGTTTGCTTCCAATTTTATAGCTATAGGCTTAAAGCAGCAGGTATATATTTTTCTTTAGCAAGTATGATATATGTGTGTATATATACATATATTCATGATGTATTGTGTATTCATAAATTGAATAAGATGACCACACCTCTCTCTCTCCACCTGCGTTCAGTGGTCTTGGGCCACATCTTCACCCAGCATGCCCGATGAAGGAGGAAACAAGGGCCGGGCTGGTTGGTATCAATTGCAGTTTATTCCAATCTTGTCTCCATTCTCCTGTGATTCTCCTTCCCCAAATTATTTTCCTTCTCCTGGATTCCCCTTGATCCTCCTTAATCCCCGATTTTCCTCGATTCCTCTCCCCTGGCCCCTGCTCCTACATTCTTCTCTATATTGTATTCCTTTACATTCTTCTACATTTTTCTCCTCCTTTCCCCTTATTAGTCTCTCCTTCTGTCTCCCTTTCTAGTCTGTCCTCACTCTGACTCACCATGCCATCCTGCTCTCTCTAGTCTCTCACACCTTTCAAATCTTGGGGGTAACAACCACACCCAGGCCCAGTAACACAATCAACATATGAAGCCCTTCTTGATCTTCTGCACAGGAGATCCATCTGCTCAAGGGTTAAATACCACCTAAGGTGTGTTTCTCCATTCCTTAGTCCAATAGCCATTTAAACATTCATCTTCCAGTAGAGAGAGAGTATGAGGAAAATTGTCTGCCATGGAGGCAGGGGGAGGGTGGGAAAGGGGGGTATACCAGAGATATTGGTGGTGGGGAATGTGCACTGGTGGAGGGATGGTTGTTAGATCATTGTGTGATCTAACAAACATGAAAACTTGTAACTATCAGTGTTTCAATAAAATTAAAAACAACAACAACAGCATTCATCTTAATTTTACTTAATAATATTAGTCATTTTGTATGGATACAGTAAGTGATACATTAAGCTTGAAAAGTGGCTCTCATGGGGACATCTCACTATAGATCTCAGACTATAGCGCTCAGGCCAGATTAGTCTTTTTTGTTCTTTTTTTCTTTTTGGGCCACACCCAGCAATGCACAGGGTTCACTCCTGGCTCTGCACTCAGGAATTACCCCTGACAGTGCTTAAGGGACCATATGGGATGCATGGAATCTAACGGGGTCAGCCCGTGGAAGGCAAATGCCCTACCCATTGTGCTATCATTCCAGCCCCAGGCCGGGACAGATTAGTCTTTCCTAACCCTAGCAGGGTCCTAATCCAGTTGTTACTTTTTTAGATCATGACAAAATTTGTCCATGACCATGCTTTTAACTTATAGTCAAGTATTACGGCGCTTTGGCCTGGCCTATTTCGATGCCAGGGTAGCTCTCAGCTTGCCCTGAGTCCATTCAGTCCCTCGTTTGGCCCCTGATTTTGGGGTGCTAGGTACTAAGGACAACTGAGGTTTAAGTCAAGAGAAGAGACACCCAGGAGTGAATATTATTCTGAGTCAATTAACTCCTAAGTTATAAAAGCACAGCATTAACTGTCTTCCTGTGTCTTTACAACAAGGACATTGCTATGAATTGACTATGTAAAGGACATAAGGAGAAGATAAAACAATATTTACAAGTTAACAGAGTCTGATTAGGGAATATAGGTGACAGACAGGTTGGAGAAACAGAGCACAAGGAAAGAGGTTATAGATAAACACAGAGGAATGGGAGTCCTGTGTTTATAATTGGAACACTGTGATGGTTATAACCCAATAAACCTAAGCTCCCTGTAGCCTGGCAGAATGGACAAACTAATGTTATCTTACAATTTATAATATAAAACTTATGTGTGTGTGTATCTGATTTAATACCCAGCTCTGCTCAATGCTCTCTCCTGGCAGGTGTGGAGACCATATGCTGTGCTCTGGATTGAACTCAAGTCTTAATGTGCAAGACAAGCACCATACCCCTCTGCTATCTCTCTGGACTATGGTATGATATTTTTACTTCACTGCACTATAGCACTGTCAACCCATTGTTCATCGATTTGCTCGAGCAGGCACCAGTAGTGCCTCTATTGTGAGACTTGTTACTGTTTTGGCCATATTGAATATGCCACGGTTAGCTTGCCAGGCTCTGCGGTGTTGGGGACTGTTCAGGACCCTGAACAAAAGAGCGCCCCGCAACCTTTACTCTGGACAAACCGGAAAATTCCATTACCAGTGTTTGCATAACCTGAGGCACAGGTGCCCTTGTGACAAAGGAAATAACTAACCTCTAGAAGTAAAAGTAGCCCAGGGCAGTTAACCACGAGACCCCAAGAGCCCGTAGAGTAGAATACCTTCCTTTACACTAAAAGCCATA
The DNA here is from genome assembly GCF_027595985.1 of Sorex araneus. NCBI lineage: Eukaryota > Metazoa > Chordata > Mammalia > Eulipotyphla > Soricidae > Sorex > Sorex araneus. Next base: position 28,941,564 of record NC_073311.1, read on the forward strand.
CTCTAGCTTACATAACCTTGTACATTCCTCCTGACAGATGTTCCTGCCAGATAAACCCAACCGACTCTTAGAGAATATTGTAGCCCACCAGAGAACACCCCGAACTTTTCCTTATTTGGTCTAAGAAAACACTTCCCTGATGATTGACAACTCATGTACCAACCCCCTGCTAAGAAAGGTATAAAACCAGCATGACTGCTAATAAAGATGCTCTTGACCAGCATGTGTTGTCTTGAGCCTCTTTCTTTCTAACCTCACCAGTTTTATTCTCAGGTCAGGACTGCTTACAGAACGCACCCAATTAGGAGCGCTTTCCACTGTTGTCTTCAGCGGGCCGGAGAGATTTTGGGGAAACGCGCACTGCGGTGCGGGCAGGATACTCTCGATAGCTTGCCACGCTCTCGAGCAGGACGGAGGAATCAAACCCTGGTTGGCCGTGTGCAAGGCAAACGCCCTACCTGCTGTGCTATCAAATGCTCCTTTATTTTCCATACTTCATAATTAAACACAAATATTTATTTTTGAGATAAAATTCACAAATATCACAGAGCCTTTTATAATCTTTTGTCATTAAGAAGTAGGCTAATTCTATTTGATTTCTCTGACCATTCTCCTATATACTTAGTAATTCATAGAAATCTTATAAATCTTACATTTCTTACACCTAAAAAAATCATACTCCATTCTGAATTGTACCACTGTTGATTTCCTCTGTTATCTAAAAGAATAATTTTTCTAAAAGCACCATATAAGTTTAAGTGCCTAAAACAAATAAGCACCTCTCATTAACTTATATGGAAAAAAGTTTTGAGCATTTCCTGACCCCCCCCATGAAAACCCCTACCAAATTATAATAAATAGCATATAAAAACCTAAAATGCACTAACATAAAGAAAAGCAAGAGTATTGTTATAGATATACAGCCTGTATAAGTTTTACTTTCCACAAAAAATGAAAAAAGCTTGGGATGCCATTCTCATTACTCAGGAGACGTTGCAAGATGATTTTCACTTTTAACCTTTTATCTCCTTCATATTTTCTCAGCCATTAAAAATAAGTATATCTTAATGAAGTTATTTTGTAAAGTGAAGTAGAAAAGTGAGCACATTCAAACGGTAGAATTCCTGTACTTTGTTGTGTCCACTTTCCTGCACTCCGCCTGATAGTACTGAGACACATTTCAGTGTTAGTGAACTTGCAATGAGACACATATCTAGAGTTAGATCCATTTTGTTGCTGAGCAATAATCATCTGTAGGAATATAATATGCATTGTTTATTGACAACTGCATTAGAGAACATTAAGTTACCTCGCCTTACCACCATCAAAATATTCAAGACCCTCCATAATGCAAGTGCATACCTTGCAAGCCCATTTATTATCCCCATGCTCCCCTCCCAAACTTCTATTCTTAGTTCTGTAGCTCATTGCTCAGGATTTATGATCAATGGATACTGTTCGTGGCCGTGATTTGTTTCTTTATATAGCATGGATGAATGAGATCTATAGCAATTGAACGTTTCCCTCTGGCTTATTTCACTCAACATGTTCCCTTTCAGTTCTATCCAAGTTGCCGTGAGCTGTGTTATTTAATTTTTTTTTTTTACGGTTTCATAGCATTCCATTAATATATATGACAGTTTACTGTCCTTTCATCCCTTTCATCTCTTACTGGACATTGGAATTGTTTCTATATCTTGTTTATTTTGTTAGATGCTGTACATGTCATTCTCACTGTTGTGAGATACATGATTGTTGCTTTGATTTGTATTTCCTGATACAAAATGATGATGAACACTTTATTATATGCATATTGACTGTGTAAACACACACAAAATGAAATGATCCTCGGAGGCTGCTGCTGCTGCTGGACACCTGTGTGCGTTCAGTAGCCCTGATCTGCCTCCCCGCCTCCCCACCTCCCCAGGGATCCCCAACAAAGACACAGAAAGAAGGGGAGGAAGGCTAGGGATCACAGTCAGATGGTGAAAATGGCCCCTTTAATGCAGAGTTGCTAGCATACTTATAGAACATCTGAAGGGGAGTTGAGATAAGCACAGGTGTGATGGTCATTTACATAGATAAACATTTGGCAGAGGAAATTCTCTTAGGGAGATCAACTCAAGGAGACAATCTGTTTCCCAGAGGCAACTACATTGCTTTTATGTTTCCCTCTAATTGTAAAAGTTATCCATACTAGCAGTTGTTTGGATAAGCACAGTAAGAGACAAAGATCCCAACACTTAGTTCTCTGGGCTGAGAGCAAGCAAGGCTTTTACTGTAAATCCCAGACTAGGTTTTCAGGCCAGTTCAGCTAGTCCTTCCCCAGAGGGGTCCTGTTTCTTAAGTTGTAACAGTTGCATATGCTTTCTAGAATGTCCCATTCCACTGCCAGGTAGGTTTGCCACTCGCCCTGGGTCCATCCCAGTCCCACGGCGGGACCTCCCCTTTGGAGTGTTAGGAACTACAGCAACTGAAGCCTGAGTCAAGTAGTTATGACCAAGTGATTATGCCCAGGAGCAGATATATTTCAGAGTCAATCAACTCCCAAATATTAGGAGCATAGCAATAATGGTTTTTCTGTGTTTAACCAAAGAACATTGCTCTATGGTAAAGTATAAAAGGGCTATAGGAGAAACAGAAAAGCAAGTACAAATATACAGTACTTCAAATACAAAGCAGTACCAAAAGAAGTTCAAAATTACCAGAAAGTTTTGTTTTATGAGCAATCAAGATTGACATGGAGGACTGTGACAATGTGAGGTAAAATACAAGGGAAAGATTATAGATAAACCTTAACTAAGTTAGGGATGCAAGCAAGGGTAATATAAATTCCTTTAGGAGGAGGAAAGGAGACAATACACTCATAAAGCCTAAAGCACTTAGGATTAATATCCAACACAAAGGGGAGGCTGAAGATATTCTTTGACTGAATTAAGGATGTTAGCAAGGGCATGGTAAACTTCTCTGGGAGGTGCAAAGGGGCAATACTCTGATACAGACTAAAGCACTTAGTGTTGATATCCAACAATTGATCATCCGCATGTGCTCTTGATGGAATTGTCTATTCATCTCTTTTCTCCAATTTTTGATGGAGTAATTGTTTTTATTGTTGTTGCTTAGCCCTATGAGTGTTTTATATATTTTGGATTTTAGTTCTTTAATCTGATGCATTGTGCTCAAATATTTCTCCCATTGGCACGATCGCACAGCAGGTAGGGCATTTGCTTTGGAAGGGGCCGACCTGGGTTTGATTCCTCCCTCCCTCTCAGAGAGCCCAGCAAGCTACCGAGAGTATCCCGCCTGCATGGCAAAGCCTGGCAAACTATCTGTGGCGTATTCAATATGACAAAAACAGTAACAAAAAGTGTCACAATGGAGATATTACCGGTGCCCACTCGAGCAAATCAATGAGCAATGGGATGGCAGTGATACAGTGATACAGTGATTGGTATGGTCTTTAAATTTTAGTCTGAAGTTCTTTTTCATTCACATAAAAACTTGTCACATCTTGTTATTCCTCTTGTTTATTTGTGCCATCTTTTCCAATAGAATAGAGTCTTTAAAAATCACTTTTTAGTTCCAGATCCTGGAGGGCCCCAGCTATGATCCTTACTGTATTTCTGAATTCTGGTCTTATCCGTAATTTTTCTGCAAATTAATTCTTAGTTTAACTATTTCAGTTTTGCCAACAGACCTAGAATGATTTGTAGTCTTTTAAATTTTATGAGGTTTGTTTTATGGTCCAGACAGGTTACTAGTGAATGTCCTATGTGTACTTCAGAGATGTTATTGGTATTATATTGCTTCTTAATATAGAATAATGAAACGTCAAACCACACACATTTGTTTCCCCATAGTTTTTGGACTCATGTGCCTAGCGAAAGCTTAGTAGGGTCTTTTGTTGAAAGGATTTTCTAAGGCTGCTATGAAGATGCTAGTTAACTGTAGTCATTAATTTTCAACTACGGAAGTATCCATATCCAAGGCAATTTGTTGGCAGGATTGAGCACTTTGCAAGCAGTTAAACTTGAGAATTGATTTTCTTACTGGATTATGGAGAGTAGGGGCCATTAATTTCTTGCCCTATGGATATCTTCAGCGTGGCTATCTGCTTCATCAAATGAAAGTTGCCTAATAAGATACAATTTTTTTTTAACTTTTTATTAAATCACCATGTGGAAAGTTGCAAAATTCTCAGGTTTATGTCTCAGTTATACAATATTCAAACACCCATCCCTTCACCAGTGCCCATATTCCACCACCAAAAACCTCAGTATACCCCCCGCCCCTACCCCCCACCCCCTACCGTATAACTAATGAATTTCACTTCATTTTCTCTTTACCTTGATTTTGTTCCAAATTTCAACACAAAACTCACTATTGTTGTTGGAGTTTCCACCCAAGAAAGACAGACCTACTACCAAGGAAGCATTTGATAATTAGTTTTCCATTGCTGGGAATGAAGAGATATGTAGCCCCACTGCTACAGGTACATAACTCTTTTTTTTTTCCTTTTTCCTTTTCCCCCTTTTTTTTCCCCCTCATCCCCCTTCCCGCAGCATCTCATAGTATGGTGTATGCCACGCCGCATTTCTCCCTGGAAATGGGAAACAACATGGAAAGTGGGATATTTCTTCTTCTCGGCCGCCATGGGGCTTTTGCTTAGTTCACAGTCCAGAGAGGTGGCTGCTAAATTAATAACCTTCAATATTTCAACAAAAACTTACTGTTATTATTTGGAGTTTCCCCCCCAAGTCAGACCTGTTCAAAAGGAACCTTTTCACATTGCTAACAATTATAGATGTTAAGTCCGTGCGGTTTTGTATTTCTGTATAAAGTCCAGGGAAAATTCTGCCAGAAATTGCAAAGCCCAGCTCATAGTCCCAGTGCATTGCTGTAAGAAGTCTCTGGAATCAAGGTCTTTAGGCACAGAGGGTCTGCTTCACTCTCAGCAGCTCCAAATTTATCTGGGCCGAGGGCATGCCGGTTACACCCCCTTCCCATGAGTCCCTAGGAGCCCCAAGTGTAAATATCGAATACCTCTGGGTTAGGACTCTTAGAAGATGGTGCCTGCCATGTGGGTGCAGCTGCCGCCACCATTTTCCATGCAGGAAGACAGGGTGGGGAGGAAAAATCCACCCCCGGGCAGCACAGATTTGCAGCCCAGTTTGCAGTCCCAGTGCATTGCTATTAGAAGCTGTACTGGATGCCCGAATGTGTTAAGTCTCTGGAATCAAATTCTTTAGGTGCAGAGGGTCCTTTATTATTCTAATCAGTGAAGTGACATCATCTCATATATTGTTCTTTATAAGTAAAAACAATTTAAAATATTCAGCTCTTGGGGACAGAGTGATAGTACAGTAGTTAAGGCGCTGCACACCAGGGTTTGATCACTAGTATTGGATATGGTCCAGAAAACCCACCAGGAAATATCCTTGAAGTCAAAGCCAGTACTATATCCTGAACATGGTTGTGTGCCCCTAAAACAACAACAACAACATATCCAGCTCATTCTTAAATGACGGCCTATGCCTATTTTATATATATGCATACATATACATATATGTATATTTATATATGTTGTGTGAATATTCTTTCAGTTGGGGGCTCTGAGAATATAGACATGAGAGAAGTGAGAGAGGGACACCAAGACATCAAGTCTTCACTGTTCTGTCACCAACAGTTGCAGCTTCCAAGGGGGAATTCGAGGCCACGCAGCCTGGCACCATGAGCTACAGCCCCTTTCACCTGGAGTGATAAGGAGATGAGAGAGAATGTCTGTATTCCAAAACTGAGCTGGGTTAGGGATCTGTGAGAGAGGGAAAAATTGCTTCTATGTAATATTAGCAGCTAAAAGGCAGCCAAAGGAAGAGATGTTAACCCTGTCAAGACCAGTCCGGACACACAAGTCATAGCTCGCCCATTTTCATGGGGCCTGAGTTTCTGCCTGCTTGCCGGTCAGTCTCCATAGGCTCATCCTAACAGTCTGGCTGGGCACCTACACAGACATGTGCGTGCGTGTGCACACACACACACACATATGTCTCTATATGTATACATATATATATCTTGTATATTAAGAAGGTGAAATTACCATTTCCTTGTTCTCTGTTATATTGCAAGACAGTGTCCCTAGGAAAAGACAAAGTGGTAAAGTGGTTTCATGAACTCATTTTATGCGTTTGCTTTCTTTCAAGAGTAAGTTCTTCTGATAATTGTATAATTTTGAGAACTGTTATGTCGTATATTGTGCTCAGTACTATTGTTGGATTCAGCAGTATGCAAATTTAATATCATTTAGTTAGTCATTACCAGAAGGAGAGTCAATTGCTGGTAATTGATTGTGATTTCACTGACTCTGCACTTGGTCCTGGAAATAATTGATAACCATATGTTATCCCAATATTGAACTAATTCATAAACTTGCTAATTTTTCCAAAACTTAGGTATACCAAATTCTTCGGATATATATTTTTCCATAGTGACTATTTTTAGACAGTTCTAAAGAATTCATTTTTTGCAATTCTTTATTCTAATATATATTTGTATTAATTTTCTAGAATTTGTTGAATTCATGAATGTTTTCTAATGTTTTTTTCTAGATTTTATATGTTTTCAAAGTATACATTGTGCCCATTATACCATATATTAATGCAGGTGATTTTACTTATTTTTCAAATGTAGTAGGCTTTTAGTTAGTTTTGCCTATTAAGCTGGCTAGGTGCTCCAGAAGAATATAAATAGAAAAAGTGAGTGTATCTGTTTTCATGATTTCTCAAACCTGTCTTAATTCTGCTGTAGCAAGTTTCTTTTTTTTTTCAACATTTTTGCTTTTTTGGGTCACACCCAGTGATGTTCAGGGGTCACTCCTAGCTCTGCACTCAGGAATTACCCCTGGCCGTGCTCAGGGGGCCATATGGGATGCTGGGAATAAAACCCGGGTGGGCCGCATGCAAGGCAAACGCCCTACCAACTGTGCTATCACTCCAGCCCCACAAGTTTCTTTTTTTTTTATAATTCCATTACCACATTGAGAAATGCTTATATTGATTAGTTTATTTAGAATTTCTGTAAAACTGTATGAATAAAATAATCTATATGTATTGAAATGATACTATATTATTTTCATTTATCTATCAAATATATGCCTAAGGATAAAATTTAGTACTTTTCCGTATGAAATGTCTTTTAAATAACATAAAAACTATGATAGTTGTAGAACTTTGATCCATACTTGAGAAATGACAGTATAATGACAGTACAATGACAGTACAATATGTTATGAACAGGTGGGGAAAAATAAAAAAGCATATTTTTTCTAAATATTATTAATTTTCACCTAACATTGTTAATAACTAATAAAAATTACTTATTTCATCTAGTTATAATCTACGTGATAAAATAAAAAGCAATGTATGATTTCAATATATTTGTGTAAATCATAGAGAGGTAAAATGGAAAAAATGAAAATAAAATAAAATAACTGGGACTTATTTTAAGCTACTTTCATATAAATGCCCTTACATATTTAAATAAGAAAAAAATGACAGACATATTTAAGAATTTCAGGCTTTGTATAGTGGGTTTATGCGGATTCATTATGTTTGGATTATGCAAACCTTTTTTGGAATATGTTAAACTTGTTAAAAGTAAGTAGAAATTTCACTTTCTTTAAACTACATATTTAAGATTTATATATTTGAACACATATATATGTAAGCATGAGCAGAAATAAATATTGATACATAGTTATAAGTATAAATAAGAAATATATTTATAAGAAATAAGATATAAATGCATATTTATGAGAAATAAATATACATGAATTGAATATTTTCAGTCAAGCAAAATATATGAATTTCAACTAATGAAAAATGAAAATTAAGGTACAAAAATGAAAAATTAAAGCAATATAATTTCCCATGGAATTATTGGATAATTATTCATCTGCTAAGAATCATCAAAGGTTTTATTTATTTTGAATTATGAAGAACTTTAAGTGTTTGAATATGCTCTTGTTTTTAATTTTTTGTTATAAATGTTTTATTTTATTCCAGATGTTTGCTATTGAGAAAGCTGTGCTTTTAACAACCTTGAATATCTCTCATGGAGCTCATGGGAAATCATTTCCCCTTCAGATTTACTGCTAGAAAGACATGTTTAAGTGATAATTATGAGATTCTGATAAACTGTAACATTAACGTTTTCAAAAATTGATATATTATTTTCACATTCCTAGGAATGAAGCCCACTGGATATATAATTATGTCACATTTGTTATTTTTAGATTTATATTTCAACTTTTTTTAAAGAAAAGGACTCTATGATATTCCCCATCGTGGCTGTAATTTTTATTTCTTTGAACAGTAGTAAGATTGGGTATTTCTGAATTCTAGGCCATATGATAAACTTATATTTAAGCATTATGGGTGATTTTACATGAAGAATTTATGATTTTATTATTTACAAATTTTTCTTGAATTTTTAATTCAATTAATTTAATTCTTATTATTTATTATGTCTTGAAAATACATTTTCCAGGATTAAAATAATTACTTATTGAATATATTGTTGGAAAGGGCAGAATAAAAAAATCCCATCAAAATGGCGTATTTTGAATTAAGCAGATAAGCATTTTAAAATAATTTGATTCCTCTGTATATCTGTTTTTCATAGTAATACTTAAAAACTACTTATTAACTTTGACTTCACAATTTAAGTTTATTTTTAAATAGTGAAGTACAGAAAATGAAAGTGTCTTATACTGTTCATTGTTTTTTCTCCATGAATATTAAATATATATATATTTGGATGCATATATAAATATGCAAATTAAATTATAAAGATACATATTTCAAGCATAAAAACTCTGACACTGTCAATTCTATTATTCAATAAACAAAATTAATTTTGCTCTTTTGAGACTGACTATATAACATTACTTTGTATTCCTTCTTTTTTTCTCTTGGTGGGGAGCCCTCAAATGATCAGGACACCCTTGAGCTTCTTCTGGTGTTTCTTAATCAACTTGGCCAATGGATCAATGTAAGGACCTGAGATATGATGCAACCTGCAACCTGAAGTGTCAAGGATTTCCCAGGTCATTCCTAAGGTGCTCAAACACTTCTGGTGCTCCATTCTGCAATTCTTGGGAACCATGAGGTTTATGAGATAGGAACAGGGCAAATTATATCCAAAGAATGCACCTGAGCCCTATACTATTTTTTCCATTGCCTTAGTAGCAAGTCTTTCAAAAATTAAAGATTTTTTCAAAGTAAAGTGAAAGTAAAGTGAAATTTACCAGTTACACATGCAGGGTGTGGGGGGGAGGTATACTGTGATTCTTAGTGGTGGAATATGTTCACTGGTGAAGGGATGGGTGTTTGAGCATTGTATCACTGAGACTTAAACCTGAAAGCTTTGTAACTTTCCAAATGGTGATTCAATAGAAGAATAAAATAAAAAAATTAATTTTTTTTTAATTTAAAAATATATATTTACATGCTTTGAGTGCTTTTCATGAAATAGATCTTGAGTCAATCATAATATTTAAAACCAATCATGTTTTAGATCAGTGATATCTTTGTTGTTTATAGTATGAGATTAACTTGAGCTCCTGCTTTAGTAAACAAGTATGTATCCAGAAGTAAAATACACATTTTCATTAATAGGCAGTTAGTATTATACTGAACAGAGAAAAGCTCACTCTGGAGTAAAATTTTATTTAATTATATTTTAATAAAATGTTTTTATTTTTGGATCATTTGGTCAAAGTATGAAAACCATTACAGTCTAGCATTTGATAGGTCAATAACATAACACATATCTAGACAGGTAGTATTTTATATATATATATACTATAATCTATATAGAAAATTAAGTGTAATATTTATTGTGCATATTTTAGCTCAATTTTAACCCTTTATTTTTCATAGTAAAATGATTACACACTTCTAAATTTTATTATGTTCATTTCAAGCTTTTGTTTGGGAGTTTTGTTAAAATTGTCCAATTGCAGCATACAAAGTAACCATAAGGAAGGCTATTGATAAATTCAAAACTTGACCTAATCCAGAAAATAAGAAACATGTTATGCTAAAATCCAGATGCCTGATTAAATATTAATTTTGTGACTGTGTTCCTTAATACTTATAAACCACCCTAATGCCCAGGTTTAAATTATTGAAATGAATTAATATTATTTGTTCAGTGATTTATGTAATACTTAATACTCCAGAAAATATCTACGAGATTTGTCAGAAATATATATAATATTTTAAATATGCATGGGCAATTTTTTCCAACATTGAAATCATTTCCCATCATTGATTTTTTTTTCTGAATGATCCATGCCATAAAGTCAAATTTGGATTGAAGAATGAAGCTTTCTGTTGCCATGTATAGATGCTTCATTATGCTATCATATCAGCCGGATATGTTTATTTGGGTATTTTTTTTAAATAAAATTATGGCTACGGGTGCAAACCTAGATGACCTGTTTCCATATTTAATATGCTTATCACGATGTAATATTGCTTCTATCCATATTAAAGTCTTGATAGCTGATAGTACCAAAGATTTCTCTATCTTTGTCACAAGTAAAGATTAAAGTGAAAATAGATGAAAGAACCAAATTCAAAATAATTGACGTTATTAAATTCTTAAGTTGATTTAAATTTAAATTAAGAGAATTAATTTAATTGATAAAATTATCATTGCTTTATAAATTTATTTAAGATAATTTAAATTAATGTAATATTATGAATCATTTAGTATTCACATCAACAACTACATTTAAAAAATCTGTTTTTCAAGCCACACTGTGGCTATCCATTATTATTTAAATGTGTTCTTCCTATTTTAGTAATTATTTCAGTTTACCGAATTATTTCAATGATTTAGTAATTTAGTAATTATTTAAATATACAAACATGAATTGAGAAAATGCTTATAAATAGTTATAGGTTTTAAAAATATGTGCACTTTTCTTGAGAGCTTGTTTAGAAGTTCAGGAAGGGAATTCAGCTACTGAACCCTCAACCCCAGAAAAGTCTGTCTCTCTTATGGCTCAGTAAGAGGGAAAGAAAGCTGCCCTCATACTGAGCCCACAGTAGATTTGGGAGGGATACTTTTTGGAGCAGCACGGGTGGAAGGGCATGCTTGCCTAGCCAGCCAGATCAACTGAATCAAAACAGCTGATCAATGGGGTAACATGTCACAGCTAGATTTCCCTCACATCCTATTTGTATAGTTATGATGCTTAGAGATTGCAAGCTATTCATCATGATTTCTTGAGAATTTAAACCAGGTCTGCTTAATAGCATGAATGTTGATCTATCTCAACTACTGCTGTAGGGGCCAGAGCAATTGTACAGCTAGTAGGGCATTTGGCTTGCACGCGTACAACCTAATTTAGATTGCTGGCATCCTATATGGTCCCTGGATCATCACCAGGAGTGATGCCTGAATGCAGAGGTGCAGAGGCAGGAGTAAGTCCTGAGCATCACCGAGTATGACCCAAAAAGGAAAAAAAAAAGTCAAATACTAACGTAAAACGCTCTGTGCCTAGAACCTGAATATTGTAACTGTTGTTTATTTTCAGCCAGAATTTTAGAATACTCAAACCTTAATTCTTTATGTTTTTAGTCCTGTACTAAATTTTGTTAATGTCCATGCATAGTTTTCTGTATTTAAAGACAGTGCAAGAATGTGAGTCTCTTATCATACCACACTAAATTTTACCAATACATATAAGTTGAATAAAACTTATAGAGTTCAAATTCAAGACAACATAGTTAACAATTTTTTTTATCACATAGACCTGCTTTTTAAACCAATAAGTTATTTGAAGTAGAAATTTCTAATGCATAAATAAGTACTTTATTCTACTAATTAACTAAAGCATGGCCATTTTTGGAAAGGTATACTAAACAAACAAGAGACATTATTTATATCTTTATGTACCTTTTATGACTTATTTTGAATTACTGCAGCAAAGTTTAGTAGTTGAGACAAATATTTTGGCATGTAATATCTAAATAAATTTTAGATCTTTTTCTTATGATTATAAGAACCTAGGAAAATAAATTATGTAGATTGTTTTTAAACTGAAACATACTGAAATGTTCTATCTATCTATCTATCTATCTATCTATCTATCTATCTATCTTTTTATCTATCTATCTATCCATCTATCTATCTATCTTTTGGGGTCACACCTAGCTTTGATCAGGGATTACTCGTGTCTCTGCACTCAGGAACTACTCCTGGCAGTGTTTGTGGGACAATATGGGATGACAAAAATCTAACCCAGCTCAGCAGCATGCAAGAAAAATGCTGTGAAACTTACTGTACTATCGCTCTAACCTCTAGACTGAAATACTTTACACACTAAATATAAACTTGATGACTTTCAATAAGCATCTTAATTTTGCAAAGGTTTAGCTAATTCAAAAACCTCTTATATTTCCACATTACATTTTTTGTGCCCTAGTATCATTAAGATACTAAGGGCTGGAGCCATAACGCAGCAGGTAGGGCATTTGCCTTGCACGCAGCCGACCTGGGTTTGATTCCTCTGCCCCTCTCGGAGAGCCCGGGAAACTACTGAGAGTATCTCACACTCACGACAGAGCCTGGCAAGCTACCCGTGGCACATTTGATATGCCAAAAACAGTAACAACAAGTCTCAAAATGGAGATATTCCTGGTGCCCACTCAAGAAAATGAATGATCAACAGATGACAGTGACAGTGACAGTATTATTATCCTTATGGGGGACAGCATACCAAGCTCTGTGCCGAGGATCACTGCTGGCAGTGCAGAACGTTAGGGGTGGCAGAAAATGGTGGGACAGGTGCACGGCAAGATCTGCTCTACACTTCTGACCCCATGTACTTTGTTTTGCTTTTTTTTCTATGAGTTTTAGGATAGTAGTCTGATACAAACGCAATTTTACATTTCCTAGAGTGCTAATTCTGCTCCACAAAGGAAAATAAACCACAAACAACTGTCTCTGTCATTAGACAACAGCATTTTTCTCTTGAACAGCAAACTACAACATGATATAGAACACAGCAGAAGCTATAAATTTTGAGCATCTGCAATTTTCAAGCAATTTCCATAATAACTAGCCAGAATGTTTGCTTTGTTTTCTGGCTAACCACCAGTCTTTGCATAAAGATTATAACTTTTATTGATCTATTTGCTGGATGAATCATAGAATTTGCTTTTCCCCCTTTCTTACAAGAGTAGTTATCAATATTATTGTCAGGAGTTAGTTAGCATATGATGTATTAAGGCAAATTTTGGCTTTTGAGGAAAACGCCTAATAGAAACTTATTAATGTTTTGGTAAAACATCTGTAGACCCACAGCTCAACATAATCCAACCTCTTCACTGCCATTTTTCAAAGTTTCTGCTGTAATTGAACTAAAATGAAAATGCTCATATGGCTCATTTGATGGATAAACCCATCAATTCTAGTAAAATAAAATCTCACAAAATCATCAGTTGTACATGTGTCATTTTAATTACATTAGCCATCAACATTAGAAAGACTATTTTATTGTTAATCTTCTTTTTTAGCATATTAATTTAAACCTATTTCAGAAGATAACACAAGTGCTCTTTTCTGTGCATTTTTTTAAATGAAAATTCAAGCATATTACTGGAATATGCAACAAGTTGTGATTAAACAGCATAGAAAACTAACATAGATCTTATTGCATTTAAAATCAAGAGTCCAAGCATAAAACTGATTTCCTGAGTTATAGGGAGCATAACAATATGCTATGTGGCTTAATAAAAATAAATAGCATTTAACATAGACTTTCTAGATTCCAAGTATTATGTTAAACATTTTTAATACATTTTATATAATTATCTTAAGAACACAAAATGGCATCATTTTGTTTTAATAACAAAACATTTTTAAAAGAATAAAAAAATTCTCATTGCCATCTTATAGTATGCATAAGAACAAAACTATGAAAATAAAAAAGTGCTAAGAATTTGTAAGAATAAACATAACTTTATTTTATTCTACTGTTAATAATATTGTGATAAAATAAAGCAATAGTATTTTATAAAAAATACCCTGAAGTTTGACCTCTAATCATTAGATAGAACTATTCTTACAAGTTAATCTAAAACATACATAACTAATTTTCTTAGCTTCTAAAAGTGTTTTGATTATGTATTTAATTAACATTTATTTTATCCTTTGTATCAATAAGGATGGGATATATTTTCGAGTTGACATATTCCTGGAATTCTATTTGCTGGCTATGTAGCATTGTAGGGAAAAATGATAAGTAATGCAATCTTAAAACCAAAAATCAAAGTAAACCTGACAACATTGTTATTTATCTCAAAATTTTACAAAAAAGTTAAAGCAAAAATGACAAATAAAGAATAAGTTTATTTTTGGAGCATAACAAAAGAAATAAATAAGATTATTAATACATTATTACAATTACAATCTATTATGCACAATGTTTGAAATGAATCAATGAAAACTGTTGGAATATTTCCCCTTTTCCAGCTGCCTTCTGGAGTTTTGTTACAGAAACCTTTTGTCACAGAAACCTAGCTGATCTTTGACCCGGATCTAAGGTGCTAGCCAGAATTGATTTGACTTTGTAGATTCCAGGCTCTGGCCCAGCCTAGTCTTTGCTAGCCAGAATTGATTTGACTTTGTAGATTCCAGGCTCTGGCCCAGCCTAGTCTTTGGAATGTAAATTTCAGGTGCTGTCTAGTTTGTAATTGACATGTAGATTTCTTGTTGCAGCCCAGCCTGGTCTTTGGGATGTAAATCCAAGTGCTTTGAGCCCAAGGAAGGCTTTGGTTTTGCTTTTGTATCTTCTTTCCAGGGGCCTAGATTAAGGGCCTGCAGATACAAGAGAATTATGTTGCCTCAACGTTCTTCCTGTAAGATCTTCTGGTGCCTTTGGTGACGTCAGTGTGTTGCGCCCTTTGGAAGGGCCATGAAGAATAAAAGGGGTTCGGAGAGAAGGTGAGGGGCGGCGGAAAGTGTATAGGGGCGGAAAGGTGTAGAGAGGATGGAGAGTGTATAGAGGGAAGACTGGAATAAACTGCAAGTGAGACCAACCATCATGGCTCCGTTCCTTCCTTCGCCTGCCACATCTTCGCCATCAACCTCCCCGGGGTGGGGGAAGCGGCCGGAGGCTACCGAACTCGGGTGGCAGGAGAGACGGCTGCTGCCCTAGGCCCTGTGCCTGGCTCGGTGCGGTGAGGCGTCCCTTCCCTCGCCTGCGCCCTTTCTTTTTATTTTTATACAAAAACAGCACACACTTTTTTTTTATTGAATCATTGTGAAATGTAGTTACAAAGCTTTCGCTACTGAGTTTAGTCATACAATGATCAACCATCCCTCCACCACTAATGTCACCAGTATCCCTTTTTCCACCCCCACCTGACCCCACCCCTGCCTCTATGGCAGACAGCTTTTTTCTTATTCTCTCTTTACTTTTGTGCATTATGGTTTGCAATACAGATAATGAGAAGCCATCATGTTTGGTACTGTCTACTTTCAGCACACTTCTCCCAGCTGGAGTGATCCCTCCAACCATCATTGACTTAGTGATTCCTTCTCTATCCCAGCTACCTTCTCCCTCAACTCATGAGGCAGGCTTCTAAGCGTGGAACAATCTTTCTGGCAATTGTCTCTACTGTCCTTGGGTGTTAGTCTCATATTATGTTATTCTATGTTCTACAAATGAGTGCAGTCATTCTGTGTCAGTCCCTCTCTTTCCTCACTCAGTTCACTTAGCATCTCACTCTTCTGGTCATGGTGTATGATCATTTTCATGATTCCCTGGATTCTATTTGCTAATATTTTTTGATGATTTTGCATCTGTGTTCATTAGGGCTATTGGTCTGTAATTCTATTTCTGTGTGGTATCGCTGTCTGCTTTTGGTATCAGGGTGATAGAAACTGGAAGTGTTTCTGATACTTCAATTTCCTAGAAAAGCTTAAAGAGGATTGGGAGTAAGTCCTCTTTAAAGATTTGGAAGAATTCACTAGTGAATCTATCTGGGCTAGGACTTTTGTGCTTCGGGAGAATTTTTACTACCATTTCATTTTGTTTGATGGAAATTTATCTGTTTAGGTATTCCAGGTCCTCTTGGTTTAGTCTTAAGAGGCTATAGGAATCCAGGAATTTATCTATTTCCTCAAAGTTTTCTTGTTTCATGGCATAAAGCTTCTCAAAGTAATCCCTGAGGATCCTTAAGAAATGAAGAGAAGCTTCCTCAAAAAAGAAATACAAATGGCCAGAAGGCACACGAGAAAATATTCCACATCACTAATCATCAGGGAGATGCAAATCATAAAACAATGAGATATCATCCCACACCACAGAGACTGGCACACATTCAAAAGAACAAAAGCAACCAATGCTGTCATGGATGTGGGGAAAAAGGACACTCTTTCACTGTTGGTGGGGATGCCAAGTGGTCCAGCCTTTCTGGAAAACAATATGGACAGTCCTTCAAAAACTAGAAATTGAGCTTAAATATGACCCCACAATACCACTTCTGGAAATATATCCTGAGGATGCAAATAAGCACAGCAGAAATGACATCTGTACCTATATTTTCATTTCAGTATTGTTCACTGTCACTGTCACTGTCATCCCATTGCTCATCAATTTGCTCGAGCGGGCACCAGTAACGTCTCCATTGTGAGACTTGTTACTGTTCACAATAGTCAAAATCTGGAAAGAACCCAAGTGCCCAAGAACAGATGACTGGTTAAAGAAACTTTGGTACATCTACACAATGATATACTATGAAGCTGTTAGGAGAGATGAAGTTATGAAATTTGCTTATATAAGTGGATAGACATGGAGAGTATCATGCTATGTGAAATGAATCAGAAAGAGAGGGACAGATATAGAAGGACTGCACTCATTTGTGGAGTATAAAATAACATAAGATGAGACCGTCACCCAAGGACAATAGATAGGAGTGTCAGGGAGATTGCTCCATAGCTGAAAGCCTGCCTCATGAGCGGGCGGGGGTGAGGGGGAGACAGATGGATTAGAGAAAGGATCACTAAGAAAATGATGGTTGAAGGAATAAATAGGGATGAGAGTTATGTGTCGAAAGTAGATTGGATAAAGGACCAAACATGATAACCTCTCAGTATCTGCATTGCAAACCATAATGCCCCAAAGTAGAGAGAGAGTATGGAGAATATTGTCTACAATGGAATCAGTCATCAGTGAAGTGGAGGTGGTATAGTTGTTGACTGTGTATCTTCACTCCCATTCCTTCTCAAGATCCCATTTCTTCCCTAAGCATACAAGGCTCCACTTCTAACAACATGTTTATTATGTCTTACAAAAGGATTTAATGGTCCCTGGGTGGAATTCAACAATCCTCACCTTCAAAACAAACAAAAAAGCTAACTGAATGTTATCCAACATTAGTATATCAAACATTATTATATGGTATTTTATGTTAAAAATTAAAATGCAAGAGACAAAATGTCTTGCATACATATTTATGTACATACATATATAGCTTTTCAATAATAAGAAAACACTGCTGTTTTTTCTATGCACTTATACTTCGTAGTTTTGAGTCTTTAAGGATAGACTATAGTGAGCCTTAAAATATACATATATAACTCATATTTGAATAGCTACATATTTTACATTATTCTCTCCTCATATTAGTTTACTTTTCCAGTGATGTAAAAATACTATTTTTAACAGTTTTCTCCACTAACAACTCTATCTCATATTATAGTTGGTCATATCTAAAATATATGATAAAGTGGTTCAAATTCATTAGTATAGTTTTCCAATTTATTAAGACGAAGACAGATGTTTAGATTGAAAAATGCTCAATGAACAGATTGGACTTGTTTAAGAGGCTAACAATGAAGAAACCTATACTCTAAATTACAATCAGCTTTTCACAAGAGAATGCAATAATTTAACAACATTGACTGAAGAGGCTAAATTTATTCTATAACTTGTGATTTTGAATCATTTTTATTCCTTACAGCATTTTCATATTATTTATCCATGTGTGTTTTTATGAATAATAATGGCTAGATTTATTTTTTCACTTGCACTTTTTCATCTACACATCTAAAAAATCTCTGTATTTCATAGATAGAATGGATATATTCCTAATAGTTTATAGTAAAATAACATACATGGGATAATATGTAATTTTCAGTGATATAGATATCAAAATATTACATATTTCCAAATATAGACTTTTGGACAATTAGAACTTATGTCAGTGCAGTTATTCCTTGGTGGAATAGTACACTTTCAATAAGTAATGAGGCTAATTGTAGCACGAAAGACTAAAAATCAGTCTCTAATTTACCTATGATGATAAAATTAAGAGATAAAACACACTTGTCAAAAATAATTCATAAGTGAATAAACATAAAATTTGGTTTCTGAAAATATAGTCTTGTTGCTATTATGCAGAAATTCTTTATGTTTAAATATCTAGATCAATGTCATTTATATAATTTCCATACCATGCTTGTCAAAAGCAGCAAAATATTCACAGTTGAAGCTAACTAATGTATTATTGTATCCATTGTCAAACTATTGTATTTGTCAGAAAATAATTGAATTCATCTTTGTGCAAACTATTGTTCAGAGTTGAGTCCTAAGCACTTTGAATGATATTTTGCAGATAGATAAATCCAATAAAAATTTGAAGATATACTAATAAAAACTAGCCTTCATGAAGCATATAATAGTATAATTTTTTCTCTGAAGTATTCAAACATTTACTTTAGATGTCTCTTAATAACCCCCAAATATGTGTAAGATAAAATATCCAATTAAGATATGAATACTGACAATTAGAGACTGGGAAATGAAAATACTTTTAACATAGGCTTTTCATTTCTAAGTTACTTCTTTATATGCTCAACCACCTATGTTTATTACAAAAATATCCAATTCTAGAAATTGTTTTATGGCAAAGCTATGTAGTTTCATGATGTATTAACACATCACATGTGTTAAGTGATGTGTTATGAAAGTGACATTAGCAAGGGAGTCAAAGGAACTTTTATGATCAAGGCTTGCTAAAAGAAACATTGCCTTTCATTTTAACTTTGGATGAGACACTAGGTATATTAACAGAAATGATAGTGTGAGCACGTGCATTCCCACCTCCCAATGTTAATTATCAGATTTGTACCTACACTTGAAAAGTCTCTTTGAATATAGTATCCAAAATAGTATACTTGTGAAACAAAAAAAATAGAAAAAGGTTAATTTTTCCATAGTTCATATCAATTCATGGAACTCCTGTGTTAACTTCTACCCTACCACTAAGCAATGCACACTATATATCTTCTTAGCTTTCCTCAGAAAAAGCGTTTTCTATGTCTCACAACCAGTTTATTTTTGTTTCATAATTTTTGGATAATACTCCATGCGCATGTTACTAAAACACAAAGAATGAAGTACTCTATAAGTGCACTTCGTAAGAGACATGTAAAACTCTCAGTCTGGGGAAAGGGAGGTGGTTGGTAAGCTGAGTGCAGCTCTGCATGCAGGAGGTTTGGGTTCCATCCCCAATCCCATTTGGTTCTCCAATACCACCAGTAGTAACCTCTGAGCACAAAGCTGGGCACGGTGTGTGGTTCTGAAACAAATTAAATAAAACGTAAATTATAAAATTCCCCCTTCTAACCCAATTTCAGTTTTATTTCCTTACTCACTCACCAACTATAATTAAGTTTGGACAATGGTTCTTGTCTTTGAAACTTTTATTGTCCCCAGATGCATGTCACTATAGTTTCCTAGTATCACAGACTGGGTGCTTTAAAAGAACAGACTTGCTGTGTTGCCATTATGGAAGTTAAAAATTCAAAATCAAGTTGTCAGTAGGACCACAATTCCTCTGTTAGTTATTGGCAACATTCTTCCTTATTTTCTCCTACATTCTGTCAGTCTCCAACATTCCTTGAAAATCTCTGACTTATAGATGAATTATTTCAATGAATGCCTCATTTCTCACCTCATATTTTTTTTTTCTGTTGTGCATTGGTGCCTTTGTCTTCTCCTTTTATGGATTCCAGTCATACTGAATCCAGAAACCTACCCCCACCGATTCTTCTGAACTTGATTGCTTATGTCTGATGACAAACATTGACTTTATGTATCAAATACATGAAAAATGTTTGTGGGGAATAAGCCTCAACCTTAGCCCCCAATTTGTCTTTGTAAGCCCAACAGAGGTTTGGAAAATGATACTACTTTCTGCTCACTCTCTAACAACATACTGGGTAGTTGACTCAAATCCCACACATCAATCTTGGTATCTGACTACGTTGGTTTATCTCCTGAAAGAATCCTATTAAGCAGATTAAGCAAGAATCCTTTAATATTTATGTTTCCTCTAAGTAACTTTCTATTCTGACCCCTTCACATGGTTCCTTGACTATAAATAAAATGAGTTATTTTAATATACTCATATTTCCCCCTTACTACAGTAGTTACTAAATAATATTTGTAAAAAGCACTTTATTGTATTACTCTGGATCTTTAAAAGACTCTCAAAAATTCCCTATTTCAAATACCCTAATCACACAAATGCTCAGGAATAAATGAATTAAAAAAAAAAAAGGGTTAAGGATTTATGGCTGGAGAGATGATGCAGGGGTTAAAGCACTTCCCTTTGCATGCACCTGAACACAGTTCTATTGTGATACCAAATATGGTCCTCTGAGTTTGACCAAGAGTCATCCCTGAGCCAAGAGTGAGCCATGATAATACCCTGATATACCCGTTCAGACACATACACAGGCCAAAAGGAAAAAAAAAGTGGGGGCATGTTTGAGTGGGTGGAGGGAGGTGGCTTTTATTTAAAAGAAGGCAATTTAAATTAGGAAGCATACCTGGCCATCTGTAATAAAACCGTTCACAGAAAGGTTTTGAAAAGTCTAGAAAACTTTTGCTTTCATAGAAGGAAAATTTCTGCTTTTATACCTGGTAGAATCAGGATGACTTCTACAATTCATCTTTATTAATATATTTTTGGGAAAGCCATGCATATTTTTAAGGGGATGCTCGCATGCATGTGTTGAAGCATTCATTCATTACTTATGAAGTGGCAGACATAATCAGCACTGTGTTTCTTTATGATGGCATTAGGCAAAGAGGAACTGTAGTTAAGAGAAGAGCTCAATTGTGCAGTCTCCACTGACCAGTATCATCCAATGAGAGGACAAAGGGCATTAATGGTACGATGTATCTATAAATCTCAGTCTTGACCCAATCAGATCTTAATAAGTGTAAATGGATGGCTTATCCCAAAAAGGGATTGTCACACCATCCAAAGTCATCATAGTCATAGTTATCATCCCGTTGCTCATCTATTTGTTCGAGCAGGCACCAGTAACGTCTCTCATTGAGAGACTTATTGTTACTGTTTTTGGCATATCCAATACGCACGGTAGCTTGTCAGGCTCTGTCATACGGGCTCAATACTTTGAGTAGCTTGCTGGGCTCTCTGAGAGGGGTGGAGGAATCGAACACGGGTTGGCTGAGTGAAAGGCGAAATCCCAACTGCTGTGCTATCACTCCAGCCCTAAATTCAATTCTTTTTGCTGTGCTGTTTCTATTTTGCCTGGGTTCTAACTCTTTCTAAGAAGAAAAGAAAGTATACAGATTTGCAAGCTGTTTTTTGTTTTATACTTCCCTAGTCCATCTCCAAGTTCAAAGAAGCTCAGTATTCATTAAAACTAACTGGATCCATAAAAATTAATGTACTAGAGTAATAGGCACATTTTTTAAAGATAAAAAAACTCGATTTACTGTTGGATTTCAACACTATATAGATTTTGGGATTACAGATTCACAGCAGAATAAGTGTATGTGTATTGTTTCAACTGTCACCAAAATTCTAGTACAGTTTTTACTGACAAATTGACCTCTTCTTTGCTTCCTTCTAACAAATTTTGTCCTTCTCTCTATCAGCCACAAAAATTTAACACAGTCTTTGTTACTTTAATTGTATTTTATTAATTTGGGTATGTTATTCCATATATTTTGCTTCACATAATGAATTTAAGTTCCAATCATGTTACCATAAAAGATTTCTATTTTGTTTTGGAAAGTGGGGTGGGGGAGGTCATTGCAGTGGTGCTCAAGACTTGTTTCTGTCTTTGTACTCAGATCACTCCTGAAACATCAGGGCACCATATAGGGTATCAGGGATAGCATCTGAGTAGGCTGTATGCAAGGCTAGTGCCCGAATTACTGTGCTATCACTCAAGGTTGCATCTTTAGTAGATTAGTAATATTCCATTTAGTAGCTATTCCACAGCTTCTTTAATTACCTTTGGGCAATTAGGTTGCATCATATGTATCATATGTAGACTATAGTGATAATGATACTATAAACATAGCAGTGAGAATATCTTTCAAATCAATGTTTTCATAATCTTCAATTAAATGTCTAATAGCACTATCATTGGATCACATGGGATTTCCAATTTTTCATTTATTGATTTGGGGTCCACGCCCAGTGATTCTTAGGGTTATTTCTGACTCTGTGCTTAGGGGTACCTGCTATTGGTGTTCAGGGGAACATACAGTGAAGTAGGATACAAGGAAAATACCTTGCCCTTGTATTGTATCTACAGTCCCTATGTTGATGCTTTTAAAAGGGATTTCCATATTATTTTCCATAGAGATTTCACAAGTTTCCATTCCTATCAACAGTGTAGGAGTTCCTTTATACTCATACGGATATTTGTTATTTTCAGTATTTTTGATCTAGACAATTCTCACAATAAATTCTCACAATTGCAAGGAAGATGACTTTCAATGTAAGATTGTGTCTTTTTCTGATAAACATCTTATGTGTTATCTCATATTTAACAAATAGTTCTTATTAACATAGTTAAACTATGGATTAAATTTGAGAGATCTGTTTCATCAAAACCCTGTGCCTATTGCTGGAAAGAGCACAGTGAGTAAGGCTTGCTTGCACATAGCTAAATTGGGTTTGGTTCCTAGAGCTTCATAGAACCCCATGAAGACCACCAGGACAGATCCCTCAATACAGAGCTGGGGTTAAACCCTGAGCACCACTGAGTAATAGCTAAAAAAAAAACACCTTCAATCACCCCTAAGTCTAGAACTCTGTACCTTATTAGGAAACAATTAGAACTACTTGAAGAATTTCTAAAACAACACAAAGAAAAAAATAAGTTTTATAACTTACTTTGTTGCTACAAATGTTTACCATGTTCTCAAATACCTAGATCCAAAAGTGGAACTTAAACATGACCACAAATGAGATGCATTCAACACAATCACCAGGCATGGGGCTGAATCAAATATAACACCCAAGCCACTTGCTTTTCATGTGGTCAACTCAGGTTTAATCTTAAGTATCCATATGATTTCTTAGTATCATCAGGAATGATCCCTTAGTGCAGAACCAGGAGTAAATCCTGAGCACCACTGGGTGTGGCCAAATATAAAGAAACAAAACAAGCAAAATGAAAGAGTACATATATAACATATGGAAAATGCATGCCAATCAGATCCCTATAAACTCATCAGCATTGGTATACTAGTAAGTTTTAGAGTTAGGAGAATATGGATAGCATATTCTGAGAATATGGATTACACAGAAAGCATTCTGTCTTTAATATCCATCACAAAATAAAGGAAACTTCTTAAAATGGCAACACTATAAATTTCAGATGGAGTTTTAGGGTATAAAAAAATGAGGCAGGGACTGGAAATATAATACATAGGCTAAGGTCCTTGTTTTGTTCATGACCAACCTGGCTTCTATCCCTGGCACCTCATATGGTCCCCAGAGCTCTACTAGTAATGATGCCTAAGCAAAGAGCCAGGGATAATACTTCTACATCACTGGACCTGACCCCCAAACAAAAAACAACCAACCAAATGAATAAATAAATCAAAATGAATGATGCAGACAATGTTATGTTGGCTCCCAAATTGTGGGCATGCATTTGAAAAAAAAAATGACATTGTGAGGCACAAAAGCAGGCTCCTCAGAAACCATGACAAGATGCAGCTGACATTAAGTCTAAACTAAGCCTCAGTTTCTGTTTCCCCAAAGCAGGACTTACAGTTTCTGGTAAGCTGCCAGTTGAGTAACTTCCAAGATAAGGAATTGGGCAGTTGGGTCTGGCCGGTCCTGAAGGGTCACTGTACCCTCCCTAGAAACCGTTGCTAACCATTGCTTAATTGCTGACCACCATTGTAATGGGACCAATGATAAAAACAGACCAGCATATAAACCGCTTCTAAAATGAACCCTATATAAACTGCTTGTGCTTTTGAGTCGAGGTCCTTGTCAAGACTCTACTGTGTTGGATGAGACTAATGCAGGTTCAGGCTAGTAATAAAGTTCTTTTGCTTTTGCATTATCATGTGTGGAACTGGGTCTCTCTCTGCGACTGGGGATCTGAAACTTGGGCACAACAACATTACATGAATTCAAATAGAGCTAAAAGTAAAATTATAATATGAACCTCTTAATGCAAAATAATAATATGGTTACATAATCAGCAATGGGATGTATATAAATGAAGGGATAAGTACAAATTATTCATAATGTTCTCTACAATGGCAAGCCTAAATTTATAAAAATTTACAGAAAATGTTACATTTTCTTAGATGATATGTGGTCTAATTATAAATCTGCATGATCTTTAGACTATGTAATATCCATTTTGGGAAAATATAAGGAACTAGAGAAACTCTTAAAATTCATATAAATTTTCATCTTGCCTTTCCAGATTCAACTAGTTAATCCAAAATCAGTTGAAAAAAGTTGTTAAAGGAATTTTATTCTAAAGTTTTAGTTAATTACATTCCTCTCTCAGAGAAAATTACTTTCATTTCTTTTTATAATTATTAAGCCTTTATGTGTGTTTTTCTATATTTCTATCTGGCCAGGAGTTCAGAGTCAAAGAGTGAAACAAAAGGTTCTGAGGAATGTATTTCAAAATTTAATTTTATTACCTGTGGACTTAAATTATTGTAGTTTCTTAAGAGCTTAAGAAGTTTATTTTTAGACCAAGCATAATGGCCACTTAATACCTGTATTGAAAACCACAACACCTAAAAGGAGAGAGAGAGTAAAAGAGAATGAACCTGCCACATGGTGGGTGGGGGAGGACAGGGGTGGGTGGGAGGAATTCTGGGAATATTGGTGGTGGACAATGGGCACTGGTGGAGGGATGGATACTCGAGCACTGTATGACTGAAGTGTAAGTAAGGAAGTTTTAAGTCTGTAAATGTAACTTATGGTGATTCACTAAAAAAATTAAAAGTAAATAAATAAGTTTATTTCTATATAATTTTAAGAAAATTATCCACATGCTTAAATTAGAGAAAACTGAAAAATAAGTGATTAATAAAAAGATTAAAATACAGACCAATTACTCTACTCATGAAACTTTAGTCCAAAAATAGCCATGGAGCTACAAAACATAGTCAGCTGTGTCCTGCTACATGGTCAATGTCTATTTCCTTCAATGCATATTGACTTCTTAACAAACTCCTTTCTATTATCTGAGAATTTAGTAAATCTTTCAATATTATTTGTGTCATTCCATGTTCTCTTTAGAAGTCCTTAAAAATATTACTGCCAGAGCTGGAGTAATAGCACAGTGGGTAGAGCGTTTGCCTTGCACGCGACCCAAGTTCGATTCCCAGCATCCCATATAGTCCCCTGAGCACTTCCAGGAGTAATTCCTGAGTGAAGAGCCAGGAGTAAACCCTGTGCATTGCCCAGTGTGACCCACAAATAAAAATATATTACTGCCTTCATTTATTTATTTGTTTATCTATTTATTTTTGTCTCGAAATGTTCCCAGTGGTGCATGGGAGCACAGGGCACTCAGCCACACATAGCCAAAAAGTCCAGACCCAGGAGTTCAGTGTGCAGATCCTATACTGAGTGCTCCTCTCACCAAGCAATGAAGGGAGACTCCAGTCTCTACGGAAGCATGTAATCCGGGGTTCCGAGCTATCGCCTTGACCCCGAAATGGGATCTTTAAAAAATGTGCACTTGCCTCACATGTCTAAGTTTCAAAAGATAGTCCTGTGTACGGGCATCTGCTCACAGTGGATCTGCATTTATTAGAGTAACAGTAGACCCAAAATGAAAGAATGAATGAAAAAGTGCATGAGTTTCTCAGAGTTTTCACTGAGAAACTCTGAGAAATTCTTCATCGAATACTAACTTTCATAAAACACATAAAGTTATATGAACAAACTAGGTATCAGACCATGCATAAATATTAAATGGGAATCTCCTTTCTCTTTCTCCTTCCCTCCCTTCTTTTCTCCCTCCCTCCACCCCATTCCTGTGTTTATCAATCACCTGCAGAGATCCCAATACATACTTATTGTATGTTAGTCCAGTACCTAACCACCAATAGTTTGCCTGGGACATGGCTTCTTTGTAATTAAGCAGAAATATCACAAGGGCTTATATTTTAGGAAGACATTCTCCACATGGCACTTAATTATAGGTATGATCAATGTGTTTGCATTTGCAGAAGAAAGCCAAAAAGCAGCATACTTTTGCTATTAATACCATGCCTTTGGCACATAGTTCACTGCAATACTATTAAAGCAGTTGTGTCTCTAGAATAAATTTGAGAATAGTTCAAGTTCTATGCTTGATATAATTAAACCACATGTTTGATGATTCCATATTCTTCTGGACATGCTAGTTGCATTTGCACTGAATCTTTCGGACAGAGGACTCATGGGCATTCCCTGACATGAACTGTCTAGCCAACCACAAAGCACTATAAATTTGTCCATGGCTTCATTACTGGTCTCTGATGTAAATAACAAAATGCTAAATAGAAATGGGACTGGTATTTCTTGATTTCTGTATTTGTGTGTTGCTCAATACATATGGAAACAAAGTTATTTATTTCAGCCTTGAAACAAAAGCTAGAATAGTTTTATGCATAACTAAATTTTAAAATATTTAAGTTGTTGATTGATTAGTTATGTAGGAATATGAAATGAAAAACTTAAGATTTCTTTTAGGTGAATAAAAAATTTTAGCAAATCATTTTAAGCACAGTCTCATTTTTGGAATATTTGAAATTTAGGGATATCCATTCCTATGTATAATGTTACAAGTCAGTTTTTTATTCAAATGCAGCCTCTGCTTTTTTTCTTGTTATATTGTACAGGATATAACCATGTTTTTCCTCTAGTATTAACAGAAACAGAATTTATCTCTGATCATGTGTGTAAGTTCAAGGTAGGAGTTCCTATATCAACCAATTCTGTCATCAGCAAGGTCTTCTGTAACTCAATTTTGATACTAAACTAAATTAACATAAATCCCAGTTATTCAATCAGGCTCACAATTTGGTCTTGTCTTCAGACATCAATTAAAAGTAATAGGTCCCTAGTTTACTCACAGCTTCAGTCCAACTTGGCAGCAAATTTGAAGTTCCCAAGATTCCCTCCATGGCTTTGATAAATTGCTTGATTGGCTCATAAAGCCTAGGAAACTGGTTTACTTACTATCACCAATATATTAGAAAGAAATAATAGCAGGAAGTAGACTACACACACATGCATATATATATATATGTGTGTGTGTATATGTATATACATATATAAGTTTCTTCTTATTTCATATATATGTACCCATCAAATATTTAGTGTTATTTTCTGAGTAAGATAATTCAATAAGTTTGGTGAATGATTCATATGAAGGAGACACTTAGGTTTGACTCTGAAATGCCACCTGGGTCAATCATGGACACAAAGCCAGGAGTACCACCCAAGCATTGTCAGAAGTGACCCCAATCAAAAAAAGAAAAAAGAAAAACGCTAAAACTAAAACAACAACAACAAAAACAAAAAACAACAAAACCCTAATGAAACTCAAGAATAGCAAAAAAAAAAAAAAAACTATCAAAAAAGGATAAGGAGCTTAGCATCCATCACTTATCCACCTCTGCCACCAGGGAAGAAGTGGGGAAATCTGGGACTGGTAAGAGCCCGCTGTGAGCCTTGCTCCTTGAAGGAAAGGAAAGTTAGTCCAAGACCTTACCCAGGCCTGTCAGGTCCTTCACCTTTCCCTGAGGAGAGAGCAGTGAAATGAAAAACAGGAAGCTTTACCTGGAAGTTCACTTGCAGGCAGAATGATAAGGGGGGCAGGCAAAGTCTGAAACATGAACCACTACAAGGCAGAAAGGCTTTGGAGACAAAGGACCCTTCTCTAGAACCCAGGAAACCATTTGAGATGTAGAATTCCAGGCCAAGTGCTGAAGATTTTCAAAGAGGAGAGGTAGCTAGACCCTGCAGGAAATTCTCCAGCTCTGCCTCTGAGGCCAGGTAGAGAAAATTCAAAGAAGACCATCAACTGTTCCAAAGTCCCTCAGCAACCACCCTGGCAATGGCTGGGAAGAAGTATGCATAAAAGCAACTTGAAGAAAGTAAGGGCAGATTCTGCACGCATGTTATTGCCGAGCTCATGGGTCATTGCCTCGCACATGGTGTCCCACATCTCCCCCCTGGAGAGGTAGACTTTCGTACTAGAAGGCTGGGATGTGTGCTGCCTCTTTCCACTCTCAAGAATTCTACATGTTCTGTCTTCAACATGCATCTTACCTTCCCCTTTTTCTTACCTACCTTCACTTCCCAGTAAATGTGTTTCACTTCACTGCTGGTCTTCTCCTGAAATTCTATTCTGAGAAAAAGGCAATGGACCCAAAAGGCCTGGCTAAAGTCTAGGACTGACTTTCCTCTCCTGCAAATATCAATTTGTTCCTCCAGCCTGAATCCTGAGTTCCTGACAAATTAGGTGGCAGGGATCGACTCCATGCCTCTCTCCTCCACACTTAGACAGCAGTGATAAAAACCTAATGATAAAAGAGAAAAGGAGTTTCTTAATAGAGCTTTTAGGCTTCTCTAGGTATAGTATCATATCGTATGTGAATAGTGAGAGCTTGATTACTTCCTTTCCGATCTGAATCCCCTTAATATCTTTTTCTTGCCTGATGGCTATTGCTAGTACTTCCATTACTATATTAAAGAGAAGTGGTGAGAGTGGGCATCCTTGTCTTGTCCCCGATCTTACAGGAAAGGCCCTTAGTTTTTCTCCGTTGATGATAATGCTTGCCATAGGTTCGTGGTAGATGGCTTTGACTATCTTGAGAAAAGTTCCTCCAAAACCTATTTTGGTGAGAGTTTTTATCATGAATGGGTGTTGGATCTTGTCAAATGCTTTCTCTGCATCTATTGATATGATCATATGGTTTTTATCTTTACCTTTGTTGATATGATGGATTATGTTGATTGATTTCCGAATGTTAAACCATCCTTGCATCGCCGGGATGAATTCCACTTGGTCATGGTGTATGATCTTTTTGATGAGATGTTGGATTCTATTTGTTAGTATTTTGTTGAGGATCTTTGCATCGGTGTTCATTGACCTGTACAGTAAAGTCACAAGCTATAAAATCAATACCCAAAAATCCATGGCCTTCCTATATGCAAACAATGAGACAGAGGAAAGGGACATGAAAAAAGCAATCCCGTTCACAATCGTACCCCAGAAAATCAAATACCTTGGAATCAGCTTAACTAAAGAAGTAAAGGACTTCTATAAAGAAAACTATAAAACACTACTCCATGAAATAAAAGAGGACATAAGGAAATGGAAACATATCCCCTGCTCATGGATAGGGAGAATAAACATTGTCAAAATGGCAATACTCCCCAAAGCATTATACAGATTTAATGAGATCCCTATAAGGATACCCATGACATTCTTCAAAGAAACGGATCAAGCAATCTTAAAATTCATATGGAACAATAAACGTCCACGGATAGCTAAAACAATTCTTGGGAAAAAGATGATGGGAGGCATCACCCTCCCCAACCTTAAACTATACTACAAAGCAGTAACAATTAAAACAGCATGGTACTGGAACAAAGGCAGAGATGAAGACCAATGGAACAGGGTGCAATATCCCTACACACAACCTCAAATGTACGATCATCTAATCTTTGATAAGGGAGAAGAGATGTGAAGTGGAGCAAGGAAAGCCTCTTTAACAAATGGTGCTGGCACAACTGGACAACCACATGTAAAAGAATGGGCTTAGACCTTGATCTGACATCATGCACAGAAGTCAGATCAAAACGGATTAAAGACCTCAACATCAGACCATAAACCATAAGGTACATTGAAGACAAGGTTGGCAAAACCCTCCACGATATTGAAGATAAAGGTATCTTCAAAGATGACACGGAACTAAGCAATCTAGTAGAAACAGAGATCAACAAATGGGACTACATTAAACTAAAAAGCTTCTGCACCGCTAAAGATACAGTGACCAAAATACAAAGACTATCTACAGAATGGGAAAGGATATTTACACAATACCCATCAGATAATGGGTTGATATCAATGGTATATAAAGCACTGGTTCAACTCTACAAGAAGAAAACATCCAACCCCATCAAAAAATGGGGCGAAGAAATGAACAGAAACTTTTCCAAGGAAGAGATACAAATGGCCAAAAGGCACATGAAAAAGTGCTCTACATCACTAATCATCAGGGAGATGCAGATCAAAACAACCATGAGATACCACCTCACACCACAGAGACTAGCACACATCCAAAAGAACAAAAGCAGCCACTGTTGGAGAGAAAGGAACCCTTCTACACTGTTGGTGGGAATGCCGACTAGTTCAGCCCTTTTGGAAAACAATATGGACGATTCTCAAAAAACTAGAGATTGAGCTCCCATTTGACCCAGCAATACCACTGCTGGGAATATATCCCAGAGGAGCAAAAAAGTATAGTCAAAATGACATCTGTACTTATATGTTCATTGCAGCACTGTTTACAATAGCCAGAATCTGGAAAAAACCCAAGTGCCCTAGAACAGATGACTGGTTGAAGAAACTTTGGTACATCTATACAATGGAATACTATGCAGCAGTTAGAAAAAATGAGGTCATGAAGTTTGCATATAAGTGGATCAGCATGGAAAGTATCATGCTAAGTGAAATGAGTCAGAAAGAGAGAGACAGACATAGAAAGATTGCACTCATCTGTGAAATATAGAATAATAGACTAGGAGTCTAACACCCAAGAATAGTAGAAATAAGTACTAGGAGGTTGACTCCATTGCTTGGAGGCTGGTCTCTCATTCTGGGCAACTCAGAGAAGGGAACACCAAGTAAAATGTGGTCGGAGGTCATGCGGGGGAGGGGCGACACGTGCCTAATGTGGACTAGAGACTGAACACAATGGTCACTCAACACCTTTATTGCAAACCATAACACCACACCTAATCAGAGAGAGAGAACGAAAGGGAATACCCTGCCATAGTGGCAGTTTGGGGTGGGAGGAGATGGGACTGGGGTGGGTGGGAGGGACGCTGGTTTACTGGTGGTGGAGAGTGGGCACTGGTGAAGGGATGGGTTCTTGAACTTTGTTTGGGGGAAACATGAGCACAAAAATGTATAAATCTGTAACTGTACCCTCACGGTGATTCACTAATTAAAAATAAAAAATAAAATAAATGAAATCAAAAAAAAAGAGAAAAGGAAATATCCCTACGTGATTTAGCTACTGTGAATAATATACAGATGAGAGTATCTCTACAACTTTTTTTCTTTAAATTTCTGCACGAGTATGCACTGAGAATTCAAGGTAGAGTTTCTGTCTTTTCCTTCTTTTCTTTTTGTTTCCTATTACATGCATTTATAAAAGAAAGTAAGCTAATCTAAGGAAGTTTGTTAGTTTGCTTAGACCTTTTCAAGAGATCAAATGAGTCTTCATTATAGTAGTATTTAATTTAAATACACCAATGGTGGTGTAATATGTTCATTTTATCTATGAAAATTTCAAAATCATTTTTAACAAGTATTTAGGAATCCTGTGAAAGAAAAAATAATAAGTAACAAACATACAACTTTTCAAAACATATGTGCTCACAAAAATATTGAGTTTGATTATTAGATTGATAACTAGAATATGAATACTTGCAGTTTCCTGAAGTCCTAGTGAAATGGTTATTTTTCTTGGTGAAGCATAGATTATAAACTGATCCAAGCATAAACGAATTAACAGATCAATTGTCTCATAATGAACATAAAGCACTAGAAAAGTAAATAAAACATTAACTTTAAAAAGGAAAATAGGTCTGGAATGTTTCACAGTTGAGTTCAAACACCAGTGCATAGCTATTAGCTGTGAAACACACAATTAAATAACTGGTGCATGAAAATTGTATATAATTTAAAGGTCACCTTCAGCCCTCTATTTATCTCAATGAAAATCTGCATTTATATAAACAAGGGTGCTCTTCAACACCTAATCAGAGAGAGAGAACAAAAAGGAATACCCTGCCATAGTGGCAGTGTGGGGTGGGAGGAGACGGGACTGGGGAGGGTGGAAGGGATGCTGGGTTTACTGGTGGTGGAGAATGGGCACTGGTGAAGGGATGGGTTCTCGAACTTTGTATGGGGGAAACATGAGCACAAAAATGTATAAATCTGTAACTGTACCCTCGCAGTGATTCACTAATAAAAAATAAATTAAAAAAAAAACAAGGGTGCTCTTGAACTAAGGCAGTTGTGAGTAGTATTTAAAATAATTTAAGCCAAAGCAACAGATGAAATTTCTATTTCAAAGACTTTATAAAACAAATTTTGGGAAAATAATTTAGTAAGCTAATTTTGTGATTCTTCTTATTATTCAATTTATTTTAGAGTTATTTTACAGACTAAGATTCAAAGATTCAAAATCCTCAACTAACTTTAAAAATCTGATAGAAAGAGAAAGTCTTGGCTAAAGAACTTTTCTATTTACTAGACTGTGAGAATGTTCATTCACTTTGTTTGCTTCCTCATGGTCTTCAATAGTGGAACCAGGAACAGATATTTTTTAACATCCTTTAATTTATTTGTTCAATCTACATCCCAGATATAGTGATTTCAATCTGTTACTATAATCCTTTGAGAAACAATATTATCAGCTGGGGTTTAGAATTTACATACAGTTCTTTTTGTCTTAAATCTTAAATCTCCATTAATTTCATGAATACACAGACATGCATCTGTGCTCTTCTCAAACATCCTTACATTTCCGTCTACCAACTGTACCGTAAATTCCTCACATTTTTATTATTTTTATAGTATGCAAAATAGTACTAATGCTTGTCAGTAGGATTCATTCATTCAAATGTGCCCTTGCCCAGAAAAGACAATAGAAGTCAGATCCTGATTTCATCATTCTCTGTCCCAGCAGCCATTTAACATTGAAATGATTTTCCCTCCGCCTACATTCTTGAGTCAGATAAAGCAGAGTAGAGGTCTAAGTTCACTATTCATGGAATTATCATGTTAAGCAGAAATATGTGTATCATCACTATTGTGAACTACAAATTGTGACTAGTTTTAATAATAATATTTTAATTTAAAAATTGTGACAGTAATAATATGAACTATCCTGACTGGTACATACTGCAAACTACAGTAATATAACTATCATTTGGACTTTTCTAACTTCATGTCTACATTAATGAAATGGAAGAAAAACACAATTTCTCTGATGTAATTTCACAAAAGTTCAATATACAGTTTTATAAAAAACTGAAAAATATTATTCCATTCCCAAAAACTGATTAATTTGACCTTTTGCAACAACTCAGTGCTTTACTAAACTTTAACCCAGTCATGCATTGTTAAAATCTTATTTTCCAATCTTGAAAAGATTTTCCCCCAATTAATTATAATTACAGTCTTGATTCTAAAGGGTAAAGTTATGAGAAATTGCCTAGCAGGAAAACTCTGGTCTATTAAACACCCAGGTTGAGCTACATTTTACTAATTGACAATTTATCAGTCGTTCACAAGAACGACTGATGCTTATATCTAGTTACATTTCAAATAAATATGAACAGAATTTTTGAGAATGTAAATACTTAACAAATGCCAATGATTGATATCTTAAATCTATTTTTAGGCCACCTTTTTAGCCAATCCTAGCATATCATGTGTTGTATGAACTTAGTTCATACATTATTTAACGTGTCTAATTCTGTTTTTTTTAATCTGTAACTATATCATTAAGGCATCTTGCAAAGAAATATTATCACTATTTTTTTCACCATGGGCATTTATAGAGAATTAAATCGTACCTTTATTAGTTTACTATTTTTATATTTTTATTTTTATTTTATTTTTTAAAACTTTTTTTTATTTTATTGAATCACCATGTGGAAAGTTACAATGTTCTCATGCTTATGTCTCAGTTATACAATATTCAAACACTCATCCCTTCACCAGTGCCCATATTCCACCACCAAACCCCCCAGTATACCTCCCACCCCGCCCCCCCACCCAAACTGCATAACTTTTGAATTTCACTTCATTTTCTCTTTACCTTGATTACATTCCATATTTCAACACAAAACTCACTATTGTTGTTGGAGTTTCCCCCGAAGAAAGACAGCCCTACTACCAAGGAAGCATTTGTTAATTAGTTTTCCACTGCTTAGAATGAAGAGATATGTAGTCCCATTGCTCCAAGTACATAACTCCTTTTTTTTCTTTTCCTTTTTTTTTTTCTCATCCCTCTTCCAGCGCCTCATAATATGGTGGATGCCATGCCGCGTTTCTCCCCCCAAAATAGGAAACAACTGGGAAACAGGGATATTTCCTCTTCTCGGCCAGCGTGGGGCTATGGCTTAGTTTACAGTCTGGAGAAATGGCTGCTACTTTGATTACCTTCAATATTTCAACAAAAAACTCACTGTTATTGTTTGGAGTTTCCCCCCAAAGTCAGACCTGCTAAAAAGGAACCGTTTCACATTGCTGACAATTAAGAGATTTTAAGGCCACGCAGTTTTGGATTTCTGTATAAAGTCCAGGAAAAATTCTGCCAGAAATTGCATAGCCCATCTCACAGTCCCAGTGCATTGCTGTAGGAAGCTGCTCTAGATGGCAAAATGGGTTAGAAGACCTCTGGAATCAAAGTCTTTAGGAACAGAGGGTCTGTTTTGCACTCAGCAGCTCCGGATTTATCTGGGCCAAGGGCATGCTGGTAACGCCCACTTCCCATGGTTGCCTATGAGCCACAAACTGTAAAAACCATATGCCTCTGGGTTAGGAATCTTAGAAGGTGGCTTCTGCCACGTGGATATTGCTGCCGCCGCCATTTTCCATGCAGAAAAACAGGGTGAAGAGGAAAAATCCATCCCCAGGCAGCGCAGAGTTGTAGCGCAGCTCACAGTCCCATTGCATTGCTGTAGGAAGCTGCTCTGGATGCCAAAATGGGTTAGAAGACCTCTGGAATCAATGTCTTTAGGAGCAGAGGGTCCGTTTTTTGCTGAGCAGCTCCGGATTTATCTGGGTCTATCCTTT
Organism: Sorex araneus; assembly: GCF_027595985.1. Classification (NCBI taxonomy): domain Eukaryota; kingdom Metazoa; phylum Chordata; class Mammalia; order Eulipotyphla; family Soricidae; genus Sorex; species Sorex araneus. Next base: position 28,977,006 of record NC_073311.1, read on the forward strand.
TTTTTTTAAAAAAAGAAGAATTTATTTCTCTCATAGCTATCAAATTCAATATTATTTTTAAAATATCACAAATTTTCCTCCTAATCATGTAAAAAAAAATCACCCTTGGAGAAAATACAGTACAGCAAGTAAGCTTCTTGCCTTGCATACAGCAAAAGAAATTTTGATCCTGAACACCACATATGGCCCCCAAAGTTTGCAGGGGTGATTTCTGAGCACAAGGCCAGGACTAAGATGCAAGCGCATCAAGGTGTTATTCAATTACCCTCCCAAATAAATAACTACCAGAATTAATGGAGCAAAAGTCTTCTATAACTAAGGATTCATACATGCCACTTAGTAACTTTCATTCAGATAAATGGATAGCAGTAAATAATTACTTCATTCAGAAAATGGTTATTGAATATGTATGCTTTCATCTGACACAAAAGTAGAACTTGGAGCTGGAACAGAACCAGCAAAGTTAGCCTGGGGCCCCCTTGGTGAAGCTTAGTTTGTGGTTATTGGGAACAGAGCTGACGTTAGTTTTATTAACAGATTTATCCTCTTCTTGCTTGACAGTAGCTGAATAAATTGTGCTTTGCAAAATCTTTAAATTCGTGAAACCAAAAACCTTTTTATAACATAATATTCATCCAAGTTAGGAGAACTCTAGGCATGAAGAATCTATATGACTAACTTGGGTTTACATGAAGACTCAGCAACTCTGCCAGAAATTTAAAGCTCTAAGGAGTTCTAAACCCAAATGAATTTTCAAAAATATTCTTGACTAAATACAGTTCTATCAAGATAAAATGAAGACTTTAGGGAAAAGACATTTTTACTTATACATGCTAAAGGAGGTAGAATTTCAGAATACAGAGTACACATAAATAGATGCATGTGATTAGAAGAGGATAATAATAATTTAGTAAATTCTCTTCTATAGACAATAAAAATTAAAATATTTTCAAGACTTTCACTCAAAAAGCAAGTCATGTATTTGACAGCCTTTTCTACTAAGTTCATTTCATGGAGTCTCATAAGATGACAGTGTGTTGTATAAGTTATAGTTCTAATGAAAGCTTTATTTTTGGCTTTTTAAATCATGAATTCAAAACTTTAAATCACTTGCAACTGAGTTATCTTCATTAACTTGTAAAGGTACCAGTCCTGCTATTTCAGAGTGCTTATTACTCAGCACAGAAATGTAGTTCATAATAAGTCAGAAAAAGGAATGCCAACTTTTTGCAGAGTCTAGGTCACTGCTTCACATAGACAAGTTCCACAGACAGTCAGATAAAAAGCACCATTTAGAAAACCAATCCCATGTGGCTTGTCATTAGCTACCTTAACCATTTGTCTAGATCATGGCATGATCATCTATTTTGCCTTCATATGCAGGGATGTTTCACTCACTTCACTGATATTTATTCATTCAGTAGATATACATTAGGTGATCAAGGTAAATCAAGCTGTGTGCTTTTGTCTAGGGATAGAAAATCTGTCAGAATTAGATGTTGCCTTCAAGAAATATGAAGAGGCATATGAAAAGCAAATACCTAAGGAAATAATTCTAAGAACCATGTGAAATATATTGTAATACAGGTTAGGCACATGGGTTTATTGAAACAAAGAAGCTGAAGCAATTAATTTCAGGGAAGAAAATCTCAGAACGACTCACCTAAATGCTGGTAATTGAGAGGGTCTCAATGGAATCAACTTATTTGGAAGAGAACACTAGAGGGAAAATAATTGACACACAGGTATCAAGGCAAAGAAGTGAGTAGCATATTTGAAGACCCATGTTGTTTGCTTTATGACCACCCTACACTTGGTTCTTAGGTAACACTTGACAATTAAATATAATTTAGCCAGTTGGTGAATATATACTTAATGTTTATATGTGACACCATTAATTTGAAAATAGGTTCCAATTTTAAGAAGGTGTATCCTGAATCTAAAACAGCATTTTGTGTCTCACTGGAATAATCAGATATTTCTATAGTCCTAGTTGAGTTTTCATTTCATGCTCTAGGCTTTTAAGTAGCTCATTTAAATTTGGGAAGTAAATTAGAAAGATGTTACCACAACAAAATAAACACAACTAAGGTTGGCATTGTTTAAAATTTATCACATTAATATAATAGTCATTATCAGTCAGACATTTTATTTCAGCAGAAGTAATTGCTTCAAGAAATGGCATCATTTTGAACAATACATAATAGAAAATAATCCTAACTCTAAAGCTTTGTATAGTTTTAATTAGATGTTCATGAACTCACTCTATAAATTTGACTTCAAAAACCCACACAGATCTATTTCACTGGCTATTAGTGTTAAAGCTAATTAGAAAAAGATAAATAACTCCAATTTACACAATAATAAATGATAAAGATAGGTCAATAGAAACCACATTAGGGCGTTAAATATGAAACAACTATAGACAGCTCTTGTTTTCCTTATTACAGAAAAATCAACAAGATTCTAGTCTATGAAACAATTAAATTGTATGGTTTATCTTTGGAAAAAGAACAGTCTAGCATTCTTAAAATAATATATGAGCAATAGAGTTTTGAGAATGCACAGTGAAATGATGAACAGTAAAATTTCACTATCCTTTACTTAACTTAATAAATTAGAGAGTTTTCTGAATTATAGAGGTCTGATATACAGAAAAGCAACCTGTGAAATCATCCTAAATGATGAAACTCTGGGCAGAAAACTTTGACAGCATTTTGGGATGGGGGCAGGCAGACACCCCTTCTATCTAGAGAATAATAACAATCACCATGCCTGATATCTTCTGACAGCTCCACAGCTCCCGGGGCACATAGGCTCATACTCAGCCTCATGACACCTCTTCCATATTTCACAGTACTCACTCACAGTAGGAACACAGAAAAATTTACGAGGAAGTTGCATAGAAGCTTACCAACCTCAGTGAGTAAAAACAATAATATGAGGGGACTGGAGCAATAGCACAGCGGGGAGGGGAGGGCATTTGCCTTGCATGCGGCCGACCCGGGTTCTATTCCCAGCATCCCATATGGTCCTCTGAGCACTACCAGGGGTAATTCCTGAGTGCACAGCCAGGAGTAACCCCTGTGCATCTCCGGGTGTGACCCAAAAAGCCAAAAAAAAAAAAAAACAATAATATGAAAGGCTCAACCAGGACCAACCAGATAAGCAAATCCTCAGACAATGATTTATGTAATACTATTGTGAAACATAACAATTATCATAGATTGACTTTTATTGATCATTTATTTTAATAATTATAGTTTCCATTGTGTGGTAATGAGGAAATTGTAGTAAATATGCTTTGTTCTAACGGAATAGGTTTGGAGACTTGGTGTGAGACTGGGAACATTGAGGAGGGAAGGTCACACTGGTCGTGGCATTGGTGTTGAAACATTGAATGCCTGAAATAATGTATTGTGAGAAATTTTGTAAATCACTGTAGCACTGTTGTCCAGTTGTTCATCGATTTGCTCAAGTGGGCACCAATAATGTCTCCATTGTGAGACTTGTTGTTACTGTTTTTGGCATATTGGATACGCTACGGTTAGCTTTCCAGGCTCTGCCATGCAGGTGGAATACTCTTGCCAGGCTCTCCTAGAAGGGCGGAGAAATCAAACCCTGGTTGGCCACTTGCAAGGCAAATGCCCTACCTGCTGTGCTATATCTTCAGTCCAATTTTATAAATCATGCTGATTAAATAAAAATTTCTAAAAAGCCTTTTGTTGTTGTTGTTGTTTTGGGTCACACCCAGCAGTGCTCAGGGCTTACTACACCTGGCTCCTGGCATATTTGGGGGACCAGATGGGACATCAGGGATCCAACCCAGTACAGCCACTGTTCAAAGCAAACACTCACCCACTGTGCTATGGCCCCCTTCAAATGTTTGCTTTTAAGTACAATTTATTATTCTGATACTGAAATTTACATTGTTATCAGGTTGATAAAAATAGAGCTAGACTCCAATTATTATAATACGACTTTTCCAAATCAATGAGAAAGAAAATCTCTAACAAGAGGAAAATCATCGGGATAGAGAGATCCTATCAAGGATCAGATGTTTAACTTGAACATGGCTTACCCAAGCTGAACCCCTGATACCACATATGGTCCTCGGTTCCCTGTGAACAGAATCAGGTGAAAAACCCGATCACTCTTAGAAATAACTCAATAAACACAAAAAAATTGTTTTGAAATTTGTTATTACTCTATTTAACAAGCCATACATTTTGTATAGCTATTTAGATTAATCTTTCAACTCATAGGTTCTATTTTATTATAATAATGCTATTTGAATTTAATATGTTAATATTAAATTAACTTTGAATATGTTAAATATTTATGATGTGTATTTGATCATCATTTTCTATTGCAAATTTTTTGATATGGCAACATTTATCTATGTAGGAGGAAATAGGAAATGTTATATTAAATGATTGGTAACTGTGAAAATAGAAATTAATGATTTTTATAGAACAGAAAACATAAGAATCTATTGAGCTGAGCATTATCAGAAAGGAAGGAAAACCCTATTAAAAGAAGAAAGAAAGGGAACAAAAATACTATATAAATTTTGTAGTCGCTTTGTGAAGGAAAAGGCAGACTTTTGATGTTATTTGTTACAACTCAAATCTTGTCAATTTATCAAATGTCTTCTGTCTGGATTGGCTTTCCATACATAGAGGCAAACTGGAATGAAAAGAATAGTTATTTAACTCATCTTCATTTATGACAATTAAAGAAAAAGTCCCTGTTCACTCTTTAATTCAAATTTTTCTCTTGTTTTACAATTCCTTGGGCTCTAGTTTGTCAAGTTAATGAGGTTATACCTTACCTTGAGAAATAAAAGGTTGCTATTTGTGCTATAATAACCTTGAAACATTATTATTGTGTAAGAATAAATGTGCACATGAAAAAAATTAAGTCTGTGTCAAAAGACGATGTTTACTCTCTCAAAAGAATATATTATTTAATATTTTATAAAATAAAATTTCTATTGCCTATCTTTTGAAACAGAGAGTCTCTGGCCAACGAGCCTGGCTGTCTTCTCCAGGGCCCCTCAGAGGGGATGGGCTTCAGCTTCTCTCCCCTCCCTGAGCAAAGCTCCGGAAGCCGAAGACCTCGAGAGCCTTAGCCACAGTCATGCTCAAAGCCCCTCTCCACACGTTCGAATGAGCCTCACGCATGAAGGTACCGGCAGAGGAACCAGGGCTGAGACCTCCAAGCCTGCTCAGATCGGGAATGGGCCTATTCCACCCAGCTTTCCCATTTTCCAGTAGCTAGGCCATCACACCCAGGGGCTGCCCCCAGCACCCTGTAATCCCATCAATGGCCAACATCCAGAGACTTAAAAGCAAACTCCAGAAACTGCATGGCTGCGCGACATCTTGTAGCCTACTTCTCCCTCTGGGAGAACCAGCAGGCTACTGAGAGCTTCTTGCCCACATGGGAGATCCTCGCAAACTCCCTGTGGTGTATTCATATGCCCAAACCAGCTACAATGCTGGGTCTCATTCCCCTGACCCTAAAGGAGTCTCTAATGCGGCATTGTTGGGAAGGACGAGTAAGGGGAGGCTTCTAAAATTTCAGGGCTAGGACGAATGAAGGTGTTACTGAGACCGCTCGAGAAATTCGACAATCAACGGGATGCTGCTGCTGCTGCTGCTGATGATGATGATAATGATGAGCTTTAGAAACATAATGTTTTTGTCCTAAATAATCTTTATAATAGGGTTTTGTAATCTTTAATATACTATTGCCTATTTCCTTACCTACTATAAATATTACCTATTATTTTGGTAAAATGCAATGATAAATTGATTTTAGAAGTTGTGGCAACCAACTAAGACCATTTTTCTCAATTATCTAATAATTTTGTGTAAATTGTCATAAAAGTTATCACATTTTTGCTTATGATTTTTATTTGAGGTAAATTTAGAATTTAGCCAATTTATCAATGTATATGGATACTTAGATGCAATTCAATATATTGGCTGAGTTTTTTTCAGCTTTCAAAATAAACAATAAATGTGCATAGCAGGAAGGGTGCTTGCTTTGCACACAGCTGACCCAGGTTCAATGCCTCCGTCCCTCTCAGAGAGCCCGGCAAGCTATTGAGAGTATCCCTCTCGCACGGCAGAGCCTGGCAAGCTACTCATGGCATATTTGATATGCCAAAATCAGTAACAACAAGTCTCACAATGGAAACATTACTGGTGCCCGCTAGAGCAAATTGATGAACAATGGGACAACAGTGCTACAGTGCCATTTTTATTTACTTATTTTTAAAGGTAGAATTTATTTTTTTGCATTTTGTTTTATAAGGTTGTTCACAATAATTTATTATATTCAATATTCCAACATCTTACACACCATAATTATTTTGAATTTTCCTAACCATCATCCAAGCCTGCCCCAATAACAGACCCTAATTTATTTTGTATTGCTTGTTATGAATAATCCTCTAAACATGAACCAAAACATTTCCTTAGAAGAAACTGTGTGAAGATTGTTGTATTTCACCCTGGAGATATTGAGCCCTTCTATAAGAGACTAGAAACATATTGTTACAGGTTGAGAATTGTGCTAATATTTTTATTTAATTGAGGTTGGTGGCTTTCAACCTTGCATCCTATCCAATGTGTGCTACTCCTGGTGCATCAGTGGTATAGAGTATGAGATGTTGTTCTTTTAAAATAAGGTAATGCAGCTGCAGTTAACTTTTTAACTGAATGGTGACTTTGGGCTCTGAGACTTGTGGATCTCTTCTGAGATTTATTTGTGAGTTTCTGGATCATGGCTGGTTAATGAGCTGATATGGCAAGAGAAGCGGTTCCTGAGAGTGACTTTCAGACTCCCAGAAGAATAGGGGCATGTGTGGGAGGTTGCCCATCCCAACTCTGTGAGACCTGGAGATTTCACTCACAAAACGAACATACCTGAACTTTTCAACAGATTTATTCATGGATTACGCTTGTCCGAACCTGTGGATTTCAGCTGTGAACATGGTTGTGATTGGGTTCTGGGGGTTTTCAGTGGATAGATCTCTGTTATGGCAGGTGCGGGAACTCACAACTCAAAAGAGGGTGCTCCAGATACTAGACTCAGCCTAGATAAGGGTCTAGAAGCATCTCTACAGCTTGTTGATCTCTTCTAAGATTTATTTGTGAGTATCAACAGATATTATATGGAAACATGACATCAATTTATTTGATAGATATCCCAAGTTCAAGGAAGCCATTGGAGGGAAAGATATTAAATAAAGTGATTCTCAACCCATTTTAAAAACTCTTTAAATCATGATATGTGTATATGCGTACATGGCATAAAGTAAGTTTGTGTATGTATGGGTGGGTCTGAAACATGCGGTAGGTGAAAACTTTCTGATCATAGGAAAGAAATTGCTGAGTGGATAGAAAATCAAAATCAATCTAGTAGCTCAACTATTTATAAAAAAATTGAAATCAGGGACTGGAGTGATAGCACAGTGGGCAGGGCATTTGCCTTGCATGCAGACGACCCAGGTTCGATTCCCAGCATCGCATATGGTTCTCTGAGCACCGCGAGGAGTAATTCCTGAGTGCAGAGCCAGGAGTAACCCCTGTGCATCGCCAGGTGTGACCCAAAAAAAGCAAAAAAAAAAATTGAAATCATTCTAAGTATCAGGAGGTTAGCTCCAAGGCTTGGAAGCTGGCCACACATGCTGGAGGAAGGGGCAGCTCGCATAGGGAAGGGAAGACCAGGTAAAGTGTGGTTTGAGGACCGGCACGGGATGGGAGATGCACTCTGAAAATAGATTATAGACCAAACATGATGGCCACGTAGTGCCCCTTTGCAAACCACAACACCCAAAAGGAGAGAGAGAGAGAACAAGGGGGAATGCCCTGCCACAGAGGTGGGGTGGGGTGGGAGAGTGAGGTGGGAGGGTGGGAGGAATTTCGGGAACATTGGCGGAGGGGACGGGGCACTGGTGGAGGGATATAAACAAAATGTAAACATGAAAGTTCACAAGTTTGTAACTGTAACTCATGGTGACTCACTAATAAAAAAATCGAAATTATTTAAGTAGCCTGATTTATAATCTTGCTTTTTTGTGTTTTTTGAATCACCATGTTGAAAGTTACAAAGCTTTCAGGCTTAAGTCTCAGCTACATAATGCTCAAACAACCATCCCTTCAACACTGCAAACTGTTCTTAAACAAGAGAGAGTAGCTTCAGCTAACATGTGTTAAACACTCAGGAGTTTATATGCATATGCACATAAAACACAGATAACACTCTACAAAAATAATGAAACATGAAATATATTCATTAAATATATCATCTTCTTATATTACTTAGCTACTTGACAGATTTGAATTTAGAAGAGTAATGACCACAAATATTATTCTAGGATTTATAATTTCTCATAATAAGCAAAAATAAAAATATCTTATAGAATCATTGATGCATTTAAAAATAATATACAGTGAAAGAGATATAATCACAAAACAGGTTTATAATTATGTTTATACAATAGTTTTATTTCTTAGTCTCTTGTGTAAGAAGAAAAGAACAAATTTTTATCATCTGTCTATTAATCTAGTGTCAAAATTCCTATTGACTTTGGATGTGCTCCACTTAAAACTTTAAAACTTTTCTGCTTATATATGGTTAGTTACGCCTGTCTTTGAAAAAACAAAACAAGTAAATAGAAAGTCAGGAAAAAAATGAAAAATGTCCTCAAATAACTCCTTCGTATCCCATCTCATCCTGTGCCAGTAAGTTAGATTATAATGTTATGGTTACACATTTCATCATTTTGTACATACTCTTAGATTGAAAAAAATTCTAAAAGTCAATGCTTATGCATTGTCACACAATTTATTATGTAGTTAATGTATTATTTCAACATGTGAGTCAATATAGGCAAAAACATTTTTTTATATTAGTTTGAGGCAACAGTAGTCTTTTATGAGTAAAAGACACACCTAAATAAGTAGAGAGGTAAGAAAAGAGTAATAAAAATTGTCTTAAGATGCTACATGCTTGGTAAATAGCCTGCCAATAGGAAGCAGATATCCTAGAGCCATTTGTAAGTTGCACCACAGGATGTCTTAATGCTTGGTGGGTGTTCAGGGACTGTTTTAAGACTGCTGTGCCCTAAATTAGTTTCATACTGTTTGTGAAGAAAAGAAAAAGACTACATAATATGTAGGAGAAAGAAACAATATATAAATATCGGTTAATAGATCTATATATGTTTTAAGTATAGTGTTATTTAAGTATATAGTGTACTGGAGAGATACCACAGCGGGTAGGGTGTTTGCCTTGCACGTGGCCTACTCGGGTTTGATTCCTCTGTCCCTCTAGGAGAGCCAGGCCAACTACCGAGAGTATCCTTCCCAAACAGCAGAGCCTGGCAAGCTACCCATGGTGTATTCGATATACTGAAAACAGTAACAACAAGTCTCACAATGGAGACGTTACTGGTACCTGCTTGAGCAAATTGATGAACAAAGGGACGACAGTGCTACAGTGCAGTGCAGTTATTTAGTATAGATGTATTTTTTGCTTTGTATATTATTTTCTATGCATTTGTAAAATACATAAGATACAAATTATCATTTTGCTGTTTGAATATTATTATATTTTATTAAATCAATTCCAATCAACAACTCTCCCTGAAAATTATGTTAATTCAGTTTTCCATAAATAGCTGACATAATCACCATTCATTTTTCAAGTTGAAGACACAATACAATATATTGAATTGCATCTGAATATTTGTATACATTCACCAACTTTTTAAAAAAGAGAAATTTAGCTCATATACAATTATAAGGAGAAATGTAGTAACTTTCAAGATCAATTATTTAAGACAAAAATGAGAAAAATTTTCGTGGAAAGTTGGAATAACTTCTAAAATTAATTTATAATTACATTTCTCCTTTAATTTTCTAATAGGGATACAGCATGTGTAAATACAGGATAGTTTTCTACACTTCTTTGAATATAGTCTCTTTTTTAGATAGTGAGTATTTTCTGATTAAAATATCTCGTTATTAGAGCAGTTTCTTTTTTTTCTTAATTATAAACATATTTTAAAGATTTAATTGCTCAAAAAATAATTTTATTCTAGACAACATATGCTCCTGATGTACTAAGGTAATGTATGAAGAGAAAAGAATCAACTGCTACTATAAAAGCAAAACAAACAAATGCAGGTTCCTTTTGCAGTGCCTGTTTAGATCTATTATAAACTTTAATGAGTAACTGTCTTTATGAACTATATTTCTGGCCAGCTCCATCTGCTTTTATTTCCAAACAGTCTGGTGAAACAAACAGAGATAAGAAGGTAATAAAATATTTGACGGAATCACCACCTCTGGGGTACCACCAGAATAAAAGACATAATGTTGAAATTTAACACTAGAGATTAACATCTAGAATTGTTTATTTTCAGAAGTTGAAGTTTCAGGATTTTCTAGCAATACAAGAGAAATGACTATCACACCTTGATAAGGCAATGTTTTTCATATATCATAACAAAAAAAGCAGCACTCCTAAAATGACTAGTTGAAATTGAAAGTTTCAAACACCATTACAGGTCCAGATGTTTCAAATAGGTCAAATTATAGACCAGAAGTATAATGCAACTAGCATAAATAGGTACTAACAAAGATTATTATTTGCCAAGCATAACCAGTATTATAGGTTGCATTTTTTAAAGTAGAACAAGGTCTTGAGCTTACACATTACTTTAAATGAGAAAGTGAAGTGATAGCACAGCACGTTGGGCATTTGCCTTGCATGCAACCGACCCGGGTTGCATTCCCAGCATCCCATGTTGTTCCCCGAGCACTGCCAGGAGTAATCCCTGAATGCAGAGCCAGTAGTAACTCCTGTGCATCGCCAGGTGTGATGCAAAAAAAAAAAAAAAAAAACAGAATTTCTATTAATAAATCAGCACATAAAAAATATGTGTTTAACTTGACTGATAAAATTCATATTACTGTGGATTGATTGCAAACATGGGTGTCATTTCATATTCTTTATATGCATAACTCTGTGTGTTGTCATTATGATTTTTTTTTTTGCTTTGTGGGCCAAACCCAGCAATGCTCAGGGGTTGCTCCTGGCTCTGCACTCAAGAAATGGCATATGGGATGCCAGAAGTAATTGGGGGACCATATGGGATGCCGGGGATTGCATCCGGGTCAACCATGTGCAAGGCAAATGCCCTATCGATTATACTATTGCTCTGGCCTCTGTGTTGTCATTTTTTATTCCTCAATAAAGAGAATTTTAATAAATCATTGGTTAAATTTAGACGAATGCTGTCACTGTCTTTGGCCAGTAAAACGTGGTCTCAAGAAGCTTTGCTTGCATCTCCTCTCTTGTCTGGAACACAGCCAAGCTACCACAGGAATATTTCTAGCATAGAGTCTTGGAAGATGAAAGATACTTGGTCCAGTTGTTCACATTGTGTTAACCAATACCCAATACTTGGTGTGCAAGTGTAACTATATTAGATGGTATAGACAGCCTGCTAGACCAATGTAAGATAGACCAAGACTGGCCTAGATCCATAGAGCCACCCACAAAATAAACTGAACATGAATGTTATTATTAGTAATTGCTTTAAGGCTGAATAAACTACACCATAGACTAGCACCCTGTTTTTGTAAATGAAGAAGTTTTACTAGAACACTAGTTTGTTTATATAAACAAACACTTGTTTGTTTATATTTTATCTATAGCTGCATTCACATTAAAATAGCAAATCCAAGTAATTGCAACAGAAACCTATGACCAGCAAAACTTAAAAGAATCACCAATTGATTGCTCATGGAAAAGACTCACCTATCCTTGTTTAAAGACACTGTATTTTAGTCATACTGTTTTCAGAAATAGATAAGAAATACACTTAAACATTGATCAAGAAAGTATTATATTCATTAAATATACTGTGTTACTGCAGGTAGCCATTTTAGAAGTTGTGACAACAAATCAAGAAAATTTTTCTCAATTATCTAACAATTTTGTGTGAAATCATCTAAACAGTTTTCACATTTCTGCTTTTGGTTTAATTGAGGTAAATTTATAAATTTTGCCAGTTGATTAATATATATGGATACTTAGAGGAAATTCAAAAAATTGTCTGAGTAGTCAATAATGTTTAATGATACAATGAAACTGAGTTGTGAACAAAAAAATAAATGAGATGAATTTATTTATTTATGTTTTGGGTTCAGACAAAAGAAGTCGAATCAATTTATGAGAAAAGGAGGACATGAAGAAGAGTAGTTTTCACATAAAAAAGATTCAATTATATATGTATGAGTTAAAGTTAAAATATTGAACACAATTATACAGAAGTCATTTACATTTTAGATTTGAGGTCCAAGCTGATAATTTTATTTTGTGACTTACTAGCATATAGAATGTAAAAGGAAAAGAAAAGTAGCCTGAAGAAAGAAATCAATTATCAGTAACATTTAGAGGTTAAATAAATGATTAAACATCAACAAATTGGATTGAGAACATCAGTCTGTGAGGAAAGAAGAAAAACTGAATTTGGGGGGAGGAAATGGAGAAAATTATTCCGATGAATTAAATGTTATGGTCAGTGTAAAGTATTTAAGATGAGGTAAAAAAAATCAATTTTGCAGCATAGTTAATCATACATATTGGTAAAAATAACTTTGTATTTGGAATAGAATACAAATACAGTATAGTGAGAATAAAATAATAAATACTGATTTATTATTGATAACTTTCCCTAGGAGTTTTTAATTAAGAAAAATGAACTCAGAAAATTTTAGTGAAAAATGATTGTCTTTTTCCTTCTTTTGATTTCCTGGGTAAAAGATCTATTACAAATATATTTTTGACGATTTTTAAATAGTATCATTGTTTAGAAAGATATTATAAGTTTCTTTTTTCCTACTTCAATGCTAATTTTAAGTCTAACCTAAACTTTATTACTCAGTTCATTAAAGTATATACATATATGGGCAGAAAATGAACTCAAAGTGCTGAAGAGCAAGCTTTGTAGCCATAACATCTCCAATTTTGATCCACAGGAAAACATTCTTTTCCATCTATGTGAGCACAATGAACTTGACTCTGGTGACTCCTCTTTGCTGCCATTGGGCTAGAGCAGTACTGCATTGCTGAGCCAAGTTCTGAACCTGCACTATTTACTATACTGAGTATCACAAAAAGTGACCCCAGTCCTCCAAAGTAAATACATAGATATTCAAATAAGCTTAGATATAAAACATCATAAATATTGTTCAAATAAAGGTATTTTTTTCCATTATTTACCCTGCATTTATAGCAAAGTGGTATCAGTGTAGTAAGTACATGGAAATTCTATTTAAAAATGCCTATGTTGAAAATATTATCTTTTGTAAAATAAACTTGTATATTGTGCCTCAAAAAATTTGCTTTAAAATATTTCTTTAAAACATCACTAAAATATAAACAGAAAGGAAGTATACGTATATTACAAAAGAGTCATCATGTATCATCAAATACTTATACATTTTATAGATCAATAGAAAATATTGAAATTCCACAATTTAGGAGACTAAATATTCAGTTCAAACTGGTCAATCTAAGTTTTATTAATTTCCAACTTGAGAAAGGTTCATAAAAGTAACTTTCACAGATAGTTTACCAATTGAGGTGAAAAATACAATAAACTGTTAAATAATCTAGCTGGAGGAAAATTAGTAGAATCAATTCTCTGAAATAGAAAGCAATCATATCTGGGCTATATCCATAAGAATTTAAAAAAAACTCATTATCTTCAGTTATTCAAACCTTGTACAGTTTCCAAACTCAAAATTAGAGACATTAATTTTAATTCATTCCCTAAGTATTTTAACCCAATAGCTTATTTTGGTGAATATTCCTCAGCATGCATATAATAACAAGATCCTGCTTAATTTCAAAGCAAGATGTACAGAAAGAATATGGTATTTAGATTTTACAAGACTAGCATCTTGTTTTGACCTCATTATTCACTTTATGTCAACTTGGATACATTTTCTGTCTTCTCAGAAATCAGTTTTCTCAGTGAAAAATAGACTTTTATCTTAGAGGAGGGTGTTAAAATCAAGTTAGAGAAACATGAAAGATTCTCACTAAATGACAAAATCAGTTATCAAAATTTTAAAATGCCTCATATTTATAGTGCCTCATAAGTCTGGCTGAAAACATGATTAGCTTACATATAAAAATGCTTCATTTTCACAAGTGGCTTACCTCAATTTTTAATTTGTCTCAAGTTAAAACAGATATAAATATCTTCAATATTAAATATATGTAAAATATTGATTTATATAATGTTTTTATTACACATATGTTTATAATTTTGAGATAAACACAGAAAAAGTAGTAGCTATAAGCTAAAATTACCTTGACTGTGTGAAATATATCTGATAATATTATAAAAACATAATTTACTATTTGTGATTATGCTGAATGTAACACAGAATTTTGCCTAAAAATGTAAATTGATTCACATTATCGGTTTAAATGAGCTAGTAGTAGAATGCTATATTAAGCTGCATAGAGTTTAAGTTCTGTGATGTATAGCCTCTCATTGAACATAAAGCTCCTTACTAATCAATATGTTTAGTAAGCCACTTAAGATAAAATATAGCCTCTGTCTCAGGTGGTATGTTATAAGTAAAAAGGTACCTTTTCTAAATAACATGGGCTGAGAAACAAGGAAACCTAAAACAGATTGTTGAATACGCTGAGGGTGCCAGTCTATCTTGGCTCCAATGGTCCTAATATTGTCATCTGTCAGCAACTCTTCCCTTCTCCTCCACTACTGAGTAAGCAGCTTACACAGTTAAGCCAAAAACTGAGATGCAATATTAGATACCATCTGTGTTGCTAGTTTGATTTGGATCCAAATTATTCTCAAGCCAACCATGGAACAGAGAGAAGAATTTGATTGTGATTAGGGTGAGAAATGAAAAAGGCATGAAAGCTAGAAGATCTGCATCCAGCTTCCCAGCAGGCACAAGAGATGGTTTGCCTGCTTTGTAAATTTCTATATGAAAAATATTTGAGACTTCGAAAATATTGAAATTCACAAAAAATGTACCGATAAAGACACAAATGATGCTGCATAAGTGTGTATGATCACAAAGATAGACACAGCAGCATGATTTTCCTTGTAAAATTGTCTTAGTCCTAATAAGTATTTTTTTAAAAGGAAGAAAAAAAGAGCACCCCATATGGTTCCTTTGACCTCTATGAGGAGTGACCTCTGAGAATAAAATCAGGAGTAAGCCCTAAGCACCAAAAGATGTAGCCAGAACAAAATAAAAACGAGTCATTACATAGACCTATGATCTAGTGACATTCATCTCTATAAGTGAACCATTATTGATCCTCTGCAGAGCATGTAAACTAGTAATTAGATTACCTAACAATAGGTTTTAAATAATGTAGTCAATATGCCTGTTGATTTTGTTAAATGTATAATTTTCAGTTTTGACAGTGAAAGATTATTTTTATTTAGAAATTATCATAGTATCCCATCAAAGCATATTATTTATAAAAGCTGTTAAACTTTATTTGATAAAAACTTATCGGGAGCATGTTTTCTAGGAAATATTTGTTATTTTTAAAATTTATTTTTAATGGTGGTATTTTCCGGTAACATACTACTTTCTGGAGAACTATGTCATGGTTTGGGGCAAAGATTGATTCTGAAATTTATCATTTAAGTGACACATTTGGCTTGCTAGGAAAATATTTTTAATAAGAACATAGTATGATAAATGCATTGCCATGAGCTAGATATCAAGGTTTTCATGTTGAACAATTTACTTTAAATGTAATGATCTGGAACGTGTCTGACACTTTCAAAAAAATGCAATTTTTTTATATCATGACTGAACTCTTATTTGTAAAGCTAAACTTATGATTTTATGATTTCACATTATATACATTATGTAAATACTTAACTGTATAAAATATCGTAAGTATAAGTAAAAATATTTTTAAATAAATGTACGCATTTTAACCTCAAACAACTGAATACTGAGAAGCACATATTAATGTTTCTATTACCAGGAAATCCCAAGAGAAGAATTTACCATTGTGCTCTCTTATAACAGCTCTCTTATAATAACAAACTAAATAAATAGCTGTTATCATGATTATTTTACAGCTGATATATATTGCATCTAAATTCACTTTTTGTAAATTCACTTTTTGTAACTTGCACATAATAACATTTTAAGAGGAAATTACAGCTGTTTTCCATTTCTGCAGATAAGAATTTTGGAAATTCTTTTGTTCTAATTAAGTAAAAAGCAAACACACTTACAAATCTAAAATCTTTAAATCTATAAGAAAAGTCTGGACATAAAGCAACATTTGTGAACCCGCCACTACTGGTAGATAAGCACTGAGACGACCATCCTAAATGTTAAGCAAGACAGAAACAAAAGTTAATTTAGGGAACTATATTTTATAAATTACTTGCAGCTAAGTATATGTAAATCTTAGTTCAAACCTCCTTGGGTACCCAACTTTCAAGAAAAAGGGGACCCATAATATTTTGCATGTTGCCTCTCAGGACTCTGGTGTACTCTCAATATGTGTCAGGTGAAATTTCTTTGTGGATTTTATTAACAGGAGGAAAAGAAGAATCATTTTGAAACATGCCACACCTTATTTTAAAAAATGTGCTCTCCAGAGAAGCTAGATAACAAAAGCATCACTTTCTACGGCAGCATTCTTCAACTACTGGTGCAGTGACAAGGTCTGTGTGACAGGTGTAGATGTGTTGTATCATACTAGTCTACAGTTTTGTTATAAGCTGGTCTATAAACTAACATGCAGTACAGATCTTTGCCCACAGTTGTATAGTTGTAGTGTAGCACTGTTCTAGGTTGTTATTATCAGAATCCAACTGATATGATATCCAACTCCATCTTAAGTAAGGAAGGGGAAATATGAAGACAGTTGAAAAGCTAAGGGCTCAAAGGTTTAGACTCACTTTAAGACTGAGAGCTATTCATACAGCTACGGAACATTTTACTGCCCCCAAATAGCTCATTGCCGCACTATGAAAACTATTGACAGCACAGACTTTTATCCAGAACATTGTATCTTTATAAATCAAGAAAAAATATCCTATCAGAAAAGTAGCACTGTAGCCCGTTGTTCATCAATTTGCTCAGGCAGGCACCAGTAACGTCTCCATTGTGAGACTTGTTCTTACTGTTTTTGGCATATTAAATATGCCACAGTTATATATACATATTGGATTGGGACCACGACCACGCTTGTCTTATTCCTGGCTCAGGGAACAATATGAGGTGCTAGAAATTGTGTTGGCTGGGTGCAAGGGCAAGTACCCTGCCTTGATCAATCTTTCCAGCTCATCAGATGTATTCTGAACATGGAACTCTAATTGAAATCTCAATTCTGATTTGTAAAATCTACTTTATAATCAATTAACCTATACTCTTTTTCTGAAATGTATATCATCTTGAGAATGTAGAACTAGGAAGTAAATTAACCCTTGGATTATAGTGACATTTTAAGTAACTGCATGATTTAAGTGCTCCCCCAAACTATTCTTTTGCTTTAATAATATAAACAAAGATCCTATGTATCAGTAAGGACATATATTTAATACCATCAAACAACTGGATATGATTATCATCTATAATTAAATATTACCATAATAAACTTGTTTCTGCAATTCACATAGAATTCTTACCAAGATTCAGCACATTGAAGGACTAAAACACACTTGAGCAAATAATTATAATCATAATCATAATACAGTAAATATATTCAAAATGGATTAAGTAGATTAAATCAATAGATGCATAAAATGTCCTCTCAGAGTTTCCCTAGTAGAGAATACTTTTTGAATAATTCTGTGAAACTGGTATTCTTCTAATATCAAACCAGGCAATGATACTTCAAGAAAAGAAAAAAAAAGAACTAAGATCTACTTTGTGTGTACATGTAAAAAAATCTTCAAAATATATCCTAAGCATCACCAGAGAAGACCCTCGATTCCATTGATAACTAAGTGTTTTTCCTATAACATTGAATCCAAAAACTTACAAAAAAAATTGTACTTTGTAACTAAATCAACTATCTATTACAGGTATATTTCAAAATACAAAATATTATAATAAAAATGAAGAATAAATATATGTAATTTATTTCATGCATATTGACATAAAAGGGTCAATACCTTGAAGATGTTTGCACTTAACCTAATATTTAGGCCGAAACCATAGTGAATTATTTGTGGATATTAGTAAATCAATTTTAAAGACTGTATTTTTTAAAAGGTAATTTATAAAAGAAAACATAAATTCTGGTTAAAAATATAATAGACCTTAAGTAACAAGAAAGGTACAGAGGAAATGTCTACAGTAGTAGAGGTAATTAAATTGGCAATACAGGAAACTGAGAAATAAAACTTGCAAAAATAATTGCTACAAAACTGAGGTTGCTATTGAATTTTAAAATAACTGTAACCATAAAATGAGTTCATTTTTATTATTTATACTTTCCTAAACTTTGTATTCTACCTGGAAGAATACATATGTTCATTCAAGAGTAAATTCACAGCAGCTTAAAAATCTTTCAGTCTTGCTTCAGGCACAGTTTGTTTTCAACTATGATGGTACTCCATATTTCTATGTTTAAATAATAAATGAGAAGCAAACAATGATAGCGCAATGATTGTGAGGTCAGAGAGACAAAATCTATTTCTTCAATTTTACTCTGAGTCCAGTTGGAGTTTTCACATATCTTTAAAATTTAAAGCACTGAGTTGAGACTATGGGAAGTATGTCTTAGTTTGTTTCAAATATGTTGTAATCAGTATAAAAGCAAATTTAGTCTTCATTTTCATTTTCAATTGTTTTTAAAGCCAAAAATACACATTGTACCAGTGAAAACATTTTCTATTTGCCTGGATATATCTTCACAAGCATTTTTCTCAAAAAATTTAAAACAGTTTACTAAAGGGAAAAAAAACAGTGCTCGCTTTGGCAGCATATATTACTGAAACTGGGAAGATATAGAGAAGATTAGCATGGCCCCGGAGCAAGGAGGGCACACAAGTTCATGAAATGTTCCATATTTTTAAAAATGGCAAAAAAAAACCTCTGATAAAACCTTCAGTTGCAATCATTCCACTCAAACTCTGTGGCACAAATGTACCAATCAAAAGACTGAGTGGCAATATGGATTAAAAAACTAAAACAGCTTTCAGTTTCCACAAATGACACATCTGAATAGTGAATGCAAACACAGACTCAAAGTCAAAGATTGAAATATAATTATGTC
This sequence comes from Sorex araneus, assembly GCF_027595985.1. Classification (NCBI taxonomy): domain Eukaryota; kingdom Metazoa; phylum Chordata; class Mammalia; order Eulipotyphla; family Soricidae; genus Sorex; species Sorex araneus. Next base: position 28,996,347 of record NC_073311.1, read on the forward strand.
AAGCCAACAATTCCCTTTTAAAAGGCTGGGGTGTTCATACACAATGTAAACCTCAAGCAAAAACAAAATTATAGAAGACAGGAGGTAATTACTTAATAGTCAAGGAATATGCACATCAGAAACACATAAGATAACCTTACAGCACAGTTTAAGCAACTAGAAAAAGATGAAAAGAAGAATTCTAAGCAAGCAGATGGGAGGAAATGATAAAACTGGGAGAAGTTAATGAATTAAAATAACAAAAGCAATACGAAAGATCAATGAAACTAAGAATCATTTCTTTCAAAAAAATTAAGAGCAGCAAATCACCAGCAAGACTCAAAAAGAAACAGAAAACACCAGAAAACAGAATTAGAAATGAAGAGGGAGACATCACACAAGATATCACAGAAATTCAAAGGATCATTACGAATTACTCTGAAAATCTTTAAGCCATGAAACAGAAGTACCTAGAAGAAATAGATAATTTTTTAGATTCTTATAACCTTCCAACATAGGACCAAGTAGAAACACCTGAACATACCAGTTACTACAGATGAAATTAAAATAATAATTAGTCTCCATAAGAGCAAAAGCTCAATTGAGATCACTAGAGAGTTTTTTCAAACCTTCTAGAAACAATCGGCTTGGATAGTAAAGTGGCAGGCATACAGAAATCTATGGTTTTCATATATGTAAGAAGCTAAATAGAAATTAAACACAATTCATAATTGTGCCCCATAAAATTAAGTACCTAGGCATACATAAGCTTGGCAACAGAGGTGAAGATCTATACAAAAACAAACAAACAAACAAACTATATAGCACTGCTTAAAGAAAAAAAAAGGAATAAGGAAGTCAAAACATACTCTCTCCATATTGTCAGAATGGCAATATTGCCCAGCCAACGCATTATGTAGATTCAATGCTGTCCCTATAAAAGTACTCACAACATTATTCAATGAAATAGACAAAAAGCTGCTGAAATTTATATGAAATAATAAACTCCCCAAAATACTCAAAGCATCCAAAGAAAAAAAGAATATGAGAGGCTTCACGTTCAAACTGTACTATAAAGCTGTAGTAGTTAAACAGAGTGTATTGGAATAAGGACATTCTCTCATATCATTGAAATAAAATTGAGATTTCAGAAACTGATCCACAGGTATAGGGACAGTGAAACTCCCATAAAGGAGCAAAAATTATGCAGTGGAGGGGCTGGAGAGAGTATGGCGGGCAGGGTGTTTGCCTTATGCATGGTCAACCCGGGTTCAATTCTTAGCATCCCTTATGGTCTCCCAAGAATCACCAGGAGAAATTCCTGAAGGCAGAGCCAGAAATAACTGAACACTACATGCAGATATGCAACAACCAAGCCTGAAAGACTTTTGTTATCACAATTGTACAACAAAGGGAAGAGAAGGGAAAAGAAAAAAGAAAAGTCATTTTAAATCATTATATATATATATATATATATATACATATCATTATACTTATTAGCAAAAACAGGATTAAAAACAAAATTGGTAAATTCCTACTTAAGAGAATTACTTCAGTCTACTCACCCATTTCTGAGAAATATAAGAAAAGGCATATCCAGTATTTTTCTTGAAAATATTCTGATAAAGGCGCATATGCTGCCTGAGCCCATGTGCTGCTTGCGCCCACGAAACCCAGCACATGTGTCACCTGAGCACATGCGTCGCCCGCATCGCCCCTCTTGAGATGTGCACTTTCATGCTTTCATACTTTTGTGTCTAAAGCTCCGTTATGTGTAGAAGCTTCCTCCACCCTTGGAGAAACCCGAGTTCTCTCTTGAACGCGTTACTCTTATCTCTCTCTCCCTTTCTTATCCCTTCCTCCTATCCTCAAAAGCCTCTAAATAAAATCTGTTTACTCCAAAGAAAACAAAGAAATAAAATATTCTGATGAAGTATTTAGTGATAATCCACTGCTCTTTTGATAATAAAAGTAGTTTGTCATAATTAGTAAAATGTTTCATTATTAGTTCATACCTTGTTGCAAAAATTTGAGAGCTCCCTCCCTAACCTTTGGTTTCTATGCCTTACTCAATAATAAGTTGGGCTGTGAAACTGGCATTCTGTACCTGTTGCTCATATTTTAGATCAAGTCTTAGAAAATTGACGAGGGTCAAATTTAGCTTCTTCATATTTTTATAATAAGATTTTGTTGGAAATAAGCCATGCCTGCTTGTTTATGTCTTGTTTATGATTGCTTCATAATGCAACTCTAGTATTTTAAATTGACACAAAGACATTATGTCCTACAAAAATCTAAGATATTTACTATCTGGATCTTTATAGAACAATCTAATCAATCCCCATGATGAGTGATATATTGTACAAATGGAGTGTATCAATTTTTATTTCTCCTTATTATTGCAAATGTACATTCATCAACAACTATTCAATTAACTGAAAAAATGAGTAAAAATCACAGGCAGTCACTTTTTCTTTTATTCTTGTATTATTTAATGCCTGCCACTTTAAACAAGTAAAAATTATTTTAAATACCGTAATAACTATAATAATAAAGGAATGAGTTCTATTTTGCTTACTTTTCATACTTATTTGTTTTTAAGACACCACAGTTTAAAAAATTCTTTATGATTGGGTTTCTGGCAACATTTTAACTAACACTCCTTCATCAGCGTCAACTTACCTCTCTCAGTTTCCCTCCAACCTTCCCACATCTACCTGTCTCTGAGACACACACTTTTATCATTATTCATTTATTTTAATTTAAGGCACTATGATTTATAGTCCTGTTGCTGATAGGGTTTCATGCTCAACACAGTGCAGGCAACACCCTCCTGGAGTGCGACCATGTTCCTCAGATATTGTTGCAGTGCGTCACTTTCCATCCCATCCCTCTCTTCCACCCTCTGTGGTCTGCATCCCATCTAAGTTTCTGTTGCTTTGGGGAAACTGTTATTCCTCTGCTATAATCTGCTGTGAGTCCCTTTCCTGACTAACTTCACTCAGCGTGATACTGTACAGCTCCATCTTTATAGCGGCAAATTACATGATTCCATCTTTTGTTACGGCTAAGTATTATTCAGTTGTGTGTATGGAGTATAGTTTATCCAGTCCCCTGTTCTTGGGCACTTGGGCTGTATCCACATTTTGGCTACTGGAGGTAGTGCTGCAATGAACATAGGGATGCAAATGTGTTTTCTAAATAATGTTGGGGCCCTTGAAATAAATGCCAAGAAGTAGATTTTCTCGGTCATATTACTAAGTCTTTTAGAAGCATCTCTGGACCATGCTGTATTTCCAGTAGTGGTGAATGAGGGTTGGTTGTTACATTTTGTGAATAAATATAAGAACTTTATAAATTTGGATATTAAACCTTAAAAAGACAAGTGGGCGGAAATAATTTCTTCCAGTCTGCGGGGTGTCTTTTTATTATGGCCATTATTTACTTTGAGGTGCAGGGGCTTCATAATTTAATATAATTCGATGAGTTTATCTTTCCTTCCATTTTCTTAACCAATAGAATTGAATCTTTTGAAGATATTTTCAGCTCAATGTCACAGTGTTCCATATATATTTCCTCAATATAGCTTAAGAATTCATTTCTGATACTGATTTATTTTATTCATATTAATTTTACTTTGGCCCATAATGTTAGGAAGGGATTTGAATTTATTTTTTTCATGCACCAACCAGTTTTCCCCACACTGCTTTTTGAAGAGATTTTTCTTGTTCCACTTCATACATTTTGTTTGCAAGGGGGTGTGGGGGATCATAGCTGGAAATATTCAGGTCTATGTGCTGGGAGTTACATACTCATAGAACAGGGACACGTTGATAGAGGCAGTTTTCCTTTTTATGTTATGCTCACACTCATTCTGATTGAAGTTGTTGTTCAAAGTCACAGTGATGCTCACACACTTACTCAAAGTCACACACTAAACTGTAGTGTTCATACATATTTTTTTTTTTTTTTTGCTTTTTGGGTCACACCCAGCGATGCTCAGGGGTTACTCCTGGCTTTGCACTCAGGAATTACTCCTGGCAGTGCTTGGGGGACCATATGGGATGCCGGGGATCGAACCCGGGTCGGCCGCGTGCAAGGCAAACGCCCTACCCGCTGTGCTATCGCTCCGGCCCCTCATACATATTTTTAATTTTGTTGCTCACCAGAGGTTTCACTTTTATTTGCAGACATGAAACACTACTCACTTATTTAGAATAAAGATCACATAGATTCAGCACTTTGTTTCCATTAACTGCTGTCTCAGAGGGCTCAAAGGCTAGGCCAGTGGAAGGAGGTATCAAATTCAGTGTCACACATTTACAAGTCAGGTACAGTTTCCACGGAACTATCTTCTGGGCTGATAACCTATTCTCAAGAAATACATTGGATTCATTCAAATTAATTTAGTGCTATGTATCAAGAGCTGAATTTGTTCTTCGGAACATTTATAAAATTCTCTGTTCATTTGCTCACACAAAATAATAAGGCTTTAAATTATTATAGAATATCTTAAATTATTATAGAATATCTTGTAATACCTTAAATGTATTATGTGATGACTCTGGGGCACCGTCCGGTTGAAGAGTCTCTTGCCGCACGCCTGGCTGTCTTCCCTGAAGCCCTTCAGAGGGGATGGGCTCCAGCTTCCCTCCCCACTCCGAGCAGAGTTCCTGGCGGCTGAAGACCACTGGAACCTAGCTACAGCCATTCTGGAGGCCCCTCTCCACACGTTCGGACAAGCCTTACGCATGAAGGTACCGGCAGAGGAACCCCAGTGTGTGTAATCCCACCAACGACCAACATCCAGAGACTTAAAAGCAAGCTCCCACAAGCGATATCTTACAACCTGCTTCTCCCTCTGGGAGAAACTGGCAAGCTTCTGAGAGTTTCCTGCCCACAAGGGACAGCCTTGCAAGCTTCCCATGGTGTATTCATATGCTAAATCCAGTAACAAGCTGGATCCCATTCCCCTGACCCTGAAAGAGCCTCCAGTGCGACAAAATTGGGAGGGCCCAGTAGAGAGAGACTTCTAAGATCTCAGGGAAAGGATGAATGGAGAAGTTACTTAGCCCGTTCGAGAAATTGATGACTAATGGGATTTTGTGATTATGATCGTGATTGTGATGACTCTAAAATTATTTATTTACATATTGAAAAAGCAAGAACTTTATAGGACCAAAGAGACAATATAGGACCCAAGGCACTTGATGACTCTCGCTTGATCTCTGACACTGTATACTTCTTTCAGGTGCTGCCAGGATTGACCCCTGAGCAAAAATTGAGGAGTTAGCCTTAACTGTAGCTGGGTGCAACCTAAACATCTCAAACCAAGACTGTTAAGTAAATTGTCTCGTCCCTTTACCCCTTATTTTTTTAAAATACGTATTTAAGAGGTATACACTTAAAATGAAGATGGATTTTATTGTGTAATATCAGAAGTAATATATATTTTATATATTCTCATCTTATCATCATAAAATAAAGATAGTTGCCCTTGTCAGGAAATTTTGTCTTTCACACTTTACCACTTCACAAAAAATATTGAGGAAAAAAATCTAACACTTTTACTATTTACGTCACTTACAAATATCCAAAAGAAAGAATAAAGAGTATTGATGAATATAAAGCATATTTAATCATTTCTCATCCCACACGAAATAAAGTTTATTACTTTGATTTTATACCACAGACTTATAGAATTGAATCATCTCAATGATCTCCTTGATTGAGAATAAATGCTTCATTAAATTTAAATATAGCAACCTAATAACAATAGTAAAACCAAAGAGAATAATGACTGACATTAAAAGAAGCACACATATCACTCTTTGGAACATATTCATCTACTCGATAAAAGACAGTTTAATATTCACAAGCACATAATAAATGCAAAGGATTACATCATGATGTAAGAATCTAATAAACAAATTTAATTTGAGAGCAGTTTTCAATGTAAAGTGATTTTGTTGATTAATTTTGAAATGAGAACTACAGACAGAATATATAATTACAAGTCCTAGGTCACTGATTATGGGTATTAAGTGGATGATGATGAACTTCACTGAAATAAACAATAAAAGGACAAAGACCACAGCAGGTTTAGTGAGAAAATGCAAACAGAAATTAATTTTTTTAACAGTTGAGTTTGAAGTGTCTTATAGGTTTCCAATTAGAGATGTCAATAGAATGAATAAATATATTGATTTGGAAATAAATAAACTCAGATATATATATATTTATGTATATATATATATACCCAAAGCTAATTCTCAATATCCAGGAATGAATGTCTATTGTATGTGTTTTTCTATGTCTCAATGATTAGTAATTTCATAAAGTCAATGTGCAATCCAAAATATGACCTTGATAAAATATAATTATAATCATTATTTCATATTTCACTATAAATGTTGTCCCAAATATCCAGTTTTAAAACCCAAGCACTTAATTAAAGACATCTCTGGCATTTAGGCATTTCAAGATACCCAAAGTATATTCACCTATTCTTTTTACCTACATGAGAAATCTATTACTTCTGAAATTTGTTTTGTCACCAATTTTTATTCCTTTAATTAAATACATTTTTTAATTTTTAAAAAATTTTATCGAATCACCGTGAGATAGTTACAAGCTTTCATGTTTGAGTTACAATCTCACAATAATCAAACACCCATCCCTCCACCAGTGCACATTCCCCACCACCAATATCCCGGGTATACTCCCCCTTTCCCACCCTCCCCCTGCCTCTATGGTAGACAATAATCCCCATACTCTCTACTTTTGGGCATTATAGCTTGCAACACAGATACTGGGAGGTCATCATGTACTTTTCTAAGGGGTGTTTTGTTTCCTTTTTTTTCTTTTTTTTCACTTTCCATTACATTTGCCTGAAGAAACTGGCAGAGGAACCCAGGTGTGCAGGACCTGGGACCGATATCTCCAAGGCTGCCTGGATTGGGACTGGGCCTCTTCCACCCACATTATCCCATTTTCCAGTAGCTAGAAAGTCACACTCAGAAACTGCCCCCGGCACGTGTGATACCATCAACAGCCAAAATCCAGAGACTATAAAATCAAGCTCCCAGAAGAGACAGCTGATAGCCTAGTTATCCTCTTGGAGAACCTGGCAAGCTACCAAGAGTTTACTGCCCACACAGGGGAGAGCCTAGCAAGCTCCTTGTGGCATATTCATATGCCAAATACAGTAACAATGATGGTTCTCATTCCCCTGACCCTGAAGAGCCTCTAATGTGGCACCATTGGGAAGGATGAGTAAAGAGAGGCTATTGCTACTAAAATCTCAGGACTAGGATGACTGGAGACATTACTGGGCCCACTCAAGCAAATCGATGATCAACAGGATGACAGTGATACAGTGATTGCATTTTACTAAGTACAAATATATTTTTAAAATATACATCTGATCACATTAGTCTTCTGCTTAAATACTTTATAATAATGTTTGCACTGACATTAAGATTAAAAACTAATCATTAAATTAGACTGAAAATGGTGCCCATTTCTTCTAAACTCTAATTTTGTTCCTCCCTTCTTTATATTCTCTCACAACGACCACATTATAATGCTAAAATAATTCTAATTTTATGAATCTTTTCTTTTAGTGCTATATATGATGGGCTGGAGCAATAGCACAGCAGGTAGGGCGTTTGCCTTGCAAGAATCTGACCCTGGTTTGATTCTTCTGCCCCTCTCAGAGAGCCTAGCAAGCAACCGAGAGTATCTCGCCCGCACGCACAGCAGAGCCTGGCAAGCTACTTGTGGCATATTCAATATGCCAAAAACAGTAACAAGTCTCACAATGGAGACTTTACTGATGCCCACTCAAGCAAATTGATGAGCATCGGGGTGACAGTGACAGTGACTATATATGATACTATGATTTTCAATGAGAAATACATATTTTTGGGGGCTGGAGCGATAGCACAGCGGGTAGGGCATTTGCCTTGCACACGGCCGACCCGGGTTCAAATCCCAGCATCCCATATGGTCCCCTGAGCACCGCCAGGAGTAATTCCTGATTCTAGAACCAGGAGTAACCCCTGTGCATCGCCGGGTGTGACCCAAAAAGCAAAAAAAAAAAAATACATATTTTTGTCTTTATCCCTTTTCCTGGCACAGGGCTCTGAATCTTCACTATTTCCTATGTACTCAGAACATTAAAAATATTTGTTGTTGTTAGTGAGGTGTATTTTGAATTGTACATAGAGGAGAGGTGGTCACTGGTTGTCTGTATAACAAATCTGTGATTAAGAAAAGTGGAAAATTCAGTCCAACTAAAGCTTGGAAGTTTCATCAATCACCAATGATCACTGAATTCATCAATCATGATTGTAATGAAGTCCCCACTCAAAGGGAGAAGAGAATTTAGAAAGCTTTCTGGTTGGCAAACATTTGGAAATTTGGGCAGAATTAGATGCTGAAAGAGCTTGGAAGCCTGCCCTCTTCACCATGTCTCGCCCTTAGCATTTCTTCTATTTATCTTCTCTTGAGATATGCCCTTTGAAATAAAACTGAAAAACATTGGGTAAAATTTGTCTTTGTGTTTTCTAAGCTGTTCTAGCAGACTTTAACTAAGGAGGGGCATGAGAAACTCAATTAAGAATCATTTGGTCACGAATATAAGAAACAATCTAGAAATGCAATTGGAGCCCTGACTTAGAGGGGTTCCTCGGAAATTTCAATATGTGGTCTTTAGAAGGTGAAGTATTTGCCTCTCGTGTTTGAAGTGAAGGAGTTAAGGGAAGCTCAGCTTTCTTAAACTAATCCTTTATGCTTGGAATCAGGTGTTTTCTCTGGGAAGTCTCAGAACTGAGTTAAATTTTTGGACATTGAGATGAATTTTCCAAAGATTTGTTTTACCAACTATGCATGGGAAGAATTTAACTACACACTGGAGTTTTATATCTGAGCACCTATTTTCATGGAGAATTTATACAGAGAAAACTAAAACTAAATGGGTTAGTTTTAGCAGAAAGGGAAATAAATCAAAATTATATAGGACTTGATGATGTAAAATTTCTGAGATTGACAGTACAATAACTGCACTAATGAACACTCACACACACTCATGCTTGCACACACATACAAACACATTAATACACACACATACACACAAACACACAATTTTAATGTAATCTTGAGATCAGAATTATATCAAAAATTACAGATCAATGTCCATAAAGAAATAAATGAGCTTGAATTTGATTATTTTATTCTGGTAAAAATACATTTTTCTAGGATAACAGATGCATTGCTTAACTTTAAAAAGTGTACATATTTCCTATGCAATAAAAATATTAAAATACTACTAAGATATTGTAATAGAAGACATAATTCTTCAAAAGCAAATTATGCATCTGACAAAATAAATCTGCTATTTATGATAGATAACCAAAAATTTAAAGCCATATGTACTGCTTCAGAACCAATAATCTGCTCCCAATACGATCTTTATCCTTCTTTGAATAAGTTGCTTTTGTTCTTTTGGATGTGGGCCAGTTTCTGTGGTGTAAAATGATATCCCATTGTTGTTTTAATCTGCATCTCCCTGATAATTTGTTATGTATAGCATTTTCTCATGTGTCTTTTAGCCATTCGAATTTCTTCTTTGAGAAAATTTCTGTTCATTTCCACACCCCATTTATTGATGGGGTTGGGAGTTTTCTTATTGTAGAGTTCAACCAGTGCCTTGTATATCCTTGATATCAAGCCCTTATCAGATGTGTATTGGGTGAATTTCCTTTCCCATTCTGTAGACTGTCTTTGTATTTTGATCACTATTTTTTTTGAGGTGCAGAAGCTTCTTCGTATAAAGTAGTCCCATTTGTTTATCTCTGTTTTCAGTTGCTTGGCCAGTGGTGTGTTATCTTTGAAAGTAACTTCAGCTTCAATGTCGTGGAGGTTTTTGCCAACCTTGTTTTCCATGTACCTTTTGGCTTCTGATCTGATTTTGAGATCTTTAATCCACTTTGACCTGACTTTTATACATGGCGTTAAGTAGAGATCTAAGCCCATTTTTTTGCATGTCACTGTCCAGTTGTGCAAGCACCATTTGTTGAAGAGGTTTTCCTTGTTCCAATTCACATTTTTTGCTCCCTTATCAAAGATTAGATGATCATATATTTGAGGGTGTGTGTCAGGATATTCAACCCTGTTCCATTTGTCTGTGGCTCTGCCTTTGTTCCAGTACCATGCTGTTTTAATAATTACCGCTTTGTAGTATAGATTGAGGTTGGGAAGGGTGATTCCTCCTATATTCTTTTTCCTAAGAGTTGCTTTAGCAATTCGTGGGGTCTTATTGTCCCATATGAATGTCAGGAATGTTCGCTCCATTTCTTTGAAGAATGTCATGGGTATCCTTATAGGGATCACATTGAATGTGTACAATGCTTCGGGGACTATTGCCATTTTGACAATGTTAATTCTCCCAATCCATGAGCAGGGGATATCTTTCCATTTCCTCGTGTCCTCTATAATTTATTGAAGTAGCATTTTGTAGTTTTCTTTGTACAGGTCCTTTACCTCCTTAGTTAAGCTGATTCCAAGGTACTTGAGTTATTGAGGCACAATTGTGAACGGGATTGCTTTTTTCATGTCATTTTCTTCTCTCTCGTTATTTGCATATAAGAAAGCCATAGACTTTTGGGTATTGATTTTATAGCCTGCAACTTTACTATTTGAGTCTATTGTTTCTAAGAGTTTCTTGGTAGAGGTTTTAGGGTTCTCTAAGTATAGTATCATATAATCTGCAAATAGTGAGAGCTTGATTTCTTCCTTTCCTACTTTGCCCTTAATAACTTTTTCTTGCTTAACCACTATTGCAAGTACTTCCAGTACTATATTGAACAGAAGTGGAGAGAGTGGGCATCCTTGTCTCATCCCTGATCTTAGAGGGAAGGGTCTTAGTTTTTCCCCATTGAGGATGATGCTTGTCGTAGGCTTGTAGTAGATGGCTTTGACTATATTGAGGAAAGTCCCTTCTATATCCATTTTGGCCAGAGTTTTCATCATAGATGGGTGCTGGATATTGTCAAATGCTTTCTCTGCATTTACTGATATGATCATATGGTTCTTATATTTTCTTTTGTTGATATAATGGATTATGTTGACTGATTTCTGAATGTTAAACCATCCTTGCATCCCCGGGATGAATCCCACTTGGTCGTGGTGTATGATCTTTTTGATGAGTTGTCTAATTCTGTTTGCTAATATTTGGTTGAGAATCTTTGCATCCGTGTTCATCAGGGATATTGGCCTGTCATTTTCTTTTTTTGTGGTGTCTTTGTTTGCTTTTGGTATTAGGGAGATATGAGCCTCATAGAAACTGTTTGGGAGTGTTTCTGTTTCTTCAAGTTCCTGGAAAAGCTTGAGAAGTACTGGCAATAGGTCTTCTTTAAATGTTTGGAAGGATTCGCTAGTGAATCCATCTGGACTGAGGCTTTTGTTTTTGGAAAGACTTTTGATTACCATTTCAATTTCCTTGAAATTAACAGGACTATTCAGGTATTCCATGTCTTCTTGATTCAGTCTTGGGAGATTATAACAATCTAGGAATTTATCCATTTCTTCTAGGTTATCATGTTTGGTAGCATACAGGTTTTCAAAGTAGTCTTTGATGATCTTATGAATTTCTTTGGTTTCTGTTGTGATATCCCCCTTTTCATTTCTGATTCGGTTTATAAGGTTTCTCTCTCTCTCTCTTTCTTTGTGAGTTTTGCTAGTGGTTTAGCAATCTTATTTATTTTCTCAAAGAACCAGCTCTTGGTTACATTGACCTTTCGGATTGTCTTCTGGGTTTCCATGTTGTTGATTTCTGCTCTAAGTTTTATCTCTTTCTTTCTTCCTGGTTTGGGCTCCTTTTTCTGGTCCTTTTCTAAAATCTTAAGCTGTGAAGTCAAGTTATTTATGTGGGCCCTTTCTTCCTTCCTGAAAAATGCTTGCAGAGCTATAAGTTTTCCCCTTAACACGGCTTTAGCTGTGTCCCAAGGTTCTGGTAGCTCATGTCTTCATTCTCATTTGTTTCCAAGTACCTTTTGATTTCTTCCTTGATTTCCTTCCTAACCCACTCATTGTTCAACATTGAGTTGTTTAATTTCCAGGTGTTTTATTTGGTTTTCTGCATCTGTCCATGATTAACTTTTATCTTCAGTGCATCGTGGTCTGAAAAGTTAGCTGGTACAATGTCTATCTTGTTCATTCTGTTTAGGTATGTTGTGTGGCCCAGCGCATGGTCTATTCTGGAAAATGTTCCATGTGCACTGGAAAAGAATGTGTATTCCTTTTTTGGGGGATATAAAGCCCTCTACAGGTCTATTAGCCCTCTCTCTTCTATTTCTTCCTTCAAAGCCAGTATTTCCTTGGTGAGTTTTAATCTTCTTGATCTGTACAGAGGTGATAGGGCGTGTTGAAATCTCCAACTATTATTGTGTTGCTCACAATGTCCTTCTTAAGGTCTCTTAGCAGCTGTTGTGGGTATTTAGCTGGTCCTTCATTGGGTGCATAGACGTTTAGGAGTGTAATTTCTTCCTGATGTACACATCCCTTGATTAATAAAAAGTGGCCTTCACTATCCCTTCTAATCTTTTTCAATCTGAAGTCTATGTTGTCTGATACTAGTAAATCCACCCCAGCTTTCTTGAGGGAGTTGTTTGCTTGCAGGATTGTTTTCCATCCTTTGACTTTGAGTCCATGTTTGTTCTGGCTATTCAGATGTGTTCTTGTAGGCAGCAGAATGTTGGATTCTGTCTCTGAATCCATTTTTCCACTTTGTGTCTCTTAATTTGGTGAATTTAGACCATTGACATTGAGAGAGATTATTGTTATTGGATTTTGCGCCATCTCTCTGTGTTTGTTGTGCTTGTCGGGTTTTTTCTTGTTTTACAATAGCCCCTTTAGTGCTTCTTTTAGGTTTGTTTTTGAGTCAATGAAGTTCCTAAGCTTTTGTTTATCCACAAAATAGTGTATCGAGTTTGAATGAGAATTTAAAGGGATAAAGTATTCTTGGGGAAGCATACTTGTGCTGGAAGAGAGAACACCTGTGGTGCTTGGGGGTTGGAGTGCTGGAACCTAGGGAGGCAGCCTGGAGGCGGGGAGGATGGCTGGGGTGCTTTGGGTACAAGGAGCAGGCTGGGACACAGGCTAAAGAAAAATTTTCTACATTCACAAAAGGCATTATGTGCACATGGGTAGAAACCAACATATAAACAAATTGCTAAATGTGACACTAAAATATTTAAGAAAATACATACAAAATATTAAATATAATAAACCTATGAGAGCTATGACACTCTGTATTCACTTTCTATCTAATATTCCTATTCCCACAGTAGCTTGACTAAATTATATGTTTCACTTTGTATTAGTTCTTATGCTTTAGCTATGTAATTCTAGGAAAAGTCCAATTGATTGTGTTCAAGTAAAGTATGATTTTGTTATTATTGCAAAACTATACTGTGATTTTTTTTTCAGTTAAAAATTATAATTAGAAGGGCTGGAGAGATAGCACAGCGGGTAGGGCGTTTGCCTTGCACTCGGCCGACCCCGGTTCAAATCCCAGCATCCCATATGGTCCCCTGAGCACGGCCAGGGGTAATTCCTGAGTGCAGAGCCAGGAGTAACCCCTGTGCATGGCCAGGTGTGACCAAAAAAGCCAAAAAAAAAATTATAATTAGAGCCAGAGAGTTAATACAGCAGGTAGGATACTTTCCTTGCATGCAGCCAACCTAGGTTCAATTCCAGGACCTCAGATAGTTTCTGAGCCTTGCCAGGAGAGATTCCTGAGCACAGAGCCAGAAGTAAGTCTCAGCTCCACTGGATGTTGCCTAAATAGATATATGTGCATTAAAATTAGTAATTTATAAGAAATGTAGATGTGTTATTAAGAAAATGTGCATAATGAAATTAGGAGAGATATACATGTTAAAATTCACTATAGACATAAACTTGGGACATAGGTAGGACTCGAAGAATTTGTGCTTTATAAGATTTCTCTGGTTATTCTTTGCAGAGATGCTTGCTTAGAAGGGTAAAAGTGAAAATGAAAAAGTAAAGGACTGGAATAATACTAAAACTCATAAAAGAACATTTCTAACTTGATTCCTTCAACACAAATCCAATTAGCAATATAACTAATTCTTTGATCATTAAAGAAAATTAATATTTTCAATTCTCCAAAATTTACTAAGTAGTAGCCATCACTATAAAAGAACAAATATTTGATGCAAATATTTTATGAAGTTCATTTGTATGAAAACTCATCACAAAATGAGTGCTTATAATAAATAATTTAAAATGAAATTCAAAATGTTGCAAAGTAAATAAGAATGTTATTTTCAACAAAAGTAAAACTGTTTAAGAATAACATTAATTTTTAATTAGAATTTTTGTTGGAATAATTTTAGATTAGCAGGCAATATTTTCCTTAATGCTAACATTTGACAATATTATAGTGTAATATCACAGTCAAATATTAATATGAGCAAACCAATGAACAACAAGATGACATTGCTACAGTGCTACTAAGGGATAGAAATTATTTCCTGTTCTCTTTATTCAAGAATTCAACCATAAATTTAACACAAAGTTTTGGAAGTTAAACAGTAGGGACATCTGAAGCAGCATAATTTCACTTAAAAATCTTAATTTCAAGCAATTAAATTTAATCACCAATTTGCATGACTGGCGTATAAATGAAAACACCAGTTTGTTAGAAATTCTAGTAAGTCAAAGATTGGGATAAAATTAATAGACTGAGGCTTTCAGGACAAGATGTATTGTGCATGAGTACCTTCTATTGCTAACCATTTCCATGGAAGCCCTTGCACTTTCTTAATATAGACCAAAAACTTAGTTTAACATAAACATATGCCCATTCTTTAAAAACACTTAAGTACATGCTTACAGTGCAATTATTCAAATCATATGGTGGTTAGAATATATTCTTTATAAATTTATGTAAAGTTATATCACCTTTAAATATAGAAATACATGTCTCACTGTTAAAGAATACATTTATATAATGTCCATGTTTAAAGTATAATTATACATGTAGCAAACTCTGTGGAATATATTCAATATAACTATGTAAATTGTTGTACTTTGAATAGGCATTTTAAAAGGCTCATTCTTTAAAAGAGAATTACTGCAATATTTCCCTTGGCTCTATTATGGAAAAAGTCCTGAGGGAGGTGTTGGTGAGAGGAAGGAGAGGAAACGTATTTTTCTATATTTACCATCCTCTCTTCCACGAGAAACTTTTTTTTTTATTTCAGCAGCTGAACTTACATTGAGTAAAATTGTTTTCTAACTTGTCTATTCTAGGTTCAGGATATAGACATTAGCACAGCTGATCTTCAAGGATATTGGTATGGGAAATACATTCTTCCCTGAGACTGATGAGTGCAGTAGAAACTAAAACACTTCCATTTATTGACTATTGCCTCTATTTAGCAATCATGGGTGGAGAGGTTAGTGCCTCTCTTTGTCACAGTAGATTTTTCAATGACAATGTAAGGTGTGATGTGGTCCTATTTATAGCCTATTTACAACCGACATCATTGGAAATTAGAGAGAGGTTTGTACATAAAAATAGAAATTTATGACTCAAATAAATGTGTAAGCACAGTAAAGATGAGAAGGAATGGAGCGTGTCATAAGAATGAAAATTGAGTGTGTAAGAGCAGATCGAGGACTGAAACAAATGAGGAATGTTGGCAACCATGATAACTGCAAAGTGGTTTTATAGGCTAATGACCAAGTTTTACTTTTATGCCCACATCCAATAGTATTTAGGGTTTACTCCCAACTTTTAACTCAAGGGTTCAGTACTTGTGGAGTTCAGAGACCATATACCTTCAGTAGGGATCCAATGTGGGTCAACTGCCTACAAGGCAAGGATCCTACCTGCTCTACAATCTCTCTGGTTCCTAATGTTCTAGCTCTATAGAAGGGAAATGTCATACCTGAAACTTGTTTCCAAAAATCTTTAAAAGAAGTATTCTGTGTGTGTGTGTTTGTGTGTGCACTTGCACAAGCAAATGCTCTGGTGCCACATACAGTGATAGTATAGATACACAAAGAGTAAACATTTGAAAAATCTAAGTTCTTGTGCTATTACAGTGCAAGTGTAAAATGGTTAAATTGGGAAATTTTAAATATAAGAAACTTGGAAATTTGCCAGTTATATTCCTTTTTATCTTATTTTTATTACCCTTTTAGAATGAGATATGAGGTTTTAATACTGTTTTCCATATATTCATCTTTTCAACACCAGACCCATCAGCTGAATACCTATTTCATTCTTCATGTGTCTCAAGGACCCCTTCCAACTTCCTCTGCTTGTAAACTTAGTTCCATAGTCAAAATCTTCTGATTACCATTTGTTCTTCCCTTACCATATAATTTTTAAAATCCCATATATGGTAAAGATTTTGAGTGGGGGAGTGCTGACACCCATTTACATATTGATTAATGAAGCTTATCGAAAATTCCACATAATTTTAAATCAATGATAGGTTGATAAAGTTGTTAAAGTCCATTTTTTCAGAAGCTAAATATTTTTAGAATAATATGACATAACTAACTATATTAAATGGTGATTATTTGAAAATGAAAAATCTAGGCAATCATTTATTTATAAACATTTATATATTCTTATAAATACCAAAAATGCATGAGTTTTCCCCTGGGTTTAAGTAGTATATATTTATTAAAAATGTGGATATATTCGATAAGTTTGGTAAGTATGTCTATGCACATGAATGCGTATATAATATATAAAAGATGAGACAGAAATCAAAATCTTTTGAAACTTTTCATTCTGTCTGTGCATAACTCAATTCCCACTTTCTGATGTTAATTTATTTATTCCAGGTGTGTGTAATTCCACAAATGGCCAACATCCAGAGAGAGACTTAAAAGCAAGCTCTCAGGAGAGAGTGATGTAGAGTCTCTTGCCTGCACGCCTGGCTGTCTTCCCAGGGCCCCTCCGAGGGGATGGGCTCAGCTTCCATCCCCACCCCGAGCAGAGCTCCCAGCAGCCGAAGACCACCAGAACCTCGCTACAGCTATGCTGGAGGCCCCTCTCCACACGTTCGGACAGGCCTCGTGCATGAAGGTACCGGCAGAGGAACCCAGGTTTGTGTAATCCAATCAACGGCCAACATCCAGAGAGAGACTTAAAAGCAAGCTCTCAGAAGAGATATCTTTAGCCTACTTCTCCCTCTGGGAGAAACTGGCAATCTTGTGAGAGTTTCCTGCCCACATGGGACAGCCTTGCAAGCTTCCCATGGTGTATTCATATGCAAAATCCAGTAACAAGCTGGATCTCATTCCCCTGACCCTGGAAGAGCCTCCAGTGTGACAAAATTAGGAGGGCCAAGTCGAGAGAGACTTCTAAGATCTCAGGGAAAGGACAAAATGAGATGTTACTGAGCCCACCCGAGAAATCGGTGATTAACGGGATTTAGTGATTTGTGGTTTTATTTATTCCCAAAATGTAAAAGAAACTATTTGTTGAATGTACTAAATATTATATGTTTATGCTTCAGTAGATTTGCTCAAACTATGTTTTATGTATAGACTTATAAATATTAGGCAGGAAAGCAAAATAGGGCTGAAGCCATAGCACAGGGGGTAGGGTGTTTGCCTTGCATGCAGACGACTTGGGGTAATACCTCTGTCTCTCGGAGAACCCAACAAGCTACCAAGAGTATCTCACCCCCATGGCAGAGCCTGGCAAGGTACCTGTGGCATATTCGTTACGCCAAAAACAGTAACAAGAAGTATCACAATGGGGATGTTACTGGTGTCTGCTCAAGCAAATCCATGAGCAACAGGATGTCAATGATGATGATGAAATTAGGACAAATACTTGTTATGAAACATATTGGAAAGGTAGGTTTAAATGGCAAATAAAACTACTGAAGAGTAGTATGTTTTAATAGTAGACTTGAAACAGAAAAAGATTTTTCTGAATCTAAATCCAGTTGATGTATATTTAACTTTTTCTAATTATTTAAAATTTTCATGGATACCACCAAATGTAAAACCTGTAAGTTGTCAAGGAAGTGACTTATAAAATCCCTAGAAAAATTATTTTTCTAATGTCTGTTTATTCTTAGGACACATTTGATATCTATGCACAGTCTACCTCTAACATCTCCCCAAAGCTAACGGTGACAATGCCCCAGGCCCCACATATTTTATGCAGAAAGAGGGCCTTCTTAGAAACTTAATAAGTGTTTCCATTAGCAATGAAACCAAAATATTATTAGAAAAACGTGCCTAATCACCAGTCTTGAAACATTTTCTTGATGCGAAGAGCAGTCTTTTAAGATGCCAGACTTTTGGGGTGAGAGAGATAGGGCAGTGGATAGGGCCTACCTAGGGTTGATCCTCAGCTTCCCATATGGTCACCCGAGCCCACTAGAAGCCATGCCTGAGCAAGAAGCCAGATGTAAACCTTGAACATTGCCAGGTATTTCCCCAAACAACAACAAAATAAGGCACAGATTTTTGAAAACTTGGAATCTCAGGCGCTACCCAGGGAAGTGTGAATCCCCTCAGAAAAGAAGTTTCAATAGAAACTAAAAATCATGGTAAATTCTGTAAGGACTATGAAAGACCCAAGGATCTTTTAGTAATGCACTCTCATACCCTATGCTTTGTCTGGGAATGAAGTGCACAAAGCAGCTAGATCACTCCCTGGACATATGGCACTGCCTCTAGACATGTCTAAGGCACCTATGATAACAGATGATTAACATCCAATGCGTAGGTTGAATTACTGTTCTCAGTATAGAACTATATTGCCTATACCCATGTTCAAACCTCCGGCAAAGACCTACACTCTGCTACTTAGGAGAGGTTGGCAATCATACCTTTGCATTACTGAGCTATAACAGGATGCACAGCGTTGTACAGGAAGAAAAGGGTTACCCGAATTGCAAAGAACCAATAAGGCCTATTCATGGACAGCTTCTTAGGTCCACCCACACCTTCCCAGGCCAGGAGTTCAGGCAAACGTGCTGACACTCTTCCCTCCCCACCCATTCTTAACTTTAAATCCACCAAAATGTGCTCACTCATTTCCACTGCTTTTCATATGAAAGGAGAAAGGAATCCTGGAATACTACTTAAGGAGATCCCTCCTATAATCCAGGAGTTTCCCTGACTTGGTTTTCTCTCCTATGTACTCTATTAACTCAAATCTTTTATGGAATTTAAGCCATTTTGTGTCAGTTTTCCCTCTTTTCCAGTCTCTTGCTTAGCACCTACTAATGTCTAAGAGGACTCGCTGTATTCTATGCTGTATCCTAAACATTTAATGTGAATTTTTTATTTAGTTTCAGAGAAGCCATGCTGAGCTAAGTAGACTGAAAAGGTGGATCCAATTTCAAGGATAAAATGATAGAAACAGCATTTGGACCAGAGATTGTTTTATTTTGTCCCTGCTTTGGGAGAGATAGTTACATTTTAGGTCAGGCTTAAGATAATTAATTTACTAGCCACTACTACTATTAAATTCAGTATGAATTTATTAGGCATTAAGCTTGTATTTAGTACAAGATTGATAAAAAACTTTGCATATGTAAAAATGCTACCTTGGATGACCACATAAATAAAATTTAAATTATTTGACCTCATTTTGGAAAAACTGTGTTCATGCTTTTTAAAAAATAGTATTTTGGACTCAGATGAATATACTACATTTCAACATGCAGCAAGTTTCTTGTCAAAATATGTTTTCCATAGACAACATGGATTTTAAATCAATTAATAAATTTAAAATGTTATTTCACTTATAATTCTTGCTATATTTTTAAAACATGCATGCTGCCGTTCAATAAAAATGGCCTTTCTAGAAATCATTACCTATTCATGAATCTAATCATAGTTCTTTCCTAACATCCCTACCAAAGATTATGTGCACTTTTCCCCCCTCCAGCTTCCAATGTTTTATTCACGAAGACGAAGACTCAATTTTCTCCTCTCTTCACTCTGCCACTGGAGAGTGTCTACTACTGAACTCCTCTTTCTGTCACTATTATGTAGAAAGTTTAATGAGTCACATAAAATACCACTAGTTTCCTTGTGTTGTGTGCTTGCTAGTTGGGAATCACTCTTAAAATGTCACGGTGCATTTGATTAATTGCATATGTATATGTATATATACTTGTGTATGTTTATGTATAGATACACATGCATACACACATATATATATACATATATATGTGCATATATATTCAAACTACAGTAAATCATGGTGGAATTGTTTATAAATAGTTCATTGTGAAAGGGTGTTTAATGGATATCTCCTAGCATTTTAAAATGGCATAGTGGTAATCAGCCCTCAAAGGACTGTGTCTACTTAAGGTTAGCAGAAAAACACAGCAGCCTAATTAGCACTGGGAATCACCACCCAGCCATCTGTTATCTCTAGGAAAAAAAAAAAAGAAGAAGAAAATGTAAATGGAAAAAGAGAACTTTGTGTGAAAAGTTCAGTTTTTCACTTTTTTAATTCCCCTCATAGCATTTGCATGGTACTGATGCAGTCACTCTTAATGATGATAGTTTTCTGAGATATTTCTACTGTTGAGAAGAGTATACGAGTAGAGCTATGAGACAGCAGAGTTAGAGAACTATTGCATGCACATGTTGCTTTTGTCTGTTTTGAAAGAAGGAATATAGGATACAAAGTAGGTGGACAAACACAATTTCTCAAGCTACCCTCCTGACACCTTGTCCTGACATAAGCTTATTATAAAATGACACATTTTTCAGATATGCGACTTTTTTTACAAGATTTTAAAATTACACAGCTTATAAGTAGTCATTTTATGTGTTTTCACACACATTTCAATTCATATCAAAATAATCTTTGTTTCCATTCAAAACAAATGAATATTGTCATGTCTAGCCTTCTGGGAATTCTTTGGTTTTTGTTTTGTTTATGGTATTTTTCTTTTGCTTTCTTCCTTCTGATTTAGTACAATATTATTCTACTTTGTTCTAAAGGGTTACCATGAAATCAAAAACAAATATAAATCTTCATTATGTCCCTGCTAATGAGGCACTGCAGATACAAGAGAAGTGTGTGAAAAGTTGTTTACAATGACATTAATAAAGTGCAACTAAAATTTCTTTTACTTCTATTTTCTGTTCTATCAAGGTGAAACTGGGTAGAGATCACTATGAGACTAAAAGAGATGTATTTACCCTTAACCAAAAGATAATGATTGAGTTTGTCCACAATTTATTATTCAACCAAACCTAAGGGTAAGAATAAGTCTTCCTTAAAGACTTAAAGATAAGTCTTATACCTAATTTCTCCATAGCCTTTGTTCAGTTTTACAGATTAGACACAATATGCTTCAGGCAATCAGACCTTGATAAGATTTTTATGATCATTACAATCAAACCGGATCAAGATTTGACCTGGGATTGATTTCTCACCATGCATGATCCCTAGCACTCCCTTCTCATGAGTTGTCTCATGAGAGGCAGGAAGAAGCCCTGACTACCGCTTGATGTCTCAAAAATCAAATAAGAAAATAAAAGGTGAAAAACGTATCTTTGAACCTATAACTTTTCAGCCTGACTGCTTAGTGCCAGTAAAACTCTTCACATCTTGTTCTTAGCTGATTAATTGTCCCTTGAGTGACAGTGGAACCAAATCTTTTCAGTTAGTAAGCTACATAGAGCAGAGCACCAAGCTATTTTTAAGCACTCTGTAAAACATGTCAAGAACATACTATGATTGGGCCGGGGCGATAGCACAGCGGGTAGAGCATTTGCCTTGCACACAGCCGACCTGGGTTCGATCCCCAGCATCCCATATGGTCTCCGCAGCACCACCAGAAGTAGTTCCTGAGTGCATGAGCCAGGAATAACCCCTGTGCATGACCGGGTGTGACCCAAAACGCAAAATTAATAGAAAAATAAAAATAAAAAAGAATATACTATGATTATAATTGAAAGAGAGGATACAGTTGATCCAAATTTTAAGTTGTATCCTCAAAATAAAGCAATCATTTGAGAGATGAAAATATCTTTGATAGTATAATGATTCTGTTGCCCAAGAGAATATATCAAAACATCCCTAGAAACTATACGATCTTATTATCATCACAATAAAAATTGGATGGGAACTGTTAAGAGAATGTATAAAAATTATGTAAATATAAAAACATGAGATTTTTACCCTAAAATTTAATACTAAGTGATAAATTTCTAGAGCGAATACTTAACAGAAAAATAATTATTAGTAACTCATAGTAAAATATAAAATAGTGTATAATATTTTATATTATTAAAGAGATATAAAATTAATATAAAATTAAACTATATTCTTCTTTCTTATACATTGAACAAAGATTGCTTAGTAGCTGTTATACTAAGCAACATTTTATACACTAGAAGTACATAATTAGCAAATATTTCTAATCCTGTGGTGTGAAAAAAATCTTAATCAAGTGACATAATAGAAGCAGAAAAAAATATATCAAAGAACATGATATAATTTGATTTGGCTTAGGTTGTTCTTCTCTTCAGAAACCTTGAAAGCTAGCTCGATATGAAATATGAAACATCAGAAAAAGTAATTGAATGAAGAATGTGAGGTTGGCTGTAAGTACTAACTCCGCACATAAATACTTTATTATGGGAAAGGGTGGCATGTTTGAAAAACTAAAATAAGCTCCAGGAAAGAAAAAGTAAGTTTTACAATATAAAGTTTTAAAGGTAGGTAATCAATGGGTAGGCCATGCAGGGCAATTCCTGCAGATATAGTGTGGAGTGGCCATACAGCAATTGCAATAACACAACTTCAGGGCTATTATTCTCCTCTGCAGAGATTCTGATTATTTGGAGTGAGTTGGAAGGAGTGAATAATGAGCCAAATAGATGAATGGAGAAGTAACTTGTCAGTATTTAATAATTTACCACATGCTTTGCAATCTTTTCAGACTTTTTTCTCTTTCTCTAAAGTCACAAATATTAATCATTAATTCAAATATGATAAAGTGATAAAATCCATCAGTGAAAAGTCACAGACAATCATATGAGTAAGTTTCTTTCTTAATCAATTGTTAAGAATGGATTTTTTAAATCATCAGTATTTTTCCACTGTTTCTATTGCTCCTCCTTCCACCTGTATATGTCTGCCCTTTCCTAACCTGCAGTCCACCATTTCTTTCTTTTTTTTTATCCTTTTGGGGCACATGCAGTGTTCTGGGATTACTCCTGAATCTATGCTCAAAGATCACTTCTGGTAACACTCATGGAACTGTTTTCAGTGCACTGAAGTGATAGCACGGAGGGTAGGGCATTTGCTTTGCATGTGGCCAACCCTGGTTTGATTCCTACATCCCTCTTGGAGAGCCTGGCAAGCTACCGAGGTTATCCTACTCACAAGGCAGAGCCTGGCAAGCTACCAGTGGCATATTTGATATGCCAAAAATAGTAACAAGTCTCACAATGGAGACGATACTAGTGCCACTTGAGCAAAACTATGAAAAATGGGAAGACAGTGCTATACCACAGTGCTAAGAACAAACTGAGGTCAGCTCTGTACAAGGCGAGTACCTTAATTCTTGTACTATATCCACCTGTTCTTTGTCTACAAAAACTTTCTGTGACTATAGGGTTGAGCAGCATTTTTGAGAAGTAGCGCTGCACTGTAGCACTGTCCCATTGTTCATCAATTTGCATGAGCAGGCACCAGTAAGGTCTCCATTGTGATACTTTTTGTTACTGTTTTTGGCATATTGAATAAGGCATGGGTAGCTTGCCAGGCTCTGCTGTGCACGCAGGATACTCTAAGTAGCTTGCCGGGCTTTCCATGTGAGACGGAGGAATCAAACTTAGGTCAGTCACGTGCAAGCAAACACCCTACCCACTGTGCTACCAATCTGAGAAGTAGTCCACCATTTTTTCAGGATGTTAGCAGCTTAATAAGATTATCCTCACTACCCTAACCTCTCCCTGATTTTAGCAACAACTCTTGTCTCTTGAATATTTGGCCTTCAATCAAGGAACATTCAAATTGTGTTCAGTAACAATTTAGTTTTTGTTGGTAATCTTCCTTATTAAGAGAAAGCTGTATTCTATACCCTTCCTCAGATAAACTTTTCCTTGGAAGAGAGATAAACTCTCAGGAATCCCTTTTTTAAAAGATAACTAATTTTATAACTTATAATAGAGTAGTGTTCCATATTTTTGGTCTCATTTGCCACTTAGTGAATCTGTTTTCATATATTACCACACTGAGACAATTAGATTTGGGGAAGGATCAAAAGTTCTGACTGACTTGCTTTTAAATTAAAATATCACAAAAGTAATATTGCTGCCACAACTGTGTTATACACATATGTTATGGATTCCCATTTTTATTGCACTTGGAAGTGTATATATCACTTCACAATATATTCACTATAAAAGGTAAGTATTTATTATTTCACAGTTATTGGGCTGTTTACCAAGAAAAGAGAACACCATTAAAATTGATCAAAAGCCTCTAAATTTAGATGGTTAAGGCGAGCAATTTAAGTCAGTATTCTGTAATCATTAAGCAACTAGGAATCCCAAGGCTCTCTCTCACTGCCTTCATTCAATGGTCTCCTGCCGCTTCCCCACCTGGGATGGCCACTGTCATGGGCAGACAAAGGAGGAAACAAGGGCCAGACTGATTGGTGATTAGTTGCCATTTATTCCATTCTCCCCACGTGTCTGTTCCAATTTTACTTAGCCCCTCATTCCCATCATCCCCTGTCTCTCTGACCACAGACTCATTGCCTTAGTCTCTCTCTCATCTCACTCAGCCTCTCCCAGCACTGGAGGTAGCAACCACACCAGGTGAGGTAGCACAATCAACATATCAAAGTCCTTCCTGCAGCCAGGAAATCAGGCTCAAGGGCAGAAATATAACCTAGGGGGTTTTCTCCTTTCTTAGTCCAATACACATTTAAACATTCATCTTAATTAATAATATTAGTCATTTTGTATGGATGTAGTAAAAGATACATCAAGCTTGTAGGGTGGCTCTCCTGGGGACATCTTTCTATAGATCTCAGACTACTTTGCCCAGGCCATATTAATCTTTCCTACCTTAGCAGGGTCCTAATCCAGTTGTTAATTTTTGGATCATGGCAGAATTTTTCCATGACCATGCTCTTAACTTACAGTTAAGTATTATGACGCTTTGGCCTGGCCCATTTCAATGCCAGGGTAGTTCAGAATTTGCCCTGGGTCCATCTAGTACCTCGTGTTGGTATCCTGCTTTTGGGGTGCTAGGAAGTAAGGGCAACATGGCTTAAGTGAGAAAACAGATGCCCAGGAGTGAATATAATTTGGAGTCAATTAACTCCCAAGTTACAAAAGGATAGCATTAACTGTCTCTCTGTGTCTACACAAAGAGGACATTGCTCTGAGTTAACTATGCAAAGGAAATTAGAAGAGGAAAGCAACATCTATAAGTTAACAGAGTCTGATAAGGATAAAAAGGCGATTGACCAGTTGGGGAAGCAGAGCACAAAGAAAGAGGTTACAAGTAAACACAGAGGAATGGGAGTGCCTCTGTGGCACTGTAAATGGGTGCAACCCAATAAACTGAAGCTCGCTGTGGCAAGGCAGAAAGAACAAACCAATGTAATTCTACAAGTATAAATATATATTTCAGTTTACCCAAAACAGGTTGTATGAGTTTCAGAGAATATTAGTCATTTTGTTGAATATTCTTCTTTATTAACTCATGATAGCCTATGAGTTAATGGTTTACACACACACAAACACACACACACACATACACCAAAGTCTAAAATTCAGTATTTACAAAAATCTAGTTAATACATACACTCATAACTTTTTCATTCAAGTAAATATTTTAACTACAAGAGGGTGATTATACTCTTTTAAGTGATTTATGTATTTATTTATTAATTTTTGTGGTGCTGAGGATCAGAGAACTTTATATATGGGGCATAAGCTCTGCTAACATCCCAGCCACAAACTTTATGCTCCAAAGAGAGACACATTTTACTTTAAAAAAATTATTTTTGTCTTTTGTAGTGCAAGGAATTAAAACTGGGACCTCCAGCTGTGAGGCATGTGTTCTGCCTCTGACCCACATTCTTAAATTATCTGTTTTGATTCTCTTTATTTATTTTATTTATTAAACTCATGTAATTATTTATTGGGTAAACTGAATTACATTTTCACACTTGCTTTAATTCCTGGCTTCAACCATCTAAGTTTGGGCTGGAACAACAGTACAGCGGGAAGGGCATTTGCCTGCATGCAGTCAACCCGGGTTCGATTCCTCCGCCCCTCTTGGAGAGCCCAGCAAGCTACGGAGACTATCTTGCCTGCATGGCAGAGCCTGGCAAGCTACCCATGACAAATTCAATATGCCCAAAATAACAGTAGTAAGTCTCACAATGGAGATGTTACTGGTGCCCACTTGAGTAAATCAATGAGCAACTGGATGACAGTGACAGAGTAAACCATCTAAGCTTAGAAGCATTAAATCGACTTTAATGGTGTTCCCTTTTCTCAGTAAACAGTCCAATGCCTGTGAAAGAGTTAATATTTATTTACATATTTGTTTATTCATTTATTTACTTTTGTTGTTTTTGAACCATACCAGACTGTGGACTTACTCCTGGATCTGCACCCAGGGGATAATTTCAGTCTCAAGGGACTATGTGTGGTGCTGGCGATCAAACCCTGGCTTGGCCCCGTGCAACCCCTAAGTACAAAAGTGTATGACTACAGAATAAAACAAAACAAAACCAAGCAAAGTTATAACCCAGTTGTCTTTCTATAAAGTTAAGGGTTATAGATGAAGAAACAACCACATCTAATTATTATGGGATGAGAGGGGGGAAAAGGATAGCTATGTATATATAGTATCCTTCAAAATCCAAGACATCATTAAGATAACAAGTATGGTGTTTTGCTGTCAAAAAAACCTATAAATTATAAATTAGAAATTCAGACAAAAACTTAAAACATACCCTGAGGAGGGACACATTTTTGTTGCTATTGTCCTTGATTTTTTGTTCTTGCTGTTTTTCTGTTTTGTTTTCTAGGAAGAAAAGAGACCACAAGGTAAAAGGTCGAAGGAAAGAATTAGGTGCAGTTAGCAAGCTTAATCTACCTTTGGTGATACATAATGTACATAATGAACAGGTTACTGAGTCTATTTTATGACAAAATGTCCATAAATATTAGTCCTCAAATTTGGATGACTTTTGAAACTATTTTTTTCCAGTTGGCTTCTTAAAAATACAACTTTTGGATCCAGTCCAAAAGTCTGACTTTAGTTCAAATGAGAGAGGTAATTTTTTTTCTCTAACATTTGCTCACATCATCTTTTAAATGGCTACACTTATGTCAACTTTTCCTAGTAGTTATAGCTGTATTTCAAAAATTTATTCCATTATTTATAATTTAAAAGCAATAAATTACCATAAATCATGTTTAACACACGTTTTTGATAGCTCACATTCAAACTACATTTGAAGCAGAAAGAACAGCACCAATTTTTAAAGTACAATAACGTTCTGCTTGCTATGGATTATGCTTATTCACAAATATTCACTCTCTATACATAAATATCAGCTTTTCACTAGTAAATATTTATTACAGAGTCCCTCTTGACACTGAATATGGTGAGGAAAATTAAATTTCTCTCTTTTCACTACTCCTTAAACAGGGTCACACCCAACATTCTGTCTTGGGTAGGAAGAGAAGGGATTTCTGGAGAAGATCTAGCAGTGTGGCCCTTCTCATTCAGTGTTTGGCTAGCAAAGTGGTTCTTAGGCAAGACGGCATTGCAGGCAGTATGGCCAGCCAAGAAGAGCTGGGGAATGGAAAATATGGAGGAGGGGATTAAACTCAGGATCTCTTACATTATGCTAGGCAAGTGTTCCACATGTTGAACTATATCCTGAGCCCATCATTTTTATCTCTTTAATTTTGCTATCTCAACATTTTACTTGTAAATATATTGTTTTCCTTTAAGAGGCATTCTTTAATAATATGTAGAGAAGGGGTTGATTCACCTTTCTTTTCACTTTTTTTTGTTTCATTTTGGGGTTAGACCAGGAGGAACTGAGGGATTACTTCTGGCTCTGTGTTTAGGGATCACTCCAGGTGGTAATTTGGGAACCACATACAGTGCAAAACAGGTATTGAACTCAGGTCTGCCATATGCAAGGCAAACACCTTAATCTCCATAGTATCTCTCCAGTCCCTTTTCAAATAAGGTACTTGAAATTAAGGTACTTTTAACTAAGGTACTCACCATACTCTGCATTGCTGAGTCACATTTATAATTTAGCATAATATAAAATAAAGATTTTATTTGCTTCTGCTCTTTTACATCTTGTCTTGTGGTAGAAGGCTATATAATATAGTGAAGAAAACTTTTACATCACATTGAATGCATTTGAATTTTTATTTTATAATTATTTTCATTATTATCAAATAAACTAATCACTTTTCATTATTTAAAAAAATAAATAAAAGAATATCATTGACTGTTTTGTAATAATAAAATATAAGCTTAAACAAAAAACATCACATTCATCATCATTAATTAATATCAACTGCCTATATTATAAAACCAATCCATATTTTGTACTGTCCATATTGTGCTTTTTATGGTTTTATCTTGTTAGTCCTCCAACCAATAGATATAATTGGCATCATCATCATCATCATCATCCTGTTGATTGTCAATTTTCTCAAGTGGTCTTAGTAATGTTTTCATTTGTCCTAGCCCTCAGATTTTAGAAACCTCTCTCTACTTGTCCTTCCCAATGGTGCCACATTCTATTATAATATTTGTGTATATTACACATCAGCCTTGAGAGGAATTTCTGGCATCAATTTTTTCCAAACAATTTTCTCTGATGTAATGTGCTTCATAATATAATGCCTTAGGCATATTAACCTGTATTTGTACATGTCAATAATTTATTTAGTTTTTTTCATATTATTAAATTCTCAACTTCTAGAGGAAGAATTCCCAATGAAACAGCTTTGGCAGCATTTTTAAATGTCTTATAAAAAGCCCAAAAATATTTATAGACATCCAAAATGACTCAACCATAATATTTTCAAATGGAATAGATATTTCTATTAACAATTTAGATGATATAATTTGATAAATTTTCCATGCAGTTTGCTATATTAAATGTTAAATATATTCATAAGGATTTTTCTAATTTGAGATAACAGATAAAATTATTTTATCTTCAAGACAAATAGATATTATCTATTTAACAGTTTTTTAAATTATCCTTGTTTCTTAATACATTTTTATTTTAAAACAACACAATCCCAACTTAATAAAACTTACAGGAAAATTTATTTTATTAAAATATATTGGGCATAGGTCAAAGCTTTATTTATCTAAATACATGAAATAATAGTTAAAATAAATAAGTAATTTTTTTAAAAATAAACTTGGCATAGCTCTTTCTTTCTCAGAAAATATAAATGTTTCTTTAATTACCCTAAAGGGTAACTGATATAAATTCTGACATTTGAATCTCACTTTGTGAGGAAATCTCCTCACACCACATTGATTATCCTCTAAAAATACATACATATTTTTGCATCCCTTCTAATGGTATCTGGATGTGGAAAAAGCGTAACTTTGCTTGGTTGTTTGTGTGGGGACCACACCTAGTGATGCTCAAGGTATATTTATGAATTTTTGTGTGCAAGGGTTGCTCCTAGATTAACTAAAGGGGTCCATGAGGTACTGGCATTGAGCTCAGATTCCTGCATACATACATGTGCTCAGTCCATTGGTCTATCTCTACAATAAAAAACAAAAACCCCAACTTTTATTATGGCTAAAGTTTTGACAATATTTTATTTATAGTTATTGTATGCTCTATTTTTTTATTCTTGTGGGGACTGGCATTTGGGTCACAGCCAGCTGTGCACAGGACTTACTTCTGGTTCATTGATCATAGTTTATGCTCAGGGGACCTAAATGTTTTGCTAGGGATCAAACTAGTGTAAACTGCATGCAAGGGAAGTATCTGATCTGCTGTTCTACCTGTCCAGCCCCAGTTATATTTTTATTATTTTTTCTTTTACTATGTTTCTCATAACCTATTTCAAAATGAAGTATTTGATTCTGCTGGTGGTACTTTTTTTGAAAAAATTTCCCTAGTCCTTTTCTTCATTTCCTACCTGAAAGTAGTTATCTAATTTTCTGCTTTCATAAAATGGTGATTTTTAACAGCTCTGTCTTCCCAATTTAAATAAATTTTAATGAGGAACTATGTATGAAGGAAAAATTGTAAAACCGTTATCATTATAGTAATCAGGGAGGGTTCTTTTGAAGACAATTTGGCATTATGCCAGATGCTAAGTCATTCTCCTTTACTTTATTAAATTTGAATGGGCATTTTGGTATGTCAAATTCAACATGACAATGTAAATCAAAATTTACTGGTTAATTCTTATCTTAATGCCTACAAAAATGTTTCATTTTATTAACACATAAAATTTATGTACTATTAAAAAATTCTCGGAGAGGTAAACACAGGAACACCTAATAATTGCAAAGATTGTGTGCTTTAGCATTTATGAATTTTGAATCACAAAATTCAAATGAAGCATCAACTTCATCTCACTTTAACATGCTTATCTCTTCTTTCTAAAATTCCACAATACCCTTAAAATTAAACAGTCCCAATAATTAAAGTATTCTACCTTACTTAGATGATTTGTATTTAGTATTTTCAGTCCTTTGTAGAAAAAAATGAAATGCTGATTGCAGTATCTTCATTAAATAACTCAGAAAAGCTTTAAAGTGCTAGAAAATAAGCTCTTGCTCTAAATTTCTGCCTAACAAATTTTAAAGTCTGCCATTTCTTTATGTTCCAATTATTTAAAGGCTACTTAGATGATCTTAGTCATAAAGTTGGACACACTTCTAGCTGTATAAATAAAAACTCTTCTTATGCTCCAGTTAATTTTAATAACTATAATTCATAATAAGTGCAATACAGCATGGGATTCTAATAATGTAGATTCATGCTCTCTTGCCTGGAAACATTAAAAGGCCATGAGGCAGTAAAGGACATTATTAAAACTAAACATCAGATTAAAATATGAATCTGTTTATATGTATAAGTTTTACAAAGCCACACCTATATTAGCAGATATAACTATAAATTGTATTTTTTTTTCTTCTATGAGATAAACGTATGTCATTTGACTCAGTGTTTACTTTACTGGAATAAAAATGAATATATTTTTAAATAAAAATAAGATTGCTTTAGTCTCAGTGGTTACTAATTTCCTATCTCGCCAGATCCCAGTATCTTAGTAATTATTGATTTGATATGCCTTTTTTACTGCAAAGTGTCAAATGAAGTATTAAATAGACAGTATGGATCTGTAATTTGTTAGGAAAAATTACCATGCAACAGTATCTATTATCTACTGTGTTCAGTGAACTGTAGTATTCAAACTTAAACTAGATACAAAAGTTGTGTGATATGTAAACTGGGGAAACCACTTCAACATTTAAAAAGACAGGGGTAATCATAGTAATCATAAAATACTGAGAACTAAGAAATATTAATTTTATTTCAAGTCATATGAAGTTCACTTTAAAGTAATTAGTGGCAAAATACAATACATTAAATAAATTTGATATGCATTTTGAAAGGGCAGTATGTCTTTTAACATAAGTATAATTTGAATGTGATGAATTCAGAGAAATTATGAAATAAAAACAGAATAAAATAATTAATTTACTTGCTCAAAAAATGTTTACCCTAGCAATGAGATTTGAGAAGGTGGTAATCTGAGACCATGGTGGAGAAAAGTGGACAGGGGTTGGAGTCAGGTGGGACTCAGTGGACAGTATAGGAAATGGACTCTGGTAGGTGTAGGTATAAGAAGATTTTATGCATGATACCTGTCATTGACAGTATGGTAGAAATCATACATTACTAAAATACACTTCTTATAAGCGCTTTTGAGCACTTGGATTTACATATATCAGGCATAATCCCATGCTCTTATTAATAAACACTTAAAATTAACTAATATCTCAGGCCAAAATATTCGCATCTACTCTTATCCTAAATCAATATCAAAATCTTTAACTTCATGTCACCAAAACTATTAGATCTATGTGTTTCCCTCAGTTGGCAATGATTACCCCAATCTTTCACTTGCTTAAACCAGTATATCGGCAAGTAATAAATGAAATTATGCAGGAATCCTTATAGTCTTTTGCTAACAATAAAACATCCAGTTTGTCAAAATCAGTAAATAAATAAAATTCTGACAGAAGCAAGATCAGAAATACCAAAACAGTTAAATGGGTATTTAATGGGTTAATAATTACATATCTTTATGGATGACATATTTATGGTGCACATATATATGTATATGTATATTTATATGTGCATAAATATGTGCATTTATGCATGAAAATAAGCACATAAATGTATATACAATTGCTGCAATAAGAAACGTGTTTTTCATAAAATATAGAAACATATTTTATTTATCTCCTTATCTACATACACATGAAAATGTAGATATGTGGATTCGTGATATGAATAAGTAAATACATAAAGAAAAGCCATTAGAATAATACACTTATCTGAATTTGCTTGAATAGAGCTCTATATGTCACTTCAACTGGCTTTAAAATCTGATTCCCTTTTCAGCAAAGATAAACACTCATAAAAATGTCAATGAATCACATTTACGTATTTCAAAAATCTAATAATTTAAAAACAAGATCAGGGCCCCTGGGGGTAGTACAGGGGTTAGGGTATATGTCTTGAATTAGGTTAATTTTGTTTCAATCCTCAGCACCACATGGTGTTTCAAGTATCTATGTGCAGCCAATCTTGGGCCCTGACCTTGAACCACTAGCCTGGTTGAGAATAACTAGGAGGGCTTTCTTGGATTTTCTCATAGGCACAAAATAAATAAAAGGATAAAGAACATCCATTTGAAAAATTACAAGAAAGAAATAACCAGTGACTAAAAGAAGAAAAACAATAGGCAAAGCATCTGAATGGCAGATTCTGTAATACAAATTGTGCCATATATTTTAAATACAATATATAAATGTCCTTAGACATTTACACTTGTTGTTGTTTTGGGGTCTCACTTGGCTGTGCTGAGTCTATTCCTAGTTTTGCACTCAGTATCACTTCCAGAGGAGCCAGGGGGCCCCGTGGGGTAATTGAACCTAAGTCTGCAGTATACAAGGTAAATTTCTTACCTGCTGCACATCTTTTCAGCCTCTATAAGTATTTACCTTCTTAATAATAAAGAATAAAAATTAAATTAGTGCACCTCCAAATTTTAAGAATTTAGTGGGAAAAGCAGAGTAAATAGAGAGGTACTACAGAGAAGGTAGAGGTAATATGTAACTTTATCAACTGTTAAATACAAATACAGCAACAGGAACTAAATCTCCCCAAAGTTGATTATTTGAATACTACAAGAAATCACAAAATTTAGTCAAATCAACAATAATATATAAGGCAGTGATACATATACAGAGAAATGCAAGTAGCCCTAACAAAGTTATCAAGTATATTCAGAAACAATTAAGGAACTTACTTCTTTTTTGGAATTAAAATATATGCATGCTTTTTTTAAAAACTTAGAAAATCAGTAGTATTCAGTTATTTGCAAGCTGAAACAATCCTAATACCCACAAATAGGTATCTGGATAAAGGAACTATGGTACATTGAAATACTATTCAGCCATAAAAAAGATAATGTCATGTATTTTGCTGCTATGAGAATGTATCAGAAGTGTTTTGGGTCTAGGAAAATTAGTCAGAGGGAGTAGAATAGACTCAGAATGATGTCTCTTATATGTGGGATACAAAGAAACTTTGTAGGGGAATGTCCAAAGGCAATGGAAACAAAGTGCAGAAGAAGTAGCCTTCAGTAGGAATCTTGACACTGGGGTTGCATGTGAGGGGAGGCAGTTAGGAAATGGAACACTGTAACAATGGGAAAGGGGAAATATACCTGCCACAGAGGCAGACTGTAGGTCACGAAAGACACTGGGGACATTGGTTGAGAGTATGGGCACAGAAAAGGGATTACTATGGGAACAATATACACATAAAACTTAACCATATATATCTTTGTAACTTTATTATCCACAGTGATTCAATTAAAAAATCTTAAGAAAAAGTATACATCCATATGATAGTTCAGTATTGGAATTGGAAAGATGAATAGAAAGAATAGCAATGACTTTTTTTAAAAGCGAAATCTATGTTAATTCGAACTGATACATAAAAGAAAGAACATTTTAAGTTAATAGCACTAATAGTAAATTGTTTTAAACTATTTTCACCACTGTCCACCTACACACACACACATACACACACATAAACACAGATTGCTTACCCCACATACACATTTATTTGATATGTAAATGCTTATATTTTGAGTACTAAAGATGAAAGATTAAAAAATTGGAATAAAATATAGTTATGCTAGTAGATTATTGAAAACACTTTCAATCTATAGAAATAAAGCAGCTTTTAAAAATGACTGCACTCATTTGTGGAATATACAATATGAGACTAACACAAAAGGACAGTAGAAACAAGGGGAAAGAAGATTGCTCCACAGTTGGAAGCCTGACTCATGAGCTGGCGGAGAAGACAGCTGGGATAGAGAAGTGGTCACTAAGTCAATGATGGTTGGAGGGATAGCTCGAGATGGGGGATG
This sequence comes from Sorex araneus, assembly GCF_027595985.1. Lineage (NCBI taxonomy): Eukaryota > Metazoa > Chordata > Mammalia > Eulipotyphla > Soricidae > Sorex > Sorex araneus. The sequence goes on from NC_073311.1 coordinate 29,031,108, forward strand.
TGTGTGAAAGTAGATAAAGGACCAAACATGATGGCTTTCCAGTATCTGTATTGCAAACCATGATGCCCCAAAGTAGAGAAAGAGAGAGAGTATGAGGGAAATTGTCTGCCAGAGAGGTGGGGATTTGGGGTGAGGGGTGGGACGGGGCATACTGGGGACATTAATGGTAGAAATTGTACACTGGTGGAGGGATGGGTGTTTGCTCACTGACTGAAACTCACACATGAAAACTTTGTAACTATATCTCATGGTGGTTCTATTTTTTTGAAAAAATAGAACAGAAAAGTAATAAAAATAAAATGAATACATTTGGTAGTGGATTAGAATACACAAATTTTAATATGATCTGATAAAACAATGAAAGTATGACCACAGGTCCCTGAAGTTTAGTCAGCTGAACTCAGAGGCTCAGGCTTGGGACTCAAAGTCTCTGGTACCCTGGCCAGCAGTCACTGGGTATCCAACAACTGCTGCTGATCAAAACGTTGGCCACCTCACTGGTTTTAGAGACCCAAATGTTAAAGCTTCAGAGTTGACAAGAAAGGGCCAAAAGTAACAAAACTAAAGGAACGGGGGGTTTAAAGAGAGGCCCTATGGGACCTTGTAGGATGGAAACGGGTGTCCAGATGGTAAATATGCTGGAGCAATGTAAACATGAAACCCTCATGAGGAGGGCTGTAAATCACAGTATGTTGATAAAGAGATGTTAGAAAGAGGAAGAGACTGAAATACACTAAAGTAGCTGTTCGTGCAGAAACTGAACAATACTGCTTAGAGGGAGAACTCAAAGTCAAGGGAGCTGAGGCACTGCCTAGCAGGGCAGATGCAGCACCGGAGTTGAGGGCACTGCAGAACTTGACCATTCTCCAAAAGGCCTTTTTCTGTAATATGTAATATCCAGTCACAAATCCCTGAAAATTTTTACACAGGAGTAGCCAGGGGTATAGAAAACTGCAGCTAGTCCAGGAATCAGCCTTAGCAGAACTCAAATTCTAGTTCCAGACTTACGTTAAGGCATTCAACTTTCTCTCAAATATAGGTCCATTCACTTCCCAAAGAATCGTCAATCTAATTTATTTTTATAAATTTGTGGGCTTGTTCAAAGATCTCATTGTTTTATCTAATCTTCTTAGAAAGTATGCATAGACTTTGCTTTCCTATGCCTTTATGTTCTGGCCACACATATTTTGATATTGATTTTCTTCTTAGATATATCAAAAATGTCCTTAAACCTTTTCTGCTTTTTTTTAAATTTTTATTAAATCACCATGTGGAAAGGTACAAAGTTCTCAGGTTTATATGTCAGTTATACAATATTCAAACACCCATCCCTTCACCAGTGCCCATATTCCACCACCAGAAACCCCAGTATACCCCCCGCCCCCACCCCCTACCCCCTACTGTATAACTAATGAATTTCACTTCATTTTTTCTTTACCTTGATTACATTCCATAATTCAACACAAAACTCACTATAGTTGTTGGAGTTTCCAACCAAGAGAGACAGACCTACTACATTTGATAATTAGTTTTTCATTGCTGGAAATGAAGAGATTTGTAGCCCCACTGCTACAAGTACATAACCCAATCTCTCTCTCTTTTTTTTTTTCCTTTTTCCTTTTCCCTTTTTTTTTTCTTTTTCCCCCTCATCCCCCTTCCTGCGCCTCATAGTATGGTGTACGCCACGCCGCGTCGGCCAGCATGGGGCTTTTGCTTAGTTCACAGTCCAGAGGTGGCTGCTACATTAAAAACCTTCACTATTTCAACAAAAACTTACTGTTATTATTTGGAGTTTCCCCCCCAAGTCAGACCTGTTCAAAAGGAACTGTTTCACATTGCTGACAATTATAAATGCTAAGTCTCGCGGACGCTACCGCGTCCGCACGGTTTTGGATTTCTGTATAAAGTCCAGGGAAAATTCTGCCAGAAATTACATAGCCCAGCTCACAGTCCCAGTGCATTGCCGTAAGAAGTCTCTGAATTCAAAGTCTTTAGGCGCAGAGTGTCCGATTCATGCTCAGCGGCTCCGGATTTATCTGGGCCGAGGGCGTGCTGGTTACGCCCCCTTCCCATGAGTTCCTGGGAGCCCCAAAAGTAAAAACCGAATACCTGTAGGTTTGGAGTCACAGAAGATGGCGCCTGACACATGGGTGGCGCCAGCCCGCCACTTTCCGTGCAGGAAGACAGGGTGGGGAGGAAAAAAATTCCACCCCCAGCAGCACAGAGTTGTAGCCCAGTTCGGTGTCCCAGTGCATCGCTATGGGGTGCTGCGCTGGATGCCTGAATGTGTTACATCTTTGGAATCAAAGTCTTTAGGCGCAGAGGGTCCGATTCGCGCTCAGCGGCTCCGGATTTATCTGGGTTTTCTGTTTTTGTAAGAAAGGGAGTTTCACTAGTTTTTGATTTTGTTTGAGGCCACACCCAGCACAGTCAGGGATCACTCCTGGTTCTGAGTTTAGGTATCACTCCTGGCAGCTGGATGGTGGAATTATATGGAACGTCAGGGATCAAAACCAGGTCAGCCTCCTGCAAGGCAATCGTCTTATGGGCTGGATTATCACTCAGACAAGAAAATGTCCTTCTTGGTTTGGAAAAATTAACTTTGCATTTGGTAAAGAAATATGCTGTAAATTATCCTGAACTTACATCTTTTAAAGATACTTTTAATTTATGATTATAAAGACTGAATTAAGAAATTAGTAGATCATACAAAATAAAATATTTTCATTTAAATTTGCTCATAAAGCTTTTAAAATATTTATACAATGTTGGGGCAGGAGAGATTGTACAGGATGTATGATGCTTGCCTTGCATGTGGCTGACTCTAGTTTAAATTTCTAGTACCCGGCACCACATTTGACTGACCGAGTACTGCCGGGAGTGACCTATGAGCACTAAGCCAGGAGTAAACCTTGGTTTACATATATATGTACATTTTTGGTTTGCATGTGGAGTCATAACCACAGTATTCATAGATATTCATGGCTCTGTGTTTAGGGGTTGCTCCCAGTGGTGTCATAGAGTCATGTGTACCAGGACCGAATCTAAGTCTCCCACATGCAAATCATGAGCGGAGCCCTTATTCTAAAACTAAAGTTCAAATCATCCTTATCAATGTCCACTGAGGTATAATGAGTGGTAAACTTACATTCCTTGTTATATAAGTGGTTAAAAATCATTAAGTTCATTATTTAATGAGAAACCAATAATTCTAGTAATTTAATAGCACTACCTGTGTGTTATTACTCTTATTTATATATTAATACCAATTTAGGTTTGGGGTTTTTGTCCTAACTCAAAAATTAATTTCTGTTACACAAGTTATAGTACCTATGTCTTGTTTCTATGAGGTAAAATATGATAGTATAATCATTATTTACTCTCATTGATTTTTAAGACTTATTTTGCTTTGTTTTTAATAGATCATTCATATTTCTCTATTATTAAATTCAATGTATTAGGAGTTTGAGTTATTTCAGAATAGTTATAGTTTTGAAAATACAATTTAAAAGATTATTAATAAAGAATTTATTAATGTATATCAGTGCAATTCATTTAATATTTGCTTATTAATGGAAACATTACATTCTAAATTTGACAATATAAAAAATATTTTGAATTTCATATATACAACTCTTTTAAATTAAGGAAAAATAACATTTTGCAAGAAAGTTAAATTCTAATAAACTTTTATTTTGGGAATATTTTCTCAAAAATTTTGTCATTTAATTGATAGTTATAGTAATAAAATTTGTACAACTAAATAAATTTTGAACAGAATTTTAGTCTCTTCCGATGTCATCTCTTTTAATTATTTTATTTAATCTTCAAAATACCTATGGAAGTAGTAGAGGAGAATATCTTGAAGGAAAATAAATAAGTAGAAATGTTATCATGTTATCGTTTGAATGGCTTTGCCAAGGGCTTCTTCTGAAGTTGGACCTAACTTTAAGTAAGTGCATTGGCAGTTCCCTGCCTTCCAAACAGCCTTCCAGAGACCATGAAGGATTTGTAATAGAGATGACTGAAGTGTTGTTATTACTCTCCAGGATTTTATTCCTTGCTGTGATGATTGCTAAATAATTTTTTGCTCCTCAGTGGGCCCAGGGTATATGTGTTGGTCCATATCCAAGTCCTTAGGCTTAAGATACTAGAGAGAGACATGAATTTATTCATATTTGGCATTTCACCATCTGTTCTCTGGTTTCTTGGCTTGGTCTTTCTATAATGACAAACTTTACAATAAGAAATTGTAGTATTTGCAGTGATTTCCTCGATCTGTTTGTTAATCTCAGAATAATTTTCAAGGGACTTGATTCTGAACATAGTTTATGATATTTATACTGCAAAAGAACAGTGCAGTTTTCATTTCCCTACCACCTATAATATGCTTATTAAATATTTCTTGAATTAATTTCTTGCTTAATATTTGCAAAAAGAGCAACAGTTTCATAGTAATTATTCTGAAGTTTTCATTCTGGGAATAATCCAAATGAAACCTGAATTAAATCTATTACCCAAATGTTTTTGAAATATACTTGGCTCTGTCTCCAGAATATGTAACTAACAGTTTTACCATTTGTTGATCTCTTCTTTCAAATGAATGTAATCACTCATTCTACAAATATTATTGGTTATCCTTCTGTACTAGCCAAGGACTGAAGCAAATATTCTACATCAACTTGCTACATATCATTTTTAATTGTACCATAAGTACAGATATGTACTTACATATATGCAGGTAGTCTGTAGCAATCAAATAATAGACTGATTATCAATATCTTGAACTCTCCTTAGAATTCTAAAATTCTTGAATTTTTAAGAAACATAAAAAATGAATAGCCCTTGATAGAATTTTTCATATTCTCATTTAAATAGAACATTTTTCATCTTGGACTCAGAAATCATTTATTATTTGTTCCTATTAACATATGCAAGAAAATCTCACCTCTAATCAAAGTTGTATTGATGGACCTTTGTTCTCTATAAATTCCGTCTTAAGGTTTCCATTCCTTTTCTTCACATTATGTGATGAATATGAATAGATTTGAAAAATACAATGCACATATTTAAAAAAGTTCTATAGAACAATACATTTTCAAGTTGTAACTAGCCTTTTATAATGACTAATTCAACACTGTCACCGTTTTCCTTGTTTTGCAGAGAAAAAAAATTACTAAGGTTCAAAAAGGTGAAGAAATTTCTCAACTCAATGACAGCATGTGGTACAAGTCTCTTAAATTTTTACCAGTGCTTAATTAGACTGAGTTGCTTTCTGTACCATCTACCTGTCAAATTACTGACTAGCAAAAATCCTTCTCCTAATCTACTCCAAACTTCCTCCCAAGTCTCGTATTACTATTTCCAGGTGATTAGACATTGTAGGATCTCTGTAGTACCAAGTTTTTACACATTTTCACTTACTCCAATGAAATTCCAAGGGATGCTTTTGTTTCTTTTGTCTATCCACAAATATATTCAAAAGATAAAAATATGATCAAAACTGTCAAGTATCTACACTACAGCTATTTGTCACTTGGGTTTTTAAAGACAAAGGCACATGTAATTTTGATCATTGGGTTTTATGCAACAAATTGTATGCAAACAATTGATTACTTTAGATTTCACACTGTATTGGACCAGAGAGGTTTTTGCTTCTATATAGAAAGGGTTCCAAGCAAGTAAAATATGTCAATTTGTAGTTTTTAAATGCTACATTTCAATACCCTATAATTTCTGATCATATTTCAAGCAAGGACAATAAACATTTTGATGAAATTTTTTATTCGTATTCTCTCTTGCTGAATCTATTTTTTACTCTGCTCCTGTCTTTTTTATTTTTCTCTGTTTGTCTTTTTGTAAAAATTAGTTCAAACATGTGATTGTTGTTGTTGCTGCTGTTCGCTTTTTGAATTTCTGTCACAAATAAACCAATACTGTAAGGTCCTTATTGATTATAAATAATATAACTATGCCCTTCTGTGAAAATAATATTTCCCCAAATTATTAAAAAAATTAAATAACCAGAAAGAAATGAGGATAAGGAAAGCAAGAAATCAGATGGGGCAGAGAGTGGTAATATTAATAAGAAATTGAATGACAGTGGAGGTGGGAGGGAGAGTTTGTTGTTAGTAAGAAGAAGCTGACAGTATATAACCAGCAGTGCTCAGTGGCCAAAGGCACATCTCTGGTGCAGTGGGGATGTATCTGTATATCTTGATACCACCAATAATGCTGCAAACAGGAGACCTAAACTGAAATAACTAAGCATAAAAATCTGTCTGCCGAGGAGGCAGCAGGAGGGAGGGAGAGAACCTGGGGCATTGGTGGGGGGATGGTCACACTGCTGGTGGGATTAGTACTGGAACAATATATGCCTGAAACTTCGTTCTGAACAACTTTGTCAATCATGGTGCATTAATAAAATAAATAAATAAAGTTTGGATCCTAATAAATGATCAGGGACCATGAATATATTTTATTAAAGCAGATTTATTATTGAATGTTTAAAAATGTATTCATAATAGCATCCATGAAATTCAATCCCTCAGTGCAAGTTGACTATTTTGAACAATCAGAAGCAAACATAGTCAGAGTTCTTAATGAAAGTTTCATTTATCTTTATGTCAGTAACAACAGCATAATATAAAAATTGCCCTTAATGCTGAACAGGATTAGTGTAGTGTTATTCAATGGGATTTTTCTTAAGAATCATAATTATAAGCAGTGTCTTACATATATCACATACAATTTGATATCTAACATTATACTTACCAATACAATCACTGCATCATTGTCATCCTGTTGCTCATCAATGTGCTTGAGCAGGCACCAGTAATGTCTCTATTGTGAGATTTGTCACTAATTTTGGCAATTTGAATATGCCATGGGTAGCTTGCCAGGCTCTCCCAAGCAGGCGAGATACTCTCGGTTGCTTGCCGGGCTCTCTAAGGGGGACAGAGGAATCAAACCCGGGTCTGCCGCATGCAAGGCAAAGCCCAACCCACTGTGCTATTGCTCCAGCCCACCAGTAAAATATATGATTATATAAATATTAATTTGACGGTATAAATTGTAGAAAATATTTAAATTACGCCTCATTGTCTGAGGTTCCTGTTTGCATTTATATTGGATTTTAAAGTATATTATAAAAAGTATGCATGTATATGCAATAATTTACCAATGAGTATTCAGAATGAGAAAATATTGGGTAGAAAAAAGTGTTAACAACCTGATTTTTATATTATTAGCACTTGAAAAATTAGAAATTTTTTTCTGTCTGGAGCCCATCTCTTCACATTAAGGTATAACAACAAATATTTTCCTACCTTCTTTATTCATAAATGAATGACATTTTTTTCACAAAAGTTTAGTTTTCTCTATAAATAAAATGGTAGCAACATTGTTATATTCAAATTGTGATATTGGTACCTATTTGTATTTAGAAGAATGAAACTGATAGCCCATTTTTCTTTTCTTTTTTTTTATTTTATTGAATCACCATGACAAAAGTTACAAAGCTTTCAGGTTTAAGTCTCAGTCATACAATGATCAAACCTCCATCATTTCACCAGTGCACCTGTTCCTCCACCAAGAACCTCAATATATCTCCCTGCCATCCCCCCACCTCTCCCTCCGCACCTGAGTGGCCAATGATCTTCACTTTATTCTCTCTATACTTTGGATACATTCGCTATTTCAACAGAGAACTCACTGCTATTATTTGGAATTTCCCCCCAACAATCAAACCTGCTGAAAAGGAATCATTTGATAGTTTGTTTTCCATTCCTGAGAATGAAGATTATAGGAGCTCTGTTTTGGTTTTCTGTTGTTTTAGCTCAGTTTATAGTCTAGATACATTTCTACAAGTCTCTGGGTGCCAAAATGCGTTAGTAGACCTCCCAGTTCATAGTCTCTAAGGAGCAGAGGGGCCATGTCGTGCGCAGCTACTCCGGATCTTATCTGGGAGGAGGGCATGCCGGGAACACCCCCATCCCATGATCTCTTGCATACCACGTCATGACAAGCTAGTACCTCTGGGTTGTGCATCCTAGAAAATGGTGGATACCACATGTAGCCACTTATCTTATTACATTAAATTAATCTTTTTTGGGGGCTGGAGCAATAGCATAGCAGGTAGGGCATTTGCCTGCACAGAGCCAACCGGAATTCGATTCCCAAAATCCCATATGGTCCCCTGAGCACTGCCAAGAGTAATTCCTGAATGCAGAGCCAGGAGTAACCCCTGTGCATTACCGGGTGTGAACCAAAAAGCAAAAAATAAATAAATAGAAAATAAAAATAATCTTTCCTTGTAGTTTTTAATGCAAATGTAGAATTTTCTAATACAAATGCATGTACATCTTCCAATCATGATTTTTCTTAAACATGTTATAAACTTCATTCCCTAAATGTGCTCTTCAGGAATCAGTCTTTCTCTCTGTATCCTGTACATGTCCAGTAGCAGAAAAAGATAGACTAATTCTTTATGGGTAGAACCTGAAGAACTGTCACATTTGCTGAAGTACTGTCCTCAGGGAGTGTGATGTACTTGGGACTAAACAGATAAGTCTGATATTTAGGAAGAGAGATCATCTATGGCAGTATCTATGACACTGTCAAAAAAGTGTATTTCATGCCATAGAAAAAGGCATAGTCAACAAGAAAGACTACCTAACACATGATGTTGAGTCTTTGCAGGATGCGGAGAACAACTCTTTATGCCATGTCTTCGGAGCATATTGGTAAAGAATTCTGTCAATATCACCATTTGCCTGGGGTTCTAAAATGAGAGATCCTAAATCACTCTGAATGAAAATAAATATGCAGCTAAAAATGATGCTCACTAAGCTTCCTCTCAAGCAGTGCTCAACGGTAAGGCCTATGACATATATCACTGATGTTTTACTTGAAGCTTTTCAGTAGTATCAGGGGATCAGAAAACATTGTAGGAAGATGCAGGTGAAGTGTTTAGATGAATCCCTGATAAGAAGGATTGGAGATCTGAGGTTCCTGATGAAATTGTCTCTGTAAGGGGCGCTGAGAGATGTCCAGCACTGTCGTGTCTCCTGGGACTCACTGCTGTGTCTCTGGACCAGGGTCATCGGTATTGCTAAAATTGCCCCCAGAGGCAGATTGTGGGAGTGACAGCCAGGATGCTGAATGGGAGGGAAGCTGGGCAGGGACAGCCTGACTCCTCTGCTGCTGCCATGTGGCCTGGAGACTAGGAGCAGGTGCGCTCTCCCCATCCATTCCAGATGGAACCCTGGCAACCACGAGCTTCCACAAGCAAGGCCCAGGTATGAGTGTTCCAGGACTCCAGGTGGCACGGTGGCAGAGAATTTGGGCTGTCCCTCCTCGGCTTCCCACCCTCTGCTCTGCATCCTGGCTATCATGCCCACAATCTGCTTCTGGGTGTCTTCTCAGCACACCAATAGCCCTAGTTCAGAGAAGCCCTAGTTCTCAATTAAATCCCCAAATAGATTAGTGCCTTGAAGAAATATCTCTGGAACCCAACCATTTATAATGTTAGAATTTCAGAAGCACACGGCTGCTTTCATGGCCATGTGACCTTTCATGATATTCAAAGTGAGCAATGGAAAATACATTATCTAGCATCTGCCCCTGGTATGCAGGCTTGAGAGGAGATGGGAAAGTTCAAGAAAACAATAATGCCCAAAAGTAGAGAGAGAGTTTGGGGGAAATTGTCTACCATGGAAGAAGGGTAATGACTGGGATGGCAGGGGGCGGGGGGGATACTGTAGACATTGGTGGTGGAAAATATGCACTGGTGGAGGGATGGGTGTTTGATCATTGTACAGTTGAATCTTGAACATGAAAGCTTGCAATTGTGTCTCACAATGATTCAATAAAAAGGTCACTGGCACTGTCATCCCGTTGCTCATCGATTTGCTAGAGCGGGCACCAGTAACATCTCCATTGTGAGACTTATTGTTACTGTTTTTGGCATATCAAATAAGCCACGAGTAGCTTGCCAGGCTCTCCCATGAGGGTGAGACACACTGCGGGCGAGATACTCTTGGTAGCTTGCCTGGCTCTCCAAGAGGGGCGGAGGAATCAAACCCGGTTTGGCCGTGTGCAAGGCAAAAGCCGTACCCACTGTGCTATCACTCCAGATTCAATAAAAAATAATAATAAAAAAATAAAGATTGGAGAGAGAACAACTGAGTATAGAAAGGATAAGAACTTGGATCTTTGAGACATGCATTTCCAGTAACCAAAACTACCCTTGGCAGTTCTGACCACTGAGCATCATTTTTTTTTAAGTGCAACTGAGGTTCTGATAATCCAGTGGGTAATTTTTTTAAGATGGAATAGAGATGGGGCACAAATTTGCATGAGACCAAGTATATTGTAGAAATATTTTGGTATTTAAAATATGCATTTCTACAATTTGCCTCTCCCTTCCTTTGTGATGTTTCTTCTTTTTCAATTCTAGAAATGTTGTAAGAATAAGGACACCTAACCCTTGACAATATATAGGATAGAAAAATCAATTATTGTTTTAATTACAATGAACTCTATTTTTGCTAGTTTATGCAGTGACTGAGACAATAAAAACAGTGATAAAAACCTAATTCCGTGGCTTGAGCGATAGTTCAGTGGGTAGGGCGTTTGCCTTGCACGTGGCTGACCTGGGTTCGATTCCCAGCATCCCATATGGACCCCTGAGCACAGCCAGGAGTAATTCCTGAGTGCAAAGCCAGGAGTAACCCCTGTGATTCGACAGTTTTGACCCAAAAAGAAAAAAAAGAAACTAATTCTGTTTACAATTGCAAACTAAAGAGGTGAGCAGGAAGACCAAGAGACAACTCAGAAGTATTGAAATTGATAGTAACTATTATCAGCCTGAAATATGAGTGGATAAATGGATGAAGCTTATTGAAATAGTCTATGGAGTTTTGGTGTAAATATTTCACAGATAAATTTTATACTTCATTTAAAGAAGTAAAAAAGTATGAATTGACAACCTAAGAGAAAAGTAAGCAAAGAAATATGAAATACGGTTGCCATTCAAAATTCAAGTTGAGCTAGATCATCAATCATTAGAAATTTATTATAGGCTCCCTGTTGTTTTAAAGATTAGATGTGTTTTTCTTTTCCAGGAAAAGATGATTAGAAAATGTTTGATGACAATCTGTGAAACTAAATAAGGAAGTGTTTCTCCGAGGTTATCTTCAAGAAAGAATGAGTTTTAGATAACATAGGGATATAAACATAGGTACTAAAGATAGATGTAGATAAAGATAAATAACCTCAACAAAAAGTGTGAAATGATTCCGTACAATTGAGCTTCCAGTCTCCAATTTACATTAAGAAAACAAAGTTCTATCAATATATGTGCCTTTATTGAAAAGTTCAAAAGAATGGAAAAGTAGGTAAGTACATTTTCCAGTATTTTTTCTATTTCTTTTTATTAGGATTCTTTACAAAGAACCTCATAGAAATTTTATTAGGCTTTAATGGGCAATAATAAATTTATAGATAATCAATGTATTAAGGCTTAAGTGTATAAATAATCATATAAGCATTTATATTACTATGAATGCATATGTGTCACCTGAGTGTTCAGTTACAATTAATCAGGCCATTGTGGGGTCAGAGCGATAATACAGTGGGCAGGGCACTTGCCTTGCACACAGCCAACCCTGGTTTGGGCTCCAGCATGCCTTATAGTTCCCCAAGCACGAGTAGGAGTGATTCCTGAGTGCAAAACCAGGAACAACCCCTGAGCAATATGCAAAAAAAAAAAAAAAAAAAACCACAATAGGTCTCATTCTCCTGACCCTGAACAAGTCTTTCCAATTGCTGGGAAAGACGAGTAAGGAGAGGTTGCTAAAATCTCAGGGCTGGGAGGAATGGAGACATTACTGATGTTTGCTCCAGTAAATCAATGAACAGTGGGATGACAGTGACAGTGACAGTGATTTACAGTTTTATATGAATATATAAAAAGTAAAACAATAAGCACTTATGTGTCCATGTGTACTATTAGCAGAACTTGATAAGTACATTACAGCTGTGTCAAATACTCCAAGAAGGAAAAGAGTACAGTCAGTTAATTCAAAAAGGATTTTTGTTTTCTTGAACGACTTATGGGTGATTGTTTATGTAAGAAGAATTCTTTGCATTGTTTTTACTAATGAATGCAATTTAATATTTGTGCATAACATATATATATATGTATAATAATGTTTCCAAATTGTTTTCACTCTCAGATCACTACATTATTATACATTTTGATGGATGGTGTGAATTGGATTTGTTAAGTAACAGAAACAGCCTCTTAAATAAGTAAACTTTAAAATTCTTATTTCCTTAAATAACACATTGGGAGTAAAAAGCATCAGATAGCAGAAGATTTCTGTAAGACAGCACTTGGTACAAAATGTATTTGCTTCATGTATTGGAGGTAACAATGGAGCTAATATGATTCAGCTACTGACTCTGCACTGTCTTTCCCCACCCATGAATGGAAGATCATTCTACTTCTAATCAGATCCATGTTTAATGTGAGAAATATCTCCAGAGTTTGAGGGTGACAGAATAGCATGTCTATTCATTAAATCACTTTCAGCATTAATTAAAGTGAGATGGTTCAAACCCCTGAAAATAGGATAGAAATTTAAAATCCAACAAGATAAAGTATAGGAACATATCAACAAGATAAATTTTAGGACTGAGGTTAATGGAAGCTAAGTCACCCTAAAGGACAAACCAAATTGATGGAAAGAATAGAGAGTATTTGCAGAGATGTATCATATACATGTATATGGACATATATATGCATATGTACACAATAGTTGGATATGTACTACAAAGAATCTATTTGTTAAAATGCCTTATGAGTAAACAAATGTGACTTTGCATTTATAGTTTATTATTAACCGTAAATTTTAAGTATTTCTATTAGTGTCTATGTCAACCCCCTTCATTCATTATTTCACACTTTCATTTGTATATGTCTACACTTAGAAAAGAGCTACAGGGCAGTTCCTATTATACAGGATTGTAGTAATGGAATAGGTAACCTCTAAGTGTTCTCTTTTCCACTGAAATTTTATCAGACTTTGACTTTAAAGAGAGATTTGGAGGACTTCTATTTTCTGTTATGATAATGATTGAAAGTCATTGCATTGGAATCACTTAGTTGTCAAATTAATATAGCTTTTTAAAATTTGTGCTGTAACTTTAAAGCTGCAATGTGATAACATTTGAAATTGAGTTGTTTCAGAGATGATTAGATTCAGATAAAGTCTAGAGATGGAGACTCTCGTGCCGAGTTAGTGTCCTAATAAGTAAAGGAAGAGACATCAGACACTCTCTTTCCATGATAAGAGAAGCAGTGGTCCCAGGAAAAGAGACCCCCACCAAAAACTGATTGGACCGGAATCTTGATCTTTGATTTTTCCACCATCCAGAATGTGAGAAGAGATACAGAGTAAACTCTGGTTAGGAAAGCTGCCTTGCACACTGCAGGTTTTAGTGTGACCCCAGACATGCTGATGGTCCCCAGAGCTCCACCAGGACTGACACACACACCTGAACACAAAACTAGGAGTAAGCTCTGAGCACCACCAGATAGAGCCCCCAGAACCAAACAAACAGAAAACAACTGTGAGATGAAAGCCTCCCCGACTTCAGTATTTTAATTTTATAGCCAGAGCTAAGACACTGTTAAAAAGATAGTCACACTCCTGACATCCTGACCTAAAAGCTTCTAACATTTCTGGAATTTCCCAAGCAATAATGGGAATAACAGCATTTCTGTTATTCATAAACATGTCATTTGTAGCACACCTGGTATTTCCTCTTTCTTATCATCACTGATTTACAATACTGTAGAATTTAAGATATGTCTCTTCACACCTCTGAATGTGCATAGCACCCATTGTACTTAGCACCCAAGTCCCATCAGCATTTGTCCACTTCTCTTTCCTCCCAATAGCCCACCCCTTCTCAATGAGGGGAGGGGAGCAACTTAGTTTCTATCTACCCTATGTTTAGTATTTAGTTATATGGAGGTTTAGCCCATTTTTATTTTAGCTATTTATATTCTATATATGAAAATAAATATTCAATAATTCTCTTTCTTTACATTACTTATTTCACCTAGCATAATAATCTCATCCTCAAGATTTCAACCCCCCAAAAACATGATTCTGTTACTTTTAGTTGATGAGTAGGATTCCATTAAGTATATGCCATAGTTTCTTAATCCAGTCACCTGGCGATGAATGTTTAAGTTGACTTTATGTTTAGTTATTGTGGATAGCATAGGGGTACAAATACCTTATTGAAATGATGTTCTCATAACTTTTAGATAAATTCTTCCATTGTTTTATATAACTGTATTATGTGATATGTATATAGAATATACATAATAGGCAGATTCACTGTCACTGTCACTGTTATCCCCTTGCTCATGGATTTGCTCAAGCAGGCACCAGTAACATCTCCATGTGTGACTTGTTACTGTTTTTGGCATATCGAATATGCCACTGGTAGCTTGCCAGGCTCTGCCATGTGGGTGAGATAATCTCGGTAGCTTGCCAGGCTTTCCAAGAAGGGCGAAGGAATCCAACCCGGGTCAGCCACATTCAAGGAGAACACCCTACCTGCTGTGCTATCACTCCAGTCCATAGGCTTATTATTTATAATATATATGTATATTATAACATAACATAGATAACATAGATAACGTAGCTTAGTTTGGGTTTATTTGCATTGTTCCCACCACAGCGCTCCCATTCCTCTGTGATAATTTGTAACTTATTTATTTGTGTTCTGTTGACTTGTAAATATTGTTTTTCTCTTTTCCTTGAGTTCTTTACATAGTTTATTCAGAACCATGTCCTTTTGTATGGGCACAGGAAGACTGTAGCAAATGCTATGCTTTTGTAACCTGGGAGTCATTTGACTCTACATGATATTTTCCTCCTGGGCATCTGTTCTTTCAACCTAAGCCTCAGCTGTCCTTATTACCTAGCACCCCCCAAAAGGGACGGGACAGCCCCAGGGCAAGTGGTGAGTTATATGCTACCCTGGCATCCTTTGAGATGGTCCTGGCCAAGGTGCCTAACACTTAACTCTAAGTTAAGAGCTTGGTCATGGACAGATGCTGTCATGATCCAAAAAGGGATAACTAGATTCGGACCCTGCTAGGTTTATTAATGATTAATATGTCCTGAGAGCTGTAGTCTGAGTCTGTGGCAAGATGTTGCCAGGAGAGCTGCCCTGCAAGCCTCAATGTATCTCTACTGTGTCAATACAAAAATAACTAGTATTAAGATGTTGATTGAGTTTTTGGACTGAGGAAGAGAGAAAACACTTTAAGAGGTATTTTGCCTGCTGGAAGTCAGGAAGGGCTTTGGAATGCCTCTAGGTGGTGTTTCCTTTGAACCTGGTGGACCCTCAGGAAAGGCTTTCTTATGTTGATTTTGCTACCAGACTGGGTGTAGCCTAGAGGGCAAGGTGCAGAGAGAAAAGCAGGGGAGAGACTAGTGAAGAGGGAGCAGAATCCAGAGAGTGAGAGGAGAATTCAGAGAGTGGGAATGGAGGAATGAGAAGCTAGGAAGGAAGAGCGCGAGAGATGAGAGAGATGAAAGATTGACTAAAGGGTAACTAATCAGCAACCAGCTTGGTCCTCATTCCTTCCCCTGCCCAAAACCATCGACCTCCCCAGGGTGGGGAAAGCATCGTGAGACTACCGAACGCGGGCAGTGGGAGACATGGTGCACTGCTGCTGCCTTTTGTCATTACACATCTGGCACCCTAGATGGGACCCGAACCCACAATCCCTGTCTTAGACATGTGTGTGTGTGTGTATGTACATATATATATATATATATATGTTTAGCAGGAGCACAGTGGTATGCAGGGTTATTTTCCCAGGATCAGTGCTCGTGGGTTGCAGCCAGTGGAAGGTACTCAGGGGTCAGGGGTTCATGCAGTCAGGGATTGGACCCAGAGTGCTCCTCAGTCAATGAATGTGCTCCAACTTGCAAGTGACATCTCTGGCCCTGTTAATTAATTAATTAATTAATTGATTGATTTAGGTTTAGTGGCCACACCTGGTCACCTGGTAATCTTCAGGGCTTACAGCTGGCTGTACTCAAGGGTAAGTCTTGGTGGATCTTCGGTAACCATATGGGGTACAGGTTATTGAGTCCAGGTCTGATAAGTACAATACAAGTTTCCTGTCTTATATACTATCTCTCCAGCCCCTCTGGCCCTCGAAAAGATATTTCTAAGGGATTGTCAATTCATTTTTACCAATTTACATTCCCACTTACTTGTACCAAGTTTCCTTTCTCTCTACATCCTCATCAAGTTTTGTTGTATACTATCGCTTGATGTAAACCTTTCACACATATGTAATCCCATAGATAATATATTGGTTGTAAATCCTAGCAAGCACCTAGAGAACTTGAATACTGGTTCTGATTACTTAAGATATTTAGCATGTGATTATGAATTAGAATCATTTAGCTTTATCTGGTCTTATAGGAGAAAATAATCATTAGATGCTGAGTTCAGTCATCAACAGTCAGTAATCTAATCAATAATGTCTACATAATGGAAGAAGCTTCCAAATAAATAAATAAATGTGGGGCCAAGAAAAATTCTGGCACATATGAAGATGGTATGCTTTAAGAGGTCTCTTTATCCAGCTTGTCCTATAAATCCCTTCCATCTGGCTATTCCTAAATATTGGACCTCATAATAAATAACAGTAAAGTTCCCTTTGGACCCTGCTGCGGAGCGAGCATGATGGAAGAGCCCAAGGAAGCGCTCTTGGACTCCGAACAGCCCACTGAACTAATTCCGGCATGGGACCAGAGACCCCACGGTGCGCTGAAACAGTGGGAGCCGGGCATCCCCCAATTCTTTTAACCTCTCTCTCTCTCCACACCTCCCCCCTGAGCACAGCGCAGGATCCGAGGTTTTCCTGAGCGCAAAATGGAGACGCCGAGCCTCTCTCTAGGCTTCTCCATCTTATGAGCACCATAAAAGGGTAAAAGTTTGTAGTGATATTTCTGGTTGTACTTTTCCTGGACTTTATACAGAAACCCAAAACCGCGCGGCCGCTGTCGCGGCCGCGCGACCTAATGTCATCTTAGCATCAGCAATATGTAATATGTCCCTTTTTAATGGGTCGGACTTTTGTGGGAGATCCTAACAAGAATAGTAAGTCTGTTGCTGAAATATTGAAGGCAATCAAAGTGGTAGCCATCTCTCTAGACTGAACTAAGCTATATCCCCACGCCGGCTGAGAAGAAATATCCTTCTTTCTCGGGAAGAAACGCGGCGTGGTGTCAAACATAGTGTGATGTCCATTAAGCAAACAGACCTGGTGGCGTGGGAATGGGATATAAGGGGAAAAATTATGTACATGGAACAGTGGGACGCTGGTGGAATCTCGAGCCGGAGCCGATACCAGCGCAAGCCCTTCGGTTCCAGAAACTGCTGGCAGAAACTCTACTAGTCTATCAACTAAGCCAGAGCCCCACGCCTGCCGATGACGGGAAATAACCATCCTTTTCGGTTTTTTTTTCCCTTGTCAGGCAGCGTGGCGATTACCAAACAGGCGTGAACTCGGTGGCGCGGGGCAAGGGGGAAAAAGAAAAGTTATGTAACAAACAGCGGGACTTAATATCTCTATATTCTTAGCAGTGGAGAACTATCAAATGCCTCCTTGGCAATAGGACTGCTTTCCTTTTTTGGGGGAAACCCCAACAATGGTAGTGAGTTGTGTGTTGAAACATGGAATGTAATCGAGATAAGGCATAAACGAAGTGGAACTTATCATGTACAAGGGTGGGGACTGGGGAGGTGGGAGGGGGTGGCAGGTATACTGGGGGGGTTGGTGATGGGAGATGGGCACTGGTGAAGGGAAGGGTGTTTGAGAATTGTATAACCGACATAATCCTGAGAACTATGTAACCCTCCACATGGTGATTCAATAAAATTATTTAAAAAAAATAAAAATAAAAAAATAAAACACAAAAGTTCATAAGTTTGTAACTGTACCCCACGGTGATTCACTAATAAAAAAATTAAAAAAAAAATAACAGTAAAGTTGCATTATAAGTATTGTGTACCATATATTTTATCAGAGATTCAAATTTATTTGCCCTACTGCCACTTTTCAGAACAAAAAGAAAACATAACTCTGCACCCTCTTTCTCAAAAATCTTTCTTAAAGAAAACAATTAAGTATGTCTCACCCCACACCCCACTGCCAGTTAGACCTAAGGTTACTTGTACACAGTCCTGGATCCTTCCAGTGTTCTCCAGGACCCTACTACATTATAAAAATGAGGATAACTTGTTAGAATCACCTGACTTCACAGTCAGTTGGACAGAAATATTGGTGACTCAATTTGTGAAGACTATCTCAATAGAAGGCTGCAACTATAGGATATGAGCTAATTCCTGGGAGTTTCTCTCATAAGTGAAATCAATGTATTATACCAAGTTGATGTTAGTAAATTGGGAAAATTAGTTATTGGGTAGAGGAAAAAAATATTTTATGTTCTATATATTATGAGTCACAAAGTAGGTGCCAAAAAGACACCTACCTTAACTTTTAAGTTAATTAAATGTGCTTTAAATTAATTAAATGTGCCTGTTCTTTAAAACTCAACATATTGATTACTCCTTTGCCAACTAAAAGTTAAGTTTTCTACTTTGAGTATAATGAGAATAAGCTGAAGTTGAATTAAGCCATGTAATTGACCATAGCTTTACTATTTTACTCTATGTTACAGCTTATTTTAAAATATATTTTGAACACTTTTTATCAACAAATAGTTATATCATATATATATATGCAAAAATATGAATGAATAGTCTGGGAGATGGCTCAAAGAACTGAAATACATGCTAGTACCAACTGGTACCCCAACAGTATATAGTATGACCCCCAACTACCAACCCAGAATTAACACTTCTAGGTGTGGTCACAAAATATGGTGTGTGTGTGTGTGTGTGTGTGTATGTGTTTCTGTGTGTGAAAAAACACTTTCTATATAATGAATATTAACAAAAAAATTTAGCAAAAAGAATTTTAACAAAAATAAAAATGTATCATGTACACTACATGAAAACCTTTATTTTTTATTAAAAAGATTACTTGATTACTTTATTTTATAATAAAAAGATTATATGTTAAAAGATTATATTAAAAAGATTTAAAAGAAACAATGGTTGTTTGGATCTTTAGTTTATTTTGTACTTTTGTCTCTAATGAATTATTGCAAAGCATTCCTTAGTTGTGTTAAATCATGGACACTGGGGGATCTTGAAGGTGATAATGCAAGTCTCCTAAAAATAATAATGAGAGGAGAAATGTTAAGCATCAACCAAGGATAGAGATAATCTGGGAAAAAGTCACATAATTCACAGAATAAGATTAATAGCCAGTCAAACAAGATCTCCATTTCTGTCTTTTCTCTTTTCTTTGTTAGTCATATCTGTATGTCATGCCCCTACCTTTTACAGAACATATATATTTTGTAGGAAGCCAATGTTTGCAACTTGAAGGAAATAAAAGGTTTAGAAAAACAAATAGATGCTGATAAAAGAAGAAGCAGCCTGTAACACCCAGACCTTTTCAACTGCAGCAGTCCTACAGTGAAAAGGGGAAAGGTCTCAACTTTAAATTAAGAGTTGCACTAAGAAAACAAAATGAAGTGGATATTTAATTATTACGATCTAAGGTGTAAGGGTTGTAAGAAACAACCCTCTGAGAATAAATATAAAGATACAAAGGGGAAAAATAAAGGTCATTTATGATTGCGTAGCAAGAATCATGGTTGTTTAAGTATGCAAGAAGTCCCTTATACCTATGGTCTGAAAATTATCATTCAAATATAATTCTTATCTACATTGTGTGTGCAAATGTGTGTGTGCATGTGTGTGTTTGTGTATGCGCATGTGTGCATATGCATGCTCCTTCAAACTTACTTTCCTTATATTTATTTTTATTACTGGAATTTTATATAACTTGCCTAGGTCTAGGGTTATCAGATTTACAAAATTGTAAAGAATTATAAAATAGAATATCCAGTTTGTTAGGGCACAGTTGTGGATGTACGACCTCGACAAGGACCATGCAGGCATGCAATCAGCAAGCGGGTAATTTATTGAGCTGGCTAGCCAGGGTCGTGTATATGCACACAGCGACATGCAGGTCCCTGTGCTAGGCAAGGCCTAGTGTGCTAGGCAAGGCCTCGAACTTCTTCAAAGGAGATCTTTTTTTTTTTTTTTTTTTTTTTTTTTTGCTTTTTGGGTCACACCGGCAATGCACAGGGGTTACTCCTGGCTCCGTACTCAGGAATCACCCCTGGAAGTGCTCAGGGGACCATATGGGATGCAGGAAATCAAACCCGGGTTGGCCGCGTGCAAGGCAAACACCCTACCCGCTGTGCTATCACTCCAGCCCCGTTCAAAAGAGATCTTATATAGGCCTTCACCGGCTGTTACAGCAGAGCCCGTGCATTTCATAGCCAATAGATTTGTAATAATGCATATTTTCCTAACCAATCCATTTAGAAGGACATCACTCCTTAGCCTATAGTTTTAGAGATCAGTATTTGCATCAATGTTCAGGAATGTCCTGGGTTTTAGGGCAGGCATGGGTTTAGTGGCATGGGTTTTGTAGGAGGCATCTAAGAGGCATCTGGTTAACTGGTCTGACTTGCAACCTGGGGTGCCTGTATCCGAGTTCCTTGCTCAAGGGCAGAAAAACAAGTTATTCTGCAATGTGGGCTCCTGTAAAAAGAATTTTGAGAAAGCTAAACTAATTCCTAAGGTCTGTTGTGGACCAATTCCTTACACAGTTAAATTTGAATTCCAGATGTACATGTATGTTTTTGTGTAATACAACCAGCAACTATTTATAAAATTCATATATTAGTTTCCTATTAGTCAAATAAACTTCAAGGGCTGGAGGGATAGCACAGCGGGTAGGGCGTTTGCCTTGCACGCAGCTGGCCTGGGTTCAATTCCCAGCATCCTATATGGTCCTCAGAGTGCTGCCAGGAGTAATTCCTGAGTGCAGAGCCAAGAGTAACCCCTGAGCACAGCTGGCTGTGACCCAAAAAGAAAATAAATACATAAATGAATAATCTTCAAATTTGACTGTTCTCTATATAACTCTACTTATATTACACAACTCTTAAATAATAGTGCCAGAACTTTAAATCAAATATTTATATAATCTGTTTATACTTCATGCTAATTAACTGTATAGTCTCTTTTCAAAGGAGAAAAATAGGACAGTCTGATAATTTCTTTACACTGGTAAATATAAATATATTTCCCTACAGCTGTGGGTTAATCTAGTCCCAGTATAAAATGCTGAAATCTACTGTTGCTTACTCTCTATATAGTACTATGGACAGAATAGAATAATTCATCCCAAACTCAAAGCGTGTACTCATTTCTCCTTCTGAGACTGCATTTATTATTACCCTCATGTAAAAATACTCCAAATACATTTGGCATTTTTCCTAATGCATCACTCTGGTTCCTCGTGCTTATTCAATTATATTTTACAAGTCTCTAAGCTTCTCCTACCAGGCACATATCCTAGACTTGTAATTTTGCATGCTGCTTTACTTGAAAGTACTTTTCTTAAAAAGAGAAAAAAATTATTTATAAAAGTATGAAACGATACTGAGGAACTCAATTATTTCTAAATTTTGAAAATCCACTTTGGACAAGACAAAATTAATTAGAATATAATTGATGCATTCAGTTTTCAACATGTTTTGGAACCCAAAAATATTAAGAAAAAAGAAAGATGGAGGAGAAGAAGAAAGAAGAAGGAGGAAGAGAAGGAAGTGGTAGAAGAGGAGGGGGAGAGAGAAGTGTTGGAGTAAGAGGAAGAAGAAGAGGTGGAAGAGGAGGAGGAGGAACAGAATAGGTACAGTACTACCTACTTAGTTGTTTCACTGTATTTATAATTTTCTCTTGGAACTAAATTGTTAACTAACTAAACATTTTCTATCTAAACTGCATTTATATTAAAAATATAAAGTTCACAATAAAGAGGGAACAATAGGTAGCTCAATTTCAGGAAACTAATAGTCAAAAGCGTTGTTTTGAAATTGCATTAAATTTTTCTAATATACTGAAATACTGAAGATTCAGAATGTAGACCTTGGAGAACACGGAATTTGAGCCAGTAACACATTGTCAAAATGCAATTATCATTATTTGGGGGCCACATCAGGCGGTGCTCAGAGATCACTCCTGGAAGGTTCTGGACACCATATGGGGTGCTGGAATTGAACCTGGGTCAAATGACTCAACCACCGTACTATCACTTGGGTCCCAAGAAATTATAAAAATAAACCGTTGAAAATGTTTCAGTGTACAAAACATTACACATGTACTTAAAAATGTTCCTAGCTAAGGTATACTTGCCTTAAAAGTTTTTAAAGTGTTAACAAACAACACCCATGCAACGATATTTTGAGATCTAATGGAGATTCAATGTTATTAAATAATTCCTACATCAAGCATCACCCCCCCCCACCACCACCACTACCAAGTAGAAATGTGCTTCGTTAAGTTGGAAGTGGATAAAAGATGAGGAGCTCGAGGTAACAAGGGTACTTAGTGGGTCCTTTTGAATTTAACGGGCTAAAAGATTAAGTCAGAACAGATCATGGGTATGACTAGGATCAGGAAAAAAAAAAATATGAAAGGGAACTTCCCCATCAACTCCTTCTTTGACTCCTCACGTTTTCTGCAGATGATAGGGAAGCAGGAATTCTCACTATTATTTGTCCTGTTCAAGTAGTAAGTGGGCACCAGTAACGTCTCATTGAGAGACTTATTGTTACTGTTTTGGGCATATCCAATATGCATGGGTAGTTTGCCAGTCTCCGCAGTGCGGGCTCAATACTCTCAGTAGCTTGCCAGGCTCTCAGAGAGGGGCTGAGGAATCGAACACGGGTCGGCCACATGAAAGGCGAAAGCCCAACCGCTGTGCTATTGCTCCAGCCCTATTTGTATTTGTCGTGAAAACAAAGAAAAGTGGAAGGACCAGGAGCCACTGAGTAGGAAGCTTTGAGATGCTACCTTTGGCACCCTGGCATCAGACAACAGAACATTCTTCCCATACCATGTCAACAGAGCGGCACAGACCCAGGAGAGCCTGGCTCAGATGAAGAATATGGGAACCAGTGAGAAACCTACATAAAACCTGGAAATAGGACATCAGTGAGCTAAAAATTAAAGCTGCTTAATAAGTAAGCAGATAATGCAGAGGATAGAGAGCCTGCTTCGCACATGACAAATTGGGTTGCAACTGGGAAATCCATTTGGTCCACAGCAGCTCAGGTGGAGTGAACCCTGAGCACAGAGACAGGTGTAAAGCCATGAGCACAGCATCACACAAAACCAAGAGAAAAGACAACAGAAAGAAGAAAGAAAGAAAAAAAAGTTATAAAATAAATAAATAAATATAACTTTCTAAGTATGTGATATTTTGTATCTAAATCTGTTATACATTATTTAGGGGTCCACCAAGATACTCAAGAATTAAAACTTTTTAATTTTTTTTGACACAAAGAATTGTACAAGATGAAACGTTATTATAAATAGAAGGTAGGGCAATGTTTTTAGCAAAAGGGAAATTATTTCAAGCAAAATCAACTTCCGTCGGCAAGGAGGTCTTGTTATACTGATGATCTCATTTGTGTTGAGGAGGAAGCTTCGGATTAATTCATTAAATTGGGGTAGAGGCTGAAACAACAAATGAATTAGATGCCGAGTCTTGCTGGTGCTCGACATGGACTCCACTGAGTCCTGTCGTTTCTTGATTCTTTTTCTTCTCTAACATCAATAAAAAGAACAAAGGAAAAAAAATAGCAAACAAAGATATGTACGCAAACATAAAGGCATAAGTATACCATATTTCTATGTATAGTTATCATAATCAAGTTATAGTTATATTAAATACAAATAAAGTAATGTGGCAGCTTACAAAATAAATTAGTTGAGATTTTTTTAAGTGTTATGTAATTTTAAGAAATAAGGAAAAAAGAAGGGGTGAAATTCCTGAAGTGATGATAAGCAGACTAAAAATAGCCATGTGGACTGTTTTCAGGGAAGTAGTTGGCTTGGAAATGAACTTTGAAAATAGGAGAGCCATGGATTATAGAAGAATGTCAATCCAATATGTCAGAGGTGAGGGATATCAAAATAAGAAGGCAAATATACTTACTTTATCAAGTGAAAACTGTGAGAAACTGGATGTTATCTGAATGATAGAGGAAAACTTGGGTCTTTTGTAGGACATGTGAGTATGAAAATTATTCTCTGTGACCACAATAAATTAATTGACATCTATGGAAAATATTTTAAGTAAGATACTAGGAATAAATGTGTGTGCTGAGCTAGCTATTCAGCGAAAGAGCTGTTTGTTTAGATATTGATGTCTTGAAATTGACAATAGTATAAAATGTACACTATGCAAATCAGCCATGTTTATTTTCTTTTGTAGAGAGATGATTTACCACTATGCCCCATCAATTATTGTATTGACATTATTTTCCAAATAAGATGAAAAATGTTTTGTAATGTTTTAAGATAGCATAACATAAAAATCTTTGAGTGCTCTGTTTATTATTTAATATGTCAAAATGTTAATATGCTCTGTTTATTATTTAATATGTCAAAATTCAAAACATAATTTCCTCAGCAAATTGCATCAGTACTAGTTCATTCCTGGGAGTTTGTATTTAACTTATCTTGTCTAATTTATGACAATACCCAATTTTTAAAGAGAAAAGACTTCACAATGTCGTAAAAGAAAATTAAAGCTGATAGCATGATAATGAAGTAAAAGCATAAGACAATAAAAACAAAAGAACAGACCTATGTGAAAAGAATATATTTTCTTATTTGTAAAGGTACCATTATCTTTTTATTATATGTTTAGATATTGATTTATGTAAAAA
The DNA here is from genome assembly GCF_027595985.1 of Sorex araneus. Lineage (NCBI taxonomy): Eukaryota > Metazoa > Chordata > Mammalia > Eulipotyphla > Soricidae > Sorex > Sorex araneus. The sequence goes on from NC_073311.1 coordinate 29,056,109, forward strand.
ATTTGAATTTGTAATTTTATATTTTTTGCCTTAATGTTTTGCATATTAATTATGTAAAAATTTTAGAAAATTAGGCGTAATTATGTGACAAAGTACAGTGTCAGAATTTTATGATATATATGAAATTTTATTCTTCAAACTCAGAGAGAAATATAAACCTAGGATATAAAATGGTTTGTCAGAGATAAAACATTTACACAGTACTGCTTCCTCAATATTCACTTGCTTGAATAAATATACTAAATGAATATACCATATAAAGCAAAATATTCCATTTACTAAAATAAATACATCTTCAAATGTGCACAGCTACAGATGGCTATGGCTCTTAGAGAAATAAATAGGGCTCAGTCTAAAATGAATGTAAGACATTGAAAGAAGCATAAAACAGTTTTATAGAACATGATAAAATGAATACTGCACCATTTAAAACTGATTGACAGGTAATGAACTATAAAATCTATACTGGAATGAAAATGACACAGAGAAAGAATAGCACATGGCCTTATCCCTACAGTCTTATGGTTGAAAAATAGAAAATTTTCTAAACCACCAGCTCACAAAAATTAAACAAATTAAAAACTGATGAAAAATCTATGTGCTATGATTGAATTAGTCAGTTGCTGAGAAAGAAAAGTGTAATGCAATTTACTTTGTGGCATTAGAGTGATATTCCTATCCAGATTAGATTGAATTGGCAGCTGAAAATTAGATGTTTCTTTTATATATGTGTGATTATTTATGCATCCTTGTATTTCCAGATAATTTTTCATCTATTGAGGACATAAAGACATTAAATCTACATCTTGCATCTTAATATATCAGCATATCCTTATAGACCTTCTACAGTTTATAATTTTATGGTATGAATTGTGTAGCCATTACCAGTAAACACCATGTTTTATTGCTAATTTGATATAATTGTTCAGCATAAAATTTGAACTGCTTCACTCAGAGAAAAGATACCTTTGAACCTTACTTTAACTACATACATATTTTTTCTTGCCTGAAGACTCTCATAGAAAACAAACAAACACAAGCAATCAGAGTTTATCTTAAAACATGACAGTCTAAAAATCTCTTACATTAAAAAATAAAGAATCTAGGCAGGAGAGATAAAACTGGGGTTAAAAGTACTTCACATACATTCTGATACCTGGGTTGGAATCCCCTGCACTTTATATAGTCCACAAGCATGGTTTGGGTCTAACTCTTTAGCAAAGCCAGGAACAGCTCCTGAACACTGCAGAATGTGGTTCCAAATAAATAAAATAAGATAAAATAAAAATAAAGAGGATAAAACTGCTAAAAATAAAATGAAAAGCACTTCTTTCATTGTTTCAAGCATAATTACAAGTATATTTTAGAGGTCACACACACGACTTAACAATCAAATATTGATAGTTTTAATAGATTCTAACTTGAAAAACTTCATGTATTTTGGAAATGGGGCACAGGAGTGTAATATGGGGTGCTGTGAATGGAACATGAGTTGGCTGCATGCAAGTCAAATTTGCTACCCACTGGGTGCTTGCCTTGCATGTGGCCAACCCAGGTTCGATTCCTCCGCCCCTCTTGGAGAGCCTGGCAAGCTACCGAGAGTATCCCGCTCACACAGCAGAGCCTGACAAGCTAACCATGGTGTATTCTATATGCCAAAAACAGTAACAAGTCTCATTCATAGTGGAGACGTTACTGGTGCCCGCTCAAGCAACTTGATGAACAATGGGATAACAGTGCTACAGTGCTACATACTATCTCTCCAGTACCAATGTGCTTTTTCTTTTTATTCCACTTTGTACTATATTTCACTAAAGAAGGGAGTGGTCTCACTTCTTTCTTTCTCTTGTATTTTACATCAAATTGAATAACAATTAGGGCTTATTCTAGCTTGGTATTTGGTGATCTCTCCTTGTGGTGCTCTGGGTAGTATACGTGGTGCCAGGAGAGACCTGGGTCAGCCACATGCAATGCAAATGCCTTACCTGTTATATCATTTTGTCAGCTAGTTATCATTTTTTTTTGAGGGATAAAAGGCGTTTATTCTATGGCAGTTACAGTATTTATACCTCCCTGCTGGGAGGAGGTGGTATAGTATGTATGTCAGGACCCCCAATATAAATGCAGGGTGTGGCATGGGCTTTAGCTAGTGATGAACAAATGCTGATAGGATAAAATCAGTATGATTAGGAGTGGCAACCTTTGCTAGGTGTGGCATGGGGTTAGCTAGTGATAAACAAATAGTGACAGGATAAGACCAGTAAGGTAAAATGGCTCCCTACACTTCTTGTCTTACAATAGACCCTTTAGTGCTTCTTTTAGGTTTGGTTTTGAGTCTATGAAGTTCCTGAGCTGTAGTTTATCCCAAAAATAGTGCATCATTCCTTCGAGTTTGAATGAGAGTTTAGCCTGATAAAGTATTCTTGGTGAAGCATTCATTTCATTGAGTTTTTTCACTATACCACCATTGCCTTCGGGCTTGTAGGGTTTCCTCTGATAGATCTGCTGTGAAGCTAAGGGGTGCTTCTTTGTATGCGATTTCCTTCTTCAACCTTGCTGCTTGCAGTATTGTGTCTCTATCCATGATGTCCATCATTGTAACTATGATATGTCTTGGGGTTTTCCTGTTAGGATCTCTTTTAGCTGGCACCCTTTGGGCTCCTTGAACCTGGATGCCTGCATTGTCCAGCTCTGGGAACTTTTCAGCAATGATTTGTTTGACTGTGGCTTTTTCCTTGGGGTTGGTTCCCTGTCCTTCTGGTACTCCAATGATTCTAATGTTGTTCCTCTTGAAATCATACCCTAGGACTCTGATTCGCCCTAGAGCTATTTTGAGGTCTCTTCCCATTGTTTGTTGTAGCCCATAGGCTTCTTGCAGCTCATCTTCCAGCATACTGATTCTGTCTTCCGCTGCAGTCATTCTATTGTTGAGGGCAGCCAGAGAGTTTTTGATTTCATCTACTGAATCCTTCATTTCTTTTTGTAGGTTTTTTATTTCTGCTTTCATTTCTTCTCGTATTTTGTCGGCTGTCTGTTGTATCGTTTCTGTCAGGTCCTCCTTGAAGTTGTCAATCTTTGCATTGAGTTCATTGAACATCTTGAGGATTTCAACTCTGAATTCTTTATCAGAGAGCTCAAGTTTGTAAGAAACGCCAGTTGAGGTTTCTGGACTCCTTTCATCATCCTCTGCTTGTGGTGGGGATTTGCGTTGCTTCTTCATGTTGTTCTGGTGGTATGAAAGAGGGACCTTGAAGATCAGTATCCCTGTTTCCTCTTGTTGCGAAAAAGGATTGTGGATGGGCTCAGTCAATGGTGGTTGCCTTTTAATTTCCCCCTTCTAGAACCTGGCCTCCCACTCAGATGTTCCTCAGCTAGTTATCATTTTTAAGAAGTGATGACAAAGCACAGAGACATTAAGAAAAATTTCTAAATTTGCACAGGTCCTAAGTAGCCATATCCAAGTTTCAAACTCTTTATTCTCCACTTATTTGAGAATAAATTGTTTTATTAAGTAAATTTTTTAAGTAAAGTTGTTCTATTTTTTTTGTTATTTTTAAAAGATATTTTCCTTCAGACACACAAACCCACACCCACACCCAAAACACCTACACCACACACACACACACATATACATATATATATATACACATATGCATACATATATTGCATCTAAACAAATTAGACAGTGACTTATGTTTTTATTTCAGCTAAATATCAATGTTTATTGCCCGTGGCCTAGATATCCATACACATAGTTAAGAGCTTTAATCTTTAGACATGAAGAAGAAATTAGAGGCAGAGCATTGCCAAAGGCTATCCTTCAAACAGAGTTGTTGTGGAAAAAAGAAAATGTTATCACTAATGATTATGTAGATTAGAAAAATGTCTATAGTATCTTGAAAAAAAGAAATTGATTTTTAGATATCCCTGCTATACTTAAATTAAATATTTTCATTTTGTATTTTATTCTAGGTTAGATTTCCTTCTATTGTCCATATATTAGAAATCTGAAAGTTTACTGTAGTGTATAAAGAGACTGTGACTTTCCTGAAAATGAAAATTGAATTATTCTTACTTCAAGATGGACTGTTGTCTTCTGAAAAAAAAATATATATGTATATATTCATTTGTTTGAACAATGAAACTGACAATTTTGGACACTTGTCCACTGATTAATGGTATAGAACTCAGCCCCTCTTAAATTTTTAATTGGAACAGTCAAGATGACATGGATTAATGAAAAGAGGCTGAGGTAAAAATGCTATGCTGTGCTATGTGTCAAAAATATTGGGGAGAGAACATAACAAGTTTGAGTCTGGTCATAATCATGAACAAGCAATTCATTTTAATTTTTTTCTTCAAGAGAGAATCACTTTTTACTTAAAATTTCACAACGAGGGGCCAGAGTGATAGCACAGCAGCCGACCTTGGTTAAATCCCTGGCATCCCATATGGTGCCCCAAGCACTGCCAGGAGTAATTCCTGAGTGCAAAGCCAAAAGTAACCCCTGAGCATCCCTGGGTGTGACCCACAAAGAAAAAAAAATTGCAAGAATTTCAGGCATTTGCTAATTGAAAGATTGTTTTTTATATTTTATATTTTATTAATGAATCACCGTGAGATACAGTTTCATACAAACTTACGTGTTTGCATTTTGGTCATACAATGATCATTTACACATTCCTTTACCAGTGCCCATTCTCCTCCAACAATGTTCCCAGTATCCCTCCCACTACCCTCACCCCACTCTCCACCCGCCTCTGCAGCAGGGCATACCCTTTAGTTCTCTATCTTTTTGGGTATTGTGGTTTGCAATAGAGGTATTGAGAGGCCATCATGTTCGGCCTACAGTCTATTTTTGGCACACATCTTTCAACCCGAGCAGGTCTTCCCAACACCCTTCACTTGGTGCTCATTTCTCTATCTGAGCTACCCAGGATGTGAGGCTGGTTTCCAAGCTGTAGAGTAGACCTCCTGGTTCTTATCTCTACTACTCTTGAGTGTTAGTCTCCCATTCTGTTGTTTATATTCCACAGATTAGTGCAATCTTTCTGTCTGTCCCTCTCTTTCTGACTCATTTCACTTAACATGATACTTTCCGTGTTGATCCACATACGCAAATTTCATGACTTAATCTTTTCTAACAGTTGCATAGTATTCCATTGTGTAGATGTACTAAAGTTTCTTTAACCAGTCATCTGTACTTTTGACAGTTTTTCAACTTCTATGTGTCCTAATACATCATCAGAATATTGGGGATGTAATTAATTTATTGGATTATGACATTAATCAATTTAAAGTTAGAAAATGATTAGATTTTGCTACTTCCCTTTGTATTCCAAGTATTTACTTAGTTACTATGTGAATATCAAGATGACCTCTCAGTTTATTATTCTAAATGTCAGTTCTTTTGTCCTTCAGTTGATGAAAACAATTACACTTCTAGGTTTCTATAGAGGAGCGATAAACTACTTCAAGCTTTATGGTTTAAACACTGTGTCTATTGAGGTTGGGTAGGTAGCTCAAGGAATAGAGTGTAGGATAAAATTGATTTGTACTTTCTCTCTCACTATACAGAGCTTAGGTTTATTGGGTTACACCCATCACAGTGCTCCCAAGATACTCCCGTTTCTTTGTTTATCTGTAACCTCTTTCTTCATGCCTACCTCCTCAACTGGTCTATCAGCTTTTTTTCCCTAGACAGACTGTGTTAACTTGTAAGATCAGATCCTTCTAAGAATACTGGAACTATATTCATAAGTGAAATATTGCTTTTCTCCTTCTCTGAGTTCTTTTTCATAGTTTCTTTAAAGCAATGCCCACTTTTTTATAGACACAGAAGACAGTTGATGCTATGCTTTTGTAAATTGGGAGTTAATTGACTCCAAATAATATTCATTCCTTGGCATCTGCTTTCTCTACTTAAGCCTCAGTTGCGTTTAATTCCTAGCACCCCAAAAGCAGGCCCCCGACAAGGGACTGGATGGACTCATGGCAAGCTGTGAGCTATCCTGGCATTGAAATGGACCAGGCCAAAGTGCCACAATACTGAACTAAAAGTTAAGAGCATGAACATGGACAAATTTTGTCATAATACAAGAAGTAACAACTGGATTAGGACTCTGCTAGGGTTAGGAAAGACTTATCTGGCCTGAGCATTGTAGTCTGAGATCTTTAGCGAGATGCCCCCAGGAGAGCCACCCTATAAGCTTAATCTATCTTTTACTGAGTCTACACAAAATGACTAATATTATGAATGTTTATATATTTGTTGGACTAAGGAAAGGAGAAACACACCCTTAGATGGAATTTCACTCTTGAGTGGATCATCCTGTTGAATGAGAGTTTGTTCTAGAGAAGCTTCCCCTGAGGGAAGGACTTTACCTCTATTGATTGTATGTCCACACCTATGTGTAATTGTTACCCCAAACCCTCATGATTTGGTAGAGAACTATGGCTGTAAGAGTGGGTAAAGGAGATTCAGGAAAAATTCAGGAGAATTGGGCATTCTAGAAGAAGGATGGAGGAGAAGGAAGGAGGAGGATCCAGGGGAGAGGAAAGAAGGAGGATCAGGGGAGGAAGAGAATGGAGATGGGAATGGAATAAACTGCAACTGACACCAACCAGCCTGGCCCTCATTTCCTCCTTCATCTGCCCATTGCCATTGGCCACACTATGATGAGGGAAGTAGCTCAAGATCACTGAACACAGGTGGCAAGGGAGAGAGCCACCGAGGTCTTTTGTATTTTATTTTTTGAATACACAATAGAGCAGATGTCTTGTATATGAGAGCTCATTTCAGGCACCGCATGTACTGTGCTCCTCACCTCTAGAACCCCAAAAGAAGTCTTGGTGGCACAAGAAAACTGCTGGACATGAGCAATATGGCACTACCTGGCATTCACACCATCATTAATCTGACCTGTGAGCATTCCTGGAAGTGCTTGGGGAACATATTTGATGTGGGTGAAAAAATTTATCAGCCATATGTAAGGCAATTACCTGACCTCTGTACTAGCTTTCTGCCCTCCACAGATAATTATTGCCATAACAAGTGGAAAATGTATTTTAAAATGTACTGCAATAATCTGATTTCAGTAATCTAATTAAGACACATGTTGATAGGAATGCAGAATAAAAATTACTGCTACACAGTTGCATGTCATCATTACCCCCTGAATGTTAAAATTTTTGTTGTTCTACATTAAGATTTTAATATAACCTTTAATTCATCCAAACGAATATTAAAAATATTCTGAGGTTTTAAAAGGCTACAGTGTTGTAAGATTAAGAATATTAAAAACATCACCTAAAAAGCAAGGTATTTTAAAAATAAATTATTGTTTATACGATGGTCTGGTAATGATTATTTTAACTATCTAGGAGCATAGCAGAAGTAAAAGAATTTTTAATAGCAAAATGAAAACACAGAGACAATTTAAAAATATCTCCCTGTGCTGTATAATTTCTAAAATATACTTAGCAACATTATCCTTCAAGCATAAGAGAAAAATAAAGATGAGCAAGAGTTAAGCTTACCCAAAGGGACTTCTAAAATATCTACTTCAGAAAGAAGAAAAATAATCTAAAATGGAAGTTCTTAATCTTTAAAAGAAAGTTAGCAATGATACTAAAATATATGTGGGTGCATTTGAATTTCTGAAATTAATGTTATTTAATAATTTAATATTAAATTTAAATTATGTGTAGCCAGTGGATTAAAAAAACACTACATTAAGATACTTTGATAGAATAACATAAAGTACTGCTTTGCAGACTGAAAAAACGTTCATGTGTTTTAAATAAGAATTAGGTAAATTTGGGATTTTTATTAAGTCAAGAACCATACAGCCAGGGCTGAAGTGATAGCACAGCAGATAGGGCACTTGCTTTGCACACGGCTGACCCAGGTTTGATTCCCAGCATCCCATATGGTCCCCTGAGCACGGCTAGGGGTGATTCCTGAATGCAGAGCCAGGAGTGACCCCTGTGCATCGCCGGGTGTGACCTAAAAAGAAAAAAAAAAAAGAACCACACAGCAAATAGCAAATATAGGCATGCGTAAAGACAAATAAAATGACATTAATGTGCGTGATAGGGATCTGGCCTGGTGGTAAAACACTTGTGGTGCATGTGTGAGATCCTGGGTTTAATTCCTAAGAGAGGGAGGTAGATAGATAGATGATAGAAAGAATATAGATAACTATGTATGCAAATACTAAGAGAAAAAAAAACACCTCAACATATGTTTTACTTGATAAACTTTAAAATACAATGATTGATATAATCTGTGTGCATATGCTACAAATAAGATTGAGAAAAATTAAAACACGAAGAAGAGGATAGTATTTTTCTTAACTAGAACGCACAATTTGTTTTCTCTATGATTAAAATTGATTTCAAATGTGCATCTGTTAATGTTGATCTGGAATGATTGTACATGTTTCATGTTCAAGGATGTCTTTACCCAGATAGGTAGGGAGAAAAATACTGTTATCAGTACAACTAAGTGGTAACTTATTTTGGTTGTAGCTCTGTTTTAATTCTTTTGTGAAGAAATAGTGCATTTAAAATATTCTAATACTGGGCTGGAGCAATAGCACAGCGGGTAGGGCGTTTGCCTTGCACGCGGCCAACCCTGGTTCGATTCCCAGCATCCCATATGGTCCCCTGAGCACCGCCAGGAGTAATTCCTGAGCACAGAGCCAGGAGCAATCCCTGTGCATCGCTGGGTGTGACCCAAAAAGCAAAATAAATAAATAAAAATAAAATAAAATATTCTAATACTTATGATTTGTTGGGGAACAATTTTCCCCCAACGTGCCCAGACCTGTTGTGAACCGGGTCTCGGCAGACATGGGGTGAAGGATGACGGGTGTCCCTGGAGAAACACCCTCCAGGGATAGCTGATGGCTGTTCACTTTATTGCCAAACACACACATATTTTATAGGGAGTCTCCACTTATAAGAAAGTATAATCACATGAAGATTAACATTATTTTTTTATCACCTCTCCAACTCTGCTTTGTCCCGATCCAATCCCTATCAAGTCTAGATGCTGCAGTGAGGATGACTTACTAAGCATACGTGACAGTTTCTATGTCTTGGGCACCTGTGACTAGGAGGTTGAGTGAGGCTCAAGGCCAAACACCTGGTGCCGGCTGACACCCTGTTCTTGCCAGCTTTGCCCAGATATTCCATCTTGAAAAGTTTTGCTTCTGGGCCACTTTGCAAGGCCTGACCTTATCTGCACCAGTGTCTCTCCCTATGCTCCACAATGATTGTTTCTGGAGGTTTGTGAATGGTGCTTATAATTATAATGTTTATGTATTTTGAATTTATTTAGTATAGTGATGATGTTACTGAAAAAGAAGCTCAATGACTTGTCAAAAATCTGACAACAACTGGCCTCACATGCTGTGGGAAAAGGCAGCTGAGATAGAGAAGGGAACACTAGGTAGAGGATGTTGGGAGAACCCATTCGGGTTGAAAGATGCGTTCCGAAAGTAGAGCACAGACTGAATGTGAAGGTCACTCAATACCTCTATTGCAAACTACAACCCCACAAAGGAGAGAGAACACAGAGGCAGGATGGGGTGGTGGGAGATGGAGTCAGGGTGGTGGGAGGGATACTGGGAACATTGGTGGAGGAGAATGGGCACTGGTGGAGGGAGGGGTAAACGATCACTGTATGACTGAAATGCAAACATGAAAGTTCATAAGTTTGCAACTGTACCTCATGGTGATTCACTAATAACAAATTTTTAAAAATCTGACTATAAGTAATACATACTCACCTGAGCCTTACAGAAGAAAAATATTACAAAAGAAAAATCCATGGAATATTGAAACATATGACACTTAGATTTATAACCGCATCAATAAAATTGGTATTTTATTTTTTATCTACACAAAACTTAATATCTATTTATTTTTTTGTAATTTATATCACAATAATATTCTTAGGTGAAAGGCCATATACAAATAAATCATGAGATAAATAAAGCAGTTACAAACCAATTTAACAAAAATTAACTTATTCCCCAGTTAAAAGTTGAAACTTGTATAGAATTTTTACAGAATTAAAACCAGCCAACAAAAAATCCAAAGGAAATGCTAAATTCAAAGCACTGACAGTGCTGGTGACTAAACAAGGATCTTTATTTGTCAGTGATGAGAACGGTAAAGTGGAGAGCCAACTTAAAGGGAAAAAAATCGTACAAAACTGAACACATTCTTACAACAGTTTAGGAACTTCATTATTTAATATTTTGTTAAGATAAGTTTAAAATGTATGTCCACAAAGCAGCCACACATACATGTCATGCAACTTTGTTAGTAATTGTCATACTGAAGGAAATCAAAACGAATTTTAAGCAGAAGGTGAAGGCTCAGAGAAAGTATAGCAGGTAAAGGACTTGCCTCTCTTATCACAAACCAGGTTTGATCCCTGGTAACCCATATAGTTCCTGAGGAGTGACCCTCTGGTGCAGAGTCAGGAGTAAGCCCTGAGCACTGTTGGGCATGACTCAAACAAACAAATACAAAAAAGCATCCACAGAAATATGAATTTATCCTAGAATCATGAGATTTTTCAATCTTAGATAATAACAGTAAACCATAAAATGTAATAAAGAGAAAATCAACTAATTATCTAACCAATAGCCTTGTTAAAGAAAACGTTGGATTATATTACTAAAATAGTAAAATTAGAGAAGACTATATAAACTAAAACTAGAATTAAAATTTTAAATAAGAGTTTATGAACCTAGAATATAAATGACTGACATTTATAAAATTATAGGGGTATGATGTTAGTTCTTCTCATTTTTCCCCTTCTGAGAAGGAAAATAATTTTTTACAGTGAACAGTTTTGAGTATCATCTGTTGTGTATTTGTTCTGTTTTTGTTTGGAAGACACACCAGCTGTGGTTAGGGCTTACTCCTGGCTGGCTCAGCGGGGCATATGCAGTTCCAGCTATTATACCTGGGTTGGCCAAATGCAAGACAAGTGCCCTACGTGCTATACCCTCCCTCCAGTCCTTGTTATGCATTATTATTGAACCAATAATTAGCCTAAAAACCTCAATAGATGCGTAGTTTAAAGACCAATGTATATAGCATAATCAGTTCACATACTTTATGGCAGAACTATAGAAATGTTACTTGAAATATAAAGAAAGAAAGTGCTGTAGCACTGTCATTCCATTGTTCATCAGTTCATCAAGTGGGCACCAGTAATGTCTCCATTGTGAGACTGTTACTGTTTTTTGCAATATTAAACATACCTCGGGTAGCTTTCCAGACTCTGCTGTGCGGGCGAGATACTCTCAGTAGCTTGCCGGGCTCTCTGAACGGGATGGAGGAATAGAAACCGGGTTGTTTAATATAGAACTAGATTCCATATTGAATAAGCATGGAATACAAAGTGCCAAATCCAAGTATGAGACTGTGGAGGTTTTCCAAGCATTTCATCATTGTAGGAACAAGGGGATTAATTAGAGAGTGAGTGAAAATGTGATAGAACAGATATCATACTCAGTCACATTTATTTATTTATTTATTTATTTATTTATTATTTTGCTTTGTTGTCACACCCATAGATACACAGGAGTTACTCCTGGCTCATGTACTCCAGAATTACTCCTGACAGTGCTCTGGGTACCCTGTGGGATGCTGGGAATCAAACCCGGGTCAGCTTCGTGCAAGGCAAATGCTCTACTCTCTGTACTATCACTCCAGCCCCTCAGTCACTCTTAATGGTCCTGGATAGGTGCTTGCCTTGTAAGCAGCTAACCCCGGTTAGATCCCTGGCACTACACACAGTCCCACAAGCACTGCCAGGAGTGAGCCTTGAGAACCACCATGTGTGCCTGTTCCCTTTTGCACTTATAAGGATCCCAGGCCTCTGGCCAGAAATTTACTAGTCAACAGTGGAGGATGGGCATTGTGATGCCTCTCAATCATCTCTACTCACCTTCTTTTTAATTACCATACTTAAAAAAAAAGTCTGTGATGTTTTTTAGCTTGTGCCCATGTGATATACTTTTCTCCATTGTGGATGGAGCGATAGCACAGCGGATAGGGCATCTGCCTTTCACGTGGCTGAACAGGGCTTGATTCCTTCGCCCCTCTCAGAGAGCCTGGCAAGCTACCGAGAATATCTCGCCCACTGTGCAGAGCCTGGCAAGCTCCCCGTGATGTATTCGATATGCCAAAAACAGCAACAACAAGTCTCACATAGAGATGTTCCTGGTGCCCGCTTGAACAAATCGATGAGCAACGGGATGGCAGTGATAGTGGAAGTGACAGTGATAGCATTCCCCCCATGTTCCCCCATTAATGTATATGTTTCCTAAAAAATTACAAGACTCTAAGTTGTATCAGTCTATTTATGCTGGTCAAAAAGCCAGACCTTTACTTCTCTCCAAAGTTCTTAAATCTGTGCTGGTGGAGTGTCTTCACAAACAAGTTGTTTTCTTGCCAATAAATCCCTCTTTTATATTCAGTTTTCCCTGCACCTTTTCAGATAACATCATAAAAGTATACCTTAGAGCAAATGACTTCTTCTCTTTTCTTTTCTTCTTTTCCTCTTTCTTTTCCTTTTTTCTTTTCTTTTTTTTTTCTTGTTAACCTCTGAAATAGAACTATTATAATTTCTACTCTTAAAAGTCATGAAAAAATTATAAAATGTGGTCATAAAATGCCTACTACCGTACCTGGATTCTACAAGGCATTTAATTAATGGTAGTTATTATTATAATTGTTGTTCAAAACCTCCTACTATAGCTGATGCCTAAGTCTATAGAAGTCAGTTTATACAATCACAGTCATATTTGTCACATTTTATCAGAAAAGGTTTAATATAATTCTAGCCAAAGACACAAGATGAGTGTGTTTCTGAATTGAATTTTAGCATGCTTCAGTTGTGCTACCTCTGAGGAACTCATTAATAATACTGCTTCATCAATTGCTACAGGCACCACACTAAAGGAGATTATTTTTCATTCTTGTTCCTATTTCATCTTGCCTTTCTCTCTTTCCCAACCTGCAAGAAAAGAGCATTTACTCTTGCTCTTAAAGAATTTCACAGCAGTATAGTCCCTCTCTGTCTTTATAGGAAAGTGAATTGGTCTTATCATAAAATAATATAATGCTGCAGTCCAAAAGCTGAAAGCTTAATTCACTCATTAATAAGAAATGCTAAACCTGGAAAAAAAGATAATGGACATTTAATGCATGTGCTACATAGTTCCCTAATAGAACAGTCCTTTAAAAAGAAATAATTAGAAGAATAAATTAGATTTTAAGCACTGATTGATGATCGACATATATACTCCAGAGATTACATAATTAGAAATGTAAGCATTCAGCCAGATATCATTATGTCAATGGAGACATCTCTATCAAAAGTCAAAGTATTACAAAATGTAAATTTTCTAAAGCCATTTTAAAATTCTTAAGCATTGCAAAGTGTTGACTTGATCAATAAAATAAAAGTTTGAGCAACTCAATTTAGATAAATATATTCGATAAATAATGTTGTACTTATAGAAGATATATGTTATCCTAAATTAAGAAGTTAAGTTGACATTTAAAAATTCATGGCAAAAGGAATACTGCAATATGGTGACAGATTTTCTATAAAAAAGATTATTCCTTAAAAAATAATTGATAGTCATCCAACTATATTATGCTACGCAATAAAGAAAAGTGAGCTATTTTCTTTCTCCTTAAAAGCTCTTCCTTCAAATACTACCATGTTGAAATGAAGACTTCAACAAATCAAGGGAGGTGGATTTGTATTTGTAAGTGGAATGTTGCTTTTTTTCTTCTCCTTATGTCCTTTTCATAGTTATTTCAGAACAATGTTCCTTTTTGTATAGACACAAGAAGACAGTCAATGCTATGCTTTTTCTAACTTTGGAGTTAATTGACTTCAAATAATATTCACTCCTGGGCATCTCCTTTCTTGACTTAAGCTTCAGTTTCCCTTAGTTCCTAGTACACCAAAAGCAGGGTCCCGATGAGGGACTGGACAAACCCAGGGCAAGCTGTGAGCTACCCTGGCATCAAAATGGGCCGGGCCAAAGCACCACAATACTTAACTATAAGTTGAATGCATGATCATGGACAAATTCTTTCATCATCCAAAAATTAACAACTAGATTAGGGTCCTGCTAGGGTTAGGAAAGACTAATCTGGACTGAGCACTGTAGTCTGAGATCTATAGCGAGATGTCCAGAGGAGAAACATCCCATAAGCTTAATGCATCTCTTACTGTGTCCATACAAAATAACTAATATTAGTAAGAAGTAGAATTAAGATGAATTTTTAAATGGTTGTTGGACTAAGGAAAGGAGAAATGCACCCGTAGATGGTATTTCGCCTTAGGCAGGTCTTCTTGCAGAATGAGAGTTTGTCCTGGAAGAAGCTTCCCCTGAGGAAGGGACCTCACATCCCTTGTTTTTATGACCTCGCTTAGCTGTAATTGCTACCCCCACCCCCTCATGATTTGGGATATAACCTTAGTTATAGGATCAGGAAAAAGCAAGGAGAATTGGGGAGAGAAGAATTGACGAGAATCAGGAGGAGAATGGAGATGAGATTGGAATAAACTGCAATTAACAGCAACTAGCCTGGCTACTTCTGGGATAGGTTCCCAGTGAAATTGATTATCCAACAGATAATTATTCCCTCCTTCATCTGCCTGTTGCCATTGACTGTTCCTTGTGGGGGAAGCGGCCTGAGACCACCAAATTTAGGCTGAGAGACAGCGCTATGGCCTTAGTATTAATTTTTTGAATAACAGAAGCATCCAACATATAAGAAGAACTAGTAGTTATCTAGAAGGAATTATAGGAAGTATGGTAAAGTTTGGTAAAAATAAATACCCAGTGTTTTCTAATGACATCTGAAGGCATTACACAATGGTCAGAATGGTTTAGGATATTCTGTATAAGCAGAAGTAACCTCAGAGAAAGAGGAATGAATCACAACACCATTGGCAAATATGCTTGAGATATCATAGTTGGCACAACCAAATGTCAGCTTGTTGGAGAGGTTCTGATTTGCACTGGATTGACAGAATACTTATTAATATGTCTATTTGCACTCTCCAAAATGTTCTATTTGATAATCAATTTCACTGGTAACCTATCCCAGAAATAGCAAGATTTGGAGGACAGGAAAGTGACAATAAGATAAGGACAAGATTATAAAATAAATTGCCACTTATGAAATTATTTTATTATATCCAATATTAAATGACTTAAGGTACTCAGCCATGCTAATGATTGATCACTGTTATACTAGTAGCAATGCTAGCATGAAAGTGGATTTTCCTATGCAGGGGTTTTCTTGAGAATTGTTTGAAAGTTTAGCAAACAAACTCCAAAGATTAAAAGCTAGAGTTTATTGTAGGGTTTAAGTCAATGATCCTAGTCCCTCCTCAAATGTCCAGACCTCTCCTTTACCCATGTATGATATCACTCGTCCTGTTCCTGGCTCTGTTCTGTCCCATGTACAAGGTTTCATTTCCACCCAGTGAGATCAACTCAAGTCCCTGTGTCACTCTATCTTGTGTACTGTTTCCTAGACTTAAATTGTGTCCCTGACCCTTTCCCTGACTGTGTCCCAATGGTTCCCTGATGTTTTGCCTTCACATTTCTTTGTCTATAGCCATTGCCACGTGCACAAGGGGGCAATCCTTGTGCTCTGTACATATCGTTGAACCTCTCAAATGTGCTCCAGCAATTCTGCCCCATCTTTCCTAGAGTCTGCCTTCAGTGCTCGTGGGAGAGATTCCTATGCATAGTATCTGTCTCTGCTGGGCACCCAAGCCCCACCTGAGTCTAAACTTTCCTGGGCATCTGAGGCCTTTCAGTATTCGACCCCTGATTGGACCTATGAAGGATGTCTACACTTGGGCTTCTGTCCGGGTGAAGGAGCCCTACCTGATCTTTTAGTCTGCATGTCCATGTGCAAACAAAGAGATAGAGACATAAATAGAGAGAGAGAGAGAGAGGGAAAGGGGGATTGGGGGCCACCTGTGATCTGCTTCCATGTCCACCCTCAGACAACCCATTATTTATTATAATTGGTTACCTGTTTAAAGTGAACAGCTAAATTCACCTTGTCTTCCACCCATCCATTGCTGCTGTACCAGCGATATACTATAAACTATCCATTCAGAAACTTGTATGATTATATGATTCGTTTGAAGAGAAGCCTGGGCCAATAAAGTGTTCTTATAAAAAGGCTGGTTCTAGGGCCAACTAGCTATTACAGAGACTAAAATGCTTGCCTTGCATACAGTTGACCTGAGTTCCATCCATAGCACCCCAGGTGGTTTTTCAAGCACCACCTGGAGTCATCCCCGAGTGCAAAGCAAGGAGTATGGCCTGAGTATCACAAGATATACCCCACCCCTTCAACCACAAACAATGCTCTTGTATTTCTCTTAGTCTATTAAGAATATCACTATAATTCTGTGATTTAAAACAAAATGAAAATAATTGGAATCAATCTTGTTAACTGATTGAGAACAGTGCTTTATAGACTTCAAGAATTAACTTCAGAAATGTCAGTTATAAACTCACCTTGACTCCAGAAAAAGGTAGAGCATTTCAGACATTCCAGGTAAAATGAAAATTAGAAGTGTTCCTCTGTTACTTTAAAATCTAGGGTACGAACAATTTAATTTGTTAGCTGAATTAAAGGTACAAAAAAAAACCTGTGTCTGGAAAGAATTCTCTCTTAATAAAATGAGTTTTCATTGGAGTCAGAATTAAACCTGGCACCTGTGACTATTATTTGTTGTAGTAATTTTTTAGTAAGTACCAGAGGAATCAAGTATATATGTCATATTAAAGCTTTCTGGGTTTCTAACTTCTGTATTACTAAAATTATGGACTAGATAATTCCTTCTATAGGGAATTGTTCTGTGCTTATAAGAATGTTAGTAGTATAATTGACCTATATTCAGAAGATTCCATTAGCACTCCAGATACAAGCCCTGTACATTGCAAGATTTCCCTGGAGTAGTAAATATGAAGAGAAGAGGAACACTGTTCCCTCAAACTAGGGTCCTCGGAGTTTGTACAGAGGTTAGAGTGCACCAAAGAGCCCCATAGTAATACCAGGGATAGGTCTAGAGACCCCCTAACTGACTGGGTGTAGCCCTGGAGGGCCCCTGATACTGCCTGTTAGGAGTGTTAGTAGTGCATCCTTGAACCTCTCATTTGACACTATGACTAAGTTGGTAAAGAATCACAGGGTTTGGCCTTGAGCCTCTTAGGCACCTACCCCACCTACAAACAGAACAGTCCTGTACAAAGTGAATTTCTTTTTTTTTTTTTTTTCTTTTTGGGTCACACCCGGCGATGCACAGGGGTTACTCCTGGTTCTACACTCAGGAATTACTCCTGGCGGTGCTCAGGGGACCATATGGGATGCTGGGATTCGAACCTGGGTCGGCCGCGTGCAAGGCAAATGCCCTACCCGCTGTGCTATCGCTCCAGCCCCCAAAGTGAATTTCTTAATGTAAGATTCTATTCCATGCACATGTTCACATGAACGAGAAATTTAGAGATCTTACACACAACCTCATTTCTGTAGACATAGGCTCACAGTCTGGGCTTAAAGCCAGAATTAAAACTAAGTATCTCCCAATTCCCTAAGACAATCAGGAAACACATTTTTCTACCTCCCTTCTCTCTAACCTGACACCATTTCTTTTGGACAATTAAACTACAGTACTTTAGACTCCTTAGAGGAAAGCCGCTGTGTAAATGCAAAGTAATAACAGACAGTGGCCAGATAAAATGAAAGAAAATATACTAAAATGCTAACTGTCTAGATTGGGAAGTAGATACTCATGAATAAACATGCATTGTTATATTTTTATACTAATTTGCTAAAGTAATACCAAACTACTGCTGGTAGATTAATCTGAAGTCAAAAGAGACATATTTTTGAGGTTAGAGACATTGATCTTAAAATGATTATCTGTAACAATAACTGTGTCTCTACTATAGAAGTTGAATGATAAAGCAATATTAAAGTGATGAATGCCCATGGAGTGGGTAGATGCATGTTTATTAATTTGATTTGCTTTAATGGAATTTTCCCCCTAAGGGTTTGGTAGTAGGCAGCAAACTTATAATACATAAGAATTGGTTGTTCTTAGTATTACTTTTATCACAGAAAACATACTGACTATTCTTCAACACCATCATAAATATTCAAATACTAATATCTTAAAGCCCAGTGGGAATTTGAGAGTTCTCAGAAGAAAATACACAATGTTGAATAGAAACTTTCATTAATTCCAAGGAGAAAGAAAAATGTGGTTATGTCTCCCTTGAAAAGAGTAATCCTATTTAATTAGCTGTTAAATTGTAGGCTTGATTTCACTGCAAAAAAAACACAAAAAAGGTAATGGATAAATAGTTAATTATACTACAAATTTATCTAGCTCATTTATTTGATAAGCTGAGTTGAAGAGCTGAATTAGGGTAATTTTTTCAATCCTGATCAAATTTAATAATAAATAACTAATTTGCAATAGGACATTGAGTGAACTCATTTCTCTTGTGTCTTCTGACCCCTGACTGCCCCATCACTCACACATTCTTTGCCTCAGTCACTGAACCAATGACTTAATAACATGCTGGACTCCCCCATGTATCCATTTATGGATGTTAGTCTTTCATCCTGGAAGACTGCATCCTGTCTTAAAGAGATTATTTTCCACTCATTTACTTTATCTCCTCTAAACAATCTTGTCTCTATTCCCATATAAATGAAGTTTCTCTTTCAGTGATTTGCTCCTGCTATTATTATATTGAAAAGCTCATTTTAAGCAGTTTTTCAGTTTGCTGACCCCACCCCACTCCCCCTAACCCTACAAGAACCAAGGCTCATTAAGGTCAGGACATTGACTCTTCATGACATCTTCTACTGAATAAATTCACAGCACAGGAGCCATATAAACATTTTTGAATACATGAATTCCTCCGTCCCTCTCGGAGAGCCTAGCAAGCTACCAAAAGTAACCTGCCCGCACGGCAGAGCCTGGCAAGCTACTCGTGGCATATTCGACATCCCCAAAATAGTTATAAGTCTCACAATGGAGATGTTACTGGTGCCTGCTCGAGCAAATGGATGAACAACTGAATGACAGTGCTACAGTGTTACTATAGTATAAAAATATTTATGGCTCCTAGGGGGCCACAATGATACTACAGCATGTATGGCATTTGCCTTGCATATAGTCAACCCAGGTTCTATCCCCCATACTTCATATGGTCTCTTCAGCCTGCCAGGGGTAATCTCTAAGCACAGGGCTAGAAATAAGCCCTGAGGACTACCAGATGTGCCCTCCCGCTAAAAACTATTATGATTTATTTTGCTCTATTTCCTCTCCACTGTAACTTCCAAAATTATTAAAGAATTTTGACTGATTCTGTTTTACCTCATCCATATTTCTCATTGTGTACCTAGTAGTTGCCAAGAAACATTTATTGAAGAAATAATAAGGTTGGATATTGATCTGTGGTATGGGTAACTAATTTACAAATAAACTGGGGCTGTTATTATAAAGGACACATCAGTAATATAGTCAGATTCTGATACAATACATGAAATACAATATGGTGTAAAACATATTTATAAATACATTAGTGTGGCTTGTGAATGGTATATAATTCTCATAAAAATACATTTTAGAGGGTACGGCAGTAGCAGAGAACTTAGGGCATTTGTCTTGCATGTGGTGGATCTGGGTTCAATCCCCAGCATCTTATATGTCCCCTGAGCATAGCTGGAAATTATTTCTGATGCAGACTTAGGAGTAACACCTGTTCATTGGCAGGGGTGGCCCAAAACAACAAACAATAATACATTTTAGCATATTTCATATTATTATGTCAAGTCATTTGACAATGAAGGGAAAAATATGTGTTTAGAATGTACTAAAAACAGTTATTTGGTCCAGATGTGTGTGTGTGGGGGAGTAGATATTTCATATTTGAAAGAAAAAGAGTTAACAGGAGAGGAGGAGTGGAAGAGGAAGAGATTATTGGTAACATGAGTTTTTAGATGAAACTATGAGGATATTGGTGGGATAGGGAATTGGTATAAAAATAGTTTACATTTTGAATCAAAAAGATGGTGATGATTCACCTAAAATAATGCATACTCTCTTCATCGTTTTCTACTTTCTTAGGTTGGAGATCCATGTTCTTTAGGATGACCCACATTGCTTTCAATTGTGTAGCCTCCGCCTAGCTTTCTATCTAATCAAAATTTCATACCACAAACTTCAGTCCCATCACCTTCCTTCAATCCTTGGAGTTTTTGTTCAATACTGTATTCCTTTCTTATAACAATTTTACTCATTTACCTTTTGTTTTGATATCCAGGTGCTGACCTACGTGACATTTTATTAAATAAAATCTTCCAAATTTCCTACTCTAATTTGGAAAATATGAAATTAATTGAAACTTTATAAATTAGTACTTTAAAATCTACCTTTTGTATTAGACTGCCATCCCCTCTGTTCAAGAAGAAGAATTTTTATAACTGCTATTATAACTCTATGATACATTATTTGATTCAAATTTATTTGTTGAATTAATGTATATTAGTTTGATAGAAAATGATGAAACAATAGTAAGAGATATACTTAGGAAGAAAAATGCAGCTGTTTAGAGAGCAATACTCTATTTTTTCATCCAAAATTGATATATAGGATTGAATATTTTTATGAAAATAAGAAAATGTAGTATTAAGAAAAATGGAGAATTCAATGGAGAAAAAAACTGAGATTCACTTAATGTCCACAGACCAGCTGACAAAATATATTTAAAAATAGCATCTCTCATATCCTTCCTTGATGTACAATAACTCACTCTGGTCCAGATTTGACAGATGAGCTCTCTAAATAATGTAAGCCGAGTACAACCCACAAAGACATTAATCAAGCTATAAAATACATAATTTTTGCACTTTATATAGAAAATACTGATATATTCTAGAGTATTGTGTAATATAAGTTCTTAAAGTGTAAGTTTATTTCCAACTACAACTTTGACTGTCCAGGAATATCCTACTTAAAACTTTCAATATCTTGACTTTCCAGGAACTATACTGGTCAATGTCATTTGAGAATTTGATGAATATGTTAAAAGAATTTGACGAATGTGTTAAACATTTCCTGAGGAAACATGTGGGCTATAAAACACAGTTCATTGCTTCAAAATCCTTCTAATAAATTGACAGAATAAATATAAAAATTTAATGGGGCCAGAGAGATAATACAGTGGACATGGCTGATCCAGATTTGGTTCCGATTTGGTCCAGATTTGTCACCATATATGGTTTCCTGAGCCCTGCCAGGAATGATCTCTTAGTGCAGAGTCAGGGTAAGTTCTGAGGAAAACTGAGTCTGGATCCCCACAAAACAAGCAAAAATAAGAATTCAAGTAAATAGTTTATTTATTTTTTATTTTATGCACTATGATTTACAAAACTGTTAGCGGTAGATTTCCATGCATCTAACATTCCAGTACCACACCCTCCACCAGAGTATCTGCTTCAACACCCCCACCTCAACACCCCCCTGTGGCAAGAACAAAACATTAATACATTATTTCCATTTGATTTTAAACCACTCATAGAAGACATCCAGAAATAAACATTAACACAATTTTGTTCAAGTAAAAAAAGAATGAATTGCTAGCTAAAAGGTCATAAAAGTTATTGCCAATCAGGACCCCTGCTATTTGCCAGCCTCCCCCAAGGCAGTGACCCTGGAGACATATTTTATGAGATTGGTGTTGCAACAATATGCCTAAAGCAATTCAATTATCAACAGCTTTGCAATTCAAGGGGTCCTAATAAAAAATTCACTAAGACTATTTTATTTAACACTTAACTCACATGGCTTAAACATTGCTTTGGCAGTAGATTCTAGAGTTGCTTCTACGACCTTAAGATAGTAGATATATTTATTTACACACTACATTTTATCCTTACTGATTAGTAAAACAATAGGTTCTGACCTAGGCATTTCAGAGTTCTAGCTGAGAATTTTTGAATAAAATAATGATATAATTAGAAAATGTTGTGACATTCTAATCAACATAATATTGTATCACTAATATGAGTAACATAAATCATAATATAATTGTAAACTTTAAAGTTATTTTGTAAACCAAAACTAGTCTGTAGAACGCTTCTATTCTAAGATTATTACAATATACATTATTTTTTGCTTTTGTATATCTCTCTCTTTATTCATCTGTTTATTTTGAGTGAAGCAAAATAGTTTTATTTAAAGAAATATACTTAGAGATATTTTTGTTGCTTGGGGAATATACTCAGTTATGTTCAGGGTTTATTCCTTTTGGCTCTCACTCCAGGTAAGTACAGGAGATAATATGGTGTTCCGGGGATCTAACCTGATCTAGTACATGCAATGCAAGAGCCCTTACTTGCTGTACCATCTCTGAAGCTCCAGGGAATCTAGAGAAATTTTGTGAGGGAAGAGGGTACTCAGAGGGTGAAAAAAAAATTTTTGTTTTTATTGTTCTATTTTGTTCATTTTTTGTTTCATTGAATCTCCCTTTCTTCTACCCATTCCTAATACTACACACCTCTATTTTCTTTTGCATATATATTTTTTTCTGGAAGCTAATCAAAACACAAGCTATTGTGTGGCATGTAGCTCCAATCCACATGTAAATGTTTGTATTGAATGGACAAATCTGAATTCAGACTCTTTCTTTTATGAACTTCAAATTACTCTGTCCCATTGATCACATCTATCAGAACCCAAAAATATAATCATGAGAATGAATATATTTTCATATCTCACCCAGAATCAGAATCAGAATCATTTCATGAACAGGCATTTATTTTTTTTTTATTATTTTTTTTTTTTTGCTTTTTTTTGGGTCACACCTGGCGATGCACAGGGGTTACTCCTGGCTCTGCACTCAGGAATTACCCCTGGCCGTGCTCAGGGGACCATATGGGATGCTGGGATTTGAACCCGGGTCGGCCGCGTGCAAGGCAAACGCCCTACCTGCTGTGCTATCTCTCCAGCCCCATGAACAGGCATTTAAAATTGGCCTTCCAGGTGAATTTTTCACGTACCAAGTTTGAAAGATGGTTACTATATAACATTATTTTGAATAAAAGCATTTCTAAATGGCAAAAAGAAATTGAGATGTGTGCTGAAAATAGATAATGGATCAACAGGATAACCTCTCAGTATCTGTATTGCAAACCATAATGTCCAAATATATATAGAGAGAGTATGGGGAATATTGTCTGCCATGGAGGCAGGGGAGGAGGGAAGGGGGGTATGTCAGGGATATTGGTTGTGGGGATTGTGAGCTGGTGGAGGGATGGGTGTTTGATTATTGTGAGATTGTAACCCAAACATGAAAGCTTGTAACTGTCTTACAGTAATTAAATAAAATTTAAAGAAAATAGAAATTGAGATTGGATATCTGAGTTTAACAGCATGACAAAAAAGATTCTTCAAAATTTTGTATTATTTTTGCCTTATAGGTGGTAGACCTGTGTTATCATCCACAAAAAACCCACAAAATTAGGGATCAGATATATAATACATGGGTCAGAATACTTATCTTGCTTATAACAGAACTTGTTTCACTCTCTGACACTTAATTTGGTCCTTTAAACACCATCAGAAGTGATTCCTGAGCATAGAACCAGGTTTAAGTCCTGAGCATCCTTGAGTGTAGCTCTGAAACTGATAGCCAAATTGTAAAATAAGCAGCAAGGATTCCATGTGGCATAACAGAATTAGAACGATGATAGGAGAATTACAGTTATGACAATAACTATATTACATAAATATTTAAATGCATAGCTTGTTAATTTCAAAGTATAAATGCATATCTTTTCATTATTTGTAAAACAAAAGCATCAATTCTCAGCTTTTTTGCTAAGATAAAGTGTAAAAGCAATATTAAAAGCAAGGCAATGAAAACATTCTTACTTCCTTTGGGACCAGATAGTACAGTGGTTTAAGGGTTTTGCCTTGCACATGGCCAACCAGGGTTTGTTCCTCAGCATCTTATGGTCTCCTGAAGACTGCCAGTAATGATTCCTGAGCACAGAACCATGACCTAGCCTGAGCAGAGCCAGATATGGGCCAAAGAAATAAGAAGGAAAGGAAGAGGAAGAAAGAATGAAGAGGAGGAAGAGGAAGAGAAAGAGGAGGAAGAGGAGGAGAAGGGGGAGGAAGAGGAGGAGGAGGGTAAGGGAAAGAAAAGAGAAGGGAAGGAAGGAAGGAAGGAAGGAAGGAAGGAAGGAAGGAAGGAAGGAAGGAAGGAAGGAAGGAAGGAAGGAAGGAAGGAAGGAAGGAAGGAAGGACTATTATTACAGTTGTTTTACATATAAGCCAATAGTAGTTTGAGTCCAATTATATCCTCATTCCTAATTCCAAATGGTTCCATATAACAAATGCATTTTATTCCTTGTCTACTTTTGCAAGCATTTGTGGCATAAAAGTAAATAACTTATTACAAAGATTATTTTTAAGTTTCCTATTTGACATAGGTACTCTCCTCCTTCTACACTTTTTTATGTAGAAAAAAGTTTCTACATACATAAAATAATCACAAGACAGCAATAAAATAGTGGTAATATGCATTATTAAATGTCAAAGATTCAGGATCAAAATACATGAGAATAAAAGGGAAAAAAATGGGTTCCTGAAAGAAATTAGAATTAAGTTTTTAAAATTATGGACTTGAAACAAAAATTTCCTCTGTTCCTAAACTGCAACTCCTTTCCAAACTGATTTTAATTTTAAACTTATTCACTAAGAATGGATAGGGAAAAAAATATCGGATTCAATGAGATATTTTAAACAATGAAATTCATCCAACTAAAAAAAAGAATACTTTTTGCTTACATGACTTTCTTTTTTATTACATTTTTCCATAAGTCAATAAATTACAAACAAATGTATATTATCATTTTATTAGACTATATATTACATTGGAAATTATACTTGTTGTAAATTCTAACCATTTTATTGTTGAAAATATTTTTTTCAGAAAAATATACAGAATAATCATTTGAAAAGAAGGGGATGGTATGATTTATTTATATGTGCATGTTTATATTAACATGGCTGACCTGGATTTGATTTCTTCGTCCGTTTCAGAGAGCTCAGCAAGCAACCGAGAGTAGCTCGCCTGCACGCACGGCAGAGCCTGGCAAGCTACCCGTGGCATATTCAATATGCCAAAAACAGTAACAACAAGTCTCACAATGGAAACATTACTGGTGCCCACTTGAGCTAATCGATGAACAACAGGACAACAGTGCTACAGTGCTACATTTTTATAGTAAATTGATTATTTCTAAACAGATTACATTAAGTTGTTGATGTCAAATTAGTCTTCATCGTGATAAGATATAACCAATCTCTGAGCAGAGTGGTGAGAAAACATAATAATGATTATTCCAGAAACTGAGATATTTAAAGCCCACTTTCTAATCAATAGCTATATCGCTGAAGTCAGCAACAATTGAATACTACAGGCATGTTTTTACAGGGAGAGCAGGCTGATGTTTAACTTCAGTGTAATAAACACTGGCTATTGGGTGCCTATAGAAACCACTTTTATCATTTTTTCCCTGAGCGAGGCGTTGACAGTTTTCTCAGCAAGTATATTTTGGGAGGTAGGGCCAACGAAGAGTCTGTTCTCAATGCTAGTAGCAATATAAAGAAATATGACCTTCAAGCCTCTGAGAAATACTGGTATAATAGATGCACTCTCTGTAAGGAAGAAAAGCAATAGAAATCTTACAGGGCAGTCAGTAAAGATTTATCAATTTCCACTGCCCATGGAGTAAACAAGGAACAACCTTCATAAAGGAAAGATGGGATATTCTGGAATCAACTGATTGTCAGATTAGTGGCATTTGAGCTTCATAGATCCTCATTATCTACAGGCTCCTTATGAAAAACATTTGAAAGATCATATATAGCTATAAAGTTTTTATGTTGTTCTCTATTTTTGTTAATGACACCCTCCTCTGACACATTGTACAGACTTTAGTTATTCTAAACTTGTATCTTTCTGTGGAAAGCATACATGAACATGTTAATTATTATGATTAGCAATTATTCCCAGAGGAGTTGCATTAATTTTAGAGGAATTTCTTTTTTTTCTATTTTAGTTGAGGTCATTTTATAGCTTTAAAGGGCAGCTTCTGAAACCATGAAACTCTTGAAAAATCAAAAATAACAGAAAGCATGGGACTGTACTTGTCATTCATAATGTACCATCAACATGGATCTTCAAAGGCTCTTGGCATTTGTCCTCCACTGCCCGTGCTTGGCTACTCTCAAAGGATGATTCATGTTCAGCAAATCTGTAGGGGTGCCCTGACATTTCCTGTGACCAAAGTAATGATGGTTAAACACAACTTCCAGGTCAACGTAGATTCATAGTTGTCCCTTTCAAGTCTTGCCAGTGACAGCAGTTTATTTACAAAAATCAGGTGAAGAGGTTTAGCATCTGCACAAGAAGTGTAATCCAGAAAACAAAGCAATAGAACCAATTTCAGAATATGAGGTTATACCACAGGGAGATATGCTGAGTCAGGGTCACACTCAATTAGCTGAGGATCATATGGACATGCAAATGCCTTCTGGGCTTTCTTTGACTTCCAATATTAAAAATATCCCTAATGATTCAAAGTGTGATATTTATTTGCAAATTCATTTATTATAGTGTCACTCTCTTTTAGTAGGTTAACCAGTTGTCTCTCAATTTGCAAGAACTTACAATCAAACAGAATGAATAGTTTCATGACTCTGTTGAGATTACTGGTCATTCTTTAGAGGATAAAAGTAAAATTATTCCTAATAAAATTAGATGGCATGGCAAACTGAATGTGACAAAAGTTTTGCAAACAAGCCAAGAAGCTTAAATTACTATTATCAAGCAGTTAGTTTAGGATAATGTCCCCTACCAAATGAAGTCTACGAATCTTTGGATATAGTACTTTATATTATCTTGTATTTCCCTTACATAATAAAGTACCTCTACATTTAATTAAGAATTTTAAATGGATCTAATTATATTGGATTTTCCAGGCAGACATTGGGTGTTAAAACAGATGAAGAGACTCCAGATCCAAGGAGACTTTATCCAACATCCAACCTTTAGCAACATCAAGAATCTGAAGAAATGGGTAAGGCCCTAGGGCTCCAGAAGAAAGCCAACACCTTGATAATAGCCCTCATAATTCACCCATAAATTCAGAATGCCAGATTCTGAAGACAAAGCAGATTTTTTAAGTCACCGAAATCCACGGTAATATGTTATATGAATATACTAGTTGCACAACCTGAAATTAACATGGATTTAAATAATAGGTGGATTTTAATTATAACCTCTGAATGTAT
This sequence comes from Sorex araneus, assembly GCF_027595985.1. Lineage (NCBI taxonomy): Eukaryota > Metazoa > Chordata > Mammalia > Eulipotyphla > Soricidae > Sorex > Sorex araneus. The sequence goes on from NC_073311.1 coordinate 29,083,578, forward strand.
GTAGGAGATCACAAGAATATGGTCAAATTTCAAAGATAATCATCATAAATTCAGAGAGTTATTATAGGGTTAAAGACACTTGCCTTGAATATGGCCTATCCCAGTCCCACTATTAGCACTGCATTTGGTCCCAGGAGCACCACCAGGCTAACACCTGAGCACATAGGCAGGAATTTTATCTGAGTTATTTCTGGGTGTGACCCAGAAACATAAAACAAAAGCATAAAACTGTAACTCATCTGTATATCATTTCTTCTATCTCAGTAAAACAATTGCATACAAGTATGGAAAATACAATGGCATGCATTTCTGCACCTGTTGTTATCATTCAGTAGCTATTTGACTCTATAAATGAGATGAAAATGAATAAGAAGATGCTGTAACAATTTCAAATACATTGAGAACTCAAAAGTCAGACCACATCAGCCATGTGTGGCCCCTTTAGTGGACACTAACTGAAGAAGGAAGCAAGTGATAGAAAGATGCTCTCAGTGCTAGGATACACCTGCGTGCCACCTGCTAACTTCCACCTCAACCACCTTTAATCCCAGGAGCCACTCATGCAGAGAAACTTCCAAGATAGGAGTTGCTGTGTGTTACATTTTGTACAAATGCAGAAAATGCACGTGGGAACACCACCCTGCCCTCAGCTACAGCAGGGAATCAAGATATTACATATCTCCAAAGAGATGAGCTACCTACTTGCTACCTGCCAATGCAAGTCACATCATGCAACCTGCTTCCCACCCTTAGTGCTAGCATATTCACACTATACTGGAAAAGGTTAAAAGTGCCACCAGAAGGTGTCATCAATTCGAAGGCATTTCTTCATTCCTTGACTAGAGCAGAAAATCAGAAAGCCAAATAAATAATGCAGCTTGATGCACTAGGTATAATGAAGAAAAGGAAGAATTAATTGATACTAATGAATGACAACCTGAGTTGGAAGGACCAGTACACAAGTAAATTCTAGTATTCTAGATGAGGACTTCAAAGTGTCATTAGACTATTCACTGAACTGAAAAATACAGAATTTCAACACTTAAAGAAAAAAAAAGTAAGAAAACTTCAATCTGAAATCACTGGAGAATTGTAGGAGATATTAAAAAAAAACACGCAAAGGAGGGAAAAAATAGCAAAATGTGAGAAAGAAAGGAAAGTCTGATGAAAAGCAACATCCAAATTATAGTGGCCACCAGTGAGGAAGGAGAGATGAGGGAAGAGTTTTTGTGAGAAAAAAAATATTTTTAGCTGAAAAGTTTTACAGTCTGAATCTTGACTTACACATTTAGATCCTGGAATGTCAAAGTGTTCCAGAGAGAATAAATAAATCCAAATAGAAAATACCAAGACACGACATAAATAAAATGGCACAAACAAAGATATAGATATAATCCAAAAAATATCAAGAGCAAAAATCACAGTAGATCTTTGAAATGAAACCATAAATTATAAATGAATTAGATGATATATCTAATACATCAAATGAAATAGACATCCAAAATAGAATACTTTATCTAGGAGGCTATCATTCAAATTTTACTGAAGAACATAAAACTTCAGAGTCAACAGTGAAAGAAATTCTTGGTCACTAATCCAGTGCTACAAGATGCATTAAACAGTCATCTGCAAAAGACAAAAATTAATAACAGAAACTAGAAATGCCCAGAACTCCCTTGCCCCCACCCCAATACACACAATGACATTAATTTTTAATTGAAAAAATTTTATTTGATGTCAACAGTTTAAAATATCTGATCAATAGGCACAGAGTGGCTCAATGGATTATGGATCATACAACTCAACCTAACTTTTTGTTGCTTAACAGACTCACTTTAAGTATCATGATGAACAGCTCAAAGTAAAAGGCTGAAAAAACATGATACACTCAAGCAGTGCAGTAAAAAGTCTGTGAGGTATATATTTTATAGATGAAAGCTTCAACCTAGAAAAGGTAATAATAAACAGAAACAGACATTTTTTTTTATTTTGTTTTGTTTTTAATTATTGTTGGTTTTGGGCTACATATGGAGGTACTCAGAATTTAATCCTGGTTCTTCACTTAGCACACCTATTATAGTGTTCTCAGAGAACTGTATGGTGTGCAGGAATTGAACCAGGTCAGCTGCATTCATCGCAAACACCCTAACTGCTGTACCATTCCTCTGGCCCAAAAGGAAATTTTATAAAGATTCAAAGATCCACGCACCCAGATGAGTTAATGCATCAAATGAAAAATCATCAAAATGCACAAAACAACTATGGCAGATCGTAAGAAAACAAAAAACAAAATACAATAGTAATATCACTGTTATCACTGCCATTGCATTTTTCATTGATTTGCTCAAGCAGGTGCAAATAATGTTTCCATTTGTCCTTGTGTGCTAGTATAGACTGATGGTGTATTGGGGGCTCTTTCAGCTTCAAGGGAATGAGGGAGGTTGTTGTTGCTGTTTATGGCATATTGAGTATGCCACAGGTAGCTTGCCAGGCATTGCTGTGTGGGCAGGATACTCTCAATAGCTTCCTGGGCTCTCCAAGAGAGATGGAGGTTTTGGGGGTGGCCTCTAATCCCCCTTACAGGTGTTCCTAGTCTATGGAATGTAAGCTTTTGGTCAACAATAGTAGTAGTCAATTTTAATACCATACTCTCACCATTGGTTAGAACAAACAGGGAAACAATAAGGAAATGAAAGCTTTTAAAGAAAACTTAAAGAGATGGGCTTAATCGACAAATTTAGGACACTCCATCATGAGAAATCTGATTACAAATTACTCCCCAGTTTTCATGCATTATCTTATAGGATAATGTTGGGACATTATCTTATATGTTAGGACATTAAAGTCTTCATAAAATAAAAACATAGCATTAATATCAAACATCCATTGAAATTATATTTTTTGAAGAGGAAAATATACCACAAATGGAAAATTAGGAAAATCTCCAACATTTGGGAGTTCAACAACACATTATTGAAAGTCACCAGGTCAGAGAAGTAAAAAAAAATATATATATATATATATACATATATAATGATTATACTTGTGCTATTGTAAAATAAATAAATATCAAAGAGAAAATTCATCTTAAAAATAAATTTAAATAAGAAAAATGTGATTTGTTACCACAAGAAAGTCAAAGACTAGGAAAATTCTTCTAAATGCACACATGGTTTCAAAAGAAATATAACTAATAGCTAAAAGTAATTGAGGTGTGTAGGATAACATGGGGTTTGTCCTTTTAACCTGCCACAGGGAACTTAGATTACCTTAAAGCAATGTCCTTTCTGTATGGACACAGGAGGACAGTTAATAATATGCTTTGTAACTTGGAATCTGATTGACTCCAATAATATTTACTCCTGGGCATCTGCTTTCTCCACTCAGTTGCCCATAGTTCCTAGCACCCCAAAAGCAGGATCCCAAATAGGGATGGAATGGACCCAGGGCAAGCTGTGAGCTACCTTGACATCAAAATGGCCCAGGTCAAAGCATCACAATACTCAACTATAAGTTGATAGCATGGTCATAGACAAATGCTGTCATGATCCAAAAGTAATGAGACTAGGACCCTGCTGGGGTTAGGAAAACTAACCTGGCCTAAGGACTGTGGTCTAGAATATATAGGAAGAACCAAACTTTAGGTCTGTTATATATCTTACTGTGCTCATACAGAATGACATTGCTAGAAATATTTGAAGAAGATTTACTACAACTATTTAAGTGAATTACTAGCTGAGGAAGAAAGAAAGAGACACACTCTGACACACCCTTGTTTGGACCCCACCCTTGAGCAGATCTAGCAATCACATCAAAATCCTTAGATGAGATTTTGTTAATCTTCTTGAGAAATGGTCTTAAGCAGAGACAGAGAGAGGCAGTTTAAAGTCAGGTATGATGTTGGAACTCCTTCCTTTAGTATGAAGTGATTCTGTTTTGTTTTTTTTTTTTTTTTTTTTTTGCTTTTTGGATCACACCTGGCGACACACAGGGGTTACTCTTGGCTCTGCACTCAGGAATTTCCCATGGCAATGCTCAGGGGACCAAATGGGATGCTGGGAATTGAACCCCGGTCAGCCACATGCAAGGCAAACGCCCTACCTGCTGTGCTATTGCTCCAGCCCCAAAGTGATTCTGTTTTTTACCTAAGTTCTGTTGTACTTCTTTATGGATATCCTTAAAGTTTTCCATCTTCTCTAAAAGCTCAGAATCAAATATAAAACTAAACTTAGTTAAATCTACTGCTTGACAACTTTAAATGATTTCCTCTTTTCCAGAATTATTCTTTTCTGCTATTTAATTCAAACTATGTAGAGCCAAATAACCAACTCTGTTGATTATCAAAGATTTTTTTCCACTCAGTTTTAACCCCCCCTTTTTTATAACTAGATGGTCTATACACTGCATTTGATAGAATCAAAAATGATAGACATGAATGCAAATAAACCAAAAAAAGGGCAGGAGCAATGGTACAGCAGGTAGGGTACTTGACTGCACACAGCCAATCCAGATCTTATCCCTAGCATCCTGTATGGTTCCATATATTGCCAAGACTGAATGAACAAAGAGCCAGGAGTAAGCTCTGAGCACAGCTGGGTGGTCAAAATAAATGAAAAAAAAATCAAAACACAAAGCAAGCAAAGGAAAAGCACCAGACTTGATTTCCCACACCAGTTCTAATTCTCCTAAGTTTGATTTGGAATGTATTTGTGATGTTACAACAAAGTGTTGGAGAAATCCTCAATATGGAACCTATTAATCCTGATGACTATATGTAAAGAATATCCCTCTGATGGAGAACATATGGGATAAACAGATTATGAGCATTATGTACTGTTCTTAGACAAAGTATGCCAAGATTATCTCCCAGTTCTAGCGATTGGAAAACACCTATGGTCAGTGTCTAAAAATACTCTGTTTAAATCCTTTACTTAAAAATAATATTTTCCCTATTTTATCAGTATGGATACAAAAAGACTTGCTTTTCAACATTACAAATAATCTAAGTGCAATAATCTTAAGAAATGGCAATTTTTTTCTATTCTAAAAACTCTGTATAAAAATGACCTGGACAGGCCTTTACACCCTCTGAAGAAGCCAGTATTCTCTCTTCTTGAACACATCTCTCTCTCTCTCACTCTCTGTTTTTCTCTCTGTCTCTCTCTCATCACACTTCTGTAAGTAAATTTCTTTTGAATAAATCTATTTTGCTTCACTAAAGAAAAACATAAAAATGTAAAAAATTGGTTTGCATTTTTTTTTCTCCCTGCCATGCATCCACAGGCATGGTGAATGTATGTTACCATCTACATACATTCACACAAGTGCCCTGCAGATGTACTCCAGACCATTTGTGGAGATTGTCCTAAGATTTTCTAATGATTTGACTGTTTTTCATAATACCTACAATAGAACCTTGCATAGTTAAAGCATTCAGAGTATGTTTTCTGTGTAAGGTCTTTTTGGAACTTTAATCATGCCAGACAGTAAAACAATAAGAATAATTTTTATTTTTGTTTATTTTTTGGTTTGGAGGCCACATCCTGTGCTGCTCAGAGCTTATTCCTAAGTCTACACTGAGGGATGGTCTCCGGGGATCTGAGGGTCTGAGGAGCTACAGGGGCTCGGGAGACCATATGCCACGCCAGGGAGCAAACCTGGGTCAAGTAAATTCAGAAGTGTCCTACTTCCTTTATCTCTGGCTTCCTAGATTATTTTGTGGGTATTTTTTTAAGGGGGGGATGGCATCACCCTTGGAGTTGCTCAAGGGTTAATCATAGCTCTGTACTCAGGAATTACTCCAGGCAGTGCTCTGGGGACCATAAGGTGTGCCAGAGGATCAATCCCAGGTTGACTGTGTGCAAGGCAAAACACCCTACCCTCTGTACTAGATCGCCATGCCCTACCCCTCCCCAGACTGATTGAAACTTGCATATGATCTACAAAAGTAATTCATGTCTTATAGTAATAAGTTAGAGCATAAAGGCTAGTATAAGCTAGTTTAATTTTACAAGAAAGTATTTTATACTCCAGAGAATATTCTCAGACTTTTTTAAACTCATGTTAATCTTTGAAAGTTAGAAATCACTTTTAACAACAAGGCAAATAAATTTAATTGACACAGAAACATAACCTTTAGGCTGCTATGGATGAAAGCACGGTTCTCTTCAGTGTTGGTTCAAGTTGGAATGAGATGCTGCCTATAGTTGCACATCACCATGTGGCCTGGGAGTTAGAATCTGTGATAAATGGTGTTTTAGGCAGATACACCAAGTGCGACGGCAAGCAGAGCTAAATACGCCCGTACACACAGCTGCTTTACTGCTTTGTTTACTGTGAGGATTTGTATTATTAGTGCCTCTCTTTTCATAAATAAACTCACATTCTACTTTGAATTGCCATAAATATTTATCTGAAATCAGAACTTCATCCCAAAACTAACAGTTTTCTCCTAGCTGTACTTCTTTATTCCACCCCTGTTTTCCACCAGTGGTTGTGAAAAAATAGAGACAACTATAAAATGCAATAGCTTTGCTCAGACCTTTGGAAACTCTCTAAGAAAAAACCGCCATGACTGATTAGTAAGATTTGTAACATTAGGAGCGCATCGTATCAAAGTCATGATGTACAACTAGTAGCTGAATTTAAAAAAAGGAGCCAATATTACACAAAAATAGAACAATCACTAGCAATTTTAAGCATTATCAGAGATTTAAAACATAAAGTAATGTCTCACAATAGTATTATTAACCATGCAGTGATTAGGTGCCACTGAGTACACGAAAACTAATTATAAAACTCTTCTGCAATGTTTATATTAAAAGAATAGATGTTTCTTAAGAGTTCATCTTGCCTCAAGACCTTGCTATTTACATCAGATGAAATTAATATAACTGAGGAAAATCTCAAAAGAATGACTATTCCACATAAAATGGATAAAAATCATCAAATATTATTATTGACAATTAAATTAGTTTAAGACTATGTATATAGCTAAATGCTAGAACTCGTGTCTCACATATATGGGAACCTGGGTTTAATTTTTAGTACCTAATTAAAATTAATTAATTAATTAAAAGGTAAAATTAGTCATTCTTCCAATATTTATTTAGAACCAGCCATTTGGTATTATTGGGTGAATCAGATTCCTGATGTGAGCTTGCTTGTATCTTCATTGCAAGGAAAAGTTTGATGTATAATATGTTGTAGAGAAAAATAAGCAGGAAGAGAACAGAAATAAGTTGGCAGGGATTTGAAATGATTTTATCTTCTTGCTGGGAGATGATGGTAATTTTGATGATTGTGGAGTTGTAGAAATAAGGGAAAATGACTCTAATCTAGTGCAATAGGTATGGAAGTAATAATTGATAATTATATGCTAATGGAACTGAAAAAGGAGAAAAGTTGGTGAAAACTTCTACATATCAGAGACAAGAAAATGGATAATGAAATTTGTTTTTTATCAAGAAATGCAAATTCTAGGAGGAACACAGGGAATAAGGAAAATCATTGTTTTTGAGATGTCTATTAGACATGCAGTCAAAAAAATATAGTACGTAAATTAATAAGACTGAAATAAGCACTAAATATGGGAATGGGAAAAATCAGAGTACATCTGGGACTCTGTATGAAATCAGTCGGGAGTGAACCAAAACAAAGAAAAGACTAAGACCTCAAAACTCAGACCAGAATCTCTGAGGCATTTTGAGATCTCTTACAGTGATAAAAGAACCCAAGATGCATACATGGGGATTCTCAAGGAGATGCCCTACTGGATTTTGAGACAAAGATTTTTGTTTGTTTTGTTTAGGACTAACAACAAATGGTGCTCAGAGCTTAGTGCTCTAGGTTTTCTCCTTACAGTGCTTAGGGGCCATCTTTATCAATGACTTAGCTTACTGCTACAGAGCTTGAGCTCAGCCTGTAGTCTCTCTGTCCCTGGAATTTGGGATGTGTCTGTAAGGTTTTTCTGTTTGTTTGGTTGGTTAATTTTTTAGGGGGTCTAAGCCAACACTCTGCTGTGTTGAGTGCTTACCCCTGGGTATTCTGCTAATGCTTACTCTTTGCTCTATGCTCACAGATCACTCCTGACAGGGAACCAGGAAGCATAAGGTGAACCAGGAATGGAACCAGTCATCCATATGCAATGCAAGTGTCCTACCTGCTGTATATTACTACAGCCCCTGAAACAAGAGATTTTAAGGCATGAACTATGATAGAAGCATGCAAATGAGCTTTAGGCATGCATAGTGTAATTGAAGTTGTATTAAAGTTGTATATGCATATGAGAATGACATGTTTGCAAACACATGACATCTACATTAGTGTCTAACTATGCAAGTAAGGTTCTTATAAAGTAACATGCATATTTGGGGTTTAATTTGGAGAAAAATAAATCAGGGTCAGAGTTCTATTTTCTAAGCATGATCCAGAACTGGCTAGAATTGTTTTTCCAAATTCACCTCTATCAGGAAGTTGGTAACTATAGGTTGTCTGGGTTAGAGTCGCTGTGTTTTAGTTAGCTTTAGACACATAAAGTAGGCTTTTTAAATTTTTACTTATTTAAACAACATTCTACTTGCCTCTCCAATAACAGTGCAAAAACCAGTTATTCTGTATTCAGAATTGAACTACCTTGTATTTATAAAGATAAATAATTCAACAATAATTTTACTTAGAATTTGTATAAATAAATATTTTGGCACTTTGCTTTTCTAAGGTTATTTGTTTAGGACCAAATTCACATTAGAATAACTTGAAGAGTTTTACAAGTATTTGTGCCAGAATAAACTAAAATATTTTGGAATGTAGTACATAATTGACTATATTTTTTTAAAAAAACAAACCATTTTAAGTTTTAAGTGCTTAAAACAGAAATTCATTTTCTCATTATCTTTCAATTTGGCCTACACTCAGTTGGGCAATTTCTCTTTCTGCTAGAACTCTAAGTATCAAGAGGTTAAAGAGTTTGAGAAAAATTTTCTTCCAATATTGAGGCAGAATCAAAGAACAGTGTACAAAAATGAAAGCTGGAGTAGAAAAAAAATTAAATTAAGCTACAAATCAACTGATTTGTTGAATTAAAGTTCAGAGTACAGCAAAGAATTTAAGTTTATTAAGGAGCAAAACAAAAACTTAGATTTCTAATTGTTTTCAATTATTTCATAAGCTGTTCATTTCCACACCACACACACACATACCTGTGCACACATATACACACATAAAAACATAATAGAAAAACAATATAATATTGCTACTGATGACTTTTATAAGACCACAAAAAATGATTAAAATTTTATTAGGTACTAATTCTAAATTCTTTGGCCATGCTAATTTTCTATTAAAATGTTAACACAAAAGCATTTGAGTTTTAGACAATTACATTTTGAATTTTGATGTTTCTATTTTTAAAGTATTTCCTTATTTAAAATTATTCTTTTATTTTACCTCAATATCACACAAATGTTTTGTTTTTACTATATATTGTATATATTAAAAATATTGTATATATTTAATACATTATACAAATATAGTGCATATATTTTGCAGTTGTGTTAATTAGATAATTTGGAGACAAAAGGTAATTGCATAACTGGAAATTCAACGTTGTAGGATTTCAATAGTGATGAGTAGGAAATCTCTTGTTTTAAGAGAAACAAATTATACTCAAGGAAAATGATATTTCTAGCAACTGTCAAATTCTATCAAGATCTTCAATCATATACATTATTGCACCATTAAGTGGACACATAAAATATTGGCAATAAGGTAATTAGTTTAATAAAATGTTATAGAAAACTTGACAAATAAAACACATTCTCTTTTGCATATCTCTTAGATTTGGGGAGGTACAGATATCCAAATATATCTCTAGTGATTTCTCCATTGTACTAAAGAATGACTCACACATATAAAATAACCATTTTAGTCTGATGTTTGTATGCAGTGTTTTTATGTATGTCCTCAGTGATAGATTAACTTATTGGTTCATTGACAAAAAATTAAAAATTTGAATGATCAATATTTAGAATCAAGGAAAATTATTTTACCATTTTAATGAGATAGCTTATGTTGGAAGGAAATAAACCTATGGCTGACACAAAAAGAGTAAATCAATGGGAAACTTGTATTTTGTGATAACTTTCTGAAAGTTTAAAAAAACTGCATTTAATCAAGAAAATTAAAAATGGCTTTGTCTCAAATCATTTTTTCATTGCAGATAGGAGGTTTGTGAGAATCTCATAATCCCAAAATGAGTTGTAAAAATACTAAGCAGAAAGATTCTTTTGAATAATGTGATAATAACCCTCCAACTCCAACTAATAATTTGTTATTTTGTGCTCAGCTATAATCATATAAATAGCAATTTAAAGCTTTTATTTAAAGATTATCTTTCCACTTACATGAGACTGCCTCTGAAACACCAGTGGTATTGGATAATGATCAACAAGTGGAAGATCAATTTTTTTAATGTGCTGAACACTTAGGTAAAATATTTTCCTAAGAAGAAAATTTTTTCAACAAAGAGCTCTAAGACAAGTGGCTCAATGAGCTAGAGCAAGAGGCTTGCATATCAAGGGACAGTTTCTGATCCTTGGCACAAGCTGTTTGCGGTCCAGAAGTACCCTCAGGAATTTTCCCTGGCTGCCTCCCTCCCCATAACACACACACACACACACACACACACACACACACACACACACACACACACACACACACACACAGAAAAAATAAAAATGGAGTGATATTTCAGCTATAAAGTACTCCCTGTATTTCATAAAGCCATACTTTAGGAGTTTTGATACAGATACAATTTTGGTATTTCAAGATTTTTAAGTAATATTTATCAAGTAGGAATTGATAGCATTTATACAGTATAAAATTATAGAGAATGGTAATGTTGAAAAACACTGAATAAAACAGTATCAGTTAATGAATGGGTACAAATCAAAAAATGATCATTCTGAGTACTCTGTATCCTTGTACAGAGGCTTATGCTGTTTGCTTTTTTTAGGAAAACATTTATTATATTATCATTAGAAAATTAAAATACAAATTATCTTTATGGCAAGTTTTATTTGATGACTGTGTCTGAAGATTTTTTAACAGTACTTAGAATAACGGAAGGAGGGACATTATTTTAAGAGACAAATGGCAAAGAATATGATTCTATCTCCATGAAATAAAAAGTAAAGAAAGACTTTCATGAAAAGACATCTTGAAGAAAATGTGAATAAAATGAGTTATAAAGAGAGTTTGTCAATTGGTTATTGTGTGTTTATTATAAATATCCCAGAATATAGTACTATGAAATAAAAAAAAACTGAGACTCAAATATTTCAATAGTCCTTTCAAAAACGTCTTTTTTTAAAAAATAGGACATGTATAGAGATTAGTGAAAAATAAAGAAACACAGAAAAAATTGTGTGTGTGTGTGTTTGTGTGTGTGTGTGTGTGGTGTACTAATTGCTTACACGAAGGTGCTGCTGGTGGCTCTATAAATGGGGGCAAGACAGGTATCTTCAAAAACAAACAAACAAAAAAGTGCTTCTATTTCTCTGCCCAACCCACCTCAACCTCCCAATGAAAGGTCTCGCCTGGGTGAGGACTGGGGCTATTAACTCCATCACCCAGGCCTCACACACTCTTCTGTCCTGCCAGCCACAAATGGCAGCCCTCAAACCAGGCCCTGAAGGTGTGGGAGATGATCCCTATCACTTGATTTCTCTAGGAGCCTTGGGCTCAGAATGTGGCAAGGAGCAGGTCTTTGGAGGAAAGGAAAGGAAAGGAAGTCATAATCTTGGCACTGATGTTGGGTTCCATCAACTGCCCTCACAGAAAAACGTTTCAGGAGGAGGCGAAACAATGAACCAAGATAGTGTTTCTCTTTAACTGAACATAATTTATTTAGAAAGACATGAGGTTTGACTAAGAGAGGAATAATGTGTTCAGGAGAGAACATGGGTTTCTTCATAATGGAAAATAAAGCCAAAAGAGATGCGTGTTCAAGGGAGTACACAGGCTTGAAAGAACAACTTGAAAACAAGCAACAGAAAGAGCTTATATTATTCTTATAAATGTTTGTCTCCCCCCTACACACACACACACACACACACACACACACACACACACACACACTCCTGAGTACTCTGTATACATAAAAGTTATATGAGCATTGTCACAGGTAAAGCCTTATACTGTTGATGTTCTTTTCATGTCCTCACAACCTTTAGATTCTACTATAGCTACTTCTTTGAAGGATGTGCCCTTGATTTCTGCATCTGAGTAGTACCTCAATTATTCCATCTCCAAAGGGCTCAGGAATTTGCAACATAAATAGATGTCACCTTTAGGTCTTGTGCTACTTTAGAGCATGGGCAATCTATTCTTAAGTTTCATAATTTCCCAAAAGTACTACCCCTTTTTGGCCTCCCACAAAGTCAACAATGAACAGGTTTACTCTGTATAACAACCCTTGTTCTGCCACTTAGTTGTCCTCTCTGGCCTGACCTTGGGGATGTGGTTAAACAATAGAGTATACTTGAGTTTGCTACTGTAGCAGGTAGAGAGAGGAAGACTTTGGTAATGTACGTTGGGAGAAACATTGAAAAATAAACCAGCCTAAAGGAGTGCAGGCCTTTGAGACAAAACACCATTTCAGAATTCTGGAAAACCACTGAGATGCAGGATTCCAGTTCTGAGCACAGTTGGATCCCTGAGAAAAGAGGCCCCCAAAAAGCAGGGACAAAGGATGTGACAGGAACTGAAGAATGAACTACTATAAGTGTAATGCCTTTCCCCATGGGTCTATTAACGAGAATGTTGAAAAATTTGTGGATGAAGGTGGTTTGGGAAATTATCCACCCAAATATCTCTCTGTGATATTTTTCATTCAGGAAAAACTTATGTTCTTTCTAGCACATTCTCTCTCTCCTTCCATCACATTTATTTCCCAAATGAACTCGCCTTATTTCACTTCCCATCTCCTTCTAAAAATTCTCTGTGAGGGAAGGTGAAGGACATGTAGAGCCTGGGGAATATTGAGGATTGACTTACCTTTCTTGCAACAATTCCTCACTCCAATCTGGATTCTGTTTCCCTGGGAAATTGGGTGGTGGCTCTATATCCTAAACCAGTCAGGACCAGTGGGACTTAGATGTGACCATTGACCTCCCTTTTGGGCTGTTGCAATTTGAGGTCTGTACTATGCTCATCACAGACTCTCATCAGTGCTATCCTTGTCCAGGTACTTCCCCTGTTGACTGAGGTTGTTAAAGAGGGAAGGAGTAGATTCCCAGACTCCTTTCTTAAGGCTACCTCCTCCCTTCTGCTTGCTCTCTCTCTCTCTCTCTCTGTTTTTGTCTCTCTCTATCTCTCTGTGTCTCTATCTCTGTCTCTAATTCTCTGTCTCTGTCTGTCTTTCTCTCTCTCCCCGCTCAACCCCTTCATCTTTATGTAAGCCACCAAGCCTATGTCATGGCTGGTGGGAATCAAGTCTCCCAATGGCAACAGTATGAACATAATGATATTATTTAGTTTTAGTTAGACAAAAAAAAATAGTTTTTTGTCTGTATGCTTCCATTTACCCTCTTAAAATTTTGAATCACCATAAGAACAGACTCATGAATAGATAGTTTGAAGGAATGCTATTATCAAGTGAAGCAGAAAAGTCATCTCAGCTCATCTTGGCTAAGGTCATTTATAGAGTCAGGTGTGGGGCCACTTGCTAGCTGATCACAAGCAAGTCCAGTATAGAGCATTGCAGCTTGCTGAAGCAGCAGATCCATTAGACTGATCTCAGATTTATCAAAGGAAATAAATAGTTGTTAGTTTATGCCACTAAGCCTGGTAGTTGATTATAACATGGTAACTTTATAGTAATAAACAGAAAGCACATACTTTATTATCTGGACCAGGGGTTGTGAGAGTGAAAGCAACTACTATTGAATCAGAGGATGCTGGATTAGTGATGACGGGTCTCCATTCCTTCGCGATTTCCAGGTTCTTCAGTATTTTCAAGATATAAAATATTGAGTAATAAAGATGCTCAGACTCATAGTTTCAAAGTAGAAAAGTTTATTGGAAAGTAGAAGAGAAATCAAAAGGAACTTCCTGCATGGGGAGAAACTTAGTATAAGACTAAGTTAAATGTAAAGAAGTTTCATGTAGGCCTTTAAGAAGCCTCTGCATCAATCAACAAGTATTACAGGGAGTGCAGGGATTAAACAGGGTGGTTGGGCTGGAGTCTTCCTGGCCATCAGACTCAGGTATTGTCCATTATTTTGGTCTTTTGAACCCCAGTTACAGGGCAGAATGATAGTCTTGGGGAACTTCAGAAATTTTAAAGACGGGACTTGGTGATGAGTTGTGCATTAAGTAGATAGGGAGAAATGGAGACTGAGGCATTTTTCTCTCACTATCAATAATTATACCTGAAAAAATCATTAAAAATTACACTACTTGGGCTGGGCAATAGCACAGTGGGTAGGGTGTTTGCCTTGCTCCCAGCTGACCTGGGTTTGATTCCCAGCATTCCATATGGTCCCCTGAGCACTGCCAGGAGCAATTTCTGAGTGCAAAACCAGGAGTAAACCCTGTGCTTCGCCGGGTGTGACTCAAAGAGCAAAAAAAATTACAATAGATGATTACTATAATCAGGTATACTCATTATTTATACAGCATTCATTATTGGTCATTATATAAAGTATATTTTTATTTTTACTTCAGTTGATTTTATTTTATTTATTGCTATATAAAGGTATGAACAATCCTGTATCACTATATCACTGTCATCCAGTTGCTCATTTGCTTGATCAGGCACCAGGAATGTCCCCATTGTGAGACTTATTACTGTTTTTGGCATATTGAATAAACCACGAGGAGCTTGCCAGGCTCTGTCCTGTGGGCGGGATACTCTCAGTAGCTTGCTGGGCTCTCCAAGAAGGATGGAGGAATCAAACCTGGGTCAGCCATGTGCAAGGCAAATGCCCTACCCACTGTGCTATCACTCCAGTCCTAAAAAATTAAATGAAAACAATTATCATTAACGGTAATCATTGGACCACTTGATTGAAGTTATTATCATTAAAAATATTAAAAATAGCACTACAATCTAGACTTTACAGTATTGTGAGGTCTGGATAATGTAATTTATAACATTATGTGGTCTCTGACCCTTTACCAATAGGTCATAATTCTAAAAGTATCAATTTGTCGGTTAGTATAATTACTTCTGGAAGTTATTCTTGAGTTGGGATGTTAGACATAATGTAAGTGTGAATGGAAGACACTCGAAATTATATAGATATATCCCACCAAATATCCACCAAAAAGATAGTACTATAGCATCCCACAAATAAACTTATATTTTAGTTGATTTTCCAGAAATACTTTGGAAATTAGAAACCACTCTACAAAAATATAAAAATATTGATTGGGGGAATGAAATCAGGACAAACTAATTTGCCAAATTTAGTATTAAAATACAAACTAATTTCTGAATATTTTTACAAAACTATGTTAAGAAATCACATTTCCAACTGTGTAGTAAATATTTCTTAGGCCTTTGGATTTATAGTGCTGTCACCTCTATTACATTAAGACTGGGGCAAAGATCAATATTAGACAATTATCTTGTCCCTAAGTCTAAAGTTAAAAAGGTTTTTGTCCATTTAACCTTCCGTTAAAATCCTTCTTCATTTTTGATGAAAGTAGTTTTCTTCATTTTTGCTTTCCCCCAAAGCTTAACCTTACTTGACTTCAGGTCGTAGATAAGATGAGTGTGTCTCCGTATTCCTGACTATGAGGGATTCTATTATGTATTTTGGTCCTGACTCACATGCAAGCCATCCTTTTTTCTATGATCTTCCCTTATGAAAATCTTGTGTGCTATGCAAACAAGATGCACACTTGGAAGGAGTAGAGTCCACCATTTTCCAAGATCTTTCTCTACCAGATATTGCTTCTCATATATAATTAGCTCTCAACTAGCACTGAGACCAAATCTTCATGGCAACAAAACCAACTAAAATGTCACCACCCAAACAAGGCTTTCTGTGGTTGATCAAATTTTATTTTAGTTTTAGGGTCTCAGGTATCTCGAAAGACCCCATTTATATTCTTCTTCAGCTGTGTTGGCAATTCAATATAAGTGTCTGAGAATTACAGGGGCATCCTTGCAGTGCTTGAGGACTTGAGGGCTGCATCCAGTGATGCTCATGGGGATTTACAGTGCTAGGAATCAAATAGGGTTAAGTGCATGATGGACATGCATCCTAACCACTGAGCTATCTTCCACCCCATACTACGCTCCATTCTATGATTAATCTATTGAAATCACTATGACAAACAACTTTCCTGTTGTGTTTTATTCTGCTGACAATTTATTCTTTGTTGTTTGAAATTCCATGATTTTACCAAAAAGCGATCACTGTACAAGCAAATAGTTTTGAAACTAGAGAGATAGCTCAATAAACAAAGTGCACTTAATATGCATTTTTTGAATGTGAAAGACCTTACAACATTTTTTGAATGTTGTATCTCATCCCTGCATGCACCCTAAACCTGCAGCAGCAACCCATAAGCAGAGAACTAATAGCAGTCCCTGAGCACTGCAGACTGTGGTATCCCAAATATGAGAACAGATACTATTATTCCTCCCCCCACCATGTATTTCCAATGCTTTGAATCATGCCAAGAACAAAATAACTACTTAAAAAATCCATATAGAGTGAATGAAGAAGCCAGAGACTTCCTTTCATTCTGTAAACGTTGATAGTCAAATTTTCTTCTTGTTTGAAAAAAAAATAATAGATTATTTTTACCTCTTCAAAAAAGAAAACAGGTAGTGAGGAAGAACAAAAAATTTCCCCTGAGTTTCTTTTTTTTCTTTTTCTTCTGCTTTTTGGGTCACACCCGGCAATGCACAGGGGTTACTCCTGGCTTTGCATTCAGGAATTACTCTTGGCAGTGCTGGGGGAAACATATGGGATGCTGAGAGTCAAACCCAGGTCGGCTGAGTGCAAGACAAATGCCCTACCCACTGTGCTATCCCTCCAGCCCCTTCCCCTTAGTTTCTTAATTCCCCTGTGTATTATATAACTCATTGATTCTTTTAAGTTAGTATAACAGTTTTTGCATTTATAATTTTGTTCTGTATTTTTTTGTTTGCTTCTTTGTTTTGTAGCCACACCTGGTGCTTTTCAGGGCTAATTCTGATTCTGTGCACAGGGAGCTCTCCCGGTGGGCTGGAGGGATCATTTGTTGTTGCAGGGACTGAACTCCAGGTGTACTGTATGCAAGACAAGTGCCCAAACTTATTTGCTATTGCTCCAAACCCTATAGGAGAAAATTTTTTAATGTATATTTTTTTCTGCTTGTTATCAGATAATGTGATCAACTATTTCTATTTTTAAATTACATTGGATTTTAATGGCTCTATGAAGAGACACTATGAATACTATACTGACAGTTATTTTTAAATATTGCTACATTTCTTAATGAAAAATATAATTTATTCCAATCACATGAGTTCCATTAGTTACACATTCAAATAATCCTACCTTAAACTTGGTATCACTGAAACAGATGAGACCATTAAAATTAGCAAGGAAAATGAGAATGTTTGAATGACACTAAAATTATTCATTTCACATCTTATTATAAATTAAAAGTGCTAAATTAGGAAGTTTCTATTTGTTAAAAGTGTGTCTCCGAAGAGACAGGGTTACCTGACATGACTGGGACAGAGAGGCTACTTGGCATTGAAAAATTGGCTCTGAGCTCTGTTCTGACCAAATCACAGTGATATAAATATGGTGGAGTAGGAGAAGGGGAGAGTAGATGTGGTTGGAACCAACTTTTTTCTATTTTTGTATTGTATGTGTTCTTCCACATGTAGCCAATCAGTATCTTGTCAGTATGTTAGTATACACAGCTGATGGATTTTCCTCAAAAAAAAAGGTGGGGGGAGGAGAAAAAGGAAAAAGTAGGTTAGATATAAGAAAATAGCTCTTTTATTCTCTGCAAAAAAAGTGTTTTCAGAAACAGTAAGAATGAACTTAAGTTTGATCTAATTTCGTTGTGTTGTAGCTCTTTGTAAATAGTATACTGATGTTTATTATGAAAAAGTAAAAAGCTAGTGTAAAGAAAACTTTTGTAGCTTTTTTTCCTGTTGCTTTTTATAGCATATTAAAGTAGCTCTCTCTGAACTCTCAATGCCTTATAATATGATTTCAATATCTGTTAGATTTGTAGGTGAGATGCATTTCAAGAATTTTAATCTGAAGTGCATTTTGATTATTTTTCTTTCTTTAACAAAATTGCAGGATAACTCTACTTCTTATAAAACACTGCAATACAAATGGAGTTGATGGGCTACAGCTTTATATACAGCTAGGCTTTTCCTGTGGGAAATGAATAATAACTGTTTTGTTCCCAGAACATCGCAGAGTAATATGAAATTTGCAGAGAATAATAAACAGAACTTAGGTTTAGCTCCTGTCTCTGAATCATCAACCAGAGCAAATGAGCACTGGATGTTTTACAAAGTGATTGTAATGTTAACTCTCTGCAGCTGAAATGAAAATATTCTACCTGCTAACATTCTTCAAAATGACTGTTGAAAGAAATTACTTACTTTGGTCGATGATATTTGATTCACTGTGCAGTACAGAAGTGATTATTTTACAGGATTGTCTGTTAATGCTTTTCCTAAGTTTTAACATTTTGCTAAAAGAACATGGTTGAGTTTACATTTTTAATGTTATTCTGAAGTTTAAGTTGTTTGTGGGGTCATAAAATAATTTTACTGTTGACAGTGGAGTATTTCAAAATATCCTTCATATTGGGGCTGGAGAGATAGCACAGCGGGTAGGGCGTTTGCCTTGCACGCGGCTGACCCGGGTTCAAATCCCAGCATCCCATATGGTCCCCTGAGCACGGCCAGGGGTAATTCCTGAGTACAGAGCCAGGAGTAACCCCTGTGCATTGCCAGGTGTGACCCAAAAAGCAAAAAAAAAATATATCCTTCATATGATATGGATATGCTTGATTGTTTAGATTATTTCATTTCTGGGATTGCACCTCAGTTAAGATTCTAGCTTCTGAGAGCTTGTTTGGAGGGTAGAGTAAGAAAGTAAATCTAGTTACACATTCTCAAATGAAAAATGGTCCGGACTCATCACGGTGAAGTCCAGTCTCTTTAGGTGTGCAGCTTCAGGTGGAGTACACATGGAGGAGGGAGATGACACTGGTCTAGACAGCAGTGAAGCCAACACTGACAATCAATGGTTGACTGATGTCACAGTCAGAAAGTCCTCACACCCCTCCCTTCCTGGTTCTAAAACATCTAAGTTAAAGTGGAGAGTAAGCTTTTATTTGCTATGTGTCATAAAATTATACATAATGAATATAATAAATTGACCTGGCCTGATATTGAAGCAATGAAAATTTAATGAGATAGCTCAAGAAAAACACCATACACAGTGCCAGATACATTGAATATTTAATGGAGATAGGTATTATTAATAAATATGAATTCATAATACTGTCTCTTAAAAAAGTGCTGAATATTTAAAAAAATACTCTTAATAACCTTGAGAAGGGAACATGTAAACTCCTACAGAATCTATTTAGACACTTTTAAATTACTAGGTTTTGTGATTGCATAAGTTAATACATGTCATTTTGAATGTCTTTTGTTTAAGTGTCTATGCATTTTCTCATTTTCTCATCTCCTTTCACATACAACTTTCCTTTTAAATTATAATATTTGTGAATTTTCTCTACATGTTCATGGTTGAAATAAATCAAATAGAAAGTGCTAGAAATTATGCAAAATTTTTGTATTTATAGATATTTAAAAACATCATCATAAAGGGAAATAGATATATAGATATAGATGATATAGATATAGATATAGATATAGATATAGATATAGATATAGATATAGATATAGATATAGATATAGATATAGATAAATATTGGAGAGCTGAGCAGCTACCAAGAGTATCCCACCCACACAAAAAGACTGGCAAGCTCCTCCTGCTGTATTTGATATGACAAATATAGTAACAATAACAGTCTCATTTCCCTGACCCTGAAAAAAGCCTTCAATTGTTGGGAAAGACAAGTAAGGAGAGGCTGCTAAAATCTCAGGGGTGGGACAAATACTGTTGCCTGCTCGAGTAAATCGATGAACAGTGATGACAGTGACAGTGATAGATGTTTTATGTTGCTTGCCTTTTTTCAGTGTGTATTTCAATTCTTTCAAATGTTATTCATAATAGTTAACTAACAGCTATGCATTTGAAATAGTTTGTTCCTCCAAACTTACTACAGGTGTCATATTTATTTTATTCCTTTGAAATCATCTGGTTATAAAATTTAGCACAGACAGAGAATGAAATTGGATTATATCAAATAAGCTATTTTAGTCACCAGATCTCTCAGGAACAAGTCGGTATAGATTTATAATCCATATTTAAAGCTGATGAAATTTAGGGATTAAAATAGAAATGAAATATTAGTACTAAAATTTAATATGAATTAAATATCCAAGCAGAATTTAGTGGACTAGCTGAGAAAAAAATGAAGAAAAGAAGGAAATAATTGACTCTCTGAATTGTATTGCTGCAAACTAGCCTAAACCTTTGCATACTGAACTAAAATATGTTCCACTAACATGAACTTTCATTGCCTCTGAGTATTATCAGATATGTACAATTCATTTCAGCTGAATGAATCTTTTTTATATACAGTAAGTCTTCCTATTTCCTTCACAGAGGAAATGGATATTTTTGTGAATTCAAGAGGTGATTGTCAGTTCAGCTATCTCCAAGGAAATTAGTAAGATGTGATTTGCAATATGCTTTTAAGGTAGGTTAACTTGCCAGATTCAATGGTACTTAATTATACAGGAGGAGCCAGATTTTCTCAAGTTTTAAATATTTGGGGATTAGGTAAATAAGAAACAAATACTGCATTAAAAAATAAAATAGCTATTATTTTTAAATAGAAATGATATTAAAAATTATTTTTCTGACCTTTAGCTTACGCTCTACCATCTCAGATGAAACATAGCCCAGGCTCATAGTACTGGGCCTATTCTGAATGGAGGGCTGGAGTGGTAGCACAGTGGGTAGGGAGTTTGCCTTGCATGCTGTCAACCTGGGTTTGATTCCTCCGCCCCTCTTGGAGAGCCCAGTAAGCTACTGAAAGTATCTCACCCAAATGGCAGAGCCTGGCAAGCTACCTATGGCATATTCGATATGCCAAAAATAGTAACAACAAGTCTTATAGTGGGGACATTACTCGAGCAAATCGATGAGCAACGGGATGACAGTGACAGGATACAGTGATTCTGAATGGAAGGCAGAGTTCAAACAGGAGGCAGAAACCCCACTGGGTGGGGTCCAGCAGCCTCCACACCCAACCTACACCATATTAAGGGCCCATATCACGGCTCCTAAAGCATAGGGCACATAAACAGTCATCTAACAGATCCTACTCCACAGATTACATGCTGCTTACAGTTAAGAATAACTGTATTAATTCTTTGAGGATGTAAAGAGGAGAAGGAGCAACCTCTTAATCACTCCTCATCTTCCAGAGGATGTTAACAACAAAAATTTAGCCCCAGCTCAGCAAAAGCACTAGAACACCAATGGGGAAAACACTGGGAAACCCGCCAAATTCAAGGAGTTCAAATAATGTCATTGAAGACATAAACAGTCCTCAGACAGTGTCTTTAATGACACTGTAATGAGGATGTTCAATGAGTTCAAAGAAACAATAGCATAGATAACAAGCACAAGATATTACGAAAGATGAGATAAAAAAACTACTAGTCAGAAATGATAGAAATGAAGAACATAGTAGTTGGTATTTATAAAAAGTGACTAGAACATCAGAATAACAGAAGGTGAGCCAAAGATCAAGGAGATCCAATATGAGGTGAAGGAAAACTTTAGGAAAAAGAAGGTGGAAAAACATTGAAAAAAAAAACAACAACTGATTATCAGAGAACAACAGAATGAGTTTAAGAGGAACAATATAAGAATCACTGGAATCCTGAAGAACAAGAAGACAAATCTCATGAAGAAACATTAGTTATCAATAATAAATTATTATTGCAAAAGGAAGTAAGAGAATGCTTTTAGTTTTCTAGTGTCCTTGCTCGGCTGGGAAAGTGTCTTTGAAGTTAGCTCCGAACGTAGAAGATGCCAAGGGGTTAAGCCTTAATGCCAAAATAAAAAAAAAGAAAGAAAGAAAAAAAGAAAGAAAGAAAGAAAGAAAGAAAGAAAGAAAGAAAGAAAGAAAGAAAGAAAGAAAGAAAGAAAGAAAGAAAGAAAGAAAAGTGCAAACCAATATCCTTGATGAACATTGATGCAAAGATCTTCAACAGTATCCTAGCAAATCAAACTTAGAAATATTTCAAAAAGATTGTGCACCATGATCAAATGAGGTTTCGATCTAAGGATACAAGTATGGATCAATACATGCAAATCAATCAATGAACCACACTATATGAATAGAAGAAAAGATAAAACTGTATGGTTAGATAAAAGGACCTAGCAAAAGCTTTTGACAAGATCCAACATCCATTCATGCTAAAACCCCTCCAAAACTTTGGGGTAGATGGACTATAACTCAAGATAGTTGTCGCTATTTCTGAAAACCACAGCTGATATCATAATCAATGGTAAGCATTGAATGTGTTTCCCCTGGGACCAGAGCAGTAGTATAGCAGGTAGGGTCATACTTTGCATGTAGCAGTCCCAGGTTTGATTGCCAGCATGGCTAGGCAGGGTGCTTGCCCTACACAGCAGACCAAGGTTCAATCCCTGGCACTGACAAGAATAATTCTTGAGTGCAGATCCAGGAATAACCTTTAAGCTTTGCTAGGTGTGCACGCCCAAAATACCAAACCAAAAAGTACCAAAACAAGAAAGCGATTCCCCAGAGCTCAAGCATGTGAAATTATTTTCATTTTCACCACTATTGTTTTTACATGCTTTTTAAAATGTAAACCATAGACAACAATCAAGAAAAAATTAGATCACGTAATTCGCTGCAACATGTTTTGAACTGCAAGATAACATGTTGACTGAAGTTCAGTCAAAAGGAAAAAGACTAACACAGTATGGCCTCTCTTATCTGTTATATATAGAATAACTGGATAAAAAAATATATAATGTAGTAAAGTGTGTGTGGGGGGGGATTCCTGCATCATCCTTAGCCCCAGAAACTAAGAAGTAGAAGGAAAGAAATGAAAATAAATCAAAGGGGGAAGGAATAATATAAAAAAAGGAATAGTTGGAAACTGGAGAACAGGGGTCAATCTTAGGTAATACTTAAGTAAATCTTAGGTAATTAATACTTGTTGTGTGCAAGAGTACTATAGTTATATATTCAAAGCACAGACTCAACACTGAAAATACAAGCTGTAGGTTACAAGCATAGAACTTTTTAAGGTGCCTGTCAAAGTGGTAAGATGAGGGATGGGGTGGAGGGATTAGTATATGGGATACTGGTGGAGGGAAATTAACAGTGGTGGTAAGATTAGCATTAAAAATTCTATGCCTAAAACTATAAAAACTATCAAGAAGAGAAGAAAATAAAAAAAAAAGTTATCAAAGGGATCCAAAATGGGAAATAAATCAAACTATCACTATTTGTATATGACATGATAATACACATTGAAAATCCTAAAGAATCCACCCTAAAAAAACTTTTAAAAAGAATAAAACAAGATAGTAGTTTACAAACTTATTACTTAAAGGCCTGTGCTATTTTTTAATGCAAATCGTGAATTGGAAGAAAAGGGAATTAAAAAGACAATCCTTTTAAAACAATGTCCAAAAATATCAAACTCTAGGAAGCAACTTAACAAAGGAGATGAAAGTCTTATGCAATGAAAAGTCTAAATCATTGCTTAAAGAAATTGAAAAGGATCCCAGGAAATGGAAAGATAGTCCTGTTTAAAAAATTCACGAATCAACATTGTCAAAATTACCTTCCTATCCAAAGCATTATAAAGATTAAATAACCATTAAAATTCCAATGATGTTCTTCAAAAACTTTGAATGAACTCTACTAGAATTTGTATGCAACCATAAAACTTCCCAAATAGCCACAGTAATTTTAAGGTGAGGATAAAAAGAGTGTGGGAAGTATTTCTTACCCCAACTTTAAATTGTACTACAAAGCTGTAGTAATCAAAATTGTATGATATTTAAATAAAAATACAACAGCAGACCCAGGAACAGAATTGGGAGTCCTTAGTTAAACTCCCAGGTTTATGGGAAGTTACTATAAGACAACGGAACTAAATTTATGAAGCAGAGCAAAGGAATTCTCATAAATATAGTTCAAAAAACACTGTTACTTATTTGTAAATAATTGAAATGAAATTGAAACCACATTTCACACCATTCATAAAAGTAAACTCATAGTGGATTAATGAATTTGAGATTAGGCCAGAAACCATAAAATACATTTGGTAAAACATAGGTATTCCAGGAAATGGAGTTCAGAAGTGTCTTGAATGAGGTGACCCAGAAGAAAATGCAACAAAACCCCAAATAAACAAATGGGACTACATCAAATTAAAAAGATCTGCATAACAAAAGAAGCTCAAAGAACATCCTATTAAATGGCAGAAAAATATTTTCACACCAATGCATCAAATAAAAGGTTAATATCCAAGACCTGCAAAACATTTACAAAGTTCAACAAAAAATCTTATTGAAAGCAGGGGTAGGACACAAACATGGAGGGCATGAAGATGGAAAACGGGTATTAATAAAAGTGTTTATCATGACTTATGATTAGGGAAATGTGAATTTTGTTTGGGGGCGAGATCCTACTGTGCCATGGGGACACTCTTGACTCTGCACTCAGAAATCACTCCTGGCAAGCTTGGGGTACTGTAGGATAACATAGCCTCAGGTAGTTTAGGTTTATTGGGTTACTCCCATTACAGTGCTCCCATTTCTCTTCCTTTATTTATAGCTTCTTTCTTAGTGTTCTGTTGACTTGTAAATACTGTTTTTCTCTTCTCCTTGAGTCCTTTGCATAGTTTATTCAGAGCCATGTCCTTTATGTATGGACACAGGAAGACTTAGCAAATGCTATGCTTTTGTAACCTGGGAGTCATTTGACTCTATATGATATTTTTCTCCTGGGCATCTGTTCTCTCCACCTAAGCCTCAGCTGCCCTTACTTCCTAGCACCCCCGAAAGCAGGGACCCGACAAGGGACAGGACGGACCCAGGGCAAGCAGTGAGTTGTGTGCTACCCTGGCATCGAGATGGGCCTGGCCAAAGTGCCTAATGCTTAACTATAAGTTAAGAGCTTGATTATGAACAAATATTGTCATGATTCAAACAGTGATAACTAGATTTGGACCCTGCTAGGGTTAGGAATGATTAATCTGGCCTGAGCGCTGTGGTCTGTGTCTGTGGCAAGATGTTGCCAGGAGAGCTGCCTTGCAAGCCTCAACGTATCTCTTGCTATGTCCATACAAAAATAACTAGTATTAAGATGTTAATAAGTGTTTGGACTAAGGAAAGGAAAAAAAAAACCTTAAGAGTCAGGAAGGGCTTTGGAATGCCCTGCCCTCAGGAAGGGCTTTCTTATGTTGATTTTGCTACCTGGATCAGTGTAACCTAGAGGGAAGGTGGGAGAGACAAGTAGGAGAAGAGACTAGAGAAGTGAGGCTGCTGTAGATCCAGAGAGAGGACGGAGCTGGGAGTGAGGGAGATGAGTAAAATGGAAGATTGAATAAACGGTAACTAATCAGCAACCAGCTTGGTCCTTGTTCTTCCTTCGCCTGTCCTTAACCACCGGCCGTCCTGATCAAGCCCATACACAGTGGTTCCAGAGCACCGAATGTGGGCGGTGAGACAGAGCTGCCCGGAGAGCCCATGAGTGTGCGCGCCCGTAGGTGAGCTTTAGTTTTTTACAGGGTACCACATGGAATGCTAAGGAATCAAACCTGAGTCAGCCATGACATACAATGCAAGCTGCCTTACTTGCTGTACTATCTGCTCCAGCCCTGTGAAATCCAAATTTGAAAAACAATGAAGTATCTCACACAAGTGAAAGGAACATATATTTAAATATTATGAAAAAAGCTAGGAAGGATAATAGGAAGAAAGAAATCCTCTTTCATATACTGGTGTCTATGCCATTTTTACAACCTCTCTGAAAAACAATTTGGATATTGTGTCTAAAAATTAAGTACAAAATTCCCATTCTACCTCATGATACACTTTTGGCATCGACACCACAAATTCACGTGTGCGCACACACACACACACACACACATACACACACACATGCTTGCACATGACTTATAAAAAATATGCATGCCTAATCCATTACATCATGTACTACAATAGCCAAAATACCAAAATAACCCAAACGCCCAACAATGGATGCACAGATCAAACTGTGGTACAAATACACAATGGAATACTATTTAGTTGTAAAAAAGAAAAAAATGATGTAATTTTCTATGGCATGGACGGAAGTAGAAGGTATAATGTTGAATGTAGTCTGTTAGAAGAAAATAGAAAGATACAGAATAATCCCTCTCATCCATGAAATTTTGAGATGCACAGTAGGAGAACAACAAATAGTCAAAAGCTGCAGAACTAGAGAACTAACTGGTCCACAGAACTGACTGTGTGTGTGTTGGGGGGGATGAATTAAGTTTTTTTTTTTAGGTGGGGTTTTGGAATACATGAGGCTGTCATGAACAGTATTTTAAGTCACAGCATCTCAATGCAATTCAAAAATAAGATTTAAAAATAGTTGTATTTTAAGTTCTGGGCTGTCTCTTCAGTGGTAGAACACATGCCTAGCAGGTATGAAGCCTTTAGTTCTGGACCAACCCAGCACTGTCTGGCTCACCCAGCACTTCTGAGTAGGCTCCACTTCCCACAGTAAAATAAAAATAAAATATCATTATAAAAATAAACTTTGAATAAAACAGATAAGATGTATTTTGTCTAGATGCCCTTCAGTTCCTAAAGTGCATTAGAAAAATCCAGTCTACATAACTCATGGAGTGAATGCTTTATTCTCAAGGGAAAATTGATTTAATTTCCCAAGCCCAATCTGATAGATTGGATATAGTTGCCTAGAGAGCTATCTTGAAAATTATTTTAATACTAAGCTGGGCCTCTGAGGAAAAGATGATTATTTTTCAGGAAGCAATAAAGAGAAAATAAACACCAAGAACTATGCAATGTCAGATTGTCATTTGTTGTCATTTGTGATGTTTGATGTTTCGCATTGTTCACACGGGTAAAAAATGTTTGCATGGCTTTGAATGTACTAAATTTTATGTAGTTAATTATAACCATAGAAGCGTTCAGTATGATATATTGTTTCATCTGCCTGCAGAGTCTCTTGCTCGCCCACCTGGCTGTCTTCCCCAGGGCCCCTTGGAGGGGATGGGCTCCAGCTTCCCTCCCTGTCTCGAGCAGAGCTCCCAGCGGCCGAAGACCACTAGAACCTAGCCACAGCCATGCTCCAGGCTCCTCTCCATACGTTCGGACAAGCCTCACGCATGAAGGTCCCAGCAGAGGAACCCAGGTGTGTGTTGCCGGGTTCTCCGAGAGGGGCGGAGGAATCGAAAACGGTTCAGCAGCATGAAAGGTGAACACCCTACGGCTATGCTATTGCTCCAGAGATGTGAGAAAGATATTTCTTATTTATTCCACAGAGTATTTCTCGTAGATTCTCAAAATTCTTTTAGATCCTAGTGACAGAGATGTCTTACAGTTATCTTTCTTGTTTTATTTTTATTTTTTGGAGGGGGCTGGGGGAGTCACACTGAGGAATGCTCAGAGGTTACTCCTGGTTCTGCACTCACAGTCATCATTTTTTTTTTTTTTTTTTTTTTTTTTAGCAAGAGAATCTTCCTTTTGCTTTGAATTTCTTCCTTTGGAAAGAATGTTATCACACTAAAAAAATCTACCTGATTTCATGGGACTTACTCAGACTAAGATCACTTTTCATTTACCCCAAATCAACTTATTTAGAACCTAAATTGTAACGTTAACAACTTTACATTTTGTAATATAAGCTAATTACGAAAGTGAAAAGCATAGCTTTAGCAGTCCCTTTAAATACGCAATGGGAAAAGATTATACTGGGGGCACTCATATACCCGAGGGAATAAATTTTAGATGCCTTCTTAGAATTTCACTTACTAGAGACAAGGAGAGAGCATAGGGGTTAGGGCTTATGATTTTTTTTTTTAATGTCTGCACCTGACCTGGGTTTGATCCCTGATACAACATGGTCCCTTGAGCATCTCTATATATAGCCCTAGTAGTCCCAATACACTGTCAGGACAGCCCTGGTGATTCCCAGCACCACAGGCCCTAACCAGCACATGATTCCTGGATCTTCCCACTGAACCAGCAGACTGGTTGGCTGAGCATTACAAGATTCTCTTAGGGCAGTTCCCTGAGCACCAAATGGGAAGTCCAAAGCAGGGAGCAGAAAAGTCCGCCTACTAGAACTTGTAGCTTATGCATCATTCATATTATTTTTTATAATTATGAAATAATATGCCTTGATTTTGAAATTTTTTGAAAATGAAAAAATACTGTATTTGTCACCCATAGAAAATCATTACCAATAGTTTGAGTCTTAAATTCTTTTGCTTCTTTATATCTATAAATATTTTAAACTATAAATGCTTTAAATATTTTATTTGTATATAAATGTAATATATATTTATATAGTGTTCTCTAACCTTACTTGCACGTACAATTTTGTATGTTACTATTTCATATTATTAATGTTCATTTAAGACTATTTTCTATTGTCTGTGACTGCATAATATTGAATATATAGCTATATTATAACTGAGTTGAACATTCAATATGTTTCTATCATTATATCTATATTTTAATGATTCTTTTAATGGTGCATTTAGAGATTAGTCTCTGTAATTATGTTTAATGCAGACAAAACTGTGGTTGATATTAGCACATAAAATATTTCACGCCTGTCTATATCTCGGCCATCAAATACATTCTCCCTCCTCACTGATATAGGAATTAGCCACTGAACTACATTGCTTTATGGGACAGTAGCAAATTTTATTGAAGCACTGTATTAAATTGGTTAGTTCTTTTATAATAAAGCTTCATATATTAATATGTACTTCATTTGTTTTGTGACTAAACATGTTGAGGTTTGAGACTTACTCTTTGTTCTGTGCTCAAAGATCACTCCAAAAATGTCTGAGAGGACCATGTGTGGTGCCATGGATTGAATTCAGGCCAGTCAAGTATAAGCCAAGTGCTTTACACACTTTCTTATCTTTCCAGCCCTCCCCCCCCTTTTTTTTTTTTTACAAATCCTAAAATTGGGACCAGTGTTGTTAATGAATAGTATAGCACTTGTCTGCACATGTGGGGCCCTGGGTTTAATCCCACAATCATGAAAATGTAACCAGATTAGTCAGTGCAGTGATGTCATTGTCTCAAAAATGAAGAACAATGGCCCTCCACAACCTGGTATCCACAGCCTACCATGATCTGAATATAGGATGCTGAGGCTTGTCTAAAGCTGCATGATCATCTAACTGAACCTTGAGAAATGGTAATTGGTTATTGAAAAGAAAAATCTTTAGGCTTTGTTAACCAACAAAAGCAAACTATCACAGTGTTCTAGAAAAAAAAAAACAAGAAATAACATATTTAAAACCATCAAAAATCACCACAAAATAATGATTTGATAACATCATTTTAAAATCCCTTAACAGGTAGAGAGAGACAGTGACAGAGAGAGACAGACACAGACACAGGGACACAGAGAGGAACAGAGGAAGATTCTGTGGTCTTACCGAGAAGCATTAGACTTTTCTCCCCACAGTAAGCACTGTTAGAGCTTAGACCAAGGGGGCTAGATGCCCTAGGAGCAAGTTTTGAAAGTCTGAATCAAGAACAAGTCCTTAGCTTAAGCAAAACTGAGTTCTGTCCTAAAGACAAAACGGTGGTGTGTTTGTGTGTGTGTGTTTGTGTGTGTGTGTGTGTGTGTGTGTGTGTCTGGGGAGGGGAGTTATGGGATGGCATGTAATACATTTGGTTCCATCCTAATGAGAGTGTTCTAAGGCTATGGGACAGGGGCGCATGGCTAGTGAAGGACGGCAGGGTGCAGGTAGCTCAGGGAAGAGAGACTGGAACTGTTGCTGTTGATCTTGCTGAGAGCTAACCGCTGCTAGTGTGGGGGCAGAGGTGTGGCTAGAACTCAGCTACAAGCCAGCAGCTGCTGCAAAAGCTGCTGCCTGCTGAGGCCGCCCAGAGCACCCCAGGAGGCGGTGCTGCTGCTTCTCTAGAGGGCTGCTGTCAGGAGAGTCCTTCAGGGCAGGGACAACACAGAGCTATGGGGCAGCACCGAGAACCAAAGACTGTCCCTGACTCCCAAGGAGGGTGGAGAAAGCCTGGAGACTGCTAGACAGCAAGAGAGCTGCAGTGAGGAGGCAGTTAGAAGTGTGCAGTGCTTAGAAAGAATACTTCTGGACAGGATGCAGGCTCCTGGGAAGGAGGTGTTGAGATGAGAAGAACCCAAATTATCTAAAGCATGGCCCTCTCCCGTGGGCATCTGGGACCTCACAATTGGCAAAGAATCCTCAGGTTTGACGGGATGAGTTAGGTCATATGTGAATTATTTTCATAGGAGGAACGGATAAGTTGCCCTGTTAAAGAAAGAATATTGCCAACAAGGAATGCAATCAAAACGCCTGCTTGAAAACAAACAACAAACCTTGAAGAAACATTTTTTATTGAGTTTCAGAATTTAATTTATCTGATATGAAGAAATTCACTGACCACATTTAAGAAAAAAATACCTGGGGAAAACAGAGTACATCCAGTGGACCACTTGTTTTTCATGTGGCCAAGCAGGTTAGATCCTGGACTGGCATATGGTTCCCTGAACTCTGTCAGGAGTGATCATGAGCACTGCCAGTTATGACCCCCCCTACCCCCCTACCCTCCACACACACATACACACACATTCCAAAAAAATAATCATTGTCACTGTCACTGTCATCCCGTTGCTCATCAATTTGTTCGAGTGGGCACCAGTAACGTCTCTCATTGTGAGACTTGTGACTGTTCATGGCATATCGAATACGCCATGGGTAGCTTGCCAGGCTCTGCCATGCAGGTGCAATACTCTCTCGGTAGCTTGCACGGCTCTCCGAGAGGGATGGAGGAATCAAACATGGATCAGCCGCGTGAAAGGCGAACGCCCTAACACTGTGCTATCACTCCAGCCCCCCCCAAAATAATAACAAAATAAAATAAAATAAACAAAGTAGATAAATTCCAGGGGATGACTGCCATTAAATATATTATATTTTAAAACTTGTAAGAAATAACATAAGACTAGTAAGGGAATAGCTACAAACTTAAACCCACAGTAGCATGAGCATTTTCTTACCTTTTTTTTTGTTTTGTTTTACATTTTCTTACCTTAATTTCATTTAACTAGTGATGCAAAAATTTAGCAGAAATCTTTAGCCACAAACATTATGATTTTCTTCCCCCCCCCCATAATCTTATGTTCTCCTGTATCATTATCTACAGAATTTCTCAGGGAAACAAAGAGAATTCAAATTTTGAGTTAATTGATAAAATTTCAACTGTGTAGAATTGTATCTTATGTTCATGATATAGTGTTTAATAAATATTTGTTCTAGAAATAACAACATATAGAACCAGTTAATCACATAGAAAAGAGAGATTCATTCCCTCGAGCAAACTACTTATCTATTTGAATAAAATAGATAAATCTACTTATCAATTCTAATCTATATATTAAAAATCTAGTAAAATTTAAAGCTGATTTAAAAATACAAGAAGCTAATCAAGTCTTTGTACCATCCTAAGATTTATTATATGATACATTTGATAGGAATAAAATTAAAAGCAAACAGGGAGTGGAAAAATTACATTTTATTATCATTGAGACCTCATTCAGTTAAAATGAGACTATATTTTCCCTTGAAGAATAGTTTTTTGTATTGTTTTTAAAAATCTTAAAATAAACAAACAGAAGCAATAGCAAGCTTGCCAAATGGGGGAAAAAAAGAAACATATTATTCAATATATTTTTTCCATGCGTTCTGTATAGAAATTATAAAATGAAGGCATTTAATCATTCATTTGCCTTAGATATATTAGAATTTACAACAATCACCATTTAACTGCAATGGTTGATACTATACAGATAATTTTTAATGTTTTATTTAAAAATCACTCCATATATGCTTATTTTCTGCCCTCAGAATTATATGCAGTTCTAATCTAAAATGATGGTGCAAGTATATTAAATATAAAATTGTTTATATCTGTAAAAAAATCATTTATTTTAAAATATTCATGTTAAGTTCATAGTTGGGAGTGGAGCAATAGCACAGCAGGTAGGGTGTTTGCCTTGCACGAGGCTGACCCAGGTTCGATTTTTCCATCCCTCTCGGAGAGCCTGGCAAGCTACCGAGAGTATCCGGCCCAAACAGCAGAGCCTGGCAAGCTACCCATGGCATATTCAATGTGCCAAAATCAGTAACAAAAAGTCTGGCAATGGAGACGTTACTGGTGCCCACTCGAGCAAGTGATGAACAACGGGATGAGTGCAACAGTGAATGCAAGTTCATAGTTGAAACAAAGTAAATGTGAAGCAAAAATATATTGCTCTATGAAATATGGCTACAAATGTTTTGCTAATCAACCCATTAAAAAGTAATCATTTTCTCTGATACTATATGATGGCTATTCAATTCTTAGCACTGTCAGCACTTCTGGTGGTGCTCAGAATCTTTGGGTTTAAGCAGAATCAGGTATTACCTTTAGATCATCAGGCCTATACCTCAGGGACAAGTATTGTTAGAAATGGATCCCTGAAATCCCTGAGCACCACCAGAAAGGTTCTCCCAAATTTAAAAAACAAACAAATAAACAAAAAAAACCACTGAAACAAGTTTGTAATATCTAGGTACCATATTAAGACAATTCTTATTTTCAAATTAAGCTAACTTTAAAGTAATGACAATGAAGTACTAGAGAAGATAGGACAGAGTTTAAGGTAATTGCCTTGCTTATGATTGACCTGAGTTCAATCTGCTGTAGATTATATATGGCTGCCTGAGCATTTCCAAGTGTAATTCCTGAGCACAGAGCCAACAGTAAATCCAGAAAACTATCAGGTGTGGCCAAAACCCAATAATAATAATAATAATAATAACAACAACTTAAGGAAAAGTTAATATAGATGAAAAAGATTTGAATGGAGATTCACTCTGTTTTAACACATTTCTTCTGATGTAGCAGAAGAGAAGAAATCTTCAGGGAAATTATTTTATCCAGATTATTATAGCAATAAACATAGGTTTTGAGATATTTGGTGAGTGTTCTTATTTTATAACTTTATATAAAAATGTTATTTAATCCCCAATTTGCTAAATTGCTAATTTTAAACAATCATATGTATGTATATATATATATACATACATATATATTTACTCAACACATATATATATATATATTTACACTATATAAGGGCTGAAATGATAGCACAGCGGTTAGGGCATTTGCCGTGCATGCAGCTGATTGGGATTCAATTTCTTCACCCATCTCAGAGAGCCTGGCAAGCTACCGAGAGTATCTCACCTGCACGGCAGAGCCTGGAAAGCTACCCATGGCATATTAGATATGCCATAAGCAGTGACAATAAGTCTCACAATGGAGACGTTACTGGTGCCCACTCTAGCAAATTGATGAGCAACGGGATAACAGTGATACAGTGATACAGTACATAAATTGTCAGAAATATCCTAATAATAATCATTCATTCTATTTTTTTTTTCCAGACTGACTTTTCGAGAACTTTGAGACATGCCCAGGGACAAACACAAGTGATTTTGGGAAGCCAAGATAGTATGAGAACATCTTTAAAGTATAAACTCCTCTTTTCAAATCACAGTATATACTAACACATAAAATGTAAGAAGAACTAAGGAAAATAATGCAGGAGAGTTAGAACGAGGGTTAGAATGATTGCCTTGCATGCAGCTGGCCCAATTTCCATGGCCAGTATCACAGTACCCTCCAAGCACTGACAAAAGTTATCACTGAACAAAGACACAAAAATAAGCCTCCAAATACTGCCAGGTGTAGGCTTAAAACACAAAGAGGAAATAAGAAAGTCAATTCCACTTGCCATGAAGTTCATTATCATTTCACACAACTGGAGATCTGTGGGAATAAGAAGAAAGTCCGCATATAAGTATGGCTTCAGAAATTACAATTAAAATAAAAAATTGAAAAAATATGAAATGTG
Source organism: Sorex araneus (assembly GCF_027595985.1). NCBI lineage: Eukaryota > Metazoa > Chordata > Mammalia > Eulipotyphla > Soricidae > Sorex > Sorex araneus. Next base: position 29,117,952 of record NC_073311.1, read on the forward strand.
ACCGTTCTATAAGGAAAAAATATATGTATACATAGGTAGTTCCTCAAATTTCTGAGTCTTTAGTGAGTGAAAACAAACATTAGACATTATATCATCCTTAGTAAACATGCCTGGTGACTAGTTTTCTAGATTATATGTGGCTGTAGAAGTTGATATATGAGTAAGGATAATAAAAAGGAACACAAAGTTTATCATTTTATCATTTGCTTTATCGTGTATGGCCTTGAACAAATTAATTTCCTTGCTCAGTTACCTACACTGTAAGTGAGAATAGTACAAATTCGTAGAATTTTGAAGATTAAATAAGTTAAAATGTCAAAAAGGCTTAGGATCTGAGAGATACAAGAGGCAAGACAGTTTCCTTGCATAGAACTGATTTGGTTTTCCCTGATACTGAATTTGGTGCATATGGTTTAAATACCATTTGAGGTCACGTCTGAGAACAGAATCAGAAATTGCTACACACAGCCCAGTATGGCCTACTGCACCTGCCTCTAAAACTATCTAATGACTTGAGAGCAATGTTTCTTATATTAATAAAATCTTTTAAAATATTGGGCTGCAGTGAGAGCACAGCAGGTAGGGCGTTTGCCTTGCACGCAGCCAACCCGGGTTCAATTCCCAACATCCCATATGGTCCCCTGAGCACTGCCAGGGTTATTCTGAGTGCAGAGCTAGGAGTGACCTCTGTGCATCGCTGGATGTGACCTAAAAAGCAAAGCAATATATATATATATATATATATATATATATATATATATATATATACACACACACATATATACACACATATGTACACACACATATATATATATATATTTGCTAATTTGCTATTATTATTTTTTGGCAATTGATTGTTATATTTTGGTAACCAACTGAACGTATAGTCCCTATCTACAACATGTGCTTTAAGTAAGAGAATTTTACATTTCTATTGGAATAGCAGAAAGAAATAAATTTAGGTGTTGGCTTTTGTACTAACAATTATCATTAACCAAGAGAATGTATTTCCGTCACTTAAAACAATAAAATGTCTGTAAAATACTGCACTCAACAAGGGAGTCTGTAATCTAGAATCTGTTAGACATCAAATATCTTCTCATTCGCAGAAATAGTCAAGGTTTTTCCAGCATGGAATATCTTATATCCTGCTTTTCTATCACAAACTCATACATTGGAAATAGGACTAAAAACATCTCCCACAAATGCCTTTGAGTTAACACTTCACCATTCCAAATATATTCAATGAAATATAAATGAACTTAGGTAAGGTGACATTGTTGGGGGTGACATTCTGATATTAAATATGTAACATTTATTCTACTTAGTTATTTGATACGTGGAATAAATATCTTGTATCAGTAATAAAAATAATATTTTTATTTCCTTTTTAAATGATTTTTGTGGAAGTATCAGGACTCACAATGCTGTTGATTTTACTTTTCAAAGATACAGCATTTCTGCAGCACACTCATCATCAGAATGTCTAATTCCTTTCCACCATTTTAGTGTGACTATGCGAGCATCTTTGAAGATATCAGAGGTGATTACTGAAATATGTTCCTTGAACATTCATTAATCTAAGTGGAGAAAAAATGATCACCAAATGAAAGTACGATATAAAAATGTTTTCAAACTCATCAAGTGATCTGTGTGGTTTTCCAGGACAAGAGATAGAAGTTGTCAAATGCTCTGAGTCACTTCTCATAGAAAAGAAATTCAAATGATTAATGTATAAAAATAGTCACACTTGCTTGGTTTGTGATCTATAATACAAATTTCTTTCCCACTCACCCAACGGAAACCTAGAAATGTCTAATCTTTGTGAATGCTGTTACAGATAAAGTTTATTTGGGAAAGAGAAATCTTGCAATGTTGTGAGAACGAGCACTTTATTTAAGATTTATAAGATATTTAACACAACTATCTTAGAGGTAGATATTGCTATTCTTATAATTCTTGAACTTATAGATAAGAAAAAAATCCCAGTGAGATAAAATAATGTTACTTATCGACAGAAATACTAACTAAATTTTGAATTAGATCCAATTCCAAGTTTCATGCCTTTTGTGTTTACCAAGCAACTCATTGTGTTGTAATTCAAAATGCATTTGGAAATAAATTGCTGGATTTTTCATTATTTGGCATGCAAATGGAATGTGTGGTAAATTTAATTTTTTTCTAGCTTAAAATTTCTAGTTGGAGAGCAAAAAATAAAAATCACTTTGAGAGGGAATCATGTTTTAACTATATACAGCAATGCATCACCTGAAAAAGACAGAACGGTTTTGAACATTATCAGGCTAGCTGTTTGACATTTGAAGGAGACAAAAGGATCTAGCCAAGATTATATCTACACAGTGCATGACCTATATAAAATATCCATATCACTAAGCAACAAGTTCAAAGAGATAACAAAATAATGGAGAAGTCAAAAAAGCCAAACTTACAGTGGGGATGAAAATAAACCATTTCTTAAAACCCATGAGATAGAATAATTGTAATGATGCTGCTTAAGAAATGAATATAGTCAGAGCTACAGAACATTCAGCATTATAAAATTACAAGTTAACAAGAGTCACGGTTTCAGTATTTTTGGTATTAGCCTTGCCTAGAATGATATTCCAATTACTGAAAATAATGTATTACATATTATCACATTTTGTATAAATAGACCCCAAGAAACATTTGCCAAAGGCATTGCCAGGGTGTTTGTTGAAAGAGGCTATAGCACAGGTGTGATAAAAAGGGCCATTTCAGCTTTTGTGTACTGCCAAGCTTAAGGGCAAGGCAGGAAGGGGTCAGATTCAAGGATTGAACATTTTTCAGATTGGGGTCACAATAGCTAACAGCCAGGAACGTGCTTTGAGCAACATAAAAACTATAAACGAGATTTGCTGACTTTTTTTTAGTAATTTCCAAGATGAAAACAGTAGGAGACAGAGAAGGGGAAAAGGAGCATCTTTTAACTGGATGAAGTATAGAGTCAGATACTCTAACAAATTCAGTACAGAGCTGCCATATCTGGCTCTGAAAAATCCTGTGAAAATATGATATGATAATGATTGAGAGAAATACATGGATACATATGTGATAGTCAAGAGAATCCTCATTTAATTTTGGTATGCCAAATAGGTGCACCTTGTCAGTCGCCTGACCCGATTATGCCCGCAACTTCCAGTCATGGAAGGGAATGAAGCTAATTGTTCCCTGTTGGTAGCAAATTTGGAGTCAGTTCAGAATCTTCACTTTTCATGAGGCATTCCTTGGATTTCCTGAATACCTTATCTCAATTTTCTTTTGATTCTTAACAATGCAGACTTTTCAGCATAGCTTAAAAAAATACAAGGTCCTTAGAGACCAATGTGATGCAATTACTTACATCAGAGATGAGCAAACTGTGGCTTGTAGGCTCTATGTGGCCCATTGCCTGTTTTCGAACTGCCTGCAAGTAAGAATTATTTTTTATATTACCAAATACTTGGCAGAAAATGCCAAAGGGACTGTTGTATTTGGGAACAAAATATTATATAAAACTCAAATTTTACACCATTAAGCTTTATTAGAAAACATCCCTATGCACGTGTGTATTTTCTAAGTGGTGCTTCTCAACCATTCTCTCTCTTTCTTTCTCTCTCACTTTCTTCCTTCCTTCCTTTCTTTCTTTTTTCTCTCTTTCTATCTCTCTTTCTTTCTCTTTCTTTCTTTCTTTCTTTCTTTCTTTCTTTCTTTCTTTCTTTCTTTCTTTCTTTCTTTCTTTCTTTCTTTCTTTCTTTCTTTCTTTCTTTCTTTCTTTCTTTCTTTCTTTCTTTCTTTCTCTCTCTCTTTCTCTCTTTCTTTCTTTCTCTCTTTCTCTCTTTCTTTCTTTCTCCAATTCCCAGCATCCCATATGGTCCCCTCGCACCACCAGGAATAATTCCTGTGTGTAGAGCCAGGAAAAACCCCTGTGCATTGCTGGGTGTGACCCAAAAAGGAAAAAAAAATCACTGCATTTGGTTATACCCTAGTTATATTTTTCCTTCATAAATCCTCAGAACAAAATCAATGGCAAATTCTATTTCTATTGTACTTAAAATTTGATGAAGCAATAACACTTGAAATAATATGGATGAGCTGGAAGTAAACCTGTATAAGTTATTCTCAGTTAAATAGCATTACATCACAAACAATTGAACAGATATATATTTGATAAATTTTAGTTAATTAGGAATCTGAAAAACATAAGGAAATTAAGTGATATGGTATCATGGGGGGGTGGAATTAAATATGCAATTGAGAAATGAAGAATTTTCAAGGATTGCCTTTCCTAAAAGAGTGAAATGTGTGTAAAGCTGTCCCAAAGAAATAAGAGTTAAATTCAATATAAGAAACTGAAAATCTTGTCTTATTAGGACGGTTAAAAATGTTGATAGTGTCCCCTATCTTTTCCTAAGGGTTAAGAGGTAAAAAACCTTAATCAGAAATCTTTATTTGTGGCAACATTCAAAGTATTTCTCAGAGGATAAATGAGGGATTTACTCATTGGCTTGGCATTCACAATTTTTAACCAACGATTTTAAAAAATAGATTTCTGCATTCCCTTTCCTTCTAAAAACATAGCAGGGAGGGTGAGAAAGTTGCCTTTAGAACATAAGTATGCTACTGTCCAATCTGCTGGTTTATTGTCAATAAAAGCTTTTTTTTTTTTTTTTTTTGCTTTTCGGGTCACACCCAGCGATGCACAGGGATTATTCCTGGCTCTGCACTCAGGAATTACTCCTGGCGGTGCTGGGGGACCATATGGGATGCTGGGAATCAAACCCGGGTCGGCCGAGTGCAAGGCAAACGCCCTACCCACTGTGCTATCACTCCAGCCCCTAAAAGCTTTTTTTCTAGACTCGACACTGTGTCATTTGTTTGGTTGCTCCTCCAGCCACAGCATGGTAGAATTTTCAGGGTCACAAATACCTGGGTTAAAGAGCAAGATATTTAATGCAGAACGTAATCAGAAAAGTAGAAGTCTGGTTTTTTGTAAGGAAGGTGATCTACCTTTAACAATGACTCACCATAAGAGCATTCTACCTTAATTAAATGAGGAATCAAAGGAGTGAATCTGTATATATAATTTAAGAATAGACTATTGTTTTATCAACAATGCTTCATTTGATGTTTTTTTTCTAGAAAGAAAAAATGGGGGTAGAGATGTAGGCAACACATTTTTTCCCAGAAATGATACAGACTATGAAAATAATAAAAACTGAGTTTTCTCATTTTCTCTATTTAAAAATAAATATGAAAGTAGATAATAAATGACACACCGACATCATTAAAATCAGCAGCAGGAGTCACAAAATTAATTTATACAATCATGAAACTGCTCAAGGTATTACAGAGTCAGAGCATCTTTGAAACAAAACAAAACAAAAATCCGCTCCTCAGATCACAAATGAAGCCTGTGTGCTCAACCTAGTTTAGTCTTCCTTCATATTAAAAACAAAACCCATAGAGCTGCTTTCTACTTCAAGTCTTTATTTCATTAAAATTTACACTTCAAGGGACAAGGTGAAGAGAAAGGCAGTTATGATAATTACATCTTCTCACCCATGGTGTATTACCTTCTTTATATTTTAGTGGGCAATCTAATTCCAAGATCTAAAAAAAATTTGCTTCCAACTAAGTGAGAGACAAGATGATATTCCTACGTGAAAGGTATTCTCAATTGTGAGATGCAGAACCTGCTGAAAACAGGAAGTACAAGTGCAGTGAGTACTTGTTGGTGTGATTTTAAAGGCCAAGAAGTGCTGGAATATTTATGTGCTAATAAATAAATGGAAACACAGGATACTCTGAGAATCATTTTTATTTATGCATGCCATATTAATGTGTCATATCTTTGCATCAATTGAGGTTGTCCCATAACTGTCAATTTATGGGACCAGATAACAGTCTAACCAGATAAGATTGTGACCTCTTGGGGCTGGAGCAATCGCACAGCGGGTAGGGAGATTGCCTTGCAGGTGGCTGACCTGGTTTGATTCCCAGCATCCCGTATGGTCCCCTGAGCTCGGCCAGGAGTAATTCCTGAGTGTAGAGCCAAGCCTAACCCCTGTGCATCACCGGGTGTGACCGAAAAAGCCAACTAAATAAATAAATAAAAGATTGTGACCTCTTTGGTAATAGGAAATAGAACACAAGTTGCTCCTTATACATTATTTTGTTCACTTTTCACACCATCCAAAGACGTATGGGTTGATGACCATTTTTAGAACAAGACAATTAAGGATCATGGAAGATATGAAGTATTCCCACATTAAGAGAATATTAAGTCTAAATGTTATTCATATGTATCCAAAGATGCAAATTATTATTTTATACTAATGTTTTATTATATCACCAATTAATATCTACTAAAGTCCATCAGAGTGCTTTTTAAATAGTAATTATTCTGTTGTTGAGTCTTTGAAGAAAACAATTTTTACTCACTCCTGTCACTTGCTTCACAGCCTTGAGTAAACCAATAAAGCATAATAATCCTAAAATAAATAACAATTACTATATAATGGCTCTCAAAATTTATAACAAATAACAGTATCTTAATTTATTCGGGACTTTGGAGGTGTTAAGATATTCCAAAAGATTTAAATTATTAAAACTTTGACTTTATCTTTTGGGGATTATATGGGGGCTACACCCAGCATTATTCTATCATATCCCTGATCTGGTTTTAGGGTTATACCTGATGGTGCTCAGGGAACCATATACTGTGCTAGGAATTGACCTGGGGGTTGATTGTCTGAAAGGAAACTCACTTAACCCCCTTACTATCTCTGAAGTACCCCAAACTTCCTTACTTTTAGGCAGCATTTGGTTAAATATATGTTATGTAGTCATATTTGAAAAGCCAAATGTATGTAGTGTGAATTTCTTTCATAGCATGAAATCTTCCTGATACTATGCTAATAGTTAATTCTTATTCCTGTTAATCTTATTTGATATTATTAACTATACTTTGCTTGTTGAAATACTTAGTTTTCACATTGAGGAAAACATAGCGGAGGATACTATTTTAGAACTGTGTCTTATCAAACTTTATATCAGCAACAAACATTTCAATAAGAGAACATGGAATCGATATTGTCCCATATATGCATTTACTTTGCTTTTCAAAATTACAATTTGCTTATTCCCGATTTCTTTACACATGTAGTTAGCCTATAGCACTTAGAGATAAGTGAATAAATATAAATCCCACAGTACATAAACACCCTAGAAAATGGTTTCTTCTTATAAAAGCCAGTATCAGATCGAGTTGCACCACATTACATTTTAAGTACTAAGCAGGTACAAAAATATATGTTTTTATCAATAAAATCCTTGAATTTTGTCCTTTTCAGCAGCCTAGAATATTTCTTATATAAATTCTTCTTTCTAGACTGTGGAATACCCTAAATATTGCTAGACAGTATTTAATATGAGAAATATTAAATTAATTAGTTCCAGAAAGTAAAAACATATTGAACAATCTTAGAATAAATATATAAAATTATTTAAAAAATTCATAATTGAGAGGTGATAAGGTTTATGATCTGGGTTCTGTGGTACCATCATTGTCAATTTTAAATTGTCTGTTTAAAGCAGACATTTTAAGATGTGGAACTGTTATTTAGCAAAATATATGATGTTTAAAAATCGCGGTTATTTGGACACAGAGAAATAAAGATTTTGAAGCAAGTCTTGATAAACTAACGTGAGAAACAAGATGTTTGATCACGAGAGTGGATTTTTGTCACAGATAAAGCAAATTGTACTTCCTAAAGCAAACATGAATGATATATTGATTTACATTGCTAGGAAAAAACAGATATTGCATTTTTAGAGAAATTGGTAGAGATGGTCTCACTTTTATAGGTAAAACATGTTATGGCTGCATCAGTGGAACTTTACTTCTGAGCATTTATGCAAAGATCCCTGACAATGAAGATTGGAATACTGAATAGACTCCTAGATCCAAGACACTGCTTGGTGTTTGCAGATTGCTAAACTATTTGAATTCCTATTTTACAGTCATAGTTCATATTGAGGTTACATTGCTTTACATATTTCTAGTCAAACATATTTTTTTGAATCACCGTGAGATAGAGCGTCAGAAATCTTTTCATGATTCGGTTTCAGTCATACAATGTTCCAACACCCATCCCTCTACCAGTTTATATTTCTCACCACCAACGTATCTTCCCCCATCACACTCCCTGCCTCTTTGGCAACCACAGGGCTAATCCGCCCCCCTCCCATGTACCCCATTCTGTTTGTGTGGGTCCCATCTTATGTGGGTCCAAGATTAACTGTAGCTTCTGATCTCTTTAAAGCTTTATTTATAGGTCTTTGAAACAAGTCCAATAAATGACTTTGTGTGGCTTAGCCAAAAGTGGTTTGTGGGTGTGGCTCCCACCTACTTAATTTTTGGTGGTTTAATATCTCAGGAAACTTGGTCCTGAGATGTTGAAGTCCAACCAGAGTCACAGCAGTGATTTTGGGGGTATCATGAAGTCTGAAAACACCGTTGGGCTGCTGATACACTTGCCTCGTGGGTCCAATTTCACCTGCTGGTGGCGCTGTGTCTCCTGGGCCCCAGTGTCAATGGCAGCATTGGCCCCCGAAAGAAGTAGGGTGGGGACCAGGACTGTTACTATACATTTCTTGGGTGCTCTTGGCATGCTGAAGCCATCAGTGAGTAGAGCCTGGCCAGGGACACACACTCCCAGCCCTGGTTGCCAGACAATTGGTGCTCAGGGAGGTTTTCCTCCATAATGTGCTGCAGGTGGCCTGAGCTGGTCCGGGGAAGAAATGGCAGTAGGACCACCCACCATTAGAAAATTGCCAGGGCCCCATGGTGGGAACCCACGTGCCCTCTCAACTCCAGGAATGCAACTCCACGGCGGTGCCCAGCTGGATCCAAAGAGCTCAATTCAGACCAGTGAAAACTCTGCAGACAGTGCCCATAGCACTGAGAACTGCAAGTCGCTCTGCCAGCTGGCAGCTGAGCCACCACCATTCTCCTGAGTCTGCTCTGGGCCAGTGCTCCGTGGCTGGTGACTGGCTGGTTTTGTTTAATGACACTCTCCCTGAGACAGAACATCCAAGGGACACCTGCATCCACTCATGCAGAAATTTTATGACTCCATTGGCTGGTGAGAGTGCTGAGAGCTGCTTTCCCTCTGCCAGCGCTGGCTCTTGCCTCTGCACCACTGCCATCATGACCAGAACCTCAATTACATATCTTGAACTACCTTTTTTAGAAAATAAAAATTCGATTATCACATAAATTAATTTTAATTTATACAGTCATATAGTAATTAACACATACCAAAATTACTCTTTAGAATTGTTACTCCAAGGTATAATTGTAATATATATACACTTATTAATATCACTGAGTATTTATTAATTTAAATAAATATAGACTTTACACCATATGGAATAAAAAGTCAAGAAAATATATCTGTATTTTTTAAAAAATAATCTTTATTTTTAACTAGTTACCATATCAATATTAGATAGGCACAGCAGTCCTCGACACAAAATCTATCAATAGGGACAGTTTGTCCTCAGTTTATCTTCTCCCAGTAAACCTAATCTTTACTTTGCTAGATTTCCAGGTTAGATGTTCTGTCTCATGGGACAAACACATGAGGGCATTTTATTTTTTGTTCTGGACTTGTCTGGAAACCAGACTTCCAAGAAACATGCTTCTAGTTTTCTCTGTAAAAAAATCCTTTTGCAACAGTGAAGACAAGTGGATATGAGTCTAACATCTTCTAGCTAATAAAGTTATCAGTAAAGTTTTTTCTCTAGCTTTCACCTGTCCCTCATTTGATTGAGTCCCAAGAGGCAGCAGAACCCAAATTTTGGGGATTATATTTTGAGTATCCTACTGATAGCAATAGATACTTTAATTCTTAGTTAATTTGACATGCTGTTTTTAAACAAGAATGTAGGCAGCTAATTACCCTCAAGCTAAACAATTACCTTTTCAATGGAAATCTTTAGTGTTTCTTTCTCATAGTTAAAAAGTTTTCAACATTCTTTATATTTTCAGATATACCAAATAGTATAAGGAATATTATATTGACAATATATATGACAATTACCAACACTTTATCAAAGTGCTGCATCAATCTGTCAAATTTTCTGTGTGTTCATTATATAAATTTCATTGAATATTTTTAAAGATTAAATTCTTATAATTCTTAAAAATTTATCTGCAAGCCTATGAAGATTAAGGGCATTTTAAAATATAAGTACAAGTTATTATGCCGTAATTACATCATCATAAAAATCATTATAACATGATATTTTTACCATCATTATACTATAAGAAAATAAGTATTAATTGCATGTCATCCAATAAATGCCAAAGTAAATTTCAAACTTCAACATATACATTTTAATCTTATATTGCAGTAAGTAAAACTTAAAATTTAAACAGATACCACTTAACTACTTCAAATGAGCATTCCAAAATAAAAATATATATTTTAGTATTAAAATAAATATTCTACATAGGAAGTATGAAGGACAAATTTTAAAATATTACATCATTAACTATTTGGAGTACTGGAGACACAGTTCAGAGGTAGAGTCAGTTATATAGACATAAATCTATGCATTTGATTTCCAGAATTGACTTATAATACTGGGTAAGATTCTAGGTGCACTGCCATTTTTGATCCCATTTTGATGGCATTTGTAATATTTGTGTAGATAGAGAGTACAGTTCATAACTTTATTTATATGGTTCTTTCCCTTTGGTTTTGGAGGCACAGCCAGTTGTTCTCAGGATTTCCTCTTGGTTTCCTGTCAGGGATAACTCCTTTCAGGCATCAAGGACCATAGGGCGTGCTGGCAATAGAACCTGGGTCGACTATGTGCAGAGCAGATACCCCTCCCTCTGTCCTATCACTCTGGCCCCTTTATTCATTTCTTTGTTTATTTATTTTCAGTAGTATTGTGGTGACAAATTGGACATGGTACATGAGATTTGGTGCATGAAAGGAGGTGAGAAGACACTTTCTTTTTTTTTTTTTTTTCTTTTTGGGTCACACCCAGCAATGCACAGGGGTTACTCCTGGCTTTTCACTCAGGAATCACTCCTGGCGGTGCTTAGGGGACCATATGGGATGCCGGGGATCGAACCCGGGTCGGCCGCGTGCAAGGCAAACGCCCTACCCGCTGTGCTATCGCTCCGGCCCCGAGAAGACACTTTCTACTGAGTTTTGTGTGGGAATACAACTCAGTTCTAGGAAAGTTGAAAGGAATCGAAGAGAAAATTAGAAGTCAGGTTGAGAAACTGGCATTGAATTTTGTGACAACAAAGAGTTATTTTTGTTTGAGTTTATGAAGACTGATCTTAAAAAAAGGTGTATCAAAGGGATTATCATGGAGTCTTTGACATAGGAATAGTTTAACAATTCACAGAGACAGAATAAGCAGAAGATACTGCACACACCACGGATCTACCATTCATTCTGTCCCTGATTCTTCCCCCTTACTGAATTCTGGCTTTATTCTGTAATCATCCTTCCTACCATTTCCCAGTGTCCTCTGTGGGAGAGGACCATTCATGTCCCAGATAATGAATGTGCTATGAAATGAGGCCATTGTACCCATTTCTAGTCAATATAATATGGGAGGGAGGAATGGCAGAACATCATTTTGTATACTGCAGAAAGTTGTTTTCATGTAAAGCTTTGAACTTCCACAACAAAGTGTGTGTTTCCTGGCATACCCCACCCAAGTCTGTATAAGCAGCATCACCAAAGCATGTGACCTTGGACAAGCACTTCAAAAAAGGAATAAAATCACTGCAACAAAAACTATGGGTACCACAACCAAATGTGCACCCAATCAAGTATTTGGATTTCTTTCCCTTCCCAAAAACAATGATGAAAAGGAAGGGAAAAAGAAATGTATTTGGAAAAATGTTAATCAATGGCACTATTGCAGATGTAAAAGGGCAGTAATTTGCAATTAACATTAACTTTCAGAAAAAAATGGAATTACAGCAGGTGGGGCACCTGACTTGCTTCAGTTAATGTGGGTTTTGATCCTTGGCATCATATATGGTCCCTAGAGCATCTACAGGCATGATGCCTAAATGTAGAACCTGTGTACCACCAGAAGTGACCAATAAAAGAACAAGGAAAGGAAGGAAAGAGATGAAAATGGAATTTCATGAAGTGATTCACACACCATTCTAGAATGGATTATACATTCCCATTTCAAAATATATTATGCCCACATGTCTTAATTCATGAATATAAATACTTTCTATTTTAGAAACTATAAAGATAGTTTCATTTGTATTTATACTTAAGCTTATTTTTGTGTTATTCTCTATTCATTTCCATTGTCATAATTCTACTTGATAAAGATTTAAAATTGATTTTTTTAAGTAGGCACTCTATATTAAAGAAAGGCAGATCATTGCAAATAACTTCACCTCTTATATTTCATCTTTTCAGGAACTTTAAAATAAAGGGGAAGAAATTAACCTATCATTACGTCCTTGTTTAATTCAAAGGCAAACATCTTTAGCCTTAGTAATTTATATAGCATATTTTCACAGATAGATTCCTAAGGACTCAAAGAGAATTTATTTGTAAACTTAACTACATGTCCAATTAGTCACCTTGCTAGAAAAAAAGAAAAGCACAATTATTTTCTGAAATTGTTTGCATAACCTTGTGTTTACTTGAGCTTATACGTTTTACTTATGAAGAAAAAAGTATGCTTACAAGAAGAAAAAATAAATGGAGCATAATAAATTAAGTTGATATAGTAGCAGTTAATTTTACCAACTGAGATCCATGTTATACAATTCCCTAGACCAGACACAAGAGACAAATCTAACCAAATCCAATTCTTTCTACAAAGTGATTTCACAACTTTCGAACTTGATAAAAGAGATCATACAATGAAGCTCTATAAAAAGGCTAGCGCATGCCAAAATTTTAAGAGCAGGATGCGATGTTCACCTGGAGCTTATTCAGAAATGAAAATAACATCAAAAATTCCATTAAGTGGAACTCTCTCTTGGGAGAATTAAGACAAAAAAATGTTCAGACAAGTTTGTTAGACCACTGTGTCTAAGGAGCAGGTAGCATTGCTCTGTAGCCAAAGATTTTGAGTTCAAATACGACAACAAAGAATAAAATCACATCAGTTATGCTTCACTCACAACCACATCTCAATGTTTATTGAAATATTTTATTAGATCTTGGGTTTCCTATGGATCACTAGTGGTGTACTCAGGAGAAGATGGGTGTTATTGAAAATAGAACCCAGGTCAGTTGTTGATGCGTGCAAGGCAAGAATCCTACCAGCTGCACACCCTTCTACATCACACTTACAAAGTATGTGCAAAAATTACATATGCATGTGTTGGGGCTGGACTGAGCTATCAGCATGAGCCCATGTAGACTGTACCATACTATGGACAAGAACATAGGGACCCATGAAAATGGGCGAGATTTCTCATGTGTCCTGACTGGTTTGGATGAAGGTGAACATTTTCCCCCTTCAAGCTGCCTTCAGAAAATAATTTCAGTATATTGAAAGGGGTAGTGTTCCTTTTATCACAGAAGCCTGGCTGGTCTTTGACATGCAGATCTCAGGTGCTAGCCAGGCCTGATCTTTGACATTGTAGATTGCTGGCTCTGGCTCAGCCTAGTCTTTGGGATATAGATTTCAGGTGCTGCTGAGTTCATAATTGAAATGTAGATTTCAAATGGCAGCCCAGCCTTGTCTTTGGGATATGAATCCAAATTCTTGTAACCCAAGAAAGATTTCAGTTTTGGTTTTGTATCTTCTTTCTGGAGGTCAAAATTACTGGCCTGCAGATGCAAGGAAACAATGCATATACTACTGCCTCAATGTTCTTCCTGTAACTTCTTTTGATGCCTTTGGTGACGTCACTGTATTGCACTCTTTAGAGGTACCATGATCAATAAAAGGATATCACAGGGCTCTCTATCTTTGTCTCAGAGTCAAAGAGAACCTGGACCCTCCATGACATACATTTCTTCCATGTTCCTTGTCTCAGCGCCTCTGACTCATGAATATTCATGCAACATGCAAGGAAATAACAGAATATTGGAAAGCACTTGATTTTGTGTTTTTGTTTGTTGGTTTGGTTTGTTTTGGTTGCTTGCTTGTTTTGTTTTGGGGCCACATCCATCAATACTCAAGGTTTACTCCTGTCTCTGTGCTTAAGTATAACTCCTGACAGTGCTCAGGGGACCATGTGGGAAATGAAGTATTCAACCCAGGTTGACAGCATGGAAGCAATCACTTTACCAACTGTACTATTTCTCCTGCCCCTTAGTTACATAATTTACTTCTTTTAAACTATTGCATTCGAAAGACAAACAAAATTTCTTGGTATTAAACATACAATGCTAGAAAGAAATAAAAGTAGTTTGTTTTTAAGAACTATATGATTTAAAGAGATTAAGTGAGACAAAAATTACTTAGGTAATTTCAATACTCTAAAGTGCATGGTTTATGTACAACATAGTGTAGAAGTTCCTAGACTTATTTGACCTATTGTTCCCATTCCAAAATGACAAAAACAAAATAACTGGGAGCTGGAGTGATAGCACAGTGGGTAGGGCATTTGCCTTGCACCTGGCCGACCCAGGTTCGATTCCCAGCATCCCATATGGTACCCTGAGTACAGTTAGGAGTAATTCCTAAGGGCAGAGCCAGGAGTAACTGCTGTGCATTGACAGGTGTGAGCCAGAACAACAACACAACAAAACAAACAAATGAAAACAAAATACCTTAGTGCTGCCTTCCCCCAACTGCTATCCAGAAACCCACTTTCTTTAAGGAAACAGAAAAGGCTGAGTCTACAAATTGTCCTAGCACCCTTTGAGGGCAGGAACATTATCATGTTAGGGCAAGGACCCAGATCTCCCTTTAACAACAAAGAGACTCCAGAGACTGCAAACAACAAGCAAGGCTTATTGTAAGACTGGCTAGCCTACTCGGACACGCAGGTCCAGCAGGTTGGGCAAGACCTTGAGCTTCCCCAAAGGAGATCTTATATAGGCCTTCACTGGCCCTTACAGCAGAGCCCGTGCATTTCATAGCCAATAGATTTGTAATAATATATACTTTCCTAACCAATCCTTTTAAAAGGACATCACCCCTTAGCCTATAGTTTTAGAGATCAGCATTTGTGTCAGTGCTTATGTCATGGTTTTGGGGGCAGTTATGGATCTTGTGACATCAGGTTATCTGGTTGACTACTACCCTTCTTGTGACTTGCAACTAGGGGTGCCTGTATCCGAGTTCCTTGCTCAGGGGCAGAAAAACCAGTTATTTTGCGATGCAGGTTCCTGTAAGAAGAGTCTTGATAAAGCTAAATCAATTCTTGTGGTCTGTTCTGAGCCTGTTCTCACAATCATCACTTGGGAGATACTGGGTAAAACATTAAATTAAAGTCTAATTCTTAGATTCAAAATTGTGTCCACTTTACTTTCTTTCAGAACTCAATTCTTATGCTGAGTGATCATTTCCAACTATGATTGTCATAGTGATGCCATCTCTGTGCTAACTGCATTCCCTAACAACTTGTGGCAATCTTCCTACCCTGATAAACTTTTAATAATTGTATAGAAACCATAGCACCTAAAAGGAGAGAGGGAGACAGTGGCAGAGAAAGACACAGAGACAGAAATAAGTGTTTAATGTGTGAGGGAAACTGGGACATTGATGGTGGGAAATCAACACTGGAAATTCTATAACTGAAACTCAATAATGACAGAACTCATAAATGTTAGGGAAGGTGTGAAGTAAGAACATTGTTTTGCTATTTGTGGAATGTAAATTGGAATAACCATTTTGTAAAATGCTATGGAACACTGCTAAAAATTTAAAGATAGAATTACTGTATTATCAAGCAATCCCATTTTTAAGTATATATTCAAAGAATAAGGAAACATTTAAAATTTATATCTATCTCAACATTTTTTCAGCATTGTTTACAAAAGCTAAAATATGGAAACAAAAAAAATCCCATAGGTACATGATGGAAGAAAGAAATATGTGGACATTTATAAAATGGAATACTATTCAGCTATAACAACAAATAAAATTTTCCAATGCACAACAAAATGGAAGGGATTTCAGGGAATTATGCTAAACAAAATAATCCAGAAAAAAATATTATATGATTTCACCAATGTGTAATATGATTTGAAACTGATAAAGTATTAAAACCTGATTCAAGTTACATTATTTTGACTAAAGGTAGAAATATCAGCCTCAGGGCTGGAGAGATAGCACAGTGGGTAGGGCGTTTGTCTTGCATGTGGCCAACCAGGGTTCCATTCCCAGCATCCCAAGTGGCCCCCGGAGCATTGCCAGGAATAATTCCTGAGTACAGAGATAGGAGTAATCTATGAGCATCTCCAGGTGTGCTCCCCCCAAAAAAATATATCAGTCTCTTTGATTATGATATAAAGATGAAGTAATTCATTCAACATGTATGTATATATGGTCAGAATAAAGACTAGGAATCTCAAAATAAGATTTGGGTTTTTTCCAAATAAAGGCAACGGCCAAAGCCCTTTAGTCTATCTGGGCTTCAGTGTTTTTCTGTCTTAAAACAGTTGTATTAATTGCACATTTTGCTCTACAGGACAAACTTATTGTGAGTTTCAGTGCGTACCTTATAAGCTTTAGAAGAAATATTGTAATATCACATATATTGGAAAGAAAAAGAGATTTGATTTCAGAATTATGGACCTAACAGCTATTTCTACTATTTATTAAGTATTTGGCAATTTAATTAAGTTTTATGAATCTCAATTTCCTCTTTTTTAAAAAAATAAAGTATCTATATATTGAAGGATTATGCCATAAAAATTTTAAAGAAAATACATGCAAGATTAATGATAACAAAGTGGATAACAAAGTTTCACCTTTGAAAGTATAGAAAGCATAGAAAAAGACGCAAAAATAAAAAAATGGGAAGAATTGTTATTTGACCATACTTCCTAAAACATTACAGAGATTCATTGCAATTATGATCAGAGTCCTAAAGGCACTTTTTTTTAAGAACCTACAAATAAAACTACTAAAATTTGTATAGAACCAGAAAAGACACAAAATAGCCAAAACAATCCTAATGGGAAAAACGTGATATTTATCTTGGATCCTGATTTTATACAACAAACAAACAGTAATTAAACAGCATGATAGTTCAATAAAATTAGACATATAGATCAATGGAATAGAGCCAAAAGTCCAGAAATTTAAAAACCTACATGAGGATAGTTAATATCTGAAAACAAAGACAAGACAAAAAAAAAGGAAAAAGGAACAACTCTTCAGTAAATGATGCTCAGCAAATTGCATAGTGTCATGCCCAAAATTTAACTCCAAATGAATTAAAGATCTGAAAATTGGACCCAAATTATAAAATAAACCAAAGAAAACATAGGCAGAATATTCATATTATTGGCTTCAGAGCTCTTCAAGGATTTGACTTCCATCTCCAAGGAAAATAACAAAAATAAATCAATGAAACTATAGAGAAATATAAACTTCTGCATAACCAAGTAAAATCATCATTAAAATATGTTTCTTACAAAATGGAAGAAATATTCACACACCATAGATCTTAATAAGAGCTAGCATCCAAGATATATTTTTAAAAAAACTCATAAAACTCAACAATAATAGCAACGAAACTCACCCTCAAATAAGAACAGACTAACACACATTTCAACAAGAAAGACAGATGGCCTATAGACATATCAAAATAAAATGATTTGTGTCACTGATCATAAGCAATATGTAACTCAAAATATTGAGATATCACCTCACATTCGTGAGAATGCACCATATGAAGTCAAAAGTATGAGATTTCAGGAAACATAGTGGATACTTCTCAAAAATTGAAACAATCTATTGTACAATCCAGCAGTTCCACTTCTAAGTATCTGAGATATGCAAAAAATATTAAATATAATGGAACACAACTTGACTACTAGAAAAATGAAACATTTTGATACAAAATGAAAAGTACAAAATATTGTAATATAATTTAGACAAATAAGAATAAAAATGTAAATGCTGACGTTCTCATTTATACATGGTATATAACAAAACAGAGCAAGAGTATAAACATAAGCAAATAAAAACAAATTGACTTTATTCACAGAACTAAAATTACCAATGAATTGGGGTGAGTGGAATTAAAGGATAGAGGAGGAATGATGAAGTATGGTGAAGGGATATTAACACTCTGGGGTGGAATCATTGTAATAATATCTGTAGCACTGTAGCACTGTCGTCCCATTGTTCATAGATTTGCTCAATCGGGCATCAATAATGTCTCCATTGTGAAAATTGTTACTATTTCCGGCATATAGAATATGACACGGGTAGCTTGCCAGGCTCTGCCGTGTAATAATTTCAAACTCCTAAAATATGAAGTGTTCAACCCACTATCAACTCAAAAATTAAATATTGAGATGAATAAAATGCTATATTATTTTAAATATATAAAAAAATCTTGTACCTTTATAGAGATATAAAAGCATAGAAAAGTATGTTGTCTTTCCTTCTTGTTTTAACGAGTTAATGAAGATGGTTAGTTCTCTGAACCAAATTTCCTGCATTCAAGCTGCACTGAAGTATAATTCTAGACATGTTGTTTAGATTTTAAAAAGTCAAGTAATTAGAACTCTTGCTATTGAAGCCTAACTGCTGCTCTCTCTGTTTATTTGAAAGAAGAGGTAATGGAAGCGAGAAAGAAGAGGTGGCATGCTGCCAAGACAGGCTTCAGGAAGCTGACAGTTTCCAATCAAGAAAATCTCATTATTTACAAATAAATGCCAGCAGCCAAAAAGTCATAAATCTATCTTTCAGTAAAGTACTGTGAATAAATGTTCTATTTGAGCTGACATTTGTATGCAAATAACAGTTTCAAAGATTTTAGAAATATTTATGTTTAAATCTTCCTTTATACATTTCCTCATATATCTGAACAGTGACAGAAAATTAACCTATCGGGGGGGAGTTCAAATTACTGCGTCATTTCTATATTAACCATCATAGTATAGGTACCTACGATGTTGGTTGCAGACAGTCCAAAGTTCATTTTTATCACTTTGGTCCAAATAATTTAGCATTACTTTAAAAAAAAACCTGTCAGGACAATTTTTGATAAAGGTAAGATGACAGAGATTTATAACTTCAATAAGCTATGTTTCATTTTATTTATCATCTTAAAAAAATAGGATCTCACACATGCAAGGTCAGTGCACCTACTCCCCCTACGCATTTCTTTCAATTCAATTTTTCAACAGCATTTGGAAAGTTGAGTGAATATGAGTGCATATTCCTTTATTTGATATTTTCTGAGAACAGTTTCAGGTGCACAGAAAAATTAAGAGGAAAACAGAGATTTACCATAGAATCCTATACTTATACATACTTGTGTATCTTTATAGATATTGTATCTCATAAGAGCACATTGTTACAGTTGATAAAATTATACTTATCCACAATAGTCACTCAAGTTCCCATAGTTTATGTTACAATTCATTAGCGAAATATATGACTGCATATGTATTTATCATTATGGTATCATATATTTTCCCTGTCCTAAAAGTTCTCAATGCTCCAATCATTTTAACCCTGACCTCTCATCTAAACTTCTATTTACTGTCTCCATGAATTTTATCAGGTAGTTTCAGTCATAATCTGAAATCTGATAAGTTTAATTATTTCATTTTCCTGCTTGATTTCTTTCAGTTAATGATATAATTTAATCCAACATGCCTTTTCATAGTCTGACAGTTTATTTTAGTGCTAAAAATATTCCATGGGAGCCAGAGTGATAGTACAGTGGTTAAGCCATTTGCCTTGCACATGGCTGACCCAGGTTTGATTCCTGGCATCTCATTTGGACACCAAGCAGAGCAAGGAGTACTTCCTGGGTGCAGACCCAGTAGTAGGTGTGACCAAAAAAAAAAAAAAAAAGAAAGCCCAAAACATTCCCATAGAGAACACTGAATATACAATATTAAACATTAGAATATTAAAGAAAATTATGGTTTCTTTCAAGTGCAGCATTTTTGAATATGTGTTTAGTTTCTTGCATGGAAATAAATCTCAGTTCATCTGGATTATAACTAAATATGTCCTGTTCTCGATCACATGGTAAGAGTACATTTAGGGGGGCCGGAGCGATAGCACAGCGGGTAGGGCGTTTGCCTTGCACGCGGCCAACCCGAGTTCGATCCCCGGCATCCCGTATGGTCCCCCAAGCACTGCCAGGAGTAATTCCTGAGTACAAAGCCAGGAGTAACCCTTGAGCATCGCTGGGTGTGACCCAAAAAGCAAAAAAAAAAAGAGTACATTTAGGGGGCTGGAATGATAATACAGCTGGTAGGGTGTTTGCCTAGCACTCCACCCATTGGAGCTCAATTCCCAGCATCTCACATGGTCCTCCCCTGCATTGCCAGTAAAAATTCCTGAGTGCAGAGCCAGGAGTAACCCCTGTGCATCACTAGGTATGAACCAAAAAAGAAATACATGTAGCAAACCAATTGATTTACAAAATTTACATCCACACTATTTTGCATTCCCAGAAAAGCATACGAATCCTATTTCTTCACTGTCACTGTCATCTCGTTGTTCATCAATTTGCTCCAGAGGGCTCCAATACTGTCTCCATTGTGAGACTTGTTACTGTTTTTGGCATATCAAATACACCATGGGTATAGCTTGCCAGGCTCTGCCACGCATGCAAGATACTCTTGGTAGCTTGCCTGCCTTTCTGAGAGGGGTGGAAAATTGAACCCCAGTTGGCCAAGTGCAAGGCAAGCGCCCTACCCGCTGGGCTATCACTCCAGTCCATAAATCCTATTATTCCATAATTTATGTAGCATTTGATATTGCAAAATGTTTTAGTTTGGGAGCATTCTAACAACTAACAGCAGATTCTTCCTATTTCACTTGAGAACCATAATACATATGCTGTGTAGTATCATAATATGCTTGCTGCCTTTATATTTGAGATACCTTTAATGAGGTCTCTATAACAAGGTCTTTGACACATTTTTAAAATAAAATTATGTTCCATTTGTTTTAAGAGTTGTTTTTATATTTTGAGTAACAATGTTTTAATTATAAGTGTTTTTTGCTTTGTTTTGTTTTGGGAGGTCGCACACAACTTTGTTCAAGATTTACCCCTGGTTCTGCACCCAGGTATCCCTCCTGATCTGGGTAAGGAGAAATGTGGGGTGCCTGATCGCACCCAGTCAGCCACATGCAGTGCAAGTGCCTCTTCCAACTCTGTTATTGCTCCAGTCCAATCATAAATGTATTTTTACAAATATTACTCTCATATTTTAGCTGTTTTTTTTCCAATATTAATGAAGTCTAATTATCAGTCATACCTTTCCTGGGTCATCCTTTAAGTGTTTTAGCTTAAACTATCATTGCCAGACATAAAATAAAAAGGTTTTATTTGTTATCCTGTGGTTCTTTGATAATGTATATTTGAAATGTAAATATATGATCTATCTTTTGTAAATTTTGTAATTAGATGAATTAGACAGAGTGATAGCACAGTGGGTAGGGCATTTGCTTTACACGCAGCTGACCCAGGTTCGATTCCTCCGCCCCTCTCAGAGAGCCCGGCAAGCTAACGAGAGTATCTTGCCTGCACAGCAGAGCCTGGCAAGCTTCTCGCGGCGTATTCGTTATGCCAAAAACAGTAAAATGTCTTACAGTGGGGACCTTACTGGTGCCCGCTCAAAAAAATTGATGAGCAAGGGGATGACAGTGATACAGTGATATAGTGATTTTTTGTAAATTATGCAAACTGTGTACCTCGATTCAATTTTTTTTTTCATTTTTACATGGAGATGTCCATTTGCTTTAGTAAAATTTACTCAAATTATTTCATCAAATCTCAGTGACTACAATTCCTGTTCTACTTCTGAGTTTTGTATTTTGTTCTACTAATATTTGATATTTTTTCATCAATACTGTCTTTATTACTATAGGTTTGTAAGAAGTCATGACAATGCACAGTGTCACTTGCCTAGCTTTTTTATCCTTAATATTGTGTTTTTGCTTTCGATTTTCATATCTTCAATAATATAACTATTCTGATTAGTATGACATTTGTATGATATTTTGATTATATACACAAAATAACTGTTATTTTTAACTGAGATTGAACCACATTAATTGATAAAGTTGGGAAGAACTGTCATTGTAGCAATTTTTAAAGGCACAATGATTTGCAATAGTTTTAATGACAGGGTACTGTATGTACAGTGTTCCAACACCACACCATCCCCCAGTATCTTGTCTGTCAACCTATATACATCCCCACACCATCCTCTACCATGTTAAGCTCAGTTCTGTTGGACAGCTCTTTGGTCCTGCTGTTTTTGGCCTTTTGTAATTCCCTTTCTATGTTTCTTGAATTTCCATATGAAAGTCCTTCCGCTGATTTATTTTACTTAGTATAATATTTTCCAGATTCATTCATACTGCAGCAAATTGCATGATTATTTCTTTACTTGTCACCAAGTACAATATAATTGAGATTCATTTGGTCACCTGTTCTTGTACCCTTGGGTTGTTTCCAGATTTGGGATATTGTGAACAATGCTACAATAAACATATGAGCACAAATATCTTTTCTGAATAGAGTTTTGAAACCATCGAGGTAGTAACCAAGAAGTGGAATTGCTGGGTCATATGGAATCTGAACTCTTAGGTTTTCTGTTTTCTTTGCTTTTGTTTGGTATTGGGGCCTGACCTAGATGTGCTCAGGGCTTACTCCTGGTTCTGCACTCAGGAATCACTTCTTGTGCAGCTCAGGGCCATATGGAGGGCCAGAGTTTGGACCTGTGTCGGCAAATGACTTACCTGTTGTATTATCATCCCATACCTTGGATTCTTAGTGTTTTTTTTGTTAATATTTTCTAAAATGATCAGAAGAGATGATGTTCTCACCAGCAGTGGATGAGGGTTCCTTTATCCTCACCTCCATGCTAACATGATTGCTTTTGTTCTTTGTGATGTGAGCAACTATCACTGGTGTTGGATAATATCTCACTGTATGATTTTAATTTCCCTAATAATAAGTATGCAAAGAGTGTTTTCAATATATCTCACTGGCCATCTGTATGTCTTCTCTGAGAAAGTTTCTATTTATATTTTCTCCCTATTTTTTGATGGGGCTGTTGTGTTTTTGTCTTAAGATTTTTTATATATCTTGTCTTCATCTTAAGTTATTTATATATATAATGTATCTCTTAAAGGTATATTGCACATCAAAGATACATATATATATATTTAATATTGATCCTTTATCAGATGAGTGGTGGATAAATATCCTTTCTCAGATTGTGAGGTGTCTTTTTATTCTTGTTATCATTTCTTTTATTGGCAAAAACTCCTTTTGCCAATAAAAGAAATTATGATGATCATTTATTTGTCATTAAAAGAAATTATGATGCAGATACTAACAAGTTGGTACAGTCTCACTTGCTTATCTTTGTGTCCTTGACTTTGTTTGTTTGCTAATAGCACTGAATCATTAAAGATGCCTTTATATTCAATATCATAAATTGAGTATAATATGGGTTTTGTCTCTCAGAATAATTTTTGATTTCAGGTCTGATTTCATGATTCTAACTTCATTTTGAATTGCTTTTGTGCATAGTGTGAGATAGAGGTCTAAGGTTTTATTTGTTTGTTTGTTTGTTTTTGCTTTGTTTTTTTTTTTACATGTGATTGACTAGTTTTCTTAGCACCATTATTTAAAGAGGCTTTCCTTGTTCCAGTTCATGTTCTTTGCTCCTTTGTAAAAGATTAGCTGTCCATATAACTTTGGATCTATCTCTGAGCTCTCAGATTTAGTCCATTGGTCTGAAAGTCTTTTAATACCCATGGACTTGATTGATTTTTGTTTTATATAATTTAATTTTATGGAAAAGGAAACCTTCAATATTCTTTTCCTTAGGATTGCTTTGGCTATAGAGGTGATTTTATTATTCTATGCAAGTTTCAACACCATTTTACCTTTGAATATTTCAAAGGCAATATTTCAAAAATGCTATATTTAATGATATAAAATTTGATACATTTTAATTTTATTGAGTCTTTTTAAAACATATACTACTCTTTTATTTAGATCATCTTGGTTTCCCAAAAAGAGTTATAATTTGAGTGATAAGATATATAGCCCAAATGGAGGTTTAGGATTACCTAGGATAAGAACTTTCTTCTGCTATACAAGAAGAAAAAAGTATAATACATATAAAAACAATATAAGAAAATTAGTTAACAAAGTTATGTATAGTTGTCAGCTGAGATAGAATTGTATATTTTATATAGACAAGCTACCAAGAGTATCTCACCCGAATAGCAGAGCCTGGCAAGATACCTGTGGCGTATTCAATATGTCAAAAACAGTAACAACAAATCTCACAATGGAGATGTTACTGGTGCCCGCTCGAGCGAATCGATGAGCAACAGGATGACAGTGCTACAGTGATATAGAAATTATGATGCAGGTACCAACAGTCAATGGACAGTTAAGACATATGAGAAAGTATAGTAGAATTTTTTGGCAATAATAAAAGTCTACTTGAAGTTCAAAGATATATATTAATGAATTTCTCTAGCACTATTAATTTGCATATATTTACCTAGAGAAACAGATTACTCAGATAAATGAAAAATTTAAAAAGGGGCAAGAAATTAAGTGCTATTTTTATGTGGAGAATATAGAATCAAAATTGATTAGTGAGGGGCTGGAGCGATAGCACAGCGGGTAGGGCGTTTGCCTTGCACGCGGCCGACCCGGGTTCGATCCCCAGCATCCCATATGGTCCCCTGAGCACCGCCAGGAATAATTCCTGAGTGCAGAGCCAGAAGTAACCCTTGTGCAGAGCCAGGTGTGACCCAAAAAGCAAAAAAAAAAAACAAAAAACAAAACAAAATTGATTAGTGAATATCTGATGGGAGTAGGCACATGAAAAGTATGGTGAATGTCTAAAACAACACAGGATAGTTGTTTTAGAAAAACTCTGGTTATTTGGGTGTCAAAGGATGCTGAAATTAGATTCATTTGAATGACGAGGTGGAATGCTACAAAAGTACTACTCAGAATTTGAGGGGAATATGGATATTGTTATCGATTGCACAAACTTCAAGTAAGTTAAATTTTCAAAGAGGAAGTATCTGAACAATCCCTAGCAATAGAGCACAATTTCTTTGAAGAATGTCATGGGTATCCTTATAGGGGTCGCATTGAATTTGTACAATACTTTGGGGAGTATTGCCATTTTGACAATATTCTTCCAATCCATGAGTCAGAAAGAAAGAGACAGACATAGAAAGATTGCACTCATCTGTGGAATATAAAGTAGCAGAATGGGAGACTAACACAAAAGAGCAGTAGAGATAAGAACAAGTAGGTCTGCCCCACAGCTTGGAAACTGGCCTCACATGCCGGGGGAAAAGGCAACTGAGATAGAGAAGGGAATACCTTGTAGAGAATGTTGGGAGGACCCACTTGAGTTGAAAACTGCGTGCTGAAAGTAGACTATAGACCAATCATGATGGGCACTCAATACCTCTATCGCAAACTACAACATCCAACAGGATAGAGAACAAAAGGGAATGCCCTGTCACAGAAGCAGGGTGGGGTGGTGGGGGTTGGGGTGGATGTATTTGGAACATTGGTGGAGGAGAATGGGCACTGGTGGAGGGATGTAAACAAAATGCAAACACGAAAGTTCATTAAGTTTGTAACTGTACTTCACCGTGATTCACTAATAAAAATTAAATTAAAAAAGAGCACAAAAATATTATGTTTTTCATACACTCTGTAAGCTGCTTTCATTCTTTTGCAAATTCTTTTACAGTCCAATTGACCTGAACAAACTGTCATAGTGTAATTATTAAGACAATGAATTTTGAACTCAAACTCTTTACTTGGCTTAGTTATGTATTGGGTAGGTAAAGATCAATTAAATTTTAAGTTGCAATTTCCTTAGTTCAAGATGGGACAATGCAGCCCTCTCAAATATTAATACATATATTAGAACATATTTAAAAATTCTCAGAAAAACTATCAAAAACAACAAAGTAGCCAATTTATGTGATTATAAATTCAACCACTGTTATTCTATTATCTTTAGTATGCTGTGGTTTCAAGATGAAAACTTAGGAACCTAGTAACTATCAATTTATCTGTTGGATGAGCTTTTGAACAGTCAGAGTTATCTTGATGGAAAAATTAGACTCATCTATTTTTTCTCCAGGCTATATGCTTATTAGAAAAGAAGGGTAAATGAATGGTATTTATCTTGCTTCCTCAAGAGAATAATGGCTCTGTTTTTACAGGCATCTAAAGTATTGCTATAGTCTGAATATCTGTAGCACCTTACCTCAAATTCACAGAATAAAATTAGAGTCCCCAAGATGATGGTATTAGGAATTAGGGTGATTAAGTCATAGTACTTGGGAAAGGATTAGTGCCTTTATAAAAATGGGTCCTGGCCATGACCCATCTTGTGGAGAGCCTCCACGGGACCGTGCTTTGCAACAACAGTTGCACTGTGCTTGTAAATTGCACCGTTCTTCGTAAACAACACCTGTGTGCTTCGAAAACAATTCCTAATAAGGAAACAGGATGTCTTGCCACGCCCATAAGCTGTAACTAACCTATCAGATGCAGACACGTGGGCGGAAAACAAGCAGCGAGAGGCATATAAGGAGGGAAGCTGCCTAGCTAGTGGGTCCCCCCTGGTTCCTTTTCCTTAGTTCGTCCTTAGTCCATGCTTCGTTCGTCCTTTTTTCTGTTTGCATGAGAAGGTTTCTTAATAAATAGCTGGAAGAAGAATCTCCGGGTTGCGTGTTACTTTACACCATCTGATCCCCTGTAAGAAGACATTCCTTATGAGGAAATCAACTCTTGTTTGTTTACTTTGTTTTGTATAGCTGACAGACTCTGTGATGCTCAGGAGTTACTCCTGGCCACGTACTCAGGAAATAGTTCTGTTGGTGCTCAGGGGACCATACGGAATGTTGGGAATAGAACCAGGGTTGGCCACATGCAAGGCAAGCACCCTGCTCAGTTTATAACCTCTCTAGCCCCTAGCAGGAACCAACTTAACAGGTATAGAACATCCCACCACCTTGATCTTGAACTTCCTAGTCTTTGCAACTATGAAAATTACATTTTTATTTAAACCCACTCCATTTATGCTGTAATTTGTAGAATTGCCCATGTCAAATTAAACAGCTTCCGTTTTCTCAGGCTATGTTTAGAGATCCTTCCCCACTCCCTCACCCCTCATTTCAGTAGTGACTAAAAACTTGGATAGTTCAACATCTCTGAGATGCTAAATTTCCCATGAGGTTGCTTTGTGAAAATAAAACCATCATAAGGAAGGGAATAGAGGACCCGGATCCTGCTGAACCTTGGTTCTTTGTCTTCCTGAAGTGAATAATTCAGGCAACTGATTCAGTTTCAGAATAGAGAAAGCAGTTATATTGTCACAAGCACGTTTCTGAAGAAACTCTGTCCTCAGAGTGAAATATGTTCTGAAGTCATAGAGAAACAAAGCAGGTGACCTAAAGAGAAATGCGTGCCTCAAGACAGTTTTAGGACCTATGTTTTATTTTGTGTTACCTGCTGGAATTTCAGTCTCAGACCCTCCTTCCACTTGTATACTCTCCTCTTGAGGATTGCCTTCATTTTAGTGTCTGTACTGTTTGATGCCCTTTTTAAAATTAAAGATAAAATTTTGTGTTTATTTCAACACTGCCAAGTTAAAAGTTACTCGTGATTGGGTTTTCAGGTACACAGTGTTTCAACATTGACCCTTCAATGTTCCCTTCCTTCCACAAATGTCCCCCACCCCAGTTTGCTTCCCTCCCGCCAGTCAGCTTCTAAGAGACGCATGCTAGTGGCTTACAGTGTGGTGCTGCTGATAGAGTTTCATCTTAATGTCTTACTACCTTTCAGCATCACCTCCTCCTCCCTCTTGAATGCTTCTCTCCACCATAGGTGTTTTATTTTTTTATTATTTATTTTTATTTTTATTTATTTATTTAGTTTGCTTTTTGGGTCACACCTGGCGATGCACAGGGGTTACTCCTGGCTCTGAATTCAGAAATTACTCCTGGCAGTGCTCAGGGGACCATATGGGATGCTGGGAATTGAACCTGGGTTGGCCGTGTGCAAGGCAAATGCCCTACCCACTGTGCTATCGCTCCAGCCCTCTGTGGATTTTTTTTTCTTTTTGGGTCACACCCAGCGATGCACAGAGGTTACTTCTGGTTCATGCACTCAAGAATTCCACCTGGTTGTGTTAGGGAGACCACATGGGATGCTGGGAATTGAACCCGGGTTGGCCCGGTGCAAGGCAAATGTCCTACCCGCTGTGCTATCACTCCAGCCCCACCATAGGTGTTTTAATCCACCCCATCCTATTTAACAACCCCCTCAAAATGGCATGTTCCTTACTGAATACCAGTTCTCATGTTCTTTGTTTCCATTGTCATTAGGCATTTATTATTTCATCATTATTTTTCTTGATATCTCACATAAGAGAGAATTTATTCTATCTGTCTCTCTCCCTTTGGATAACTTCATTAAGCCTGATGCTCTTCCGGGCCCTCCGTGTAGTGGAAAAGTGCATGGCATTATTTTTATTATGTTTCAGTAGTGTTCCATCATGTCTATGTACCACAGTTTTTTTATTCAATCATCTATTCTTGGACACTTAAGTTGTTTCCAGATTTGAACTATTGCGAATAGTGCTGCAAATGTATTTTCTTGGTTTGGTTTTTGGAACTTCGGGGTATATTCCAAGAAGTGGAATTACTGCATCAAATAGAAGATTAATTCGTGTGTTGAGTAATGTTCATGTTATTTTTCAAAAAGGCTGGACCAATCAACATACCAGAAATACCAATCCTACTAGTAATAAATTAGAGTTCATTTGTCCCTACATCCATGACAGCACAGTTATATCCTTAACTGGATTGTAGAGCATTAACCTTAGTGACAATGAGATTATGCACTTGCCAGACACCACGTTTCCTTAATAGTCGAGCATCTCTAGTGAAACTTTATATCTTTTAACTGCAACCTTTTTGCAGTGACCTGTGTAGGTGTGGCCCAAGTAAGACATGGGGAACAATGGTTTTTGACTTATAGTTGATAGCTCATTATTTCTGACAACAGAAAATATAGCCTTCTAGAAAACCATTACTATTAACGTAACACAATACATTTCTCTTACCCTGATGATTTTCCTGTCTCAAAAACTATTTTTATGTAACCTGGCAGAATTTTTTTCACTTTAAAGTATTCTGAATTAAAAATAACTTGTTTTCTATAAACTTTTCTTTTCTAGCTTCCTATAGTTCCAAATAAATTCTTTTATTTTTCACTTTTTGAACATTGTTATCCTTCATCATTTGATTTATTGACTTTAATGCCACACTAATTCCATCTATAGTATCTTATCATAAGATATTGATGCTAATGCACATTGAAGCTCCTTCATCTTGTATTGATTTAACTGAAGTAGAATGTTTAATCTAAAACTAGATCTTTTACTATTTTGCACTTTCCTTATATTTCTAAAGTCAGTGGTTTTTAGTGTTTTTCTTTTTAATCAAACAGGTAACTTTTATTCTATTTCCTTCCTCACAGATAATATAAAAAAGTCACAGATATAAACCGAGTCTTCTCAAGTATATATCAACTCTCTGGAAAGTGAGAATTTCTATTATTTAACTAGTTTTTTCCCCAAAATGTTTGAAATATAGGTATAGACACATGCAATGACTTACCATTTAGTATGACTAAATTGTGTGATTATATAGGTTCTATAAGTAGTATATATAGTCATGCTGTAGTATATTTTGCCATACTACAGGTGTAATATGACAAAATTGTGTGATTGTATTGAAATATTCAATGAAATAATAGTTTAGTATGACTGTGTGATTAGCTTTTATATGTTCTTAGAGAAAAAAAAGTGGTAGAAAGCATAGTGAATATATTATCTGTACTTTTTAATATCTCATCCTGTCACATAAGGGAATGTTACTCAGTACCAAAGTGAAATGAGTATAATTATTTTTAAGAAATAAACAGTACTGAATGTTACTCAGTACCAAAGTGAAATGAGTATAATTATTTTTAAGAAAAAAAACACTGAGGGGGCTGAAGAAATAATATAGAGGTTAAGGCACTTGCTTTAAACATAGGTGACCTGGGTTCTATCGCCAGGACCATAAATGGTCAATTGTGTACTTCCGGGAGTGATTCCTGAGCAGAGAGTCAAGAGTAGTCCCTGAGCACTACTAGCTCTGACTTCGGCAGTTCTGTTCTCCTTAAAAAATGAGAAGGAAAAAGACCATTGGTAAAAAAGTGTTGGACAGATTGATGAAAATGAGGCAGAGAGAAATTAAAGCAAAAAGCTTTGATATTGTTGCAGTGATCCAAGGATGAAAACATAAGTTTGAGCTAAAGTAGTAATTGAGAGAAAAAAATGAGGACAAATCTTAGAGGCATAAAAGAGAATTTGTATGATTCAGTAGCATATACTACACTATGTTACCATAAAAGAAAGAAGTAAAGATGAAAACAGAGTTCCTGGATTAATGAACCTTTTGGATTATAAAAATCTGATATAAAAAATAAAATAAACAAAGGTAACATAATATAGGAATTGTGTAATTTTGTGCTCTAAATAATCACATTACTATTGATACTATGATTATTGACATATATGTATACATATATATGTGTGTGTATATATGTATATATATATATATATAGAGAGAGAGAGAGAAAGGGAGAGACATATGCTTGGTTATACTTACAACAAAACATAATCCCTTTTAGGATTAAGGAGAGAATACAAAAAAAAATTATGCATCTGATACAACCTGTACTTTATTGCTCTGAACATTAAAAGTTGATATATTATCCTTTTCTTTTATTGTTCCATAACCATCAATGTCTCAATACGAAAATTTAATGAAAGATTTCTGGGGAGGAACACTGTTTCTTCTCTAACTCAATGCTTACCTGTTCAAGTATAAAGATGACACCAGGCTTGGAGCAAAGACATTTAGGAGAAAGTAATTCCTTCTGTTACCATATCAAGTTAAAACATTCCCTGTTTTACCTTAATAATATTCATATGATATTCTTTATTTAAAAACTATTTGATTTCTGTATCAGATATCTTGAGATCTACTGGTTTTAAAATCTTCCCTTTGTGGGGCTGGAGAGATAGCACAGCGGGTAGGGCGTTTGCCTTGCACGCGGACGACCCGGGTTCAAATCCCAGCATCCCATATGGCCGACCCGGGTTCAAATCCCAGCATCCCATATGGTCGCCTGAGCACGGCCAGGGGTAATTCCTGAGTGCAGAGCCAGGAGTAAAGCCTGTGCAATACTTTTTGGGTCCAGGTGTGACCCAAAAAGCAAAAAAAAAAAAAAAAAAAAAATCTTCCTTTGTCCTTTCTGACTTAAAGTAACATAGAAAGTGAACAACATGTATCTTAAACAACGTGTATCTTAAGAATAACACTGATTTTTTTTTTGTTTTGGGGCCACAGCCAGTAGCCCTCAGGGCTTACTTCTGGCTCTCAACTCAGGAATTACTCCTGGGAGTGCTCAGAGGACATACACAATGCCAGAATTGAACCCAAGTCTGCTGCATGCAAGTAAGAGCCCTACCCTCTACTATTGTTCTGGCGCCAACAATGATTATTTTTGTCCTAAACGCAAACACAACATTTCAATTCATACCTCTACTTCAGTTTAAGTGTTTTGATTTGTCACTGTCACTGACATCCCATTGCTCATTGATTTGTTTGAGCGGGCACCAGTCTCTCATTGTGAGACTTATTGTTACTGTTTTTGGCATATCCAATACACCACTGGTAGCTTGCCAGGCTCTGCCGTGAGGGATTGATACTCTCGGTAGTTTGCCAGGCTCTCCAAGAGGGGCGGAGGAATCAAACACGGGTCGGCCGCGTGAAAGGCAAACACCCTACCGCTGCACTATCGATTTGTATTTTTAAAAAATTATTATTGGTGTGAAAGGATTGGAGTCATACGTAATGATGCTTCGTGGTGATTCTTGACTACTCAGGAGTTAACCCTGACAATTCTCCAGGGACCATGTACAGCACAGGGGAGTGAACTACGGTTGGCCACCTTGCACAGCCAGCAACTTATTTTTCTTACTAGCTCTTGGACCCTGGATTTTTTTGAAAAATATTTTAACATGTATTACCAGTGTAGTAATGTCTCTGAAACTAGAGGAGTATTGATGCTTATATAGCATTTTAAAACCAGAAATTTATTTATATATGATCATAAAATAATATATGCTTATATTAAATATTATTAACAAAAATAAAGAAGCTAAAAACTGGGAGTGGGAGATAGTACAGAGGGTAGAGTGCTTGCCAGGCATATGACTGACCTGGATTGAGTCCTCACTTCTCCAATTGATCCAATTGGTATTCAATATGCCAAAAACAGTAACAACGAGTCTCACGATGGAGAGGTTACTGGTTCCTGCTCGAGCAAACACCACCAGGAGTGGTCCCTGAATACAGAGCTAGGAGTAAGCCCCAAGCTGTCCCCAAACCAAACAAACAGCTAAAAAGCACTTCTAAGAGCCATAAAGATAGTAAAGGGATTAAAGAGATTTCCTTGCACACAATCATCCAACCAACCCCTATTTGATCCCTAAAACCACACATACCCTGAGTACTGGGCTGGAGCAATAGCGCAGAGGGTAGGGCGTTCGCCTTGCATGCGGCTGACCCAGGTTCGATTCCTTTGCCCCTCTTGGAGAGCCTGGCAAGCTACCGAGAGTATCTCGCCCACATGGCAGAGCCTCGCAAGCTACCCGTGGTGTATTCGATATGCCAAAAACAGTAACAACGAGTCTCATGATGGAGAAGTTACTGGTGCCCTTTCAAGCCAATTGATGAGCAATGGGATGAGAGTGACAGTGACAGTGACTCTACTCCTTAGCACAGAGACAGGAGTAAGTCCTTAGCACAGCCTGCTGTGAAAAACAACACCCACACACATTATATATACATATATATAAATAAATGTATATGTGCATATATATGTATAAATATCTATGTTAACAGTTTTCTAAATGATATTTCAGGATATGCAGGTGTGTCAAAGTGTATGTGTATATGCATGTCTGTATGAGGGGGAGAAATGGAGGAGAGAGAGGAATTTATATACAGTTTTATACTGTGGAGTTACACTGTACTTGCAATTGAGTAACATCTTTATTAAACAAAACACTTTGTTTCCATGAGTGTATAATATTTCCTTGTTTATACATACATAACTTTACTTCACCATTGCATTTTAATAAATTTGAGTTTGTTTAATTTGTATTGCAATATAAAAAGTGATTCAATGTTAATCTTTGCTGCTTGTTTATCTCCCTAATGAAAGCCATTTTATTCTTATAGCCAAAATACTGGCAGAAAAGCTACATCAATCTATCCTTTCACCAATAGCACATAGAACTTCTTCTTTCCCAATATACTTATGCTAATATGATCTCTTAGTTTACTAATATTTTATGCAGAAGGTATTTTATTAATTTGCACTATTATTTAGAACAATATCCATGGGTACTATCTATGAAAGAGCATAACATCATTCTATTATCATATTGTTTGTTATTTTTTAATCTGTCTCCCCCAGATCAAAATGTACACTCTACAAATATGTGTCCTCTATTGTGCGTAGTTGAATTCAAGAGTAAAATGTTGAATAAATGTTCAATAGATATGAATATATTCAAAAGCACAAGAATTGTGCTCTCTTTACCCAGAATTCATCACACAACAAAAATTATTTTTTATTGTTTGTATTTGATCCTTCAGCTCATTATACCTATACTTGTTGGGGGAAGTGTGGAGGTTATCTCCTAAATGTTTGGGGTGACTGTTAAGCCCAGGATTATGGGTTCCCAAGTGGCAAGACAGACAGAGACACAAACACCATAATGCAAAAGCAGTAGGAGTTTTATTCCAGTATACTGGGGTTAACTATCTCACGCACAGAGTGGTCTCTTGACAGCGACCCCTACTTCAAACAGCAAGCAGTTTATGTAGGGTTTGATTACATAAGCAGCACATGCCTTACTGTTTCAGAAAAGAATCTTCCTTAGTTACCAAACAAAGGTGTTTGATCAAGTGTCTAGGGTAACAGTGGTTAGGCAGCAAATAAACAATAATTTCCAGTATTAGTACCAATTTTATGATTACACAGACTTCTCATTCATTTAGGGGTAAGAAAAAGCAATTTCTGGGGTATTGTAAGAATTGATTGATTGAGCCCACTTGCTGAGCCGGTGAACTTTCCCAATGCGTTCAGTTTGGCTAGTTAAGCATTGTTTTATTGCTGGGAAACTAAAAACTGTTTTAGTTCCCATAAGTGAACCTGAGGCCTCACTGATTTTGCTGATTTCTGCTGCCTGTCATGGCATCAGTTTCACCCTTATAGGATCAGGATCAGTACCAGCTGTTTTTACCAACCAGGTCAGTGATTCAATGCAAGGGCCCAAGTATCTCATGATACTCCTGCCCTGTGGGGCCAGGAATAATTACCAGAATCATCCCTGCAGTGTTATGGGGGTGTGCACGGCTGCACTCGATACTCCTTGTTGATTATATTATGCCAGGGAGCGAACCACTGTTGGTAGCATAAAAGACATGCACATGCACCTTAATTCCTCAACTATCTTGTCACCCATAATTCTTTGAGATCAGTATTTCACACAGATACACACTCATGCACGTGTGTGTATATATATGTATATATATATACATATATATGTATATATATGTACATGTAAATAATGATAGATCATTTTTTTTGTTTTGTGTTATTGGTACTTTTGGTCCACACCCAGCAATGTCCAGGGTTGTTCCTGACTCTGCACTCAGGAATTAATCCTATTAGTGCTTGGGGATCTATTTGATGTTGGAGGTTGAACCTGCGTCAGTCACATGAAAGATGAATGCCCTACCTCCTGCACTATCTCTCTGGCTCCAAGAAACACCCATTTTTTAATGTCTTCTTATAACATCTGGGATTCTAAATTGGTATCATTCAGCATTTAGGGTTTGTTCTTAGTTTTTTTTCCAATAACCTCTGGTCCTTATATTCTTACAGATGATCTTTCAATATCTTTAATCAAACTTCACATTCTAATTTTATCTGAGGTTGTAACCTATCTAGAAAACATTCAGTGAAATTTGACATGTTTATTATAGAGTAGGGTTATAAAAAGCAATTAAACCCTAATAAAATTAAAAAAAAATCCTAATACTTTAAAGGCATCCCCGATTTAACAATTTTATCTTATGTCCAACAAATTCAAAATAAACCATTATCTCACCCCATGAATTATTGGATTTAACATCAGACAGGCATGCTCATGGGACATTCCCCATGGAGTATCCATATGCCAAAACCAGTAACAATGATGGGTCTCATTCTCCTGACTCTGAAAGAGCCTCCAATGGGGCATCATTGGAGGAAGGACGAGTAAAGAGAGGCTTCTAAAATCTCAGGACTAGGACAAATTGAGATGCTACTGAGACCGCTCGAGAAAATCAAAGATCAATGGGATGATGATGATGATGATAATGATGATGATGATGATGATGATGATGATGATGATGATGATGATGGTTATATGGCACCTCTCTATCATAATGTCCGTCTAGAATTTTGAAATTCCATTTCAAAACACAAAATTAATTTATACTTGTCTCTAGAGAATGCTATGGTTTTCTTTATGTAGCTTGAATATTCCTTTCCAGATATATTATGTTTTGTTGCCTCATGTTTGGTTTATTTTCCACTAGATTTCTAATAGGTATTTGAAAAACCATGCAGTAAAAGTAATCAAACAACGTTCTTATGACAGAAAAAAATATTGGCTATAAAAATTGTTTAGATATAAAAAACTAGCCTAAAAATGAACAAAATCAATTATATTTCCAACTTTAAAAATTGATTTTATTCTTATTTAAAAAGTACAGAGATGAACGAGAGAAATAGGAAAGCAGGTTTGGTGCTTGCCTTGCACACTTGAACCAAGCAGCCGATCAGGCTTCAATTCCTGGCATTCCGTGTGTCACCCAGGGCACCAATGGGAATGATCCCTGAGTGCAGAGCCAAAAAGAAGCTTAAACATCATCAGGTGTGGACAACCCTCCCCAAAATAAATAAGTAAATAAATAAAGTACAAAGAACAAAATGCTCATAATTTTCTAAATGAAACTTATTTGTCTATATTTATTTATTTATTTATTTAAATTTATTTTATTGAATCACCAAGTGGAAAGTTACAAATTTCTCAGGCTTATATCTCAGTTACAAAATGCTCAAACACCCATCCCTTCACCAGTGCCCATATTCCACCACCAATAAACACAAAAACAAAAGCAAAAACAAAACAAACAAACAAACAAAAAGGTATAGATCCCACCCCTCACCCCCCAACCCACCCCATACTTGAGTGATAATTTCACTTCCTTTTCTCTTTACCTTGATTACATTCTAGATTTCAACACATAACTCACTATTGTTGTTAGAGTTTCAAAACAGACTCACTATTTTTGTTGGAATTTATCCCCTAAGAATACAGCTCTATTAACAGGGAAATATTTGATAATAAGTTTTCCACTGATGAGAATGAAGAGATAAAATGTTGCGCGGCCACGGTAGCAGCCGCGCAGTTTACAATTTCTGTACTATAGTAATTAAGTCCGCGAAGATTTAAGTTTGAGAATGAATCATTTCCCTTCCTGGAACAGCATGTAGCCAAAGTTAGTTCACAGTCTCCCATACATGGGTGCAAGCACTTGCTGGAACCCCAATTCCTAAAGCTGTCTCTAGTTCCCGCTCGTTCCACATCCACCGGCTCTGCAGAGGTATCTATGTCTATATTTAAAAACTTATTTTGGAAGTGTGGCTTACTCATCTTTCCAATCTTTTAATATGGTGATTCTTTTTATATAAAAGAAATATTACTTTCCCCCCAAATTATTAAAATAAACTAGGATTAAAATCCCAGTAGTAAATGAGAAATAAATGTATATGTTCAATCAATATGCCTACTCTCTAGAATGCAATTACAAGGAACTCTGATATGACATGACCTGGGGAAAATTAAAAACTCTCATAGATATATCTATAAGCCTTTAGGTTGCTTTGCTTGTCTTCCTCTCTTCATCCCTCTTTCTCCCTCAACCCTCCCTCATTTCCTTCCTCTCTCTTTTCTTTTTCTTCCTTCCTTCCTTCCTTCCTTCCTTCCTTCCTTCCTTCCTTCCTTCCTTCCTTCCTTCCTTCCTTCCTTCCTTCCTTCCTTCCTTCCTTCCTCCCTCCCTCCCTCCCTTCCTCCCTCCCTTCCTCCCTCCCTTCCTCCCTCCCTCCCTCCCTCCCTTCCTCCCTTCCTTCCTCCCTCCCTTCCTCCCTTCCTTCCTCCCTCCCTCCTTCCCTCCCTCCCTCCCTCCCTCTCTCTCTCTCTCTCTCTTTCTCTCTCTCTTTCTTTCTTTCTTTCTTTCTTTCTTTCTTTCTTTCTTTCTTTCTTTCTTTCTTTCTTTCTTTCTTTCTTTCTTTCTTTCTTTCTTTCTTGCTTGCTTGCTTCCTTGCTTTCTTGCTTGCTTCCTTGCTTTCTTTCTTCCTATGCTTGCCTTTTCCAATCAGGAAAAGTTGTCTAGCTAAGCCATTAAGGAAAGAGGTAGAAAATTTAAAATGAGTAAAATATCCCAAGGTGTTTGTAAGCCAAACAATTGTTTCTAGGAGAATATGATTACTAATAAATGTGTTTACAATTGGTTAGGGAAAAGCATGAGTAAGAAAATAAATTGCAGCCTTCCCCATAGTTCTAAAATGACCATACGTTTATATTCTACAGGACTTCTGGGTTCTGATTGCTGAATTGATTATAGCATTTTTGATAGACCAATTTTTTATACCTTATTTTATCTCAGATTGAAACTATAACTCCTACACTGCTATATTTGCTATGATCTGAATGAATCTTCCTGTGTTATTTTCACTAATCATTTTTATTCCCCCATCTGTGCAAAAGACTACTTGTTATTACCAACTAACCATCTGCACATTTATGGAAAGCTGCATCATATCTACTTGTGTGAAACCAGCCATATCCCTTCTCATAACAAACCCAATTCACCAAAAGCAGAAACTATGTGGTATTTTTATTATTTTAAATATTTCTTCTGGGGTGATAGTACAGTGGGTAGGCGTTTGCTTGCACGTGACCAACCTGGGTTCGATTCCCAGAACCCCATATGGTCCCCTGAGCACCGCCAGGAGAAATTCCTGAGTGAGTGCAAAGCCAGGAGTGCAACCCCTTTGCATTGCCAAGTGTGACCCAAAAAGCGAAAAAAATAAATAAAATAATATAAATATTTATTCTTGCATGAAATAAAGACAAAAGACATGACTAATGTAAAATCAAGTTGCACAATGTAACCATCACCTGCAGTATTTCAATGCTGCATTATTTTTCTCTCTAGGGAGAAAAGCTTTTAAAAGCTAATGCATAAAACAGGAAAATGTTTTGCACTGTAGCACTGTAGCACTGTCCTCCCATTGTTCATTGATTTTCTCGAGAAGGCATCAGTAATTTCTCCATTGTGAGACTTGTTACTGGTTTTGGCATATTAAATATGCCACGGGGAGCTTGCCAGGCTCTGCAGTGCGGGCGGGATACTCTCGGTAGCTTGCAAAGGTTCTCCGAGTAACATAATAAAACACTGTAAACTGTTTAAATAAATATTAAATTATTGGAGTTGGTATAGGTTTTTTCAACATCTAAATTCTCTTATTAGATCATAAATAACTATAACATAGGTATCCAAATTTGAAATATCCTTTCTGTGTTGGTATATTTTGTTAAAACATACCCTTAGGTTCATAAACATGTGACAGAAAATCTGACCACCAAAGAGTTCTATTATTATAAAGTTAGCATTCATTCCTTCCTGAACATTCAGTTGTGGGTCCAAAATGACATAAATAAGCACCAATCTAAGTCTAGCACTTTCCTGAGCTGAAGCATTTTTTCCAGATGTACCTTGGCCTAAGACTGACTCCTCAGCTCACAGAGGAGTCCTTCTCCACAAACATAACAGCCTCTGCATGTCTAAGGATCTGCAGGAAGTCAGTGGCTTTGGAAAGGGTATATACTTTCTCATATGCTCACACTGGAGAGAGATCTAAATATTGGACTCGGGGCTGGAGTGCCTTGCCTTGCACTTGCCTTGCACGTGGCCAACCCAGGTTCGATTCGCAGCATTCCATATTATCCCCTGAGCACCACTAGGAGTAATTCCTGAATAAAGAGCCAAGAGTAATCCCCGTGCATCACCAGAAGTGACCCAAAAAAGCAGAAAATAATAATAATACTAATAAAGTTCAGACTCTATGGGTCTTCCTATAGGGAAATATATAAACTACTATCCACATATATCCTTTAAATAGGACGAATATCAACATTTCATATTTACATTCACCCATGACAGTCTGTGCCACGAGTAAAAAAAATATAGTCCATGGGTCAACTGGGCAGCTCATCTATTTTTGTAAATAAATTTTTATAGGAAAATTAAAATACCCCTCCTTTTTTTTAATTTGTATTACTTATGTCTATCTTTCCTGCTTTCTTACTAACCTGATATTGATAATTATATAAGAGGTATATGGTACAAAAAAAAAATCTCGTCTGGCCCTTTACAAAACAGCCTGGCAACATGACATTCTTTATCACTGTATCACCCTGTCATTCTGTTGCTCATCGATTTGCTAGAGCAGGTACCAGTAGCGTCTTCATTGTGAGACTTGTTGTTACTGTTTTTGGTATATCAGATATGCCTCAGGTAGCTTGCCAGGCTCTGCTGTGTGGACAGGATACTCTGGCTCTCCAAGTGGGACGGAGGAATGAACCTGGGTTGGCCGAGTGCAAGGCAAACACCCTACCCTCTGTGCTATTGCTCCAGGAGACTTCTGCGCTCAGGTTGGCAGAAGCAACATTTATGGCAGTGACTCAGTAAAAAGTGCTGAGAAAGAAATCAACCTGAAGAACTGGTGAACTGCAAGTCCTGTGCTTATGATGGATCTACGAATAAGGGTCCCCAGGTCCCTTCTGGCACCACACAACATTTGGACACGGCTCTTCATCTGGAGGTGGGAGCAGTTGCATTAAGTTTTTCTAAACAGTATTAAAGACATTCTTTCTAAAGATATTAAATATTTTTAGAATCCAGCATTTAAAACTAGAAATAAGTATCTAACAGAAATACATTTTTGGGGCTGGAGCAACAGCACAGTGGAGAGAGCATTTGCCTTGCACGTGGCCGACCCAAGTTCTATTCCCAGCATCCCATATGGTCCCCCCAAGCATCAAAAGAAGTAATTCCTGAGTGCATGAGCCAGGATTAACCCCTGTGCATCTCTGGGTGTGACCCAAAAAGAAAAAAAATGAAAAAAGAAAAATAACTTGAAAAATGTGTTATATCAATAGTTCAGTCTCCAATTTTTTTCTTAGAAGGCAGAATAACTAACAAATAAACCAACAGAACAACCTGCTCAATTTCTTAAATAAAAGGTCTACTGTCTTTGCTTCAGTAACTATCCCCTGGGAACTCTGTATCTTTTCTAGCAAACTATCCTGCTATTCATTTGGGAATGAAGGAGGGGCTAATCTTATCCTTGGACAATCAGGGTACCATGCTCTAATATTTAGACTTCCAAGAAACTATCTGTGAACCACATCTTTTATTTTTGCTTGCACTCCAACCTTTCCTATCAAAACCCACTCCCACCTCCAACTTGAGGCTTCCTTCTATCTGGTTCTGAATGTTTTGTATCTTTCTAACCCTCCGTGTGTCTTTTGAGATATCTCAATATACTTGAAAACCAAAATCACATATTTTACTAATTTTCAAACATATTTTAGTCTGTAAAATTGTCTTTAATGGGATTTACTCAACAGGCTGCATATTTTAACAATCAGCTGCTGTGCTTTCTTGATTGTGCTGCATATTTGAATACTTAAAGTTTTATATGTTTTTGATTGAGACTCATACTTTAATGAGCCATACAAATTGCATCTCTGCAGAAAAGGTTTGTCAGAAACAGAACTTTTAGAAGTGTTTATAAAGCAGTCTCAGTGTGTGCATGACTCTGTGTGTGAATGTGTGCGTGTGAGTGAGAGAGAGAAAGAGAAAGAAAGAGAGAGAGAGAGAGAGAGAAAGAGAGAGAGAGAGAGAGAGAGAGAGAGAGTGTGTGTGTGTGTGTGTGTGTGTGTGTGTGTTTGGGTAGCTGCCATTTGCAACCAAAAATTCATTTGCTTTAAGAGAATAAGCACTATTCAAACTCAATTCAGGTAAGAGTTGAATTCAAGTTTGTATTCATTAATATAATTATTTAAAAATTTCATTCATTTGAAGTATCTCTATATGAAACTTGGTCAATAAACTCCAAATGCCCTGATTTTATAAAACCGTGTGAACTTAGAAGGGTAAAATCAGGAAACACTTTCATTGCTCACTTTTACAAATCTGTAAGTTCATGCCAACCTATTAATGATAGGTCTACTTTCCCTTCCCTTGTCAAAAATATGGTCAGAATTCAAAATCTATCCATCACTTTCAGGCATTAAAACACACTAGCCTAAACCTATTTGGTACTTTAATCTTATTATTAATGTATGACTCCTATGCTCTCTACCAGGTCAGGAATCAGCAATAAAAGAAATTATTCTTTTGTAAGTTTCATTTCTTCTCCCTCAGCTATTAGAATTTTTAAAAGTGATAAAACTGTTCCAATTAATGGACCAATCTATTAATCTCTCTTGGTGGTCAATTCCTTCTTCCAAAGGTGTCTAAATTTTGAAACATCTTTTCTCTGGAACCCTTCTCTCCTTTCCTTTTCTCTCTAAAGACTCATTTGTGCCTTCTTCACCTATATTTATTGCCCTACTGCTGAGCTTGTTTGCACAGACAATGAACTTGCCTTCTCACAATGGTCCCTCAGGCCTACCCTCAGGCAATCCATTCCTCTTAAACTCACAATTGAAATCCCTTTCAGGTCTTTTCAACAGAGTTTTCATCCAGCAAGCACAAAAGCTGTGGTTGTTCCCTGTAGCTTAGGTCCACCATCAAGTGGAAGCAATGCTTTTTTCCCCCCCAATTGTCCTCTTTCTGCACTGATTTGAAAGAGCGCTTTCTCTCTCTCTCTCTCTCAAAGTTCTCAAGATAAAAGTGAGGTCTGGGTGTCAAACATGCCCAATCCAAGGGTAGCTTAATAACTTTTTCAAATAAACAATTAATAATTTTCAGCTCTAAGAATTCAATTCTGAGGCCACAGGACAAACACTAATCAACATCCTTTTACACACAGATATTTACACATAATATCATGTAGTATATGCCAGTTTTGTCAGACATCATTTTCATTGTTTTAGTTCCCCCATTCCTTTCCCCACTCCTCACTTTTCTCAAATAAGTGATTCTGGTTACTGTTCCAGGTATTTTATTACAATTATATAATCAAATAATATAATTATACAGCTATGTCAGGTGTTGACAGTATATACATTATATTTGATTTTTCAGACTGCATCTGGCTGTGTTGCTCAGGATTTACTCCTGCCTCTCTATACTGGAATAACTCCTGGCAGTCTTGAGAGACCATATGGGGTACCTGGGATCAAACCCTGGTCAAGGGCAAGCAATCAAGAACCCACCTGTTGCACTATTGTTCCTGTCCAAAATTTATTTTTTTAAATTGTTGTGTTATTTGTAGCTGGAGTGATAGCACAGCAGGAAGGGCATTTGCCTTGCACATGGCCGACCCGGGTTCTATTCCCAGCATCCCATATGGTCCCCTGAGCACCACTGGGGGTAATTCCCGAGTGCAAAGCCAGGAGTAACCCCTGTGCATCACCAGGTGTGACCCAAAAAAAAAAAAAAAAAACTGTTGTGTTATTCAAAGTTATCTGCTTCTTGGTTTCCTCATACAAGAATATATTTTTGAATTCTCTCCAAGTTAGTTGATAAAGAATCAGTTCTTTGTTAAGTTGCTAAAGGAAACTATGTTCAGACATTTGTCATTTGAAAGGCATTGCCTTTTTCTTTCACTATAATGTTTAATAAGCATTTACTTTTGTTTTTATGTGATAGATTTTCCAGAAGTGATGAAGTCAATTTTCAATTTAAGTTGTTTTCCAATGAAAGACTATAAAACTTCATATACCAACCAACAATGTAAGAAAATCTCTTTTCTC
Source organism: Sorex araneus (assembly GCF_027595985.1). Taxonomy (NCBI): domain Eukaryota; kingdom Metazoa; phylum Chordata; class Mammalia; order Eulipotyphla; family Soricidae; genus Sorex; species Sorex araneus. Next base: position 29,161,403 of record NC_073311.1, read on the forward strand.
TCCAGAGAAACTCTATAGTTAACTGTCTTTTAAAATATATAGCTTGTATTCCTCATCTTTAGATTAACTCTCCTTTATGAATATACTTTTGATACTGATGCTTATTCAATCCACTGTATTGTTACAAATTTTCTATTCATAGCATTTGTCCTCTTAGCTATAAATAATTTTCTGCCAATCTCTAAGAATAGTAATATAATAGTTTTGACAAATTTTAACACATTTCGGTATTTGTTTTAGGTGGCAAATTGCTTTATTTGATATTCATGTATGCTATAAACCAAAGCATATTATTATGTGCATTTAGAGGTATTGTTTTCTCCATAAGCTACTGTTTTAGACTATTAATTTGGATTGTAAAGGGGATATGGAAAGGGTGACCCCAAAACAGGATGTCTTCACAATAACTTGCCCCATTGGTAGAATAAGATAAGAGAAAGAATATCATTTTAGTACCTAATCTTTATGTTGCAGATAGCATCTCAGCTAGCCTACTGGTATCAAGAGATGAATGAAACACTTGAATAGCAAGAGCTTCCCAGCAACACACAGAACTGCTGTGAAAAACAGACATCACGTTTATCCTGCCTTAAGCAGTCACCCAGCCAAGCCTAGACTTGGTCAGCCTAAAAACAGCTGGTTGAGTTTCTTACCCGATAATATTGCTGTTTTAAGTGCTGACTCAGACAGGATTTTACCAAATATTTGTGATATAACACAAATCACCCACTATTTTTCCATATGACATAGTATTCACTCAACCACTTTCCTTTATAATTATAATGCTATTCCACAATATAGTTGAATGAAAAGAAATAAATTAGTTTTCAATAGATGCCAAAAATGTTTTTCATAAAATTCATTAATCTTTCATGGCATGAACTCTCTTAGCAAATTAAGACTAGATGGGAACTTTCTTATACCAATTAAGGGCCTCAAAGGAAAACCTGCAGCAAACATCACACCAAATAATAACAAATGAATACCTTTTCCCTAGAGTTGGAAATAGAACAGAAAATAGTCAACATATTTATTCATCATTTTATTGATAATCCAAGGTTTTTAAACAATTCAAAACAAATAAAAAAGATTATTTCGGAAAAGAGGAAATAGATTTTATTACATGTGACAAGATTGGTAGTATTAGTGTTCTCAGCACAAAGCTATCAGTTATTTAAGATAAAAAGCTTGGCTATGGCCAAATATAGCATTACTTTTACATTTAAATATCTTTTTTCAGGAAGTAAAATTGAAGTCGCTTCCATTACTCAACTACCTAATCAGAAATTTAACCAGAATAGAGATGAGGTCCTACAGTGTTTTCAATTTGGCTATAACATGCCACTTAATTAAAGGATAATAAAAAAAGCATCTCTCGCCTTCATGAACTACCTGCAATATTTAAATAGTCATCCACTCTTTTGTGTGTCTCTGTCTGTAGCCACATGTGCTTCTTAGAGCCCCTAGGAAAGGAACCTAAATATTGATAATTATATTTCTCACCTAATGTTATAACAATAAATGGAACATTATCGGTTTCATTTTCTTCCCCTCCCCGACTTTTTAAAGAAAAGCTGTAACAAATATCTTCTAAAACTTGATGCTCTTTAATACTAGAAAAATACCTGTGAAGAGTCAGGGTTCCTGACATCAATACACTGTAACTGTGACCACTTCTTCAGTGGACAATTTCTGTCTGCTATGACTCTTCACATTTCAGTCCTTCTGATATTTTCTTTTTTAATTTTTTTTTTTATTAAATCACCATGTGGAAAGTTACAAAGTTCTCAGGTTTATGTCTTAGTTATACAATATTCAAACACCCATCCTTTCAACAGTGCCCATATTCCACCACCAAAAGCCCCAGTATACCCGCACGCCCCCACCCCCTACTCCCTACTGTATAACTAATGAATTTCACTTCATTTTCTCTTTACCTTGATTACGTTCCATATTTCAACACAAAACTCACTATAGTTGTTGGAGTTTCCACCCAAGAGACAGCCATACTACCAAGGAAGCATTTGATAATTAGTTTTGCATTGCTGGGAATGAAGAGCTATGTAGCCCCAGTGCTCCAAGTACATAACTTTTTCCCCCCTTTTTCCTTTTCCTTTTCCCCCCCCCCTCATCCTCCTTCCCGCACCTCATAGTATGGTGTAAGCCACGCCGCGTTTCTCCCTGAAAATGGGAAACAACCTGGAAAGAGGGATATTTCCTCTTCTCGGCAGGCATGGGGCTTTTGCTTAGTTCACAGTCCAGAGAGGTGGCTGCTACATTAATAACCTTCAATATTTCAACAAAAACGTACTGATATTATTTGGAGTTTCCCCCCTAAGTCAGACCTGATCAAAAGGAACCGTTTCACATTGCTGACAATTATAGATGTTAAGCAGTGACCGTGCGGTTTTGTATTTCTGTATAAAGTCCAGGGAAAATTCTGCCAGAAATTGCAAAGCCCAGCTCACAGTCCCAGTGCATTGCTGTAAGAAGTCTCTGGAATCAAAGTCTTTAGGCACAGAGGGTCTGCTTCACTCTCAGCAGCTCCGAATTTATCTGGGCCGAGGGCGTGCCGGTTACACCCCCTTCCCATGAGTCCCTAGGAGCCCCAAGTGTAAAAATCGAATACCTCTGGGTTAGGATTCTTAGAAGATGGCGCCAGCTATGTGGGTGCCACCGCTGCCGCCGTTTTCCGTGCAGGAAGATGGAGTGGGGAGGAAAAATCCACCCCCGGGCAGCACAGTGTTGCAGCCCAGTTCGCAGTCCCAGTGCATTGATTGCTATTAGATGCTGCGCTGGATGCCTGAATGTGTTAGGTCTCTGGAATCAAAGTCTTTAGGTGCAGAGGGTCCGGTTCACTCTCAGCAGCTCCGAATTTATCTGGGCCGAGGGCATTCCTGGGCAAATTTTCTTTACAGAACTCTGTGTCAGAAATACAAAAAGTTTATTATGTATATAAAAATGGCTCTAACCAGTCCATCATTTTAGTGTGGCACATATGAATCCCAGTTTTCATACTCCACACATATTAGGCCAAAAGTCTCATGCATATACAAGAAAAGTGAATTGCAAGAGGGGAAAGCAGGAGATTGAAGGGCCTTTTGTGTTAAAGAAGAACTCCTGGCAAACTGAGTATCTTCTCTAGGGAGGGAAACATTATTTTTACTACCCTGTAATGCAAGTGAATCATTTTCAAGGTCAGGAGTGGAACATCTCTATATTTACTGCACTGGAAAATAAATAAATTTGAGCAAATTGACTGTTAATGCTTAGACAAGAAGTCATGTGAAAGATTCAAGGATAATTAACTACCCACAAAACAAAGGACTCATTACTCTTCTGAGTGCTCAGCATATGAATTAAGAGTAAGACAACCTCTTGCCCCCTGTTCTGCACACAGTATTTTATTTAGAAAATATATATGACACTGGCTAGTACCAATACATTTATACTGATATTACATAGAAGAAGCCCCATCTCTCTGTCTCTCTCTGTGTTTCTGTCTCTGAGTTTCTGTTTCTGTATCTGTCTGTCTGTCTGTGGAGGGTGTCTGTCTGTCTGTCTGGTGGGGGATGTCTGACTGTCTCTCTGTCTGTCTCTCTCTCTTTCTCCCCCTCATTCTTCTTTGTACATGTCCGAAAGTTATTTTGACACCATTACTCATTTCTTCATGCATTCTTAACAATAGATGAAGGAGTCCGTCCATGCTGGTCAATCCATGAGGCCCTATATGGTAAGAAGTTTAGATATTTATTTTAGAACAAGGTATTAGCAGCTTCTTCAGTCAAAGTACTTGTTCTAAACAATAGTGCTTTCTGTAAAACCACAATATTGAGAATGAATTGAATAGAAATAAAAGAATGGATATCTTTTCTTCTTAGATATCTAACATTTCTGGTGAGATTTCTAACAAGTGCCAGCAGTAGCTCTCCTACAATGGAGTAAAATGATAGTTTGCAAACATGAGAGAAGATTGGTGAGTAACTCACTTTAGATAGAATGTCAACAAAGCTATTATTTCAGATTGCATTTGGAATATACTATGTTGCCATGCTCTTAAAAACTTCAACCACTAATAATTGTCAACAGGGTTCCTAATTAAGAAAATTGACTTTAAGGTAGGGGACAAAGAAAATCCTTTTAGACTGAGCTAGTGTACCATTGACTTAGAAATAAGACAGCTGTTTCCACTAAAAACTAAAGACATATAAACAAATGTGAATTTTTTAAAAGGTGTAAATGAATGTATTCCATGCACTCACTCAGCTGGCTTCTCTTACCAGCCTTGTAATTAAATACAATACGGTTTCACACACCAAAGATTAAGGAAAGATCAAACCAGTGTCTATAACTATAAAAATAGCTTCATGCCATGGATCACATGCTTTATATGTAGGAAAATCAAATTTGATTCCCAATGGCATGTTGTCCGCAAAGCACCACAAGGAGTGAATCTGAGCACAGAGAAATGAGTAATCCTGGATTATTGCCAGGTGTGGCCCTCAAAGCAAAATAAATAAATAGGGGCTGAAGCAATAGCACAGCGGGTAGGGTGTTTGCCTTGCACGCAGCCGACCGGGTTTGATTCCCAGCATCCCATATGCTCTTCTGAGAGCTGCCAGGAGTAGTTCCTGAGTGCAAATCCATAAGTAACCCCTGTGCATTGCCAGGTGTGACCCAAAAAGCAAAATAAATAAATAAATGTGAGAGTACAAATATTCAAAGTACAAAAGTTACGTTAAGGAGAAAAATAAAACATCTGCTTAATGTGCTGGAAAGAGAGTGCAGTGGGTAAGGTGGCTGCCTTGTACCCAGCTTACAGATTTTATCCTTAGAACCATGTATAGTTCCCAGGGACCTGCCAGGAGTGATCCCTGATTGCAGAGCCAGAAGCAAGCCCTGAGCACAGTTAGGCGTATTCCCAACACCAAAAAGAAAAGGGGTGGAGAGGAGGAAAGATAGTTTCAAGGAAAAGCTTTCAGACAGATTATATATTTTTTTGCTTTATTTTGTCATTGTTTTACGAAGAAAAGTATTTACAGAAATGTTATTAAATCTTACAAAGGACAATAAAATTTCCTACGAATAAAATCAAATTGTTTCAGAACTAGTAATAGCGTGGTTAATTTAAACTTTGACCTAAGTTGATAAGAAAATTATATAGAACTGTAGTACTGTAGAACTGTCATCCTATTGTTCAGTGATTTTCTCTAGCGGGCACCAGTAATGTCTCCATTGTGAAACTTGTTACTGTTTTTGGCATTTCAAATATGCCACTGGTAGCTTGCCAGGCTCTGCCGTGAGGGCAGGATACTCTCAGTAGCTTGCTGGGTTTAAAACAGCCATGCTCTAATGATCTGGTTGGAAGAAAGCTTTATTCATGCTGCATAGAAAGGATTTTTGAAAACAAAATCTAAAGGCTTAGGTATTTTTACATTAGAAACAGAGCTGCAGACTTAAGAGTCAGAAGAGTTGCATATAAAGAAAGTCAATTACGGGGCCGGAGCGATAGCACAGCGGGTAGGGCATTTGCCTTGCACGCGGCCGACCCAGGTTCGATCCCTGGCATCCCATATGGTCCCCCAAGCACCGCCAGGAGTAATTCCTGAGTGCAGATCCAGGAGTAACCCCTGAGCATCGCTGGGTGTGACCCAAAAAGCAAAAAAAAAAAAAAAAAAAAAAAAAAAAGTCAATTACTTCAGAGTTTAGGAGATAGGCTAAAGACAGCACCACGCTCTTTTCCCAGACAAAGAAAGTATCATCTTTGGGTACTGGCTTTATTTTAAAACCTTCTCTACTCCAGTGAGAAGTGTTTTTGTATATTAGTGAATCTCAGGTGAATAACAGCTCTGGTTGTTTTATTTTACCTTGTCTATAGTTTATTTCATTTAAGTACTCTGTTTTATATGCTACAATAAATGAGAGACAAAAACAGAGACATATTTTTGTTTCTTTTGGTAAAGTAGCATTCTACTGACATCCCTGAAATTTTTTCCTGGAGACTATTTAAAATAATAGAAGTCCAACAGCTGGTCCAGGTTAAAGGCATGACCCAGACCTGTTGTAACACGGAAAAGGGGATATAGAATGTGTATACAGGGACCGTTTTTTGTATGTGGTAATCTTCTGCCTGATCGCTGTTAATATTTACATACTAAGCAAGTGCACTGAACTTGAAATGGATACAGAGCTTCCTTTGTGTTATGAGAGTGCCTAAGTGATGCTTTCATGTCAGGGAAATAAAAGTATCCATAGACACCTTGCTTTTGCCATGTAATACTTTATGATATGTAAAGAGATGTACCACTTCTCTCACACATAACTGATTTCCGTATGAGATGTGAATTATTAAAGTGCATGTGAAATAGAGTGCTCTTAGAATGAGACAATAGGGAATAAAGATAAATGAATAAGCACCAGAGGCTAGTCCCAGGAAGAACTAACCTATTTTAAAACCACTACATGGTTGTTTTAATGTGTTGTCAGGTTATTTGAGTAGACAGCATCTTGGATATCATGTGGCATAAAATTCTGTTTATATTTTTTACTAAGAAGTAACAGCTTATTAAGGAGAAAAGGATGTAGGCTTAATATACTTCAATTAATTTCAAGACTGAATAGTGATGTGTTCGAATGATACTGTGAATCTGTCTCTTTATTACTATTATCATTAATTAATGTTATTCTACTGCTACTATTTCTAGTACTGCTGTTATTATTGGTGTGTTTTTATTCTACTGGTTTTGTTTGCAAATAAATGTCCTAGCTTTATCAGATCTATGTAGTGCTCATAATTTAAAACATTTTAAGAGACATTATAGAATAAATTGGTTAAGAGAGAGAGCTTGGGTCAGTTCTGCTTATAATTCTAACCCTGCAATTTTATAGCTATTTGATCTTTGCCAAATAACTTGGATGGAACCCTGGCTCTGGTATTAACTTTCTTTATCTGAAACAGAGGTTTTTCAAACTATTTTTGCTTACTGCTTACTTTTTAAAATGATCTCTTAGTAATCCCTGGAAATCAATCTTTTTTAAGCAGACACATAGAAGGTTACCTCCAATTGTACCTGGATTGTTCTATCAACCTCTGGTGATATGGTGGTGATCACTTTTGAAAATACTAATCTGGAGGCATTCTGGTGAGCAACACGGCCCGGACAATGCTCCGGACCCGAATCGGGGCCAGCAACACCGGGGGGCTGGAAGGAGGAGGTGCCGCCAGCACACCTTCTCCAGATGGAACCCTGGCGACACTGAGCAGCAACTAACACGGCTCCAGGATTCGGGACTGGGACACATCCGAGCCGCGCGGCCATGTTTTCTAAAACCTGAAAACATACAATCTTTTAATGAAAAAAAAATACTAATCTGTAAAATTAAAAAAAAAAATCTCATCAGTAAAAAAATCTCATGAACCAGATGGTATACTGTTTGGCAAATAAAACATGTTCCATTAAAGTTATGTAAAATTAAATATAAAAGCACTGGTCTCTCACTGTGTTAAAAACGGTAAGTGTCCTAATTGGTACAACTTGGATAATATGTTTACCTCTGGACCAATCTGTGTGGCAAAACACAAAATACACAGTAAGAAGTAGAAGCTTTTTTCACCAGAACGTCAATGAATGTCAGTGAAATTACATGAATGGCAAGTTCTAACTCATAAAATCTGACGATAAAGGAAGAAACAAGATATACTCTACTTATACATTGGCATTAAGATTATGCCAGAAATGAGCATGGTCTTCAACACTAAGACAGAGGCATCCATTCAGAGACAAGGTGAGGCAAGTTCAGATAAAGGGGAAGCAGAGTTACAGGCTTCCAGGTCCTTCAGCATAATTCCTTTCAGCAATTCTTCTGTTCACTGCATTGCACTTGTCCCCAACTCCACTCACCAGCACTCCAAAATGATATTTTATGTTCTTAGGATGTGAAAAATATTATATCTGCTCTATATTTTACTAAGTGCCTTCTCAAGACATGCTTTTTATGTGCTTTCATATTAAAGATATCACTGTATCACTGTATCACTGTTATCCCGTTGATCATCAATTTGCTCGAGCGGGCCCAGTAACATCTCCATTCATTCTAGCCCTGAGATTTTAGCAGCCTCTCTTTACTTGTCCTTCCCAATGGTGCCACATTAGAGGCTCTTCAGGGTTAGGGGAATGAGACCCATCTTTGTTACTGTATTTGGCGTATGAATACTCCACGGAGAGCTTGCCAGGTTCTCCCCTTGTGGGCAGTAAACTCTGGTAGTAAGAGGTAGAACTAGGTTATCAAATGTCACTGCTGTGTAATCCCATCAATGGCCAACCTACAGAGACTATAAAACTTTTTTTCTCAAATTACTAAAAACTCAGACAACTTGGTTTAACTTTGTACTATTCTTTTCCTTGGTTTCTATTATAGTCTTTACTCGTATCTCACAATAAAGTTAGTCCTTATTTTAGAAGATGTCATAAAAAAATTCTAAGTTCTAAGTTTTGGGAGAAACTGGCAAGTTAGAAATGGTACTCACAGATAACGTTTTTTTTAAAACAAAAATAATGCCTTACCATAAGGAATTATTAAAGACATTGGCCAATTTAATTTTAAAAATTCATGAAATAAGATAAAATCGTACCAATCGCTTTATAAATTTCAGATAAAATCACGCAAACATAAATAAATTATTCAGTCTTAAACTGCCACAAATCCAAACAATGACTATTATAGAAAATATATCTGAATAGTTCTTGCTCTGGACAGGGGTCAAGTTCATTTATTGTCAGCAAATCCCAACCCCAAAGTATGCCAAGACTTTTTCACAATTCTTCTACCCATGATGTCCTGAACACAATTGTTTGAAGACTCTAATGACACATGAGATCACAGTACGGTAAAATCAGGAAAGCTCCACTGTAAAAGAAATGACACACAAACCGAGCTAAGCAGATCTAACAGCATTTTTGCCCTTTAGGGATGTGTTCAGCTCATCTTCCTTGTTTCTAATGCGCTCAAAGTCTCAGCCTGACTAATTCATGCTCAGAACAAATTGCATAACACTCCACGACTGACACTTCCAAAGTTCATCCATTCTGTAGTTGCTTGACATTAGAAAAGGGCAACTCTTGAAAAACGAATAAAATAGATTTTCTCACTCTGCTGGCCATGTCTCAAAAACAGCTGAACAGTTTTTTTTTTTTCGAAATTTACCTTTAAGAATAATCCATCATTCAATATTTAACATTTCAAGGTTGATACTTTTAAGATTAATAGCACTTCTTCCTGAAAATGTAAATATTTCAAAAATTTTAAATATGATTAAAATGTAGCCTCCAAAAGGATAATAGCATCGTTCCTTTGGAAAGAAAGCATATAATCTAGTCAACCATCTCATATTTAACAGTTTTTAGAATTATTTATCAATTTAATGAATAAGTAAAGGTAATTTGATTATTTACCACCATAAAATAGTGAAATAAATGGTAATATAAATTT